>NC_136916.1:1274294-2548589 GCF_949752795.1 Hyperoodon ampullatus
GCAAACCTCTTACTGTGTAGACGTGCTGCTTCGAGGACCCAAGTCTTTTGTAGCAACAATTAAAACAACTGTGATTATCTTACAGTTGAAATGGATTTAACTAGTGATTATGCACGGTTTCACCTGCCATAGAGTATGAGAATGAGAATAAGGGAAAAAATGAGGAGTAATATTAAAATGAAGAGAGGAAGATGCTAAAGACAATTTCTCATTGCAATTTTGGATCAAACATTTGTTTGCAGGGCATGGAAAGCCATCTCTTGCTTTAATTGCTGATCCTATGACCAGACACTGGATTTACTGTAGATCTGAAGCTGAACCCCCACAGGGCAAACTGATATCAGCTAAGACCCTAAAACCACCAGTGTTGGGAAGCCTCACCCCCATGAGAAGAGAGAGGAAACGTTTTCAGTGTCCACTCGGCAGAGCTGTGAAGGTGGAGGGGAGCCAGCGATACCTGCGTCCAACAAGAGGGTGGAGTCTGCTTGTGTTTAATGCTGGGGTTGGGAGAAGAGGAGGTGCCTCCAGTTCCCCCCCCTTTCATTTCAGTAGTTGCAAAATATTATAAACTCAAATCTGAGAGGATATAAAACTAAGACTATTTGTTGGCCAAATCAAAGTGTTTCACTTTTTATTTAAAATTTTATTTATCTTTTAAACCTTTATGTACCTTTATGTAAGTCATTCCATGTTCATTGGTAAAAAAGAAAAAAGAAAACAAATAAAGAAAAAAGGAAAGGAAGGAGGGATGGAAGGAAAGAGGGAAGGAACCTGACAAAAAGAAAAAAGTCACATATCATCCAAGTACTCAAAAATAATTGCAATTTTTTCAATATGCATTCCTTTAGATTTTTTCTATGCACATATAACATTATGTATACCTCTAAAAATAAAATTGGATCATCTCAATCGAAAACTTTGTAACCTACTTTTTAAATTTACATCTTTAAATAATACATCTTAAAGAGTTTTCAGTATCTTTGTTTCCATCTGTATTAACTTGTCAAAATATAAACAGCTTTTCCCCTAATTACAGAAAGAATAACCACTGAATGTAAAAGAAATGCAAGCAATATAGAAGCATATAGAAAAAAAAAAAAGGAAAAAAACCAAAGTATTTGAGTTAGGACACCATGACTTCAGTTGGCATAAACACGTAAACAACCAAAAGCTTAGAGCTAGGATGAGCTCAAAGATGTCATCAAGATCCCAGGGCTTTCTATCTGTCTCCTCTGCTGTTTACTGACCTCATCTACAAGGTCATTCTCCTCACGGTCACAAGATGGCTGCCAGTGGCAACCAAGGCTGCACAGTCCCTTCTTTATGTCCCCCTGCCATGGAATGTAAGCTGGTTCTTTCAGCCTCATTGCGTCAACCTGTGTCACATCCTCTCCCCAACCCATAGCGATCAGCAGGGCAATCCTATTTGCTGATGAACCTGGACTGGGGGGTATGTGGAGGAGCCACATGCATGGCTGAATACATGGCGGAGTCTTCAGCCACCGCATACACTGTAAGTCCTGCGTCTCCGCGAGGCGTGCAGTCTTTTCCGTTCTGTTATTTATTTTATTTTATTTATTTATTTTTTTGCAGTACGCGGGCCTCTCACTGTTGTGGCCTCTCCCGTTGCGGAGCACAGGCTCCGGACGTGCAGGCTCAGCGACCATGGCTCACGGGCCCAGCCGCTCCACGGCATGTGGGATCCTCCCGGACCGGGGCATGAACCCATGTACCCTGCATCGGCAGGCGGGCTCTCAACCACTGCGCCATCAGGGAAGCCCCGTTCTGTTATTTTGATCAAATGTTTCTTTTTAACTTACTTAAGTGTAGAAGCAATTTTCTGAAGTTTTCTTCCAAAGTGAGCTTTTGCTTGTTCTTACGCATTTTGACCTCCCGAAACAGAGAAGATCAAACCTGACTCCATACTGGATCTATTCCTTTAGCTCTAACCCTGTGCTCTGCTGCCTGTGCTTAGTCATGCTGGCTCTGCACCTTTTGTAAAAGAATGTTGCCTGTAGCCTGAAATATACAGGAGAGCCCATTCTCAAGGCTCTGACCTTTAAAGGAATAACACTTTCCCATTCATACAGAGATAAAAAGCTGCAGAACAGAAAAAAAAATTGTCTTGTTGGCTTATAGGAACATCTTGACCAGACCTACATGGACAGCTGCAAAAACAAAGGATTCCAGCACTAAGAAGTTTGCAGCAGCCAGCCATACCTCCTTCCCTTTTCGTATAAAAGAAGCCCGAATCCTAACTCAGGTAAGGTGGCTCTTTGGGACACTAGTCCACCATCTTCTTGGTCTTCTGGCTTTCCAAATAAAGTCGCTATTCCTTGCGCCAGCAACTTTTCTCTTGACTTATTGACTTGTTGTGCGGTGAGCAGTACGAGCGTAACACACTCCTTTCCTCTTCTTCCTTTTTTTTTTTTTTTTAAGGGGATGAGGGATAGAATTATTGCACAGACCCCAAGCTGGGTTTCTTCTTGTTTAGTCATTTTGAAATAGTGCCCATTCCACATGGGCTGCTTTTCACCCCAAAACAGTATCTACCTGGTCTTTTTACTCCCTGTTTACCTGAGCACAATCTGCATCTTCCCAGTAGAGGGTGAGTGAGCTGGGGCTTGGATCAGCATCATTTGTATCTGTTGGTCCCAAGCTGCCTGAGAAGAGTGGGGAGGGGCGTGTTTCTACGAGCCCTCAAAGCTGGGAACTGTTTTCACATTCATCTTATTTTTGATTCTGTTGAAACCCTTGTCTGGAGGCCCGGCCCAGTGAATAGAGCCTTCCCTGTCCCGTGGGTGGTGGTGGGTCTGGAGGTCTGGGTTTGTCTCCCCTCTCTGGCTGCTGGAAACTGTGGTCAGAGCCCAGCCGAGTGGTGTGAACGCCTTGCCTGGTGTGGCCTCAGGCACTGCCCCCCGCCCAGCTTGCTCTGTCCACAGCTGCTGGCCCCTCAGAGAGAATTGCTGCCTCTCATTTCTGGCCTCTCTCCCACCACTGTGACCTTCGGCTGATGTTTGGCTTTCACTTAGGAAAAAGGGCCCCGGGTGGAACATTCCAGATCTTTTCTCTCGCCAACTCAAGCCCCCATTTCCTGTCCCTCCAAAGTGAGAAAACTTTTTAGTGGGCCTCTTCTCACCACATCGTGCAGCTCACTCCAAAAAGGGAGCTGTGGGTTGGTTCCCAGATTTTATAACCATTTGGGCTTGATTGTTTTGTATTTTGGATATATCAGATGTTTTGTATTTAGATTTGTATTTCCTGAAGTCTGTGGTATGAGGTTGGGAAATTTTCCTAGATTTGTTGTTGGATGGTGTTTTCTTTGGTGTATCTTGTTTTATTCATTCCAGTATTGGAAGGAGATTTTTGTAAGCCTGCTAATACAACCCAGTCTTTCCTGATTGCCCCAGAGCATTTTATTTTTTTTATTTATTTATTTACATTTATTTAGTTTTTGGCTGTGTTGGGTCTTCGTCGCTGTGCACGGGCTTTCTCTTGTTGTGGCGAGCAGGGGCTACTCTCTGTTGCGGTGCACGGGCTTCTCACTGCAGTGGCTTCTCTTGTTGCGGAGCACAGCCTCTAGGCGTGCGGGCTTCAGTAGTTGTGGCACGTGGGCTCAGTAGTTGTGGCTCACGGGCTCTAGAGCACAGGCTCAGTAGTTGTGGTGCACGGGCTCTAGAGCGCAGGCTCAGTAGTTGTGGCGCACGGGCTTAGTTGCTCCGCGGCATGTGGGATCTTCCCGGACCAGGGCTCAAACCCATGTCCCCTGCATTGGCAGGCGGATCCTTAACCACTGCGCCACCAGGGAAGTCCCGCCCCAGAAGCATTTTAATGGTTACATAGCATCCCAACCCCATGGTTAAAGCCAAATGTTCTTAACTAATTTCCAACTGGCAAACAGGTGATTTCCAATTTTTTATCATTATAAAAATGTTGCAAAAACTATGTGCGTAATATATGTACACATCTCTGGTGATTTCTTTAGTGAGTGATCACATTTTCAATAATGATAAGTTCAACCGTACTTTGCCCCTTCTCGGCGTTGTCTTAGTTCTGCAGTTTAGTAGTGCTAAATAAAACCATCATGAAAACCCTTTGCCATATTGTGGAACAGTCTCGGCACCTTCTCTTTCCGCCAAACCATATGTTGACCCAGATACACTAATCCCTCAATCGAGCGACATGATTGGTCCACCAGGGATGTGCATTATCCTCATTTCCTCTCTTCCTTTACACCCCTTCATGGTCCATGCATCCTCCACAGCTTCTCACAAGACACTTTCTATTTATTCTCTTTCATTTTGGGCTGTTTTTTTTTCCACACACTTCTGAAGTTTGGGGATCCATTTCTACCAAGGCTTTTGTCTTGTAGAGATCAAAGATAAGTAATAGCCACCTGCTGCCTAGTGTTGTACTCCTCAAAATCTCTGTCTCTCTTTCTCTCTCTCTCATGCATGCTGAAACCCTGATGTATCAATGTCAGAAGGCAGAAACCAATCATCTTGTGTTCATCACACTACGAAGACCACCTGCAGAAAAACACTCAGGGGTGCTTGTTAAAATCCAAATTCCTGGACTGCACCTCAGGTTTGCTGGATTAAAAATTTCTAGAGATAGGGACAAGGAGTCTCTGTTTTATTGAGCTGTCTAATGATTCTGGTACTTGTTAAAATGTATATCATTTTAAATGCTATATCAAAGCTCAACTCTGTGTAAACTGACACAGTAACTGCCTTCCTATCATGCCTTTTAAATAAAGATTCTATTAATCGTGTTTCCAGATTGATGGGAACGCGGACACACTCTGCACCGATCCGAAAACCACAGCGTGGTAGAGATGACGAGAGCACCACTTCTGGTCCTCCTCTCCTTCCTAGTTGCTTACTGTTGGGTTGGGGCCACATGACCAGTTCTGGGCTGTGAGTAGGGTTTAGCTGAGTCCTCCACACCGTGCCTTTGCTGTGGTGCCCTTGAAGCCACGTGCTGAGATGCAGTGTCATGAGCGTGGAGCCAATGTCAGCTTGAGTCTCTGATGGTCTGTGGAGCAAAACTCTTGTCACCCTTCACTGGATGTGCCACGTAGGCTAGGACTAAGTCATGGAGATTTTAAGGTTACTTGTCACTGCAGCAAGACCTAGTGTTGTTCTGAATAATAAAACTAAAACCTCGATTTCTTGTTCAGGCACCAATGTATCTGAGTGTCTTCTGTTCATTTTAAGTTATAAAAAGAATTCTCCAGTTCTATAAATCTGAGCTTTATTAGAATATTGACTTCCTAAAATCGACTCCTGTCTTCATAACTAATTTTACCACATTGTAATCTGTGCAAATGGGAGAAAAAAAATTCTGTGGGTGAAAAAAGGAAATTAAATGCCCTGGGAAAAGTAAATGAGGCAAAACAAGTTAGTCAGTGGTTGACCTAGAGAAAGAACCCAGAACTTGCTCTGCTGCCTGGTTGACAAATCTCTACCACTAAACCATGACAGGAAACCAAATTTCTCTTAAATCCAAAATGCACATGTACTATAGACAATATCTACAGTTGGCCCTCCATATCCGCGAGTTCAGTGTCAATTCTATTCAAACGGGATCCGAGGTTGGTTGAAGCCGCTGATGTGGACCCGCGGATACAGAGGACAGACCGTGTACCACACCATCTACACAAAGCACTTGAGCATCCAGAGGACTGTGGTTTCCACAGGGGTCACAGATACCGAGGGAGGACTGTATTTACCCTGCCACATCATTTCTTGTTGAGTCCCAATGTCTTTTTAACTTCTGGTGATCTTACTCAACTCTAGTTGTGGTTCAGTTCAGTCGTATCTGCCATTTCAACTTAGGCCCAGCCTTAAAAACAGTGCCAGCCGTCCCTCACCTCCTACCCCTACCCCCAGCTGTGGAGGACAGGGGAATGCGGACTGTATACACATACAGCTGTATTTGATTCTAGCCAGACTAAAATGGCAGGGGTATATTGTTATTCAGTACCCCAAACCCCAAATTTCAAATAACATATAAAGTAAAATGCTATTCTGTAAATATCAACAAGTCACATATAATGTATCGTAATATACCTCTTTACGAAGCTCACCTCCAAAGGAAAACTTTGAAGGGAAATGGGAATGCACACTCTCTTTCTGTAAAGGAGTGACTTCTCATGCTTTTGAAGAGGTTCTGCCTTGTTCTTCCACTTACGTTTGTGAGTTTAACACAAGTGACTCCAGAGGGTCAGGGAGTGGTGTGCACTTTCTGTCACCCCTCCCCCACGACAGCACTGGGGGTGTCCGCCAGGGCCTGCTGGGCGGGGACCAGAAGCCTGAGGGCCCCAGCCCGCTGGGAGGGCGTCCAGCATGGGGTTAACTGGACACAGCAGAGAAGGGAAGAGCAGAGCAGGGGACGTATCGTTCCAGAAAGATCACCCCTTCCTCACCCTGGGCCATGTTTCCAGGTTTTCACAAAAGGACAGGAAATGGGACTTTGGTCCAGGAAAGGCGAAGGGTTTGTGTGGCTGGAACTTGAGGCAGGTGTGAGAATTCAGGCACAAGGCCAGCTGTGCCTTAGTCCACCTGGAAAGCCAGTCCTCCTCTGCCCTGGGCGGGCGGCAGCCGAGGGTCACCGAGTCGCCATTGGAGACATCGGAAGGATGGAGAAGATGCGGGGCAGGAGGTGGAGGTGAGCGTGGCTTCCTTCGCTGCTCTTCTCTCCCTGCAGCCTGTGCCAGCGCTCGCCTGGCAGCGGGGGACCAGCCCCGCGGCACGGCGGCCCCTGTGTGCAGCACAGAGAACACCTCAGGACAGGGCCAGGTGAACCACCTTCAGGCTCGTGGTGTGGCGCATGCTTCTAGCTGTAGCGAGTGCCACCGGCCACCGCCAGAGCCCCTGCAGGAGTGAAGACCTCTGTTCCCCAGTGGCCGGTGGGAAGCAGCCTCGTCCGAGGTGACACACCGTTCCCTGCGTGGCCCACATCCAGTGACGGGCTGAGCAAGCCTCCCTGTCAGACGTGACAGCTCCGGAGGCACCCTGACCCTAGAACCCGACTTCCGCCCAGTCCTATGTCCTTCTCCGGGTGCGGTGCGGGGAGCACCCCGCACGAATGCACGCTCGTCTCCAGCTCGGAGTCGGCTTCCTGGGGACCCAAGTCTCAGCACTGGCGTTTGTTTCACCGTCCAGAAAACAATAGCACACACTTTCAGAATTCTGTACAAAACTCTCTCTTAGGTATGGTACAACTTCTGATCGTTGACGGTTCCTGTTGAACTCATGTTAGAAGATAAACGATGAAACTGGAAATTATTGTTTAGTTTTGTTTCGAAAATGACAACTTTTAAGAATTGAAGGGCTTCCCTGGTGGCGCAGTGGTTGAGAGTCCGCCTGCCGATGCAGGGGACACGGGTTCGTGCCCTGGTCCGGGAAGATCCCACATGCCGTGGAGCGGCTGGGCCCGTGAGCCATGGCCGCTGAGCCTGTGCGTCCGGAGCCCGTGCTCCGCAACGGGAGAGGCCACAGCAGTGAGAGGCCCGCGTACCGCAAAAAAAAAAAAAAAAAAAAGTAATAAGAATTGAAGCCTTCGTAATCCGGGGACACGACCTTGGAGTCTGAGGGGTTCAGCTGACTAGGACAAGACGCTCACGTGCTGAGCAAGATGTGATGTTGGGGAACAAACAACCCCGGTCAAATGAGCCCCAGTTCATGGCCAGTAACTTTAAAATTTTTCAGTTGTTGCTTAGTTGAACCCCTGTCTTCTCCTCCACTAGCTAGGGGGTGGAGAATACGCGTCAGCAAATCTCCCCCAAATGAAGCCCCCCAGCAAAGACAGAAGGAAGAGGCCTCCTGACCCAAAGCGCCTGCGCTTGTATAGAAATTGGGTAGTTACTGAGCAGCGGGGGTGGCCTTTAGGGGCGGACTGTGGGTGGGCGCCAGAAATGGAAATGGCAGGATGGACCCCTTTACCTCCAGGAGAGAAAGGGAGGGAGGGAGAGGGAGGGGGGAGAAATGGGGAGAAAGGGAGGGGAGGGATTCGGAGAAAAAAAAAAGATCTGGGGAAAGGCGATAGCAGGAAGCCCCTGGCACATCAAAATCCCCGTTTTGGTTAAAAATGGCCATAATGTATGTATAACTCTTTTGATAAAGATCTGTGGTCTCCTGAAGGAGCTGTAACCACGGGCATGTCAAATGACAAAATAATAAGAAGCTAGAGAGAGGTGCTGAGTGTTTTTTTTAAGTTTATTCTCTTCCTGATTTTTTCCCCCAGAAAGCAACTGTTTAAAATTAAGAAATAGCTGCAACCCTTCTGTAATACGCTCTGGGGAAAGGAAAGAGAAGAGGAAGGAAAGCAGCTACAATATCGCAAAAAAGCCTGTGCGGTGTCAGCTTAAGTTGGAAATGGTTTGGAAGCTCATCAGAAGGGAAAAAGAAACGTAGGGAGAAAAAGATGAATAATCGGAAACAAAAACAATAAAATTCTCATTATATACAGAAAAAATTAAGCTATTTGAGAGAACTTATTAAAAGCACATTTGTTAGCATATTCCTTTGGGAAGAAGTGGGAAGTGCTGCCTTGTGAGTGTTCTCCATCTGATTTCTACCATGAGAAGAATTTTAAAGGCCTTAGTACAGGAATCAGCAGAGGCATGTGTTTCTCTCCAGCCACGCCCCCTCCTGTGACCACCCCCCCACTGACCTATGATCACCCCCATTCCATTCTATGACTGAGAGGCCCAGGGTGATCATGGGGGAATCTATTAAGAAGCCTCTAGAATATGTTTTTATATACTCCTCTAACAATTCAACAAAATCGCAGATTGAAAATTTTGAATGTTGTCCTTGCAAATATTGTACCACTTCAAGTGTAGTCCTTTAGGTAATTACTTTTGATTTGAAATCATAAAAGGTAGAATTTTCTTTCTTTCTTTTTATTTTTAAAAGGTTGCTTTTTAAAAAAAATTTAATTGAAATATAGTTGATTTACAATGTTGTGTTAGTTTCAGGTGTACAACAAAGTGATTCAGTTATATATATATAAAGTTTTTATATACTGAATGAAGTCAGACAGAGAAAAAGAAATATTGTATGATATCATTTATATGCAGAATCTAAAAAAAATGATACAAATGAACTCATTTACAAAACAGAAACAGACTCACAGACTTAAGAGAACAAACTTATGGTTACCAGGGTGGGGAAGGAGAGTTTGGGAGTTTGGGACTAACATGTACATGCTACTATATTTTAAATGGGTAACCAACAAGGACCTACTGTATAGCACAGTGAACTATACTCAATATTATGTAACAACCTAATTGGAAAAAGAATTTGAAAAAGAATAGATACATGTTTATGTATAACTGAATCACTTTGTTGTACACCTGAAACAAACACAACATTGTTAATCAACTATACTCCAGTATAAAATAAAAAGTTTTTAAAAAGTTCCTATGTATATAAATCTTTATGTAAAACTTTATATATATAAAGTTTATATAAATCTAAAATATAGAGATAGATTCTTTTCCATTATAGATTATTACAAGATACTGAGTATAGTTCCCTGTGTTAAAGGTTTCTTTTCTTAGTGTTAACATTATATCAGCCAGAATAGGCCTTTAGCCTGATTGCCTGACAGTCTTGGGAGGTAGGGGTGGCACGTAATAGAGAAGAAAATGATTTATAGAGTTTTCTTTCTAAAAGAATCTTAACTCACTGAGTTTGGATACTAATCTCCTAATCAGTATTTTATTCTCAGTTTAGATGTCAAGTCCCACATGTGTGAAGAGATAATCTAAGTACAAGCCAAGGATGAACACTTATCCTTGACTTCTAGGCCAGTCTTTGCATGAAGTCCACCTCCTAAAGCAATTTGTGATGCATACTTTAAGTAGCTGGTGTGTCTTTCTGCTCTTCTACCAATTATGCCTGTTTGGGAATGGAAGCTTTTCATAAGTGTGGGGTTTTAAATATATACCCACAAATCCTTTGTTGCTTCTCCCTCAGGAGGTGGCACTTAATTCCTCTCTCCTTGAGTGTCGGCCAGATCTAGTCTTTCACTTCTAGCCAGTAGAATTTGGGAGAAATGATGAGCTGTCATTCCTTTCTTATTTTTTATTTCTTTTTTTAAATTGTGGTAAAATATACATAAAATTGACCATTTTAACCATTTTCAGTATACAGCTCAGTGTACAGTTCAGCCTTGTGAGAGACCCTGACCAAGAACCGCCTAGCTAAGCTGTTCCCAGATTCCTGACCCACAGGAGCTGTGCGTGGGTGTCTTCAGTGCAAGGTTCAGTCCAGTGATACTCACATTGTTGTATAACCATCACCACCGTCTACCTCCAGAACAGTTTCTTCATCCCAGACTGACACTCAGCACCCATTAAACAACCCCCGGTTCCCCCTGCCCCACCCTCTGGCAGCCACCATTCTTCTTTCTCTATGAGTTTGGTTATCCTAGGTACTTCCTGTAAGAGGAATCGTACAGTATTTGTCTTTTGTGACTGGCTTGTTTCACTTAGCATAATATCCTCAGGGTTCATCCATGTTGTAGTGTGTGTGTCCGAATTTCCTTCCTTTTTAAGGCTGAGTAATACTCCATTGTGTGTATGTACCATATCTTGTTTATCCACTCATCTGTGGATGAACACTTGGGCCATTATGAATAATGCAGCTATGAACATGGCTGTACAAGTCCCACTTTCAGTTCTTTGGGGTATATATACCTGTGAGTGGAATTGCTCAATCATATGGTAAAGCAAAGCTTCATTTTTTGGATGAATTGTCAACCAGTCTTACATGGCAGCTGAACCATCTTACATGCCCATCAGCAGTGCACGAGGTTCCAGTTTCTCTACATCCTTGCCCATGCCTGTTGCTTACTGTTTGTTGATAATAGTCACCTTAATAGGTGGGAGATGAGATGTCATCTCTAAGACTAGGTTCTTCAAAGATTGTGGCTTTGGTCTCTGATGTGTGTGGTTCTCCTTCTCTGTCTTTCCCTCCCTTAAATCACTCACACTGGGGAAAATCAACTGCCCTCTTGCAGGGAAGATATGGGGGAGAATCAGGCTGCCTGGCTGTGAGTACACTCTGGCAACTGGAGCCACCTGCCCAGTGAAGAATGAGGACTCCTGCCAACAGCCTGGGGGGCAGGGGACTTGGCAGGAGACCCTCCTTCAGGCCTTGAGATGGCCGCAGCCTGGGGAGACCCCAGCCCAGAAGCATCCAGCCACACCGATCCCAGAGTCCTGACCCATAGAAACTGCGAGGCAACAAATGTTTGTTGTTCTCTGCCATTAAATGTGGGGTAATTTGTTATGCAGCAACAGATAACTAATACGGGATCCATAACTAATAAAGGGGAAATGTTACCAGTTTGTTCAACAGTTTCACAGGTATTTCCTGGGCAGTTGTGCTGGGCTGTTCTGGGCAATGGGGAGACCACAGTGAGCAGAGAGGAAACATTAGGAGATAAATCCCACGGAGCTTATAGCCTCAGGTACCACGTGACTTTTAGCTCTGAGCACGTGTGTGAGCCAGTTTCGGTCTTAAGTGGTAATGACTCCAGCACATTCAAGCAGAAAGGGATTCCACAGGGAATTGCGTCGACAAAAATCACTGCAAAGGCTGGATGAGAAGACCCTGGTGGAACTTTCAGAACTAACCCCAAGACCAACACCGCAGAATGGCCCCCAGGGAGGAACTGCCTTCTCAGTTACTGTGTAAATCTGGAGAGCCCTGGGTGAGCTCTGAGAGCGCAGGGCTTCCGCCATCACCCCACTGCAAGGCGGGCGCCTTCAGCCCAGCCCTTGCTGCTCCTGCCTCGTCCTCTGTCCCCCCGTTTCCACAAATGGCACGTGTGCAGCTGCTGGGTGGAAGCGGGGTGGGTGCGTGTGGGACCCAAGCTGTACACACAGTGGCACACATGGTCTCCACCTGGCTGGTCTGCAGAGTGAAGCTCATTCAGAGAGGCGGAGTGGGCCAGGCTCCGGCATCTCCTCCACCGTGACCCACGGGGTGAACAAATACTCTCAGGTGAGAATCCCGCTGTAAAAGTAGAACTAGGGCGGAGCCACTGCATCGATGACCACCATTGGAAGAGACCTGAAAACAGGGAGCTCAGGTATATTGAGTAGCTGCTATGTGGCTGGGACTAGATTATGAATTTGTGGTGTTATTTTATTTAATAATCACAACAACCCTGCAGGATAGGTATTATTAGCCCTATTTTCAGGTGGAGAAAGCAAGGCTCAGCCAGATTGAATAACTTGGGCAAGGTTCCATGATAAAGAGAGGTTAAAAACAGAAGAAAAAAAAAAAAGAGAATTGAACCAGGCATTTCCTTCAAAGCCCAGGGCACTGCATTCTTAGTGCCATACAACATAATGATAGTAGTGATGGGAGACGTTTTCACATATTGACGTGTGGGGAAGTCATTTTGGCCTATTAAGCGTGCATTGTATATCTGCTTTAACCGTTAAAGGAAAGAATGCATTTAAAAATCAAAATGGAGTAACTGTGGTTCAGGCACTAGAAATGGAGCGGGTGGCCACTGAGGATGTGGTTTCAGACACCTTCCTGCATCCCTGGGAACTTGAATTTTCTGAACTGTATCAGACTCAAGGACACCACCAGCTGTTCTCAAACCAGTATCTGCTGGCAGCTGCCGGCTGCAATCTATGGTCTCAGGGTCTCCCCTGGTAACTACACAACCATTTCAGACCACAACCAATCCTTGCTTAGCAAGCACCCTTACTTCTTCCAGCTCCAATCCTAATTCTTGACAAACAACTTATGTGATTTTGCAGTTTTTGCCTTTATAAGCCTCCCCCATTTTGTAGTCCAGAGGAATACAATTCAAGCACTTTTCGAATCTGAGTCTCTCCAGCTATTGTCCTAGGACAATGTGGGCGCCCCAGTAATTGTGTTAGTACATTATAAGCCATTGGGAAAGTAGTAATGCACAAGTCCATAGTAATAGTAATAATAATAACCAATAATAAGTGATAAGTATCTGGGAGTGAGAGAAGACCCTTGATGAGGGCTCACTCACAGTGTGAAGGGTGTGCTGGAGATGGACATTCACAGTAAAGCCTGGATCAGGCAAGAATCATCAAGGTGCTCAATCCAGGTCCTTTGATGAGGAGCTTGGTGGCTCCCCCGAGACTACTTATTGGTTGTAAGAGGGAAGAAAACAGCAAATTATATGATCTAAATCAACACCACCAGGGAGGAACGGAGGACTGTCACGTGCCTCCAGAAGTGATCCTGAGAAGGGTATATTACCTGTGTAGTATTTTGGTCAAGAATGTACACCTGCATCTCATCATGAGGAAACTAGGCAAAAGCAAACTGAGGAATATTCTATTTTAAAAAGGGGGTGGGGAGCTGTATTTTTCAAACATTTCAAGGAAAGCTATAGAAATGTTCTAGATTAAAAGGAGACTGGGGGCTTCCCTAGTGGCGCAGTGGTTGAGAGTCCACCTGCCGATGCAGGGGACGCGGGTTCGTGCCCCGGTCCGGGAGGATCCCACATGCCACGGAGCGGCTGGGCCCGTGAGCCATGGCTGCTGAGCCTGCGCATCTGGAGCCTGTGCTCCGCAACGGGAGAGGCCACAACAGTGAGAGGCCCGCGTACCGCAAAAAAAAAGAGAGAGACTGAAAGAGACATGACAACTAAATTAAATTGTGTACTGGAGGGAAAAAAATTTCTGTAAGGGACGTTATTGATTTAAATGACAAAACTGGAATACTGTTACCGATGATAGATTAGATTAGGTAAAAGCATTGCATGGTGTTAAATTTAACTGAAGTTAGTAACTGTGCAATTGTTAGGAAATAAACAGTGAAGTATATGGAGATAAAGAGCCTTAATGTATGTAACTTACTCTCATATAATTCAGGAAAAAATATTTGGAAGAGATAGAGCAAATGATAAAGTGAATGAGGTAAAGTGTTAATAATACGGGAACAATGTGGATGTTCTTAGTACTATACTTTTTCTTATTTAATAGATCTTTATTGGAGTATAATTGCTTCACAATACTGTGTTACTTTCTGTTGTACAACAACGTGCATCAGCCATATGCATACACATGTCCCCATATCCCCTCCCTCTTGAGCCTCCCTCCCACCCTCCCTATCCCACCCCTCTAGGTGGTCGAAAAGCACCGAGCTGATCTCCCTGTGCTATGCGGCTACTTCCCACCAGCCAACTGTTTTACATTTGGTAGTGTATATATGTCCATGCCACTCTCTCACTTCGTCCCAGCTTCCCCCTCCCACCCCATGTCCTCAAGTCCATTCTTTATGTCTGCCTCTTTATTCCTGCCCTACAACTAGATTCATCAATACCATATATATATATATATATTTAGATTCCATATATATGCGTTTGCATACGGTGTTTTTCTGACTTACTTCACTTTGTATGACAGACTCTAGTTCCATCCACCTCACTACAAATAACTCAATTTCGTTTCTTTTTATGGCTGAGTAATATTCCATTGTATATATGTGCCACATCTTCTTTATCCATTCATATGTCGACAGACACTTAGGTTGTTTCCATGTCCTGGCTATTCTAAACAGAGCTGCAATGAACATTGTGGTACACGTCTTTTTGAATTATGGTTTTCTCAGGGTATACGCCCAGGAGTGGGATTGCTGGGTCATATGGTAGTTCTATTTTTAGTTTTTTAAGGAACTGCCATACTGTTCTCCATAGTGGCTGTATCAATTTACATTCCCACCAACAGTGCGAGAAGGTTCCCTTTTCTCCACATCCTCTGCAGCATGTATTGTTTCTAGGTTTTTTGATAATGGCCATTCTGACCAGCGTGAGGTGATACCTCATTGTAGTTTTGATTTTCATTTCTCTAATAATTAGTGATGTTGAGCATCTTTTCATGTGCCTCTTGGCCATCTGTATGTCTTCCTTGGTGAAATGTCTATTTAGGTCTTCTGCTCATTTTTTAACTGGATTGTTTGTGTTTTTGATATTGAGCTCCATGAGCTTTTTGTATATTTTGGAGATTAATCCTTTGTCTGTTGTTTCATTTGCAAATATTTTATCCCATTCTGAGGGTTGTCTTTTTGTCTTGTTTATGGTTTCCTTTGCTGTGCAAAAGCTTTTAAGTTTAATTAAGTCCCATTTGTTTATTTTTGTTTTTATTTCTGTTACTCTAGGAGGTGGGTCAAAAAGATCTTGCTGTGGTGTATGTCATAGAATGTTCTGCCTATGTTTTCCTCTAAGAGTTTTATAGTGTCTGGCCTTACATTTAGGTCTTTCATCCATTTTGAGTTTATTTTTGTGCATGGTGTTAGGGAGTGCTCTAATTTCATTCTTTTACATGTAGCTGTCCAGGTTTCCCAGCACCACTTATTGAAGAGGCTGTCTTTTCTCCATTGTACTTTCTTGCCTCCTTTATCAAAGATATGGTGACCATATGTGTGTGGGTTTATCTCTGGGCTTTCTATCCTGTACCATTGATCTATAATTCTGTTTTTGTGCCAGTACCATACCGTCTTGATTACTCTAGCTTTGTGGTATAGTTTGGAGTTGGGGAACCTGATTCCTCCAACTCCATTTTTCTTTCTCAAGATTGCTTTGTCTGTGCCACTAAGATCAGGAACAAGACAAGGGTGTCCACTCTCGCCACTCTTATTCAACACAGTTTTGGAAGTCCTAGCCATGGCAATCAGAGAAGAGAAAGAAATAAAAGGAATACAAATTGGAAAAGAAGAAGTAAAACTGTCACTGTTTGAAGATGACATGATACTATACATAGAAAATCCTAAAGATGCCACCAGGAAACTACTGGACCTAATCAAAAAATTTGGTAAAGTAGCAGGATACAAAATTAATGCACAGAAATCTCTTGCATTCCTATACACTAACAACAAAAGATCAGAAAGTATTATTCTTTCAACTTTTCTGTAAGTGTGAAATTATTTCCACATAAAAAAGGGAAAACATTTTTTCAGTCTATGAGATCACTTTTCATTTTTACTTAATTTTAATATGACAAATTTAAAACAAATAGAAAAATATAAAGCAAACTATAACCAAATCCCATATACTTACTTTTTACAAAGAAACTTTAACAACAGATAAAGGTCAAGTAGATTCCTGAATACTGTCTGAAAACTCAGGCATTCAGAAGGTAGACACATGGATGGACACCTGTGTTCCTAGTATTGACCAGATATTTCTCCTGCAAAGATGGGTTTATTTGAGATCAGCAGAGAATTGCAATTCAAGATCTGTAACCATGGGGAACCACATGCAAGGCCCTGCAAAGCAAGGGAAGGAGACCTCTTTTATAGAGGGGAAGAGAAGATTTACTAGGGCCGAAGTAAACAGAGTCCAGGGCTTGTTGTTGGCTGAGCCCTTGCCAGGAAAGAGGGAGAGTCTGTCTTCTTCCTGCTGGCTTCTGCTGCCGTCACAGTGCGTGGGAGTGCCCCCTGCTGGTCTCCTAACTCTGTTTAATTGAGGTTTCTGATTATTGATTTTTTTTTACACCAGCAAAAGGGAAATGGCAAAGTGATGAGTTGGAAAGGCCTGCCTCTGTCATCCTTGAAGGCAAGCTCGTTGTGGAGCGGGTGCTGAGTGGACTTTGTTGTGTGGATGAGTGACTAGGTAATGAGGGACAGTGTGTCCCTCAGAGCTCCGTCCACCCCCAGCCAAGCCTTGAGGCAGTCTGTGCTTTCTCAGTTGTTACAGCACCTCCTCTACAAGCTCATTCCAGTGAACGTAGGACGGGGAGACTGCCTGGCCTCACCTCTTTCCTTGTGGCTCCTATGATAGCTCTTCAAGTCTAGAGCGCCTTGCTCTAAACATTTTAAGTTACTCAGAACTGAAATGCTTTCTACATGTTTAGGTCAACAGAGTTAATTGGTCAATATATGTAATTCACATTCACATTCTTTCATTACTAAGTCTTTCTCCTTCTAACGAATGATATCTGAATTCAGAAAGTATGTTTGGTTCCAAATTGCACATGCAAAACAAAATAGCTAAATAGTGATTTAGTCCCGGTCCTCTGAGAAGCAGATGCCAAGAAGGGATTAGATGTATTCATAAGAGATGTACTGGCGCAAACACCTGTGAGGGGCGGTGGGGAGGGAGCAGAAGGGGGTGGGAAGAGCCAGCAGACTTGATGCAGGTCTGACACCCATGAAGGGGGGCGGGAAGGAGGGATGGAGGGGAAGTGGACGGCGTGGGAGGAAAGGACGGGGAGTAAAGGTGCGGAAGAGAGCTGTAGACTGCTGTGCGGTTCTAAGAAGATCCCGCAAGGTTGAAAGGGTCTTTGAGCCAGAGTCACCCATGGGAGGAGGCCCTGCCTCCCAATTGTGGGCCCCCTTGGCATCCCTGCCGTGCCCGGACACCGCCCAGAGCAGCCCTTGGGAAGCTTGGCCTGGCTGCCAGCAGGGCTGGAGGCCGGTTATACCTCCTGCACTAGGAGGTCTGAGAGGCTCATTCTTATGGCCGCAACACACAATACTTTGCATTATTTAGGCAGGGCAACCCCAGATTTTACCTGAAACAGCGGCTCGACCCAAGGCAGGTTTGGGGCTTAGTTTCTGGACCCTGGTCTCAGTTCCCCTTCACTGTGAACAGGACTTGCAGTCAGAGCATCGTTGAGTGGAGAGCAAATAAAGGATCCACATCTTGCTGAAAATGTTACGCTATAGCTCGGCCACAGAGTAACTTCTGCTTTCATTTCAAAATGCCGTAGGTGCATCACTTCCTTTCTGCCCCGGAAAGACACCAATTCAGGATGTTGGGTGTTGGATGCCAGTTTGACTCTTCAGAGCTAACGGCTGTTGCTCTGAAGGCTTATTTAATTATTTGTATAGACTGGTTTATAGGCTGAGAGTGCTTCAAGTTGGCCTTTGCTGCTGCATGAGAAGGTCACCTTCTGATGGGCCATCTTTGCCCCCATGCCCCACGCATCTCGGGACCTCTGCCTCCACTGGACTAGGGAGCTGGCTTTTGCCCATATGGTGACGTTCCGGAAGCCTGTGTTCTTAGGAGGGCTTCTCTGCAGAGCCCCCGCTGCCAGGTCTCTCATTTGGGGAACGCTGTAAACATGTCAGGATAGAAAGTGGTCGGGTCCACTGCAGACAAGCACAGTCCTTGGAGGTGATGAACCTTAGCTCTGCCAGGCTGCGGTCAGTGAGGCAGGTGGGTGTCCAAATCCCAGGCCGTTGGAAAAGCTCCAAAAGAAAGAGGAGGTCTAGGGATATTAGTCACTGAACAGTGATGTTCAGAGGCGCAAACCATTCACTCGGCTGGATGCGATGGGGACGGGGGAGTACCCAGTGTGCAGGGGGTGAGGCAGTGAAGCACAGGGAGAAAAGCAGCAATCAAGCTTCCCACCTTCGAAGAAGAAGGCGAGCTGTAAATGAGGAAGCGATCTCCTGGAAATATTGGGGTAAATGGTCAGACACTATCAGCAGTTAGAGTCTGATCCGATGTTGGGCTGGTGATGTGTGGACTTAGGGTTCTTTGTCTACCACTTACAGAGGGTCTGAATTATTCCAGAGTCTGAGCTGGAACTTTCCTGCTTTGCAGAAAGGGGCTAAGCAGCCCTGGAAGCAAACTCCTAAGGTTCAGAAGACCATACCCTCAAGAAGCTAAGGGTACAATTTTATGTGTTCACACTTTCAGATGATAATTTCTTTAATAACACTACATCTAGAAATAGACGTATCACACGTTGAATGTCAACTTACTCAAAAGTATGAGATTTTTAAAAGAAACAACACGGCGGGGACTCCATTATCAACAGGGGAATAAAATAGGATCATGGAATAACTGTAAATTGGCCTGTACTCATGTGCCATCAAAACTACTGAGAAATTCTCAGTTTTCATTACCTTTTGACAATGTGATGAGACTAAACAGTCCTTTCATATCATTGACGTGTCGGTTGCCACCGCCAGGCACAGTCCAAGCGCTAAGTTAATGCTCCATCAAGGCAGAATATTACATATTTAGAGGAGAGTACATGTCAGAAGAAGAAAAAAAATTAGAGAGTAGGCTTCTGCTATTTTCTTATTCCTTTACAGGTACTTAAGCCTCCATCTGATAAATTTCACAGTAGAGGCACTTCTTTAAAGATTATTTCTTTAAAGGTACTTAATCCTCTAATTAGCAAGATTCACAGAAAGAGATACTTCCAGTCTTATAAATATATGGTAAGTTTAATAATCTTTATTTTTCTTTAAATTTTTTTTCCAAAATATGGATCATGAGGTGCATAATGCAGCAACCTTATAATTCTTTTAAAGGGAAAAAATAAAGCTTTTTTTTTTTTTTTTCGGTACACGGGCCTCTCACTGTTGCGGCCTCTCCCATTGCGGAGCACAGGCTCCGGACGCGCAGGCTCAGCGGCCATGGCTCACGGGCCCAGCCACTCCACGGCATGTGGGATCTTCCCGGACTGGGGCACGAAGCCGTGTCCCCTGCATCGGCAGGCGGACTCTCAACCACTGCACCAGCAGGGAAGCCCAAAGCTTTATTTTTAAAGCTTTAAACTTTACCCTTAAATTAAATATATAGGGAAAATTATTAAATTACATAGCTAAGATCAAGTTTAAGGAATTCAGGACTTAGGGGAAATTACACTGCGTATGTGTTGTATACTTTTTACCCTCTCCCCTGCCACTTAAAAAAAAAATACTGATGGAAATATAATCTAGTTAAAATTAGATTTCGAGGGACTTCCCTTGTGGTCCAGTGGTTAAGACTCCGTGCTCCCAATGCAGGGGGCCGGGTTCCATCCCGGGTCAGGGAACTAGATCCCACATGCATGCCGCAACTAAGAGCCTGCATGCCACAGCAAAGATCTTGCACGTGGCAACGAAGATCCCACCTGCTGCAACTAAGGCCCAGGTACAGCCAAAGAAATAAATATTTTTTAAAAATTAGATTTCGAGGGAGTAGTGATGGGGAAAGGAGACAGAAGAGAAAGAGGCCTTGAGAGAGAAGTGAGTAAGAGAAAAGTAGGTGTGGGCTTGGCACAGAGATTGTAGGGCCACATTATAGATTGATTTTATTTATGTGTATCTGAGGGTACCTAGAGTCCGTTTTAGTAACAGCTCACTATGTTACATCCCTTTCTCTGATTTACTACCTTCATGAGTTTGGTGCCTGGCGTCTCTAATAGCCTGGGTTCTGCAGAGTTCCCATGATTATTTTGGTGTGGTTTACCCAGAAGCAGCTCTGTGCACAGCATTTTCTTTTCTAATAAGTCTGGCTTGTTCCCAAGGCACATCTCACTGTCACCAAGACCAGTCATGCTGATGGTTAAGACAATGGATTGTTTATGAATGAGGTAGGAATCAAGAAACCGTGTTTCTCACTGTTATCTTAGACAAACCATTTAATCCTTGTGATTCAGATTCCTCATTGTTAAAACGAAGAGGGGGCGTCCCTAGTGGCACAGTGGTTAAGAATCCACCTGCTAATCAAGGGGACACGGGTTCGAGCCCTGGTCCAGGAAGATCCCACATGCCTCGGAGCAAGTAAGCCCATGCGCCACAGCTACTGAGCCTGCGCTCTAGAGCCCGTGAGCCACAACTTCTGAGCCCATAAGCCACAACTGCTGAAGCCCGCACACCTAGAGCCCGTGCTCCGCAACAAGAGAAGCCACCGCAGTGAGAAGCCTGCGCGCTGCAACGAAGAGTAGCCCCCACTCACCGCAACTAGAGAGAGCCCACATGCAGCAACGAAGACCCAACACAGCAGTATGAGCATAGACTCGGTAACAGGCAGAGTCCCCAACAGCAAGAGAGGGCAAGGCCTTGCACACAGGAGTCCCATGGTCAAGGCCAGATTTAAGGACTGTCTCCTGATGGGAGGCACAGCAAAGTCACGTTGCAAAGAGACATACAGTTACGCCAGAAAGAAGTGAGAGTCCCCGAGATGGTCTGGGATGTCCTTGGGGTCGTGTTGCATGTGCTCTTGCTCCAGACCCACTTCGCCATCAGCCATTTAGGGTGTATAAACTAGTTTACTCTAGTCCGGGCATATCGTTAGTCACAAATTACGTACAAAAGAGGCGAATAAGCATATGTGTTGCTTAAAGCCATTTAACTCATGTTCCATGCAGAGTTGCCATTTAAACTGTTTCCAGTTTTCATTCTAGTCCACGTCTTTCCATGACCAGGCCAAGACCAGAGCCATTTATTTAGTTAGTTAGTTGAGATACATACCCTGACTGCTACTAAGAGGATTTAAAGCAGCTGCTCAGTTTCTTTTTTCTCAGTTCCCCTGGGTATTAGGGAAGCACACTCCTTTTCATCTGAGCCTGAAGCCTGGCCTCCAGCCCAAGTAAAAAAAATGCACTCTTGATAGCCAAATACACCCCTACCCAGTTTAACACTGAATCTTACAAAATGTTTTTAACTCCAGTTCCATTTTTCTGGGAATACAGAGCCAGGTTTATCTCTCCTAAATGTTCCCTGCTTTCAGGCTCTTACATCCATGCAGAAAGCATGGTTGCTCTAAAAACTTAAGGTATTTTGATTCTTCTCTGTGTTCACCAGCCCATCTCAGTGACTCAAGGCTAATATTCTGGTTTTCTTAGAAACCATTGTCTTCTGCATTCAGTATTGTCATGTGCCTACCACCCAATTATCAGGATATACTGCCAAATCTATATTCATTTCAAATAGAATTTGCAGTCTGCAGCTCTCCTTTTTAAGATTTTGACTCTTCCTAATAAATGTCAAAATGTTTATCAAACAATTTTCCAAATATAGAACCTCCTCTACATTTTTGCTGTTCTGTAACAAAAATATATGCTAAATTTAAGAAAAATACATATTATAAAAAGCATATACAGTAACGTGAAGCCTAAATTGACCTATTTTTATTCTTCCTCAAGTCTTAGTCCTGATACAGTCATTCCTCTTTAAAAGTTTCTGTGCTTGCTATTTTTGATAGGAAAAAAATCGGTGATTTACAAAATATAGCAAAACTTGGCCGCAGTTGAGACACACTGTTAATGTGGAAAGGGAGTTAATAGGGTAACTCCCAAAGAAAGGGACAAGAAAAATCCTCTTTTGAGAAAACAGAGTGGAAAGATTTTATCACAATCTATTTTTTTCTCTCTACCTCTTCCTACTTTGGACTTCCTACTTTAGACAAATATCTAGGAGTATCCCACTCTTAGACTTTTTGTATTTGTCTAATACAGCTATTCATTTTCAAAGCAGACTATAATTTAGGGGTTGTGAGGACTTTCCAGGACTTCCGTAACCAGTGATCATGTCGCTGTAAGTTTCTGGTCAAGAGCAATCCTGGAACCAAGCAGGACCCTGTGGGCTCTTCCTGGGATAGACCCCACCCCACCCCATGTCCTCCGCCTGCCTCTTGTTTATGAAAAGCTTTAGCCTCCTAGGCCTTCCCTGAGTTCCAAAGAAGACATTTAATCAGAGAAGTGAGAAAATGCAGAAACAAGGAAAACAGTCAAGCAAGACAAGATAATAATAGTTTAGCCATTAAACAAAGTCAAGGACATTTAGTTCCTCCTCAAGGGCTGTAGATACTATTCTAAGCCATGTCCTTGAGCCACTGTGCGTTACCTGCATGCTGCCCACCCGCACAGAGACCCCAGACCGGTTGGAACCAGAAGGCTGATGATGTTGACTCCCAATTACCTCACCACCAGCCAATCAGAAGAGTGTCCGTGAGATGATCACACACCCCAAAGCCCTCTCCTTCACTCTGTCCTTAAAAACCTTTCCCTGAAAGCCATTGGGGAGCTTGGGCCCTTTGAGCATGAGCTGCCCGGGCTCCTTGCTTGGCCCAACACTGGGCGCCTTGCGAAAAGTGCTGCGCTTTCCTTCACCACGACCCAGTGTCAGTAGATTGTCTTTACTGCCTGTGGGTGAGTGGGCCCAAGTTTGGTTCTGTAACAGTCCCTTATACTTAAGCTCATGGAAGAAAAACTTGAAAACCAAAGAGGTAAACCTAAGATTCTTTTTTAGCTGAATTTGAGGGAGAATGTGAAGGCTAGCGCTTGGGTGAATTTCCTTTTGGGTGAAGGCCAGAGGGGTGGGTTAGCCCTGGTTTGTTTCACTGGGCTCCGCTAGTGAAGGGTTCTCCCTTCTTTTGGAAGAGATTTGTTCGGAAGGACTCTAAAGAGAAAGGAGGAACAGGTTCTGATGGCTGTTGTCATCTCTGTCTGCCAGGCTTCTGCCGGAGACCCCAGAGCTGCTGTGGCCAGCACTGTGGCTTTCTGAGCTCCTGTTCTGATAGTGCAAGGAAGCTGCTCTTGGTAGGAATCTGAATGAGCCCTAAATCTCTGTAGGGCGTATGTTTGTCTCTAGGTGCAGGGAACTCACTGGGACTGATGCAAGTAATGGTGACAGGAAGGGAAGGGTGATGAGGAATACATGTTAGCAGAAGGAGCGAGGCTGCAGGAAGAGGTTGCTAAAGACTCGCACCCATGTTTCTCTCGACAGCCTCCCTTTCTTTTCCTCTGCAGGGTCTGTCTCTTCATCCCTTATTTCTTTTTTCTATCTACCTCTTACTTTTGTTATTAACTATTCACAAGTTCTTTTCCTTATTGTACTTCCTTTGGTATAATCAATCCTATTCTTTTTTTTGGCCATGCTGCGTGGCTTGTGGGGTCTTAATTCCCGGACCAGGGCCACAGCAGTGGAAGCACCGAGTCCTAACCACTGGACCGCCAGGGAATTCCTATACTATTCTTTTAAAAGACCTATCTCTACTCAGCTTTTGTTCCTCTGATAAGTATTGGGAAAGAAACAGCAGTGATTAAGAGATGAGTGGTATTTCCAAATTAATATATTATTTTATAGAATACATATATTATATTTTCATTTAGCATAGGTAACTACGAAATTTGACTACAACATTTCACTTTTTAATTTCTTTTTCTAAAATTTGTACACAAAGAGGCTTGTGTCAGTGAGCTGGGGATGGCTGGTTGTAGTGGGGGCAGTTAGTTATTGTTTGGCTGTCCTATTTGGCATCCCAGTCTCTTTTTTGAGAACCTTTTATCGTGTGTCATTTTTGGAGGAAGTGGCTTCTTTCCCTTATAGGAACAAAAGGCTGCAGGGGTGGGGAAATAGCAGGGAGAGGGGTATTGAGCCTATGATGGAGGATTGGATATTTAGACTTCTTTGAGACTTTGAAGCAGTGAAGCATGGGTATGAGAACAGTTACAAGTTGACAAAATGTTACTGCTGCAATACCTTCGCTTCCTGACCCTCGACCCTGGGGAGCAACTTGCTTCCTGACCCTGGAGATCAACTTGGTTCCTATTCTTTGTCCAAGTTGGGGAACCCAGCTTTCCAGGAATTCTCTAAGCTCTTCCAATAAATTCCATTTTGCTTATTATAGCCAGAGTTGGTTTTTGTTGTTTGCAAGAAAAAAAAAATCCAGATTCTATTGCCAAAAATGCTCCAGGGTACCAACTCTACAGTGCTCTCAGAAGTGGCTGAGTGGATCATGAGTCACTCTAGATACTTCGGGGACATGTTTAATATTTCTAAATGACTTTTTATATTTAAAATGAAAATTTAGAAAATTCAGAAAAAATCTAGAAAGAATAAAAAAAGTTCTCACCAGCTAAATGCAACTACTGAAAATTATTTGCAAAGTTATCTCAAAATCAGGGACTTCCTTGGTGGTCCAGTGGCTAAGACTCTGTGCTCCCAATGCAGGGGGCCAGGGTTTGATCCCTGGTCAGGAAACTAGATCCTACATGCCGCAACTAAGAGTTTGAATGCTACAACTAAAAGATTCCGCGTGCTGCCACGAAGACCCAGCACAGCTAAATAAATAAATAAATTTTAAAAAATAATAAAAGTTATCTAAAAATCAGAAAAGCATTAAGCACATATTTCTATTTATCTGTCCATCTCTCTATTTAAATATGAATCAGGTAGAAATTCTTTCACTCTTCTTCTTTGCTATTTTGTCTTTTTCTATCTGTAGTCAGTTGTGTATACAACAGATCTTCATCAATGTTGGAGTCTTGTCATTTCAACCACAGAAATTTCTATGACATTTCTGCTAAAGACTGGTATTTTGTCTGGTTTGTTCAGTTTGCAGGAAAATAAAATTATGAATATGTTCAGGCCATATTGTCTTTTATGTCTCATTCACAATGGATGATAAACACCTAAATTGCCCAGTGTGATATGAGGACTTTGAAGCTAAACAGTCCTGGGTTCACACACATGCCTTGCATTTACTAGCTGTGTGATCTGAGGCATATTATGTGATCTTTATGCTTCTTAGTTTTGTTACTGAAAGCTCAGCCTCTCTGCACACGGGTGCAGAATCAAATCTCGGAGACAGAGTTTTGGGTGAAGTAGAAAAGGACAGCTTTATTACTTTGCCAGGCAAAGGGGGCCACACCGGCTTCTGCCTTGAAAAGCTGTGTGTCCCCGCCCCAGAGGATTTGATGAGGGTCTTTATAACCATGACTCAGGGTGGGAAGTGCGCAGGGCGTGTGCTCCCTTAACCTCATCTCAGGTGGTCTCCTCGTCTTGATGAGCTTCTCTGGCCCCTTCAGTCTTGCCTCAGGTGGTTTCTTGGCTGCTCCCCCCTGATTAGCAACTGTTCCATAATCTGCCCTTTGGAACTCAGGGGAGGTCATGGAGGCTGGAGTCTTGCCTACAAGAAATGGGGGGCAAGAGGGTCTCGGTGCCTGGGAACCTCACAGGGCCCCGCTCAGCTTCAGTTTCCCTATTTGCACAAAGGGGATGAGAATATCTGCCTTCGAGGTGAATGTGAAGATTAAAGGTAGCATATGAAAAATGCCTGGTATAACAACTAGCCATCCACTGTGCGTGGAACCTCTACTGTCCGTGTGTCTTCTATACTAAGTAGGCAGTAAACTGTAGGCAATATTAAATTTAAAAGAAAGGATAGCAGCCAATTCCACAGTTTTCTCCCCTTACCTATTGCCTTAAATCAGTAATTCTTTACTTTTTTTTTGAGACCAAAGAAAGAGATGGATCCTCTTCCTAGGAAAATAAACATCACAACACAAGTCCAGATTTTTGTGTAAAACCTAATGGGATTCTCAGACCCCTTAAAGCCATTCCATGGACTTGATATTAAGAATCCTGGCTTTAAATCAAGTAGCTTCCTTGTAAGTTGCTTGTTGTGAGAGAGTGTTTTAAGTACCTGTGGTCCCCTGTAGCTGGGATGGGGCTACAGAAACAGTTCTGGCCCGAGGACTCTGGGGGGAAGGACACATGACTCTTTCAGTCCAGAACCATAATGGGCAGGTGTGAGTTCTCCGTCTTCTCTTTCCCATCAGTAGAGCTGGAAGTAAAGGACTTTAAGACGGCAGAGTTGTGAAATGTAAGCATCCCACGTCCCACAATTGTAGGAGAGCCACCACAGAGACCCTCCTGACTCACACTGGATTAGGATGATGGAGGAGTACATCTGTGTTGTGCTAATTCCCTGAGCGGTCAGAATGCCTGCGAAGGCAGCTAGTATTGCTTAACTCAACTAACACATCCCCTCTGCTGGCACATAAAGCCTCAGAGAACTTGGATCAATCTGGGCCATAACCATGTTAAATCAAATCTGTATGTTAATAATAACAGGTTTATAAAATGCTTGTTCAATAGTCTTTCATACATCTAGGAGGGCAGGGATTATCATACCTCTTTTATAGATAGAGCGAACTAAAACTCAAAAACTTAAGTGCCTTGTCCAAACACACTAGTGGAGACCAATGCTCTTTTACTATGCTATATTTTTTTACAGAAATATGTCTTAGAATGCTCCTGGAAGTTTAAAAAATCTAATCTAGCCATTCATTCATTCTAGGTTTGTTCTACTAAAGATGTGAGATGGTTATCTTTCAACTAGATCCTATTTATTAAAGGGTTTGGCTAAAGTGGATGTTATATACAGAAAGTGATAATTTTCTGGAATTATCCTTAGTTAAACTACTGGATGGTTTCAATGAAAATACCACATATATTTGATAAAAATTGTTAATCAAAGCAATACATTTTTATTGGGAAATTTGCTGACAATAATATGAATTTTATATTTTACATTGTTTCATCAAAAACAAAGTATTTGTGGGACTTCCCAGGTGGCCCAGTGGCTAAGACTCTGCGCTCCCAATGCAGGGGCCCCAGGTTCAATCCCTGGTCAGGGAACTAGATCCCACATGCAGGCTGCAACCAAGAGTTCTTATGCCACAACTAAAAAGATCCCGCGTGCCACAACTAAGACCCGGTGCGGCCAAAGTAAGTAAATAAATATTAAACAAAACAAAACATTTGCTTCAAAACAAGTGAAAGGTGTATTTTTAAAAGAAATCACAACATTCACGTCTTTAATCCTTTATTATTATGAAATATATAACACAGAACAGTACATAAACATATGTACAGTTTAATGAATAAATATAAAGCAAATATGTAAGCAACCACCGTCTAGGTCAAGAAATAAATTAGCAGCACTCTAGAAGCAACCCATCCTCAGTACAAAATTCACTTACTATTAATTCAACATTAATCTTCTGAATTCATTGCAACATAAATTTTCCACAATTGCTTTAGACACAGGAATTGAAAATGAATACAGTTTGTTTTTTAGCAGATTTAAAGTAGCAAGGTATTTGCTTTAGATAACCAATTTCCACTTGTCAGAACATGTTATTCTTTCAGAGGAAGTGAACATCACAGTGAAGGTACTGACACCCTCAGAGAGAGAAATCAAAGTGAGCTGTATTGTTATTAATTTTTTTTTACTACGGGGACCTCATTCAGATTTGAATTCCTCCATCAAATGAAGATGCCACCATCAGCCTAAATTAAACAACTTAGAGCACATTATGATATATTCTAAAAAGAAGAGAATTTCTTTCCATATTCGAGAGTTGAGTTTGACTTTAGCTACGAGCAACAAGGAATGCAGAATTACAGTGGCTTACCAAAATAGCAGATTACTTTCTCTCACATGTAAAAATCTGGCGGTAGTCTCTCCTGGGCTGATATGCCTGTCCACGGTGCCAGGAAACCAGGCTGCTTCTTTTTGCTCTGTCATCCTTAGCACGTGGCTTCCACTTCATAGTTCAAGATGGCTGTTCAAGCTCCGGCCATCACATTCATGTTGTGCCAGAGGAAGGAGAGAGGGAGAATAGCCCCTTCTCTTTAAGGATTTCCTGTAAGTTCCTTGCACGGCTTCTGCTTATTTCCTATTTGACAGACGTTGGTCACATGACCACATCAAGCTACAGGGAAGTGAGGAAATACAGTCTTCTGGACAGAGATGGGTCCCACTACAAACCAAGGGTTCTACTGAGTAAGAAAAGGAGAAAAGATACTGGCAGAAAGCCTCTTTGCCACAGAGGGCTATTCTATTTGTAGGGTTCCATACGTAAATCTATTCACTATATAAACAGGTCAATATTCCTTCGAACAGGAAAGTAGCTTTCATGTAGAAAACATCAAAAATCTGTTTTAGAATTTTGCAAACAAAATTTAATCTTTTTAGATGTTGATTTAAGATGGCCTGTCTTTTTTGATATAGCTGATGAATATTCCTTTTTCTAGAAGTATACTTTTGTGATGCAAGAAAGGATGAAAGCCAGATGGGAAAACAACCTTTTAAAAGGAGAGAATTTGGTGCCATACCACCTGGCAAGCAGTCAACACTGATACAAGTTTGGAGCCGTGCCGATGGAGTCATATGTCCCTCCTGGGCTGGGCTGCAAGGACAGAGACCCGCTCGTGTGTGCCAAGGGTGCTCCCTGCTGCCGTGTGTTTACTGCAGTGGCCTAAATGCACATAACACAGGTCAACGGTGAGCTTAAAAGGATATTCCTACAGAAGTCATACAGCCTTGAAATGAAGCTTGATTCACTAGGAAATATTGGACATTGACATGAGTGATATCATCATAACACTTCCTTAAACACTGCATGAAAAGCTGGGTACCATGTTAACTCTATCCTAAGTTGGATTACACTGTATGCCTGTGACTCCCTTAATCTACCAATATCCCAGGAATTCAAATTCTGAACAAAATACCTGTATATGCATATTTGGAAGGTTTTGCAGAAGGTTTTGCAGAAGTGATGTCCTGTCGGGAGAGTGTTGACAGGGGTGGTGCTTGCTTGCTGCAGGATCTGGAGAAACCCTACTTTAACAAGAAATCATTGCACAATCTATCAGAGGCCTCTAGAGTTCACCAGAGTCTTATAAGCAAATCTTGCTTTACTAAAGACCCCGAAATGGTGTAATCTCTCTAAAATTTAAGAGACTAAAAGGGCCCCAAGAAACCACTTTTAGGCTTTCCCTCTGCTTTGTCTCAAAGGCAGATAATAACTGAAGGGCAAAACAGAAGGCTTAGGGGCAGCGATAAGCTCTCCTTTTTTGGAGAAATGTTGCTAGATTATGTAGTTCCTAACATTTTAAAAAAATTTAAAAATAAATACCATTTGTTCATAAGAAAAGAGTAATTGGTAAAAAGTAGATAAAATGATGAACATTTTTCAAAATATGAATCAGCTTTCTCTTAAGGTTTTATACTGTTATGCAAAAAGAAGTTGGCAAAGTTTGCATTGCAGAACGACCTGGATAAACCAGGTACCTCAACAGGTTAAGTCCTGAGCGCTGTCACCACAGTACTTTCACTCCCTCACCAAGAGGTGTTGCCCCATATACTGGTTGGATAACTAACTGTTTGCTTCCGTGTTGGGGTAACTTCCCGGTAAAACAGTGTGCTTCCTTTTTGGATCCAGCCTGCTTTACTGTAATCTTACCAGGGCTGCAGAAGAAAAGTCAAGTCTAAAATGTGAACCCAGAAGCAATGTTCCGTCAGACTACAATTTTAGTCTGTGAGTAAATGGGCTTACATATGAGTAGACAATGCCATGCAAATTACATTGAATATTGTGGTTTTGTGAGCAGGGATGGGTTGGTATCTTGGGGTCACCTGTGCTATATGTCTGATTATCCATTTCACATGAGATGTATAGTATTATGATTCAGATTGTACTTTAAGTTCTGTGGGTAATAATTCCTCACATTGTGTTTTTTAAAGATTGTGGTGAAGTAAGCATAGCATAAATTTTATCGTTCAAACCATTTTAAAGTGTACAATTCTGTGGCATTACGTAAATTCACGCTGTTGCACAAGCATCACCACCACCCACCTCCAGAAGTTTTTCATCGTCCCATACTGAAAGTCGGTACCCATAAAAACACAGCTCTCCCTTACCCCCTCTCCTCAGCCACTGGTATCCTCTATTCTACCTTCTGTCACTATGAATTTGACTACAATAGCTGCCTCATCTAACTGGAATCATACATTTGTCCTTTGGCGACTGGCTTATTTCTCTTAGCATAATGTCTTCAAGGTTCATCCATGTTGTAGTGTGTGTCAGAAGTGCCTTCCTTTTTAAGTGCCTTCCTCTGTGTGTGTGTGTATAGTTTTTAAAAATTCATATATATGAATAGACACTGGGTTGCTTCCATCTTTTGCCTTTGCAGACATTGTTTCTGTGAATATTGATGAACAAATATCTGTCTGAGTTCCTGCTTTCGTTGGGGCATAAACCCAGAAGTGGAATTGCTGGATCATATGGTAATTCTATTTTTAATTTTTTGCAGAATCTCCATAGTGGCTGCACAATTTTACATTCCCACAAGCAAGGCACAGGGGCTCCAGTTTCTCCATATCCTCATCAATGCTTTTTATTTTCTGCTTTTTTCTTGTTTTTTTTTAAATAATTTTTTAATAATAGACATCCTGCTGGGTGTGAGATAGTATCTTGCTGTTGTTTTGACTTGCATTTCCTAATGCTTAGTCATGTTGCCTACCTTTTCATGTGCTTATTGGCAGTGTGTATATTTCCTTCAAGTCCTTAATCCATTTTAAAATCAGATTTCTTTGCTGTTGAGTTGTAGAAAACTCCCTATATATTCTGGATATCAATCCTTATCAGATATGATATGACGTGGCGCTTTAAGGGGTAATTAAGTCTGCACCATGGCTGAGTAGCAGTAGACTCAGGGGATGTACACAAGCTTTGTGTAAGTGAACGAAACATACTGATAAGCAGGTGTCATTGGGGGAAGGAATAACTAGAGGCTAGAAATCCCCACAAACGCCAAAGTAAAGGGCTTTGATCTTTCACTGTTAGCACAGAGCTCTCTTCCTTCTGTACCTCCCCTAGAGTACGGGTGTGAAGGTACCTCAAGTCTTGCCCTTTTTTTCTCAGATCCCAACAACTATCTAAAGACCCACCCCCGACAGATCAGTGATTCGCTTTAGAGCAGCGTTTCTCAAACTTCCCTCACTTAACAAATTTTGCCATATTCACAGAATATCTAATTTTCTTTACTGTCATATTCACATAATATATAACATTTTTCCCTAACACTTTTCTTTAAATCAACTCAGTTTTTAAACTTAAATTGATCTCAAAAGGAAACTTTAAAAATCAGTATTGTAAATGGAAAACCAGAATCAGGTGCCCTTCTGGCCACAGCAGATTACAAACATCAGTTACTCCCTTGTCATCCTGGACTTGCCCTGATGGCGCATGGGCCCTAGAGAAGCATGCGCTCTGCCTACAGGGAGCCCCGTCACATCTGCTGGCTATTTACTGAACAGAGGGGGCTGTACACAGATTTGTGCACAGGGAGTAGAAATGGGCTGACGGTGGGATAGTAGCATCTCAAATAACTTTCTATACGTACCACATTTTGGAAAACACTGCTCTAGTCTAGAAAAGAGTTCTCAAGATTTTAGTCTTGAGGGAGAAGCCACAGATTCCCCCATGGAATCTCTTCTGTTTATGTGAGGAACACAGAAAGGGGGACGGAGGCCCAAGTGACATGACTGTCTCTTGTCTGAAAGTAATTCTTTTTTTTTCTTTTTAATTAATTAATTTTTATTTATCTATTTAATTTTTGGCTGCATTGGGTCTTTGTTGCTGCACGTGGGCTTTCTCTAGTTGCGGCGAGCGGGGGCTACTCTTCATCACGGTGTGCAGGCTTCTCATTGTGGTGGCTTCTCTTGCTGTGGAGCACGAGCTCTAGGCATGTGGGTTTCAGTAGTTGTGGCATGTGGGCTCAGTAGTTGTGGCTCGTGGACTTAGTTGCTCTGTGGCATGTGGCATCTTCCTGGACCAGGGCTTGAACCTGTGTCCCCTGCACTGGCAGGCGGGTTCTTAACCACTGTGCCACCAGGGAAGTCCCTGAAAGTAATTCTTTAGTTTGGTAGTTCTCAAACTTTGTGGTCTCAAGACTCCTTTACATCCTTAAAAATTATTGAGGACTCCAAAGAACTTTCGTTTATGTGGGTTTTATCTGTTGATATTTACCATGTTAGAAATTAAAACTAAGAACATTCTAAAATGTTTATTAATTCATTTAAAATAATAAACTACATGTTAACATAAATATTTTTAGGAAAATAACTATTTTTCAAAACACAGAGTGGCTTTGTCTACATCTTTGTGAGTCTCATTAATATCTGCCTTCGTGGAACTCAGCTGTATTCTCACATCTGCTTTGCACTCAGTCTTTTGCAATAACACTTGTCATGTAGCCTCAGGAAAACTGTACTGTACACTCAGAAAAGAGAGTGAAAAAGTCAAATAATGCTTTATTAGTATGAAAAGTTTTGACTTCAGAGATCTTTTGAAAGGGTCTTGACTACTCCCAGCTCACACTTGAAAATTCTGCTTTAATTCATTTCGAGGTAGCATGGTGTAGCGGATGAGAGGGTATTTTCTAGGGCCCAAATGCCACAGCCCTCCTGCTTTTATTATCTCTGTGACTTTAGCCAACTATTTGCCCTAGTTTAAGAACATAGACTTTGAGCAGCCAGGATGGGACTTCCCTGGTGGCACAGTGGTTAAGAATCCGTCTGCCAACGCAGGGGGACACGGGTTCAATTCCTGGTCCTGGAAGATCCCACATGCCGCAGAGCAACTAAGCTCGTGCGCCACAACTACTGAGCCTACACTCTAGAGCCTGCGAGCCACAACTACTGAGCCCGAGTGCCTAGAGCCCGAGCTCCATGACGAGAAGCCACCACAATGAGAAGCCCGTGCACCACAACGAAAAGTAGCTCCCGCTCGCCACAACTAGAGAAAGGCCGCATGCAGCACTGAAGACCCAACACAGCAAAAAAAAAAAAAAAAATTAAAAAAAAAAAGAGAGGTCAGGATGCCTTTGCTCAAAGTTAGCTTTACTTGCACGGTGTGTTATATCCACAAGTTATTTGACCCCTCAATTTTCTCTGTGTGAAAAGCAGATAACATATGAGGTTCTTATGAGGACTGAATGAACTGATGGGTGTAAAGCACTTATTTCAGCCCTAACATGAGGTGAACCCTCAATGAGTGTGAGCTATTTTTAACCTTTACTGATAGGGAACATTCAAAGATGACCCAGTTTGAAAGGCCAGGGAATGATCTCGGTTTTCTACATTTCAAAGATGCATTTGAAGCTTTCATGTGGTGGTGTTAGGTAAGTAAGTAGTTGGATATTCAGTCCTGGAACTTAGAAAAAAGATCTGAGCTAGAGGTACAAATTCGTGAGCCATCTGTGTATAGGTGGTAACTATACACAGAGGCCATGGGAGTAGACAGAGTGCTTGGAAAGAAAATAGAGAGGGGAGGCACCAATTCTTTGGTTTTGTTTTTGTTTTTTTTAAATTGAGGTAAAATTTACAACACAAAATTCACCATTTTAATATACAATTCAGTGACTTCCAGTACATTCACATCTGAAACCATCAGCACTGTATAAATTTGGACATTTCATCACTCAACAAAGAAACTCCCTATCAAGCAGTAACTCCCCAATCCTATGTCTCCCTAGTCCCTGGTGACTACTGATCTATCTCTATGGATTTGCTTATTCTAGACATTTCACACCAACGGAATCAGAATCTTATGTGTTTTTGTGTGTGTGTGTCTGGCTTCTTTCATTTGGCAGGTTTTTCAGGGTTGATCCATGTTGTACGCTGTATCAGTACATCACTCCTATTTATGGCTGAATAATATTCCATTGTATGTATATACCACAATTTATCCATTCATATGTTGATGGACACTTTGGTTGTTTCCACTTTTGGTCATTATTTGGCTACATTCAAGTATAAGCTTTTGTTTGAATACCTGTTTTCATTTCTCTGGAGTATATATTTACGAGTAGAAACTGATGAGTCATAAGGTAATCCTACGTTTAAACTTCTGAAGAACCACCAAACAGTTTTCCATAGCGGCTGCACCATTTTACTTTCCCACTAGCAATTTATGAGGCTTCCAATTTCTCCACATCCTTGTCAACACCAGTTTGATTTTTAATTATAGTCATTCTAGTGGGTGTGATGTGGTATCTCATTGTAGGTTTTTTTTTAAAATTAATTAATTAATTAATTAATTAATTAATTTAGGGCTGTGTTGGGTCTTCGTTTCTGTGTGAGGGCTTTCTCTAGTTGTGGCAAGTGGGGGCCACTCTTCATCGCGGTGCGCGGGCCTCTCACTATCGCGGCCTCTCTTGTTGCGGAGCACAGGCTCCAGACGCGCAGGCTCAGCAGTTGTGGTTCACGGGCCTAGTTGCTCCACGGCATGTGGGATCTTCCCAGACCAGGGCTCGAACATGTGTCCCCTGCATTAGCAGGCAGATTCTCAACCACTGCGCCACCAGGGAAGCCCTCATTGTGGTTTTGATTTGTATTAATATTTCCTTAACGGCATGATATTGAGCATCTTTTCATATACTGTTGGCCGTTAAAATATCTTCCTTGGAGAAATGTCTATTCAAGTACTTTGATCATTTTAAAGTTGGGTTGTTTTTTATTGATGACTTTATGAGAGTTATTTATATATTTAAGATAATAGACTCTCATCATGTATATGAGTTGCAAATATTTCTCCCACTCAGTGGGCTTTTTCTTGATAGTGTCATTTGATGCACAGAAGTTTTAAATTTTGATGAAATCCATTTATCTACTTTTCATTTTGTTACTCGTGCTTCTGATGTCATATCTAAGAATAACATTGCCAAATCCAAAGTCATGTAGATATACCCCCGATATTTTAAGACTTGTATAGTTGCCCTCTTACATTTTGAGTTAATGTTTTTATATGGTGTAAGGGTTCAAACAGATTAATTTGCATGTGGATATACAATTTTCTCAGCAGCATTTACTGAAAATACTAGTCTTCCACCAGTGATTTTTTTTTATTCATAAGTGAAAAAGGATGCAAAATTGCTATATAAACTTCAGTTGTTTTGAAATTATCTTTTCTTTTAAACTTTATTGGAGTATAATTGCTTCACAATGGTGTGTTAGTTTCTGCTTTATAACTAAATGAATCAGTTATACATCTACATCTGTTCCCATATCCCTTTCCTCTTGCACCAGTGTTTTGACATCTTTGTCAAATATCAATTTAACACACATGTATGGGTTTATTTCTGGGCTCTCAATTCTATTATACTGACTTATCAATCTAACCTTCCACCAATACCACACTGTGCTGATGACTGTAGCTTTGTAGTAAGCTTTGAAATCAGAAAGTATGAGTCCTCCAACTTTCTTCTTTTTGAAGATTGTTTTGGGGTCCCTTGTAACTCTATACAAATTTTAGGATCAACTTGTCAATTTCTGCAAAAAAAACATAGTTGGAACTTTGATAGGGATTGCAATGAATCTGTAGATCAGTTTGGCATCCAAACAATATTAAGTCTTCCAAAATATGAACAGGGAATGTCTTTCCATTAATTAGGTCTTTAGTATTTTGTAAGTAGTTTTCAATGTTTTGTAGCTTTCTTTCAACGTTTTGTAGTTTTCAATGTAGTTTATGTCTCATTTAAACTTATTTCATAGTATTTTAATCGATGCTATTGTAAATGGAATTGTGTTCTTATTTTTTGGAATGTTAATTGCAAGTGTATAGAAAGAAAACTGGTTTTTGTTGATCCTGTACCTTGTGACTTTGCTAAATTTATTAGCACTCATAATTTTGTGGATTCCAGTCGGTCATGGTATGTAATCATTTAAACATGCTGCTGGGTTACTTTTGTTGAGGACTTTTGTATTTATATTCATTAGGGACACTTTGTATCTATATTCATTAGGGACTACATTGGTAGTTTTATTTTCTTGTGATGTCTTTGTCTGGCTTTGTTATCAAGGTAATGCTGGCCTAGAGGAAGAGGTTCTCTCTTCCTCTATGTTTTGTAAGAGTTTGAGGACCAGTGGTGTTTTTTCAAATGTTTGATAGAAGTCACCAGTGAAGCCATATGATTCTGAGCTTTTCTTTGTTGGAAGTTTTTTGATTACTCATTGAATATTCTTACTTGTAACATTGTAAGTCTATTCTATTTCTTCTTGAGTCAGTTTTGGTACTTTGTTTCTGGGATGTACACTTCATCTAGGTCATCAAATTGGTTGGCATACAAATGTTAATAGTATTTTCTTATAATTCTTTTTATTTCTATATGGTTGGTAATAATATCCCCATTTTTTCCTAATTTTAGTAATTTGGATCTTCTTTTTTTCTTGGTCATTCTATTTAAAGGTTTGTTAATTTTATTGATCTTTTCAAAGAACCAACTTCTGGTTTCATTGACTGTACTGTTTTCTATTGTCTATATCATTTATCTCTCCTGTAACCTTCATTGTTTCCTTCCTTCTGCTATTGCTGGATTTACTTTTCTCTTCTTGTTCTAGTTCCTTAAAGTGGAAGGCTGGAAAGCATATGTGAAGGAAATGGTCTTAGAGATGAGGCTTAACTCCTGTTTTGAAACAGTGACCTTTGGACAATGCAGTAGCATCCTAACTAGTTTCTCTGCATACTTCCTTGTCATAAAGACTATTCTCAACACAGTAGCCAGTGTCACTTCTCTGCGCAACTCCCCAATGGCTTCTCATCTGTCTCAGAATAAAAGCCAGCCTTCTCATAATGGCTTATTTGATCCTTCATCACCTACTCCCCCATCCCTTCCTTTAAACTATTTGACTTCATTTCCTCAAATTTTCCCCTAGGTCAATACACACAGCTTTCCTTATTGCTCTCGAACACGCCAGACACAGTCCTGCCTCAGGACATTTGCTCTCACCGTTCCCTTTTCCAGGAACACTCCTCTCTCTCATCACCTTTAAGTCTTTGCTTAAATGTCACCTCAATGACCACTCTGTTTAAAATATTATTCCTAATCTAGTTCTCCCTATCATTCTCCACTCTTCTCCATAGCACTTACTATTTTCCAAATTACCATATCACTTGTTTGTTTTTTCCCACTCGAATATAAGCCCCAGGAGAGTAGAGATTTTTGTCTGTATTGTTCATTGATGTATTCCCAGCACTAGTGGGTTCTCAGTAAATTGTTGAGTAAGTAGAAGGAAGGATAAGTTGCGTGTAGGTAAATTTGGCTATCTTGAGGCAGGAAGACATTTCCATTTGGGGGCTTCAGTTTGGGAGGAAGGAGGTGCTGTCTTCTGAAAGTGAAGGGGAGGCAGCACAGTGAGAGGAGCGTGGAAGTTCGAGAAACTTTTGGAGTCGATGAGGGGGTTGGAGAGAGAAATGTCTAAGACTGCCTGGCTGTACTGAGGGTCCGTCTATTTGGTGACCATGAGATTTTAGTGGAATCAGTCTATTCAGAAGTTCACTCAACAGCCTTCAGCAGCATGCAACTGCTTTCAGGTACTGAGAAAGTGAATAGTTGGGTGAATCGAGGCTGAAGTTTTCCCAGAGGCAAAGGGTTTAGGGTATAGTTCTCAATCTTGGCTGCACTTTGTTATCTATCACTGGGAGAAACTTAAAAAAAAAAACCCCAAAACGGGCAAGTTGTAAATCCAGAATTTAGCTCAACTGTGAATACATGAGTCAGTAAGGATCCTGGGGGGGTGTGGGGAGGGTGGGAATCCCAGGACCTGCTGATTCCATTACTTACACTATTACCCCAGCTGAGAAGCATACACCATATACTGATACGGTGCCGTCCTGGAAGTTTTTACTCCCCTTTCCTAAATCATAATTTTTGTTGCACTTTTGCTATTTTTCAACATAGTTGAATGAAAGCCTCACATCACAAACCTGAGAACACAAAGGGTCTCCTTTTAGTTATGTACTGCACTTAGTTAAAACATAAACTCCATAGGAGCAGAGACCAAGTGAATTTGCTTAATACTATGTTCCCAAGACATGATACACAGAAACTCAGTAATGCTTTTTTTTGAATGAATGAATGATATCCACCAGCAGTGGAGTTATGTATGTGCCACGTGCTGCTAAATTATTTATGGAAGTTCATTAACTTTTTACAAACAGCCCTATACCCTATCAAGTCAATTTTAGGGATGAGGAAGCATAACCTCTGAGACTCTGGCAATCTGCCCAAGGTTACACTGCTCGTCAGTCAATAATGTAGCCAGAGCTCCACATTATGTCATTATGATTCCAAAACCCATGCTTTTAAACACTAAACTGTGTCAAGTTGAGAGAAGGGCAAGGACAGAGAAAAAAGATAGAAAGTAAAAGCGCTTGGTAAAAATTTCAGAGAATGTATTCTTATTTTGTGACCCTTTAAAAATTTTAGCAAATCTTTTTTTTTCTTTTGCGGTACACGAGCCTCTCACCGCTGTGGTCTCTCCCGTTGAGGAGCACAGGCTCCGGACGCGCAGGCCCAGCAGCCATGGCTCACGGGCCCAGCCGCTCCGCGGCACGTGGGACCCTCCCGGACCAGGGCACGAACCCATGTCCCCCGCATCGGCAGGCGGACTCTCAACCACTGCGCCACCAGGGAAGCCCGGGTAAATATTCTTTCACTCACCAAATATTTATCTGATTATGTCACACAGAACCTTCATTCTAGTGGGAGACAACCAATAAACAAAATACACAACATATTACGTGGCAAGTGGTACAGGAAAAACAGAGCAAGGTAAGGGAGAGAGATGGTGGTGGGGTGCTGTTTACATAGTTCTCAGAGTTCAGACCTTTCTGATGAGAGATTTGAGCAGAGACCTGAAGAAGTGACAGTGTGAGCCAAGTGGGTACCAAGGGGAAGAGCATTCAGGCAGGAGGATACTAGTGCAGAGGCCCTGAGACAGAGACGTGCTTGGTATAGTGGAAGAAAGTGAAGGATGGAGTGGTGGAAAAGACTGAGCACGCAAAAATGTCATACTGGATGTGAAACCAGAGGTAATGTGGGCGGGAGCGGTTTACGCAGGGCCCTGCAGACCACGGTAAGAATGGAAGACCATGGCTTTTGTTCTGAGATGGGAAGCCATCAGTGGGCTTTAAGATAGGAATGATGTTGACTTTCAAAGGGATCACCCTGACAGCTGCCATGAGTGAGTAGATGACGTGGAAGCAAGTGTAGAAGTGGGAGATCAGCTCGGTGGCCTTTGCTATTGTCTAGGTATAACAAGACGGCGGTTTGGATCAGAGTGGCTGTGATGGAGGTGGTGAGCTGAGATCAGACTCTGGGTATATCTATATCTATCTATCTATCTATCTATCTATATATATATATAGATATATATATTTTGCGGTACACAGGCCTCTCACTGCTGTGGCCTCTCCCATTGCGGAGCACAGGCTCCGGACGCGCAGGCTCAGTGGCCATGGCTCACGGGCCCAGTCGCTCCACGGCATGTGGGATCTTCCCGGACTGGGGCACGAACCCGTGTCCCCTGCATCGGCAGGAGGACTCTCAACCACTGCGCCACCAGGGAAGCCCTGGGTATATTTTTAAGATAGCACTGGTGGGATTTGCTGATGGAGTGGATGTGAGGTGTGAAAGAATCAAGGACGACTCCAAAGTTTTTAGTCTGGAAGAATGGAGTTGTCATTTCATGAAATAGGGAACACTAAATCCCAGTTCTTTGGCGGGGGGGTGGGGTGGGAGGGGTGTTAACAGTCTGGTTTAGACTATATTAAATCTGCCATGCCTATTAGACATTCAAGCAGTGCTGTAAAGTAGGCAGTTAAGTGCAAGTCTGGTGTTTAGGGGAAAGGTGTGGGCTGGAGATTCAAACATGGGTTTAATTTGGCCAGAGATCTGGATGGGGCTGCTGAGGGAGAAAGAACAGAGAGGAGAAGCAGTCCAAGTTGTGAGATCTGAATCCTGGGGTACTCCAGCATTTAGAGTCTGGAAAAAGAGGGAACCAGCAAGGGTACTAAGTAACAGTCATTTAGGAAGCAAGAGAGAAATACAGAATGGAATTCTGGCAGGCAAGAAAACGGGCTTCAGGAGGAAGACAGTAAGTCATCAGCTGTGTCAAATGTTGCTGACAGGTGGAGTGAGATGAAGACTGAGAAACGAAAGTCGGATTTGAGAACGTGGAGGCTCCCGAGGATCCGGAGCCTTAGTTTCAGCGGAGTCTGGGGATCAAGTCTGACTTGTGGGTTCAAGATAGAGTAGCAGATGCGCAGATGAAGTTCTTCTGTATAGGAGAAGAGATCAGAGCAATGGGGTAGTACTTGGAGGGAGATATGATCACGATTTTAGCTATTAAAATCTTTACACGTTGACAAAAACAAGTTGAGAGGGGAAAATTTGCTAAGGAACGAGGACAATTCCAAGAGTAAAATGGAACTCAATGCAAAAGTGGCAATTTTGGTCTTGGACAGGAATTTGGACAATCCATCCAGTTATGGAGGCTAGCAGTGTCTTCAGATGGAGGAAGGTCAGTATATGCACAGTGGGCGTGGGTCAAAGCTGTTACAGGTTTCTGATTCCGTCCATCATCTCAAGAAGCAACACAGCAAGGACTGGGGATGTACTGCCAGATTTAGAAGAGGTGGAACAGCTGTTGAAGAGGGCAGGGTGAACAGATCAGGGAAGTTAGTGCGAGGGGGGTGAGGAACCCGGGGAGCTCTTTTCAGAGTTAGCAAGGTGTTATGTTTTCCTCATGCACGCAGTGAATTGAGCACGGCTGTGGGTTAGATATGTAAAGTGGAGGGAGAAGGCAAGGATGGAAGGTATTTCCAAAGGACGACTCACAACAACAGAAAATGGAATCTAAAGCAGGCGACGAGACGAGATTTTAAAAAAATGCGGGTAACATTTAGACGTGTCCTTTAGTACAGTCGATTCTTATTATCTGAGGCAGCTGTGTTCTATAAAGTCACCGGGAACGCTAAACTTCTCCTAGAGGAGCGCAGGGTTAGGTTCCTAAGATCCTGCGGTCACATGTTCGTCAACTGACCGATACCTCACTTTGTTTATGTGAGTTCCAGTTTAGACAACTTATTTAATGTACTGTTGATTTATCAGCACTGACCTCATCACGACCCAGAGCACTAATGATAACCCTAAACAAACCCGATGCAGGACACACGTTTTCTCCACAAAGAACACAGCCGCCTTCTGCTTAGGAATACTAGACAGCAGCTCTACGCCTGGGGTGGGGGTGTGGAGGCACTTAAAACACGAAAGCCACCAGTAAAAAGCACAAAATCGCTAAAAACATGACACTGTATGTACTGTGAAAAGCACATCTGTTTACAGCGCAAGAGCTGATATAACAAGGCGGAGTGTCGTCTCCTTTCACTTCAGTAGTGCCTGTCAGGCAAGTCACATTTTTCACTGTGCACGTCCACGAACCCTTGGATACTGATTCAGGGATTACAAACACATTGCAGTGAGCAGGTGAATTCGCTGACATGGAATGTGCAAATAACGAGGACCGACTGTACACTGCCTAGAGCTGTTTGCTGCGTGTCTCAGACCGGTTTGCTGCTTTTGATCAAACGGTATATAACAAGTTCAGCAGACATCTAATCAAACAAGAAATTAGTAATAAATTTTGCTGCCAGCTTTCAAAAAGTTTCTGCATGAGATTTATGTATTACTTTCTGTACTCTTCCAATCTCAGCAGTTGTCACAAAAGTGTTTAGAAACCGCACTTAGAAGACTCCGGTTTTTTTCTTTTTTTCCTCATTTCAGTCACTGGCAGTTTTTTTCTTAGTTACTGACAGCTTCGGTGGGCCTTAAGTGGACTTTACGAGTCCTCCCAAACGGCAATAATCTTAGCTTTTGGCAGGTAGATGTGACAAATAAGGCTACGTAATTATTTTTTATTTCTCTTTCCATCAGCTGTGATTTCTGGGCCTTCTTCCCCGCATCGTTCCACCTCTTCATTAGACCAACCATAATTAACTGGTTGGATACCAATTAAATCAGTTCTTCGGAAGGGCCTTGTTTCTTCTGATTTGTTTCCTACCTTACCTCTTTCTTCCATGTAAACTGTTGTATGTTTAGTGTACGTTTATTACACTTCTCTTCACTCAGTGTTGCCTTACAAGAAGTTTAGAACAGACGGAGAAATAAAACCACCTGGATACCACCGCCGTCCAGGAAAGCCTAGCAGGGGGAACAGAGTTGATTTTCTCCCTCCCAACGTGCCTGGAGCGCGCTACCAAATTCCCTTGACAGCGTCTCTCTTAGCACTCCCCAGGCCTCCATTCACATGCAGAATCTCCAAGCGACCGCACGTGAGCAAAGAGGAGCCAGAAGAGAGAAAAATGGGAAACGAAGAAAGGAGACAGAGGGGAGGGCGCGGCTAGGGGTGGAAAACAGTAAACAACACTTTTTCCAAGGTCCCTCCTCCCCAACGCATGCAGGCGCATCGCGCGTTTCCAATCAGCGACCCGAGCGGCGCTCGCTCTTCCCCCGCGGACCCCCTACCCGAGGGGCGCAGGCCCACGGGCTACGGGCGCTCCGCGCAGTGACCCGGAACGCACGCCGCTCTCGCCCCGCGCTTCCGGCGGTAACTTACTTCTAAGACACCGACGGCCCAGCGGCGCGCCCTGCCCGCCCCAGGCCGCCGCGCAGGCCCCGGGTCCGGCTCTGAAGAGCGGGCCTCCGGGGCAGCTCGCGTCCCCGCGCGCCGAGCGGGCGCCTGGGCCAGCGTCCGCCCGCCGCCCAACCAGGGGCTTCCCGGCCGGAGCCCGCAGGGGCGGGGGCGGCGGCCCGCGCGCTCCTCCGGGACGCCTCCCCGCCCCGCGCCGCCGGGCGCACGCGCAGCAGCGCAGCCGCCCTTATTAAGTCCGCGATGGCTCCTCGCGCTCCCCACCGGCCTCTTCCCGAAGGCGCCGCCCGCCCCGCGCGCCCCGGGGCCCCCGGGACCAGCCTCGGGCGGCTCCCCGAGCCGGACTACCCCTAAAGTGGAAGGGCGGCGGCCGGACGCGCGCGTGCGAGCCCGCAGCGGCAACCGGAAAGAGTGGACGGGTCGCGAGGAGGCGAGCCAGGCCGCGGAGGAAGAGGAGGGCCGCGGAAAGCCGAGGTTTGCCGAAGGCGGCGTTCCGGAGCGCGCGAGGGTGGGAGAGGAGGGGCGCGGCGGAAAGTGCCGAGGGTTTCCGAAGGCCGCAGCGGCCGAGTTGCCCGGATGTAGTTGGTGGAGCGGCAGCGGCGGCACCAGCGGCGGCGGCGGCGGCAGGAGGAGGAGGAGGAGGCGGCGGCGGAGGAGGACCCGGCGGCGGCGGCGGCGGGGGGAGGAGGGGAGGTGAAAGCGGAGGAGGCAGTCGCTGCGCGCGGGGCCGAGCCGGACGCGTCTTGGTGCCCCCTTCCCCGGTTCGCCGCTGCCCGGCCTGAGCCGAGCCGAGCCGAGCTGAGCGTGAGCGTGGTGCGGACGGAGGGGATGGCCCGGGAGCGCCGGCGCCAGTGACGGGGAGGTGCTGAGCGTCGCCGAGGGCGCGCCGGGCCCTGCACCGCCCGCCGCCTGCGCGCCCGCCCGCCGCCCGGCTCCGCGGCCGCTCCCCGTCCCCGACACACGCTCACAGGCCGGGCATTGATGGTAATGTATGCGAGGAAACAGCAGAGACTCAGTGATGGGTAAATCGTCTTTTCGTTTTGGGGGCGGCGGGGCGGGCGGCGGGGGGGCGGCTGCTCCTTATCTGGGCCGGCCGCGCCGCCATTTTTGTTGTTAACCCTGATCCGGAGCAGCCGGGAGGGGGAGCGGCCGCGCGGGAGGGGGAGCGGCCGCGCGGGCGGGCGGGCGGCGGGCGGCGGCGGGCGCCAGTGTGCGTGTGCGCGCGGGCGGGCTCCGCGGGCTCCGCGGGGGGGGGGCGCTGGGGCCCCCGGCCTCAGGCCGCCTCTCTTCCTGTTTTCCAGCTGTCACGACCGGCGGGGGGACGCGCAGCCTTACCAGGTACCCGCGGGCCGGGCGCGGGCCGGAGGGGCCGGCAGGGCCGGCGGGGCGGCGGGGCCGGCGGGGAGGGAGGAGCCGCTACTCGAGCGCAGGCTTCGCGAGCCGCTGCAGGCCCTTCGGGGCCAAGGCTCCGCGGCGCCCGCAGCCTGCGCTCGGCCCCCGCGGCGCTCGCCGGCGAGGTGTGGGCGCTCATCTTGACAGGTGACTGGAGGAAGCGCAGCTCCGCGTGGCGAGCGGAGCCCTTCTCGGCCGGGCGGGGCCGGACTCGGGCCTCTGGGCGGGAGGACTCGGTGGGGCGAGGCGCGGGGGCCTCTGGAGCCACACTCCTTTGTAGCGGGGCGACAGGAAGTTGCCGGAAAGGTGTCCAGAGTAGACGCGAGGCCGGGGTGAGGCCGCCGAGGGGTTTGCGACTCCTGGGCGCGCGGTGGAGCGCTCTCCCTTCGCAGTTTGTTTTCGGGGCGGCTAAGTGCATTGCTAGTGGAAGATGGCGCTTTTGTTCCTGCCGGAGTTGAGGTCTTTGGGTGCTGGGGCAGCCACTCTAAGTAAGGAAGGTGCTTCTAGTGTGTGCCTGTGGCGGCTGCACGTAAACCTGTAATTAAAAAAAAAAAAAAAAAGTCCTGGTAGAAGTGGCCCCTGGTTCCGGCGGTGGGGCGGGTCTCAGACATGGTTGGCAGCGCTCAGATGACACTAGAAGGAAATACTTTCTGAGTCTGATCCCTTACCGGGTAGGAGAGCAGGTTTCTAAGCTGACGGTAGTGTTACTGGCCAGCATGATTTGTTAAAAGCCCAAGTTAAAAACCCTAGGTCCCCTGATGTGCAAAACAGTGTTCATTAGTTTGCATAAGTCAGAGGTCAAACCCTGTTGAGCCGGGCCCTCCAAAGCATAATTGATGATGCACTTTGAAAGACTGCCATGTCGTGGTTGTCTCAGATACGTTATTCGAGGGAGTTCCATTAAGTTCCGCCGTGATAGGTAAATATCAGCCAGCGTTTCTTTATGCCTCTTAAAATTATTTCCCGCACCTGCAAGAGCAGTGAAGTCAGGTCTCAAATGCTTTACATGCGTGAATCCAAGAATTGGAGAAAGTGATGCTTTTGTTTTGTTGGATTGCAGGAACCTGTGCATGCTTGCTTATATTTTGTGTCTAGCCTAGCGGTTGCAGAGCAGAAACGGGATGACGGTAGTACTCTCCTTTAGATTAAACTTTCTAATTCCAAGAAAAATTTATTGAGTTAATTTACCAAAGTGTCTGATTTCTTGTATTTACAAGATAATTAGTGGAGTGGATCTTTTTTTTTTTTGAACGTGGTATTTTGATTTGTGTGAGGAGCCTTACAGTAACTCTTAGTCATTTAGGTCTTGTCTGAATAACTTAAAGACAGAATTGGAAAAGGAAATTTTAATTTTCTTGATACAAATTCATAAAACTGAATGAAGTTAATATGCGAAGTTTTACAATACAACTAACCCAGAAAGTTGAGTTCAATGTTTTAATTCTCTTCTTTTTTGGGGGGGTGATGTTTTACAGGCACTTAAGTATTCATCGAAGAGTCACCCCAGTAGCGGTGATCACAGACATGAAAAAATGCGAGACGCCGCAGATCCTTCACCACCAAATAAAATGTTGCGGAGATCTGATAGTCCTGAAAACAAATATAGTGACAGCACAGGTCACAGTAAGGCCAAAAATGTGCATATTCACAGAGTTAGAGAGAGGGATGGTGGTGAGTAGCTTTTTTGTTGAAACTTTCACATGTTTGTTTTTCATGATAATTCTGTATAAAACAAAAGGTGTCAGTCATGTTTCCAGCTTGCAGACGTTACTGTATGGTTATGTCATCAGAATATTTTATTTTTATTAATTTATTTGATTCCCAAACAAGTGATGTAGAGATAACAGATGCTGACCTGAGCATCCAAAACTGGACTCCAGTAGCTGATAATTAGAGAATGCATTTATGAATGTAGCCTACCAGTACTTTATTAATGGTGAGGGAAATGCAGGACGTTTTTCCAAGAAAGGAACTTTCACCTCTTCAAGTAAAGATTTCAGTTTATTTGGCTTGGTTTATTTTGAGATCCTTGTTTCTGCTTGAATTTTTTTTTTTTTTAAGGAGTTCAGCCGTGTCTCCTCATGGTAAAGTACGAATTTAAAAATTTAGTAGGTATTTTGAGACAGTTCACAGGTTAAAAAAATCATTTGTGATTCAGAAAATTTTTCTTAAGTTTTTGCTGTGAACATTTAAATGAGATTTTTCCTGTTTCCTAGGATCTTATTAATGTAATTTCTATATTTATTCACATATTCACCTTGTTAAAAGTTAGCCTCAGTGGTGTTACCCTTCAGCTGTTCCTTTGCCTCAAGTTCTTTGTGGTAGGTGGAAGGCTGAGAAAAAAAGTTAAACTCTTAACTGTTTTCAGATTTAATGTGGCCAGAATTTACCAAAATAATCAGATTTCATGTCTAAAGGATGCATTGAGGGATAAACCAGTTTTGCTGAGGCAGTTAATCTCTATTTTTCCCTGCTATAAGATCTTAAATTGCTTAATAGATAATGTGTTTGAAATAAATATACCCTATTGATTGTGCTTTTATAAACTTCTAAGGAAACTCGGTAGAGTCTCACATGGCTTTCTGTCTGATTTTCAACTAGCTTCTCAATATTTTGCTTAAAAAAAAAAAATCCTGCATCTTTTGGTTCTCTTTTTTGCCTCCTAGGGTAGAAGTCAGCTATACTCAGTACGATGAGATATAGAGAAACATTGGCCTCCTCTGTATATAATTACTGGGTTGAGGAAGTTAATAATGATCAGACGATTGCATTGAGATGGAATATTTGGATGGTTATTGAACAGGAGGGGAATATAGTTCTCCATTAAATATAGTATAGCTTTGTGCTACTTACACAGATAACCTATATATTTGTTTGTAAGTAACAGCAGATGGGTTTGGTTATTTAGCGTTACAAGTTCTTGGACAGACTTACTTAAACTATTAACGTTTTTAATTTTGTGGGTAAATTTTCATAGTGTATGTGTAGTCAAGATGATTCTATTACCAACCACTCTTCTGTAGTGGATTTCATTTCAAATGTTAGCTCTTAGAAGGCAGTACTGTTTGCACTGTATTTTGCTTTACCTTTAAAATTTTAGTGACTGTGACTAAATAGGATGTGGCACCTCATCTCCTTATGGATAAGTATCCCAGGTTCTCTTTTAGTGATTATGATCTGGTTAATGTGTCATGTATCCCCAGATCCAGGAAGGAGGTCATTTTAAGTACTCTAGGAAACTTCTTTAAATGCTTTCATACATTTACAGTGAACCATGCCTGGTAAATTCTTTTACAGGTGAAATAATCCCAAGAACATTTTGTTGCTCATTCATTCAGCAAACATTGGGCATCTGCTGTGTGTCAGCAGTTGTGTGGTATTCCTGGAAGTAATGCTAAGATGTGATCCTGGCCTTGAAGCTATTCTTAAAAGGCGCTGACTCTGGAGTGCTGGTGGTGGTGGTCTAGCTGCTTGCTTTTTCTGTACTTTTTCTTTCTTCATTTTGATTTTAGTTTTCCTTCCTGTGTGTAGTCCAGATATTTCTTGTTTGCTTTTAGTTTCCTTTTTATTTGTATCTGCTTGCTGATGGTTCTTTAGCTCCATTTGTAAAGAAACTTATTTTTCTGATCTAGTCACTTGCTCAGTTAAACCCCACTTTCTGATTTGCTTCTTTAGCTGTTTGCTCTTCTTTCTCTGGAGCCTTTTAACTAATACTAACTTCATCCCTGACTGTATCGTCTCTCATATACCTGGCTACCATATTACTTCACACTAGGTAGGAATAATAATGAATATCATAAAATCAGATCTACATTCTTGAGCTCAGAGTGCATCTTTGATGTTAATTCTGTGTTTTTTGTTTTTTGTTTTTTTTGCGGTACGCGGGCCTCTCACTGCTGTGGCCTCTCCCGTCGCGGAGCACAGGCTCCGGACGCGCAGGCTCAGCGGCCATGGCTCACGGGCCCAGCTGCTCCGCGGCATGTGGGATCTTCCCGGACCGGGGCACGAACCCGTGTCCCCTGCATCGGCAGGCGGACTCTCAACCACTGTGCCACCAAGGAAGCCCTAATTCTGTGTTTTAAAGATGTGAAATGGTGATTCTTCCCTCAGTTAACACTGATATATTTAGTCATTATACTTGGACTCCAGGTGTGTTTTTTTTTTCCTTGCTAATGAGAGTTTGAAACAGATTTTAAAGGGAATATGTAGTTTTATTACAGGCATTTTTATTCCCTGAGATTTTTATCTTTAAATAAATATGAATTCAGGGCTTCCCTGGTGGCGCAGTGGTTGAGAGTCTGCCTGCCGATGCAGGGGACGCGGCTTTGTGCCCCGGTCCGGGAAGATCCCACATACCGCGGAGCGGCTGGGCCGTGAGCCATGGCCGCTGAGCCTGCGTGTCCGGAGCCTGTGCTCCGCAGCGGGAGAGGCCACAACAGTGAGAGAGAGAGAGGCCCGCGTACTGCAAAAAAAAAAAAAATGAATTCAAATATATTTAGATAAGTGTCCACATAACAGTCAAAATCATTATCCAAAGTGAAATGCAAGTGAGTTGGATTATCTGTGCACTCACCATTTGTAAGTAACAACTTAATGTAAGAACCGGTTACTATATTTATTTAACTAATTTCAAATTGATATTTATTTTAGGATTTAAAAAATCTAATAATTTTTATAAGTACCTAGTTTAAGGATGTGTGTATCCTCCCCCCCCCAAAATGGGGCTTTACTGGCATCTGTCCACATCACAGCATATTTTTCTTTCAGTAATTCACTAGATTTCTTCCATGGCACCTTGGATTTCCTTGAAAAGTGACAATTCAGAGTAATATATAAAATGACTTTAAGGTATATCATAAATCAGAAAGCAGGGATTGAGGAGGATCGTCACTCTCAGAAATCTGCAGCTAAAAAGGATTTATTCCAGCTTAGTATGTGCAGTTAAAAGAATTAGAGGTTTTTATCCCGTAGGATTTATGAAAGGGAATGTAGATTATCTGTCGTAATTAAGGGAAATTATGTGACATTACAACTTACCTAGAAGGTTGTTTAACTTGGTGGAATAAGTTATTTTTATATATCCCCTGATCTGTCTGCAAAATATCTTTTGTTTAAAAATAACCAAAAACAAGAATCTTAAGGTACACTGGATTTGTTTTTATAGCTTAGACATGTCTTTAAAGGTGCAGCTGACATTCCCCCACCTCAGAAGTATGACAGTACAATACTGGTTGAACTTGTACTTCTGTGGAATTCTAAAACTCTTTCCATTTCGTTAAAGTATGTTTTTCTTTAACGAAACTAGTTCTGAGGATAATTTTACCAAGTAACTTTAAGAATGTTGATAGTACAAATGAGTTTAGGAATGAAGGATATCTTTTCAAGGATTCTGTAAAGCTGTTCCACAAAACTTCAGCCTCTTGGGGGTTGTCCCATTTTTCTCATCATCCCTCTAAGAATTAACTGTCAGAAACATACTTGTTAGAAACATCTTTTGGGGGGAGATAACTTAGCTCAATTGGTTAATTGAAAAATATTCTTTATCGGTTCCCTGATTTGTGGGACTTAGCAGTGATCTTGCATAGCTTTTTAGTTAGCATTCAAATACCTTTGAGTACAAAGGAAAAATTGCCCTTAGTGGTTACATTTCTAAAGATTTTAAAGTTTTTAGCTGCATAATGAAAGCTTTTATTTATTTATATTTTGTCATTTAGCTATATCCGGAGAAATTTGGAAATGTATTTAATACAATTGTCAAATGACAGTTACTGTAACATTTGAAGGAATTGTTCAGTAGGGAGTAGTTGGGGATAATTGGTGTTTTTATACTTTTTAAAGTATAATTTAGTAATGTTTTAGTATGTTCCCATTAAATAATAGACTGATAATTGCACAGTATGGTCTTACAGTTATTCATATAACTTTACATTTGGAATAAAGCAAAATATGCTGTGCGTTTGTAATGTTAGAAAGTACTATAAAAATGAACAGTCTCGGGCTTCCCTGGTGGCGCAGTGGTTGAGAGTCCGCCTGCCGATGCAGGGGACACGGGTTCGTGCCCCGGTGCGGGAAGATCCCACATGCCGCGGAGCGGCTGGGCCCGTGAGCCATGGCCGCTGAGCCTGCGCGTCCGGAGCCTGTGCTCCGCAACGGGAGAGGCCACAACAGTGAGAGGCCCGCATACCGCAAAAAAAAAAAAAAAAATGAACAGTCTCATTTGATCCTCATTGACCTTGGAAGGTAGATAGTACAGATAGTATCCCTGTATTACAGTTTATAGATGAGTGAAGATTTACTTTTATGAAAGGAACCCATAGTGACAGATTAGTCTAGAAATTAGTCCTCTCTACTCTGGTAACTTGTGTACACTGTTGGAGATGAAACATTCAGGCATATTTGAACTTTATTTGGTGGGTGTTTACTGTATTACAAATTAGTATAAAGATGACTTTACTTGTATCTTAATGCTCCGGATACATCTTAACGAATTATAGTAGGGTATCAACATCAGGGCATTGAGTGTGTGTGTGTGTGTGGGGGGGTCTAGACCAGATGATCATGTTAGTGTACTTTTAAAAATAAGTTTTATTGGAAAAACTTGCCAATTTTACTAGGAAGAAGCCATTTTTCTCAAGTTAAGCCCTCGTATACAGAGGCTTGTTTTCAGAGCAACTTGGAAATTTCGTACAGAATCTAAAATATACTGATACTTGAATTGTTTTTCTGTCTAGTGAAAATAGATAACTATTACCTATTTTTATTGGTCCAGTGTATATATAGTAAGGTAATAAAGTAGGCAGATAGGTTTGCATTGGGTTTCCATAGGTTAGTTAAAAAAGACCACAGGAAATAGGTATTCCATTTCAAGAAGAACAGAGTAGGGTTGGTGGATAAACAGTTGTAATATTTCAACTCTTCAGTATTCCTTAATTTTAGGAGATACATGCTCTAAACATTTGTGTGTGTGTTTGAACACATACCATGTCATTTGTCTCGTAGTCATGACATTTTAACCTGTTGTTATTCTTAAAAAGGTGGTTATTATGTATTTATGATATAATGGATTTCAATTTCACAATCAAATATTTTGGAATGGTTTACTTTGATCTTTTAAGGCAGTCTCAGTTGAACTGTTTTAGTTGTGCAAGATGTATTTAAAGTTCTTGGTGTAACACACTTAGGATTTCTGGTCCATAATTCACAGAAAATTGATATATTCTAGGTTGTCTTCCTGTTGAGGCTCTGTTTGTCTTATTCTGTTGTGCAGAATGGTTTTGATTTATGTAGTGAACCATTTTGTTTTGATGCTGGAAAGAGTGGAGCTAGCCATGAGCTGGGGTATCTTGGTAGAGATTCTGTACCTGGGACCACATCTGTACCTGGACTCTGCTTCTGCGACCCTGTGCTAAAAACTGGAGATATTGTTCGTCAGTCATTTCAAAACCAGTTATTTAGGGCTTGAAAATATATCCTATGAAGACTCTCCTTTTTATGATTTACATGATGCTTCATAATCTTGAAAGCCCTTTTACATTGTTTTTCACCTGGTCCCATAACCCATTGAATTAGGCTGGTCAGGATTATTCCTGTTTTACTGATGACATATAATCTAATTATTTAGCCTACTATTAATTGTTGAAAGTAGAAAGCAAGTCTTTTTGCTACACATAAAACCTTATCTCTACCTTAAAGTTGTACTCCAGCTGTAACCACTTAGTACAGATCTTCCTGGACTTACAGTGGGGTTACATCTCGATAAACCCATCAAAAGTTGAAAATACCGTAAGTTGGAAATGCATTTAATACGTGTAACCTACCTTAAATGTGCTCAGAACACTTAAATGAGCAAAATCATTTTGGGTAAAATCGTCTAACACAAAGTCTGCTTTACAGTAAAGTGTTAAATGTTGTGTGTAACTTACTGACTGCTGTACTGAGGGTGAAAAGCAGAATGGCTCTAAGTGTAAGGGTGGTTTGCCTTCTGGTCACGTGGCTGACTGGGAGCTCCGATCCTGAGGGCTTGTCCTACTGCATGTCGCTCGCCTGGGAGAAGAGCAGAATTCACAATTACAAGTGTGGTTCCCACTGCCTGCCTGTTGGCTTCCACACCATTGTAAGGTCAGCAGATCCTAAGTCGAACCATGGTGAGTCTGGGACTGTCTGTACTTAAAGTAAAACTGTTGTTCCCTCCTCCTCCTATCTGGACTCTGCAGGACCTCTTGAATGGTGTCCCACATCTTTTATGCTTCACACAGCACGTAGCCAGACTAGTCCAGTTAAAATGACAGCTTACATCACTGTCACGCTCGAGACCCACCCTTGACTGTGTTACTTAGCGAGGCCTGTAATAAACCCTGTGTAACCTGGTGTCTGGGTACTTTTTTGGCCTCTTCCCCTCGTTTGTGCTGCTCTGTCCATACTGGCCCTGCGGCGGGTTTGTTCTTGTCTCGAGCTCTGCACGTTATGCTCCTCGTTTCTGGGATGTTCATCTTTCTGTATGTCCCCCTGGTGCCGTCTCTCCAGTAGGGTGTCCGCTGAAGTGCCACCCTCTCCCAGAGGCCTTACCTGCCGTTCCAGTCACTCAGACAACCGTCCTATCATCGCCTGTCCTTCCCACTGCTTTGTTCCTTCTTTGTACTTAGGTGACCTGATGTTACCGCCTTCTTGTCATTGTGTTACAGCACGTGTTCCTGGAAGTTGCCGTGCAGAGTGCACCCCAGGGTTTATGGGGGGGACGTGGGTGGGGCACAGGACTCCAAGAACACTGTCGGCAGCATGTTAGGAAGAGGGGGAGCCTTGCGAAGATCTTGCACAACTTTGTTAAACGGTCATGGAGTACACTAACAATGCAGTAGATACGGCATTTTACTTTGACGAAGACCTGAAGTTAGCAGCTTGTGGAAGGGCTGCAGTTTGTGAGTTACTGTGAAGTGATGGAAGGAGGGTTATCTGAAATAACCCTTTGAACATTGTCACTGACTGTGAATGGATGTGACCCGTGACTCGGACGCTGAGCTGGGGTAGCTGGCAGGTATTAGAGGTGTCTCTGTCTGTGCCGTGAATCCCCGTGTAGCTTGGTCCAGCTGGGTGCAGCTCGTGTTTCTCCCAGGTGAAGTTGCTTGTAGGTAAGTGGGGAAATCTTGTGTCATGCTCAGGTAGTTTCCTGATAAACCAATAGTGCTCAAACAAATTTGCATTTTTTGAAAAAGAGTGTTATAGCAGGACTGACAGTTTTGCTTGTCCTCTGGAACATCCTCCACCAGAACAGGGAGTAAATTTGTGGGTGATTTTATCCCCTTGTATCCCTGTTGCCTGGAACAGTGCCTGACACCTTGGCAGGTTTTAGTAAATGGGTGGATGAAACACTATTGGGATTGTTAAGATTGAAAGGGAAATGAAACTGGTTTTCTGGAATAGGGCTCCTCAAACGTGCTTGTGTATGCTGAGCATCTGGGGATCTTGCTGAAATGCACTTTCTAGTTCAGCAGTTCTGGGGTAGGGCCCGAGGGTCTGCCTTCTTAACAAGATCCCAGATGTTGCCATGTTGTTGGCTGCACGGGAGTGACAGGGTCTTAGAGCAGCACTGCCCAGTAGAAACAAAGTGAGCCACAAAGGTGAGTTTTCTAGTAGCGCCATTGAAGTAGAAGTGAGCTTTAGTATATTTTATATAACCTGACGTATCCAAAATATTCTCATTTCAGCATGCACTGGATGTTTTAAAAACTATTAAGATTTTTTTTTATAATCCTTTTTTTGGGCAAAGTCTTTGAAATCTGGTATTTTACGCTTATAGCATATTTCAGTTGGGACTGGCCACATTTCCTGTGCCTACTTGCCACATGTGGTTAGTGGCTACTGAATTGGACAGTACAGTTCTGGAGGATATGATCACCCTGTTGACCTATTTAGCTTAACACGTTTTCTTGTTTTTCTAAAGAAATTTTTTATCCGCTTGATTTCTGAAACAGCATCTTTATGCCAGGCAGGGTTGGAGTTAATGGGCCCTTGAACAGTATAGTGCTGCTTGTACTACAATTTTTCTTTGTTAATACGAATTTATTATAGAAAAACTAGAAAATGTAGAGAAGGGGGAAAATGAAATCGCCTCAGATCCTGTCGGTAATTTTCATAGGACTTATTTTTGTGCCATAACATATGAGAAGGATCCTATACATAGCCTTTGCAGTTTTTATTAAAAATGGTTTCATATTATGGGGTTATTTGCCTCATCTTTAGTATATTTTCACAGTGGATTCAGTAGACACTTGGTGTTGGCAGTATCAATCTGAGAGGACTGACCAGGCATACTTTTAGTTAGTGCTCAGAGAATGTGAATACTTACCTCTTACCCTTAACCAGTGGGTGGAGCCATCTTTCAGTTAGGTTTGTGTTTTAGTCCAGTCGCTGAAAACGTGTAGCTGGGTGCTGACTTCAGGCATGTCACTCGCTCTGTGTTTTTGTGTCCACTCCCTAGGATTGTTGTGGGGTTGAATGAAAATTACAAACCTTGGAACAATTGTGAAGCATCTAGCCAAGTGCTCAGCCTGTGACATCGTACATTATTATGTTTATTCTTATTCCTGTGACTGATGAGGAGTTGGTGTCAGACCAGCAGCCCCAGTCTCAAGCTACTGCTTCTTTCTTCCTTCTTCCTTAGGAAGGACCATCCTGGGTATTTCACTTGCCAGGTGAGAAGTCTGATCGGTGAGAGTTACGTGAAGGGGCTGCAGGGCCATGCTAGCTTGTTACCTGCTCATCCAGAGCTCTGCAGTGGAGAGGTTTTTAGGATTGATGGACGGGTAAACCAAAACACACATTTCGGGAAATTATCCCAAATTTGGCTGTCTATTCAAATCACCTAGGAAGCTTTTAGAGCTACAAGTTCCTGACTCCATCTGAATTATCATCAGTCAGAGCAGTGGGGGGCGGGTGGGGAGGGGAGACTAGAAAACTGAATTTTTAAATGAAGCATGCAGACTGTAGACCTAGGGGGAGTACGCACAAGAGGAGGAGTGCTGAGATGGACATGAAGGGGTGTGAATTTTCTTGTTAGGGGTCTAGAAGTCAGAGTGGTGGTTTGCCAGATCATACTGTGTGCTTTCTTGAGTTTCAGAGAACTTTCTTCTCTGTCACCTTCTTTTCTGATGCACAGATAATAGTATAATTTGTATACAGTTACGCATTAAATAGCTCAGTTAGCATCCTGTGGCATCTAACGTAATAGCCATTGCTCCAGAGTAGAACTAATGCTGGGAAGGAGAGGAGTTTTTAACCAGTGTTAGCAGCTGGCCAGGCCAGCAGGACACGTTTGGGCCGTATCTGAAGCTGCCGCTCTTACTTAGATCAAGTGTTTCTGGCACACACACCCCCATTCCCGTGCAGTCCGGCTTTCCTGAGACAGCCCAGTGCTAGGCTTCATTTGGTTTTTGTTTCTTCGGCACACAGGGCCTTGACCCGAGTTGGCGCGCTCAGGCCGACCTCAGGTGCTAGCAAACCGTCTCCCTGCAGTTGGCCCTGAGGAGTGGAGCGGGCCGTCGGACGATGTGGGGTTAGGGTGCCAGCCAGCCCCCTCCCCCGTCGCCGTTCTGTGTATGACTTTACAGTCAAGCATCCTTACCCGCCGTTCTGCGCTTCAGATTCAACTAACTTCAGCTCGTGTAGTGCTGTGAAATGTGTATATTGGGGAAGAAATCTGCCTGTAAGTGGACCAATGCAATTCCAACCTGTGTTGGTCAAGGGTCAACTATAATTGCATTTTGAAGGAAACTTAGGATGAGCGTGTTTGATGTATTTAGATAGTGCTAGTCTTTTGGTTTAATCTCTGATTACTTCTGAATTGTATGGCGGTGTGCCCGAAGAGCATGGCATTGTGTTGGCATCTTCTGAAGGGTTTTGACCTGTACTGTACCCGTAGAACTAGTCCTTTGTGGTAGCCAAAAAGCAATACGAGTAAAAGATGTTATTTTGGAATATTTTGGCTCAGATGAGAAGATCATGGTAAATATTTCTGCATTTAATAATGCATTTGTGAAGAATAAGTTTCCAGCCTCTTCCAGCTTCATAAAAGTATGTGCTGGTGGTTTATGAAAACATTTATTGAAGCCCTGGGGAAAACATGGGAGTTGGAACACAGTAAGATAGGCTGTTAGAAGTGGTGTTCTCTCCTGTCCCACAGCCTTTTCTGTGACGATGTGTTCCTGCTGCCTGTTGGCTCCTATCAGTGTTTTAAAGTATTCATATTTAATACTCTATGCATAGAGGTGAGTCTCATTTATCATGGGACATTTAAGTTATAAAGAATATTCTTAAGGGTTAAGTCACAAGGCTGTAGTGTCTAAAGCTGTAGACCAGCCTCAGTTTTGTATTTTTGTGTAATTATGGTAGTTCCTTTGTAACGTAACTTAAATGTCAGTGTTGATTATTTTGCAGAAGTAGACCCAAGGCACTCGGTCCCTCCGGATTCCCTCGTCAATTTGATTTGGGCTAGATTGTTTTATTATTACCTTGACAAGGAGTTGGGTGAGTCCCTGATACTGACTCTCATAATTTAGGGGTGTTCTTGATTCTTGGGAAGAACAGGTTTTAAAATGTAGCACTCACTTTAGTATTTAAATGTCAAACTGTTATTTTTAGTGCAGAGATAGGGAATTACTGTTTAGTTTATGTATTAGTTGATTTTCGTTTTCATTAAGTAAGGTCTCCTTAGAGCAGGAGAACTACTGGTGGGGTCTTCCTGCTTGCTGTTGAGTTGGACTTTTGCGGGCACCATGTCGTGATTAGCTCGGGATGACACACTATTCACGACTTCCCCTTGTGTCCTTGCACATGGGCACGCTGTACAGTTGGGCTTTGAGGTTGTCCTTTTGTGTGCCGATGTGGGGCACATTAGCCAACCTTTGATTATATAAAGCCGTGTATTGTTAGCACTGCTTGTTGTACTATAGATTTGAGGTGATGAGGATTTGGACTAAGATGGTAGAAGTAGAATTTAAAGAGGATTGCAGTTGATATGCATATTTTGAGGGAAAAACAGATTTCTGGTGTCAAATCTAGATAGATAGGTTTGGACATGTATTTGTCATTGGGTGACCTCTTTATTGCTCTTACAATCTTGTTTGGGAACCGTATCAAAATTTCACTAATATAGAAACTTCTGGTTCCTACTTTGATAATGTAGAATGGATTGACATGTAAATTTTCTGAACTTTGCTGCTTTGGTCATATTACATAGATTTTAATGTAGAGTTATAGAGTGATTTCATTTTAATTCAGGCCTAAAGGTGATTTCAGTTTTGATTTTCCCTTTTTTTTTTTTTTTTTTGTAAGTCCAGGAGTATTTAGAAGTGTCTCCAAATTTCTAAATGAATGTTGTAAATTGGTATTTTAAAAATTATTATTTGGGTTTTTGTTATTCTAATTTTATTGGCCTTTTGGAATTAAGATTTTTTTCTCGTTATCTCAGAATACTTTAATTACAGCACATATTTTTGAGGTGTTTGAAAATAATGTATTTTTCTCTTTGGTACAAAGAACTGTTTAGATCAAGTTCTTTAATTCTGTCATACGTTACTGTGTAATAGAAATCCTTTTATTCTTAATGTTTACTTGATCTGTTTTTTGACAGGTGAGAAAGTTTTCCAATATCATAGTTGATTTCACTTATTATTATTTTATTTATTTATTTATTTACTTGCGGTACGCGGGCCTCTCACTGTTGTGGCCTCTCCCGTTGAGGAGCACAGGCTCCGGACACACAGGCTCAGCGACCATGGCTCACGGGCCTAGCCACTCCGTGGCATGTGGGATCCTCCTGGACCAGGGCACGAACCCGCGTCTCCTGCATCGGCAGGCGGACTCTCAACCACTGCGCCACCAGGGAAGCCCTCCCTCTCTTTTTTAAAAATTGTTTCTGACTCTTCTCCTTTTGGGGTTTGTGTTAGATGTGTTTTGGTTCTGTTCTTGTCTCTTGCTTAAAGAGAGAAAAAGGTGTTTGGATACTTTTTGAATGAGAGTACGTTGTACTCTGGGGAGAAGAATCCCATGGCAGGTTCTCCTGGTGCCATAATTATAGTGAAAGCTGTGTTCATTTTGTCCACCTGTTGAAAGTTTTATTTTGGATGATTTAATTTTTAAATAACTTATTGTAATTTGATGACTGATTCAGTAGAAATACTCTTGAGATTTTATATTATATTCTAGTTTTTCCCATGTCAAATATGTGTCCTCAGAAAGTTTTCTGTCTGGGTTTGGTTTATCTCTTCCATGTTACTGGTTTCCTCATACGTTTGCTGTTTGAAGTTGTCCGTTCATATTTGGGGAGGAGAGTCTAGGTTAGGTAGCCACTGTCCAAAAGAACGTTTGTGTAGTTGAAAATGTTCAGTGTCTGAGCTCTCCAGTATGGTAGCCACTAGCCACGTGTGCCTGTTGAATGCTTGAAATGTGGCTCATGCAACTAAGAAGTTTTAGGGTTTTAAAATTTAAATTTAGCCCATTGGTGTTATGGCGTCTTCTTTCTATAATATTGAGATTTCTCTTTTCGCAGTTGCTAGTAATCTCTTGGTTGCCAAGTCCACTGAAAACCTTCCAGTCGTTCTTTTACTTGAGTCCTTTGAAGTGATTTCTCCCTCCTTATCGGTAGTTTTTTGATTCTTCATTACGCTGTCTTTGCTTTCCATGCTGCTGTTACAAGCTCGTCCTGAGCTCTGAGTTTCATTGGTCTGCACTGACTCGTTAGTGTTTTCTGCATTGTTCTGTCCTTGCTGTGCATCTTCTCCTTGGATTTCTGGATCCCCATACCTTTTGGTCATTAGGCATGTTTCATGGGACGTTCCTAACTTGAGTATTCTCTGTCTTGGTTAATACTTGGGAAGTTATCCTTGATTCCTTTTCCTTTCCTTTCCTCCTGTGTTTAGGAGGAATCCTAGACCTCGTGGAGGCTCTAAATCTAAGCACGTTACATACGAGCCACATGACTGTGCAGATCTGGGAGTTTTGCTCCCTGCTTCCTCATATGCCTACCTGGGTGGTCTTCCTGCCTGGTATACGTAGGAGACACTGAGGTGAAAAGAAACTGCAGTTATGTTCACGCTGGAAAGTTGGCATCTCAGAATAGAGTTTCTGCTTGTAAACATAGCTAGAGGGCTTCCCTGGTGGTGCAGTGGTTGAGAGTCCGCCTGCCGATGCAGGGGACGCGGGTTCGTGCCCCGGTCTGGGAGGATCCCACGTGCCGCGGAGCAGCTGGGCCCGTGAGCCATGGCCGCTGAGCCTGCGCGTCTGGAACCTGTGCTCCGCAACGGGAGAGGCCACAACAGTGAGAGGCCCGTGTACCGCAAAAACAAAACAAAACAAAACAAAAACCATAGCTAGAAAATTTGAAGAATTGAAAAGCTTCCGAGTCACCGTGGCCAAGAGCCCAAACTTTTCTCAGCCCCTCCTCTCCTTTCTCTCTACTACAGTCGTGTAGAAACTACTTGCCCAGCCCTAGAATATCAGATACCTTTCTCCCCCTTGTGTGTGTTTTTCACAGCCAAAACTGTCCTCTCACTACTCCTACCCCACCGTGTTTTTCTTGGCAAACCTCTTAATCCTTCAGGATCCCAGTTCTTTTATTGTATGAAGCCTTCCTTGGACCTATTTCTCTTACAGTTCCTGTCCAGTGAATTGTAATTGTCCACATATGTGGTTTGCCTACTCTAAGCTCCTAGAAGGCAGAGACTGTGTTTTAATTTTAATTGTATCAGAGCTTGGCATATAAATGTAGGTGCTAGGTACTGTTAAACTTACATGCCATTTTACATATCTAGTACATGTGAGAAACGGGTGAGTGGTAGTAAACCTCGGAGAGTTTTCAGGTGCATTTACTAGTCTAGAATTCTTAGGTTGGATTGAAGTTGCTTTTTTACTGTTAGTGAAGGAAGCAAGCAGTTTATTCACATTTTCAGGAAACTATCTAAATAAACTTTTTTTAAAATTGTGTATAGTAATTGGTATGTTAATTCCAACACATTATTACCAGTCCTTTTTTTTTTTTTTTTTTTTTTTTTTTTTTTTTTTGCCGTACGCGGGCCTCTCACTGTTGTGGCCTCTCCCGTTGCGGAGCACAGGCTCCGGACGCCCATGCTCAGCGGCCATGGCTCGCTCCGCGGCATGTGGGATCCTCCCGGACCGGGGCACGAACCCGTGTCCCCTGCATTGGCAGGCGGACTCTCAACCACTGCGCCACCAGGGAAGCCCTACCAGTTCTTTTAAGTCACCTTGATAGTTAGACTGCTATCAGTTGCCTTATGATAAACTACAATATACTATATTTAATTTGAATAATGACATTTAAAACTTTACAGACTCTTTACTAATTTTTTTTTACTGTTCCTTTTGTAAATCGTTTCTCAAATCCTTTTAAATTCATGCACCACCCACTATTTAAGGAGATCTTACAGTTGTACTTTCTGTGATATATTTAGGCAGGACAATAAGGTGAGTTTTTGTTGTTTTGTGGGGGGTTTTTTTTTTTTTTTGGTTGTTGGTCTTTTTTTCCCCCAAATTTCCTTGTATTTGAATATTCAATAAGGTTTTTCAAGCTTGCTGAAATTGAGAATTTCCCAGAAATTCTCACATGTGGTGCTCCATTTCTTTCACCCTTGAGAATTACTGCTCTAATTATTTTTAATTAGTGATTCATTGTGTTGTGATTTTATTCCTAAAAGTGACTAAAATGTTGAGATCATTTTTTATCAGCAAAAAAAAGAATACAACTATAACATAGCATACTTTGGCTCTTGACAGTAAAATTTTGACAGTAAAATTATGACTTTTAAAAGTAAACTCATTTAAAGAACATAGACTATTTCAGTCCAGCAGTGGCTCGGTTGAAATCTTTTGGGGTTGAATTCACATCTTGTTGAAAATCAAGAGCCATAGTAACATATCAATCTTAATTTCTCTTAAGTCCCATTTTGTTTTTGATCTGAAACAGTGTTAACCAAACAATATTAGCCAACTTTTCTCCTACCTTAGTTACCAGTATTTTCACTGAATTATTAGTTATTTTTAATAGTCAAACACATCTTCAGTGATTAAAGAATTGGCCTCAGATATTTGAGTGCATGTACTGTAGGCTCTCAGAGGAGGAGTACTTAAGTGCGTGTAAGTTTCCATCATTGGAGACTCCTTAAGGTGAGTGCTTTAAAGGCTCCTGTCTACTGTTCTGTATGTGTGTATTCTAATGTTTATTATCTTTTTAAAGATCATCACATAATTTATCACCTTTCCAATTTTTTCTCTCAATGTTTATTAAGGATATGTGTGTGTTCTAATGTTTATTATCTTTTTTTTTTTTTTTTGTGGTATGCGGGCCTCTCACTGTTGTGGCCTCTCCCGTTGCGGAGCACAGGCTCCGGATGCGCAGGCTCAGCAGCCATGGCTCACGGGCCCAGCCGCTCCGCGGCATATGGGATCCTCCCAGACCGGGGCACGAACCCGTATCCCCTGCATCGGCAGGCGGACTCTCAACCACTGCGCCACCAGGGAGGCCCTAAATAGGCAGTTTTTTTTTTTTTTTTTTTCGGTACGCGGGCCTCTCACTGCTGTGGCCTCTCCCGTTGCGGAGCACAGGCTCCGGACGCGCAGGCTCAGCGGCCATGGCTCACGGGCCCAGCCGCTCCGCGGCATGTGGGATCTTCCCAGACCGGGGCACGAACCCGTGTCCCCTGCATCGGCAGGCGGACTCGCAACCACTGCGCCACCAGGGAAGCCCTATTATCTTTTTAAAGATCATCACATAATTTATCACCTTTCCAATTTTTTCTCTCAATGTTTATTAAGGATATGTGTGGTTTTTAAAAAGCTGTCTTCTGGCTTAAAAGCACTAATTTATTTTTGCGATGTAGGAATAGTGTATCATCATGCTTTCTCCTCTGTCAGGTGGAGAAAATCAGGCTTGTTGGTCAGAGTGGTACCTAAGTTGGGTTTGTTAGCCGTCTCTTCTTGGACATACTAGATATTCCCTCTATGTAACCTTTCAGTATCACTAAGACTGCTGTCAGTGGAGGAAAGCCAGGAAGCATATGGGGACCTTCTGTTTTGTGTTCTGCAGTGTTATTTCAGAAGACGCTTATTGGGTGGCATTTGGGTTTTTAATACACATGTCAAAGCATCGTGTTAAAGAACTACTACCAAGTAAAATTTGAAACGTAAAAAAAAGAAAACGTTGAATCATAGAGCCAGAACTCTTTGAATATTGACTGGATTCTAATTGTAAGGAAGTTCCTTTTTCTGGGTTTGGATATATGTATCTTTTAGGATGGCATGATGTTAGGAGAGAGAGAGCATTGTTAACTTGGTAACAAAGATTAGGTGAGAAAATTGTAAGGTGAAAGAGCACCAGTCTTGAGGTCTGGATGTTGTAGTTTTTGTTTGCTGGTTCTTAGCTTTTTGACTATGGGCAAATCATGTAATTTTTTGACTGCTTTCTTTTTCCTTCCCCTTTTTTAAACAAGGTTGAATTTGATAATCTCCAAGGTCCTTTCCAAATAAATGGCTTGAAATGTGTGCAGGAGAACCTTCTGAATTTTTGTGCTTTACTTTGTGCTTTCAGATGTTTGCTGTGTGTCTGTCCTGCCGTTGCATGGTAACCAAAGCTCTCTCCCTGCCACAAGTGTAGCATGTATGGCTTTTGTGTGTGTGTGTGGGGGAACCTTTGGAATATTTCTCTCCAGTGTTCGTGTAGTATTTTCATCGCTGTATATGGAGAAGGATAGAACAGCATGATGGTTTCCTCTGCCTTCATGAAGTTTTAGTTGAGAAATAAGGCCGAGACTTTTCAAGACTATTATAAACAGAAGCCCTGAAGTTTTCACTGTATGGTATATACTTTAAAAATCATTTTTATGTAAAAAAGTGATTTAGTTTGTGACCTTGTCAGTACAGCTTCCAATTTAAGTCTTAAGTTGCCCACTAAATACAGTATTCATTTTTTTGCTTTGTCGGGAAATAATCATTTTGACTCTCAAGATGCTGAGTATTAAATATTTTAAACTTACTCTATTGGTCAAATACCATTTTCTGGTGGATTTACTTTTAAAAAGGAAAGAAATAATAATTTCATATTTCAAATTCTTGTGTATTCTTTGTATTCTTTGTTCTATGTATTCTAGTGTATGTTCTTTTGAACATACAGTCTTTTCTGGTTTTTACTTAATAGATGAAATACTTACAAAATTATAAAACAAAGGTGTCATGAAATCATATAGAGCGCCATTTAAGGTTAAGGGAAGAGTCATTACTGGTCTTTTAAGTTTAAAGTATGTAAGTAGAGTGTACATGTTAATACTTAAATTTGGTGATTTGTTTTTGGTGAAAATGAATTTTTCAAAATGAAAATAATATAGCATGGGTTAGTATGTTTTTGTAATGCTGTGTTAGGTTAACTGTGTCATGGAATAAGCATTGAGGTGTAGGTGAAGTATCCTGGTTGTCCATTTAACTGCATCTTGGTTTCCTTTCCTTTGCTTCGCTCTTGACTTTCTTAATGCTGTTACCCTCCCTTACCCCCAGTATCCACTTGCGGACTCGCTTAGATCTTGCCTCTGAAATAGCTCTTGAATCTTACTCATTTTTTTCTAGCTGGGATCGTGATCCCCTCTTGCCTGAATTAAAGCAGTAGTCTACTGTCCCCTCCTCTCCCCAGTTCATTCTCCACACTGCAGCCAGAATCACCTTATAAGAAAAGCACATTTGCTCATTCTTCATGAAAAAATCTTTTGTCTCCCCAGTGCCCTTCAGGTAAAGCACAAATGTTTCAGTGAACACCTTGCTGCATCTCTCTGTGTCTAGCCCTCCTGTAGTTCTCTGAAGCTAATTGAGATCTGTCACACATGGGTAGCTTACACGTGCTGTTTCTTTCTAGAATACTGTCTCTCCTCCACTCCCCTTTGCCTCGTTAATTCCTTCCTGTTTTTTTCAGGCTTCAATTTAGAGGTCGCTTCTCTGACCTCCCAATCTCCAGTCTAGGTTAGTTAGCACATCTGTTATCCCAGGAAACACTTTATTTATGATGGTTATATTGTAGTGTCCAAAACTGAGCTGCTCATTTTCCCCTCTCAAACCTGCTTTTCCCAGTCGTCTGCATTTTGATAAGCAGAGACTATAGCCTCTCAGTTGCTCAGACCAATAATCTTGAGCCTCCTAACCGGTTTTTCTGCTTTCCTGCCTTCTGACTCTTCAGTTTATTCTCAGGGCAGCAGATCCTCTCGAATGTTCTTAACAATGGCCCGCAGGTCCCCTGTGTGATTTGTGGCTGCAGCATTGTCACCTCTCTGACATTCTGTCTCTAGATCCTCCTCTCGACTTGCTGAGATGACAGCACTGACTTCCTTGACTCTCCTCGAGCACGTTAGGTACCTTCCTGCCTCACGATCTGTCTGCCTTCCTACTGGGTATCTCGGATAGCTTCAGTCGGCCACTTAGCTAGTTTGAAAATGATATCTAAAAATGTGCCATTCAGAGTAATTGCTAAGGAGTAATGGTATTGAGTGAATTGAAATGGGATAGTCGAAAGGATGACAGTGACATCTGTGGTTCTCACCCAGGGCAGCAGCAGACTGTTCAAATGCTTGGTTTCTCATGAATCTTCTCCCCTCAGAGGACTAAATATCTAATCTTAGACTAAATCCAGTGCATTTATTTAGGTCTGCAGAGGGTTTTTTGAACAAAAAGTGAACATATACTATGAAATATACTGCCAGTAGTTTTAAGTCTTGTCAGTTTTTCTGTGTTCTTCAGAATATACTTCAGTATGTTTCAGAGAAATCTATGTTTATCATATTTTAGAGAAACGTTCTGTTTTTTGTTTTTTCCATGGTCAGAAACATGTACCATTGTTTTTCAGAGTGTGGTCCAGGGACCATTTACCCCAGAATCACTTGGGGTGTTTAAAATGCCACTCAGTTCCACCTGAGTCAGAACCTCTGGGTGCTCAGACCTGAATGTCAGCAAATTTAACTTGCAGGTTGGTGCACATAAAAGTTGGACAACCACTGCTCTGTGCTGTATGAATGATGGAGTCCCATGGTGAATCCCACGGTATGGTAGTGGCAGAAAGTCTGGGAGAAGCTTTAACTTGAAGTCTTTTAACACTTAAAAATGTTTTAATTTAAATATATTTAAAACTTTAAAGAACTATAAGTTAAAACTTGGATACTAAGCGAACATGAGCCCTTTAAGTCTGCAGAAGGTATCCTTCATTTTCTCCTGGAAGCAAGTGTGACAAACTTTGGGGCTGAATAGGATCCAGTTGGAGTTGTCAGCACTCACACGCCTTCTAATTCTTAATGACATTTTGTCTCTAGTGTCTCACACTAGAGAACTTTGGAATAACCTGTGATTCAAACAGTGTGTTTGAGTCATATGTACAGTGTGTAAAGATTTTTACAAACCTCTGCTTTCTAGGCAAATGTCTCTTCTGTCTTAGTGCTTTCAAAAAATTTCAGGTATTTGTTACAGTAATTGTGGACTGTTTTACACTAGCACTCAGCTTTTGGCCTGGATGTGAATGGGTTATTTTTGGTTGTAGAAGACTGTGTGTCTCCTGCCTGCCAGCAGTGGTTTCCTTAAATGAAAACTTCTCATTTTTGTCATAAAATGTATAACAGTTTTAAGATGGAGATTGTCCTAAACATTTGAGACTGGTAATTGCATAAGTCAAGATTATTTAACTTGAAACAGTCTATTTCTAATAAAAATAGGTGGTTATCTATACCCTGAGGTGTTCAGAAATTAACTTGAGTACCTGTGTTATCAGTTAATAAACTGCTGGGTAGCGGTCCTCAACCTTTGTGGCACCAGGGACTGGTTTCGTGGAAGACAGTTTTTCCACAGGGCGGGGGAGTGGGGTGATGGGGGTGCAGATGAGGCTCCGCTCCCTCACCAGCCGCCCACCTCCTGCTGTGCGGCCCCGTTCCTAACAGCAGCCCACGGACCGCTACTGGTCCGTGGCCTGGGGGTTGGGGACCCCGCTCTGAGGCATAATTTAATGCATCTTCAGTGCCAGTAAAACTCACATATTGAGGCAGTGTAACAACAGTATTATAAAACTGTATTAATGTTATACTTTATCATTACCTATACTAAGGATGTGAGATTTAGCAAGCTCGGGTCTTTAGAGATGAAACTTTACTTCTGTGAAATTATTTTTCCTGCTGCCGCTTACCTTGTTCTCCAGTGTTATGCACGACAAACTACCTGGATAAACATTTATTTATTTGGCTGTGTCGGATCTTAGTTGCGGCACGTGGGATCTTCACTGCTGCACACGGGGTCTTTAGTTGTGGCATGCAGCCTCTTAGTTGCAGCATGCATGTGGGATCTAGTTCCCTGATCAGGGTTCATACGCGGGCCCCCTGCATTGGGAGTGCAGAGCCTTAGCCACTGGACCACCAGGGAGGTCCCTATAAATAGAAATTGTAAGAAGTTTTATGTAAGTGGACCAACCGAGGTAAGTTCACGGTTCTCCATTTTCCTTAGCTCACGTTACTGCACTTTGCTGTGTCAAGGACTGCAATTGCTGGTGATTAGTGACGGCGGCAAGTAAGATGATGAGTTTGCTTCAGAATCAGTAAAATCTGGTGCCCTCAAGGAGTTCAGGGAATCCCAGGGTGGGGCTGTCCTGGGGAATAAAGACACTCTACAAAGAGTAGAACATAATTTTTATACACTGTAGGCTTTTTAGTTGATATAATAGGCAGGCACCTAGAAGTCAAAGGTTGATTAGAAGTGAAAGGTGAGAAGGTAACAGAAAACTGTAGAGTGAAGAATGTGTAGTAGTACAAGTCCACCAAGGTGAATTTATTGATATAACAGGTGGAATGTGTAAGGTAGAAAACCATTGGGGGAGCATGATATTTCCCTGAGACACTGGTAGAGGACACGTAAATTATATGACCACCTCCTGTGTGCAAGGCACTGTGGATATTGCAGGTAGTTAAATCTGCCCTCACGAAGCTCACACTCTCTTGGGAGAGAGAGAGAATAAACTGATAATATATGAGTTAGAGAAAAGCACTGGCTTGCAGAAACATAGAGCTGAATAAGAGGAAATAAGATAATCTTGGGAAGTTGGGGCTGCTCTATGGAAATGTTGGAAGTAGGGGAGGTAGGCATATGAATATAGGATGAAGGAAGTACATTCTAGAAGGGTAGGTGTCAAGGCCTTCTGGTGAGAGCATGTTTGATGTGTTGGAGAAACCAGATAACCACCAGCTTATGAGAGTGGGAGGTGGCAGGAGATGGCCTCAGAGAGGCAGCAGGCCCCCATTGTGCAGGCCTTGCAGGGGATGGGGATGGAGGGCATGCCGGCTTGTGCCCTGAATAAGGTGAAGAGCCATTGGAGGACGTGGAGTCGCTTAGTCCGTGCGAATAAGAGAAGCAGGATCACTTGGAGTGCAAAGTAGAGGGTGGCCTTAGGTTGGGCGTTAACAGTCCATTGGTAGTGAGTAGGGGTGCATGTATATGTACTACTGTAATATATACAGATTATTATGTACCGTTTACTTAATTCGAGCTGGAGAGAGCACTGCGGTACCACTTTTTAAGTTAAACATGGGAAGGATTAGTTTCATATAATTGTCCTCATTTTGATGTTTGTTATTCCCATGAATTGGACTGTTTTGATTTTAATTTAATTTTGAATAAATAAAATTTAATTTTTTTGAATTTTAATTTTATTTATTTTTATACAGCAGGTTCTTATTAGTGATCTGTTTTATACATATTAGTGTCTACATGTCAAGTCCAATCGCCCAGTTCATCATCCCCCACCACACCCCCCTGCACCCTGCTTTCCCCCCCGGTGTCCATACGTTTGTTCTCTACATCTGTGTCTCTGTTTCTGCCTTGCAGACCGGTTCATCTTTACCGTTTTTCTAGATTCCACATATATGTGTTAATATACGATATTTGCTTTTCTCTTTCTGACTGACTTCACTCTGTATGACAGTCTTTAGGTCCATCCATGTCTGTACAAATGACCCAGTTTCGTTCCTTTTTATGGCTGAGTAATATTCCATTGTATATATGTACCACATCTTCTTTATCCATTCGTCTGTCGATGGGCATTTAGGTTGCTTCCATGTCCTGGCTATTGTAAATAGAGCTGCAATGAACATTGGGGTGCATGTGTTTTTTTGAGCTATGGTTTTCTCTGGGTATATGCCCAGGAGAAGGATTGCTGGGTCATATGGTAGTTCTTAAAGTCACCTTTGTAGATTTTCCTTTGACAGAAACTACCAGAGAAGTTCACTTTTAACTGGCGTTTTTAAAAAGAGTAGTTTAAAACAGTTTACATTAGGGTATGTGGATGTGCGTGTGTTTTGACCCTAAGTGGGGGGAACAGGGATCACAGAACTTTTAAAGGTTTTTCATTAGGTGGGATGGTGGGTGAGATATTATGGCTTCAGTGGAGTAAGGGTGGGCGTTAAGGGTGAGAGGGTAGGAGGGCAGAAAACCGGGAGCTGGGAACTGACTGCGATACATGATATGCTGCAGACATTTCAGATGAGTTCTGTTTTCTCATAGGTTTTCTAAATGTTTTTTCCCCCAGTTCCTTAAGGGCAGTGACATTAATTGCAAATCTGATGCAAATAAAGTGATCTGACCATTTCCAGCCTGCTTTTTGGTCTGGTACATGTTCTCCTTGAACACAGTAGTTGCTGAATAATGTGATTTAATGAGCAAATAGTTATGGTTAATAGTTGTTTCTGAATTTGAATATAATTTAAGAATATACTTTTAGGAGATCAGAAAGGTGAGAAAAATTAATAAAATTAACAGTATTTGGGCATTTCATTCTACCCCTTATTTGAAGGGGTTAAACTAATTCAGTATCGGCTCTCCTGTACCAGCTGTCACTTATGTATGTAGATAGTGGAGCATTGGCGGCATTGTGGTGCGAAGAAAATACTGTGAAAGGAGCATCAGGGCCAGGGGTCTGTTTGTCTTCCACACAGTAACTCTGTAGTCGGGGGTCCATTGTTTAAAACTTCTCTCTTTTCTGAATTGTAACACAGGCATTTTTACTATCCTCTGAAAGATTTGCTTGAGGATTAAATAGAATAATATGCTTGAAACAATTCCTACAAAAAATGGTAATCAAAAAATGTTACTTTGTTTTTCTGTTTTATGATACTGTTTAGGCACAAAGAACCATATTCTTTCAGCATTACTCTTTTCAAGTAATCCGATTCTTCTGCCCTACGTAGGATGTTTAGTAATGCCTAATATTTCTGTTTTTCCTTCATTTTGGCTTATAGCCAAACCATAGTGATTGTGCTCTAGGAGATAAGGACAAGTGAGATTTTGGAGTTGAAGGAAGGGCGAAGGTTAAATGTGGCACTTCTTCTTTTATTGAAAGTGTTTCTTAAAGTGCTATATTTTATAGCACTAAACAGGTTTGGGAATTTTTCAGACCTATGGCAATTTAATGATAGCAACACAAGACTTGTATTTTTTTTTTTTTTTTTTTTTTTTTGCGGTACATGGGCCTTTTGCTGTTGTGGCCTCTCCCGTTGCGGAGCACAGGCTCCGGATGCGCAGGCTCAGCGGCCATGGCTCACGGGCCGAGCCACTCTGTGGCATGTGGGATCTTCCCGGACCGGGGCACGAACCCATGTCCCCTGCATTGGCAGGCGGACTCTCAACCACTGCGCCACCAGGGAAGCCCCAAGACTTGTATTTCTAAGGAGAATTATAGTAAAACATTATTTGAATAGAGATTTTCTTTCTGAAATGGCTTCAAATCTAGAAGTGTTTAAAAAAAAAAACTTGAAAGAAAAATTAAGGAACAAGAACAGTGGGAAAGTGTTGTTGTGTGGAGTTTATTGACACAATTGGCTGATACTGGAGCTTCTCTGGAAGGCGAATGATGTATCTGGAGGATGTTTTGATGCGCATGGATTCCATGGCAGTGAAATGAGAGAAAAGCCATGGAGGTTAGATGAGCGAACGGGAGTGATTAAACACGCGTTGGTGGAGGTTAGGGAGTCCAGTGGGGAGAGTGCAGAGCAGTGATGGAAGAGCACCTCCAGCAAGAATGACTCTTACTCAGGGCGGTGAGAGCAAAACCACACCACCTGTACTTGTTAGCAGGCAGGACAGTCGGAGCCTTCACACCCCAGCTGTTTGGTTTTGGCTGGCTACTTAAAAAAACAAACAAACAAAACACTTTTGCATAACTATAGTGCACTGTCACAGTCAGGAAATTGATGTTGACACCATCACTAACTGTTCAGATTTTACCAGTTTTACATGCTGTGTGTGTGTGTGTGCATTCCTTGCAGTTGTATCACATGAGTAGATTAATGTGACTCCTGCCCAGGTCTGGATATAGAACGGTTCAGCACGGTTTCTTGTGCTATTCTTTTTGTAGCCACAGTTACCTCCCTCCTTCCACGCTTCCCTAAGCCCCAGCAACCACTAATCTGTGCTCAATCTGTATAGTTTTGTCATTTCAAGAATGTTATATAAATGGAATCACAGTAGGTAACTCTTTGGGATTGACTTCTTTTTCACTCGGCATGATTCCCTTTGAGAACCAAGGGACTGTGTGTCAATGGCGTGTTTCTCTTTTATTACTGAGTAGTGTTTTGTGGTATAACGAACTTCAGTTTGTTTAACCACTCTCTGTTGAAGGACATTTAGGTTGTTGCCAGTTTTTGGCTATTAGCGATATAGCTGTGCATTCACGTACAGATTTTTGTGTGAAATAACTTCATTTCTCTGTTACGAATGCTGGAGTGTAATTGCTGCTTAACTCTCTAGTCACAGTTGCAAGTAGGAAAATCTTCACTCATTGTCATCAGTTATCAAACTGTTACTGTTGCCAGAATTTAATTTTCATCTGTTGTCGTCTCTCTAATCACATTCTTCTGTAAGTCATTACACAAATACCTGAATTTTTTTTAAAGGAAAGGTGCTAATTTAATGTTTAATGTTTGTATCTAACGTGGAGTGATAGTAAATGTACCAGATTTGCTTTTCATTTTGCTCAGGTCTTACTATAGGTGACTCTTCTAGATAACCTGTACATTCATATTTGGTCAGTGTATTCCGTGGAACAAATATACTTTGTTCACATTTAATTTGTTTATATTGTGTTTATTTATGCTTAAGTATGTATTTAAGGTAATTTATTTTTAACTTATCAAACTCTTGAGCTGTTACATATTTTCACAGAAGTCAGTTTCGCTGTCACTCTGTTTTTAAGACATTTAAAAACTGTTCAAGAAGCAGTGACACAATCTAGACTCTGACATTTATAGCAAAGTGCCATCCTGACTGTACTGCTATTGTCAAAAAACTTAGAATAAAATACAGTCAACAGTAAGATTACTGGATGTTATTTAATCTGCCTTTGAAGATTCAGGAGACCTGGAGAGGTCGCAGTACATTTGATCCTTGAACAGCACAGGGGTTAAGTGTGGCTTAGAGGTGGCCCTCCGTAGCCTCAGTTCCTCCAAGTCCTTGGACTCAACCGACCACAGACTCTGTAGGACCGTAGTATTTACTACTGAAAAATATCCGAGTATAAGTGGATCTGTGCAGTTCAAACCTGCCTTGTTCAATCAATGGTCAGCTGTATATGTTGTAACTGTGGCAGACATGCAGCTCCTCAATCTGGCTATCAGAATCACCCGAGAAATTCAAACAAACCTAAAAGTCCTAAATTATTAAAAGTGGTGAATGGGACTAGGAATTTTAACTGTTTAAAAAGCACCTCAGTTTCTTTCAATACGTAGTTAAATTTGGGAAGCTATACTGAGCTTCAGGGAAGAACGGCTTCTGTCCTGTCCTGTTAGGGTCTTGCAGTGTCTCTGGCATGTAGTAAATATTCAGTAAATGAAGTATTTGTTCAATGAGTGCTGTGTGTGTGTGTGTGTGGGGGGGGTGACGTCACTGACGGCGTTGATAAAAGCGTAACAAAGGAAAAGTTTAGAGAATGTATTTTGACAGTGATTTGCTGTATAATGTCAGTTGTTTGGCACAAGGCAGGTATCAGAATAAACGCTTGGTAACAGTGCGTGGCTGTTGATCCCAGATGTTAAGGAGATGCATTTAGCTTCATTCGGTGCACGCTGCCTGTCCTGAAAGCACAGCTTCTCCATTGGCGGATGGCTGTTTCGATTTTTCTTAGGATTATCTACTAACCCCATCACCTCCCAGATTATGAGTACTTTAAGTTTTGAGTTCTTGAATATTTGAGAATGTCTTCTTTCTGTTGTTACTCATGAATGACATCCTAGTTGGAAAAATAATTCTCTGGGTCACATCCATTTTTTTTCTCTTAGCAGAAGACATTACTTCATTGTCTTTTGGCATTTAGTGTTTTCTGTGGAGAGGTCTGCGGTGAACCCTTCTTTGTTTCATAAGTGACATGCTTCTGCTGCCTGGATGCTTTAAGAATTCTGTCTTTATGTTTAAAATTCAGCAGCTTCACCAGAATGTGAGGATATGTGACAGTTTTTATTGGTTCTTTGTTACTTTTCCTTGCTACGTGGTGAGCCCCTTCAGTCTCCAGATTGGGATCTTCCTTTATTTCAGGGAAGCTTTCGTTTCTCTTGGGTGCCCCGCCCCGTTCTCTGTCCTCCTCTTCAGGACCTCCGGTTCTACATATGCTGGCTTCATCTTTCGTGTCTGGCATCTTACCTCTAAAGGCTGTCATCTCTGTCTTCTGTCCCATGTATTTTGTGATGTTTCTCAGGTCTGTGTTCCGTGTGGTTGATGTTGCTGCAGCAGTACTGATGCTTTCATTACTTCTGAGGTCGTGTTTGTTTCTTTGATTTCATCTTTTCACTGAGTTCCTCTTATTTATGCCACCCGCCTCCTCTGTATCCTTTTATCGCTTGCTTTGTTTCATAGAATTCATGTTCTCTTTATTTCTTGAGATAAAAGAGAATTTGTTTAAGAGGTTACTGGTTTCCTGAGATTTCTTTCGAAGTATTCTTCTGTTTAGGTTATATACTGCCACTTTGGTCTCTGCACAGGCTCTGTGTGGAGTGGTTTCTGTGTACTTGAGTGAAGTCATTCTGTTGGGTTTTAAATATATATATATATATATATATATATATATATATATATATATATATACACACACACACACACACACACACATACATACACAGGTAACGTGTGATTAGATTCTCTTTGTTTCTTACTCTCGTGGACACTATCTTAATTGTAGCCTTAGAAGTTGGTGGTTTCTAAACTGAGTCCAGGTCAGGGAAGGAGGTGAGGGAGGTTTCTATTAGGAGGAGAGTGATCATGTGGGAAAGTAGCAGTTCATACTGATTTCTCCGAACTTCCACTGTCCTTTAAAAAAATAATAAATAAATAAATAAATAATTTTATTGGTTGATTGATTTGATTTTTGGCTGTGTTGGTTCTTCGTTGCTGCACACGTGCTTTCTCTAGTTGCGGCGAGCAGGGGCTACTCTTCATTGCGGTGCGCGGGCTTCTCATTGCGGTGGCTTCTCTTGTTGTGGAGCACAGGCTCTAGGCATGTGGGCTTCAGTAGTTGTGGCATGCAGGCTCAGTAGTTGTGGCACACGAGCTCTAGAGCGCAGGCTCGGTAGTTGTGGCGCACGGGCTTAGTTGCTCTGCGGCCTGTGGGATCTTCCCGGACCAGGGCTCGGTGGATTCTTAACCACTGAGCCACCAGGGAAGTCCTGAACTTCCACTGTCTTTAATTGTCTTTCCAGGAGTCACATCTGTGGCTCCAGGCAGGGTTTTAGAGTGGCAGGGCTCTCTTCTGATTCAGTAGTTCTCTACTCAGTTGGGCTGCGTGACCCTCTCTCCCCACTCTTCTGTCTGCCATTTAAGTAGAAAAATACACATATAAAGTAGTGTGATTCTATCTTTGGGTATTAGATGTGTGTGCAGAAATAAAGCCTGTGAGGATACCGTTATCCTTCCTAATGTTTTTCTATAGCTTCCAATTATAATATTAATACCTGTTCTTTATTTTAGAAAATCAAATAATAGTTATTGCAATTAAAAAAACAGTAAAAGACTCAATTGCGAACGTGGTTCTTGGTATTAAAAAGGTATTGCCTGGTGATAAGATGATCATTATGTAAAGATCATTCCTCATTAGACGCTTTTTTCGTATTAAGGAAACGTCCAGCTAGTTCTACAGTTGTTTAATGCTTTGAAATTTATCAGATGCTCTTCATTATCTGTTGACAGCATATTTTAAAAAGTTAACATTCAAGGTGTATATTCATGCAAGACTTTGAATATTCAACTGTTGCTCTGCTGTTGCTCTGCAATTCTTGTTAATGTTTGCCAGGATTTTCCAGTTGGTTACTTTTATGATTGAGTCTGATTCTGGAACAGATTATATACTTTTTCCTTGAAAGTTTGAAACAGCTCCTCAATAAATCTATATAATCTAAGTCTGGCTAGAGCTGTGATTGGACAAGGAGGTTGGTGAGCAACAGAAAGATTGGGACTGAAGGGAGAGTGAAGAGACAATGAAGTAATATTCTTTGTCCAAAGCATGTTGTCATAAAATCAGTATGTAGGTTAAACGGTATCAGCACATGTCATCTATCTGTTGCAGCTTCTCTTCCCCCTTATCATTCTGAGCTTCTGTTTTTATTTTTAAAATACTTCATAGTATTTTGCATATGCCACTTAAATGTTTATAAAACTGGTTTAGGTGATATGGCAGTGTTGACTTTTCCCTTTAACAGACAACCATTTCACAGTTGGAGCACACCTAGGTACAAAGTGTCCAGTGTTATTAGTTCACCAGTACCTTATCCCAAACTGCAGACCTGTCTTGGTACAAGGCAGGATGACTGCCCAGCAAAAACAGATGGAGTAAATGCTGTTTGTTTGCATATGTCTCTGTTAAGGGACACACAAGAGCAATATTAAAAGTGTCTTATGTGTAAGAGGAAACTTACTGTTTTCCTTGAGGTAACTCTGCTAGAATATGCTGCCTTTTTTCTTTCATATACCTTAAAATTTTGGGAAAAGCGCTTTTCCAGTTTATATTATGTTGTACAGGTAATAGAATGGAGGGTAAGTTTTTTTTAAAGCCTAAGGCTCTGTTTCAGTGATCTTAATTTATTTTTTTGGCTGCGTTGGGTCTTCGTTGCTGTGCTTTCTCTAGTTGTGGCGAGCGGGGGCTACTCCTCGTTGCGGTGGCTCCTCTTGTTGCGGAGCCCGGGCTCTAGGCCCGCGGGCTTCAGTAGTTGTGGCTCACAGGCTCAGTAGTTGTGGCTCGTGGGCTCTAGAGCGCAGGCTCAGTAGTTGTGGCGCGCGGGCTTAGCTGCTCCATGGCAAGTGGGATCTTCCCAGACCAGGGCTCGAACCCGTGTCCCCTGCATTGTCAGGCAGATTCTTAACCACTGTGCCACCAGGGAAGTCGAGAGAATTTTCAATTTCAGTGGGTGTTTCAGGTCATGAGTGTCTTGTGAAAACTTTTTTGCTGTGTCATATTATTTATATTTAACAGGTGAAGTTTATATACCTGCTTATGATACATAGAACTTGTTACTACTACCCAGCCTTTTGACAGCTAATCTCTGGAGATTATCTATGTCATTTCTTTTTAAATGATACTGTATGGAGCCCAGAGGTTCCAAGAATATGACTGGGCTAATTATTGTCCTTAATCCGCCACTACCACCATTGCAGGAAGAGCGGCTCCTGTTGAGGTATTGGGCTTCCATTCATGTGTCTATTTTAGAGTCTGTTGAGAAACTCAAGCACCGTTGTAACTACGTGCAGGGTTTATAGCGTGGTGTGACAGGCAAGGCTCCCTGTGCTCGGGGAGCTTCCCTCCTAGGGGAAGAGACACGATCTAAAGTAGATGAACAGGATGATTTCATACTGAGATCTGTGCTGTAAAGGAAATGAATTATGATTTGAAAATGGTAGTGGCAGGAGAGAGGGAGGCAGGTGTAGGAGGTGGTCAGGGAAGGGCTTTTTTAGGGGCAGCTTGTGAATTGACACCTGAAGGATGAGCAGCCAGCCATGTAAGCAAGAAATTTGGTGGCTTGAAGTTGGGGGGAGAATATTAGGTAACGATTTCTCTAGAGAGAATCCTCTTAAACCTCTTCTTTAGTCTTCTATGTTACCCTCAGAGATGCCTACTTTTAATCTGCTTTTTCATGATGCACCCAGTACTGTGCAAAAGCACCAAAAAAAAAAGAACCTCAAAAGCACAAAATAGGTTTTTAATTATTTATTTTGACAGTCCTTTGTCCAGAAGATAAAAATCTGTTTGTTTTCTCCCCGCCCCCCCCCCCCCCCGCCCCGCCTTAGTTTGATTTCCAAGGCCCTTGATGTCTTTAGCTTAACTTAGCTTTATTCCCTTTTATCTCATTTGGGAACCGCATGTTCCTGTCAAACTAGTTTTACTCATTGCCCTCTGAACCCTTGCCATTCTGTGTTTACCTCTTTTTATGCCAGTTGCTCATATTGTTTCCTGTGACTGAAGTTTATTCTCCATTTCATTGTACCCAGTTAAATCTCTTAGATCTGTATAGTTTCTCACTATCTTAGTGTAACTGAGAGTTTTAAGTGTATGAAACATTTAGGACATGGCACATACTTGAAGATTCCTTTGGTCATTTTTCATCCTTTCATAGATTGAGTGAGGGGTTACCATGACCATGAGGCTTCCAAAGTTGAACTCTGCCACTTCTTGCTCAGTCGATTAGAGTCAGGAGGTGAAAATACTTGGAGAGAGACCTTTAGGCATGCTAGCACCTGTGCCTCTTTCTCTGTCTCTAAAGACATCAGCTTGGGAGGATACTTAGTTTTTCAGTTGCATCGTTTCCTACTCTCCCTTTTAGAATCTTACGATGATTTCATAAATTAACTAAAAGTGCTCGTTGTTTTCCATACTAACTTATATTTTTCTCTTAAAGGAATGCATTCTGTCCTTAGGCTAGCCAGTCAGCTAATTTAAAAACAAGAAAACATAGGGAGCAATGTGAGATGTAGTCTTAATTACACTGCATAAAAATAGCTATTAAGGACAGATGTGTGCTGTGATGGGGGCTTGTTTTTAGACTGAGGGATCAGGGAGGGCTTTTCTAAGGATTTGGCATTTAAGATGAAACCTGCAGGATGACCTGAAGAAATAGGCAGACAGAGAGTGGGAGATAAGCAGTGAGGGGGTAGAATGTGTGAGGGATCGAGGGGAGGAAAGAACCGGGCATGTATTCAAAGAACTGAAAGAGGCCAGTGTAGCCAAAGTGGAGTGAATGGCTTCCTTCTGTACTCATTAAAATTCAGAACACATGTCATGATCTGAGATACATGTTTAAAAGATGACTTTGACTATTTTGTAGAGAGTGTTTTGAAATGGAGATAGGAATGACGGTGGGAGAGCAGTTAGAATATTGTGGTGAATGGTGAGCCCAGCGAACTTCTGCTGGAGTCAGTGAGAAGGGGGAGGTCATTCGTCCAGGATTAAGTCTGCATAGCCGTGTGGTGCTCACTGCCTGTTTGCTCTGTGTGTTAGCAGACCAAGGGCCTGAGATCACTGAAGAGTTGAGAGTCATGTGTTGATAATTTTTTTAGGCAAGTAGAAGTATAAGACGCTGAATCTTGAGGGCATAGGCAGTTTGAAGGCTGTAGGCTTTTATTGTTACTTGTTAATACAGCCCTCGTGAAGAGCTAACAGAAAGGAGGATAAAAATCTTACTCTAAAATCTTCATTAATCCCATAGTGAGAAGTCAGATGTCAGAGGTCAAAAGAGGTTGTTAACGTTGATAAGTACGGCATTTCAGATTTAGTTGTGACTTTTTTGCAGCCCTGCACGCTGTAAACCAGTACCTTATTTGACAAGTGGAGGTAACTGTGGAAGTTGGATGACCTCTTCATTTTTTCGTAAAGTAGAGGCAAAATCTTGACTGAAGCCCAGGTTGCCTGATTGTGGCCTGATTGAGTACTCTTCACTAAATGAGCGGTTCTCAACTTGGTTAGACCCAACCTCCCCATCCTGTGAAAAAACAAAATATTTTAAACGTTATTTTTAAAAATTGAGATATAATTCACATACCACGCAATTAATTCCCGCCACCCCTCCACCCACCCACCCTCAGAAAAAACCTCCTGTACCTGTTAGCAGTCATTCTCCATTTTCTTCCCCTCCCTGCCCACGCCCAGACCACTCATCTACTTTCTGTCTTGATAGATTGTCCTGTTATGGACATTTCATAGAAATGGATTCTGTGCAGTCTTTTGTGATTGGCTTTTTCCACCGAGCATGGTGTTTTTGAGGTTCGTTCATATTGTATCATGTACTTAATTCCCTCCCCCCTCCCCCAGCTTAAAGTTTATTCACTAACGATAATTCTCAGAGCCTTTAAAACACATTTAAGTTTTCCGTAAGACTGTATCATATACAGCTTTTTCCAGGTTCACATGACCATGCAAGATTGTTTATTCAAAGCATCTCATAGGATTAGAATTTGAGAAATGATGATGGACTCCTGTATAAGCTAGACAAATAAAAGTCACATGTAAGGTATGGTAGACTTTTTTTTCCTTTGGTAACATTTTTATTGGTGTGTAATTCACGTCCCGTACAGTTCACCCATTTACAGTGAACTGTACGGGAGTTCAGTTGTGCAGCCATCACCACAGCCAGTTTTAGAATGTTTTTGTCATCCAGAAAGAAACCCTGTACCTCTTACTGTTGCCCGTCTCCCCTGTGTCCGCAGTCCTAGGCAGCCATTCATCTCCTTTCTGTCTCTATAGTTGGGCTATTAAGGACGTTTTATATAAGTGAGATCCTACAATATGTTGTAGTCTTGTTACTGGCTTATTTCACTTAGCATACTATTTTCAAGGTTCATCATGTTATAACATGTAGCAATACTTGTTCCTTTTTGTTATATAATACTCCACAGTATAGATATACCATGTTTTATTCATTTGTTAATCATTTGCGGGACATTTGGCTTGTTTCCGTGTCTTGGCTGTTCGGAATAGTGTGCAATGAACATTTGTGGACACACGCTTTCATTTCTGTTGGACATGTACCTAGAGGTAGAATTGCTGGGTTATATGATAACTCTGTGTATAACCTTTTCAGGAACTGCCAGACTGTTTTCCAAAGCAACTGAGTGCTTAGATGCACAGCAGAGTGTGTAGGAGGGTTCCAGCTTCTCTACATCCTCATCAACACTTGTTAAGTCTGTCATTTTTCTTTTTTTTTTTTTTTTTGCGGTACGCGGGCCTCTCACTGTTGCGGCCTCTCCCGTTGCAGAGCACAGGCTCTGGACGCGCAGGCTCAGCGGCCATGGCTCACGGGCCCAGCCGCTCCGCGGCATGTGGGATCTTCCCGGACTGGGGCACGAACCCGTGTCCTCTGCATCGGCAGGTGGACTCTCAACCACTGCGCCACCAGGGAAGCCCAAGTCTGTCTTTTTGACGGTAGCTATCCTGATGGATGTGAAGTTGTATCTCATTGCAGGTTTAATTTGCATTTCCCCAACGGCTAAAGTTGTTGAGCATCTTTTCATGTGCCTTTTGGCCATTTGTACGTCTTTGGGGAAATTTGGGATGTTTCACTTTTTTTTTGGCCGCACCATGTGGCATGCGGAACTTCCCTGACCAGGGATCGAACCTGTGCCCCCTGCAGGTGGACGCGGGAGGTCTTACCTACTGGACCACCAAGAAAGCCTGTTTCACTCTTTTAAAGTCTGGTTTTTCTTTTTTATTGAGTTGTGAGAGTTCCTACTGGTAGAACCAGATAAAAGTCCTTCGCATAAGATTTGCAAATGTGTTCTCCCATTCTGTGGATTGTCTTCTTATTGACACAGAGTTTGAAGCACAGAGTTGTTAATTTTGACAAAGTCTAATTTGTTTTTCTTTACGCTTGTTTTTTTGGCAGTATTTTACACCTGTATTTTAAGAGTTTTACAGTTTTTGCTCTTACATTAATTTCTGTGATTCATTTTGAATATTTGTGTATGATATGAGGAAGGGAGCCAACTCAGTTTTCTTTGTTGCATGTGCACCTTCTCAAGTATTTTGTAAATTCCCCTTTTCTAGCCTGTAGACAAGTGTGAATAATACACGCTACCTGCACAAATAAAGAGTAGGAAAGATATGGGCAGCTTCAAAGGAAATAATCTTAAATGTAATTTTCACAAAGTAGTTTGTATCACCTTGCTGAAAATATTTAGCATATTCATTTGGGATAAACATACAGGATAGCAGTACTATTTTTTTTTAATAAATTTATTTCATTTATTTCTGGCTGCGTTGGGTCTGGCTGCGTTGCGCGCGGGCTTTCTCTAGCTCCAGTGAGCGGGGGCTACTCCTCATTGCAGTGCGTGGGCTTCTCATCGCGGTGGCTTCTCTTGTTGTGGAGCACGGGCTCTAGGCACGTGGGCTCAGTAGTTGTGGCGCACGGGCTTAGTTGCTCCGTGGCATGTGGGATCTTCCTGGACCACGGCTCGAACCCATGTCCCCTGCATTGGCAGGAGGACTCTTAACCACTGCGCCACCAGGGAAGCCCAGCACTACTATTTTTAAAATAGTCTTTTTAAATGAAAGTCATTGAGTGCTGTTATCTTTCATTTATCTCTACTAGTTTAACTATTTTTGGTCCTAACGCTCTTAACAAGGGTGTCTCCTTGATACCATTTGTTTGTAATAAATACAAGTGCAGGTGTATTGTATGGCATTATTGGTGATGAGATTTTTCTAAGTGGTGAACATTTTGGTAAAAGTTCAAAACAAAACTAAGTGTAATACAATTTGTGCAACAGTTACATTCCTAGAAAATTCAGCAGATTGTATTAAGCAGAATCAGGCTCTAGGCTCAGCTGATTAGAAACTGATTTTTCAGATACACAGCAGTTCTTTGAGAAGTGTCCTATGCACAGTAGTCACCCCGGGCCCCTCCCACTAAGTGTCAGTGGGCTTCTTCATCTAGAGCAGTGCTGTCCAGCAAGCCACGTATGCAATTTTAAATTTTCTAGTAGCCAATGTGTGGAATTAATTTTACTAATACACTATTTAACCCAATATATTACATAGTATAAGAGTATTAATGTGCTATTTTACACTTTTTTTGTACCAAGTCTCTGAATCCAGTGTGTATTTTACACATAATGGCAAATCTCAGTTCAGAGGAGCTGCATGTCATGTGCTCACTAGCTGCATGTAGGCTAGTGGCTGTCATTTGGATAGTGCAGATCTGTAGGGGGTAACTCAACTACAGGGGACGGTCAGGTGCCAGCCCACTGTTGACACGTCATCTTACCTGTTTCCCCCCTCCCCAGGAGAAAGTCTGGTTAGCTACAGCTTTTGCTTTTCACCACCAGTTAGCTCATGTGCAGTTGGTAAATGGCATCAGTATAAACTGAAGTTGTGTGTTGGTTCATACGTGAAATTTTTTTTTTCTAGGCAGTGCTAATCAAAATAGTAGGAGTAAGGTTATAACCTTCAAATAGAAAGAGAAAGCCCTCAACCAGCTGTACAGGCAGGGCCCCTAAAGAACATTTCAAGTTTGCTCCCCTTGTCCTCCATGGCTCCCCCTCTGTGGCAGGTTGCACTTTTCTTCTCTGTCCATTTGGATTGTAGCCTCAACGCTCAGAATTTCACTTCCATGTTCTCAAGCCCAGCAATTTAATATCCCCTGAAGCAATCTGCAGCCATGCTGAGCTGCTTGCCTGTGCTGTTCAAGTTTTTGTTAGTGCTCTGGTTGTGGTAAAGTTGCATAGTTTCCAGTGATTTGGTCCTACCCTATTTTTTCCCATAAAACTTTTAGTGTGCAATTTTGCAGAGTTAAAGGTTTTTCGGGAAAGCATTTATTATGTTATGGCAGAAATACCCATTACAGATACATGACATCCTTTGTGAAATCCCTTTATTTTTAAATATTTGTGGTCTCTGGTTTGAAGTGATGAGAGGAGGACACTTGGAATAAAGTGCAGTCTGGATGCGGACCACCAAAGCCATCTGGACAGAGGGAGTGCCTGTTAATACTTCAGGTCTTGAGGTCCGGTCTCACATAGTGTGAATCACAGTCTCTGTGAAATTCAACTTTGAATTCGACATTTTTTAATAGACTGAAGTTTGAGGTCCACTACTGAACCTTGCTCAGTCATGCCTGCTATCTGCTTGTGTTATTTGAATAGCAGTTCGGGGTGGTGGATGTACTTGAAATCTTTCATTATCATTATAGGTGTGCCTTACGTGTTCCTTCCAGTTTCTTGGAGAAGGCATTAAGACTTGATTTCTAAGTCTGAGGATGTAGTAGGGAATTCTGGTGGTTGTCTTGTTCTGAGTAAGGACACAAATGCCATAATATTTTGCCCCTGAGTAGAGTGGAAACTAGTTTCACCTTTAGAAAAGCTGGTTGCATTTCCCAGCCTTGTTTGTTTATATAGAATTGTATATACTTCCACTTGCCACCTAATATCCAGGTTCCCTTTTTCTAAATGTGAGGGCAGTCTAATTGCTTAACGCCCATTTCTTGCTGAGTTAGGTGAGTTTTGCTACATTTTTTGGGTCCATTTCCTGTAGTGCTCTCTTAGGGCTCCATCTTTCTCAGACTGTAGGTTATAGCCTTCTCACCCTTAAGATCTACCTTCTGAAGTTTAGAGGATGACAAGTAGGAGGGATTATTCTGCCTTTTAAATAGTGAAAATTCTGTCAGGGAAGAAGTCAGCATCTTACATCGTTATGTTAACTATCTATCTTAGATGAATATTGTCCAGTCCAGGAGTCAGCAAACTTTTTCTTAAAGGGCTGGATAGTAAAAATTCTAGTCTTGCAGTCCACATAGTCATTGCCACAATGAAAAGAGCAAAAGGAGCCGTAGACAGTACTTAAATGGCTGGCTGCACCGCACACCCAGCAGGTGGTAGTTTGCCGGTCCGTGTGTTCTAGTCTGACGCTAGCATCCAGTCAGGTTGCCACATCCCCTTTTCGTGTCTGCCTTGGGTTGGAGCTCCGGACGGGAGAACTTGGCCCACTCCGGTATGTTGGTCAAGTTGCAAGGATAAACGTAACCCGCCCCCTGCCACCCCGCCTTTTGCCCCCTCCCAAAAGCAAGGCCCCAAGTAATTCTCAGTAGAGTATCCCTTTCTTAGAAGTCTTGAATACTTGCTTCATCAGTCTTAACTTTAATTCTTTAAGGTTGGTTTAAATGTGTATTACTTAAAACCAATTTTATTCCACTTAGCCACAAATTCTACTTTTCTCAAGGAGATAATTTCTGTTTCTTTAAAGTAGCAAGCCTTTTTCTTGGTAATGTAAAGAAAGCGTAAAGGACACCAGACGTATAAACAGTTTTTGCTTCCATTACTTTGTTGGACCAAACAGCATCTATGAGATGATCTCTCACCAGCATGTATGTATGTAAATCTCTGGATTTAGCATTGAAAATCTGAGTTCAAGTTTTATGCATGGCTCTGCGTTTCTTTGGATATGTTACCATCCTCAAATCACTTATTCTTTCTCTCAGCTTTAGACTCTACATTATATTACTACTACTACTACTACTACTACTACTACTACTACTACTACTACTACTTAAAAAAAAAAACACTTCTGCCTTATCCTGAAACATACAAATCCATCCATCATGGGATAGAATATAAAAATTTATGTGAGTTTTTAAGATAAAATAGGAGTTTGCAAAGAAATACTGTTTTGTAGTACTTTAAGGTATGGCTGTAGAAAATCATAACCATAATCATTGCTCTGACCTTGTTTTCCTGCTTGCATGTTACTTCATTTTGGAAAGAACTACATGGAGAAATTAAAAGCCTCGGTGCTTTTAATGCATCCCTTCCCCCCCAGTGCTTTGGAAGATAATATAAACTGTAGCTTTTTAAACAGAGAGTTACTGTTGTTCAGCTTATCATGGTCTTGATACTCAGAGGCAAAGCTGCCCTGCCTTCAGTTCTTAAGTGCATCCTTCTGGCCCTGATTGAAAGCTCTGTTGCCTGCTTTATCATGCTTCCTATAAAATCTTTCACTTAGTTTTGGATCCTTAGGAACGTGAGTTTATTCCTAGTCTTGCAGTAAAATATCTGTATCTCACTCTCGCTCCTCACTTCTTTTTTTTTTGGCCACACCTCGTGGCTTCTGGGATCTCAGTTCCCTGACCAGGGATAGAACCCGCGCCTTCAGCAGTGAAGGCACAGGGTCCTAACCACTGGACTGCCAGGGAAGGAAGTCCTCCTCACTTCTTTCTTAAGTTAACAGTTGTTAGTTTTGCGAAGTGTTCTAGATAAATCTGTTTCGTAGAATGTGGAGTCTAGTCCCCATTCAGAAAGCTCCTGTTTCTGAAAATGACTTTCCTCTTAACAGCTGATTCAGTTTTTCTCTTGATTATAAAGTCTTATGCTAGTGTGCCTTGATGCTTATGGTTTTTAATTGTTACGTCATGCCCTCTGAAAACACTGAGAGTAGACCTAAAAACTATCTGATAACATCTGTCAAGCTGGTGGAAGACATGTCATTTCTTCAGAGGTTAAGAGCTTAATTAATTGGGTGCTTGGCAGTTTTTTGAATTTTCATGGATATGAAGAATAACTCTAAAGTGAATTCCTGTGTCTTAACCTCATGAGAGATCAATAGATTTCATTTCTAATAAATCTTAGGCTTATAGAGTACTCTCCCCATCATGTCTTCTAAGAAATCTTTTGTGTGGCACTTTATCTCATAGACTTACATCTTGTTCAAGAACGTATGCAAATAAATGTCAGGGCATCTACCTCAGGCTTCTTAGTGAACTACTGTGGGGATCACTTCAGTCAGTAATATCAGCCTTTTCTTCAACATTGCCAACATATTTATGGAAATTTCCATGGAAATCTCAACTGGCAGTGTATAAGTATGGTGTTCTAGTAGTCCATATTACTGTTTGTTTTTTATTTGCATGCAGCTGTAAAGCTTGATTTCTTGAAAAAAAAATTCATGAGTTACATCTGAAAAGTGCAAATTTTGGCACAGAGCAGAGGTTTTCTTTAAAGTCTAAATTGGAGTATTGATTTTTCTTTGTAACTGAACATGTTGGGGTCCTCATACCACCCCCCAGGTTTGGTGATCCTCTTAAGAGGAGTCATAGGACCTTGATTAACATGGCTATGACTTACAAACCATGAAAGAATACAAAATGTAGTCGGCAAAGGGAAAAGGCATCTGGGGCAAAACCTGGAAGACACCAGGTGCAAGCTTCTAAGAATCTTGCCCCAGTGGAGTCACACAGCAGATGCTTCATTCCTCCAGCAGCGAATTGTGACAACACTGCTGAAATGTTGTCTACCAGGGAAACTTATTAGAGATTTAGTACTCAAGGTTTTTATTGGATTTGGGTTCTTAGGTAGGCATCTCTGCCTAGTTTTTCCCAAAAGTCTGGATTCCCAGTAGGAAAGCAGGTGTTCAGCATAAACCATATTGTCTGCACAACAGCTTAGCCACAGTCAGCCCCTCTTGCCAGTTATTGTTGTGGCAGTCCTCCTGAAGAGCCGCTGTGCCAGTCCTCCTGAAGAGCCGCTGTGCCAGTCCTCCTGAAGAGCCGCTGTGCCAGCCCTCCTGAAGAGCCGCTGTGCCAGCCGAGGACCAGCTCTGCAAGCAGGCTTTTCCAAGGACTGCAGTCTCAGGCTCCATGTTAACCTTCCTGTATGCTTGAGCTTATCCTTGACTGATTTCTTTTAGTCGTGTTCATTCTTACAGTGTTTATTGAAGAATTCATTGACTACTGTATTAAAAAAAAAAAAAGTTTAGGGTGTTTTACATAAATACATACCATCCAGCAAGATAAATTTAAAAGTAAGTAGATGAAGAAACCGTCAGGCATCTCAAGCAGTGGTCTTGCTGGGAAATTTCCTCTCTTCTATCACCTACATTTTGCTGGGCACTTAACCCCCTTTTGTCTTTTGTCATATCACTCACTTTTTTGGGTCTGAATTTGCTTCTAGTTTCCCCAGTAAGCTGGGTCCTATCCAGGATTAAGTCTTGGTCATTGCCTTTTCTCTTGCCATGCCGTTACTTCATTCTGAGCTCATAGTGCTTGTTTATTATATTCTATGTGCATCCCCTAACTTTCATCTTTTTTTTTTTTTAATTTATTTTATTTATTTATTTTTGGCTGTGTTGGGTCTTCGTCGCTGCGCGCGGGCCTTCTGTAGTTGGCGGAGAGCGGGGGCTACTCTTCGTTGCGGTGTGCGGGCTTCTCATTGCGGTGGCTTCTCTTGTTGCGGAGCACCAGTTCTAGGTGCATGGGCTTCAGTAGTTGTGGCACGTGGGCTCAGTAGTTGTGGCTCGCGGGCTCTAGAGTGCAGGCTCAGTAGTTGTGGCACACAGGCTTAGTTGCCCCGCAGCATGTGGGATCCTCCCGGACCAGGGATCGAACCCATGTCCCCTGCATTGGCAGGTGGATTCTTAACCACGGCGCCACCAGGGAAGCCCCCATCTTTTTAATGGAAGAGACTTCTTGATCCACTTCTAAATTCCTTTTTCTCCTCATTTCTTTTTTTAAGTTAAGTTACAGTTGTTAGTTTTGCTAAGTGTTCTAGATAAATCTGTTTCATAGAATGTGAAATATAGTCCCTATTCAAAAAGCCCCTGGCAGAAGACCTAAATAGACATTTCTCCAAAGAAGATATACAGATTGCCCACAAACACATGAAAGAATGCTCAACATCACTAATCATTAGAGAAATGCAAATCAAAACTACAGTGAGTTATCACCTCACACCTGTCAGAATGGCCATCATCAAAAGTCTACAAACAATAAATGCTGGAGAGGGTGTGGAGAAAAGGGAACCCTCTTGCACTGTTGGTGGGAATGTAAACTAACTGATACAGCCACTATGGAGAACAGTATGGAGGTTCCTTAAGAAGCTCAAAATAGAACTACCATGTGACCCAGCAATCCCACTCCTGGCCATATACCCTGAGAAAACCATAATTCTAAAAGAGTCATGTACCACAGTGTTCATTGCAGCTCTATTTACAATAGCCAGGACATTAGGAAGCAACCTAAGTGTCCACCGACAGATGAATGGATAAAGAAGATGTGGCACATATATACAATGGAATATTACTCAGCCATAAAAAGAAACGAAACTGAGTTATTTGTAGTGAGGTGGATGGACCCAGAGTCTGTCATACAGAGTGAAGTAAGTCAGAAAGAGAAAGACAAATACCGTATGCTGACACATATATATGGAATCTTAAAAAAAAAAAAAAAAGGTCCTGAAGAACCTAGGGGCAGGACAGGAATAAAGATGCAGGTGTAGATCATGGACTTGAGGACACGGGGAGGGGGAAGGGTGAGCTGGGATGAAGTGAGAGAGTGGCGTGGACATATATACACTACCAAATGTAAAACAGATAGCTAGTGGGAAGCAGCCGCAGAGCACAGGGAGATCAGCTCGGTGCTCTGTGACCACCTAGAGGGGTGGGAGAGGGAGGGTGGAGGGAGACGCAAGAGGGAAGGGGATATGGGGATATATGTATACATATAGCTGATTTACTTTGTTATACAGCAGCAACTAACACACCATTGTAAAGCAGTTATACTCCAAGAAAGATGTTAAAACAAAAAAAAAAACCCTGTTTCTGAAAATTGGAATCCATGATCTCAAACCCTGCTGCTGCTTTATCAACTAAGTCTATTGAATATTCTAAATCCTTTGTTTTCATTTCAAACAATCTTCACCAGGAGTAGGTTCGCTCTCAAGAAACCACCTTTTTTGCTTGTCCATGAGAAGCAACTCCTCATCCATTCAGGTTTTATCATGAGATTGCAGTAATTCTGTTCCATCTTCAGCTCCACTTCTAGTTCTCTTGCTGTTTCCACCACGTCTGCAGTTCCTTCCTCCACCGAAGCCTTGAACCCCTCAAAGTCATCCGTGAGGGTTGGAATCATCTTCTTCCCAACTCCTGTGAATGTTGATATTTTGACCTCTTACCATGAATCATGAATGTTCTTAATGGCATCTACAATGGTGAATCCTTTCCAGGGGGTTTTCAATTCACTTTACCTAGATCAGTCAGAAGACTCACTGTCTGTGGTAACTATAGCCTTATGAAATGTATTTCTCAAAAAAGAACAGGAAGTTGAAATGAGCCTTGATCCATGGGGTGCAGAATAGGTGTTGTGTTAACAGGCATGGAAACAACACAAATCTTGTCCATCTCCAGAGTTCTTGGGTGGCCAGATACCTTGTCAGTGAGCTGTAATATTTTGAAAGGAATCTTTTTTTCTTAGCAGTAGGTCTCAGCAGTGGGCTGAACATATTCAGTAAACCATGTTATAAACTGATGTGCTGTCATCCAGGCTTTGCTGTTCCATTTACAGAGCACAGGCAGAGTAGATAGATTTAGCATAGAGTTCTTAAGGGCCCTGGGATTTTCAGATGGTAAATGAGCATTGGCTTCAACTTCAAGTCACCAGCTGCCTTAGCCCCTGAGAGAGTCAGCCTGTCCTTTGAAGCTTTGATGTCAGCCATTGACTTCTCTCTGTGAAAGTAACAGAAGGCTCTTTCAGTCTACATTGGAAATCTGTTGAGTGTAGGTACCTTCATGAATGATCTTAGCTAGATCTCCTGGGTGACTTGCTGCAGCTTCTACATCAGCACTTGGGGCTCCACCTTGCACTTTGATGTTATGGAGACCGTTTTTTTCCTTCAGCCTCGCGATCCAACCTCTGCTAGCTTCAGACTTTTCTCTGCAGCTTCCTCACCTCTCTCAGCCTTCACAGAATTGAAGAGAGTTGGGGGCTTGCTCTGGACTAGGCTTTGGCTTAGGGGAATGTCGTGGCTGGTTTGATCTTCTGTCCAGCTTCCTAAAACTTTCTCCACGTCAGCAGTTAAGGCTGTTGCTCTTTCTTCCGTGTGTCCACTGGAGCAGCACTTTTAATCCTCCTTCAAGAACTTTTCCCTCGCATTCACAGCTTGGCTGTTTGGTGCAAGAGGCCCAGCTTGCTTCCCCTCTTGGCTTTCGAGCTGCCTTCCTCACTCAGCTTCACCATGTCTGGCTTTTCACTCAGAGTGAGAGACGCGTGACCCTTCGTGTCACTGAGGACTGAGAGGCCGTTGCAGGGTGGTTAACTGGCCTCATTGCAGCGTTGCTGCGTCTCAGGGAAGAGTGTGGCCCGAGGCCGGGCAGGCCGGGGCGGTCAGGGCACACGGCCTCTGTCAGTGAGGTCCGCCGGCCCGTGGAGGTGGGAGGTGGTGCTTCAGAACAGGTACAGCAGCAACTCAAAGGTCACTCGCCACGGATCGCTGTAACAGGTAGAGTCACAGGAGCAAGTGTGAAGTACCACGAGAATTACAAACGGTGACACAGAGATGCAGGGTGAGCCAGTGCTGTTGGAAAAATGGTACCGATAGATGTCAGGGTGCCGCAGACCTTCGATTTGTAAGAAACCCAGTAACTGAAGCGCAATAAAGCAAAGCCCAGTAAAACAGAGGTAGGCCTGTCGTTGTTCCTGTTGATTGAAATGGTTAATTCTTATTCATTTCTTCTCATAACAGCTCTGGTTCTGACTGCTAATTAATTTCCAGGACCACTGGACCATCTGAATTGCTCTTACCACTTGCAGTTTTTGTTCATTGTCTTGTAACCTCCATACCACTTGCCAGCTCAGTTTTGGGGGTGGGGAGTTGAATTATGTTACCTTGATGCTGAAAAATAAATACGTGGAATGAAATTGAAGTACTAACAATTAGACTTTTGTAGTGGACCTTTTTGTATCATTAATCAAGTGTGGATATTTGTATCTTGGTTTTTCTTAAGACAGTAGAAACCGTCATCCCTGATGGTCTCTGAGATGTGTAGATTTTTCATAAAACTCATGAATTACTTTTAAGCAGTTTTTAGGAAGAGTTGGTCCTGTGGTGAGGAGATAGGATGCCATCTTCATCATCTTGAAAGCAGGCACCTTCCCTGAAACTTAACTTTTTGAAAACTTCATACTGTGTTAGTGGAAATTCGGCAAAACTTAAAAGAGCAAGTGTGGAAACTGTTTAAGAAGTTGAAAAATAATTGCAAAAACGTACTGGATAATTGTGACTTCTAGTTCTCTGTCAGTTGAATTTTTTTGCCTTTTTCTCTATGTACGTTATGTATTAGAACTTTTATTTTATAAAAAGCTACAAGTTGCTAGAAATGATAAAAATGAGGTTTTGCAGTGATGAGTTAGTGACATACAATGATCTGTAGTATGATGGGAACCAGTGCAGACATGAAATATGACTTGTAATTCACTTTGCTTTTTATTTTTTAAGGGACCAGTTACTCTCCCCAAGAAAATTCACACAACCACAGTGCTCTTCATAGTTCAAATTCACATTCTTCTAATCCAAGCAGTAATCCAAGCAAAACTTCAGATGCAGTAAGTATATAAACATGCCCAATTTTGTGTTTTTGGAATATATTGCAAAAAAAATTTTTTTTAATCTAAGTTGATCTTAATGCACTTGAACTAATGAGCTGGCCTTATTATTCAAACTGAGCGTGATCCAAATATGCCATCTTGGTATTGTTTCACCAAGAAGTAATATTGTTTGCATTCCTCTATGGAGCAGAATTTACCATTGTGATATTTGAGATACAAAGAACTTTATTTTAGATTGTGAAACTTGTGGCTTAACTTGAGCTTCTTCTTTTCATAATCTATAAACTTTTGTTAAAAAAAATTCTATAAATTTATTGAGTGTCTACTTGTATTATACTCTATAGGACACTAGTGATACAGAGGTCCCTCTCCTGAAAGGCATGAAACCCAGTGAGGAATTGTAGGTATTTCTAAAAATGAAGTAATTGTTAATGAAGTAACTGTTACTCAGGTTGAACTTTTTAGAGTCAAGGTTCAAACAAAAGTTTTAATACATTCATTCAAAAATAAGGTTTCAGTTTCCCAGGCATATGCTAGGTTGTTGATGTATAGAACTAAGAAAATGTAGCCCATCTTAAAGGAACTTTTGGACCTGTGGTGGAGACTGAAAAGTAAACCATTAAAATGATGCATGTTAATGTTGCTGGGGAGCCCTCCAGAGGGGGCTGCGGCCTGGATGAGGACGGTGTGCTGGCCAGCAGACTGACTGTAACCCACGCAGTGGAAGAGGTTGGAATTTGTGTAGCATGAAAAGGAACAGCACCTACAAAGACGCAGAAGTATGAAATAACACCACATGTTTGCAGAACACGGATTTCGATGGTGTGGAAGAATGGCAGGGACTCAGGTTACAGAGAGAAATGGGGCCGGATTACAAAGCATTCTCTGCCTTTCCAGGGAATATGAACTATATGTAAAGGCAGGGGAGAGCTACTAAAGGGTATAATCAGTGAAGTACCATATTTGCAATTTAAAAAAACATGGAAAATACATTATAGGAAGGAAGAACAACTAGAAGGCTATAGAAGTGTATGTTGAATCCAGCAGACATTGCCTTGGTTATTCAGGTGATCATCATACCTTAATCAGTATTGAAAACCCTCGGGGTTTATTATTATTTGTCTCTTGTTGAATCAGTGTAGATAGTACATTTCCATAGAAAATTGAGACATCAGTGATTTTCATAAAAATTTTAGAGTAGTTTTAAATGTTAGGGTCCAATTAGGAAAACAGGACTCATACCGGTTATTTTAGCATAGAGAATTTCAAATACAGGAAAGGAAAAGGAACATATAGTGATTACCCCTGACGGACGGCTGGGAGCGAAAGGAAGAGGTTGGGGTCATCAGAGCCCAGGTGCTCAGAGGAGGAGCCTTGCACAGTTGGTGATGGTACCTCTGCGAGGTACGATGAAGCTGGTTCTGGTTCTGGGTTGAGAGCTGAAAACTGGAACCCGCTGCGCTGCAAGGCTTCTTCCTCCTGCCTTTCAGCCCTCCTCTAATGCCTGGTACTGGCAGAATCTAAGAGGAAGCCAGCTGGCTAAACAGAATGTAATTGGCGTTATCCCAGCCTTAGCATCACAGAGTAGAGAAAGGGTGGTATCGGGACTGAGACAGCAGCTTGATGGACCTTCACAGGTGTTATCATCGCACTACTTGTGCTGATCACTTTCACTAAGGCGTATACTCAGGATTCTGCAATGCGTATCTCTGTTTTTGTGAAAAATGGCCCCATTAAATTAACAGGCTAGCACTAACCTAATGTTTCCTTTATTACTGACAATTTAGATTTGGTATTTGCTATTAGGACAGAGGCGGGCCATGTGGACATTGTTTTGGTGGAAAAAATTCCTTATTCAGGGAAAACAGTTTCTGATTATTTTGATTTTCAGGAAGTGGATTGACATAATGAAATCAGAAAGAATAAATAATGGGCATCAGATAAGTTGGAAAGATCCAAATTCTAAAGGGTGTCGGGACTGCACTGTGTGAGTGGAAACTGAAGACGGAGTAAATGTCATGTGTTTTCAGAATCAGGGTTCCCCTTTCTGTAGATTTCAGCTCTAGGTATATAATTAACCTCAAGCAGTGGTCTTTTTCACCATAATGTACCCAGGGGGAATGACATTTTTACAAACTATAATTTAATGTTACCTGAGAGCCTGGGTTTTGAACATTTCTGAAGGTTACTTGTAAACTGACTTTGTCCTAAAATCACTTCCAATGGAAGGTTTTTGAGCAGTAAAGTAAAACATAAAGTCACCTTTCATTAATACTTTCATAATGAAAGAAGAGATGAACAAGAATGTAAGGTAACCCAGGTCAACACATTATTTTAACCCAGGTTAAAATATGGAATAGCTTTTTTTTTTAAGTGGGTTTTTATTTTGTGCTTTCTGAGCTTTAAATCTGTCTTTGAAAATCAGTAGCAGTATTCTTTGGAGTTATGCACACAGATATGTGTTTGTATGGATGATTTATATTATCAAGTTAACTGTTGGAAGTCGAGTTGCAATTACCTTGTTTTGTTAGTATGGAGATAACTCACAGGTAGGCCTCGTTGTATTTTGTATTTACATATGTAGCCTGTGGAACGCCTCCTGCTTCCTAAGGTAAATCATGGTAGGATTTACAGACATCACGTAGGCTGCCTTAGATTATGTTGTGCATATTCCTGATTTTTTTTTGAGATCTCTTTATTCAGAAAATCTGTTTATTTAGGAAGAGAAATTTATTTCCATTTAAAGACATTATAATTGGAATCTTCCCTTAAGTATCGTTTACCAATTTTGATTTGCTGCAGGTGCTTTAAATCCAGTCCTAGGTTACTTTGCATTTATACTCCAGCTCCCCTTGTTATGAATTAAATATCTTCTGTTATCAATTAAATATCTTCTGGAGGTTTTAAGTTGGAGGCTCTTCTTCAGATCTGTTCTCTGTAACCAGTCTTGACTGAAGATATTCTACTTAACCATAGAACTCTTAGGACTCCATGAAATTCTTTGTTACAGTGAGTGCCATCTTTGATGTTATTTAATGAACTATTCTTTAGTAACAGTGCATAATTAAATTCCGAGATTAATACTTTATTTTCCATAGTTTAACTTTGAGAAGAAGTGGTGGAACTCTGTATTTTGGAGAGTAAATAGGGAGATGCTTTTTTATTTAAGAAGAGAAAAGCAGCGTTGATACAAGCTCTAAAAGGCATTTTGAACTGAAGAGTAGACGGGTGCTACAGTAACTGTTGAGTGCGGTTCTTATAGAGCAGCCATTCCATGCTTCGTAGTCTCAGGGCCTCTATATTCATGAAAGTTGAGAGCTTTTGTTTATGTGGACTCCATTGTGAGTAGCCATATTAAAAATTAAAACTGATAAATTTGAAAGATAATTTAAAAATTGTAAAGCTATTACATGTCAACACGTGTAATATGTTTTTTTGAAAAATAACTTTCTAGTTTTTTGAAAAATAGACATTGAGCATCTCCTTAAATCCCTGAGTAGGGAGAAGAAACATAGAAGTTCATAGTTGTTCTACCTTCAGTCTTTTGTGATATCAGATCTCCTGTAAAGCCTCTGAGAAAACTCCCCTGTGTTCTTGTGATAGAATGAGGAGGAAAAAGACAAAATTATCTTAGTATTATTTATGAAACTATTTATGAAAATAGTTGTGATTTTGTGAATGATCTTGGGGTCCCTCAAGGGTTCCTGGGCAGCACTTGGCAACTACAGCAAGCCTAAATTAGAAAACTTGAAATGTTTGCAAAACTTTTGTTTAATTGTTAATTTTAGATACCTTTTTTAAATCAAGGAACTTGAGAATCTAATATATAACATGATGACTGTAGTTGGTGACACTGTATTGTGTGATGGAAATTCGCTAAGAGAGCAGAGTGTCAATGTTCTAACCAAAAGAAGTGCCTGTGAGTGAGGTGTCGAGACAGACGTGATAATTAACTAGATGAGCACACCCTTTCCCAGTGAATGTGGGTGTCGAATCGTTAACTGTGCGCGCTTCAAATGTCTTACAATTGTATTTGTCGGTTATACCTTAGTTCGGCTGGAGAAAAAAATTCCCCCCCCGCCCCCGGTTACACAACGGGGCGGGGGTGGGGTGGGGAATTTAACACCTGCTGTTGCATATCAGCATTTAAAACCATGACCCTGTTCCTTAAAGGTTTTTTTCCTTAACCTTTTTTTGAGGCTAGAAGTCTGGGTGGAGAAGATAGCTTAAGTTACTAGTACGTGAGGGCAGGGCTATACCCGGAGCACATTCTGTGACGTAAGACACGAACTAGCAGTAACCTGGAGTCTGGTGAACCCGTGCTCTTCAAGGTTCTGGTCTGTGACCTTTGAACCGTCCTGGAGGCTGTGCCAGAGTGCAAATTAGCTGCCACCAAACACACTGCCTACTTGAGCGGTGGCAGTGTCTGTCCTGAAAGCGGGCCTTTGGCTCGGGAAGCAGTGTGTCCGCGTACGCTCTGCCGCGGGCTCCTCTTCCCTCCAGACAGGCCACAGCCGGCACGAGCACTGCTGTGAGGGGCACGGGCTTAGACCCTGTGCTCCACACTGCTGGCCTCTGTTCCCCTGCCTCACATCTCCTCCTGCCTCTCCAGGCCACACTAGTAACCCCACGTGGCCACTTGCCCAGCAAACCAAATCTTTCAGATGCATCCGTAGGGGGGCTCAGTTGGCACACTAATCTAGGTCTGGGGAGTGGTAGGTGGTGGAGAGGAACCTTTTGAATTTGGCCTTCTGTGATTGGGTTTCCTGCAGCCTGGCAAAGCCTCCTGGAAGCTAGAGGGCTTGAGAGTTAACTCTCCACTGATCTTTAGAGGTTTGGAAGCACAGGGCTGATTTCCAGCAGCTTCATGATTTTGAGACACCAGCCTGAGAGCATAATCTGCATCGTTTCTTCAACTGTCCTCAAAATTCTTATTCTTAACGACATTTCCAAAATTGGTATTGACTTAGGGGAAATAATAGATGTCCAGAAACCTGAGTTTTGATCCTTTCTTCTGCCACTGATTACTTTTGTGACCTGTGGACAACTTGTAAGTTCTTTCAGCTTGTTCCTATGTGGTATATTAAAGAAAGCTGGGTAGACAGTGCATAAGATTCCCTTTCCTTAATTTTTAAACTTGTGTTCCTCTGTACTGTGGTGAGCCCAGTAGAAAAGGATGGGCTGCCAGAGTATAACCTTATTTCATTTTAGCCTCAAAGCTCCTTTGAAAACAGTTAAATTCATGTACAAGTGTACTTGGGGTTCTACCAGATTGCCTGGAGCTGGTGCAGGCACTTAAGCATTACTTTTGTTGAGATTAATTCCATGAGAACTGGGCCTTTCAGATATTTCTAACTTCATTATAATTTTACAGTGCCTATGAAATTACTAGCAAGAGACTGTATCTGAGAACTTTCGGAATACAGACCAGTTTTAGTTATGGGAAAAAGAGCAACACTGCCGACCCTATATACTGTGTGAGACAAGTTTAGTTAATACTTGACCCACCTCATGGATTTTGAAGTTGAAACAAATCCGTAGCTTTTAATTAGCTTTGTGTTTACATTAAAGTTCTTTTGTGTGTGCTTCTTTCCCACTAAGTAACAGTGAATACAGGCAGGCTGTTCTCTGTCACACTATTTGTGATTACTGTTGTGCCTTAGAGTGTTTAGAACTGATGTATTCTCATGCCATCAGATCAGTCAGTTGAGAGTGGCTTCTCCATGTGACTAGATTTCAGCAATTAAAACTGTGGTAACGGGGAGCTTTGTAATGCTTTCCTAAAGTCACTATGATGTTAGTTTCGTGTCATTCTTCCTGTGCCTAATGAACCTGCTAATCTGTTTAATTTGATATTTTATAGAGTTTTCCATTGTTACCCTTGAAGGTTTTCATAGACTAGGGTCTCCTAAGATATATATGCAGTTAATTACATCTTAGACATCTTAGATCAGGGGACTTTTATCTCAAGTCTTTTTCCATATGTATGCCTTGAAAACCATTGACATTCTTGATATTTCATACCAAGTGATTAAATTGTATTAACGTTTTCTAATTTTCTGAAATGTGTTTTTAAGCCTTATGATTCTGCCGATGACTGGTCTGAGCATATTAGCTCCTCTGGGAAAAAATACTACTACAATTGTCGAACAGAAGTCTCACAGTGGGAAAAACCAAAAGAGTGGCTTGAAAGGTATTTGCTCATTTAATTGAACAGTATTTCTCATTCTTGATTCTACCGGCTAATGTCTTAGGGTGCTAAACGTTCTGAGTTCAGGTTTCTCAGTGTGATGCTCGTCACTCCTTACCTGCAGTGGTTGGCCCATGTCTGTGTTTTCCATAATTTCTCTTTACCTTAAAAAGCAAAACCAAAAAAACTAGGACAGATGAGCAGCTGTCCACAAGGGCCTTGTGAACAGTCAGTGTATTTATGTAATTTAAAATTTTATATTAATCTGTAATCTATCATACATCTTCCCTATAATTTGTATTAGAAAACTTTATCATTCTTGTAGGACAATAATATATTTCCTTCATATATGTAGAATTATCATTACAGAGTTTTGGTTGTAGGGTTAATGGCATGTAAATAATTGGTATAATATTGCCATCGGTGTGAAACGTTAATGTTGTTTGCTGTATCCCATGTCCCACACCAGTTGAATGATATTACTGCCTTGTTCTTTTATGTTCCATATACAGTTTCGTTGAGCATTTGACCAGAAGTGTTAAATGTAGATTCATTGTATCTCTTGTAATTTTTATGGGTGTATCTTTTATTTTTAGAGAACAGAGACAAAAAGAAGCAAACAAGATGGCAGTTAATAGCTTCCCAAAAGATAGGGATTACAGAAGAGAGGTGATGCAAGCAACAGCCACTAGTGGGTTTGCCAGTGGAAGTAAGTATTCATTTCTTTCTTTGAACCAATATAATGTTTGATTCATTCCTGTAGTTTGTTTACTTTACAGATTTATGTGCATATCCGTTTATATAGGTAAACTAAAAGAAATAGAAACATAAAAGGTTTTCTGTGTTGGGTCTGTCCTCGTAACGTGCATCGTTTTGTTCTTGAAACGGTGCACGTGGAGGTGTCCATCGCTACCCGTGGTGGCTCTGATGCCGTAGAGTTGGTGAAGAAGTCAGATTTCATGCTGTGGATTGACAAGAGGCCCCACCCCCATTTACACTGGTCACTGAGAAACCCGCAGGGTTTCAGTCCAGTAACTGAACGATAGCTGCACACAGAGTGACGTGAAGTGCCTGCCTGTCTTTGTCTGTGTTATCAGCGAGAAGCTTGCCCATCCTTGTATTTGGAAATGGGTTTCACCACGATCGTAGATCTGTGTGCCGTCTCCATTCTGTGGGCACCTTCAGGTTCTTTTGAGGTCAGATTTTGTCCGAGTTGGACAATATGGGTAACATACATTTAATTTTAAGTTCAAATAAAATTTGAATTTGAAGATTTTACTAAATATATTCTATTCCCAGTGGCTTGTGTTGCCCAGAATAAAATTTAAATGCCACATAGAATTCTTAGGCTCGTCATCAAATTTTGAAGTTTTGAGAATTTTTAGATGTGTTTTGGGAATTCTTAGACTTAAGCGTTTGAATTCTCCTTCTGTAACTCAAGACAAAAGTAGGGTTATTTACATTTGGTCCCAGTGGAGGATATTGAATTTTTGATGGGAGAAATTACTTAAGATGAAACAAATAATATAGTTCTGTAGGGCTGAATGTTTAAAGTATGTTCCCTGGAACATTTAACTTTTTATATTAGTGAAATTGTACTGAATTCTAAGAAAAAAACAATGGTTTAAAGCACTGAAGTTAGGAAATTTAAGAATATTGTATTTTGAGACAGAAGACTTGGGTTGTAATCCCATTTCACTTAATATCTTAAGTAACTGTGACTTTATGGCGAATAACTAAAAATGAGAGGTTTTCCTTTCCAGGTTAAAAAAAATACAGTGCCCAGCTTGTGGTCCTCCTGAACAAATTGTGGGTATCCAGGAAGAGTGGCTAGATGAGTGTAAAAATAACGTTTTTTATTGGGCCAGGCCTCTCCACGTAGTGGCTGATGGTTCCCAGAGAAGAAAAGATCAGAGCCTAGTACGTTCTTTCCAGAATAACCTAGTCACTCGTCCTCTCTTGGGGTAATTAGAGGTCTGATAGAAAAGTTGATGGAAGTGAAAATACTACGTCTGGCTGCTTAATAAAAATTTTTAAGGAAATAAAATCACAGTTCTGGTTTCAAATTATCTGTGTGCATCTTTTTCTTTCAAAAGGGAAATCAGTTTTTTCTTCTTTATGATTTCAGAAGTTAGGCATGTTTGTTATTAAAAGTAGAGAGAGGGAAAGTATTTTAATCTCATGACTCAGGAACACTTGGAGACATACACTTTTTTCTAGCTGCATGTGAAAGTATATAAAAACTACATATGCATGTATTTTACACCAAAAATAGGATTGTATGTTACTGTTCTTAACCTTTTTCTTCTGTTCAATAATGTTTCAAGGATATGGAACTTCCCTGGCGATCCAGTGGTTAAGACTCTTGTGCTTCTACTGCACGGAGCGCGGGTTCGATCCCTGGTTGAGGAATTAAGATCCCGCGTGCCGCGCGGCACGGCCAAAAAAAATTAAGAAAAAAATGTTTTCCAAGGATTTGTTTCCTTTTGCCATTTTATAGTTCAACGTATGTTAACTGCATGGTGTTCCGGTTTTGGACGTGCCCCCATTCATAAATAATCCTCTCTCCGTGGATACCCGCGTGGCTTTTAGCTTCTTCCTGCAGTAAACAATGCTGTTGTTCCTATTTCTGCCCGCTTCCCTGATTACTTCCTAGAAGTGCAGATGAGGAGTCGGTGGGTCTTTGTGCTGAAATGTACTCCTTTATCACACTTCTTGAGTTTTAAGTAATGTTTGAGAAAGGGCTGCAGCTGTATTGCTGCTACTTTTTTTTAAACTTGGTCAGCTGACTGTTCTTGGCGGGACAGTAATAATGGTCACCAGGCGCTGAAGTGCTTAACTTTGTCCATATCCAGAAAATGCTGGCAGCGCCTCCCGTACGTCTGCTACGTTGCTGTTCACGTAGGGTAGGGCCTGAAGCTCTGTTGTCCCGAACAGCCAGCGAAAGAGGTGTGCGTGTGGAGGGGACAGGGAGGGGTGGGAACATTTCATATGTAAAGAGGTAAAGGTAGGAAAAAAGATTCTTAAAGAGCGTTTTTGTGTTTCGGGAGTTTTGGCAGCGTAGCAAATAATATGCACAGTTTGACAGTGACGTTGTAGGGGTAAAATTTTAAATTTGGTATTACTGCTGCTGTAATTGTACTGGCGTAGTTGTATTGTTGATTATTTTTATTACCTTTAATCGGTGCCTCACAGACTGATTGCTCTGTGGTTAGAGAAACTTTAACTTGGGTTCTTCAGCAGTGGCATGGATGGCGCTTGGGGTCAGGGAATGCGTGTGGATTCCGTCCTGTGTTGTAGGATGTAGAGCATTACACCTGGCCTCTCCGTGCCAGCCCCGGTAGCACACCTCTCCTCGCCCAGTGGTGGCACCCAGAAGTGTCTGCAGATGTTTGCTGAGTGTTCTTGTCATGTGGCTGTGCGGATGGAGTCTCTGCTGAACAGCGTTGCGTCTCGAGCCCTGAGCAGGAGAAAGCTGTTGGCGCCATAGCGCCCTCGTGTGCTGTAATGCTCTGCAGTGTCTCTGCTGCAGGTGTGCGTTGACAATTTGAAAACTGCTTTGCGGTTTAAGCCTACTTCCTTCTTTGTGCTGTCATGCTCTCTAGACTTGGAGGAACCATGAACTGGAAAAAACGACACAGTATTCAACAGGGAGGGCATCCTTTGGTAATATCATTACATATCATGTGCTTGAATCTTAAGGTGTTTTTCTCCTTGGAAGTTGCTTTAATCCTTCAGTTACTGATGAGATTATTGTAATTTAGGCTGGAGATTTTTTGACAAATACAAATTTTGTTACTGTGATTGTTGAAATTTTCCTTCTTTTGTACTCTTTTTGCGGAAGCAGAAGTACTTTTGAGTTTAAAATAATTTTGTGGCTTTAAATTGGAAGAGGATCTGTTTTTAACATGACTGATAATACCAAGTATATTTTTCTGACTTTGCTGCAGATGTAGGGCTCCTGTTGTCAGATAGCATTATCTATAACTTGATTTTATAACTAACTCTGGTATTTGTTAGCATCATTAAAAATATGAATTGATTTACTTACTCAGTGCAGAGTTCTTTATAAAATTCAGCCATCCCAAAATGAGGTCATTTAAGCCCTAGTACCAGCTACTTTAGAGCCCACTAATTAGCCACTTCAGTATTCAGAAAAATCAGGCTAACAGCAAAGTAGTATTCCTTTGTAGCTGAACCACTGTAGATAATTCAGTCAATTATTAGAACCAAGATCCATATTTTAAAAGAATGGACCGTTTACCTTTTCTATTTTTAAAATAATTTTTTTTATTTGAGTAAAATGTTATACCTCTCCATATATTGATCTTTTAAAAGATGTTTTGTTTGAGCTATGGTGTGTGGTTCTAAAGAATCCCCCAAACTAGCAGCCTGCTTGAAATCTCAGTGTAGATGAAGTGCGTACAGTTGAGCTAAAACTCCTCTTCCAGTATTTGAATATCTATACGCTAGCGGTAAAACTGCAGACGCTAACTGGGCTCGCAGTTTTATAAAAAGATGTCAAATACAAGTATGTTGCTAAAGTAGCTGATGTTAAAGACAGGATTCTAACGTAATCTTTTTTCTTCCCCTTCCGTCATTTCCAACATCTCTTTTTCCGAACTCTGAACTAAAGTGGAAGACAAGCATTCCAGTGATGCCAGTAGTTTGCTCCCACAGAATATTTTGTCTCAGACAAGCAGACACAATGACAGAGACTACAGACTGCCAAGAGCAGAGACTCACAGTAGTTCTACGCCAGTACAGCACCCCATCAAACCAGTGGTTCATCCAACTGCTGCCCCAAGCACTGTTCCTTCTAGTCCATTTACGCTACAGTCTGATCACCAGCCAAAGAAATCATTTGATGCTAATGGAGCATCTACTTTATCAAAACTGCCTACACCCACATCTTCTGTCCCTGCACAGAAAACAGAGAGAAAAGGTATGCCATTATTACGAGATGCTGCACGTTGAACTATAGTTTCTTGAGTTTCTGGTTATATTACATTATTTCCGGTAGCTTAAATAAGACGCTTAATTATGAATTCTTTTAAAAAGTCTTCTAGAATGTTACTGCATAGATTTAGATCTAGAGTTAGCCATGTTTAGCTTTTTTCTTTTTCTTTTTAATTATGAAGCCTCAGAACTGTTTTTTGCCTTTGACACTTTGAAGTCAAGTGCTTAATTTATAACAGTTAATAATGGATAAAATAACTTTTCACAGCTAAATGACTGTCCCATCATACTTGGATAAAGTAATTTTTGGTTTTTGTGATAATTGTCTTCATGATATAGTTTAGAAATTGTCTCAATTTTCTATTAAAATTTAATATGAATAGAGACATTTAAAAACTTGTCATTTCCGCATACATGCAACTATTGGTTTCAGTTTGTGAATTAGAAAACTGAGTTGTGGGCCATAAGATAAGGAGTCTTAATGTCTGAATTATGAGTTAAGTCTGAAGAGTAGAAGTTGAACTTTGCAACCCAAATTGTGTTTATCCGACTCGGTGCTAGTAACCATAGAAGGTTCAGGAAAACTGTGGCAACCACCACTTGGGGGGGCAATGCATAATGGAAGCAGCAGGATGATGGGATAAGCCTATTTCATAGACCAGCCACAGTCCCAGACTTAACCCAGTTTTAAGGAAGTAAGGAAATTTGAAAAGCATTAAGTAAATAAATCACCTTGGGTAGACCCCTTAGCAGATGAATTAGCAGATTAGCATCAGTAAATGTTGAGGAAGTTTTATGTCCTTTGGGTTTAGGAGATGCTATGTGGACCTAATGAGTCTTTAAGCTTTTACTCTATTGTCTGACTCATTATTTCACATTGATTTGATTTGTTGACAAAGGATTTAAGTAATTGGGTTTCTTTTGCTTCTAGTTTGCTCTCCTTTTATGTATGTTGTTTGAATTTCCCCTGTAGCAGTTGTTACACATTACTAAACATACTTTCATCATAGAGTGCATCATACATAAACAGGTTATTCCAAATGTTGTCAGATTCCCCAAAGATGGCTTGTACCAAGATTCATATGTACAAGTCATATTTGCCCTGATGCAGAATTAAATTTACAAAAGAGAATTCCTGAGAGAGAAAATCTGAATTAATGCATTAATTGTTAGTGTAGTAATACTTTCTAAAGGATGTTTTGGTTTTTCAGTTTTGCCAGTTTTAGTTTGGTTACAGAAAAAGTTTATTTAAAAAACACTTCTCAGTTTGAAAAACTACCTTTGGCCTTCAGAAAGATCTTTGGTCTTTCTCTCATTTTACCTGTTGTTAGCTCTTACCTCCTTTTTGGAGTGTTTTTCTTCCCTGACTTCTGGGACGCTGCGCCCCTCAGCTTCCTGCCCTCTCCTCTCCTGAAATAGCAACAGAGCTCAGTCTTCGCTGTGGTTTGTTCTTTTTTTTTTTTTTTGCGGTACGCGGGCCTCTCACTGCTGTGGCCTCTCCTGTTGCGGAGCACAGGCTCCGGACACGCAGGCTCAGCGGCCATGGCTCACGGGCCCAGCCGCTCTGTGGCATGTGGGATCCTCCTGGACCGGGGCACGAACCCGTGTCCCCTGCATCGGCAGGCGGACTCTCAACCACTGCGCCACCAGGGAAGCCCTTGTTCTTTTTTCCTGCCCAGCATGTCGTCTTTTGCTGGGTAGCAATTCTCATGACTCCCTTGTCTACATAAGTGACTCCCAGATCTTTACTTCTAACTCACACACGTCTGCTTCCTTCTCCAAGCAGTTGGTATCTGTTAACATCTCCCCAGAATATAGTGTGTCCCAACTTCCTCCCTTTTCCCACAGTTTTTAGGTTCTCAGTGACAATACTATCCTCCCAACCATCCCATGTTCTTCAACATTCTTGCCCATTCATCCATCAACAAATCTTGGATTCTTCCTCCTGTGTCTTATTGGTGTGTATCGTTTCTCTTGTTATTGCCACTGCCATTATTGGGACTCAGGTCATTGCTCTTGAAATAACCTTCTGATAACTGCTGTGCTTCCTTCTACCCAGTCTGTCCACTTACAGTGACATCATTATAAAATTTAGATTGGATTGTGTTATTTCCTTGCTTAAAATTTTCTAATGGTTTTATCCAAAGGAAAAGTCCATACTTCTCAGTAAGATGATAGCAAGTCCTTGACAGTCTGGTTGCAGCCTGTCTTACTAGCTTGATCTCCAGTATTTCGCTCTTAAACATTCCCTGTATAATTCATCTGCTGCAAACTTGTACAAAGTTTTTTAGATCGTGTTATGCTCTTTCATGTTTTGATCCTTTGCTGAAAAGGACGTATTCTTTCCTCCATTTCCATTCTGTTGAACTCAGTACTCTTTCTTTAAGGGCCAGCGTTGATGTCCTTGGGTTCTCAGTGTCAGTTAACCTCTCAAACACTTTGTTTTTTTGTCTGTTTCTGCACTTACCACTTTATAATTTTAGTTCCTTCGATTAGACTATCCTGTGTAGGGTCAGACGTTATGATTTATTGCATTTTGTACTTTTTCCACTCCCTAACCTCTCCCTCAAAGCTTCAAGCACCATTCCTGACAAACTTAACGTAATTAAAGATTAACTGTGTACCAGCTTTGGTGCTAAATGTTTTGTACATATTTTAGGTTATTCCTTAAAACATTGTGAGGGAAAGAATTGTCTTCTTAGATATGAAGAGCCTGCACATTGCTGAAGTTCAAACATATGGTGTAAGAGGCTGCTTCTCCAAAATCCATGTTCTTTCCATACAACTGTACGTAATGAAAGACATCACCAGTCTATATTCGTTTGGACTCCAGTAATTCAAAACTCCTCACAAATCTTAGGTGATTCATGTTTAAATTCTACAAAGTGTGTTTGCTGATCACAAACTTTATATGAAAATTTTATAATATAGTAATTTTAAACTTACAGGAAGAAACTTGATTACCTTGGAATTGCCTAGGTGTATAGGGAAAGTAGTACAGTCTTACCAAGTATTTCCCCTTGCATGTGAATTGAAGACAGTATTATTTCCTTAAAGAAATTGTATAACAATTTGGATCTTTTCAGATTGTTTTCCAGTTAGTCTAAGTTTGTGAAAGGTCCATTAATTTGCGGTATATTTTTTTCCTCAGTGGAGACATACATGTTATTTAAGTTAAGCTTCCTATTGACCGTTCTCATCAACTTGTTTGGATTTTCCTTAACAAATAATTTATATTAAGAGGTTGATGGTTCAAATAAGATAGGTCTCTTGGTCTTAAGTGCTAATAGTGTAGCTAAACTGTATGTAAGGATGACAGCAGTAGAATGCTCTAATAAATAATAGAAGAGCAGGAACTTTGTCCTAACCACTGCTGTATCCTTAGTACTTGACAGGTAATAGGCAGTCAGTCAGTATTTGTGGTATATGGATAAATAACTGAAAGAATGGTAATGCATGTGTTGAGAGTTGGGGAAGCACCTACATTGGTCATGGTTTAAAAAATGTATTTGGAGAAAAAGAAGAGTGTTATATGTGTTGTGTGTCTAATTCAAGAAATAGATTTAGATCTGTTTAATGCCAGTGTGTCTTTCGATAAAAAGAACCTTAGATAAATCAGTCTGTGCTTGCCTGAGGGACAGAAGTGTGGAGGAGCTGTGAAGCTCTTCGGTTCTGCAGAGAATAATCCTAGAGTTTGGTAGGGTGAAACAAGGGCATCAGGTACCTCCTTTTAGATTTATATCTGTTTCTTATGGTAACATTTGAACATCTCTTGACAAGACTCCTTTATTGGACAGCCATATAACAAAGTACAGGGAAACTCTGATGTGCTTAAAAAAAAAAAAGTCTAAAACTGAATTTTATAGGCTGGCAACCCATTGACCATTCTAAACTGGTCCTGACCCCAGCCTCTTTTCCAGATTTGTGAAACGACAAAATAGTCAGGAGACGTGGGTCCTTGTTTTTTGATTTAGCCATATAAGTGCCAGGGTCAGAAGAGTTACAACTTTTAAGTTTCTTATTTAATAATTTAGAGTTATGGTTTATTAACAGAGATAAGTTTGAAAAGTAAACAGAGCAGCCACAGAAGCAGACCTACTCAGTGACCTCAAGGCAGCTCTCAGAAAATTAGCCTGTCTAAAGAGTCACATAGTTACATGCTGTTCTCTAGTCTTAATCTAACGGAAGGGGATTAGTCATTCTTTAATGTGAGATGTGAGTTAGTCACTTGGAATAAACTTCTTTTTTGTGTTTTGATGATATTTGTAGACTGGGTGAAGTTAAAATGAACCTGAAGACTTTTCCCAGTGTGTTAACAGCAGTAATCTTTTATAGCCCACATAGGAGGTCATAGCTGGCTGTAAGTGGGACACATTTAGCCCTTCCTTGCTTTGCTTTAAACTACTTTTCAAACTACTTTTAGGATTACTAAATGTTCATGTAAAATTAGACCAATTAGACCAATTGGCCATAGAAGTACTTAAGTATTTGTTGAATAGCTGAGGACATTAACGGGGTGGGGGTGGGGGGTTGGTGTTAGTCTGATTTTAGTCAGTAAGTTTCACTAAAATTACATTACGTAATAAAGATGGCATTTTGAGCAGGAGGGCAGGGGGAATACCTGTGATGAAAGAATGTTAGAAAATACTGTTTATAACTGGAGGGGCAAGGAGGACCTTTTAAATGAGGACCCAAAACACATTTGCCTTAAAAAGTTGGTAAATTCGGCTATGTAAGACATTTAAAACTTCTCTGTGACAGAGATACAATAAACAATAAATAAAAGGTTGAAAAAAATACAAAATTGGGAGAAAATATTTGCAACAAATGTGAATAGCAGTACATTAAGGATACATTAAGAATTCATCAAAGCAGATGAAAAACACAATCCAACAGAAAAATGAGCAAAGTACATGAACAGGCAGTTACAGAAGAGGAGTTCTAAATTGCCGGTCTTGCTTTAGAACAGTTAGAAAAATTAGCTCAAAATGGAACAAGGACCTTAACTTAGGAGCTAAAAACTATAAAACTGTAAGAAAGCAAGGGAAAATCTCTGACACAGGATTTGGTAGTGATTTCTTGGATATGACACCAAAAGCATTGGCAACAGAAGAAAAATATATATATATTGGACCTCATCAAAATTAAAAACTTTTGTGCATCAAAGGACACTCTAGAGTGAAAAGACTGAACCCATGGAATGGGAGGAAGTATTTATGTCATGTCTGATAAGGGATTAATAGCCAGAATATATGAATACAAAGTCCTGGAACTCAGCAATAAAATGAAACAGCTCAGTCCAAAAATGGGCAAAGGAGTTGATGTGACATTTTTCCAAAGAACATAGTCTGATGGCCACAGTAAGCACATAAAAGGGTGCTCAGCATCATTGGTCAACAGGGAAAGAAAATCAAACCACAGTGAACTATCACTTCACACCCATCAGAATGACTACTGTGTATATATTTAAAAAAACAATAGAAGACAACAAGTGTTTTTGAGGCTGTGGAGATTGAAACCCTTGTGTATTGCTGGTTGGAATGTAAAATAACACAGCTGCTGTGGAGTACAGTTTGGCAGTTCCTCAAAAAGTGAAACATAAAATTACCATAGGATCCAGTGATTCCATGCCTAAGTATGTAATCAAAAGAATTGAAAACCAAGGAATCAAACGGGTATTTATACACCAGTGTTCGCAGTAGCACTATTCACAATAGCCAAATGGTGGAAACAACCCTAGCGTCCACCAGTAGATAAAGGTAAACAAAATGTGATATATGTGTGTGTGTGTGTGTGTGTGTGTGTGTATATACATATACACACACACACACACATGCAGTATTACTCAGCCTTAGAAAGGAGTGAAATTATGATAAATGCTGCAACATGGATGAACTGTGAAAACCTTATGCTAAGTGACACAAAAGGACAAATATTGTGTGATTCCACTTATGGGGTACCTCGAATGGGCAAATTCATAGAGAGACAGACTAGAATAGTGCTCACTTTGGTCTTGTGAGATGGGGAGCTATAGTTTAATTGGGTAGAAAGTTTCTGTTTGGAAAGATGAAAAAGTTCTGGAGGTGAATTGTGGTGATGGTTGCATGACAGTGTGAATGTACTTAATGCTAATGAATTGTAAACCCAGAAATGGTTAAAACGGTAAATTGTATGTTGTATATTTTACTAGCATAAAAGAATTCAAGAGAAAGATTACCAATACAATATTGGAAATTAAAATGAGATTTTTCACTCTTAAAGTTGGTGACAATTAACAGTTGAATGTAGGGAAACAAAACTGGTAGGAGTGTAGAAGATGGTTATTATGGAGGTCACTTAAGTAAAACCTGTTAAAAGTTTTAAAATAGGCTTATCCTTTGTATGTATTAGCATAAGGATTTTCTCGGTTGAATAAAAGAGCAAGTTGCAAAAACATAATTGTTATAAAACATCAATGCTATACTTATTTTTATGTACATTTTAAATGCATAGAAAAGTTCTGGACAGACACATTTAAAATTATGAATTATAGAGTAAAACATAAATTAAAATGAAAGTCACAGATTATATACCCGGTGTTGTCACCTAGTTATTTTATGGTTTTTTCTACTACACTTGTATACTTTGTGATTCCTCCATGCTGTAACACCATTACTACACAATGGAACAAGCAGGCTGCCCTTGTTGCATCAGTAGTTTGAGCTTTGTTCCCATATCCTGCTTAGTATTATGACGGCAACTGTCAGAACATTGTGGGAAATTAATGTTTAGAAATGCAGTCGGTACCTTTTACTCTTTACATGCAGTATCTTGTTAGATCTTGTTGCAGATTGAGGAGGAGTTATTTAGCATACCAGAAAAATGTGGGTCAGAAAATTTTGACTTTGGTCTGTGTTGTCTTGGGTATTTTGAAAGGGTGCCTATAATTAGAAGAGGTGAGTGGTTATTACCTTAAGCCTTAAAAAGTTAGATTATAGTACATTTCTCTGTGAAGTCTAGTCTTTGGTAGCTTACTCCCCCTACTGGTAAAAATTGGAAGTATAAATGAATAATTCATAATTACAAGCATAAAGTGAGAGAAAAAGGTTTTATCAAAGCTAATATACAAAATTTAAATTAAAATCAAAGAGTAACATTTATTTCATGGCTTACAATAAGAATTGGTTAGAGATCTACAAATGATAGAAAAACATCAGGTAGGAAAGTGACCTTAAAGCTCATTTTAAATTTAAAATACCGTAGGACGACATTGCCACATATCCTTAAAAAAATGATAGGCACGCACACGCACGCACACACGCGCACACACACAAAATAAAAAAATAAACATGCTAGAGCTAAACTTGGATACCGTTGTTTTGCCAAAAGCTGAAAAAATAGGCTTAAAGCAACCTAGGTTTCTTTAATGCTTGGAAAAGTGTGCGTTTAAAGAATGAGACTAGAGGCTGATGTTAAAAAGCAGAAGAGCCTTTTGAAATGGCTTTGTAATGTAAAACACTACATTAATTTTCTTAAATTCATTATTTGTCTTTATTTTCAAAGATCAAGATTTTTAATTTTAGTCCGATACAAAACTGTTTAAATGTGAAGTATGTTAACCTAACATTGTAACAGATTCCGGATTAAAAAGACAAATAGAAATGTTAATTAAAATTAAATATCTGTGTAGGAAAAGCACACTTAATGACTGTGAATTTGTTCCGAATAGTTGCCTTTGAGTGTTTAAAAAAAGAAGAAGGGGGTTGAGGATTTTATGATTATTAAAATAAATCTAAATAAGTTAAGTTTGTCTCTAAGACTATGTAGTATTACTTAGCTTTATGAAAAAATAGCATAAGGTGAGCTGTTCATTGCCTGCTCAATGAATTATTTTTGGAGACCTTAGGCTTTTCCTCCCCATTATAAGTTTTGAACCTAGAGCTTAAGAAAAACGGCATAGACACAGGCACCTGAGCCTTTCTTGCCAAATCAGGCATCCAGTCAACAAGTACATGCAGATGCCATCTTGGTGCCAGATCCCATTTTGCACCAGAGCTACAGAGATAAATACAACAAAATTCTTCTCCTGAAAGAGTTCATTTTCTGATAGAAGGGAGAGAGATAATAAGCTATATAATAGGAGATGCTTGGTAATGTCTGTGGTAGGGTGCTCTGAACACAGAGGAGTGGCACCCAACCAATAGCTTTCGTTTATTTATTTATTTATTTATTTATTTATTTATATATTTTGCAATACACGGGCCTCTCACCGCTGTGGCCTCTCCCGTTGCGGAGCACAGGCTCCGGACGCGCAGGCTCAGCAGCCATGGCACATGGGCCCAGCCGCTCCGTGGCATGTGGGATCTTCCCGGAACGGGGCACGAACCCGTGTCCCCTGCATCGGCAGGCGGGCTCTCAACCACTGCGCCACCAGGGAAGCCCTGTGCTATATTTTTTAAAATTTTGTTTTGGTTTTGTTTCCTTTTGTTTTTTAAAGTTAAAAGGAATCTGGGAAGTTCTCTATTTTTTCATAACCAACAAGGTGTGCCAGAATCACCCATAGAACTCTTGGAAGTTCACCATATGCTCGGACACCTCACCCCCGCCCCATTCGTTAGAGCTGGGGTGGAGCCCTGGTATCTGTTTTTTGTTTTTAAACTTTGTTAAGTCCTATCAAAGTCAGACCTTTTAAAAAGAGAAATTCTGGCCTTCAGAGATGTTGCTTGCTCAAGGTTCCCGTAAATATTGAGTAGTAGTAACTGGTTTCCATACTGTTCATTAATAATCTCTCACAAAACTGCAAACGAAATTCCTCCTCAGGATACACATATGTATTTACATTGTTACTTTATTTCTTTGTGGTGATATGGATCTTCTGTTTTGGAGTGTTTTCCTTTTCCTGGATTGAATGGCAACACTGAAGAATTTTCAGGCCTTTGTTAATTTTTCAAATCTGTGGATAGATTTAGCAGCATTGAAACAAATTTGGAAACAACTTACACCTTCTCCAACTCCTATAATTAAAGGCAGAGGAAAAGCATAGTAAACGTAACAAAAGGGTCATTTCAGAGGGATATAAGTACTAATTTGATTGTTCATGCAGGAAGTAAAAACAGAGAACTTGTTTAATTCTAAACATCATTAAGACGCCCCTAAACTGTTTATTCCTTAAGCTGAACCTTAAGGTATATGATCTGGAGAGAACTGCTGCTATAGTCTATAATTGCCTCATAAAATGTAATAACTGACACAAGGAAGTAATAAACTTTTCACAAGGAAGATCTTATTTTCTTCAAGTTTCTTTATACTTGTTTATGATTCCAAAACAGCAAAGCTGAACACGGTAGGCAATCTGCTAGACTTAAAATGAACATATTGACCTTACCAAAATGAATGTCTTAGACCTTCTGAGTGGATCATACGAGATCAACACATCCGTGAAATCTACTGAAAGCAGCTATTGTCCCTAGGTCTTTTGACCATTACAGTAGTGTAAAAAGGCCGTAGAGGAGGGCTTATTTTGGCAGTGAACTTGCTATTCAGTAGTAATTCCTGGCTTCTTTGGGGCCATGATGATTAATGAATGTTTAGTTCCTAGAATTGGGAGTGAAGATTTATACTTATTAGGTAGCAGTGTAATATTCAAATGTAGTGTTCCTGAAACTTTTCTACATCATAGTAGCAGTCTTAATTCAGTTATATAATGTATATATGAGCTTGAAAATCTCCAAGAAATGGGTATATATGGGAGATTCAAGAGCCTTTCAGCCAAGATTTTTTAAGAGACTGTGTATGAATATCTTGACTGATCTAGTCTTAATGTCGTTCCCCATGGGACCTCGGTTTCTCATTCTTTCCTCCATTACAGTGACTGTATTCGTAAAATTTCATGGTGTAAAAATACCAGTTTATGTTCTTTTTCCTGTTGGTGGACATGTGTTTTGTTTCTAGTTTTGTGCTAAAATAAAAAGAGAAGCATAACAATGTTATGAGAATTGTTGAATATTTCTCCAGATTTATGTACATTAGAGTTTCTCTAAGGGTGTATACCTAAGGGGAATTACTGGGTCGTGAAGTGCATGTAGCTCCAGTTTTTCTAGATAGTGTCAAGTTGTTTTCCAGTGTGATTATGAGTTTAGTCGTGTCCACCTGAGATGTTAGGTGTTTCCATTACTACTTGAGGACATTCGGTATTGTTAGACTTTGGACATTTTTGTCAGTCTGGTGAACATAAAAGAATATTCTGTTGCTTTTTTATTTGCATTTCCTGATTATCAGTGAAATTGAGCATCCTTTGTGTTTTTTAAGCCATTCACGTTTCTTCTGTGAATTGTCTCTTCATGTCTTCTGTTCACCTTTCTATTGTTTAGTTTGTCTTTTTTGATTTATAGGAGTTCCTTAAAGTATTTTGGTTACCAGTACTTTGGGTGGAATTGTTTTGCTCTTTGTTATTTTCTGCATCCTCACATCAAAGTTATTTTCCTGTGTTTTCATCTACTAGTTCTAAAGACTTAGATATATATACAGAAGTCTAACCTGCCTTAAATTGGTTTTGTTTTAAATGTTAAAGTTTTTATGTCTGGAAAGGCATGTCAGTAGCTGTGTTTTGTTTGTTTGTTTGTTTTTTTGCGGTACGCGGGCCTCTCACCGCTGTGGCCTCTCCCGTTGCGGAGCACAGGCTCCGGACGCGCAGGCTCAGCGGCCATGGCTCATGGGCCCAGCCGCTCCGCGGCATGTGGGATCTTCCCGGACCGGGGCACGAACCCGTGTCCCCTGCATCGGCAGGCGGACTCTCAACCACTGCGCCACCAGGGAAGCCCAGCTGTGTTCTTTTTATTAAAGAATTTTGTGGCTCTTACTAGCCCATACGTCTTAAAAATAAGTTATAGAATTGGCTTGTCAAATGCTACCAAAATGCTATTGGGCTTTTAATTTCAGTTACGTTGAATCTATATAAGTAATTTGCAGGGATGGCTTTCAAAGGATAATTTTTTATGCATGTTTAATACTTTTTAAACACTGAGGTTGGGGTCTTGTGGGAGTTTCTTGCTTTTAAAAGTATCTTTTTTAGTGCTGATAATCATTAAGTGATACAAATAGAGGTAGTTCATTACTTTACATATTTAATTCCGAAAGAGGAGTATGTAATTCTAAAACTCAGTTGTAAGGACGAAAGTTCAAAGTAGGAGTCTCCTCTTAGGCATCACATCCTGAGTCCACTCTGGGGTTGCTCACCACCGTGACTCTCCTGATTGACACTAAGGCTGTTGTCATGTTTAAGTAGACTGTTTTTGCGCTCATGAGCATTTTCACCTTATTTTATGATGCATAGAAATTAAGTCTTGGAGAATTGTATTGTCCCTTTATATCCTAATGGAAGCTTATTTGAAAGTGTAGTTAATACAGGACAATACCATGGAGATGTTGTGGGTTCAATTCCAGACCACCACAGTGAAGCAGGTCTCACAATAAAACAAGTCAAACGAATTTTTTGGTCTCCCAGTGTAATATAAAAGTTGTGTTTACACTATACTGTAGTCTATTAAGTGTGCCATAACATTATATCTAAAAAACAAAGTATACCTTAATTTAAAAAGAATGCTGTTGGAAAAATGGCATGGGGAGACTTGCCCAATACAGGGTTGCTGCAGAACCTTCCATTTGTTGGCTGGGGTGGGGGGAAGAAAAAGGCAGCAACTGCAAAATGCAGTAAAGGCAAAACGCAATACAAGAAGGTGTGCTTGTGCGTGTGTTTGAGACAGCATTACTAATAGAGTGTGGTACTGTGAGACTCAGACGTGGGTATGGTAGAGTCGCTGCCTTGCCAGGTTTTGTGACTTCAAGCAAGTTATGTAATCTTTTTCAGTTTTCTCATCTATGAAATCAGGATATGAAATGTCTGCCTCATATCTAGTCAGCCAGATATTTACTGAGCCCCCTCTGTGCTACCTTGTAAATACTAAATGAGGTTACTTGAGTTAGGTGCCTGCCACATGGGTGTTGCTTGTTTGAGGTTGGTTCCAGTTTCCTCTATTGAAGTAATGTTTTTCAGCTTTATTATCTCCTTTTTATTTAGAATCTACATCAGGAGACAAATCGGTGTCACACTCTTGCACAACTCCCTCCACGTCTTCTGCCTCTGGACTGAACCCCACGCCTGCCCCTCCAGCCTCTGCGTCAGCAATGCCTGTCTCTCCTGTCCCACAGTCACCAATACCTCCATTACTGCAGGACCCAAACCTGCTCAGACAGTTGCTTCCTGCTTTGCAAGCCACGCTGCAACTCAATAATTCTAATGTGGACATATCCAAGATAAATGAAGGTAAGTTTTCATTGTGATAATTTCTACCAAGTTCAGCTGCATTGTGCAAAATTATGTAATTAGTAAAATCCCCAATATAGGAATGGTCTTTGTTTTGTTTTGAAATTCCCATTTGAACTTCATGCTTTGGAGTTTATATCCCCCATAGCTGAAGGTCTTTGTTACTGTAATTGAATTAGCAATACTTGGATTTTCTGTATATTTTTCAAGACTTGCTGTGTACCTGGTAGTTACTGGAGATAACTGTTCCATCAGCTTAATGTATACGGCGAATTTTTTTTTTCTTTCAAAGTGAAAACAGAAAAAAGAATATTTGCAAAAACTGATATGAAAACACCTGGTTTCAAACATATTTCAAGAAGTCTCATGTATATCGGTAAATGATTATTTGGAATATTTAAAATATGCTAATTACTAAGAGTAGGAATTCAGGAAGTTCTTAAACTACTTAAACACTTTTGAGAAGGGAAGTAATGGATAACATTATGCTATTTTTCCTAGTTAATTGCATTGTTAATTCCAACTTTACTTTTCAGTGTACTACTAAAGTATTTGGGCAGCCACCTCAAAGAAGTCTGAATAAAAGTGGATGTAGTTTTTAATTCATAAACCATTCAGATTGAAACATTAAGCCTTATGAACATTGCAAAATTTTCTGTTTGTGTACACTTCCACATAAGTGGTTAAATTCTTCCTTTACCCTAAAAATGGAGCTATCTTAGGCTAGTTGGTCATTAACCTTCCATTCTTATTCTCTTGAGCATTTCTGTATTTTCTTGTTTGATAGGTAAACATTTTACTGGGCAAAGTGGGGCTTTTAAACATTTTGAAGAAATGATAGCCTAAGCAAATGTCAATAATAAAAGATCTTATGCTTCAAAAATACATGGTATTCCAAAGTACCCAGCTTTTTAATATCCATTTTTGAAAGCTTGTTGTGGGTGAGTGTTGATGCAGGGTTTGAGTGCTCAGCTGGTCTAATAATACAATCGCATGAAATAACTGCTGTTTATCCAGTTAATTCCAAGTAATGTACTAAGTACGTTGCCTATGTACGGATAGGTTTCTGGTATAATCAGAAGTTCCGGTGAATACTCTTTGCTGTTTTAAAAGTCTCATAGAGGAGTTTCCTTTAACTGGACACCTAAACTTTACTGTAAAGGAAACTCTACTGTTTTATTGTATAAACCCATTAAACTTCTTTGCCTTTTGTCTCAGGTCACCTCACCTCTCTAGGCTCGTTGTATTACTCCTGTCTTCTAGGCTTTTATTTTGGGAGTTCTAGTATGGAAACACTCCAGACTTTTTCTGGGTTCCTTTTGAGTTTTCAAGTTGTAACTAATACCACATATGCCACTGTGTTTTTATTTGAATTTAAGATGTAATATGTTTATAGTTCTTACAGCAGCTGTGACCCAAGCCTCATTGCAGTCTATCATTCATAAGTTTCTCACTGCTGGACCATCTGCTTTCAACATGACTTCTCTGATCTCTCAAGCTGCTCAGCTCTCTACACAAGGTACTTATACTCTTAGATGCCTCTAGAATTGTGTCTTGGTGGGGGCAGGTGGGATTTGTAGCAGATTTTTCTTTAGTCTTTGAAGAGAGCGTAGCTATGATATTGATTTTATTTTGATTTTTTAACTGCTGTATACAAGTAGTATTTTTCTTTACCTTTTGAGATGAAACAAGCTTTTGACATATATCTTACACTGTTGCCATCATATCTGCAATATAGTCTATATTTAATTCAGCATTTAAGTCGTTAGTGAGATATTTTACTCCAAAGCTAAAATAAACTATGATATACCCTCAATCTTTGCGAATCGCTGGATCTGTTTTAAGAGTTGAAGTTTGCTTCAAGTTGGTGTTAGATGGGTTTTGACCGGAGGATGCAGAAACGCGCAAGCCCTGCCTTGAGTTAGCCAGCCCTCTTCCCCGTGCAGGTGCCCAGTGGGGACGGGGCACGAAGGAGCACGCGGGAAATGAAAGGGTTGCCTGGCTTGCCCCCCAGCCCCGGCGCAGAAAGCCGCTGAAGCGAGCAGGAGTATCTGGCCTACTGGCGCAGCGCGCAGTGAGGGCCGCCAGCCCTTGGGCGGCCTCCTGGGGTGGGGACCTGAGGGGGGGACGGTCAGGCCTCCTTGTAGGGTGAGAAGGAGGCAGCGAGGGTGAGGTGAGGCCTTCCAGGTGAGCGTGTTCTCAGACGTAGTGGGGGCCGCACTGGGTGTGCCCGTCTCGCTCAGCAGCTCATTTGGTCAGTGTGACCCCAGCGAGTGCTTAGGTGCTGACTTCTTCAGATAGCTGTTCTCTTTGGGGCTGTGGGGCATGTGGAGAGATGTGCAGATCTCCTGCACATAAACTACAGCGGCTTTTGGTTTATTTCACTCTTCACAGCCCAGCCGTCTAATCAGTCTCCGATGTCTTTGACGTCTGACGCATCATCCCCGAGATCCTATGTGTCTCCGAGAATAAGCACACCTCAGACTAACGCAGTCCCTGTCAAGCCTTTGGCTAGTACTCCTCCTGTTTCATCACAGCCAAAGGTATGTCGCCCTTGAGGGAAATTGGGAAAGAAACCGCTTCTGGTTAAAGCAAGTTTCATAATGTTTTAGAATATGTATTAGAGAAAAAGCCCTCTTTTGGGAATGAGGTAGTGGTGGGATGGATGACAGGTGAGTGAGAATAGGTTCAGGTTAGACTCTCAGTTGATGACTTGGAGGGGAGGGAATTGCATCTGTGCCACTTTTATACACTGGTTCTCTTCTCTTCATTGGCTTTGTGGATAAAGAAGGTATACTAATTGAGTCTTAATATTTGTAGAAGTTTTAGACGGAGATATCAGAGAACATGTTTTCCAGTGATTTTCTCCATACTTTTTTTTTTAACATCTTTATTGGAGTATAATTGCTTCACAGTGGTGTGTTAGTTTCTGCTTTATAACAAAGTGAATCAGCTTTACGTACACATATATCCCCATATCCCCTCCCTCTTGCGTCTCCCTCCCACCCTCCCTATCCCACCCCTCTAGGTGGTCACAAAGCACCGAGCTGATCTCCCTGTGCTTTGCGGCTGCTTCCCACTAGCTATCTGTTTTACATTTGGTAGTGTACATATGTCCATGCCAGTCTCTCACTTCGTCCCAGCTTACCCTTCCCCCTCCCTGTGTCCTCAAGTCCATTCTCTACGTCTGTGTCTTTATTCCTGTCCTGCCCCTAGGTTCTTCAGGACCATTTTTTTTTAATATTACGTATATATGCATTAGCATACGGTATTTGTTTTTCTCTTTCTGACTGACTTCACTCTGTATGACAGACTCTAGGTCCATCCACCTCTCTACAAATTACAGAAATGAGTCAGTTTCTGTGCTAAGAGCTTTATATGTATTATATTAATTTTCACATCAGCTACTATTTGCTTCATTTAATAGAAAATGAAATCTTCCGTTAAGTCTGATGTTTGTGGTCAAGTCAGATTTTGAGACCTAGGCCTTTCTGAGCACAAAACCCTTTCCATTAATACTAAGCTACACTGCCTGGTTGTCCCAGCGAAATCGCGCATGGCTGGCTCTTCAGAGCATGGTTAGAAAGTTGCTGGTTTCTATTCTTACTGGACTGTGAACAGGACCTTACCATGCTACTGCCAGTTTTGTATTACATTCTTTGAGTCTTACACACAAATTCATAAGCGGTTCCCAGTCACACTCATTCTTTGCTTTGTAGCGTACCACCAGTAAAACTTGAGCTATTTGGAAGTTGGAATGTACAGGTTTAATTTTTTTCTTTTTTTAACTCTTACTGGTAACTATAGGAGGAAATTCTTTTTAGTTGTAAAACTGGGCTGTTTCAAACTTTCATGCCAAAGAACTCTTTATTCAAATAAAATCATAAGGGCTTCCCTGGTGGCTCAGTGGTTGAGAGTCCGCCTGCCGATGCAGGGGACACGGGTTCGTGCCCCAGTCCGGGAAGATCCCACATGCCACAGAGCAGCTGGGCCCGTGAGCCATGGCCGCTGAGCCTGCGTGTCCGGAGCCTGTGCTCCGCAACGGGAGAGGCCACAACAGTGAGAGGCCCGCTTACCACAAAAAAATAAATAAATAAATAAAATCATAAGCAGAAGCTTAAAAATAAAAATGTATTGAAACAGCTTGAAATTGATGGTGGGCCGGCTCTTAGGTCTTCTATTGGCTCATCTTCCCTACCAGCCATTTGTCTATGTGTGTTTTGGGCTCAGGCTAGATTAAGTTTTTAAATTTTGAGTTACAATTGTTAGTTTTTTGTGCAGTTCCTTATTGTTTGCCTGTATTTTGATGGGAGAAGAATTAAAAGGTGAGTTTTAGCAAAAGAGACCTTATTCTTAGAGTTTACAGCTCATCTGGCGGTGTTGTTCTAAGAGTACGTGGCGTGAGCGGCAGTGTTGGGTTTACCGTCAGTCCTAACGTTGTCACCTCAGATCCTTTAAGCAGGTGGCTCTGAGTTTTTTGCATTAAAAACTTACAAGTTGTTTTTAAAAGTAAGTGGACATTTGATCTCACAAAACTATTCTTTATAAAAGAACATGCTCTTCTATATTCAGAAGTAGCAGTGACAACCAGAGTTGTTTGGGGCGATATTAATCCACCCCCCCGCCCCAGAACAGCCTCTGCTGCTGACCAGCGTGACTTCATCCCAGGTGCCTCCGTCTGCATTTGTGCCTTAATTTCGGGCTTCCGTTTTTGACTCCTTGTTTTCTCTCTGTCGTATTTGAATGCGAATGATACTGGGTTGGCCAAAGAGTTCGTTCGGGTTTCTCATAACATCTTACGGAAAAACCCAAACGAACTTTTTGGCCACCCTAATATATGTGTCCCCACTGCAGTCATGGACCTCTTGGTCTACCTGTGTAGGGTGACATCTCTTTGAAGCCCACTCCAGTTGAATTGTGTATGGGCCGTAGCTCATTCTCTGATAGACCGGTGTATACATTCTCTTCGTATGTGGTTGAAATTTGAGCAGCTGTATTTGTATGATGTGGTAACGAATTTATTTTTATTGATACAGGAATAACAGTAAATCAGAAGAGGTATTATAGTGTACTGGAAAGAAAACTGGGCTCAAAATCAGGAGAACTGGTTTCTTATGCTGGTTTGCTAAGTAATTTTTTGGCCCAGGGCTGTTTTATGAAATTAGATCTAAGTCTCAAAACTTGACTTTCTTCTAACTACATGATCTTTGGAAACTCATTTGATTCTACTTCTTTAAACCTCTAGATTATAAAGTGTTTAAGATTACTAACTAGACTTAGAGGAGTATGTGGATTTCGGCCTTAAATGACAATAGTTTACACAGTTAAATGTGGCTGTATCACTTATACTGATCTTATTAGGTAAGGACTACTAATACTAATCTTATTAGGTAAGGACAGTTAGGACTACTCTTGTTACCTTAAAAATCACTGAATAGAAATAATTGGGAAGATAATAGAATAATACTAGAAATAATTTCATTGGTAGAACTTTCGTTCTTACTTAGTTTTCATGCTTTTCGTCTCTGTGGCAGGAGCCTTGTCTCACCAGATTTTGATATTTCAGGTTAGTACTCCAGTCGTTAAGCAAGGACCAGCTTCACAGTCAGCCACGCAGCAGCCTGTAACTGCTGACAAGCAGCAGGCTCATGAGCCTGCCTCTCCTCGAAGCCTTCAGCGCTCAAAGTAAGTTGACGTGGTGTGTTGAGGCCACGTTGGTTTTTCCTTAATATGGCATGTTGCCATATTGTTTGGATATTATTATATGCATGTATGTCGTAGAACTTGATCTTGGAAGAATCCATGAATAGCTTAACCATAGTTTTGTGTATTATAAAATTTGCAAAGGCAAATCTTACTACAATCTAGTAATGAATCCTGGGTTAATTTGAAGAAAGTGGCTCTTTCTTCAGAATTTTACTTGGTGAACTATGATGGGAGTAATAATATGTGATACTTGTAGAAGGCACATGATTTTATACTACTTCATTAGTTGGAAATGATACCATTTTTAACTTCCTAATAGCAGTTTTAGATTTGAATGTATTGATAAAGCCAAATATCTCATCTAAAACTTGGGCCAGTATTTTACAACTGGTGTGTGTGTGTGTCTGCGTGCGTGTGTCTTTCCTAATAATAGCCTCAACTCTGACCCTATATGGATTGCTTGTCAGATATAGAGCTGTATTGTGTAGAACTGTACTGTGTTGTCGGTTTTCTTTGTTTATTAACTTTAAATGATTTTAATTTGATTGATTTTCCTATTTTTATTTCTTGCTATGAGGTGGCAGCATAATTCAGCTGTTGTTTTTATTGTTGTTTTCTAAACAACCATTTCAGAGCATGTACCCCCACATGAGAGTTGTTCCCTTCAAAATGATCACTTTGGGAAGCTATCTACTTCCGCAGTGTTGGCATTGCTCAGAACATTTTGGGGAAATTCTTTTTTTAAATTGGCATTAGAGGCTGCAGTATAATTATAAATATCCTCAGTGGTGAAAATGCTTCATTCATCCTTTGGGAGACTTAGTTTTTGGAAATAACTGATGTGAAGCAGGTAGGAAATCAACTTGGGTGATTATTTATATCCCCGAATCCTAGCCCAAGCCATACAGTTTTAGAAGAAGAAGATAAGCAACCTCAGAGTGTTGCTTTTTTTGGTCTTATTTTGCCATTAAACTCTTCCATTGTTTTGCAATTAAAAGTTTTTTGCTTCACATTACTTCACCCTCTGATTCAGCACTTTATTCTGATATTAAACAGTCAAAGGCAGTGTACTTTTTCCCCCCTCCATATCTTCATGTACTTAAGGTAGAATAATGTGCCTTATATCTACAACTGTTCAAATGTGACCATTGCTTAGTTACATTCTTGTTAGTGTTTGTAGTATACAAAGTCAACAGGTTCTGCTGTCGAATTTGGGAGAGTACTGATACTTTAAATTCAACTCTGACGTTAATGTTAAAGGGGCTGTTTTAACTCCCCAAAAGTGTATTAGGAATACACGATATAAGTATACTTCGGAGTTTAAGTTCTCTTTATTTGATGTTAAAATAATAAATTTTTGTTAGGAATTTGTGTACCTTTAAATGAATGAAAGGTATTGACAGACAGTGTCTAGGATACCCAGAGACCACTTGTAAACATACTACACTTTCAATTGTGTTTTCTCTTGTAGCAGCCAGAGAAGTCCGTCACCTGGTCCAAATCATACTTCTAGTAGTAATGCATCAAATGCAACAGTTGTACCACAGAATTCATCTGCCCGTCCTACGTGTTCATTAACACCTACGCTAGCAGCACACTTCAATGAAAATCTCATCAAACATGTTCAAGGATGGCCTGCAGATCATGCAGAGAAGCAGGTATGTTACATGATCACAGCAGATGTTTAACCTTTGGATGACTGGCAGCTTAATTCTACTTTGAGAAAATCTAATCTGGACCAGTGGATTCAAGCTGTATTTAAAACAAGTAATTTCTAATTAGATTGTCTGTGGTCACTTTATAAAATATTTGATGTGGATATTTGTGAGGTAACTTTTTGTGGTTTCACATAAAATATTTTAGTTATCAGAATAGCTCCCATTATCAAGTGCTCAGCATTTAGCTCTGTGCTAAGTGCTTTATGTTTGTTTTCTCCACTTTCTAAAACTACTAACCAGTGCAGATAATGAGTTTTCCATTTTACTAATGAGGCCTTTAAGACCAAATAGATCTATACTAGGGTCACCCAGTTACTGCAGTGTTATGACTCAAAGCCGTTGTGCTTTTTCTACTCAGCCGGCCACTCTGATAGTTTTAGAACCTGTTAGTGCAGTTGACCCTTGAACAACTCAGGGGTTGGGAGGCCGACCCTCCACATAGTCGAAAATCCGAGTATGGTTTATAGTCAGCCCTCCATATCCGGAGTCCGTCATCCTCAGGTTCAAACAAGTGTGGATCGTGTAGTACAGTGGTGTTTATTGAAAAAAATCCACGTGTCAGATCTGTTGTTCAAGGTTCAGCTGTACTATTAATCTTACGACTCTCCCTCCAGACTAGCTACTGGAGTTAGGGAACACTTTTGCTTTGGGATGAGGGACCTTAGGACATTGCAGTTACTGCCATTGGCTTTTCCCTTTTATCAAATGACTGACCATCTGAAATGTTCTTTAAGTTCATGGAAATATATTGTGTATCTCTTGATACAGGGATACAGTAGGCCCTTTTATCAGTGTTAATACCTGAACTTTACTTTGGCTGATCCAGCATCTTTATTTAACCACAAATCATGAGTCCTTCTATCCTAGCACTAAACTACGGTGAGTTGGGAAATACTATCCTCCCAAGGAAACCTGAAGGGGAAATCTTAAAATGAACACTTTCCACCATTAGAGACAGTTTTTTAAAAGAAAATCATTTTCCCCCTTAGATTCATGAGCATTTTTGTGGATTTAAAGGAAAAGATTTATTCTGTAATCTTGGTATAAAGTTACACTCAAATTTAATGTTTTATTTTTTGTATGTGAATATAACTTATATTTCATGAGATTTTCATTTCTTTAATTATAGGCATCGAGATTGCGAGAGGAAGCCCATAACATGGGAAGCGTTCATATGTCAGAAATCTGTACTGAATTAAAAAATTTAAGATCTTTAGTCCGAGTATGTGAAATTCAAGCAACTTTGCGAGAGCAGAGGTAAGCTTTTCACTGAAATGAATTTTTTTCTCTTTTTTTTAGGTAATGCTAAAAATTATATATCTTAAAATAATTAGATCTTAAATTGGACTAAAGAACGTAAGTTGAATTTCATTTCTGAAATTTAAAGTTCTCTGATATGTCACATTCCATGATACTGTAAACTGTGTTTTCATAATTTAATAACATTCCTGGCGAATGGTAGTGGCATCTAGATTTTATTTCTCTTAACCCATGGTAAATGCTTCATTATTAGACTTTTTTTCTTGCGTTATGACAGTATACGGTACCAGTAATGTTTTATTTAAAAAGCGGGGTGCTGACAGCAACCAGTTACCAGGAGTCCCCTGTTCTGTTGAGAGCAGCGTTCTCTTGCTGAGGGTACATATTTCAGTTGAAATTCAAATCATTGTTTACATTGTCCTCGCAGCATCAATAGATTCCCTTGGCAATTACATTAAGAATTTAGTTGTCCAGGAAGTTTAATGATAATATATCTGCTTTCTTTAATTGTTTTCACTTAAACTCTGTCTCATATTTCTTAATCTAGTATCTTACTCAAGTAGGATTTCTATATCGTGTTAAATAAATAGTATAGATATATTTTTTAATGCCTATTACAAAATCGAGGGCTTAACTTTCAGTGGCTTCACCTCCTGTCTATATTGAGTGACTGGGTCAATAAGTAGAGCTTAATCTTGTCATGAAATCACAAAAATTTAATAAATGCCACGTTGGGATTTATAGTAAACTTGGAAAGGTGAGTTTTTATCTAACCTTTCAACTACTAAAATGTCTGGAGGTACTTGTTGAATATCAGTTGGGAATTTCCTACTCTAGGATTGCTCTGACAGTAGTTCTAACGTACATAAAACTTAACTTTATTTTGGCTTGCTAGGCAGGCGATACTCGTTACAGCAGCTTACTGAAACAGTCACGTATCGTATCAGTCCCATGTCACGTATCATGTTTGACTGTACACAGATACCCTGCTATATCAAAGCAGTAATTGTCATAGTTCGCAGAAGAAAGGGGTCAGAAGAGGAACAGTGTTAACAGAGTTCATGGAAATCGAGTTAGCTGTGGGATTTGTGTTTTAGTTTTTGTTTTAGATATACATGTCAGTTGGACTTTGCTCCATTTTTATGAACCTACATTTATGTTGAGAATTGTTCTTCAGAAACGATTAGCCTCTTGCCGCTCGTTAATTCTAGGCTTATTATATTGTGGTCCAGAAAACATGCAGTGTAAGTTTATCTCATGTTATCTGCTGCCTTTTGTGTCTGGTGATGATACAGTGAACAGTTACCTTTTAAGTCAGTCATTATATTCAAACTAATTATTGAGAACGGGTTTTAGAAAACTAGGAAACCTTCTAACTTTTGTCATCCTGATACTTTAATATGTGTAATATTTTCAAATGGTGATTTTGTCCTAACTAGACTAATCAGTTTTAAATTACTTCATCTTAACTAGTAGTTACTCATTTTCTTTGTAAAGTTATTTTTATAGTTAAAAGTCTGGTTTTTCTGTAACATTTGTAATGACCACATGGGTTCTATTGCCCTCTTTTATTTTTCAGGATACTATTTTTGAGACAACAAATTAAGGAACTCGAAAAGCTAAAAAATCAGAATTCCTTCATGGTGTGAAGATGTGAATAATTGCACATGGTGTTGAGAACAGAACTGTAAATCTGTTGCCCAGTCTTAACATTTTTGAGCTGCATTTAAGTAGACTTTGGACCGTTAAGCTGGGCAAAGGAAATGACAAGGGGTGGGGGTCTGTGAGATTCAATTCAGGGGAAAGATACAAGACTGATTTGTAAAACCCTTGAAATGTAGATTTCTTGTAGATGTATTCTTCACGTTGTAAATATGTTTTGTAGAGTGAAGCCATGGGAAGCCATGTGTAACAGAGCTTAGACATCCAAAACTAATCGATGCTGAGGTGGCTAAATACCTAGCCTTTTACATGTAAACCTGTCTGCAAAATTAGCTTTTTTAAAGAAAAATTTGGGGGGTTAATTTATCATTCAGAAATCTTGCATTTTCAAAAAATTCAGTGCAAGCGCCAGGCGATCTGTGTCTAAGGATACAATTTTGAACCATATGGGCAGTGTACAAAATACCATGAAACATCCGTTTCCACACTTGCACCTGATCAAGAGCAGTGCTTCTCCATTTGTTTTGCAGAGAAATGTTTTTCATTTCCCGTGTGTTCCATTTCCCTCTGAAATCCTTGATCTGATTTTATCCATTTTTTAAGGCTCCTCTTTTTCTCCTTTCTTAAGGCACTGTTGCTATGGCACTTTTCTATAACCTTTTCATTCCTGTGTACAGTAGCTTAAAATTGCAGTGATTGAGCATAACCCACTTGTTTGTGTAAATTATTGAAATCCATTTGCACCCTGTAAGAATGGACTTAAAAGTACTGCTGGGCATGTGTGCTGAAAGTACATTGATGGCTCAAATATAAGGAAATGGCCCAATGAACATGGTTGTGGGGGAAGAGGAAACAGCTAGTCAGATGTGAATTGTATCTGTTATAATAAACATGTTAAAACAAACAAAAATTGTTATTTTTCTTTACCTTCGGTCAATGCATATTAGAATTTGAACTACCTGGGGATTCTTTGTCAGAACTATTCTTGTTGAACATTTATACTTAATTGAAGTAATTCCTTAAGGGAGGTTTTGTTTAAAGCAATTAACAGGAAATTGTGTATAAGAATATTTAACGAAATATGAAATTCAACAAGAATGATTAAGTCACTTCCCAAGTGGTTGTCATTTGTTAAACCCTGGTTTACCTGTCTTGCTACTAATGACATTTCATTTTGAAGGATGTTTGTGTTGTAGCTAACTGTTCAAGTCTGGTGCTGACTGCTGTTCTTAGCCATCACAAAACGCTAAATTTGTGTAATTGGAGCTTCCTGCTGTTACCTGGAAATGGTGGGAAAGCTCAGCTTTGTATATTGTTTCCTAAAGTATATTAAAATAAAAAAAGAAACTATTGCTACTATAAAATTACCTTGGCTTTTTTTTTCTTTGCTAAAATAGTGGTCACATGGCCTTAGCATGACACTGCCAGTATTAAATCAGATCACAAGGGTTTCTTTATGCTGAAAGACCTCCTGATTTCAAAATCTTAACTTACCCAATTTAGAGACCTTTTTTCCTCTTGAGGCAGATGTATTCATGTGCTTTCAGAACTGCCAGCACCAAGGGCTTATTTTGTGATGTTAGACATTGTTACTACATTCTGGGATGCTAAAATTCCAAATTGCTCTTGTGCTTTAAGCATATTTAAGGCTTAGAAAGATAATGCTCAGATTTTTCAATAAATTTAAAAAAGGTAAACTCTAAGCAATAGTATGGATGATACTTTCTAAAATACAAAAATGTTCCAGTGTAATTAAGAATTAAAGTGATACTGGAAACTGATTTTTTTTTTAATTGTAACTTGAGGATACTTATAAAATGTAATAAAAATCAAATGTTATAAATTATATCGCCATGAAATGTTAATACCTGTGAGATTGTTGATATTTGCTGGACTTGACTAGTGCATGTAAATGAAACTCCGGAGAACTATGTTAAGTTAGAACCCTTACTGATGTAGTCCTATATCTTTTCTGGAGAGATGATGTAGTAGGCAGATGTTTCCTAATCAGATGGCAACTTGTGATTTAAGCTAACTTTGAACTTGGTTTGCCAATTGTTTATTGATCTATGTCACCTTATTTTGACTTTTAAAAATGTTTATATCCCTAAAGGAACTGCTCACATACACGTATGTGATGCCTAATTTGAAATTTTCCTGGTGAATTTTTAAACAGAATTAAAAATTTTGTGGAAATATTTTTATAATATTTGATTCACTTATTCTGTAGTGAATTACTTTAAATACTGCACTTTAATACACACATGGTGTCCAGCTACTAACCTTCTTGAGGTAACCAGGGAATATTTATTAAAATAGGCATAGTATCCCAGAATCTTCTTTATCTAGTTCTCCTGTTGCCATGGCTTTGAGCATGTATCTCATTTTGGTGGACACCTTGGTTCAGATAGTTTGCGAATAGAAATACAAATAGCCCCTGGGAAACCTCAGGGTTTTTATTTTTCTGTTTTGAAAGGGACATGAGTGGTGTTACATTCAAACCTTAAAAACTGATGTTGTAATAAAATGTATTTTGTGAAGGTGGGTCTGTTAGAGTCTTACCCCGAGGAGCCAGCCTCCCTACCTTTTTCCCCTTTGTTTTCTGTTTAACTAGTTTGACTAACTTTTAATTTTAAAACTTGGGCTATATCTCCAGATTTTAAGCACACTGAAAACTCTGTCAGCCCTTTTTAAAGACATTATGCTGCTTTTAATAGCCCAAATGAGTGATTTTATCTTCCAGATTTTATGTATCTGCTTCACAGTTGTAAAATCTTGGAAAGGAGGTGCTTAAAATTTTTTGAAGAATTAATTGTGAACCCATTTCAGAAACAATCTATTGTTGTCTTTAAACACAACCTTAACTTCAAGGGATTATTTCAAAGGGGAGGGGGCAGGGCGTGAAGTAATTCACTGCAAACCAGAACTATTGTAGTTCAGGACTTAGAGCTACTGTGTTTAGATGTGGGGTTTGAATATACGGATTTCTTTTCAATACTGTAAATACGGCTATATTCTTGTATTTGTACTGGAGTGTACAAAATGACACTGAAAAGTAATAAATATGTTTTGACTACATTGTGCAGTTATTTCAGAACAGTCTGTTTTGAAAGAGTGCATAATTTTATGCGTTTGAAGAAGAAAACTTAAAATACCAGGTTACTACAAAATTTTTAAATAGTTGTGTTCCAGGCACGTTTCATAGAATTTCTTAATTGCACTGTTTTAGTGAAAAACTTGGCTTAGAGTTGGGATTCTTTAGATCCTGTTATGATTTGCGGTACCCATTTCCCCTGATTCCGAGCTTGGGGAGTGCCCTCAAAGTGCATCCTGCTGAGGTGAGCTCGGCCAGGCCCTCGGCTTTCAGAATCCCACTCTTAGGTCGGTTTCACCCAGGTTATCTGCAGCCCTGGTCTCTTCGTTGAGCTCCCAACCAGTTAGTTTAACACTGGCCTTACCACGCGTGGCAAATTCTCTTAAGAAAAAGAGGAGCTCTTGCGCTTAAGACTTTTATCCTCCCCTGTTCCCCGTCTTCAGGGGCCGACACCGCGGTTCCCCCAGTTGCTCAAGACCCAGACGTTTTGTTCCCACACGTGCTCTGCCTTCCCGAGGTGCTTCGGGCCTGAGAGCCGCTGCCCACGTTTGCCCCTCCAGCCCAGCCCTCCTCTTTGAACCCGGCGCTGCCACGGCCTCCTGCCTTCCTGTCCGCACGCGCATACACGTGCACAGCCTGCTCTCCATGGCATCACGCTCAGAACAAAACCCAGAGCTCCCCCGTGGCTTCTGTGTTCAAGCCCCGAACGTCAGCGCTGTCTCACGTCTGGTTCCTCCCTTGCTCGCTGCAGTCAGTCCCCCAGGGTCCTCCGTTCTCTTGCCTGGAAAGCCCTGTTCCCAGAGGCCTGCACAGCTAGCTGGCTGCCCATTCAGTCTTTTCTCAGAGGCCTTCCCCGACCTCCCATCCAAATCAGAGCACCACTCTCTATGCCTGCGCGCTGGTATTCTTCAGAAGATGGTTACTGAATGAATTACGAGTGTTAAAGGGCTATGAACAGAATCAATTTAAGAGGATTGATTGACAAAGATTACGGAGCTTTTCAAGTTGTAATTTTGGTCCTCTCACCTTGGGACATGGGCACGGAACAGCAGCTAGTTTTGTTTTCCTTTTAAGAAATGACAATTGGTTACCAAAACCGAACTCCAAACCCGCTTTAATTGCTAGCATTGTGAAACGTGTGCTCGCTCACTCCCTCTCTCTCTCTCTCAGGCAAGGTTAGTCAACTTGAACACATTTTAAGATTAAATAAGCCACTGAGAAGCAAGATGCTACTTCTGATGGGAGAAGCCTGGGGAGATGGACCAGCAGAAGAGGGGGGTTGGAGACTGGGTCCAGGATTCACAGGGAGGGAAGGTTTGCTAGACCCATGTCTTCGGTTCAGATGATGCCTTGACATCCAACCAGATCCTTCTTTCAGGACGGGTGTTTTAGGCAGAAAACACATACTGTGCTCTGAGATGTGTCACTGACGGAGGAGCATCTTTATTACATCCACCCTAGAGGAGAACAGCTGGGGTGTGAGAATTCCCTGCTTTTGCGACTGGGTGCACTTCATAAACAGGTGTCTTTTTCTTTTTTGTGTGTGCCTACTGTTAAATTGCCCAGTTTGACCAGTCTATGCGGGTGTGTTGCGGCCTCAAGTTTTCTCATCCTGTTGAGGTAGTCCCAGGGTTATTACCTTGGAAGAAAAAGGCAGAATGCAAGGACAATAATGTTTGTTTCTTTACTGTATTATGTATTCCCATCACCTAGAAAAATCAGCACCTAGTGTATGCTCAAATATTTTTGCATGAATGAGTGAAGTAAACATTTTAACTATTTGCTTTGTAGGATTGCTCAAATTTGTATTTAATATTTAAATGTAATGCATTCAAACTTTTTTATTTAAAAAATAATTCATGATTAAAGAGGAGAGCTTGAACAGAGTCATTGTGAAATATCAACAGGCCACTCCCTTAAATTTCACTTTTTTTTTTCAATTCTGATACCTTGACATTTTATCATCTTTTTGAGCTAAAACTGTTAAAAGTGATAAGCAGAAGATAGTTCCATGGTTGGAGAGGCTCTAATTTTTGAAATGCCAATGCAGAATCTCAGGCTCCATCTCTCTTTACCTGTTTGACAAGCACAAGGATTGCAAAGATATTATGTAAAATACTGATGATGGAATTACAGCATAAGATAGCTGGTGAAATATCCCCCAATGCTTAACAAAACAAAAGTATTTGAAGAGCCAAAATATTCCTCCAGAAACCTCAAAACAATGAAAAAAGTACAAACCTGTCCTGTAATCTGTGAAAGGTGACGGCTGGAGAGAAAAGCGGACAGAAAATTTTGGTGGAGTTTAGCACATCCAGTCACCCCTGACTTAGGGCCCAGCCAGAAGGTAGAAGTCACCCTGGGTGTTTCCAAAGGAGGGAAATTGAAGCTGGCGGAGGGTAAACCAAGGCAGGCCTGACTGGAGGGAACAGCGGGGCAGCTCCCACCCAGGGAGCCGGGTCCAAGGCAAAGGCGAGCCCACTGAGGAAGATGCCAGCTGCGCAGAGAGGGAGAAGGCCCACCTCCCCACCTCTGCTTCGGTCCAGTTCAGCAGAGCTTACCCAGAAGCAGGACGGCAAGAGAGCCCGGCACGTGCTCTGCAGCCCTGAGCTGGGAAGAAACGGGAGGAAAACGGACCTAAGAGCAAGCAAGCAAATAACCAGCTCGAGCAGAACAAGGGACGAAAGTGTGCCAGTTTCAGCAATGCTTCCTGGCAGGACTTGATGCAGCACCGTCTGTGAAGTCCTAACAGATGTCTGAGAAACTGTATTGTGACCCAAACGTTACAGTTAGTAAGTTGTTCAAATATAACGACAGCAGACACTCCCAAACATAAAAGGGTCAGAGACCTTGAAGAAAGCAATAACTGACAAAATCTAACCAAGAGATGAAGGGAGAAGGTGGTGAAAGCACCATTGGTGACGTGGAAGCAACCTAGACCTGCGACCCCAGAAGACGGGGCACGAGGCTCATGATGTAGGAAAGCGTGGCAAGGTTGGGATAAGGAAACGGAGGAGATCCAAGTGCAGTCATTGGCTTCTTAGCAGGGAGAAAACAGGAGACTGATCAATAGAAAGATGCTCTGTATGGGTAGGTCAAGCGCTTGCTCCAGCCGAGGCAAAACAATCATAAACAATTTGAAAACGTAAACACACAAAAAATTCAGAACTCAATACAAAATGCCTAAAACAGAAATAGTTGCTGTGAAGAAGACAAAACGTGGTAATAAATTAGAGACCCACAAGGGAGGGAGGTGAGGGGTTTATCACGGAGCCTGGAAAAGCCTCGCCTAAGACGTGACCTTTGGGCTGAGCCCTGAGGAGGGGGAACGAGGCAGCATGTCAAGCTCCACGTCACGTGAGGCTCGGCGGCACGACACGGGAAGCTGTCCCGGGAACCTCGTGAACAGAAAGACGCCTTTATCACCTCTGTTACTTCCAAGACTCCTTGGGAAATACGACTGTGGTTTTCAGTGATGCGAGGAAGCCAAGCTCAAGGGCGCTGGCTGTGCAACTGTGTGCGTTTATTCCCAACTCTGTGTTTAATGACTGCACGTTGGCAGCTCGAAATTGGCCACGGTGGTGATATGGACACCATGGAAATGGACTAACCCTCAAACCAGGCTTTACCCCACCCCCCGGGCCTGTTGTTAAGTATTCATCAGCACACTTCTGCATCTCTGACTAGCATTATCGCCCTACCAAATGTCTAGTTAATAAAAACGTGGACAAGTCCCCGGGCCAGTCTCTCCTGCCCCGGACACGACTAGAAGGAAAGGCAGCGGGCAGGCCGCTCGCCAGACCCTCTCTCGGCCAGGACCGGCCCCCTGCGCCCTGTTATTTAGCACTTTCACGGGCTCCGTCCATGACCTCAGTTAGGGGAACCGCGCCGCAGGCCTGGAGGGAAAGGATGGGGATCCGGGCATGAAGCTCGCTTGCAAAGGGCCCTCTTCCTGCCTCTGTGTCCCCCCTCAGCGTGGCACACTTTTTTAACACTTTACTTTAGCTCGGGGTTTTCCACAGCAAGAATGTTTGGGTGACGGGCACGATTAACTTCAGGGGTGACGCAACCTCTGGCTCACGTGGTCCCGTCAGGAGCCTGGAGGATTCTCCTCTCCCACATGCGCTGTGTCCTCTGCCCCAAACCCCACCGGAGAAGGGGTCAGCCTACCCTTCGGGGCCCTTCCCTGAGTCCCTTCAACTATTGTTACTTTCCATTTTGTTTCTGACTCCTCTCCTGCTTTAGTGTAGAAATAGAAAAGGAATGTCAGCTGATCAAGAAAAAAAAAGTGAGCATCTACAAGGAAAACTGTGTCCAGCATTGAGAGGGGATGGAGCGGCACCTGTGTACCAACCGGGAGAGAGAGAAACTGAGCTCAAGAGACAGTCAAGTCTGAGACTTCCCTGGTGGCCCAGTGGTAAAGAATCTGCCTTCCAATGCGGGGGAAGCGGGTTCGATCCCCGGTCAGGGAACTAGGATCCCACATGCCGCGGGTCAACTAAGCCCGCGCGCCACAACTGCTGAGCTCACGCGCCTCAACAAGAGAGCCTGCATGCCGCAAACTACAGAGCCCACGCGCCACAACTAGAGGAGGGAAAACCGGCACGCCACAGCTGGAGAGAAGCCCGTGTGCCTCCATGAAGACCCTGCGTGCTGCAACTAAGACCCAGCGCAGCCAAATATAAATAAATAATAGATCTTTAAAAAAAAAAAAAGATGAGCCAACTCAAGCCAGCGCCTGCGCTGCAGGCCAGCAGGAGACCCTCTCCCTGCATCCTCTCTGCTTCCAGTCAGTCAGTCATGTCCATCATCTTCTGTCTAATGCCGTGCAGGGTTAACCATATTTTGTTTGGTTGGCTCCACCGAGCTTACCAAGCAGGGAAAGCCACTGATGTCTAAGAAGGTGCGAAGCTGCCCTTGAGGCTGTTGGCTGGAATCCAGTCCCCCAGGGTCCGATTTGCCCGTAAGCAACACACAGGCCCCGAGGAGTCCCACGCAAGGACACACACGGTCCCCATTCCTGAATCTGGATATTGACATTGGGAACATGCTTGCCCTCTCTCCTCGCCTGTCCCAGTGATGCTTGTGACTTTTTATTTTGCAAAATGTCAGACCTATGAGACGTGAAGAGAACCGTCCAACGGACACCTGTGTGCTACCATCCAGAATCGGTCACTAACACTGTCGTAGCCCCGTTCCCTCCCTTCCCCCCAGACCATCTGGAAGTCAGTTGTAGACACTGTAGCACTCACCCTCCACACGCCAGCGTGACTCTCCCACAGATAAGGATAGCACCTCACATAACCAATAACACTGTATCACAAGAACAGATACCATTGGGTGGAGTTTGGGAGTTAAGGAAAATTAGAGAAACATCCATATGGAGGTCAAATCAGGGCTGCTTTGGCTTACCACTGTGTAAATTGGCTTTTAGAATCATTCTCTACAAGCATACTTGAACGTTTTACAATAAGCATCTTCTTTTGCAGTCAGGAAAAGAAAAGGGTTTGAAGCGGCATCAGGACCCGCAGATCTCAGCACCGGGCGGGCTGGGCCGTCCCGCTGGTGACACTAGGTGGCGGTGTTGGGCTGCCTTCAGGCAGATCATCCGAACCCGCAGGAAGGTCCCCCAGACACTTTAGGGCTGGGGCGGGAGAGGAGGATGGTGACGCTTTCAGAGAAGTTGCTAGAACTGCGAGCAGACCCTGAAGAGACTGGAAGGGGGGAATGGCGGAGACCTTATTTTAATGAACACCCTTCTTTTGCGGGGATATTGAGTCAGCACCGTCTCCGAGTCTGACCCACTGAAGTCAAATCCAGGCTCTGCCCTTCAAAGCTGACTTGCCATAGACTCAAGGAGGCTCGATGTCGCTGATCGTGTGTAGGACCTGCTGCACGGGACAAACGTTGACGATGCTCGGAAAGTCCTTAGCATGTGCCCGACACAAGGCACGAGCCGTGCCCTGCGGCCGTGGTCACTCATTCCTCCCCAACATCGGGTCCCTGTTGGCTTTATCCTCCTGAAAACCTCGCTGCCTCTGCTCTAGCCCACCTGTTTTCCAGAGCTACCTGTGTGTTGGGCGGACAGTGGACTCCTCTTCAGGTTAGGGAGGTGGACAGCAGCCTCGTGTTCAGAGCAGGACTGCACGTCCTCATGAGGTTTAGTCGTTATGTACTTGTGGCTTCTCTCCCACCACTTGAGGAGTAAACCCCACAAAGGCAGGGCCTGTATGTGTCTCGTTGGTTTCCGGCAGCATCCCCAGCGCCTAGACTAGAATAGGGCCTGGCACGTAAGTGCTTAATAAAGGTCTGTTGAATGCATAAACCCCCTGCCCCTTAACTGGAAGCAATCCCACCCTCTGCTAAGTTCTCTCCTCCTTCATCTGAACGCTCACCGTCGCATTGGATCTGTTGGTTCTGGAGCTGTCGGGATAGTAAGCAGTGCCCATGAGAGTAGCTCAGATTTGCATCCTATGAGATGCCTGCCTTGGGCACAGCAGTTCCTTGGTTGTTTTTGGCTATTTCTTTGGCTGTAGGTTTACTGTTTGGTGTTTAAATCATAGAGTTGGAGTTTTCAGAGCTGGAAAACATCCTCGAGGGCACTTTTCTGATGTCCTTATGGACAAAACACTTAGTTGTCCATGTAGAGATGAGCAGTCTAGGGCAGTGCCTGGGACAGAGGGAAGGAACCCAGGAGGAAGTCGTCTGAGCAGCACAGAACCTGCAGGAAGGACATGCTGTGCTGTTGCAGGAAGCCGTCCGCCTACCCTCCTCTGTCCACCCGGAAAACTCCAAAGGCTGTGGCTGGCGGGGTTCTACTCACCACCCACTCTCATCATGCGAGTGGGCTCGAGTGTCAGATGTGCCAGGACCGCCGTGCTGGCGACTGGATTGGAGGAGGAACAAACGGGGCTAGGTGGAAACAGGAGACGGGGAAGTGGGCCATTTGATGAGAGCGCCGGCAGGTGGATGGGGCAGGTCAGGAGTCCAGGGGGACAGTAGCCCAAAGTGGACAGTGATTCATTTACACAGGAAGACTCCAGCCAGGGGATGGTCGCAGCACTGGTCCTTGGGGGTGGGGCCCTGGATGAACTGGGAAAAACGACTAGATCGTGGGCAAGGAGATCAAGGTCTAGTTCAACAACCATGAACACTGATCAGGGGCACGAAGCCCCAGTTTGCAGGAAACTCACAATGTAGTTCAGGGCTGGGATCTCTGTTCTCGGTAGGGTCTGGGCTGGAAGATGAAGAAAATAAGGCGGCCGCACCCCGAGAGGACATTAGGGACAAGCTGAGAGTCAGCTGGCACCTGGGTACCTGGCTTTCCTTACTTGCTAGGTTTACAGCCCAGGGCGAGATGCGACTAATCTCCTCTGGGAACACCGAATGGTCAGCCAGGACAATCAGTGCAAAGGAATTCAGATAGACCTGAGTTCATATCTCAGCCCTGTGGATTTCTAGCTCCGAGACCTTGTGAGAACCAGCTCTGGGGAGTGTGATCTTCCTCGCGGGTAACAAGGGGATTTTGTGACCTGCTTTGAAGGGTGATTGTGACAATTAAATGAGAGATGATGGATGTAACGGAAGGTGCTAAATCGATGGTACTTATTATCTATCTAATTTGGGGGAAAGCAGGCATTATTGTTAGTGGGGTTTGTATCTCTTAGGAGTTGGCAAGAATTTAAAAGGGGGGGAAATAAAAATAAAAGGGGGGAAACGTTACCTCAGTAGGCAGATGATGGGCTAGACCGGCTTCGATCTGATCTTTGCTTTTCTGCTCAGATCCCAGGGGGAACAGAAGGTAGCAGAACCCAGCCAGGAGAAGCCAAATCTACAGAATGAAACAGATTCCTCTCTTTTCCGAAGAGAGAGGCCGGGGAGTGATGGGGTCCGGTATTTGCAGACCTGTGAGCAGTACCGTGGTGGCTCTAGAAACAAAGCTTGGGACTTTCTCTACCTGAAGAGGAAGGAAGTTGAAAAATCTTCCCGAAGGGGAAGAGAATATGAGTTTGATGTAGCAGTCACCACCTGTGGATGTTTCACTTTAACCAGGAACGTGTGTGTTTGCTTCGCCCTCCATCGGGCCTTCATTTACACCGCCCTGTGGTGAGAAGCCATGAAGGGGGTATTTAGCAAATTGAACTACTTGGCTGCTTTTGTGTGAGTGACTGCTCCACGCACTGCACTTCTCTGATCTGTCAGCTTTCTATTCCAGGCCAGTGCACGTACGAAGCCAGGATGTTACGGGGGTAGCTACCAGCCGAGCCGGTGGTGCCCGGACAGCAGTGATGAGCCTCAGAGGTGCCGGACCAACCTGCGAGGCAAATGCAGCCATGCTGCTTGGGCTACAAAGGCAGCCACTGTGTTCAGTCATCGATCAGGTCCCTACTACACATTGGGTTGTCGCACAAGATCATCTCCGTAGCCGCTGTAACGACCCTGCGGGGCGCTTGTCCTCCACCCGCCCAGGTAGCGGTGGAGTGGCTGGGAGTTAGGCCAGGTCTGTGAACCGGACCAAGCCACCTCCCCACCCTCTGCTTCTCTGACAGGGAGCCGCACGGGGGAGGCCACCCGCAGGGGGCTCTGCTGCCCTTTCTTATGCAGTACGGCCCCTGCATATGAAGCTTCAAAATCGCAAGCTCTCAAAGATGAGAACGTGCGTTCGCGTGTCCAGTCACGTGTTAGTTCACGTGTCTGGCGTACGTTGTCACGTGTGTGCGTCCTCTGCAAGTGGTCATGCTTTTGTGTACTTTACTGTACAGGACTGTGTAGACCACAGTAGTGCAGCATCTTTATTTCAAGCCCAGGTTGTCCGGAAGCGAGCGTGAAAGCAGCGGTATATAGCCGACTGTGTTAGTTGGATACCTAGACTAACTTTGTTGGACTTACAAACAAATCAGACTTACAAATGCGCTCTTGGAATGGAACTCGTTCGGATGTAGGGGACTTACTGTATTTTCTTCCGTCTCTGGCTTAAACCGGTGATGCCAGTTTAATCCCAGTTGTGCAGTCACCGCCGAGGTGCAGACACACCTACAAGCTAGCAGGAAGGCAGGTTCGCACCATGGGCTCTGGGGGTCCCGGCAGCACTGGCAGGGCAGCTTCAGGGCCCAGGACGAGCTGCAACGTCTGTTGGTAAAGGGTGACATTCTTTTTGCCCATTCACGCGGCAAACATTGAGCACCTTCTCGTGTGCCAGAAAATTTCCCCGGTGCTTGGGACACATCACTGAACAGAAACGCCCCTGCCCGCTGGAACGCGCACGCTTCCATGGGAAAACAGACAACAAATGGTAAACATCACACTTAAGTAAATTACGTGGTGAGTTAGAAGGTGATAAGTGATATGAATAAAGCTCAAGAAGAGCAGGGTGAGAAAATCCAGATGTGTAAGTGGTGCAGGAACAGACTGCCGTTTTATTTCATTTTAAAAATTATTTTGTCTTTTGATTTTTTTGGCTGCATCCCACGGCACGCAGGATCCGAGCTCCCCAACCAGGGATCGAACCCGTGTCCCCAGCAGTGGGAGCGCAGAGTGCTAACCACTGGACCGCTGGGGAGCCCCATGTTGCCACTTTGAATAGTGTGTTGGGGGGTCAGCATGGTTGAGCGGTGACACGGAGCCAAGATTGGGGCAAAGGCCCACCGGCTAGAGCAGGCCTGGCGTGGGGCCGGCGGAGCCATCGGCAGGGGCACCGGCAAGCTTGGATGGGTGGCGGGTCCACACCACGTGGGGCCCCGGAGGCACGTGAGGAGTGAGCCAGGTCCGTTGGAGGGTTTTGGTTGGAGCAGATCACGCTTACGTCTTAGAGGGCTGTGTGCCGAGAAGAGACCGAACGGGGGTGCAGTGAGGGGAGAAGCACGGCCCTTAGGAGCTACTGTAGAGGTCCAGGCGCGAGGTGCTGGGGGCTGGGCCATGCCGGGAGCACTGGGAAGGCGGCCGACCTCGCTGCTCGGTGCGCTAGATGCTGGGGGACGGCGAGTGACCCTTCGGTTCTGGGAAGAGTGAAGGAGAGAGGTGGGAGGTGGCCCTGGTTGCTCCCAGGACATGGTTGCGGATGGCGCAGGGCCGCTTGGGCACCTGCAGCGCTGGCACGGTGGGACGTGGCCTCCACGAAGGGCCCGGGATCGGGTGGAAGGACCCCATTTCCACCGCTCCACCAGTCCCTGCGGCCCTCGAGGGGCTCAGGGGGGCACGATGCTGGCGGGTGAGGTGGGTCCGCTGGGGAATGTGGTGTGTGTGCGTGTGTGTGCGCGTGCGTGCGTACGTGTGCGTGTTGTGCTGCGTGTGTGCGTGCGTGCGTACGTGCTGCATGTGTGCGTGTGGGTGTGTGCGTGCGTGTGTGCGTGTGCCAGGGAGGGGTCCTGCCTTGGGCAGGTGGGGGCAGGGGCGGGACCACGCGGCGCTGCCTCATCAGGGCCCCAGGCCCTCGGGGATGCAGGGACCCCGTACACCTGCCCAACAGGCCCAGCGAGGTTTGTTACGCCAGAGGGAGTAAAAGCCCACCTTGGCACTGTGGGCCCTGCTGGGCCCTGGCTGCGGGACCTTAGCGTCCGGCCGGGCTGGCCGCTCGGGGGCGGCTCGGGGCGGCAGCGGGAGTCAGCGCCCTTCTCTGCGCCGAGGACCAAGGCTCGCCCGGGGCAGCGCGGCTCAGCTCCGCCGCGGGCGCCTCCAGGGACCGCGACCTTCCCTCTCGGAACCGCCCCCGTGTGGGTGATGGCTGTGGGGCCGCCAGCCCGACGCTGCCAGAGCCAGGGGCCCCGCCGCCCGCAAGGAGAGCCGAACGAAGCGGGGCTCAGGGCTCGCTGACGAGGTCAAGGCCTGGTTGTCCACACCGCCCGCAGCCGCTTGGCAGAGGCCGAGCAGCCGAGTGCTTCCCGCCGTGAACCCAGCCCGCCTTTCCAGAAGGGTCGGGGCCCGGGGGAAAGGAAGGTCTCTTCTGGGGGGTCGTGGACGCGGGGCATGCGCACGGAAGCCTCCAGAAGTCCACCCGAAAGGCAGGAAGGGGGACTGCCCTGGGGGCCTGGTGGCTAAGGGTCCGCGCTCCCGGGGCAGGGACCCGGGCTCCATCCGCGGCCGGGGAGCCGGATCTCACTCGCTGCAACTAAGACCCGGCGCAGCCCAACAGACAAACAAATAAATACTATTTAAAGTCAAATAGAATAAAATAAAAAGGCCGGAAGGTAGGGAGGCGGGGAGGCGTCCCGCCCGCGCGGCCGGCCGCCCGGCGTGAATAAGCCTCTGTCCCCGAGGAGGGGGACGTTGCCGCCGCGCACGAGGGCGAGAGGCCTGACCGCACTCTTGACGTGCGGGAAACTCCTGACCCCTCCGCTCTAGCTGTCCTGCCACGTGCCAGGTAAACATTTGGGAGGAACGCTTTTCCCTCGGGGCCAGGTGGCCCTCAGGGAGGCTGGCAGAGGCGGGCCTGGTCACAGGCTCCGGCCCAACTGCCCGGGGGTCACGAGCGCCCTGCACGCGCCACGGGACGCCTGGGGTCGCGGCCTGTGCAGCCGGGGAGCTGCCCGCTCACCCGCCCTGCGGGCAGGACAGCGGCCCCTGGGCGGCCGGGGGCTGTGCGGGGGAATTCAGGCCTGGGCGGCGGCTCCTGGTAGAGGCACGGAGGCCGCCAGCGAGGCCTCTCCGCGCCGGGGCGCCCGGGAGTAACGGCAGCGGCTTCGTGTGGCCCGTCACCCGGAGACCCCCACCCCCGCCGCCGCCGCCGCCTGCCACCTCTAACCCCAGCTCTGCCACCAGGGGAGGGGGAGCGGGGCCGCGGTCTAGCTGAGTCTGCCGTGTCCCGTCCCTGCCACACCCTCTGCAGCCCGCGTGGGGCCCAGCCCTGGGCTCTGCAAGCCGGGGCCCTGCCCGGCAGGAGTCAGAGCTGCAGACACCTGGAACGGGTCACGTCCGGAGAGGTTCGGGCCGTGACGTCCAGTGGTCCCCAGACAGGTGAAGGGGCGTCGCCGCAGGGATGGTGCCTCCGCTGAGGATGCTCCGAGGGGACGTGTGATGTTTAAAATCCTGTCAAGTCTGTAGGTCTCGCAAAGGAAGACTTTGCAGGCAGGAGGGTCTCTAAACCCCAGGAGGACTGCAGAAAGAGGCAGGGCCTGCTTGGGGCAGCCCGAGGGGCCAGGCGGGTGTGCGTGTGGAGGCCTCTTCCAGCCTGGGGATGCGCTGGGATCTGAGTTAACGAAGAGATGGGTTCAGGGAGGAGAAGAGCCTGTACGGACCAGCAGGCAGCTGAGAGACGGGCGTGTGCGCCGTGTGCGAGGTGTGCACAGGGGCGGCAGGGAGTCCAGCGCCGACGCTTTCTGATTCAAAGGAGGAGCGAGAAGTATGAGTTTTGTGGTCACACTGTAATTAGACGCTCTCGGTGCCCTGGCCAGCGTTGTCACCGGTGCCACTTGAGCAGACCTGTTGACGGGGCCTGATCTTTCTCCCAGAGGCTCGTAGGCGCCTGATTAAACACGAGCTCCGGCCTCAGCTGTGAAGTCCTGCTCTGGATGCCTTCCACTGACGCCAGACCAGTTCTGCTCGGGCAAAGCTGCAGGATCAGGGCTGGGGAGGGTTTATTTATCTAGAAAACTGAATCAGGCTTGGACCTAAAACCAGAAACTGTGACGTATCTAGACCAGAGCTGGGAAAACATCCTCACAGTGTTCAGAGCCTTCTGGTGGCATCTCCTCATTTACGGTTTATTTTGGGATGGTGATGTTTCAAGTTCTTGGACTTTCCAGAAACTTACTGTATTTCATGGCCTTCATTCACCAACCTCCCAGAAATCTGTATCAAAGCAAGCCTGCACTTATGGTGTTGGAGGGTTGCCTTCTGCTCTGAGTTCTCCTGGAGCCCAAGCTTCTTTCTTGGAGACACTTGGGCTTTTGGGAGTTGGGGGTAGGACCCTGTGATAAGCTTGCAGACCTTCAGTCATTCAGTGAGAGCTTCTCCCTTGTTGAGGCAGGATTAAAAGGTCAGAAGCACTCAAAATCTAGAATGGGGTGACCTGTGCTGGACTTCTAGATTCTAAATTAAAAGATTGCAGTCTGTATATTTCTCTTTAAGTATTGCTTTGGCTGCCTTCCACAAATTATGATATGTTGTATTTTTATTATCCTTCCGTTCGAAAACTTGTTTTGTTTTGTTTGCTTTCATTTTTATTTTATTTTTTATTGAAGTTTACTTGATTTACAGTGTTGTATTAGTGTCAGGTGTACAGCAAAGTGATTAAGTTATATATATATATATGTTATATATAAATATATTAAGTTACATATATATATTCTTTTTCAGATCCTTTTCCACTATAGTTTATTACGAGATACTGAATATAGTTCCCTGTGCTATACAGTAGGTCCTTATTGCTTGTCTATTTTATATATAGATAGTAGTGTGTATCTGTTAATCCCAAACTCCCTTTCCCCTTTGGTAACCATAAGTTTGTTTTCTGTGTCTGTGAGTCTGTTGAAACCTTTTCTAATGTCCCTTTTAGCTTCTTCTTCAGTCTGTGGATTGTTCAGAAGTGTGTTGTTTAATTTTCAAATATTTGGGGGTTTCCTAGTTATATTTTTAATATTGATTTCTAATTTAATTTCGTTATAGTCAGAGAGCATACTTTATATGATTTCAATATTTTAAAGTTTATAGAGGCTTTTTTCTAGCCCAGCGTATAGTTTATGCTGCTAGAGGTACCATGAGTGAAAAGAACGGTACTCCGCCCTTGTCAGGTACCTAAAAACGTAGGCGGTGGTGTTCAGATCTTCTTGTGTTTCTTGATTTCTGCCTAGTTATTCTATTAGCAATCTTGTCAATTGCTGAGAGGGGGCTGTTAAAATCTCACACTAGAATTGTGGAGAGGTCTCCCTCTCCCTTTAATTATAGCAATATTTGCTTCATGTGCTTTGAATCTCTGTAGTTAGACACACACTCATTTATGGTTGTTATGACTTTGGATGAGCTGATCATTTTATCTCAATGAAATGTCCCCTTTCGTCTCTGGAAGTACTTCCTGTCTTAAGGTCTGTTTTCTCTGTAGTAACACAGCACTGAGCCGTCTCATGCCCGCTCTTTGCTTCATGTATCCTTCTCCATCCGCTTACTTTCAGCTTACATGTGTTGTTATATTTAACCTGCATTTCTTCTGGACAGAGCATATATATAGAATCTCTATTCTGACCGTCTCTGCCTTTCAACTGGAGTGTTTAATCCATCAATCTTTAACGTAATTATTGGCATACTTGCGTGTGGATCCACTGAATTTGTTTTCTCTTTGTCTACTCTCTTTTTGTTCCTTTTTCTTCCCCACCTCACAGCCTTCTTGATCTCACTGCCAGGCCTGTCGGACCAGATTTATATCTGCAGCCCGGGCCCCTCCCCTGGACCCCAGGCTTTGAGATTCAAGCCTCTCCTCAACATCTGTCTTTGGGCACAAAGGCGTCTCACGCTCATGCCAGGCCCAGCCTCCTGACGGCCCCTCCTGCTTCTCTCTCAGTGGTCCCCTCGAGGACGGTGGCGATTCTTCCTGGTGCTTCGTCCGCAACCCCCTTCTACTGCTCGGCATTCGCCCCCTCCTTCCTGGCCTTCCAGCCAAAACCTGGAGTCAGGCTCGACTCTCCTTCTTTCACCCTCACATTCAATCCATACGTCTCCTGTCTGTCTCATCTTCAACAGACGCAGAACCCACTGCTTCCCACCACCTCCCCTGGACATCCTAGACGGAGCACCATCACCTGGCACCTGGGCCACAGCGCCCACCCGCGGCGGTCATCCCACAGTCTACTCTCAACGCAGCAGCCAGAGGGCTTCTTTGAGAAGCTAAGTCGCATCACTCCTGTGTGATGCAACGTCTGTCATTTCCTCAGAGTAAAAGCCAGAGGGTTTACAAGGACCTATCGGACCATTTCCCGCACCTGCTCTGTTCTCTTCTACGCCTCTTGGTCACTCCGTTCTAGCCATCTCGGCCCCTTTACTGTTCCTCAAACTCTGTTTCTTGACGTTTTTTCGTTAGTGCCTCCGCCGGGAGCAGAAGGGAAATGCCTATTTAGATATATTTTTCCTCTTGACCCTCTTACACCACCCTATGAAATCTTAATGCCATAAATATACTACATTTGATTATCTACCGTCTCTGTGTTTGTGCTTTACACCAGTGGTCCCCAACCTTTCTGGCACCACGGACCGGATTCGTGGAAGACAGTTTTTCCATGGACGGGTTGGGGGGGTTGGTCCAGGCGGTCATGCGAGCGACGGGGAGCGGCAGGCAGATGGAGCTTCACTCGCCTGCCCACCACTCACCTCCTGCTGGGCGGCCTGGTTCCTAACAGGCCGCGGACCAGGACCAGTCCATGGCCTGGAGGTTGGGGACCCCTGCGTTACACATTAAAAGAGTACGTTTTTTTCATCCTCCAAGAGTGAACTTTCTGCCCCTTTGGACGACGTCTCCCTGGTGAGAAAGCGTGCTTTCCCTCCTTGCACGTAGTTCTACCTCAGGGCCTTTGCACCTACTGTACCTTCTGTGCACAACACTCTTCCCCCATCGAGCTGTCGAGCTCACTCCCTCACCTCCCCCAGGTCTTACTGAGGCGGTCACTTTTCAGAGAGGCATCCCTCAGTCACTCTGTGGGACAGTGACTCCGTGACTCCAGCTCCCCCCTTCCTGGCTCTGCCTTTCACCTGAGCACTTGTTACCACCGCCATGTCCACATGTTACTCACCTATGTTTTGTTGTCTGTCTGTCTTCACGAGAGTGCAGATTCCAGGAGATATTTGCGTTCGTCGATGGCCCCCGGATCTGGCCCGCTTCCTGGCACACGGAACATGCCCTGTTAACACTTGTTGAGTGCACACATGCCATGCTTACCTGTGCGTACCTGCCTTCACTGTGTGGCCCCGTGTGCCAGCTCATCCTCTTTTCTCCTTTTCATCTACCAAGTCCTGTCTTTGCTTTAAAGCCCAAGTCAGTACCAACTTCTCCCTGATCCCTCTCCTTGTTTTATGTCCTCAAGAATATTATAAAGTTTTGGACTTCCCTGTGGTTAAGAATCTGTCTTGCAATGCAGGGGACACCGGTTTGATCCCTGATTGGGGAACTAAGATCCCACATGCCACGGGGCAACTAAGCCCATGCGCCACAACCACTTAACACCACAACTAGAGAGAAGCCCGTGCACCACACTGAACAGCCTGCGTGCCGCAACGAAAGATGCTGCATGCCACAACTAAGACCCGAGGCATCCAAAATAAATAAGTAAATATTAAAAACAAAACAAAGAATATTATAAAGTTCTTATACCCCACACTCCTGGCAGGAGTTATAGAATTAGAATTAACTATTGAAGGCTGAACTTCTTTTCTTCTTGGTCTAATGTGCCTCAGAACTATTCAGTGACACTACCTTTTAGCTCCAAGAGATGCTGGGTTATTCGTGAAACTGTGAAAGTTTATATACCATCAGAAGACTGAGTGGAATGGGGGGCGGGCTTCTGAGTTGAATGTGTGGACACAAAGAAAGGAGAGAAAACCATTTCATCTCCAGGCTGATTAACACCGTTGAAGTGTGCCTGGGTGGATTCAATTGGCCTGGTGCTACTGGAAGTAAGGAATATATTTTCTTGCTGGTTTTCATTGCATTAGATCATGTTGTTTTAACCCAAGGACCTCAGGAAGTGCAGAGTAAATTGGAATGCTCAATCAAATAAAAAAAGTCTGCTTAAACGGAGTTATGGTTGGTTGTGCCACAAATGCTGAAGTTCAAGTTGACATTCCAGCCTGAGCTCGTAATGTTATTATGAGGACCCTGTAGCAGGGGGAGGGGGAGAGGGTATCAGACTTCAACACACTGGTGTGACTTTTGTTACTTCAGAAGAGAATGAACCTTGTGATAACCTAACTCTTTTGTGGTTATTCATTTTCTCATGTGTTCAAAGGTCAGTCTGGGCAGGACAGCAAGTGTCCATATAGTTTGCCATTTGCTTGGTGGGCCTTGGCTGGTGGAACAGAAGTGCCTTAGGGGAGATTGCAGTCCACGCCGTCCTGGCCATCCCATCTCTCCAGCGCTGGCGGGCGTGGGGAGGGAAGGGTGATCCTGTAGCGGGAGTGAGGGAGGTGCTCGGTAGCCCCAGGGGCCTGCATTCCGGAGGCCTTGGCTTCTGGCGTTATCTGCGTGCTATTGACCCAGGAATATGAGCAGTGAGTCTGGAACCTCTCAATCTAAAGAGTGAGTGATGGTAAACTGTTTGCTTCTGGCACAAGCCCGTTCGTTGCAGCAGCACAACCGTATTTGGGGAGCTGGACTTCTCAGAGACAGCTGGGGTAGCCTCTGGATGTGATTGAGGGCAGGAAAAGTCTGTGTTCAATGTCTTCCTGGTTCTTCCTTCTTCGTCCTCATCCTCCTGGTCACGGTCCCTCCTCACATGTCAGCCCCTTAGAATACTAGGAACCAGTCTTTACAGCTTAGGAGACAGTCCCTCGTGTAGTATTTTAGTTAAACCTCACGATGTTCCCAGGCGGCAGGAATTATCACCGGGACCTCCACTTGGTCAACAAGAAAATGGAGGGAGACATTGAAGCAGGAATCACCTTCTGGCATCACTTCTCAGATCACATAACCTGTGCAGCACACGGCTCCTGGCCAGAACCCTCGGGCTGCCGCACCAGATAATCAGATAACGAGGAAGCACGTCCTCCATGACGGGCGTTGTGCTACGTGCGTTGCACGTAACGTCTTGTTTTTCCTCCCCGTATCCTTATGAAATGGTTATTTTATTCCCATTTTAAAAATGAAAAAATAAAGGCTTAGGAAGATGTGTAGACTGCCACCAAGTGTATGACAAACAAACAGCTCCATTAAATCCATCTTTATTAAGAAAAACAAAACACTGGAGGAATCACAGACCTAGTCACGGTGTTGCCAGGGTGCAGGTGGCGTTTGGGGTCCAAGCGTGCCTTCCTCGCCCCAGTCCACTGCCCCCTAAACTCTGGGGGAGGAACATGTAGGGGGCGTGTGAGGCCCAGGAGGTTTACAGGCAGGAAAGCATCCTTGTTGAACCGTTAACTCAGAAGCCAGCGCTTTGTATTCTAAACCAAGGTAATAGTTAAAGAAGAGGCATAACTGCTACCAAATTTAGGTGAGAAGGTAGTTGGTTGAGTTTGTAAAACCCAGGCTAAGAAGACGTCAAGGGAGAGACCAGCTGGCATCTCTGGGTGGCTCTCAGCCAGTTGGTAGAAGTCATTTTGCTGAAACTTCTTTAATAAGCTTTTACTAAACACTTATTTTAATAATTTTTTTGCTCCTTTCCCCATGGCTAGCACTGTTCACACCCCAGTCCACACATCAACCCAGCCTCTGCCCTCCTCTGCTCGGCCACTGCCGTTCTCCCAGGCCCATCTCTTTCCCACTGGTGCTTGGAGACTATCCAAGCTTCATGTCGGCCAAGAGGCCAACGATATTTGTCCTTCCCTCTCTGCTTAGAATCTTGTCTCAGGGCCTCAGGCTTGCTTGGACAGGGATTTGATCGTAAGACAGAAAGCTCAACTCTCTCGGTACCGTGTGACTTGGGAGATCCCACTGGTCAGAACCTAGGCTCTACCCAGCCTTGCCACATTGCTAATGAGGGATGCAGGACCCTGTGACGGGGTGAGAATCTCAGGAAGAAGGAGAAAGGCTTTTAATCTTTTTCGCAAAAGCTCTATCCCGAGTCAGTGTTTCATAACACGACAAGCACAGTTGAGTCCTTGTAAGACAGTCCATTTGTCCGCAAGTAGAAACATTTAAGATGATGGGTGATTTTTTTGGTGTGGTTCCTTTATCCTAATAAATAGGCCCACATTCCCTGTGGCTGCACTGGAGCTTTCAGCATGAAAGACTCATCACAGGCAGCGCTCCCCGAAGGGACGATGGACGTGCCTGGGAAGTTCATTGCCACTGATGGTGAAGGGTGTGTACGGGGGAGGGCGCCTCCATTCCCTCCAGTTGCAGCTGTCCCTTTATACCACCCGTCTGCCAACTGTCTCCGAGGACTTGCTGTTAACCAAGTTAAGTGAACACAGAAAGGAATCCAGAAAGCGATAAGAGATTTTAAAAATCAAAACTGAGAACTAAGTATCAAATTTTCCCTCTGGCAGTCTTATCCGGGGAGCACTTCTCTAGCACGTGGGGCAACACAGAAAAACTATTTGATACTAATGATGATTGAAATATGATCTAAATTAATTTACTATTTCACTAGAGTGGCTGACCTTCTAATGCAAGAGTAAGCTTCCCGCTCAGGTTTCTACTGGGTTATGACAGTTGGGCCAGAGAAAAGGGCTTTCTGAATAATAATGCTTTGCCTGTGTTAAGGTGATACCAAGTTAGCACCTCAAAGAAATAATTATTTGGTTAGAAATAGTGCCCCAGTTACCCGGAAGAGTATCTGGAAGGCTGGCTTGGTAAAGTGACTCTGAAGCCTTGGGTGGGTCCTGGGTCCCTGCTCCATTGCCTTTGAGCTTTGTGATGCAGATCAAAGACGGGACCACTAGGAACTGCAGTTTCCTCTTCTGAAAATGGGGATAATAATACCTCCCCCCTCTGTATCATAGGATTGTCAGGATGAACAAATGAGGTAAAGCAGAACTCTTCAGAGACCGTAAAGCGTTACATAACTATTAGTTGTCACTACATGCTTTTCCGTGAGGCTAACGCCAGGAGACAGGTCATAGGGTATCTGGCAACCCGGCGGCAGGTGTAGGTCTCAGTGTGTATCTGGAGGAGCCTCCGTCTTGCTGGTGGAGCAGGTGTACAATCCCTCAACCGTCTCTCGCCACGTCTTCTGGGGCTGGGGGCGGGGGGTGGTACTTGGTGTCTCCCGTGAAGCTCAGGGCGAAGGTCCTCCAAGTGTGGCAGCATCAGGAGCATCAGCAACACCTGGGGACTTGTTAGGATGCAAGTTCTCAGGCCCCACTCCCGACCTGCCGAACAGAAACCCTGGGCTTGGGGCCCATCAATCTGTTTTTTTTAAATTGTTTTAGAAATAAATTTATTTATTTATTTTTGGCTGTGTTGAGTCTTCGTTGCTGTGCGCGGGCTTCTCATTGCGGTGGCTTCTCTTGCTGCAGAGCATGGGCTCTAGGTGTGTGGGCTTCAGTAGTTGTGGCACGTGGGCTTCAGCAGTTGTGGCTCACAGGCTCCAGAGCGTGGTCTCAGTAGTTGTGGCACACGGGCTTAGTTGCTCCACGGCATGTGGGATATTCCCGGACCAGGGATCAAACCTGTGTCTCCTTCCTTGGCAGACGGATTCTTAACCGCTGCGCCACCAGGTGAGTCCCCAATCAGTCTGTTTTAACAAGCCCTCCAGATGATTCCGACACTTGCTCACATTTGAGAACCGTGAACTAGGTCTTGGAGGCTTTGCAGAGACCAAGAACAAGGGCCCCGCTTTTTTCTTTCTTTTTTAAAAAATTTTATTGGACTCTAGTTGATTTACAATGTTGTATTAGTTTCAGGTGTACAGCAAAGTGTTTCAGTTATACATACACATATATCCACTCTTTTTTTAGGTCCTTTTCTCATATAGGTCATCACAGATGATTGAGTAGAGTTCCCGGTGCTCTATAGCAGGTCCTTGTTGGTGATCTATCTTATACATAGTGGTGCGTGTGTGTTCATCCCAAGCTCCTAATTTATCCCTCTCTGCCAAGTTTCCCCTTTGGTAACTTTGTTTTCAAAATCTGCGAGTCTGTTTCTGTCTTGTAAGTAAGCTCATTTGTATCATTTTTAAATTAGACTGCATGCGTGAGCGCTACCCCGTGATACCTGTCTTTCTCCACCTGAAGGACCCCACGTTGCCGGCCTGTTACTCACCCTCCGCCACACGAGCGGGCATCACAAGGGAGGCTCTGGATTCTAGAGCCTCAAGGGACTCGAGAAGCCAGTTTTCAGGTTGGCTCCTTTTGTAGCTGAGGATTCTGCTACCCCAAGGGGCTCAGTGAGGGCTGATCCAAACCCAGAGCTGGGGTCAAGGTGATGCTCAGCCCCGGGCTCTTCTCCCACTGCCTTTCTTGCATCCAGATCACAAAGTTCCAAGCACTTGCTACTCAGAGGAGGAAGGACCCCGCGGAGCAGCAGGTCAGGTGGGAAGCTGGGTCCCCTGAGGGCAGGGCCCCAGGGGAGGTCGCGGCTACCTTCCTGGTGGCCTGGAAGAGACGTCATCTCCAGGAGTGACTGGTGGGGCTCCCGCCGTCCTCCTCAAGAGGGAAATCAGGTATGGGCCTCAGTCAGGAGCCCTGAGGGGTCCCTTCCCTGGAAACCACTTCCCTGGTGGGCGCGGGCATCCTGGCTGGTGTGAAGGCTATGATTCTCGTTGCTTTGGTTTATGTACCTAATGATGCCGAGGTCAGGGTCAGGGTCAGGGAACATTTTCTACAGGAAAAGGCCAAGGTCGGAGCAGAGGGAGATTGCACATTGAATCAAGCATCAGGGAAAACGGTCACTGACAGCTACCTAGGCAGGCTGGTTCCTGCAACGAAAGCTGAAATCCAGGAACGACCCCAAACCCATTCCCAGAAATCCTCACTTCAGGCTCGTAGGAGGTGAGTGAGGTCTGGGTGTGACGGTGGTTCAATCAACTTGTAAACAGCCCTATTCTGAGCAGCAAAAGTTCTCTCTTCTCCTTTACCCTCTCCCTCAAATTACTCCTTTTGTCAAGAGGTAATTTGGCCTTTCAGTATCGCCAAAATGTTGCTATGGACTTTCGGAAACGCTCACAATTTCTCCCCATACCCTGGTTCAAAGAGAAACGGACAGGGAATGTGGTGGCCCATCACAGCTTCTCCCTTTGAGACGGCCAGACAGTGATGCCCTGAGCCTAGAGTCTCCTTAGGAGCCTCAGCCGCTGTAGCCCCCGGGGTGGAGGGTGAACCTCCGCTCAGCTTCCTCAGCTCTAAAGTCAGAGACAGACGCGATCATCTCCATGATTTAATTTAAAAGAGGCTGACGTGGCCTCACGTAGCTCTTACTTAGTACCAGAGGAATTGTTTGATTAATTTGATCAGTCTAGACTGGCAACTCATGTGGAGTTGGAGCCTGAATGATCCTGTTAGCCGCTTGGCTTTGATCTCGACCCAAATGAGAGTCAGGTTCTCGGGTCACGTGAGGGCAGGCCGTGGGGCCCCAGGGCGCATCCGAGGCGCACTGCCACCCTCAGGGCCGGGGAATGTCAGTCACCTTCCTTCGGTGTTGCGTGGATCAGGACAGGAGGGGATCTCTGTTTAATTCATGTGTTTGGAGGTTTTCTGTTTGCTTTTGAAAGTTGAAATTGGCCAGAAGAGTTTGTGGATTTGTAGGAACAATGCACACGTTTAGGTCTCAGAGGTCTCAGAGGCAATGCCTCTCGGGGGTTCTGTTCAGTAAACGCATTTCCATCAAAAATACAAAAAAAAAACAAAGAATGAACCAGGGTGGCCCAGGTATGACCTCCTCCTTGGGAGGCGCGCTGGCCTGCTGGCGGGTGACACAGACCCTCACGGGGAAGGGCGCTCTGTTCAGAACGGCGGTCACAGCCATGGGCCACACCTCACCTGCTGCCACCAGCTTCCCCGGCCTCATGCCCAGAGGAGCTTATTCGTTACTGTCCGAGGCCCTAGGAAGCTTCTGGGAACAGGGCTCACAGCCTCTTACTGAGGTCACCGCATGACACCGAGACACGTTCGTTGAAACACTGAGTCTCAGTTTCCCCTAGAAGGACCTCGCTTTCTGTGTCAACAGCAAAGGGCAGCCGGCCGTCCTCCCAGGTGGGTGCTGCTTCCCTCTGGTCACTAGAGGGCGAGAAAGACCCAAGCCCAGGCCGGCCCCCTCTGGCCAGAGTGTGTGTCCCCTCCAAGAGGAGAAAGCTCTGGGCTGCAAAGACAGTGCGTCTTTATTCTCTGGAAAATAAAACTGATAATGGCTGTGTATGTTCCAGTGTTGGCTTAGGAATAAGGGGTTACCTTGGTGGGTTTTCCACTTCCCTTTTCATTTTTAAACATTTTTTACGTTCTCTAGAGAGTGAACGCAATTAAATAGCTTGAATGATGCACAGTTAAGAACCCAAACGTGTGATAAAGGAGCAGCTGGTGGTTTGGGACAGAGGCCCTGTTCCCGGCGCTGCTACTGTGGCCTCAGGGGCCCGTGACACACGGGGAGGACGATGCTGGGAGGTCAGGGCTTTCAACAACAGGAAGGGTACAGCCTGGGCTTGGCGGTTCTGTTCCCGGTTCTGCAGGGCCCGGTCCCAGGAGCATCTCAAAGCAGACTTATCAGGAATTTAAAATAACATGTTCCAAATGAACCTGTCTAGGGAACATAATCAGACTCACAGACATAGAGGACAGACTTGTGGCTGCCAAGGGGGAGGGGGGTGGGGGAGGGATGGAGTGGGAGTTTGGGATGAGCAGATGCAAACTAGTGTATATAGGATGGATAAACAACAAGGTCCTACTGCAGAGCACAGGGAACTATAGTCAGTATCCTGTGATAAACCATCATGGAAAAGAAGATGAAAAAGAATGTATGTATATGTATAAGTGAATCACTATGCTCTACAGCAGAAATTAACACAACATTGTAAATTAACTCTACTTCAATTTAAAAAAAAGAATGGAAAAAGAAATAACGTGTTAGCAAAAGCTGGGAAAATAACATACAGCACCACTGTGAAGAAAGATGTGGGATCCCCAACTCACCTCCTCTTCCCCCACCTCTGCTTCCGCCCTCCTCTGCCTTTTTTTTGGGGGGGGGTCTCGAATTATGCTATAGATATGAAATGATTTTGGAGGAAGCTTGTTAAGGTCTGCTGAGTCTTTATCCCCATAGAAAGTTAAATCTGTCCACTTGTCAAGTGAAAGAAGATGGACTCTGTCAGGACAGAGAGAAAGGAAGTGCCTTTCGGTAACACACAATGCAGGTTTGGGAGAATGTCTATGAGTCTGAAATGGTTTTGAGATTTTCTCCTTGGTCTTGTGTGGATCCCAAACTTGACTTAACAGCCCAGTTATCAGCTGTCTTCCTGTGGTCCACCTACCCTTTGCAGCCCACGCTATGATCCCCTGCCGATGAACTAGACCTGCCAGGTTAGTAAGGGCTGGGTCGTACTATGCTTTTTTTGTGAATTAGAAAAAGGCACCTCCTCTCAGGCAGTCAGGGCAAACCCCAGGGTGCACGGTGGTTCTGGGGATGGGAGCTGAACCTCAGCCCTCACTCATCCCCTCAGCGGGACGTCCTTGGTCTGGAGCAGCTTGGCACAGTCTGAGTTGACTCTTCAGTTCTTAATCCTTCATGAGTTCCAGGGCCCAGCATTTTCCCTACTTCTGGAAAATGACACAGCGTTTCATCTATAACCAGAACCTGTGGCTGTAACTCTAGCATCTTAGTGTTGAAAGAGATTTTAAAGGGTCTCTTGCTCCAACCACTGGTTCACATGTCCTTCACCGGACTTCCTCTGGGGAAGCGCTGGGGAACCACCGCCCCTCCCGGCTCCCAAGAGCAATCATGCTAGCAAGGTCTTCCTTACTTTTAAGTGTTCCTGACAGCTTACTGCTGGCACCCACTGATCCTTGGTGCGCCCTCTGCTGTTATACAAGCAAGTCTCCTTTTTTATCATTGAAAGTTTTCCCTTCACGTTTATTGTTAAGCGTGGCACTGAGTGCCTTTACCAACTTGATCACTTCTCAGAGACCTTTTAAGGTGCTCCGTCTGCATTAAGCTCATGTTCTAGAATGGTCTGATCAGTGCAGCTTCCAGTAGGACAGTCATAATTTGGCGGTGGACTTTTTTAAACTGGCACTGGCACCAAGTTGCCTTGTCAAATACCTGTGCTATTATCTGCATCTGTTTTTCAGGGACAGAGCTCCTAAGTGACAGAGAGGGTCAGATGGCTGCTTTTTGGAGGCGTTCGTAAAGCATTTCTTGAAAAGTAGTAATTCCACTTTATTTGACTTGATAGAGAAGGTGGCCCTCGCCGTTTTGGACCCTGATTTCACTTTTGAGGCTCTTCCACAGAATCTGGAAATGATCTTAGAGATCATTCTACTGGTCGTACCTGATGCATGACAAAACAGGCCTGGGGAGGTTTGTCCACGTTTGGCCCAAACCACACACTGCTGGCCGGAGCCCTATGTATGCAGAGCCCCAGGAGCAGGGAGCACCTCCTCCTCTTCTCTGAGTTGGGAGCTCCTGAGGGACGTGGACCAGGGACAGTGCCCCGCCACCTGCCCTGGCCACAGAAGTTTCACACTTCCTTTTTGTGTTTTCCAAGTTTCCTTCAATGATGCATAACTTTTGCAATCAGGAAAAATATATATATTTTATAACTATATTTATATAAAACAGTGGTTTTTCCAAACACACGTAAACTCCCCTGGCCTCGTCTCTACAGCTGCAGGTGCCAGGCAGGAATGTCTATTCCACCACCCTCCACTGCTTGCAATAATTAAATGATTCCCGGATCCCATTTTGACCAAGAGCTAGACAACAACACAGCCCTTTCCCATCCCATCCACCACCCTCCTCACTCCCCCGCTGCACCGGGCTTGTTCTGAAGACCCACGTCTGTTCCCTGCGTTAAAGGGGACAGGGAAGGAGGTTTTGGTGCGGGCAGGACTGAGAACTCCAGCCTGATGGGGCGCCATGGCACAAGGGTCGCATCGCCCATCCCTGCAGACTCTAGCCTGGGGGGCTCTGTCCAGACCAGGAGAGTCTGCCCGCCGCTTGTTTACTTCGGGAAGAGCCCGGGGGGAGGCGGCGGGGAGGGGCGGGGCGGCCGAGGACAGCTGGCCGGAGCCGGCAGGCGAGCGGCCGCGGGGCCGCAGGGGCGCTGCTCTCGAGGCCGCGGGAGGACCGGCGCTGGTGCGGGGCGCCGGGTCCTTGCAGAGCCGCGCGAAGCTGCGGAGCTGCTCGTGGCCTCGGCGCCGGTACCTTGGATGAGGATGCGGGGCTCTCCGCGTTCACTTCCCCCGGGGATCTCGCGCCCTCCCCGGGCCCACGCGCCCTCCCCAGCCTCGCCCTCCCCTCGTCCATCTTTTCTTGTCCGACCCCCTGCGGCCCGAGGCCTCCCCAGAACAGACACTAGCGTCCCACCGACGGGGGCACACGGCGATGCTGCTGCTACTTTTTTCTACTTGCAACGGAAACTCAGAGGAACCTGCATGAGCATTTATTTTCTGCTCACACTGATATCTGCAGGTACTCCTCCGCTTCCGGTAAACCGGGAACCAGTACAAGTGTGCAGAGCCTGGGGTTAACGCTCCCGAAACTTCCTGCATCTGTCAAGATGGGAGATGCCCCTCCGCCCCACGCCCCGCGCCCCCTTATCTCCCTTGTCTTGCTGGGCTCCTGGCTGCGTGATGGAAACGAAAAGATTTTAGACCTGAAAGGGCTTTGGTTACATCTCGAGACGAAGATATGAAAACATAGGCTCTTTTCTCTGCATTATCTGCATCTACCAAGGGCCTGAGCTCACCTATTTCCAGAAACGTTGCAGGACTTCCGGGGTGACTTGAAGGATTAGGGAAGAAGGAACGGCAGCATATCAGCACCCCCTCTCCCCCCACCCCCCAGCTTCTCCAAACATTTGTTAGACAGTCACCTAAAAGAAGGATGGCAGAGTTGAAAGCGTTTTGAGGGCAGGAGGCTCTTCAGTAATCTTACTGATCATCCATAAAAAAGAGCGCGTGGCTCGTGAGTCGTTCGTGGCAAGTACATCCGTAATCAATCAGGGTTTTACTGGGAAATGCTTCCTTCTGACAGTGCGGAAGCAGCATCAGACTTTTTTGAAAAATGCGGTTGAACTGGAGACGGGTAATCCAAAGGAGTCCTATGCTAAGGTGGAAGATTCTTCTTGTCTTTCCCAGAAGACCAGAGGCATGAATTGTGGCTCCTGGGAGCAGCTATGTTTCTTGTGTAATGATAAGTTAGCCCACCAATTTGTCTTGTGCCGTGCAGCGTACGGGATCTTCGTTCCCTGACAAGGGATCAAACCCATGCCCCCTGCAGTGGCAGTGCAGAGTCTTAACCACTGGACTGCCAGGGAAGTCCCTTAAGTTTATTTTTGATGAGGGAATTCCCTGGTGGTCCAGTGGTTAGGACTCAGTGCTTTCACTGCCGGGGCCCGGGTTCAGCCCCCGGTCAGGGAACTAAAATCCTGATGACAGCAAACACTCAAGTGATAAACTCACACTAAATTGATAATTTAAAGGAATGATCTTAATTCCACTCACTAATACTTTTCTGATTAAAAAGACGAGTTAATGATGAGGGGAAAGTTTCTCTTTATAGAAGTGTTCCAGCTAATAAATGAACATAAAATAATAGAATATCACGGTTTTGCATTCCCCACTGAAATAATGGATGTAGGCAATGATTATGTATAACTTCACATCACACAAATAGAGGCAAAGAGACAGAATGAACTTCTGAGAGAGGTACAATCATCATCTGGGAGGTAGTCTTACCAACTGAGTCTGAATCTGATGGAGACTTTTGATCTAACAACCAATTCACAGGAAATAATAGCAGGAAGGAGGAACGTGTTAAGTGACACCATGGAGATGCAATCAGCACATTTTAGACCACAGAAAACCCTATAGGACAAATGATCTGATTGTTTCCATAAGTAACCAGCAGAGAAAAAAGAAAAGACAGAGGGGAGGTGGAACCGATAAATGTAAAGAGCTATAGGGACATATCAATCAATTACAATGTGTGAATCTTTATTTCAAGCCTAATTCTAACAATAACAAAAAATAAATAAAGATAAAAAATAAAAAGTCGAGTTAAATGATAACCTTGTTTTTATGTGTGTATCATATATATGCCATATATATAAATGCCTTATGGTGCTGGCCTGCCCACACCTTCTGGTCTTCCTGGTCCACGACCTTGATGACGGGCAGCAGTCGTGTTTTATATCAGCCAGGACCCTGCCCTAGCGGATCGGACCCTAAACTGAGCATTTTGAGGTGATCTCTCCCTAAGCTGAACAGCAACCTGTGTAATGGGGGCTTATGATTGTATAAAAGCAAGCAGAAGTTATGAAGAGCAAAAACTAGAAGTAGGGAAAGTGTGCCAGCTGTTTGGTAGAGAGGTGAGAAGCAAAGAGAACCCTGGGAAAATGAGACCCAAGTGTTCTAGTTTCCGGTTTCAGGGATACTGGCTTCGCGGGAAGATAAGTAATGCTTGTAAATTACCAACTGGCTGTATCCTTACAATAAGCCTATTGTATCCTCCCAAGAAACCCCTCCTAAATTAAGTCATCTCAAGTGGGTCTCTCATTCTTTTAATTAAACAAGTTTGACTGAGCTATAAATGTGCATATTTTAAATGATATCTTTGAAATGATAGGCTAAAAATGTAGGTAAGTGACACCAAACTATGAATGGGCCAGTGAAGGGTTACTTGTGTTTAAACAAATTCACAGCAGAAAAGGAGCTTATGTGTTAGGTGACCAAATGGAACAAAGGAAGGTTATCGAATATGGGGGAAAATGCATGTAAGTCCTTCCCTTAATATCAAGGCTAAAAACAAGAACTGTTCAGTGATGATCTCAGTGCAGCCCTGCAGCTCTCTTCATGACTTCTGCCCACAGGAAACATTTCACTGAAGTGCATTAAATATTAGAAGATATGCTCATTTGGATGGCATTTCATTTCATGGGTTGAACACATACATCAAATTGAATGTGCATCTTGATACTTTGTAAACGGCAAAACAAATACTGTATAGCTAATTATTTCCTCAGACACTGTTGCGAAATAAAAACAGTGGCAGGGACAGCAACATGATGGCAAATATCAGTAATTTCAAAGTTCCACTGCAAAAGCCCTCATTCTGTTCCGTTAATGAGATTTCAGTTTGGAAGATCCAGTGTTAGAATAGAATGGATTGAGGAGAAGTCATTACAGCAGCCCCCCTTTTCTGCAATTCTGATATCTGAGGTTTCAGTTACCTGGTGAATTGTCCAAAAATATTAAATGGAAAATTCCAGAAATAAACAATTCATAAGTTTTACATTGCATGCCATTCTGAGCAGTGTGATGAAATCTCGTGGTGTCCAGCGCCGTCCCGCCCGGGATGTGAATCATCCCCTTGTTCCCTGTGTCCTATCCCTTAGTTACTTAGTAGCCCTCTCAGTTATCAGATGGGCTGTTGCGGCCGCAGTGCTTGTGTTCAAGTGACCCTTATTTTACTTAATAACGGCCCCAAAGGGCAAGAAGAGTGATCCTGGCAATTCAGATATTCTCTTACGGTGCCTAAATTATACATTAAACCTTTTTGTAGGTATGTATGAATAGGAAGAAAACCCATAGTATATATTGGGTTCAGTGCTACCTGAGGTTTCGGGCATTCACTGAAGGTCTTGGAACATAGACCGCCCAGGTAAGCCTGGATAAAGGTAGAGCAGTGGAAGCACAGGCCGGTTTTGGGCGGTGGGCCAGGAGGCAAGGTTTCAGCCAGCGTCAAGCAAAAGCCTAAATGTTTGATTGTCTAATGAAAATATCAAAACTTTTAATTTTAATGGTTTGTACATGAACATTAAAAAAAAAATCCAAAAAAATACAAGTATTGCCAGCTAAGGAGATAGAACGCCAAATACTATTCGTTGCTTGAATCTGAACAGCATTCTGGGTCAAGGATGTTCCTTTAAGCAGGAATTTAAGGTAATTTCTCTGCTTTAAAAGATTAATTTACCATTTTAGTTAAAAGAACAAAAGGAATCAACCTCGTCATTTGACATCAGATAGGCAAAACTAGCAGAAATCATTGAATAATTTCTAAAAGTTCTACTGGCTTAATTGGACGTTACATGAACATAAATCAGTAGAACAAAGGCTATATCAAGGATCACACAGAATATATTTGATCCTATTTGATTATAAATAGTGTCCATTGTTAAGTTCATGATGTTCTTTTAATCCATTTCTTACTGTATTCTAAACTTAGTTGCTTTAAAAGTTCTCAACACAACAGATACTCTGTGGTATTTGTAAAACTCAGTAGCATTTTTGCTGGTCTGTAGGAGGATGGGCATTTGGGAATGTGGGCTTCAGTCTCCCCCTTTTTTTCTCGGTCCTATCACACTACGTCCTGGACTCTGCACTCTGTCCTTTATCTCCTTTTCCATTTTGGAGGAAAAAAGAAAAGAAAAAACTTCACTAGACACTCATTCCTTTGGGCTGGGCTAATCTCTCACCTTTGACCATATTCCAAAGAAAGTAAATTTTAGCTCTGCACTCCTAACTTCTGAGAACAAATGACTTTAAAAAAACAAAAACAGGGGCTTCCCTGGTGGCGCAGTGGTCGAGAGTCCGCCTGCCGATGCAGGGGACACGGGTTCGTGCCCCGGTCCGGGAAGATCCCACGTGCCGCGGAGCAGCTGGGCCCGTGAGCCGTGGCCGCTGAGCCTGCGCGTCCGGAGCCTGTGCTCCGCAACGGGAGAGGCCACAACAGTGAGAGGCCCGCGTACCGCGAAAAACCCGCCCCCCCCACAAAAAAAAAAAACAAAACTGCTCCTGGGAATTCAAAGTGTTATCTAACCTCTGTGGATTGTTGGTTGGTAGAAGATTTGTATAACAGGGAGAAATGTTAGATTCTATCTCTAGACTGCAATAGTTTGTATGCTAGCCGGGAACTTGAACACAACTGCTTCTGAACAAAAGTACCGAGTTATTTTTCATCTGTGTCGTGGAGAGAGGAATTGCTGAAACGGGGTATCACATATCATTTTGGGGAACAATGTCATTATTTGGGTAAGCAGAGATTGCTGGAGTATTTACAGCTTTGTTAACAAAATGACTTGGGACATAAAAACCCTTGAGGTATTTTTTTATCCTATTTATAAGAAAAATAAAATTGAGAGTTTTTCTGTGTATAGGACAACCATGAAAATGCATCATAGTGGCATGTTGTGATTATATAGTATATATATGTTCATATACATCATATCTAGAACACTGTTCAAAGGTAATAAAATAAAACTAATATAATGTTTAATTATTTCGGGTTTTAGGTCTAAAATCAGCTTTCTGTTCTTGGGTATAGATAGCTGGTTCCCAGCTTATATTTTCACAATTTCCTTCATAAGAGTAAAAAGAAGTTGTTCATTGATTTCATTTGTTGATTTAAATAAAAAAAAATCCCACTAGATTTTACTATTTTCCCCTCTACTTATCAACCTACCTGTGGGAAAGTAATAACCAAATTACATACAAAACACAAGTAAAATTCTGTAGAGAAGCAAATTTCCTTGAGCCTTAAATTGAATTAAAATGGTTGCTTATTCTTCCAACTATTGATATGGCCTCATAGTTGACATACTATCCCTAAACCAATTTTGATTTTCCATATTGATTCAAACACTCTTGTTCACTTAGTTGAAAAGTCCATGTCTGCTCCAAAACCCTTAGATAAAGTGCAGACTTGTTTCTCTTAAAATGAATTTTTAGCCATTTAAAATGCCTGCCCATTAAACTAATAATGAAAACAAAAGAGGCGGAATAACTGTCTGATCACGATGTTCTTATTCTGAATTGTATTTGGAACAAAAAAAGTACACATCCTGGAATAACAACAGCTGATGTTAATTCAGTAAAATGTAAGTATCAGAGTATGAACCCTTTGGGTTGAAAGTAAAAGAACCTTAAGTAACAAGAGGACCTTATCGAGGAGCCTGAGTTAACCCTGAGATGGAACTTAAGGACGGGAAGTTAAGCCAAGGACTGGGAATCCATCTGGACTTGCATCTTGGCCACCCTGCACATCTCTGTCCTTTTTTTCTTGCTTTACAGACAGGTGGACTCTGAATTTGTTTGTCTCTCGTGAAGTGACCTCTAGAGATTGACCAGCACCTCAGTCTAAAGACCCCGAAGAGAGAACCTAATTGGTCCAACTGGGGTCATGTGACTAGCTGTGGCCAGAGGGGCACAGTGCCCTAGGGGACGTGCCTAGGGGACGAAAGGGGATGTTCTCTGAAGGGGGCTGGGAAGGCATTCAAAGTGTTTACTACAATCCGACTTTCATCAACGCATCCCCCTAGACCCTCTTCCATTAAACAGGCATTTTTACCTGCATCACAGGTAGATATGGTTATTTTCTGGTGCATCTCTGCCCACTCCTTGCTTCACATCTATGCTTCAGCAACAAAGAATTGCTTGTAGTCCGAACTACCCATATCCTACTTACCACCCATATGCCCCTTGCGATCAATGAATTGCACGCCTAAGTTCCTGTGGTCCTCTGTGCTTGTAATGGTCCCCTCCCAGTTCTTTCATTCTTCAGGCGTCATGGCGGATGTCCCTGCTTCCAGCAGACCTTCTGGACTTGTTTCCCTTCCTGGGCTAGTTATCTCTGCTGTCTTTATGCATCATAACTGTGCACATAATCTCTATCATCCCTTGTTCGTGATTTACTATTTAGGTTCTGGCATCTTTTGGACCCTGCAAGCTGTGAGCCTGGCCTACAGTGGGTGCTCCAAAATAGTTGAATGAATATGCTCGAAAAGTTTCCTGTTGGCTAATAATGGACTGTCTAGAGTTAAAAGAGAGAGTGTCATTACAGCACAAGTATTGTCTGCATAAACCCCTTAGAGCTGTTAACTTGTCAAATACTCACGTGTCAGGAAGTACCAAGCAAACCTCCCCTCAGGACCTGCTGGGCAGCCCCCCACTTAAGAAACGCCCGCTGCTGCTTACCTGGTGCCCTAACCAGTTTAACTGCCTCTTAAAACTTCTGCTGGGCTGGCGCTCCTCTCCTTTTAGATGCAATTTTGATCCAGTGAGGTAATGGGCAGAACATCAGTTTATGAAATTATTTTATTTTTTCTGCATATACACGTTATTTTTCAAAGGCAATTTCATTAACTACATCCTGCAGCTCTGTGGACTTCACAACATTAATTTACAAGGTTGGCCTTGATTTTCAGTCGAGACATATTATGTATGTGTGTGTATACATATACACACACACAAATATATGTATACAAAAAATATATATAGATATATGTTTTTTTCTTCTTGGTCTTAATTTCTGCACTCTTTAGTCCTCAAGGGTTTGACTGCTTCTCCTGCCTTAGCATTAAATACGCCTTTCCCCCTCGACCCACCCCTTGACATTTTATCAGGTCGCAAAAAGCTGGCTGATCCTAAAAGGAAATTTTGCAAATGGTTGACTTTTGTTAACCCCAGGTTTGGGGGTGGGGGAGAAAAGAGCTTCCCTCAGATAAGAGTTATAAACTGAATTTCCTCTCCACAAAAAAGAGAAAAACAACAGCAACCCTCCCAGGACCGCCTTTGGGCACTTTGTGGCGGGCAGCCCCCCAAGTCCTAGTAAGTGAATTAGCATCTCAGAAGGGCGCTCCCCGCGGGGCTGGTACTGATCAGGGTCAGCCGGTGTGTTTGCCTGCGACTGTTCGGGGGGGGGTGGGGGGTGGTTAATTGAGCGTCAGTCTCGGCCAGTGTCGTCTCGCTGGCGCCGGGCGCTTTTGGATTTGCTAATTCTCGTTAAGTGTCTGTGGCCGGCTACTCGTCCCGTCTACCCGGGAGAACTCGGCGGCCCCTGCAGATCGACAGCCTGTCTGTCTGGGCCTTATTGATCACTCGGCGGGGCGGACGCGCGGAGGGGCCTGGGGGAGGGCTGAACGCGCCCCCTTCCCGCCCCGCCGCCCGGACGCCCTCCCGGGCGCGCGCCGGCCCGCGGGGCCCACGCCGGGGGCCGCCCCCGCTCCCCCAAGCGCCCGAGGCGCGCCGCGCGGCTGGAGGGGTCCGAAGGCGGCCACGCGGGTCACTCGCGAGTTTCGGGGAACGAAAAGGAAGCCACGCGCTGGCACACGCCGGCCCGAGGCAGCGCGGTGAGGGTCACGGAGGCGGGGGCCCGAGGCAGGGCCTGAGGCCTGGCTCAACCCGCCGCTCCCGAAGGTCACGGGCGCGCGGCCTCCGCGAGGGGGAGCGCGGGAGACAGCCGGCGCCCTCCGCAGCCCAGACGCCGGCGCGGCTCGGAGCCGCGGGGCAGCGCCCTCAGCCCGCGCCCGGCCCCGCCCCCCGGCTGCGGGAGGAGCGGCTGGAGCCCGGCGACCAATCGGACGGCGCCGGCGCGGCCGGGGCGGGGAGGGGCGGGGCGGGGCGGTGCCAGCCGGCTCCCAGCGCGGGGCGCTATTTACGGCGAGGAGCCGGCCTGATCCGGGCGGGTGCAGGCGGCAGCTCGCGGCGGGCGGTGTCTGCGCTCCGGCGCTCGCGCCTTCGCCGAGTGGCCGGCCGAACGCGGGGAGCGGAGCCAGGCGCCTACCCCGACCGTCGCGCCGAGCGGGCGGAGCGGAGGAGCGCGCCCTGCGGAGTCGGACCCTGCCCCGCGCGCCCTCCAGCCGCGCTCCATGCTCCGGCCGCGGCCCGGCCCCGCGCCCCGGGCAGCACCCATGCCCTGCGCGCGCCGGGAGCCGTAGGCTGCAGCTGCGCCGCGGCTCCGGGAGCCGGCGGGGGCACCGCGGCCGTGGGGGGCGTCCATGGATCGCCACTCCAGCTACATCTTCATCTGGCTGCAGCTCGAGCTCTGCGCCATGGCCGTGCTGCTCACCAAAGGTGGGTGCCCGCCGGCCAGCCGGCGGGGCGCGCGCTACCCGGGGAGGGCCGCGGGGTCCCGGGGCGCCCGCCGCCAGGGCTTTGTTAGCGGCGGGAGAGGTGGCCTCCCGCGCGGGGCCCGCAGGTCGCGACAAGTTGCCCGTCCTTAGAAGTCGCGGCGGTGGCTTCGAGGCCGCCCCCGGGTGTCCCGGGCCCGACGCGCGGAGGTGGAGTGACAGCCTGCGGGCTAGTGGTTGTCAGTGTTTGTGCAGGTCGGCCCGTCGTGAACTTCCGAGCGCTGCAGCCGGGGAGCGGGGCCCGAATGTGGGGCGGAGGCGGCCGGCGGACCCCGCCCCCGTCGCCTGTGCCCGCGTGTGCGCGTCTCCGTCGTGAGTGTGTGTCTCGGTGGTCTGCGCGGCTCTGTATTTGAGTGTGTCTCTGCTGCGAGTGCGTGTCTGTATTGTAGTGTCTCTCTGTCCGTGAGTGTGTGTGTGTGTGTCTCCGAGCGAGGGTGCTTGTGAGCCCGCGAGCGTGTGTGCCGTCCGAGGGGTGTGCGTGTGTGCGGGAGTGTGGGCTGTGTTGCTTCTCAGGGGTTAGTAGGTGTGGGCTCTGTCAGCGGTCGTGTTTCCCACTCACCTCATATTTTATAAACGCTACTCAAAAAAAAAAAAAAAAAAAAAAAAGCAGTGGTCAGTTTCTTTTTTTCTCTGCAGGCTTTCGCCGTTTAGGTCGAAATAACCCAAACATCTGCCTCTGGGTTTCAAGGTCCCCCAGCCTCCCTCGCCAGGAACTCTCCCTGCTGTTTGCTCTGCGAACAGATACTTTTTTAGAAAATAGGAAGCATTTTTAGCTTTTTCCACCCCGCATCCCACGCCCCCTTTCCTCTAATTGCCATGTAGCAGGCATGAGGTTGAAGGATAAGCCAGGCCAGCGAGGATGATGTGCTACAGTATTTATTTACTTTGCAAGGAAGGCTGTAATCAACCCTAAATAACAGCCCTCGCGGGGTGCAGAGGGGAGCCTCCTGGCCCTATCAAAGGCCGGCCGAACGGGGCCGGACTGGGGCTGACATAAGTCGCAGATACCGAAACTATGTGCCTGATAATGATATAATTAGGGGATCAGAGGTTTCTGACTGCTGCGGACTTCAAAAGCTTTGGAAGAAGCCCGCAGTCTCTCCTGTAGCCGCCCGGACTGAAGCAGACATTTTTGTTTAATCACCACATACAGTAACTAGAAAGGGGGGCAGACAGAAGAGCATTGTTCCCTGTTTCAAAATACCAGTCCCCTCCTGGCCTTCCACGTGCCACAGGAAGAAACTTTATGAAACGGCAGAAATAGAGTTTTAATACAGTAACACAAAAGTCCATTCAACTTGCTCAAATGTGGCTCCAATTAAAAAAAAAAAAGTTGTTAGAGCTTTCCTAGTTACCTGTCAAAATTTTATGAGACTGTTTTAGGTCACTGAAAACGTAGTCTTTCAAATAGGCTCTCGTAAACATTGAAGCAGCACTCTACTTGTATTCAGCTCTTTTTCTGCACGAGGTCTGAAGTGACTGGGATCAAAACTGACTTTTAATCTGTTTTATGTCTACTTTCAATCTGTATGTGGAAATTGTCAGACTTAGGGATCTGCAGTCATCACCACTTAGGACCAGTGAGCTTTATGCGAAAGAGCGAGAAGCTTGGAAAGAGTAAAGAGCTTCTGCGAAGCAGGCTTCTGACTGGAAGGTCCTACTTACTGGGGAAGGGACCTGGGCCCAGACCAGGACGGCAGCAAGACAGGACAGGAGCAAGACCTCCGGCTTTGCGTGGTGGCACTCAGGTTGCCAAAGATCTGTGTTTAGTTGGCTGGGTTTTTAGACCTGAAGCATTAGCAGATGCTGGTGAAAGCTGAGCGTTCGCTCCGGTGGCCTGGAATTTGGACAGATAGTTAAACTAGACCTCTTACTCAGGCATTCCCGGGAGGAGGGAGGAAGAAAGGCGAGGCTGGGAAGAGGTTTGTAAAGCGGTCGTGCCCCGTGTTGCTGTTGGTGTTCAATTTCAGGGCGGCGGTTTCTGTAACCGGGCCGAACTTCAGAGGAGGAAGCTGGGGAGAGGTGTGTACCCGAGTTCAGTTCACAGCAGCTTCAGCCGTGGCAGGTGACAGTGGCTGCGGTCCACCGGGTCACATAACGTGTGAGCGAGCGCTCCCAGAGCCAGATAATTTCAAGGAGAAGTTGACGTGGAAGCCTCAGATCTTGCGCTGTGACTTGCAGCTCACAAACTAAGTTTTATAAAGGAAACTTTTAATCACTTCCTGTAGAAGAATTTGAGGTTTCCTTAAGGATTTTTCATTCAACCAGCAGAGGCTTTTCAGTTTCAATGTTTCCCCTTTTAGATCCCATGTTGAATTACACATAAAACTGGGGAGTCTGGGGTGGGGGGGGAGTGAGCCTTGCAGTTTTACCCCCTCCTGCCTGCTCCCAGTTTTATGACTTTCCATTTGGGCTGAAAGAAATTGACTTTGGCAAGCAAACCACTAATTGTAAACTGCCTGGTTCCTGTTTTACAATATACTGACTAAAAGCTCCCCTGCATGCATAGATCTTTATAGGCAAAGTTTGCCTTTTCTAGAGAGGTTGCAAATAGCTACCCAGTTTCATAGTTTTCAGACCCCCTGACCGGAGCAACTTCTAGATTGCTGTGTTTCTAGTTAGTAGCTTTATGAGGTGTTAGCTAAAGCTCTTACATCTAGGTGCAGCCCTTTGAGGGAGTAACCAATTCAGCAGCTGCGATCAAATACTTAACACTGAGAGAATCTAAAAGCGTAGCATTTCATGTTGCATGGTCACGTAGGATTAAATGAGTAAATAATGTAATTTACCTTACGGTAGGAGAAATTATGGGGATGATTATTTTGCTTCAGAAACAAAAGTGTTATGTTTCATTATTTGCTAACTTATCCTAAATTGAACTTTTCTCTGCTACGTGGATTAATACATTTCTAAGATGATGTTTCCCTGGCTTGGGATTCAAGCACCGGCTTGCACAAAGGGCTTTCCCCGTCCACGTGGACTGCCCTCGAAGCCCTCAGCTGAATATTCTCTAAAGTGAGTGTCTTTGAGATTGGGGGTTTAGCAGTTGCTTAAGTGGATGCCTTATCTGGTCTCTGAAGCAGTTTGATGCAGTTTCCCCTTGTTTTCAGGTGAAATCAGATGCTACTGCGATGCCGCCCACTGCGTGGCTACTGGTTATATGTGTAAATCTGAGCTGAGCGCCTGCTTCTCCAGACTTCTTGATCCTCAGAACACACATTCCCCTCTCACGCATGGCTGCCTGGACTCTCTCTCAAGCACAGCAGATGTCTGCCAAGCCAGACAGGCCCACAACCGCTCTGGCAGCCCTGCGCCCACGCTGGAGTGCTGTCACGAGGACATGTGCAATTACAGGGGGCTGCAGGACGTCCTCGCCCCTCCCAAGGGGGAGGCCTCAGGTACGGAGAAGCCGTCTGACCCAGCCCTCGCCTGGTCTCTAGGCTGGTGACAGCCATGACTTTGCCTGCCTGCTCCTGATTTTGCTGCTAATGTAATTAGGGACAGCAGAGGGAGAAGCATGGCTGGGTGCAAAGGGGCATCTCTACTGGGTAGCTTTCGTGTCTGCGTGAGCGTTAGATGTCTGTCTGCATAATAGGTTTTGCCTGTTTTTCCAACATTTTGAAGCCACTAAGAGACCATTACTAATCAGTAATGACAGTTTGTAAACAAATGTTTTTGGAAGCCTCTCCGCCACACTGGCGACATTTCTGTCCTAAATATTGATTGAACTGTAAGCTTCTCTTTAATGGGGTGCCACGCTGAAAACGGAGGGCTGCTCGTGAAGGTCTCCAGGAGGGCTTGATCATTTTGCTTGTGTTCCTTTAGGACAAGGGAACAGGTATCAGCATGACGGGAGCAGAAACCTCATCACCAAAGTGCAGGAGCTGACGTCCTCCCGAGAGCTGTGGTTCCGGGCGGCGGTGATCGCCGTTCCCATCGCTGGGGGGCTGATCCTCGTGTTGCTCATTATGTTGGCCTTGAGGATGCTGCGGAGCGAGAGCAAGAGGCTGCAGGACCAGCGGCAGCAGATGCTGTCCCGTTTGCACTACAGCTTTCACGGGCACCACTCCAAAAAGGGGCAGGTGGCAAAGCTAGACTTGGAGTGCATGGTGCCCGTGACCGGCCATGAGAACTGCTGTCTGACCTGCGACAAGACGAGACAGGCTGATCTCAGCCACGACCGGATCCTGTCGCTTGTGCACTGGGGCATGTACAGTGGGCACGGGAAGCTGGAGTTCGTATGACGGGGTCTCACGGAACTGGACTTCCGGGACCCTTTGAGTTCTGCTGGACAGGAGCACTTTATCTGAAGAGAAACAAACTCGCGTCATGACCTTCGAGAGATAGAATGACCTCTGCAAACAGAATCTTGGATATTTCTTCTGAAGGATTATTTGCACAGACTTAAATACAGTCAAAATGTATTATTTGCTTTAAAAGTATAAAAAGCAAAGAGAAGACTCTGTACACTGTTACCAGGGTTATTTGCATCCAGAGGGAGCTGGAATCGAGTACCTAAATAAAAGAAAGTGTGCTCTATGTAAGCTCCTACATCTTGATTTATCATAGAGATTTAAAAAAATATATATATATGTATATATATATATTTTGTCTGAAATTTAGCGGTGTCTTGTCATAAATTAAAAACTAAGCAGGAAAGGTAAGGAACTACATGTTAATTATACAAATGAAGACCTATCATTGCCCAGAGTAGGATCTCAACTATAGATTTTGGCTTAACTTTTTTATTTTTATTTTTTTTTTAAACAAGACCAAGATCTCGTTTTTTCTTACATGGCACGTGTGTCATTTTCTTACAGTGTGGAGAGTTTCTAAATGTGTATTGCCCATCATTCAGTGTCTTACCCACAATGTTTTGTTAGGATAATGCTGTTTTTTTTAACTTTCATCTAATAGAAATCAGAAACTTATTTATACCAGGTCAGATATCACTGATCAATTTCTGAAGTTGCCTTAGCAAAGAGTGGTATTTATCAACTTGATCTAGGTGCTCTGGAATACGTTTTTAAATGTGTCTACCTCCAATCAAAAAAGGAAAAAAAGCTTACTAAATGAAACTTTTTGTTTGGTAAAGTTAGTCACTGTCTATTTTTACTTCTTAATTCATCAGTTTATTCTGTCTCAAACCTAATTAAATATTTTGGACCCCAAGTTAGCCAAACATGATTGCACCATGTTCCTAGTTTTTAAGCCTTCCTTCCACACAGTGTTATTTTTTTTTTTTTTTACTTCTCAATCTTTAGAAAGATTTTCAAGAGTGAATGTTATATATCGAGATTTAAATAACAGTTTCCTCCCCAAATGATTCTTTTATTAATATAATCAAATAGACTTGATTTTAGCCACTAACACACTATATAACAGTGTTTCCACTCCTGCAGGACTTCGGCAATATAGCCCAGCCTGAATTTAAGCCCATGCCACATTTGTTTACTTTCCCCCCCGCAGATGGGTCTTTGCTATCTTAAATGTGAGAATAATTTGTAGGTTCTTTGCTCAATACTTTTGTATATTTGAAACTTTTGCTTAAAAATTAACCTATAGCCTGCATATTTGAGTACATGTGGGGTTTTCTTTTACGAATGTTAAAGGATTTTTTGCATTTTTTTCTGGGATATTTTATGATCAGTATAATTTGGGTCCCTTAAGAAGACAGGTGCAGTCGCCCAGTTGATGGAAGAATCTGAATTGAAATGACTAGTCTAAAAATGAATACCTAGGTTATTTAGTAACTAGTGGACCACAGCCCCAAACAAATTAGGCTATGGAATAAATATGCGTTTTAATAAATGGCATTCGTATTGTGCTTTTTGAGACTTACAATTTATAAAAGGTATTAAGTTTTATGTGTGTCCATTTTTGAGAGAGCCAAAGAATTTTGGGGCCTAACTCTCCAAACCTAAGAGAAGAGAATGGATCAAAATGGCCAGTTGGTGAAATTTCCACCCTCACCGCCTCTTCCAAGCTTTAGATCAAATGACAGTCATTTTGTAGCCTGAAGGTTGAAAGACTTCTTGCCCCTTCTGCATTCTCATGTCAGGGAGCGCGTCGTGCAAGTCCCATGATTCTGAAGTGGCCTGTTCCCTTGCTTGCCCTCCTCTTATTCTTTATTCACCCCATTTCTTCCAAATACCAGTTAACTAGGAACTCAGGAATTCATTAGGAAATAAATAGAACAGTGAAGGATTGAAATTTATACTCTTGGAAACACTTTGAAATCAGTGAATTCCATCCTCCAGGAAGGCCTGCCTCTGGGCTGGTGCTAAGGTCACGGAAGTTTAGTGGCAGGTGAACACAAAGTGTCTCCACGTTCTGTTTGGGCTGAGCTGCTTCCTGTTCTTTCTTGCGTCAAGGAGGCTGTTTACACCTCCCTGGTGGTGGGACGGTGGCTCTGTGCTCAGGGTGTCCTCAAGTTGTAGCCACGTAATAGGCAGGACCTGTCTCTTTCTGTAATAACGAACCCTGTCCCTTTTTTATCTCCTTGTTTAGTATGTGTACACGTTCCTGCCACCAGTTTTAAAGTCGGATCTGCACGTAATTTGGACTTTTGACGAAAATATTGCAGGTTTCTCCACTTTGATTTTTCTAAGAACTAACTATAGTGTCTACTTTTGGTTCCCTACGAGAGTGTAGAGGTTACCAAGAGCGGAGATAAAGGACCCTTCGTGAAATAATGACCTAGCTGATTCGGTGATGTAAGGGTGGTGATGGATTTGTTTGTCTTTCCCTCATAGAGATGTTTGCCGTTACTCTGAGGTGTCAGGACCCGGCTGGGCTTACCAGGAACGGTCTCTGTTTAATATTGACATAGAACTCCCCCCAAAAGTAATTTTCCCTTTCTGAGTGGAAATTTGCCCAAACCAGAGACAAATGGGACCAAATTTGCCATGATGTTTCTGTACGTACACCCCTTAAACATTTCTGCCCCTTTTGAAAAACTTGATCTGTCCGTGGTTACATCTTTCATGTGATTTTTCCTCCCTTACTTCGAATGGCTCAGAGGCTTCCTAGAAATTGACTGGTGTGTCTCTAATTTCTACTGAACTGATTTTATTAAAAACACTGCACCATAGGGGGTTTGACCTCCCTCCTGAAATACCAAACATGTCTGCTTTAGAAAATCACAAAGCTCTCCTCTGAAGAGCTTGTAAATCTGGTTTCAATATGGCTTGATTATAGACTAAAAGCTTGAAAGCAGTGGCATCTAGTATCATGAGTCTGGAACTAGCCTTTTTGGGGCCAGGACAGCTTTTTTCCCTTAGAGCCTCTAATTGTTCCTCCTCTGTGTCTCTTAGCCCAGATAACTTTAAACATACAAAAGCTACGTGGTGTGATGAGGTTGAACTCGTCCAAGGTAGCAGTCAAGGGCGCTTGGGGGTCTCACAGCCTGGGTTCCTATGCTCCTCTATTCCCACTAGACGTGTCAACTTGGGCACGTTACTTAGGCTCTTTGGATACTCAGTTCGGTTACCCACACGATGGGGGCTGTAATTACACTTTATGTGACTCTTGTGAGGAGGTGTAGGAGGCGGTATTCCTGCTAGTACACGAGTCTTGGATGAACTCGTCCCCCCCACCCGCCACCAAGTCCTCAAAACTGGAGAACTGGTACCTATTATTTATACAGTGGGTATTTGTATTTGACTCTTTAGTATTTCAGATCTTTACATATTTGAGGTTTGCAAGCCCTTCTTCAGTTGCCTGCAGACTGGATTTAACTTTTTAAATATTCACTTTCACCTGACCGCTTTTAGCCTCTCCTAGCTACAAATCCTGTTGGTTTGTAATTGTTTCCTTTTGCGATAATCTGGACGGCACTGATAGGACCGTTTTCACTGTGTGCACCTATCCCGTTGGATGTTTGACGGAAGGAAGTTCTCTCAGAGTTTCAGCCGCTCCAGGCGCTTAATCCATTGAGAAGCTCACAAAAGCCAAGTTAGGTGACAGAGTGCGTCAGAACTGCTTGAACAGTTTGTGTCTGATGCATTCTGAGCAAGTGCTACTATCAATTACAATTTGCCCCATAGGTGTTCCCGACAAAATACAGCGGTTCCACTGGTTTGGAGGACTTTGTGAATGTTTTTTGGGGGCGCCCTACTTAGTAAACAATCTACTTAATTTCCCTGGATGAAGTTAATTTAGTTATTACTCTGTGGGTCACAGTCATCATGAGAAAAAGAACTGCTGCGACACCAACTCCCTCCCTCCCTTCCACCCAGTTCATTCTGTGAATGTTGCCCTCACTCTGCTGACAAACAGACCCTCGATCTGAGAATTTGAGATCCAATGCAATAATGAAATTAAATGCCTTTTCAAGTTTTGACAACTCTTTATTTGAGGTACAGTTTTAGACTAACCACAACCTTAGAGCCTCTGATTGTTAATTTGCTAACACTGCACGGTTCTGCAGTGCGGTGGCAGCGTTCACTTGTCTGCCATTCCAGAAATCTGGAGATAGAATTGGGCAGAAGGACAGAGCTGAGTTTAACCAGGTAGGAGGGTTTACTTGCAGCAAGGCAGCAATTTTCCAGTGGTTCTGCTTTGTAACCTTCCGAAGTTGTTGTTACTTGGGGAGGGCTACCAACCTTACAGCTACACTTTCCCCTTTATGTGAATAGGAATGGGGATAACCAGGTGGGTACTGATGAGCAATCTTGGAGATACTTTGAATGAGCAGTTAGGTAACATCTCAAGGCATTTAAGGAGATTCCTGAAGACTTCAGGGAGATTCCGTCTACCTAGTAGCCGGCGGCCAGATGGCCTCTGGGGGCTATTTCAAATTGCATTTAGTTGCCTGTATCTTGCAGATTAGATTACTATGGGACTAAGCCTGAGCAGAACCCTGGGAAGACAAGTCGATAACTATTTATCACACACCATATGTATACACACAGGCCATGCCAGCCAAATGGTCTTTGTAATCCTGGAATGATTTTACATTTAACAAATTTCAGGGGGGCGTGTAAGTAGATGTTGGAATTTGTCAGCGATTTGTTTTTAGACACTTGAAGACTATGTTAGTTGTGATGAATTAATCAAGTCAGAGGCTGTCGTGTGGGTTTACTCTGAAAGGTCTCACGTTACAAACCTAATGGGACAAAAATTGTGCTAGCAGTCAAAACCAAGAGGAATACAGAAAACTCCTTACCCCTGGTCTCTTTCCCTTGGCATTTCCCTGGGGACTAATGAGGACAGTGGCGAAACACCACACTTCAAGCCGTTTCTGCCTTTTCAAGTATTAGACATTCAGGTGGAAACCTTTTTTACTAAATGCAGTGGATGTAATTTTGATACCATAGACTTTAACTCACTGTTGCCTTGGCAAATGGGGTATTTCTCACCTGGATTTAGGGATTAAACTGTGACCTCCTAGTGGGGAGGAGGTAGCATCAGTCACCTTTGTAGGTTTCCACAATCCAAGGAGAGAGTGAGATGAAGGACAGTCAAGGCTTCTTGTCAACAGGCATCTGAATTTAGACTGTCAGGAAATAAAGAAACATTGTCTTTCTGTTTGTTTCTCTACCCCAGACTACTGTTTCCCACATGTGTAATTTTTTTCTATGGGAAGCCTAAAGGAAAGCAGATTGCTAGTGAAGGGAGAAACCACTGAGGCGTGGCCCAGTCCGCTCAGCTACCTTTTAACGTTAGGACAGCCTCCAGGTTAATTGAAGGAAACTGATTCTCACCAAAAAGTATATCCTCCCCCCACCATGAAACCAAGAGCTGTACTTTCATCTTAGTATTTTTAAATATCCAAGATTTTCATCAAATATGGTTTCTCTAAGGAGCCAGGAATAAGTGCCTGAGACTTGTGCTCATAACAAAGCTCAGGGATCTGGAACTTGCAGGCGGATACACTATTTCATCTTCAATGGCCTGTCTCAGCCCCACTGGGGCGACTTTAGCAAATTCTTTCTCTTCTCCTGGAAATGAGCCTCTGACCAGATGCTATCATAAAAGCAAAGAATAGTCTGCTGTGTCTTTTATTCAAGGACACACCAAAAGTTATAAATAAATTACCTGCCCCCTTCAAACGTGTAGCATTTTCATCTGAAAATGCTTTTACTTCAAAAGTCAAGTGGTTCTGGTGCATCCATTTACAGTTTTATAATTTAGACTTTGTATAGCTTTCTTTTATTACATTATTATATAGTTTTTATTATTTTAATATAATTATTATACTATTATATATTATACTAATATTATCAATATAATATAACATGATATAATTAATATAGCCTTAATAACATTAATTTTATTAATATATCATATAAATATATCAATAGTTAATATACTATAATTAATATAATACATAATATAGTTGATATTTTATATTATTTCATTATTTTTATTATTATATATATATTATTTCTCTTAAGAAACTTAGTCATGCATAGATAACTTAAATAACCAAAGGTAAATTTAAAAATGTATGTGTAGAGGTTGTTCATTCATGCCTTTCCAACCCTTATATTATTCCTAGTTTCCCATATTCCTTTTATTTATTTAAAACCATTTTATATGTACCTGTATTTATATTTTCCATGAGTCCTGGCTCAAAGCAACGTCAGCCCGCTTCCAGCAGTGTTTGTTAGAAATACGAATGAAGTGTGGAAAAGAGGAACGCCATTTCTGCAAAAGCAGCACTGCTGTCGGCCAACATTTTCAAAGGCAAATTTTCTGCAAAGCCTGCCGTGGCGGCGATCCTGCGGGTCTCCCCTGGGACTCTTCGTGTCCGCTACGATGTCACAGGAGGACAAGGCACGGAGGTGGCACTGCTGTCGGGGGCCGTCTGAAGGGGGCTGTCCGTCCCTTCGGGACGCTAAATGCCAAGGGTCCTTTCCCGGGCTTGACGCTTGACTGTGAAGCAGGTTAGGAGGTCAGTCTTTGCAGGCGCTGGTTTGTGACAGGCACTGGAGGTGGACCATAAACCCCTGAGGTCCTCACCCACCTTGTTTAACCACAGGAGGCTGTTGGTTGGCATTTGTATGCAAATTGGGGTGAGTATCTAACCGGTGGCTTTGAAATGTTCAGTTTGTTTATCCCAACGTGGGAAGCCCGGCCTTTTCTTGGTGGGGGGAGATTTATGGGGCTCTTATTCGTGGCCCTCAGCAGTGAATGAAGTCCAGCAGTGACCGACACCCTCGGTGTTTTCATTCGCTCACGCTGGCCTTCGGGAGTGCAAGCGGCCGCTGGTCCCTGGACTGACCTGGACAGAGGCACCCCCGGGAGCCGCCGGCTCTCCGGTGGTGGAGCTTCTCTCCGTGCTCCCGGCTGGGCCTGAGCCACCAAAGCAGCGGGCAACCGAAAGGGGAAAACTCCTGTCTTCAGAATATCCATCACATAAATACTGTGTCTGGAAAAAAATAAAGTGACCATTTCCTTTGGCTTCCTCTCCCCACCTATTCTGGGAAAAGGCCCCTCCTTCCTGGGCTTGAAGAAGCTCTGCCATGAAGTCTCTCCCTAGGTGGATCTTTGTGGGAACTTGCTTTAGTCAAAAGCAGTCGTTCAAAGTGCTCGTCCTGACGTTTTAATCGTCTTTACGGGGGCCATGGTGGTATGGTTTTGGCTTGTGAGGGACCTGGGTTTGCATCCCGACTTGGCTTGTTACCTGTGGTGGGACCTCAGCCTAACTAACCACTGTTTCCTCACTGACACGCAAAGATAATGATATTCTCAGCACTTTGGGCTGTTGGGAGGATTAACTAAGACAATGAAAATAAAGGTTTAGCTCAATCCTTTGCGGAGTTGTAAATGTTAGCCGTTACGACGAGATGTTGTTCCTTCATAAACCCTCACGATGCTTAGAACAGACGCACAGGTGCCCGGGGGTCCACATGCCCACTTTACAGACCAAGAGACAGACTGGATAAATTCAAAGATCCAGTGATGTGCCGTCGTTTTTATATGTGTGTCTTTAATTTGTCCAGGTTAACCTTCCATGTTTATAGTTTGCTCAAGACAGTAGGAAAGTACTTCATTTGAATTGAAAAAAAATATGGAAACTACAGTATCCCCTGTAGGAGAAGTTTACTTATTAGGAACCATTATGATGTCTACATCAGCACAGGGCAGACTGTGTAACACTCTCCACAACCAGGAAGGGCATGTTATCTGCTCCCTGACAACAGATGCCTGTTTTTGCACATTCTGTTAATGAATACACACCTCTCGACTGTGCTAGTTTGCCTGGCTGACCTAGTGACAGAGGGGCCAGCCACAGTCCACAGCTTTGAGCCCAGGTAGCACAAGCACGTGGCCTGGCCCCCTGTTTTGCCACTCGGGGGTCCGTGTGCCGAGCTGGTGAGAGTCACCTCCACAGGAAGGCGAGAGGCATATGAAGATTTTGTTCCGGACCCTTCCTGGGTTCCATGAGCTCAGTGAGTACTGCTCTCATGAGAATTTGTGCTTCTACGAAATCTGTTGGCCTAAAACCACACTGCAGGGACTTCCCTGGTGGCGCAACGGTTAAGAATCCGCCTGCCAGTTCAGGGGACACGGGTTCGAGCCCTGGTCCGGGAAGATCCCACATGCGGCGAAGCAACTAAGCCCGTGCGCCACAACTACTGCTCCTGAGCTCTAGAGTCCACGAGCCACAACTACTGAGCCCACGAGCCACAACTACTGAAGCCCGCGCACCTAGAGCCCATGCTCCACAACAAGAGAAGCCACCGCAATGAGAAGCCCACGCACCGCAATGAAGAGTAGCCCCCGCTTGCCGCAACTAGAGAAAGCTTGCGCTCAGCAACAAAGATCCAATGCAGCCAAAAATAAATAAATAAAATAAATAAATTTATTTTAAAAAAGCACGCTGCAGCTTTGATAATAGGAGAACCAATCATAAATCCACCAGTTTGTCATTTATTGTTCCTTGTGAGGAATGTGGTGACACCTGTCGTTCTGTGTCTCTGAGTGTTCCTGTAGGCCAGCCTCATGGGCATGTCACTTAAGAAGCTGACAGATCAGCGGGGCTTCCCCAGCCCAGGGCTCTGTCTGTGGGTCCCATGTCCGTCGACACAGCGCCTTCAAGCAGTGCCAGCCTCTTCCTGGACCGCCTGCGCGTGAGAGGCGGCTGGCAGGAGCAGCACGTTTCTCTTTAGCTCTGGAACCATTCCCCCCATCCTAGGTCTTGCCCCTTATTTCTTCAGACCCCCTTGGATGTGGCTTGGATTGTTAATGATTAACATCAGTCCCCCATCTCTCCCCCTAGGCTTGGGGTGTCTTGTCTGTGACACTCCACAGCTCAGGCCATCTCTCTGGGTTCTGCATCAGGCCGATTTCAAGCCCTTTTGCTCTGACTTAATGTCATGTTTCTCCTGTGAGCATGTCTCTAGGTTTGGCTTTTCTGCCTAGCCTGTTTGTCTTCCAGTAATATGATTAGACACAGACCTTTGACTTCGGCTTTAACTGGGATGCTCTCTGTGTCAGCCCTGGTGCCATGATGTCAAGCTGGCCAACCAGTGCTGGACCAGGCCTGAGTCACCCTGCCTGCCTGGGCCTGGAAACACTGGACTCTTGCTTAGATACAAACTTGGCTTCACACTCAAGAATCACATGTTCATTAACCTCACCTAGACACATCTAACCCTACATTTCCTGGTGGGCGTTCCTTACCCAATGATAATGTAGGATTGGACCCTGTGGACTTAGGGGGTCAGAGGTAAGCTGGAGTCCTCATGGCCAAGACAGTTGAAGGAGGAGACCCGCACCATTGGGAGTGAGGACACGCTGGCAGTTTCTCTGGTGGCCCCTGAGCTCATCACAAAAGGGGATGTCCGTTTTTTCCAGGCCCTGGTCTGACGGCTTGCACTGAAATCTGTTATAATTGCTCTAATTCTTGCTGCAGGCAGAACAATTTAGGCTCATCCACTCTTTGGTTCTCTGCGGTGACATTTCCAGTCCCCTCCAGCCTGTTAAGCTGCCCGTGAGAAGGAGGAATAAGTCTTCCTCCACACCCACCGGGGAGGCCTCTCTAAGGAGCCAAGGGGGCGCGCTCCTGGCAGAGCTGGGGGAAGGGAAGAGACCTGCACCTTCCCAAGAGTGCCTGCTCCCCGTGGCTGGAGGCTACCTGAATTCATAGGCCCAGGAACCACCAGCTGGATCTGGTCGGATGAGATGTTACAGGTTTTCTGGCCAAACTGTTGGCCCACAGAGGCAGCTGGTCAGGCTGTCAGCCCCTGGCTCCCCTGGCAGGGTGGTTCAAGCCCAGGCTGTCAGAGGGGGTGAGCACCCCACCCTGGTCAGGCCTAGTGGGGATGTGCACCCCAGAAAGCCCACGGGCTTCTGCCGCAGGCTCCTTGATGCCCTGTGCCAAGGTGGGGTCTGGGCAGTGCTGGCCTCAGGCTGGTTGAGGACGCACCGCAGCCTTGGCAGCCCGTGGAGAGGGGCTGCAGAGCCTTCCTGCGTGTTCTGGCCCGTTCCTCAGGTAGCACGATGCCCTGCACAGCGCAGGGATCGATAAAAGCTACCACAGCTACAGCTGTTTCTCTGCTAACACCTTTCTCTTGGCCCCTGTTCACTATGGTGCAACTATGATGAAGTCGGTTCTTAGTTTTTGAAAAAGAAGCCATTTGTTCAAAAATTCCACACTGACTAGTGAGACTGAGTCAATCATGCCATCTTTCAGTTTTTTTTCATTTGTAAAATGAGAGTCACGATAACACTGTTTCCTTCCCACCTTGGAAGTGTGCTATGGGAATTCTGCACGGCTCGCAAGGCCTTTTGAGCTCCTTGGGAAAGGCACTATAAAATAAAAATCACTGTTAAGGTACTATTTTGAAATAAAGAGAAAGATTCTCGTGTTTCTGTATTTTTATTTCTTTTATACTTTTTGTTCTATTACTCTTTCAATATCAGTTTTGAATCATTTCTCCTCTCTCTGATATCTATAATGAAACCATAAAATTTGCTTTAAGGAGACAGAACATGGCTTACATAGCAGTCACAAGGTTAGGGCCATCTTTCCTTTTTTCCACCAATACAAGCATTACCTGTTTGGAGTATTGCTTCTAATTGAATTTACATTTACAGAAAACCTCAGGCTTAGAATTTGGGCCAAGGTGGGTAGAGAGAAAAGTCCAAACAGTATAATTATCAAAAGCGGTAGCAGAACTGTTGAGTATAGTTTGAACCAAACATGCTGACTTTTCTTAACGTCCTGAATAAAAATGAAACAAAACAAAACATCAAGTTGAGCAACAACAACAACCAAAAAAAAAGGAAGGAAGGAAAGAAAAAGAAAATGACACAACAAAACAAAAACCTTAGAATTCTGCTTAAAAATCACCTTAACCTTTGTACTTCTCCGCTACTTAAGGCAAATATTATATAGCAATGAAATTGTCTTTTGTTTTTGAAAATTTTCTACAATTAGCTGAAATGTTAAGATTAGTAGACTGTGTCATGGTTAGAACAAGAAATATTTATGTTTCTTTTTCACCTACACCTAAGTGTTTAATATTTAAATATTGCAAGTTGGGGTCTTTTTCTGCCTACCCCACAGTTGAAAGAAACTGACTAAATGGCTCGCCCAAGGCCAATGCCGTGAACAGGGATTTCTGCTTAGGACTACATTCCCGGGCCACATGCTCCTGATAGGTCCTGAGAGATTGTGAGAAAAATAAAATCAAGTTCACAAAGTTTTATTTCTGAATGGAAACTGGACAGTGGCACTTTGTGTGAAATAGGGTCTCTACCTTTCAGGAAGGCAAAACCACATTAAACCCGAATCACATTATTTCTGCCAAGTCTCACCTCATCCTTCCCAGTGGAGCCAGGAAGGAATTGTCTGCCTGGCTTATTTCTGGGGTTTGGGGGATGAGGAGAAATTTCTCCTCTTCTTTCGAGGTTTAATTCCTTGAGGGAAGAGCCCATGTTTTATATGTCGTTCTGGCAGCAATGGGGAAAGTATTTTCATTCTTCTCTCTGATGACCCCCTCACTCTGGAGATAAGGAGAGGCCCCTCTTAACTTGCCTTTTTCTGGCCTTCGGGAGGAGCAGAGAGAGGCAGTAAAAGTAAAGTCTCATCCTCTCTCTCACTTCTGGTTGCCTCTTACAAACCACCCTTCTAGCCAAAAGAGGCAGAAATCTATTGATCTGAGTGACCTTTGTAGTTTATATTAGTGAACCTTCCTGAAAGATTTTTTTTCCCCCTTGGAAACATAGACATACTCGTAGGAAAAAAATGATGTGTCCATTTTATTACTAGTCTTGATTTTTAATTCTTAGCTAAGAACAGGGGGTTCCTGGTACAATTTCAGTGAATAGTATCAGGATATATTTTGCAAAGTCATATAATGTCAGACTTCATGTAAATTGTATTTCTAAAGCCTCAGTAGCACTCAGACACTGTAATTATACCTGGACAGTGTCTTTTTCAGCAAGAGACTCAAACAGCTTTCTTCATGGTCGTGCTTTGACATCTTCATTCACTTTACTTATAACACTATCTGAAAAGTATTTCCTTTCAGATTACAGTCAGTGATCACAACATAGGAAACTTTTTATACAATTCATCTCATGGAAGAGTAGCATTCCGTGCCAGAATAATCAAAAAGTCCAGTGACATTTAGCCTCTCACAGAAAGATGAATATTTGATATTTCAGAACTAAAGTGAAGCAGTATGAAAAGAGTTGTCAGGTGCTGAGAAAATGCTAGCATCAGAAAGATAAGATGTTAGGTTACATGGAGTCTAGCAGACAAAGGGTCACCAGCATGCTTAGCATATAAGAGGTCAATGTTTAACTTTTCCAAGTTTTGCTTAAATTAAATGTATAAGAGAGGGAGAGAGAGAAAATTGGTTTGTTATTTCGACACATTCAAAGGTGCTCTGGATGGAGACTGAGAAGAACCATTTTCAAAAAGACTTCATGTGCTCCGTACGCAGACCTGCCTCATCGTGGTTTTCTGTATTCCGTGGTTTTCTGTATTCCATGGTTGCATGTACATCCAGAGAGAGAGAGAGAGAGAGAAAGAGAGGGAGAGAGATGAAATGAAAACAAACAAACAAAAAGAATGAGGGGGAAGGAGGAAAACATGCAGGAATATTAGAAGACTAGGAGGAAATTAAATTTTTTTCTTGGGCGTGGAAAAAGGAAACAAAAGGAACAGATTAACATTTAATAAAACAAGCCCCAGGGTCCCACGTGGGCTCCCAAGCAGCAATTAAATCTGGCGTCTAGAGCTTTGAGAGATCAGACTTCGGTGTAAAGAGATGCAGGGGTGCCAACAAAGACTCTCTCCCCAGGGTGTGTATTGATTTGCAGCAAAGTTAGACGCTGGCCCTTCTAGACTCTTGGATTCCTCGCCATTTTTTATAGCTCCTTTCATTTTCCTTGGCTCCACTGGCGAAACTGTAGGACCAGGTGACTTGAAGTGTGGTCCATGGCTGGAGCTGGTCCGTGAAATGTTTTGCATCTTCATGATGAGATGAGCACAGAATGGGAGTAAGCGTCTAGAAACTTCTTTAACAATTTGATGCAGTCATTTTGTGTTTGTTGAATCTAATAAAAAAAACGGGGCTTCATTTTGTGTATCTTTGGTTTTAATTTAATTTCAGCCAGTAATTTATTTTGATTATATTTTACAAAATATCAGTCTGTGATATAAGTTGGGGAAACAATGGCTTTATATCACAGATTCTTTGAGAGTCACTGCTCTGGAGAACCAGGAGTTAATTTTTTTTGGAAAAGGTTTCGACCTCTTCCAAATGTGGGTGGAGTTTATGAAGCGGAAGCGGGTCAAACATTTCTCACCCTGAAGAGCGCAGTTAGCAACGACGACCTCTAGTGAGTGCCTTCTTCAGAGCAGGGAGTCTCAAACATATTCGTTTTAGGACTCCTATACACTTAAAAAAGGCAATTTCCGGGCTTCCCTGCTGGCGCAGTGGTTGACAGTCTGCCTGCCGATGCAGGGGACACGGGTTCGTGCATCGGTCCGCGAAGATACCACGTGCCGTGGAGCGGCTGAGCCCGTGAGCCATGGCCGCTGAGCCTGCGCATCCGGAGCCTGTGCTCCGCAACGGGAGAGGCCACAGCAGTGAGAGGCCCTCGTACCGCAAAAAAAAAAAAAAAAAAGCAATTTCCAATTGTTCATTACAAATATACGGAAACACAGTTGTTTTTTTAAATTGTTAACCTTTGTATTCTGTGACCTTATTAGCCTCACGTATTCGGTCTAGTAGTTTTTTAATAGATTCCTTGTGAATTTCTACAGCGATAGTCATGTCACCCCAGAGTAAGGCAGTTTTATTTCTTCTTTTATAATCTGTATTACCTTTTTTCTTTTTCTTGCCTAATTTCCCTAAGGCCTCCATTATAATGTTGGGTAGGTGTGATGGAAGCAGACATCCTCGCCCCGTTCCCAATCTTAGGGGGAAAGCATTAAGTTTTTCACTATTAAGTATGATAGTAGCTGTAGTTTTGAAGAATGTACTTTATGAAACCGAGGAAAGTCCCTTCAATCCCTAATTTGCAGCAAGTTTTTATCCTGAATGGATGTTGAATTCTATCAAGGCTTTCTCTGCATCTATAGAGGTAATCATGTGGTTTTTCTTCTTTAGTCTGCTGATATGATGAACTACATTGCTTTTTGAATTTCGAGTCAGCTTTGCATGCTCAGGATAAACTCCACTTATTCAAATATGTTGTCATTTTTATATGTTACTGAATTAAATTTGCTAGTATTGGGCTGGGGATTTTGCATTTATGTTCATAATATTGGTATATTGGTATGTAGTTATTTTTCCGTGCAATGTTTTTGTCTGGTTTGGGTATCTGGGTAATGCTGGGAGATGGGAATGAGTTGGGAAGTGCTGCTTTGAAAGAGTTTGTGTAGAATTGGTGTTTATCTTCCTTAAGAATGTCCTGTAAAATATTCCAGTGAAGCAATTTGGACTTGGAGGTTTTTTGTTTTTAGTTTTTTGTTTTTTTAATTGAAAGGCTAAGAATTCAATTGCTTAAATAGATATGGGACTGTTCAAATCACCCATTTCTTCTTGAGTAATCTTTGGAGTTGATGTCTTTCAAGGAATTTGTCCATTTCATCCAAGTTGAATTTATGGGCATAGGGTTATTTGTAACATTACCTTACTATCCCATTAACTTTTGTAGGATATATGTAGTAAAGTTCTCTCTTATTCTTCATATTAGTAATTTGTGTCTTCCTTCTCTTTTCTCTCATTAAATTTGATTAGAGGTTTATCAGTTTTTTTGATATAAAAATGGCTTTGGCCTCCTTGGTTTTCTCTATTATTTAAAATGTTACATTCCATTAATTCTCTAACTTTTATTATTTCCTTCATTCTGCTTGTGTTGGATTTAGTTTGCTCTCCTTTTCTGTCTTCTTAAGGTGGAAGCCTATGTAATTGATTTAAGACTTCTTTTTCTAATGTAAGCATTTAATGCTAAACACTGCTTTAGCTGTATCTCATGAATTTTTATATATTGTGTTTTCATTTCCATTTAATTAAGACTATTTACTAATTTTTCTTGTGATTTCTTCACTGATCCATAGGTTATACAGAAATGTGTTATTTAATTTCCAAATATTTGGGGATTTTTACCAGTATATATTTTAATTCATTTCTTATTTAATTCCATTATGGTCTAAGAACATATTTTGTATAATTTTAAAAATTTGTTAAAATTTGTTTTATGGCCCAGAATATATCCTATATTGGTGAATGTTGGGTGTGTGGACTTGAAAAAATGCAAGATGATGACATAGGAAGCTCCTGAACTCACTTCTTCCTATGGACACACTGAATCTACACCTATCCATGGAACAGTTACCTCTGAAAGAAGTCCAGAAACTAGGTGATTCACACACATCAGGTGAATGAGAAAAGGCCCACAATGAAATGGGTCTTGGCACTTCCCCAACTACGGGGAACAAAGCAGGCAGGTTGGACAATCACAAAGGTTTGAGAGATAACCAAGAGCTCAGGCTGGGCTGAACAATAAGGTTCATCTCCCACATGAGATTACCCTGTCAAGAGAGGGAGACACGGCTGCTTTATCTAATGTGCAGAAACCAACACAGAGAGGCAAGGCAAATGAAGAAACGGAGGAATATGTTCCCTAAAAAGGACAAGATAAAACTCCAGAAACAGACCTTAATGAAATGGTGATAAGTGATTTACCTGATAAAGACTTCAAAATAATGGTCATAAAGACACTCACTGAGGACAGGAGAACAATTCATGAACAAAGTGAGAATTTCAACAAAGAGATAGAAAATGTAAGAAAGTACCAAATAGAAATCACGGAGCTGAAGAGTATAATAACTGAACTGAAAAATTCAATAGAAGGGTTCAACAGCAGACTAGATCAGGCAGAATGAAGGATCAGTGGATTTCAAGACAGGACAGTAGGATTCATCTAATCAGAGGAGCAGAAAGAAAAAAAAAGAGTGAAAAAGTGAAATAGGTTAAGGGACGTTGTATTGTGTATTTGTTGTATTGTGTTTGTTAGAAGCAAGTCACCAGGTCCAGTCTACACTCAAGGGGAGGGGATTCCACAAGAGTATGGATTTCAGGAGGCAGGGATCACTGGGGCCACCTTGGAGGCTGCATACCACAAAAGGGGAAACAGCATTTGGATTAGCTTCCCACTCTCGGTCACTAACATGCTTTTCTTTATCTTTATTGTTTGTCTACATCAACAAAAGCTCCATGAGGACAGACCTTTATTCAATTTGATCACACTTGTGATCATTCTATGACCTACAGTATTACCTGGCACATAATTCTCAATAGATCAATATTTGTTGAATGGATACATGGATCTCATTGATTGAAGGCAAGGGAAGACTCATTGTGGAGTTTCTCAGTCCTGCTGTATATCTTATTTTGTTTCTTAATGATTGTTATTTATGACTTAAAAATGCAGGCCCAGGGAGAATGGTATATTAAATTTGTTCTAACTCTGAACTTTAAAATAAAATTTCTTCTCAGGACAAATTCAGGTGCTTTAACACTTCAGGTAAGTGAGAAATGAAGTGTTCAATGGCCAAGGAGCGCATGAAAAGATGCTCGATGTCACTAACCAACAGGGAAATGCAAATCAAAACCATAATGAGATATCTCTTCACACTTGTTAGGATGGCTATTATTAAAATAAAAAACAACAAAAAAGTGGAAAGTAACTTTTGGGGAGGATGTGGAGAAACTGGAATCTTAGTGCATGTTTGGTGGGAATGTAAGCTGGTGCGGCCATTGTGGAAAACAGTTTGGTGGTTCTTCAAAAAGTGAAATATAAAATTATGATTTTGGTTTGGGGGGTGGGATCAGGTTTCCAGTCCTTAGAGGGATGGACAGCTAACTTGAGCGTGAGAGTCACCTGGGCACCGTTGGCTGGTTTAGGGCACACTTGGATGTATACAGCCTATGGGTCATGTGTGCTGTATAGGTCAGGGTTCTCCAGAGAAACAGGGCCAATAGGAAAAATATTTATACTTATTATAGGAATTGGCTCACACGATTATGGAGGCTGAGAAGTCCTACAAGCTGCTGTCTGTAAGGTGGAGAACCAAGGGCAATGATGGTGTGAGTCCTAGTCCAAAGGCAGGAGAAGACCAATGTCCCAGCTCAGCAGTCAGGCAGAGAGAGAGCAAATTCACCTTCCACATTGAGGAAGATGATCTACTTTACTCAGTCCACCAATTCAAATGCTAATCTCATCTGGAAACACCCTCACAGACACATCCAGGAATAATGTTCAACCAAATAGCTGGACACCCTGTGACCCAGTCAATTGACACATGCAATTAACCATCACTATGGTAGAATAAATTCCAGATTCTAACTGCTGCTGGATCGGGCTCCTAAGGGGGACTTCATTCTGGTCAGACCTGGTGAAGAAATGGCAGGAGGCCAGCAGAGAGAGCCCCAGTGGGACAAATGCAGGACTGACATGGGACACAGTGTGCTTCGCATTCAGTTTAGTTAGACCCCAATTCACCTGGATTATATAAAAGTCATAAAAGAGGCATTTGGGCATGGGATCTTCATGGGTGGCCAAAGGGTACAACTCTTCAAGCAGAAATGCTGCTTGAAAAAGTGAGAAGAAAAACTTAGAAAAGAGAAAATGAATCGGATGGTTGAGTGTGAGCTGGAAGGGCATGGAGCTGTCTTCCTCTTTACAAGCCTAGGATGGAAAGAGCAGTCAGTGTGGGAATAAGTCATCCAGCACTGGGGCTGGCAGGTGGAGGTCACTTGGCGAGGGGAGACAGCCCAATGCCAGACGCACAAATAATAACATCTTTGCCCTCGATATCATCTAAGTGGTGAATGAGAAAGGATCCAGGGAAACGACAGGGCCCTGCAGGGGGCAGGGGAAGTTAGTGCTGATGTTTCCCATTAAAGCAGTAGTAATAGCGATAACAGCTGGACATTTATAGAATGCATTTCATGCCTGGGATTCCACTGGGCTTTAAAACAGGAGGATCTGGTTCACACCTCCTACCAAGAGAATGAATCACCTTCCAGCTCTCAGGGGTGGTGTGAGGGACTTCTCAAAGGATCTTAGATTCATCAAATTGTAGAGCTAAGTAAGGCGAGAGGTAAACCAGTCCAATGCCCTTTTCTCATAGGCCCAGAGAGGTTGAGTGACTGGCCCAGGGTTGCACAGCTACTTAGTGGAATTGCTAGGACTGGAACTCAGTTACATTTCCTTTGAATCTCAGCTGTCACCTTCTATGTGTCTTTGGGGGAGTCACCTAACCTCTCTGAGCTTCCATTTTATCATCTATAAAATGTGGACAATAATAACACCTACACCAAAGGGCTGTTGAGAGGATTAAATGAATTACACATGCTTAGAACAATGCCTGGCACATAGTAAATGTTAACTACATGCTAGACATTATGGACTATTATTCTTTTTAAGGGTACCATTCATTTAAAAAAGGTTGATGTAACCTCTTCTCATTTGCCACTGTTGTAAAACAACCAATTGGGGTGGAAATGACAGGTAGCATCACTGGTCTGTGTCCCTTTTTGTCCCAAGTCCTGGTCAACAGGGATGCTGGATCACTGTGAGCCTGAAGCAGCCCTGCTCTCTGGTCCCTTCAGTTCCAGGGCAGGTGGAGACGTGGACAGAGCCTGTGGACTGGCTCCTGGCTAGGTCTCTCCTGGAGGTTCTGCATGGCTCCAGGTGTGCTTCCCTAGGCAGATTGCCGGCTGGTACTGGGACGTGCTGTCGGCAGCTGTGTGTCTGGTAATTGCAGAAGCTCTACTGCTCTCTCCGCTCTGTTCCCCTACCCTACGGGCTGTTGATCTTTAGAAATTACTCCTCTAGATTAAGACATTGAACTTGTATTAAAAATTCTGGGGCAAGAGCTAACATTTTGGCCTATTGCCAGTTATTATACTTTAGCGCAAATAGGTTCTCTTCTTTCTTGAAAGTGATTTTTAAGGGGACTGGAGGGTAGAGGAAGGAGTTGGGGTGGGATAGATATTGGAGATACTGACCTGGGGAGAAACAAGGTCAGAGTTCAAAGGCTGGTGTGTTGGAAGATGGTAGGTACCTCCTTCCCAATTTAGCCTAATGTAGGAGCTCCTGGAAACCAAAATGCTATACAAGTGACAGTAACCTGTGACCATACTGAATTCCATAACAACCCGGCTGAGCCATTCCTATGCCCTCTGTGCCTGGGTACTCTGTATAAGGGCCACTCAGCCAAACCAATCCCCACCCGAATAATTCATCGCCTTGCTTCCACCCTCTCTCTGCTCAAGGTAATTTATCAAATGAAATAGTTTATGAGAAAGAGTTCTTCCACATGTAGAGGACTATAAAGAAGTGTTGGTGACACCACGGTGGTAACTGATACTTTTCAAAATGGGCATGAGTGTGGCCTGCTGGTTGTGGACGTGCTTCCTCAAGGTGGAATAAAAAGCCCCATGTTTCAAGTTTTGGGGGCAGGGGACAAGGGTGTGGAGGAAGGTTGCTGTTGGCCATGTTGCCTCTGGAAGGAGCTCTGAAGAATTCTACTTCTTGGCTGACGAATCAATGAAGGAGTGAAAGGATGTCTTCTTTGAACCGCTGCTCAAGGGCAGGTAAGCTAAGCTGGCCCAGGTAGGTGGAGACAACACAGCCCAGGGGCCAGCAGGAGGGGACCCGCGTGGCCTTGTGCACCTGGCAGGCTTAGTTCTGCTCCTTGGACAAGTTGCTTACCCTCCTCAGGGCTCGTACCCACTACCTCAGGAGGTTGAACGAGGAAAAGCACAAAGCGCTTGGCCCAGTTCCTTGAACAGAATAGCTACTGGACAAGCAATTATTATTGTTACTACGGAGGCAGAATTTCTTCGTCTTTTCACCGTTAATTCAGATTTCAAGCTCTCACAAAGATACACATTAGCCAACATACTTCTTCAGCCTCTTGCGAAGATGTCCCAATCTCTGATTTATTTTACTTTTTATTTTCCCTTAAGGATTGAAGCTTTGACGGGTAGGAATTTTGGTGAGTGATTCATTCGGGCTCCATTTGGCACAAGGAAATTTCTGACAATGGCTTTGAATCTTGTTTGTATCAAATTCACAGTGGCAGCGACGTGCTGTCATGATAAAAGCCAAGGAGCCTGGTGCATTCCATGAAAGGAAATAGGCATTAACTTTCTTCCCCAGCCTGGTTACTCGGGACATTAATCAGCCCATAAAAATGGGATTAAGTCAACTCTCCATTTATTTTTGTCATTCACCTTTAAAATGTAACCATTCTTTGTGTTTTCATATCGGGTGATCACATTTTAGATGTAATGAAAGCAGAGATATTTTCCCACAGATGTGCGGGCGATTCATGACTACAGATGGAAGCCTTCCTGCGGACATTTAATGAACAATTATTCAGTCTGGGGGATGGCTTTGGAGGAGCCATTCCAGCTGAGGGCATATAAAGTGAGTTTCTTAGAAGCTGTATAAATGAGAGGCTGGAGTAACCCTCAAACATATAGTCATCTAGCTTATCCTTTATTGCCTAATGAATACGGTATAATATCATGGGCCCATCAGCTTGAAACTGTGCTCTGGCTCTGAGCCCCCGAAGGCAAACAGATGGATGTTTAAATCCTTCCTCTCAAAGTCTTACTGGATTGCAGAGCCTTTGCTGAAACGGAGAGCCTGAAATTTGCCCGAGCTCTAAAGCATCCTCCTGGGCTTTGAAGGCACTGCTCTGACTCTGCCCTAAAGGTTCTCTTTTTTCTTTTTCATTTTCCTTTCTCTTGGGTACAAAGCTGGAAGGGCCCTCGGGGGTCCTTCCAGGCCAGTGTCTACCTTTCCCAACTAAAGAGCAAAATTCAGGCCGTAGTGGGTTTTCCCAAGCAACTACATTTATTCAATTCAAAGAACCAATCTGGACTCTGAGATTTTGTTCTTCCCTCTTTTTGGTATAAAGTATCTTCTTTTATTAGATGATTTTTTTAAAGTATCTTTTTCGACACAAAAGAAAAGTTTTCCCAAAAAGCTTTCTTTTTAAAATTTTGCTACAGAAGCCAAGAGTCTGGGGACCCTTTAGCATCATCCCTCCGTCTTGCGGTGGAGGTCTAGGGTCAAGACCACTGCGCTTCCGCAGGGTCGCTGACTTGGTGCAGAGGCGGGTCAGCGGCAGCCTTCTGCTTCCAGCCTGGTGGCTTTTCCTGCATCGTGCTGTCCCCCGGAGTGGACGGCAAAGGCCTTGCTAAGTGTGCTGTAGCTCCTAGCAGTGAGAAGGGTCCTCAGCGTCCTCTTGGCAACTGGCTTTGCAGCACGAGCGTGAAGTGGCCGTGTCCAGGGCAGGGCACCTCGAGCACCCGCTGTGGCTTGCGTTCAGGGGTCCTGGACCATGCAGGTGGGCAAAAGCTTCCTCCTCCCGCCCGAGATGCCCACACGCACGACCTCAGCCCCTCTTTCTTAGGGTTAGTCCTGGCTCTCTCTAGTTTCCCATTTTTTTCTTCCTCTAAGAGCAAATTTCCCTAGAACAAGTAAACCCGCATTGGTCATTGGCGGTTTCAGAATGCACATGTTCATTACTTTCTTCTTTGAAAGTCAGCTGAGAGCTGGAATTCTGATGAGGGCAAAGAGACCCAGGGGCGTTCAGAAAAGGCAAGAAGAAGCCCTAGATCTAGGGTGTGCAGAGCGGGGAGGGGAGGGCAGAGATGGTGTCAAGGCTCTGGCGCTAGTGACAGAAGGTGTCCAGAGGTGACGAGGTTTGCTGGACGTGTGGATGGATGAGCAAAGCGGGTAAACTTGGTCCTCTTTCTGGAGACCTTTATCCAGCAGGAGGAACTACCCTGAGGATGGGAATCTCTGAGCAACAAGCTTGAGCTGGAGACCTTCAGAGAAGCTTGGTTCCTTCCCCAAAGGGACCCCAAGCCCATCACCTTAGAGCTGGGGGCTCAGGACACGTCTTCGCTAATGTTGTCACACGTTCTTTTTATTGAAAGACACCCTGAAGGCAATCTCAGAGCCCTCAGTGAGTGAACCCTTACAGAAGAAGCCAAGCTCCATACCGGATCCCTGATTCCGGGGGCTGTTTTTGTCATTTGGGACACAGAGACAGACGTGGAAGGGAACGGCCGCCGTGTCTTGTAGACAGGTTGCTTTCATGCTTGATGCGATCACGAAGATGCTCGCGGCAGATCTTCTCTATGAGAAGCTCCCTCCATTACAAAATCTGTTTCTAGAAGTGGATCTTTTGGGGAGTCTCAAATGAGGATTTTTAAGTCTGCCTAGTGGGTGCCGTGTTCCACTTCCTTTTAAGTGTCATGGGGTAGGGATTTAGTGGGCACCAACAGTGAAGTTTTTGCAAACTCTAAAAATTTCACGGTGCCTGTAAACACCTCCAACCTGAGGCGTTTCGCTGGGCAGAAATTCCATGCTAGAGACATTTCTCAATAGATAAAATAACATTTTTCTTGCTACAAAAGTATTACATGAGCATTTGAGCAAAATTAGGAATTACAGATATATAAAAAGAAGAAAATTAGAAAAAAAACCACTGTAATCTCAATACCTAGAGACAATTGCTGTTAACGCTTTGATATTTGTCCTTCCAGATCTTTTTTTTTTTTTTTTTTTTTTGCGGTACGCGGGCCTCTCACTGTTGTGGCCTCCCCGTTGCGGAGCGCAGGCTCCGGACACGCAGGTCCAGCGGCCATGGCTCACGGGCCCAGCCGCTCTGCGGCATGTGGGATCTTCCCGGACCGGGGCACGAACCCGCGTCCCCTGCATCGGCAGGCGGACTCTCAACCACTGCGCCACCAGGGAAGCCCCTTCCAGATCTTGTTTATGTACACACTGGTACACACACACACACTTAAAAAAAGCAACATGGTTACATGTTGTATAAGCTGTTTGGAAAGCTGTTTTTCAGTGATCAGTGTGTTATGATACATATCTTTCTATGTAAAATATAATAGATCTAGAAGAAATCGATACAAATTTCAATTTACACAGTTGGTAATTATGTGGAAAGGAGATTTGTGCTCCCCCAATTCATATGTTGAAATCCTAACCCTCAAGGTGATTAGGAGGGGGGGCCCTTTGGGAAGTGATTGGGTCACGAGGGCACGGTCCTCACAGACATAATTCATACCCTCATAAAAGAGGCCCGAGAAAGCTCCCCTGACCCTTTCTGCCACGTGAGGTTACAGCAAAAAGACCGCTGGAGTCTGGGAAGTGAGCTCTCCGCAGACACCAAACCTGCTGACACCGTGATCTCGGACTTCTCAGCTTCTAGAACCGTGAGAGGTAAACGTTGGTTGTTTCTAAGCCACCTAGTTTATGGTCTTTTCTTATAGCAGCCAGAATAGACTAAGACAGTAAGGTAGTGGGCAACTCTTCACTCTTAAGGAATTTTGTTAGCTGCTGGCACCAGCCCTGGCAGAATGCAATGTTGCTACTCACCTCTCCAGCCTCTGCCAGTGGGTCCGCGTTTGAAGGGTAAGGCTTTGATGCTAGAAGACCTAGTCCTGAGTCCCAGGTCCACCAGACCCCGCTCTGTGACCTTGGGGTTGGTCCCCATCATCAGAGCCACCATTCATTATCATTTATGAACCATGCTGTGCTGGGCCCCTGGCTAAGTTCTTTTTTACATGATCCCTAGTTTGTATGATAGCCCCACGTTAGAAATCAGGACACAGAGGACACTGGCCACCATCACCCAGTTAGTAACTGGTAAGTCTGCCCGAGGCCCAGCTGAGGCTGTGGGCCACCACTATGTCCTGTGCCTGTAGGGCCACAGTTTTCTAATCTGAAAATGACAGTAATAAAGAAAACAACTGACTTGTAGGGTTGTTGTCAGGTTCAAATGAAATTACACGTGTGAAAGCATCACATCCAACATCAGTAGGTTATAAACAGCAATAGTTATTATTAAGAAAGCGAGAGAGATTGAAAGGTGTGATTCTCCCAGAAAATGCCTCCAGGTTTGAAAGCAAAAGTGAAAAACTGACAGGCCAAGGCCCAGCCAAGGCAGCTTACTGATGATACCTTTTGTTTGCCTTGCACAGTGCTTGGTATTTTTCAGCCAACATTTAAACTCAGGAGATTTCATGTACAAATTCATATTTCCAGCATTTCTTTGAAATGTGTAAGACCTGCCATCTCTGGGTCCATTTTGCAAGGCCCTGTTCTCTGGAGCTGAGGCGTAGCTTTCCATTCTAAGAGAGGAGTGCGACGTAGGGCTAGCTTCACCCGTTTACACCCCCTGGCAGGAGTCTGCAGGTAGCTGGGTGGGAGATCTGGTTCTAAAGAATGAGGTGTATGTGTGTGTGTGTGTGTGTGTGTGAATGCACCTTCACTAAGAGTGGAAGGTGGGGAAGGTGCTTTCGAGGTGCTATAGGGTGTTCCAGTGCTATACGGTGTCTCATAAAGTATTGTGAGGCTCAAACTTGCACTGGACTGGAATTCTGCTGAGTGGTCCACAGCCCAAGAGAGTCTCTCAGGTCTAAGCAGAATTTCTAAGAGGGCTACAGGCTCCTGAAGGATCTTCTGGTTCCCACTTAAAACCCCAAGGTGTAAGGAAAGGAGCCCAGATGAAAGGAAATGATATGAATTATGAGCCTGGGTGCGCCTTCCCATGGCCCAAGCTGCCCAGTGCAATGAAGAGGGACCTGTCCCCTCCATCTCGCCCCTCCAGTCTTGCACTGTGCTGCCCAGGACGTCTTTATTTGGGATTGACTGGGAGCTGGCTCTACATAGGTAGGCAAGGTGAACAGGACCCAGAGAAGCGTGCTTCCCACATAAGAGGAATGGCAGGGTCCTCTCGGAGCGGGGAGATGGGCAGGCCCACCCTCCATCCCAGGGTGGAGATGCTACTCAGATTCTGTGTCGGTGGAGTGGGCCATGAGGCGAGAGGAAAACGCTTTTGACCATAAAATTCCGACAGACCCAGAGTGGCTTTTCGGCCAGTACTTTCTTAGAATAATATGAGTGGACAAACTCTGATCTCATTCGATGTTTGTGATTTTCATTGTAAGATTCTTATGCCCCTGGGGCCCATTGCCCATCCAGGAGAGGCAGTGACAGAAGATGCAATACTTATTCCTCTTTGCAGGCTGAAGAAGACTGCAAAGTGCATTTCCCTCAAGATTCTTCTGCTCTTATCATCCAGACTTCTAGACCAGCAGTCACCCACTTGTTTATTCTAGACAGAAGGCTATTTTTTGTTTTAAAGGAATGCTTTTCAGAAAGATCATCAAAAGGTCATCAGACCTCTTGTTTATTTACTGGTTTTGGAGATCAGGTTTCCTGTTACTAGATGCGGGGCTTTAAAAGACAGCAGGATGCCAGGTCCTCACCAAAAGGATTGAAATTCACAAAGTAGATTGAAGGGAAAGTGTAGTTTCTCCTTTAAATGGAAGGAAGCAGAATTTAATCCCTTAGAGTTCCCAAAGCTTTTTTTTTTTTTCAAAATTTTTTTATTAGAGCTGAAACCCTTTAGAACTGGTCCGAGATCCAAATAACGTTCTTATCTGTAGTTTTCTTTGGAAACCATTCAGCAGTAGATATAGATGTCCAGACATGTACGCCCCCCATGTTAGGGAGCCATATATGGGGAAGCTGTTGCCAGCTGGTAACACCCACCACTCCTCTGGCTCCCCTTTCATTCTCCAAGTTGAAAACCTTTTTCTGTTCACAAACTTGACCTTAAAAATGCCAAGTTCAAGGATGCCAACTCACATGGGATCTATTTTGAACAAAGCACACCCAGGTTCACTTTGATCATTCTTTATCTTGCCACAGAAGACGGGGGCTTGAGCGTGGAGTCCCGGCAAACGGAAGATCGTCAGGCTTCTCCAGCCTAAGACTCTGGACACAGCAGCCAAGATAGTGTTTCTCGAAGCCCACTTATCTGAGCAGGGCACATCTAATTGAAGCATTTGGCCTTTGGTATGGACTTGCACTTAACAGCATCCAAATGGTTGTTCTTTCTAGTTTTATTAAAGGAGCCGAATCCTTCTCATAAGTTTTCCATTAATGGGATTATAAATTGACATAATTTTAAGTCCAAGAAGGCAAAACTGGTATGTGGTAAACATAAACATGTGTTTGGCGTTAGAGGTAAACTAGCACAGCCAAAGTGGACAAGTGTTGTAAACTTCAAACGTGAAACAGATGGAAGGTAATTAGAGGCATGAAAGTGATGACAACAGCAGCGAACTGTAGCAATGCAATGAATTGTTAGTTTAGGAAGGAATCGCTGTGGCCCTGGTGGATTTATCACGTTTCTAGCTGCTGTATGAAGTTGATGTTACCCTCCTCTAGAAGAACACAAGAATTGCTTTTTTTAATTCGAAGACAGGAAGTACAACTCGGAAGCACGCGGACCACAATACTGGTTTTCTACGTCTGAAAAAAAGCGGATTGGCCTTGCCTATCGCAAAATGGGTTCACTGGTGGATGAGCAATTTAAAAATTTTATTTCAACTCATTCTCTAATCTTGGGAGCAAGTTCTTAGACCCCGTCTGGAGATGTTTGGAACTAGAGGTAAAGTCTGTACCACAGGTTCCCTCCCAGCAATGCGGGAGGGTCTGTTTACTCTGTGTGCAGGTGACAATGGCATCTTCTTTTTCTTTTTTTTTACATCTTTATTGGAGTCTAATTGCTTTACAATGGTGTGTTAGTTTCTGCTTTATAACAAAGTGAATCAGTTATACATATACATATGTCCCCATACCTCCTCCCTCTTGCGTCTCCCTCCCTCCCACCCTCCCTATCCCACCCCTCTAGGTGGTCACAAAGCAACAATGGCATCTTTTAATGGCAAAACTTAGCTTTGGAGCAAGTTTCACAGTTCAGTAAAGCTAAAATGAAAGAAACCCTTGCTATAATTTTCTGATGCCCAGAAAGTAAAATTTTAAGCAAAAAGTCTTGGGATTTGGGGAAGAGCGATGGAATTTTCCTCCTGAGGTATCAACTGAGAAGAACAACATTTTTTTGAGCTAGTTATTTTTTTTTTTGGAATGAGGAATCACTGTTTGACGGCCAAAGGATCACCTTATCAGGTTACTTTTGATTTAGTGGAATCCAGATCAAACCCACTCTGGTGTCACTGGCGTGTGATAAAGGGCTTAATTCATTTTTGCATTGACTGATAAAAATGTGCACTGTATCTATCTATCCAGCTCTTGAAGGCATTGGACGAGGATGATTAATGAAGAAATGGAGAAGCGCCTGCAGGTGCTGAGGAGGAAGCGAGGGATGGGTAACGTCACCTTGTTATTGGCTGGACTGAGGCCCAAACCAAGAAAGGCACGGACTTAGTACCACCTTTTGTTTCAGAGTGTAGACCCTTCCGGGGAATCCTGAAAGCACAGCGGATGAAGGGGTCCTCCCTTCCTTTCTGACACCTGGGTATAGAGTTAGGCAGCTGTCACATCCAGCCAGAGACCCTTCCCCTGCTACCTGCAGCCATAACATGATTAAGCCCCATTAAATTATGAACATTCTCTGTCCCTTCCAGCACTGACAGATTCCAACTTTAAAACATTTAAGATGGTCCTCTCAGGAACAACGTTTCCTCCTTTTTATCAGAGGCTCACGTCTATCTTAGAGAAAGGAACACTGCATTGCTGTTCAATGGCCTGCTACTACTAATGTTTAGGGAAGTGAAGTGCTATGGCCCTCAACTTCCAACTTTGTAAAATGAGGCATAATAATGTTTGTCCTTCTGACTGCGGCAGTTGCTCAATGAAATGAGGAATGTGGGAGTGCTTCGTCAGTATTATTCTCCCTGTGTGTTCATGCTGATGCCTCCGTTTGGAATGCTCTCCTCTCCTGCTCTACCAGGCCAGCTCTTATAGAGCCTTCAAGACCCTATTAAAATTTCCCCTCCTCTGCCAAGCTTCTTGGTGCAGAGGGGACCCTCTCCTGTACTTTCAGGGCATTCTGTTCGGTCTCTGTCAACCCACTACCTTGTGTCGTCATTGTTCGTCTCTGCCCTTGGACTCTGAGTTCCTTGAGCAGAGGATGGTGTCTTATTCATGGTATGTGCCCATCTTCTGATATCATAGCTGCCTTAGTGGATGCTCAAGAAATGTTTGTTTAATTAATGCGTGGAGGATTAATTGAATGAGGCTTCCTTCAATCTACGGGCTCAAGCGGAGGATTCCAGACCACTGGCCTCTAGTAATAACACACAGCCTCTGTTTTGCCTTCTGTGCCGGAAGATGGCCAAGGAGCAAAGCCTCACTGTCATGGTCAGATTCACAGCTTCCTTGGAATTGAAAGAAGGAAAAGCCCTGGAAGCTGCCGTGTTCATTCTGCCCATGGAAATGTCAGCTTATTCTCCGGTACTGAAGTCAGATAATAAAATGTGAAAGGGCTTTGCAAACACTAGAATCATGGTTTAAACGTCTTTGCTTCCCCTTCGATGTGGAAGACGTAGTTGATGATCGATACTTCCATATTGAATAAATAGGTCCTTCCTTTTACCATTATAGTTTCCCTGTATTTTCAGTCACCATAACATACAAGGGCAACAGCAAATGCCTACTGCTCTCCGTTTTCACCTCTTTCTGCTTTTTTCTCCATGGAAGTCAGTGGATTATTAGCATTTCACTTAGAGTGCACGGCCATGGGTGCAAGTTTTGGTAAATACTTGTGACTGAAGTTATTGGATCCCCTCCGTATCACATGTCCCCCCATATCTAAAAGATTATCATCATTTAAGTAAAGAATGATATTTATTTAAGGGCATCTGGCATTGGTTCCAAGTGCGAAAAATGCTGGGAAGTTCTCTTTATTTTTTATTTCTGGGTCTGTTACAATTCCTTGGATGAAAAGAAAATGGTGAGTATGCCTTCCACTGGCATTCGATGTGTATTTATCGATTTGTTTTTAATTTAATTAACGCACATGCCTACTGCACATGAAGTACCAGGTGTGGGGCTGTGTACCAAGAGGGACAGACGTGACACTGCTCCAGGGGGTCAGACCCGATTTTGGAGATTAAGACACATACAAATAAAATGTGATTCATAATAAAAAAAATCTATGGATGATTTATAGCTGTATAAATCTCTATGTATACGCGCACACACACACACGTATATATATGTAATGTGAGAGATAGTAAATGCTCCGTGAGTTCAGAAAAGAGAATTTCTTTGAGGGAAAGTAATAATCCTTAGGTTCCAATGACAACAAGATTGTTTGTGTGAGGTTTCTCATTTAAAGATGTTTGACATTATACGTATATTTATACGTAGAAGATAAGAAAGGCGGGATCAGGGAGGGAGAGAAAGAAAGAGAGTAATGTTTTGATTTTTCAAAACATTTATTTTATTTTTAAAATTTTATTTATTTATTTTTGGCTGCGTTGGGTCTTCGTTGCTGCGCGCGGCCTTTCTCTAGTTGTGGCTCGTGGGCTCTAGAGCGCAGGCTCAGTAGTTGTGGCGCACGGGCTTAGTTGCTCCGCGGCATGTGGGATCTTCCCGGACGAGGGCTCAAACCCGTGTCCCCTGCATCGGCAGGTGGATTCTTAACCACTGCGCCACCAGGGAAGTCCCTAAAAAAAATTATTCTATTCAGGTATAGTTGTTTACAAAGTTGTGTTAATTTCTGCTGTACAGCAAAGTAATTGTTATATATATATATAATATATATTCTTTTTCATATTCTTTTCCATTATGGTTTATCCCAGGGTATTGAATATAGCCCCTGTGCTGTACACGAGGACCTTGTTTTTTATCCATCCTATATGTAATAGTTTGCAATAATGTTTTGATTTCATAATAGGCCGCTGAGCCAAGCTTCCTGAGTTCCAATCCCACTTCTAAGTGGACCTTGGCACCTTTTCAAATCTCTCTAAATCTCAGTTTTCTTTTCTGTAAAATGTGAACAAGAATAGAATCTTCTTCATAATATTGTTGTAAATACTAAGTAGAAGACACTGGAAACACAACTTAGACTCACTGACCCTGAAGTGTTAACATGGAACGCTTACTAGGGCTCTTAGGAGTGGGCGGTGGTCCAGGTTTCCTGCATCATCCCATCTGGTCTTCCAGCAGCCCCGCCGAGGGACTCCACTTGCTTCCGAGGTGAACTAACATAGGTGACTTCTCTGTAGGGTGTTGCTGGGTGAGTAGGTGCTCGGTGCATTATCCATTTGTTCATTGACTGGATGGTGCCAACCACTCGTGTTCCACAGCTAAGTCCTTAGAACAGGCCCTTAGCCCAACGTGGGGCTGCGTCTGTGTTTGCTACTCTTGTGCTTCCCTCCGTCCCTGGTGGCTTCCGCACTTGGGGAGGAAGGCTGGGGTCTGGGGAAAGGTCACCCTTCTTGTCTAGTGACAGTTTCCCCAGTCAGGCCTGCAGACGCTGGGGAGCAGCGCCTCTCTGGTAATTAACCGTTTGGCTGCTGAGCTGAGGGTGGCTTTGAAAGACCCAAGTGACAGTGGGGTGCCTGTGGTCCCAGACTGTGGGATTACACTGAGGCCCCTCACAGCTACTCATTTTCTCCTAAATTACATGTGATTAGGAATATAATTACCACTCCTTACTCTTCCCCCGAAAACACTGTTTTCCTTTGCTCATGCAGTGCTTTGGGGGATGGGACGGGGTGGGTCAGAGCACACCAGGGCTGTGAGCGAGAAGAGAAGCAGCCTGGAGGTGGCAGGGGGATGGAGCCCACCCTCTGTGGCCCCGGTGAGCTCTGAAGTTCAAAAACAACAATCCGGGGGCCGGAGTGAGCCTCAGAGAAGGTCTGCAAAGCGCTTTGATGATTGAAATCGTACCTGCCCAGGGTTCTTGGGAGAGCCTGAAATGAGATGTGTGCTTACGTTAGAATTAGAACGCTCGGCTGCAGATCTTTTTCTTTTTGGAATGTCTCTCCCTCTAATTACTTTACAGTCCAAATGATTAAAACAAGGAGCAGAGAGCAACAGATGCTCCCAAATTGCCGTGTGTAAGGGAAAGGGTTGTCTGTTTGCGTGGGTCTCTCCCTGTAACGAGAGCCGCTGCTGGGAGCTGTGCAGACAAGCTCCCGAAACGGGCCCAGCACCCCGGAGCCGGCCGGGCTTCCCAGGGCCAGGCTGCGTCTGCCGGCGCCGGAGGCCGGCAGCAGCTCGGGGCTGTGTTTTCAGTTAATGGGTTCGCTTCATTCTGAGTACCGGGGGCGGGGCGGGGCGGGGGAGGGCGAGTTCAGAAGGAAACTTCCCAGGCTGGTCGTCGCAGCATCTGGAAGACACAGCGGGGCCTCCCCTTCCAGGGCGCGACCCCTGCGTCCCCCGCCCTGGGTGAGGTCCCGCCTCGCCCCCAGCCAGGCTGGAGGGAGACGTCCCGTCCCAGCAGCGGGAAGGGGTCTGGGGGGCGGGGCAAGATCCCTCCGTAAACGTGACCGAGCGAACGAGGCCCGGCTTCTCCCCAGCGTCCCAGCCAAGGGCATCCCGCCCCGGGCGCCTTTCTCCAAGCCCCTCCTCCGCGCCGCCGCTCTAGCGCCCGGTGAAAGGCGCCCCGGCGGACGTCCCCGGCTGCAGACGACTCCCCTAGGTGAGCCGTGAGGGGTAAACGTGCATTCCTGCGGAGGGGGGAGGGGCGCTAGGCAAGCCCACCCAGGAGGAGCTCGCTCGCTCAAGGATTTGGGTTATTATTCAAGGTAGCTCAGCCCTCACGCATTTCCCCACGTCGCCTAGCGACTGGGAGAGAAGCTGGACCAAAGGCATTTCGATGTTGCATTGACTTCTTAATTAAAAAATGTCTTTCTTTTCCTTTGGCTCCGGCATTTCCCCTCAAAATGCTGGAGGATTTTTCAGGGTGTGAAATCCCTTTACTTCGGTAGCTTGGAAGAAAGAACACGCCCTCGCATCCCCCGCACCTTCTTGATGACTAAGAGGCTGGATTGGTTCCTTAGCTGCAGAGTCGTTAATGGTTATAACTCGTTCTGGAGGAGGGGCGCAGATGAAGTCAATCCAATCCACCAAACGTTCATTAACTTTTCAAGTTGATGAACTTGGCCACATTTCTACGATTATAGTTTTCCCTCTGATGCTTGAAGAATTAATTTTTTTCCATGTAAAGCATCTTCATATGTTATTAATTCATAATTAAGGGAACCATTTTGACTTAGCGAACTTTATATGCAAACGAGTGATATACTCTCTTGTAAGGTACAATGGACTCTACGGAATAGTAATACATATTCTCAACTTTGATGAGGCAATACATAAATCCTTCCACTCTTCTCCATATGGAATAATGTTTTTGGTAGTTACGTGGTATCCTGGTTTGCAAGAAGAAGTCTTAGTTAAGATTTTAGCCTCCTGCCTTCCTCTTTAATCTTCTTAAAAAGTTGTTTTGTGGGTTTAATTCCAGTTTATGCGCAGGCAAGAGATGGGTGAGATTGTCTGGGTGCTTGAAAATGAGGTTCGAAACTACCTGTTGATCAAATCTAGTTTGGGGTTTATCTCCACTGACTTGTGTTTCCAACCCTGACACAAGCCAGAACCTGAATTATTCCTGAAATCTGTAGCAGCTATTCAGTGGGAGCTCTTATCGATGGCCATTGACAGTCTGTTAATGACAGATGTAATGGCTAGATGCAGATTCTAGCCAAGAAGGAATTTTGCAGTGCTGTACATTAGGTCATTAAATACTTGGCGTAAGAGAAAGTTAAGATTAGAACGTGGTGGCATTAACGCCTGTGATGAGGCAGAAATTTAAACAAAAGAATTTTTGTAGATTACTAGACAGCAGAAAATTTGAAATTGTATTTTATGTCTATGTCTAATTTTAAGACTGATAGAGTACAACTCTTTTTCTCTCCTTCCCCCTATCGCAAAACAAAATGGACAACAAAAATGCTTTTAAATGATGGTAAGAAAAAAACAGATTCAGACATTAAATTGGGAGTTTTGGACTTTGGACATTTGAGAATTCTACAAAATAGACCAAAAGACGCTTCTGTCACCTGTTCTACTTCAGGCTTGGCCCTATGTGGAGAGGCATGTTCCTTCTGTTTTATGGTAGACTTTGAATCAAAAAAATTCTCTGTAGGCAAACTTGCCCCTGTTTTCTGGGACTGGCTTTTATCCTCATCTGCATATTTTAGAGGGGACAAGACAGACTCCTCCCTCTCCCCCTCCTCTGCCCCTACACAGAAAGGTCCACAGGCATTTGGCATCTTTTCTGCATAAGGGAACAGAATATATTGTGGTAAAAATGGGCTCAGGTAAAACAATCATAAAAAGCAGTTCAAAGGAAACATCTGTAGACTGTAACTGTTTGCAGGATTTTGGCAATCAAGCAAAGAAAATGCCGGCAAGGATGGTGAAGGATGGTAGTTACCAGTTCTGCAGTCAAAACAGGCATCAGGGGATAATCGTTACAGGGGTTGATTCCGTAGGAAATGATTTTTCTTGTGCCACATATTGTCGTGAGAGGACCATTTCACTTTTGTCTTTTCTTCCCAGGGCGGCAGTCATACAAATATATTTGGAAACCTTCACTCCAGAGCACAATTTCAGAAATAATGAAACAATAAACAAGAATCTGGTATTAATAATCTGTGGGTTTTAAATTTTATGCCTTTAAGAGGTGTAGGGATTAGTAATTTCATGTAGCCTACAAAGTAGAACATGCCTTAGGACACACGGATCAATGATTCATGTGGCGCTTTACCATCTGACAGTAAATACTCGGCACATAGACTGGGTTCCTGGCGCTCACTGGTTGGAAGACGGTAAAACCTCGTTAATTTAAACCTCCCAAAGCCAGGTTTGGGGATGAATCAGGTTGAAAAGATGTGGCACTGAAGCTTACATTTGCATATCTGACAGCCTTTGCTAAGATAACTATGAGTTGCTCATCGTTGAGGGAAGGATGATCAAAGAGAACACACAGGTTCTGAGAAACACCAAGCACAGGCACAGGATGGCGAGGCTACGCGTGATTTATGTCACCTCGACATCAGAACAGGTTTCCCACAGGCCTCGACAGAGCAACTTTTATTAACCTATAGGAGGCTCTAGAAAGGACACGGGACCTGCCTTTCCCGTAAAATGGCTTCTCTCTAGAGCATCTGAATTATCAAAGGTTTCCTCCCTACGCATTTATCTTTCATAAAGGTCACAATTGGGATTAAGCTATTTGGAGAGATATTTTTATAAAGGTGATCAAGGAAAGTGACTTTCTTGTCTTGCTTTGGCAGAGAAGAGGAAGGCCTTTCTTTCCATAAGTGGATTAACCACTTCTGCGAGACACACGCAGGCCACAGCTCTCCACCTGTCATGAGTACAATTTGCAAGCCTGTCTTTCTGCAACTGAGGAGGACAAGGATGATGAATGTGGCTGGGATGTTCTGGATCTTGTCCTTTGATAAATGCACCCATAAGTCAGCCAGAATGTTCTCTGATCCAACCAGAGGGAGGAGGGCAAGAATACCCGGGCCCCAACACCTCAGGACACACCACCTGCTGGCCTGGTGGCCTGGCTTTTGCCATTTGTCACTGTGCTTTTTCTTGTTCTCAAGCACTGTAAGTGCCTTGGTGAAAAGTTGCTACAAAAAGGTACGCGGGTCTGTGTGCTTTCAGTCTGAGGCTGGGAACCACCACGGCCCCTGAGTGTCCTGTGGAATAGAAGCGCTCAGTACAGCACAGAGCAGGCCAGGAGCTCTGTCTCTAGCAACACTTGTGCAATTCAGAACAAATTTCTCTTCCCTCCCATTGCCTCAGTGGGACTCCAAAATGCTTCTCAATTAGTTGGGATCAATTTTACTTTTTTGCTTTGCAATGGCGATATTTCAAGGGGAAGAGTCATAGTGTATCTCAATGTGAATCTCTCCAGTGAATTAATTGCAAATTTCTGCTCTGCAAGAGAAATAAATACTTCTGTAAAACATTTACCTTGCCTAATAGTCTAACATTATGCCAACACAGCGGTAACACCTGCCACACAGAAAACGCTTGATAATCTAGGATTCAATAACATTAATATTATTTTTTTGGAGGCCGGCAGGATGGCCCAGAAGATCCGTGATAACTGGGATTTTTGTGGGTGGGTAGACCCTGCAGAAGATCACACTAGAATAACAGTCTGTGTTTACATCAAGCGAAGGGGACGCCACACAATTTAGACAAAAGCAGAATTCAGAGTGGAAAATATGAATACCTTGTATCTGTAGAGCGCGCTGCAGCTTGTGAGATGCTTTCATATACAAAAGCTAGTGTGATCATCGTCCCCATCTGTGAAGATTCCTGTGTGGGTATGATTAGCCCCTTCTTATGGATGAGAAAACTGAGGTTCAGATATATTAAGTGACTCAGCTGGTAGGTAGGAGAACTGGGCTTAAAAATCTAGATATTTTAATTCCGACTTCAATACAATTTTGGCTACATTTCTAATAATAGGGAATTTTGAATGAGTTGGTGTTGCTTTATGTTTCTGGTTAAGACCTTCAAAATAAAATCTGTATCATAGAATGAAACATGGAGTGAACCTACAAGGAGCCTCCTCCAGGGGGCCTTTTCCTTTAAAGACCCCTGGAATGTTATTTGCCTCAAGAAGGAACTTCTCTGATGTGTGTGCATTAAAAATAAAATGAAAAGAAAAGAGAAAAGTCAAGGCCCAAGGCAAGGTCGGGTGGTAGACAGAGAGCAGAGAGACTGGGGGAGTCAGTGCCTTTGTGAATCTTCCCCAGGCCTCCAGCTGGAGAGGCCAGTGGGGTCGCGCTGTTGAGCAAGGAGGGTCTGAAGCGTGCCAGGGTGTGAGGACTTCTAAGAATGGGGGTTTTGAGTCAAGATAGAAACTTTTCCTTACATTCTGACTCACAGGGGATTAGAAAGTAGTGGATGGATTAGAGGAAAATGCTTCAGTTAAGAATTTAATCCTGTTAGGCAACAGTAAGTCACTTTTCTTAAAGGCTCTCTTGCCAAAGAGTAGAAAGAAAAAAATGTGCCTCCACAGTGTGGGAGGTAATTGTTTCTGAAGAGCTGCCTGCCTGAGGCCTCTTCAAGGCCAGTTTTCCTCCCGTTTGCATGATTTTCTCTTCTAAAGAGAACAATGGATTTTGTACCGGGATGTGAGCTGCTGCGCCCGAGCACAGGGCCTCCCAGCTGGGCTCTTCCTGCTGGTTGTCTGTGTGTGTGTGGGAGCAGCGCTGGAATATTCTGGGGAGGGCTGGGGGTGGGCAGGGACTCTGGTTGCCAGTCCTGGGGTCAGAGTTCAATTATGCAGCGGACTCAGACCCAGAATAAAACCAAATGGTCAAACTGCTCTTTACTCTGCAGGCTTGGGAGCTGATTCAAACTCCTCCAGCCCGCTTCTTGCTTCTCAAGACTCTCCTTAAAGCATGAGAACTTTGCTTAGGATCTGAGTTGTTCTGTTGTATGTAACATGGGGGGAGGGGGCAGATAAATCATTGACATGAAGGAGCCAGTGGAACCCGTATTTCCTCCTTCCTTTCTTCCTTCCTTTTTCTATCTTTTTTTTTGTTTTAATTCTTTTTTTAAAATAAATCTATTTATTTATTTACATTTTATTTTTGGCTGCATTGGGTCTTCGTTGCAGCGAACGGGGGCTACTCTTTGTTGCGATGCGTGGGCTTCTCACTGCGGTGGCTTCTCTTGTTGCGGAGCACGGGCTCTAGGCGTGCGGGCTTCAGTAGTTGAGGCACGTGGGCTTCAGTAGTTGTGGCTCGCGGGCTCTAGAGCTCAGGCTCAGTGGTTGCGGCACACGGGCTTAGTTGCTCTGTGGCATGTGGGATCTTCCCAGACCAGGGCTTGAACCCGAGTCCCCCGCATTGGCAGGCGGATTCTTAATAACTGCACCACAAGGGAAGTCCTCTTTTTTTTTTTTTTTTTTTTTAAGTTTAAACAGCAACATTTATTTCTCAAAGTTTTGGAGGCAGGAACCCGTACTTCTTGACTTTCAACACCAGAAAACCCGAGAAATTTATATTAAAATTTACATTATGTGGCTATAACCTTTGTATTGCTTGTGGGGTCTCCTACAGCAAGAAGTCTGAGGACAGATTTCAGAGAAAAGCCAATCCAACTTTGAATCCAAAGAAATGCCATGGTTGAATCTCCTGTGATGTCCTGAGACCAATATCAAATCCTAGAGTTTTGCACAAGGTCTGAGATACAATGCCTCTTACCAAGCTGTTCAGAATCTGATTGTAGAGGCAAGACAGAAATGATCCTGCCTCTACCGGCCAAAAAGGCCATATCTGACATCAGCTTATAAAGACACTTCAGGGTAAATAACCAAAAGGACCATTTGTTCTTTTGTCATGTTATCCTATTATTATACTGGACAAGAGATTGGGAGAGGTTTTCCCTGGCATCTACTACTATTGGAAAAATATATTATGATTACTATTCACTTGGTGTGGCAGTGAACTTTATATGTCAGTTTGACTGGCTAAGGGATGCCCATAGACCTGGTACGACATTATTTCTGGGTGTGTCTGTGAGGGTGTTTGAAGAAGAGAAGAGCATTTGAATCAGCAGCCTGAGGAAAGAAGATTGTTCTCACCAATACAGACAGGCATCATCCAATCCCTTGAGGGCCTGAATAGAACAGAAAGACAGAGGAAGGGTGAATTGACTCTCCCTGCTTGAGCTCAGTTGGCAACCTCCTCCGGCTCTCAGATGCTCTTTGGGTTTGGACTGGAACTACACCAGCCGCTTTCCTGGGCTTCCAGAGTGTAGATGGAAGATCACAAGACACCTCAGGCTCCACATTGGCCTGAGCCAAATCCCTCATGACACCGCTCCTGTTGTGAACCTACGTCTATTGTATCGGTTCTCTGGAGAACCCTGACTAGTATACTCAGTTAACAAGAGGTGGATGGTGCCAAGAGAAAGATTGGTTAGGATGACGATAATCCAGGTGAGAGATGAAGACAGTGGCCCAGCGAGGCTGTGATGGAGGTGGTGGGAAGTGGTCGGATTGTCTTATATTCTGAAAGTACAGAAGAAATGATTTCCTGACAGATTGGATGTGGGTGTGAGAGAAAGAAAGAAGTGGATGGAAGCTGGCCTGGCCGTCCCATTTGTTGGGGCCTCAAGAGACCATTCCCCCTGAAAAACTGGGTTTGTGCTAGCAAGCCGAGATGGTAGCAGCACGTGTTTAAGAATAATACAGGACTGTCTCTTCTTTTATTACGGACCTCCTTCAAGGGAGCTAAGCCAGGCTTGGGTCCCAGCTCTACAACTATCCTGTCTGTCTATCTGTCATCTCTCTCTCTCTCTCTCTGTCTATCATCTATCCATATCATCTATCTACCTATCTCTCTTGATTTCATGATAGATAATTTGATTTTTGAATATGTAATACATTCATACCCAACAAGTATAGAAAAAAGGGATTTTTTCCCCTATGACCAACTCTTTGATATATTTACTAGTTCCATGACTTTTTCCTTTAAAATTTATGTCTGATTTTATCTTTACTAATTCCTTTTGTCTGCTTTTCCCTGCATCAAACAATGTTTTATTTCATTTTTTCTTGTATTTAAGGCTATACATTTCCCTCGGAGCCCTGCTTTGGATGCACTCTGTGCATTTCATATGGCTTCATTAAAGCTCTTCAGATTCACTCACAGGGCCTCTTATCTAGGCATAAGCCTGTCACCATGGTGGCTGGGTCAGGATGGTGTTTAAGCCTCACAGACCCAGACTGAATGCTCATCATCCTTTCTCTACCCTTGATAAGAGAGAGGCTTACATTTGTAATTCACCTCCTCCTACCCTCGTGAAGCATTCTCAGGGACATTGGTATCCTGTACTCTGTGTAATCAGGCCTTGGTTGGTGCTTTCAAGGCCATTTGACAAACTTTAATGGTTTTGAATTATAAAGGGAAGAGATCTCTTTTTCTTCAAGGGGTCTCCCTGTTTCTATGGGGCAAATGGGTAGATGGACAGAAGCCACCCAACAGCACTCACGGCCCAAATCTCAGTGACTTGGAGGTGTGGTCATTAGGAGCACTCTGCCCCCCACCCACATGCCTTCTTGCACCTGCATTAGTTCATTTAAGCTTCAAGACCATGTTTCAAGGTAGTAATTTCTATCCCCACTTTTATGTATGAGCTTAGGAAAGTAAAAGACCTTACCTGAATTTTCAGACTAAGTGACAGAGATGGGATTCAGTTTCAGGTCTGCCTTTGAGTCTAGATCTCTTCCACTGTACTAAGTTGCCTCTTCAAAGTTTCAGCTTTTGAGCTTCAGTTATATAATTGTGTGAAGAAATGATGAATCCTTTCTAAATTGTTTTTCAAGATAATCAAAGCTTAGCCGTTTAAGCACCAACAGTTTGAAAACCATTGTAGATATAGATATTTCTAGAATGTGTTTTCTGCCTTCTTAAACAAAGCACGTTGAACAGATTTTGAATTTTTCTTGGTGGTTCGCATCATCTTTATGAAGAACAATTATTATGTAACGCCATAGTATAGGGAGTTTAAGTATCTTGCCCTGGGCTAGATAGCTGTTAAGTGGGGAAGCAGTTCAGACCCAGGCAGTCTGGTTCCAGAGCCCATGTTCTTAGCCACCAGACTATGATGCCTCACCAAGGTCTCAAACGTGCCAGAGATCACTGTGGGCTGGAAATGACTTGTCCCACTAGGGTTGGTTGTTGCAGTAAAGAGCAAGGAAGTAGGACCTGAAGGCATCATAGTAATCATATGATTACTCAGGACCTGAGTAATCATAGCAGAGGGAGAGATGAAGGTCTACTTTGCTGATGTTTCAAAACAGAAAAATGCCAAGTCAGAGCCCAAGTCTGGAAAGAAGTAGGTCAGAGATTGAGATGTATTTTATTAAAAAATGAAAAGCGGATATCAAAGAATCTATGGCTAGGAGTCTGAGATAAAAGTCATATGTAAGAGTTTCTTAGGGGGACTGAGAAAGAGCCCCCCTCTAACCTGCTCGAGTTCTGAAAGGAAGGAGACATTCAGAGTAGCAGATGGGGCCTCAATAGTCCTTTATTAAAGGCTGAGTTAGAAGGCGTAGATTATCGGGAGAACTAAGTGGACTGAAAACTAATTCCCGAATTCAACATCCTTACCACACATCCGTGTGGGCAAGGACCAGGTGAGAGAGTGTGAGAGAGTGTGGAGGAGCAGGGAACTCCGGGCGCCTGCAGGCAAGTGCAACTCTGGGAGAGAAAAGGTGAAGCTGAGCCAAGCATACCTAGTGCATTCTTCTCAGAAGCCTCTCCACCTTCTCTTGGACAGAGAGAGTAAGAGGTGGAGAGAGGCTGAAATTACATGAAAGTCCTTTCACGTGGGAGGAAACATCAGAAGTCCCTCAAATGTTACAGCGAGTAGATTTAAATTGTGTATCCTGCAACTTTGCGGCCATACCACGTTCAACTAGAATTGGTAACACGCATCTGCCCTGTGCTGGTGGTAGTGGTCAGGAAATGCTAGTGGAAGAGATAGAAAGTAAACTAGGATTTCAAAGGTGCGTTGGATTTAAGGAAGAAGGGAGAGCAAGAATGTTATTCCAGGCCAGAGGAAAGGATCTGACCCAGGAAAAATTCATGCCATGTCTAGGGGACAAAACATGTGAGCTGCCTGGTTTGAAGAGGTTTTGGAAAGGTAAGTTTGTACAAGCCATGGCTGCTGAAGAAGTGGCAGGTTTCCCGAGGTCCTGTGTGGAATCAGTCCTGTAACTGAGTTTTCTTTCTGGCACACCCCCCGCCCCTCCACAGATGTATGAATGCTCTACATGTCTATGCTAGTCCTTTGCTTGTTTAAATAGTCACATCTACTTTCCACCCTTCGCTTGTGCTCTGCGTTGCAGTGAACTGCATGCCCCAGGTTTCCTTACCTGACTTCTGGCTGTTGTGGCCAATAGGAGGTGCTGGCATGAGCTTGGGGGGAAAGAGTTGGGAGAAGCCAGGATGTTTTCTGTTCTTCCTCTGCTCCAGGCAACACCTCCAGCAGTGACTCTCTCCTCTGGGTTTCTGCCTAAAGATATCCCTTCTGCTGGGTGGCCCCGGATTCTGGGCTTGGGTCACGCTGCCTCCTTCTTGCTAATCCTTTGATTGCTTCGCTGTCTTCTGGACCCCCTAACACTTGCGTAACCACTTCTCTGTATTAAATTCCCGCAGCTGGAAATATCTAGAATAGTTTTCATTTTCTTGGCTGGACCCTGATTGATCCCCTACCCCCTCCTGCTCACATTCAACAAGACTTACGACATCATGACAGATACAGACCCAAGCTTTGCTTCCCGGTGCAGGTCTTGCAGGCGAGCTGAGGAAGAACACATCCAGTCTGCTCCTTAGAATTGCTGCCTTGGTGACCCACGGAGAAGGACGGTGGATGCTGTGTCTAGAGGAGACAACCTTGTTTGAAGAGCATCGCAGGAGTCTGGACACAGAGGAGGAGGCTGGAGGTCAGGGGGTTGCAGTGTGGATGTAGAGGGAGGAATGGACTTGAAAGACACTGAGGAGCTTGAAGAGGCAGGTCTTCAATGAGGTGTGGGTCCTGGATAGGATGGTGGAGGAGCCCCAAGCAACAGGACGGAACGAGTGCTCTTGGCCGAGCTTGAAGACACAGGGAGGGGCATTCAATTTGGGGGCAGGTTGACTTTGGGGGCACACCACTCTGGTACTCAAGAAGGCAAGAGAGAAATGGTGCGAGTCCTTGGCAGAGGGGATGTGCGGAGCCGTGGCTGTGCGTGAATGGAAAAGGGCTCGAGGCAGACCACGAAGAGCATCGGCATGGAGAGGGAAGGCAGAGGGCTGAGTCAGAGCGGCCAGAGAGCCCAGGGGAGAATCAGGAAAGAGTGACCTCGTAGAAGCCACAGGTGAGCAAGTTTCAAGAAAGAAATAGTCACTGCTGTCAAACGCCACGCAGTGGTCAAGTGGGACCCGTCAATGGAATGGGAGGATGGGCACAGAAGTGGGTCTGTGGCAGGCATGGGGGCTGAAATTTGAGTAAGTCTGTGCCTGGTGGTTCAACAGGTACACACACTCATGAGAATCAGCATCTACTATATGTCATCTGACAGGTCTAAAGGAAAAGAATGAGCCACGGTTGGGCTGCCTTTCCATTTTCTGCTCTCTGCTACTCTCTCCTACACACACGTATCACAGGGGCCCATCGGGAGACCCCAGGGGTCAGACCTTTGGTGCCAGGCTGCAGAGAACCCTATCAGTCCCAGTGGATGGGCCCAGAGCTGTTTGGCTACAAAACATGCTCTCCCTTTCTGCTGTAGGACCCTTTGCTAATTTGGGGGGCTGTATCCGTGTCTCTACGAGTTCTGAGGGTTGTTTGCTTTAATTTTCAGTCCCCTGCAGCAGCACGGCTGGACACAGGGCCATGCAGCTGACAGCGCCTGCTGGGGCTACCTGAGAATATGCTGCTGATGTCCAGACAGACACACCCCCATTCCCTGGTGTCACTGCTGAGACGGTTTTCTGTGTCTTGACACGCAGGGCTGTGGGCTCACATTCTCCCCGGTGAGGTGGGGTGTGGTGGCAGCTGAGGGGCTTGTGAGGGGCCAGTAAAGGGGCCAAGCAATGAGTAGAATCTCCTGGCTTTGAGTCACGGCCAGTATCTGAAAGGAGGCTGTTCTGAGCCCTTCCCTGCAAATTGCCGCTTGGCCCACGGAGCAGAGCTGCCAAGATGCAGAGCTGGGCCCATCTGACGGCTGGGCGGTTCTCTCTGGGGTCGTGACTTGACGGGGTGAGGACGCCATGTCCCCCAGGAGGCCCCAGAGGGCCCGTGGTAGCCGTAGCCCAGGTATGCTAAGTTTGCTAAGATCTACAATAAGAACAATTCTCCTATCCATAAAATTGTGAAGAGAGAAAAAGAAATCTGTGCTAGTTTTGCTGTCACACCTCAAGTTGCAAATGTTATAGCCTCAGTGTGTGGTAAGTGTTTAGTCAAGATGGAAAAAGCATTAAATATGTACAGTAAGATATTGAAAGAGAGAGACCACATTCACATAATTTTCATTATAGTGTATTTTTTATTCTATTTTATTATTAGTTATTTTTGTTAATCTCTTACTGTGCCTAATTTATAAATTAAACTTTATCTTGGGTATGTATGTATAAGAAAAAACATAGCATATATAGGGTCTGGTAGTATCCACAGTTTCAGGAATCCACAGGGGGTCTTGGAATATATCCCCTGAAGAGAGGGAGGGACTACTGTGATCAAAATAGTGTGGTTCTGGCATAAATATAGACATAGAGACCAATGGAACAGAATTAAGAGTCCAGAAATAAACCATACATATATGGCTCATTGATTTCCAACAAAGGTGCCAAGGCCATCCAATGGGGAAAGAATTATCTCCCCTATAAGTGGTGCTGGTACAAGTGGATATCCACATACAAAACAATTCATTTGGAACCCTAACCCACACCATATATAAAAATTAACTCAAAATGGATTAATGACCTAGATATAAGAGTCAAAACTATAAAACTAGTAGAAGAAAACACAGAGGTAAATCTTCCTGATTTTAATTTGGTAATGGATTCTTAGATATGACACCAAAAGCACAAGCAACAAAAGAAAAAAATAGATAAACTTGGATGTAATCAGAATTGAAAACTTTTATGCATCAAAGGATATGATCAAGAAAGTGAAAAGTGACAACTCACAGAATGGGAGAAAATATTTGCAAATCATATGCCAGGTAAGGGACATGTATCCAAAATATATAAAAAACTCTTACAACTCAACAGCAAAAAAGACAAACAAGCCACTTAAAAAATGGGCACAGTACTTGAATAGACATTTTTCCAATGAAGATATACAAATGGCCAACAAGCATGTGAAGATGTTCAAAATTATTAGTTATCCAAATGCAAATCAAACCCACAATGAGATACCACCTCTTATTCACTTGGACGTCCATAACTTTAAAAATGAAAAATAAGGATTTATGAGGATATAACAAAATTGGAATCCTCATACATTTCTGGTGGGAGTGTAAAATGGTCCAGCTGCTATGGAAAATAATTTGGTGATTCCTCAAAAATCTAAACAGAATTATCATAGGTTCCCAGTAATTTAATTCCTAGGTATGTACCCAAAGTAATTAAAACAGGGGCTCAAACAAGTACACACATGTTCATTGCAGCATTATTCATAATAACCAAAGGTGGAAAAAACCAAATGTCCATCAATGAATGAATAAATTGTGGTATATACATACATACAGGGGAATATAATTCAGCCATAAAAAGGAACGAAGTACTAATACTTGCTACAATGCGGATGAACCTCAAAAAGTTATCCTAAGTGAAAGAAGCCAGACATAAAAGGTTACATGCTTTATGTTTCCATTTATATGAAAAATCTAGAATAAATTCATAGAAACAGAAAGCAGATGGTGGTAGCCAGGGAGCAGAGGGAGAGACCAATGCAGAGCAAATGCTGAATGGGTATGGGTTCTGGGATGACAAAAAAGTTCTGGAACCCATAGAAGTGGTGTCTGCACAATATTGTGAATGTACTTGATGCCACTGAACTGTTCATTTAAAAATAGTTAATTTTATGCCCTTTGAATTTTACCTCAAAAAAAGTGAAGAACATATAGTATATTAGTATACTTATCTAAAGTTGAAAAACAGGCCCAAATAGTTTTTGGAATCAGAAGTTAAGGTAGAGGTTTCATTTGGAGAGAAGGGAGAGGGCAGTGGCTGGGAAGAGGAGTGAGGAGAGGTCCAGGTGTGTCAGATCAAGGTCAGCTCCTGCTAGAACCTTGAACTTGTCCATTGGGGCTTGGCTGTTGGAGGACACTTGAACCTGTCGAGAGCTGGGTGGGGTGTAATGCCTGCCCACATGACTGACCAATCACATTCTGTAATCAGTTCAAAACTCACATGACTGACCAATCACATTCTGTAATCAGTTCAAAACTATTTTTGAGGAGCCAATGTCCTTTGGAAGGAACTTCTTTCTTTTTGCCTTGTGTCTTCTCCTCACACACTCAGCTCTCTGATCTCCGTCCAGAGTGACGTGGCTCTTCCTTGCCCTTTCAGCCTCAGTATAGAACCTATGATGGTCTTTGGTTAGCCTTTGAAACTGGTAATGTTCTATTTCTTGACCTGGACTGTACTCAACACAAGTGTATTTCACTGTGCGATACTTCGTTGAGCTGTATGAACTTAGGATTTGTGTCCTTTTTTGTGTATGTTAGCCTTCAATATAGATAAAAAACAGAAACAGTAAAACACAAACAAACTTCGGATCTTCTGCGAGCCCGGACAACCAGACTCCCAATCTACTGTTTGTTTCTTAAGAAAATATAACACAATGACCCTTTGTCTTTGGTTCATGGCACTTTCTTCCTTGCCCACCCTACTGATTTTTCTTCTACCAGGTTAACGTGGGCTGTTCTGGTTTTTAGCACTGTTGACTAATAAATTAAATCATTCAACCAATTTTATTTACTACCTACTTTTGTCCTAGGTGTTATGTGGGACCAGAGACTCAAAGAACTTTAAGAATCATACAAGATTGTGATAATTTTAACACTGATGCTTATTTGGAGCAAGGGGAAAAAACATATGAAGACACTACTAGCTGTAAAATATTTGCGTCAGACGGGCAAGTTGTATTTCCCTTCTGCTTGTCAGTCTTGAGAGTTGTAACTTTGATTTGCACAAGAAGAGCAAGGGCATCGTCTCTAGAAGTTTTGAACATAGCCTGTGGATCAGGCTTTCATTAGAAGTGAAGTTGAGTTATCTCTAGCTTTCATCTGTAAAACAGTTGACAGGGATTGTGACTTTGCTTGAGAAGATAAGATAAGCAATTGTCATTTTTCAGTAGATGAAGAGCAAACAGAAGTGTGGCAGGGAAGGTTCCTAGTGGTGGGGTGGCAGGACAGCAAGAGCCACCATTGAGGGATGGACATGATAACTATGATGTAAGAACTTAGCCCAGAACTGAGCCACTTAGAACTCTCAGTGAACTCGGCTCAGGAACCACTGAAAAGTTTGAAGAGTAGCAAGGGAGAAATCAAAAAAGAGAGAGAGGGCTTCCCTGGTGGCGCAGTGGTTGAGAGTGTGCCTGCCGATGCAGGGGACACAGGTTCGTGCCCCGGTCTGGGAAGATCCCACATGCCGCGGAGCAGCTGGGCCCGTGAGCCATGGCCGCTGAGCCTGCATGTCCGGAGCCTGTGCTCCGCAACGGGAGAGGCCACAACAGTGAGAGGCCCGTGTACCACAAAAAAAAAAGAGAGAGAGAGAGAAGGAACTGGGAGAAAAAAAGCAAGAAAGGAAGAAAGGGAGAAAAAGTAGATGGAGTGCAGCATTTACCTCTCATACTGCAGACTTTGCTTACTTGAAGGAGCTTTGAACTGGCTGTAGTTCCTGAAAACTTGGTGGTACATGGTGAGGGTTCAGCCTGGGTGTGGTTCAAGCTACGGCAGTACCACAAGGGGATCATTTCAATGAATCTGATGATTACAAATTGATGTTTTGGTTTTTTTAATGATTGGAGTTGGTTGAAGAATTGGGGCTTTCCATTTGGGTGGGATCATCTGAATTATGGATGGATATAATGGTAGATTTATTTTGAGTTTTCTGCTGTAGGGAGACACAAGCATAGATACTCAATGTCCACCAGCCAAAGCCCTCCAGGAGCATACCTGTAGTTGAACAAATTGGGTTTGTTGACTTCTAGTAATGGGGGAGAACTCACACAATGGGAAACCATGGAGTATTGGTAGGAGGATGTTAGAAAAGACATTGTAGGATTTGGACTGTGTTAGGTGATTTGGGAAAGGGCTCCAGGAGGTGATGTTTTGGTCTGAACTGGATGCTGTCAGGAAGTGGAATTAATTCTATAATTGGGCATCTTAATAAATGTTATCTAGAAGGCAGGAGAAATGAAGCTATGTTAGGGCTGTGACTGGTAAAGAATAGCGTCCCATTAGCCAGGATAGGGGGAGATGTGGAACTTTGAAGCCTGGATGATGTTCATGCTTTGTCTGTGCTCAGACACAATATGGAGTGGTCTTACTCTGTCTTCATCCTTCATGGTCACTGGTAGCCTTGTCTGAGGTTGAATTTTTGTGAAATTGCTTATGTTAATTTCAACACCAAGATTTAATTGTGAATTCTGGGGCAGCTTCTAGCAATACCAAGTCCTGGATGATGGTACCAGGCCAGCTCCTAGATGTCAGGGACTGCTTTTCCCTCCCTCAACTAGCAGAATATAGCTATACATATAGCCTAACTTTCAATCAGGTGATATGTGAGTTAGGGCTATGCTTTGTCACATGAAACAAACAAACATCCCCAAATAACAGTGGCTTAAGCAATAAAGATGTTTAGCTCTCTTTCATATATAAAATAGCTCTGGAAGTAGGTCTCGCATAGCTGGAAATGTAGCTCCATGATTACCAGGGACCCGAGCTTTGGCTATCTCAGTGTTCTGTCTTTCGTAATTTTTTCCCTTGGACTTATGGTCCAAAATGGCTGCTCAAGTTCCAGCCATCACATTAACATTCCATTCAGAAGAAAGAGGAAGGGAAGAAACAGGTCCACTGGCTCCCTTTTAGGAAACTTCCTGGAAGTATCCTTCAACACACCTATTTCACATTTTACATGCTAGCATTTGATTACAAAGCAAAGATACTTGTGAAATGCAATCATTTAGTTAGGTGGCAATGGATTCATTAGAATAATTGGGGTTCTTTCATTAAAAGAAAAGTCATAATTGGCTATTGTGGGGCTACAATTATCTGGAGTTGGGATAACACAGCTGCCATACTGAGGTCTATGAAAGGCAATTCTATGAGGGCTTTTGTGGTATGCAAATATCCCCATCTTTGGTGAAACAGCAAGCAGTTAATTATCTTAAAGGATGCCTCCTTTTTGATCTTTCTTTTGTAACAATATCAAGAGTTCAAGTTTCCAAAGTGAACTCTCTTTTCAGTAGTTCGAAGCTTTGTAGGTTGATTGAAAAAAATGTTGTGATCCAGCCGGCCACCGTTGCTAGGCTGCCTAACAATTTACCTCTAGCAGCAGGGAAGAAATATTTGTGTTGTTGGAAATATCTAACTTAAAAATGGATAAAAAATCATCTTGCAAATTTATTTTTAAGAATAACTTAATTCCTTTGTTTGGAAGAGCTATAAAATTACTGTGTGTTCTTCTGTTTTTTGTTTTTTTAAAGGAGGTAATAATTAAGGTGAATACAATTGTAAACAAAAAGTTCATGTTGGCACTCACTATAACTCCATGTAGACATCTGGGCTGGAAATGTGAGAAAATTGTAAAGAATTTGGAAACGTTCAAAGGCTGATGTTATTAAAGTTTTAATAATCTTCTTTTCTGCAGGGCTAACCCCCTGCTATTCTTTCAGTGTAGGAGAAAAACAAAATATGGACAAAATTGTAGTTAATTAGAGCTGAGTCTTCCTTGGAAAACCTATAGAAATTGCTTGGAATTTTTATAGAGGCTGAGAGTTGGGAAGCATGGGTTTGAAATATGCAAATTCATTTTCATTTAAGGAATGTGGAGGATTTTTGTTAGGTTTCAGTGAAATAGAATATTTAAAAATCTTTATCAGTTAGTGAATATAATTGATTGGAAAGCACTATTTTACAAGAATTATCTATGAAAATAATCTCACCTAGCATTTTAACTTTTCGTCATTGATCAGTCAGAGCAAAATAAAATATTTATTGCCCATAGCAGTATACTGAGAAACAAATGACATGTCTTTAGTTCATTACCAAATTGTCTTAATTAAAGAAACAGCATCCCCTCATGTTTGAAATATGGTAAAATTGTAAAAGTCTTCTGAATACAACCCATTTTATTTTTGCTGTAGACTTGTAATGTCAGTGTTACTATTTTTCTGTTTGAAATTAATTTGCTTTTAAAGGCCTCTTAAAGGTATATAGTAATATATAATGCAGCATGTATTTTACTATATGTTGTATAAGGCTATACTTAGTGTAGGAAATTTTTATCATAGGTGTGTACATATATAGGTATGAAAGTATGCGCATATGAAGTTACACACGTATATTTGAAATAGGCAGACACACAAGGAATACTTTATTTATTATTATTATTTTTTTTTAATTAATGTTTTTATTGAAGTAGAGTTGATTTACAATGCTGTGCCAATCTCTGCTGTACAACAAAGTGACTCAGTTATACACAGGCATTCTTTTTTACATTCTTTTCCATTATGATTTATCCCAGGATATTGAATATAGTTCCCTGTGCTCTACAGTAAAGGAATACTTTAAATTGTGTTGCACCAGGGATGGTGAAAGAATTTTACTCATTAGGATCCAGCCATGAGCACTGAAATATGATTTGCGAGAGATGAAGCTTGGAGTTGTTTTAATAGGCTAAGCGGTTCCAAATGCAAGTTCAGATCGCAGACTCCCAGGCCCTTTGTGAGACTAATTGACTTTGCTGTAGAGTTTTGGCAAAGCTCTTATTATTTTTACTACATTTTACTTTTTAATAATGTAAAGTTGAACTAACTTCTAAAATTCAAGTTCTTCTTTATGAGTTTGTTACTCCTTCCTTCGCCAAATTAATGACTGACCAGGCAGGACAGCCAAGAACACTTGCTGCTCTGAGCATTTGTTAATTGGTTCTTCGTTGGGCCATATAGGAGGGGAAATTACTGCTACTATAAACCAAAGAGTGTAAAGGAAAATAGTGATGTAAATATGGAACTGGGATAGCCAGGGAAAGCTAGCGACGCAAAAGTTCTATTGTTCTGCTGGATGGTTCCCCTAGGATAACTACAAAATACTGTAAATAAAATGCTGTAGCCCAGATCCTAAGGAGGAAATTTGTTTTGGTAACTCTTGGAAAAGAAGATTCATGGTTTTGACTAGTTTGTAAAGCTCTAGTGATAAAATTCTTTTGTTTTTTAAAGGAAAGTTGGGCTCATAGGACAAATAAGAAAGAGTAAAATCGATTTCACCTTGAAAATTGCTGCACAAATAGTTTGACCCTCTGGACTGGGAGTGATTAGGAAGAAATGAAAACTGCAAGACTGGAATTTGGACCATTTAAGAATGCGAGGTGGACGTTCCTTCCATTTCTCTAGGTCTGACAGTCCTTGGAAATTTCCCTTGGAATGTCTTGGGGGAAAACATCAGACTTTAAGGCAGAAACACCTAGTTTATTCTCTCATTGTCCACTTTTGTCCCCGTGCATGGTTCTCTCCTAACTCTCCTTATAAGTGCTCATCAGAGGGAGGAGGGGATATGTGTATACGTATGGCTGGCTCAGTTCACCGTGCAGCAGTGAGCTAGCACAGCATTGTAAAGCAACTAGACTCCAATAAAAAAATACATATTAAAAAAAATGCCCATCAGACACTGTCTTAACTCATGTTTTAAGCTGAGGATTGAATCTAGGGGTTTGGCTCGTGTTGCAAAGGTTTCCAGCAGCATCAGGTAATTCTGGCTCCGTTCAGAGTGGTATCAGAGACCTGAAAGTCTGCACGACTCATTACCAATTACCAATTCCCTGGGCCATCCGGTTCCCTGGCAGAAAGGCTTCCGATGAATTTGCGTTGCAAATTGAAAACATGTTGTCAACAGCAGCAAGTCCAAAAGATGTTTACCTTAATTTTTCCAAGGCAGGCTTTTTACAATGGGGATGTTTTTTGTTTACAGAGCAGCTTTCCAGATTCCCTCCTGTTTCTGGGGTTGGTAGTGTTGTTACAAAGGGATTGTCATAGTCTCTTGATGGAGAGAAAAGTGAAGTGGTTACGTGAAGACTCGCTCCCAGGTGGTGCCCGTGCCTTTTCAGGGGCGCCTGCCACAAAACTTTGCATCGGGTGTGAGGTGGCAGACGTCAAGGCTGGCACAGAGCCGTTTGATTTCCCTAAGGGTACAGGGACCTAGGAGATCAGCCCGATGAAGGGCTTCTTTTTCAGATAAGTAAACTTGTTATGTCACTTCCCCAGGGACACTTGTATAGTTAGCATCATGGTTGTCTAGAAGTTAGGGTTTCCTGAGTGCCCCATGCTTTCTCATAGTCTATGGCCCCGGACTAAAAAGTTGTTAATGATTGATGCGTATAAAATAAAGTTCAGACAGAAATTAACCTGCACATTTCCATTAAAAATGAGAACATTGGGACACAGGCCTCAAAGGAAAGCTATTTGACCTTTGAACCTTTTTGGATCCTTTTTCCAGGTGATACGCATCCGCTTTCGAAAAACACTACTGAAAGAAGCCCATCAGTTCAGCCAGAGTGAAGGTGTCTGTTCATCCTGGGTTAAAGTAATGTCCTGACACCCCAGGTCCATGGGAGGTCCATCCGGGGCCGAACAGAGTCTGGACTCTAGAGTGGTCACAGAGCCTCTGAGCCAAACCCTGGAGATGTCGGGGAACCTCTAGTCTTCCTAGGAGGCTTGTTTTAAATTCGGAGTCTCCCCTAATTAACGTTTGGTGTATTTACTTAGATTACATGTCATTAACTCACAAGTCCTCCTTAAAGATCAGACAAGAATTTTGAGCAAGTACGAAAAAGAAACTTAACTCACCGTGAACTTCAGGTAGAAAACAGGGAACCTGGCTTTGGCCGGAGCAGGAGGAAGGAGCCCCCATTCAAGGTTGGCTGATTTCACAGAGGGCTTTCCAGAGGCCGTAAACCAGAGGAGTTTGCTAAGCAGGCCTCTCAGCTAGTACATATGTGATGAAACCCAACGCTTGGAGAGTATCTCATGAAGGCTGGGAGGAGTAAGCATCACACAGAATGTTCCCAAGACACAAGAAATGAGAAGGTTCAGAAACGCAGACCCGCCTAGAGACAACCTCCCAGAGACAATGGAACCAGAGTGTAGAGACGGGACGTCAGGGAACAATTCAGGGGCATAAAGTGTCAGGACTGGGGCTGGGGCTTCCTTAGTTCCATCAGGGTGGAATGTTCTGGTCACCCTGACTGGCTAAAGTTCAGCCTCCCCAGAGAAGTCCATCTGATCATGACTTCACAGAAACAGAATTCTAGAAACCCCAAGTTTAACTCCAACCAATTCCTTTGGGACCATCACGTAGAAGACATTCTATCTGTTGCCTATTTCGATCATTTCATTTTTTGGATTTAAAAAACTCAAGATTTTTGCTAAAAAAAAAGAGATCAAAATGGGGCAGGAAAATGTTGACCTGAAAGACTCACTTACTGAGGACTCACATAGAACCACAATTCTACTCTTCTTGTAGGAAAGTGACCCAAAACGTTTTTACTGGAGGTGACAAAAATGCACGAGTAAGACATGTGCTGGCCCTGCATGATGTTTACTCCCTCCTGAGTTTGCACGTCATAACATTCGGCCTGGGCCACTTGATGAAGCGTGGCTCTTGGGAAAGAGGAATTCACTAGTTCCATCCTCGGGAGGATATTTGTTATCTAGAACAAACTCTAAAGGAAAATGTATCACCGTAGAGACCTGAGTCTAGGTTTGATGTCTATGTCAGCCAGTCAGCTATAACATATCAGTATTAGGTGGTTCAGGACTAACCAAGATTGAGAAACTTGGGAGATTTTTCCTTTTGGGAACGATGGATTTGAAAGTCAGGTTTTAGGCATTGGTTGGAGTTGACCTTGGGGTTTCTAGAATTCTGTTTCCTAGCTTTCATCAGCAAGCTGTGCCTTGGAATCAGGGCCATGGACCTGCTGTCACTGCGGTGCTGGTTGGACCAAGGTCAAACGACAGTAGACGCAGTCATTTGTCAGACCCTGGCACGAAGTCATTTAGGTTGATGACCTTCTCAGAAGAGCCAAGCAGGAAGTAGAGGGTGGGAAGGGGAGTCACGTCAAGGCTGCCTTGAGCAAAGGGAGTCAGACCAGTGTTCAGTAAACACGGGGGCGGCCCAAGGCGGCTTCTGCTTCGTCCTGGCCTTGCTGCCCTTGAGGGTGTACTTTGGCGTAAATCCAGCAGCTAACTGGCATTCAATAATTCTCTGAAGCTACCTAATGGTGGCCCTGTCAAGACCCACACTCAGCAGTTAATTCTGTATAACCTTAATCACAAGTGTTAATTATTTCAGAGTTTATGGAAATGAGCTATCAGACAGCCTTTGGAGTCTGCAGCTGCCTTATGTCTATTTTTGAGAACAGTGACATTGGTAGTTCCCACCTAAGATGGCCTGCGGAAGGTTCATATTAGCACCTGGTGTAGAACTTTGGGCAAGGCAGAGCTGGGAGGCTGGTGCTCTGAGTCTTTCTTCCTTTTAACTGGGCTCAGAGAGAGTGGCTCACAGGACTTTACTGAGCATTTATATTAGCCTCTTCTAAAGAGCATTCGAAGTGGTAGTAACGTGACATAAAAAGGGCCACATTGAGGACTGTTCCAGTTTTCTGAGGACATAGGAATCTATCTAAGGAGACGAAAAATGGGGCACTGAAAGCAAACAAGACTCCAGGCTCCTTCCTCATGTTTCTGCCCGCGTCTGTCATAGATCTGCTGGTACGCTTTCTTCTGGGGACAAAGGACAGCACTGTTCAATCCTCCCGTCCATGCCAAACTCCAAAGGGGATAATTACATTCTGCCTCCTGAAACTCCCTTTGCAATTTCATCCCGGGGCACTGCTCTGCACTGCCTGTGTGTTGCTGCATGCCCTCAGGAGCTGTGTTTTTTCCCCAGGTTGGTATCATCATGGCCAGTGTTAGCGCTGCACAGTTTGATTTCGGTCGCAGTGTATAGATCAGACTGGGGTCTCAGGCTGGGGTTTCTTACAGTAAAAAACATTGAGCAGCAAACACTAGCTCACTGGAGCATCGTGTGTCTGTCTCCTGGGCACAGCTGGCATAATTGTGCCTGAAAAGTACAGTCAATTGTCTAATCTTGTTTTTAAGAAAGGGAGCTCTTTTAGAGTTTTTGGACTGGTCAAAATAGTACAAGGTAAAGATTTTGTGTTCAGGTGAAAAAACATAGCTCAGGTATAATGTTTTGACCCCAGTAAAATCATTAAAGCTAATTGAAATTCTATATGTAAGACCCCAAATAATTCAGTTTGGTTTCCTGAAGGTAATTATTCTTTCCTAAATAGCACTGATAGTAATGGTATTGTAAACGGGATTAAAAAAATTCTTAGGGAAAGATAATATATGTTTGCTTAAATTCTTAGAACCGATCTTTGTAATATAAGGAAAACTAACCAAGCTTGTTAGAATGAAATCCAGTTGAAAACGTAATACTCCTTCCCTGAATTTTTGGAGAAATAGATACTAAGATGATAATTCCAATTCCCCAAGGGAACTAGGAAAACCTGGGCAAGATGTTGGTTTTAATAATGGCATTTCAAGCTGTTCCTACCCTTAATTGTAGCACAGAATGAAACTGTAGCCATCGAGCGGTGCACTTAAAACCCACTGAGGGGTTTCAGCATGAAAGAGGGGATCATTAATCACAGCAGTGACTGAAGTGGTTTAATAATTATGTCATTTCAAGGGAAAAAGGGATCTGCCCAAAGTAAAAGGGGAAACGAAGGACTGGTAAATAGAACTTCTTTCTATCCTAGGTAGTCAGCCAGTGGGACTACTAGTGGGAAAGGTCTATTAACTAATTGATCTGCTAGACTCGATAGAGAACTCTAGCTGGAGATCAAAGGAAATTCTCTGCCACAAAGGCAGGCAGCAGCCTTGGACCAGATGTTTCCCTTCCAGCTCTGTCATGCTTGATAACTGTGGAGTGTAGCTGAAACTGGCCATAGGCTTTGTCCACCCAACCATCCATATGAAAAGCAAGGGGTATGTGTGTGCCCGCACATGCTTAAAAGAGAGACAAGAACAGCTTCAACGTCCAAAAGGTTCAGAATTTAAGATGGGTTTGAGAGCTAAGAAATTACTTTTCTATTTCTTTGCGAAGGGGACCAAAGAATGTTGTCAACTGCCAACTTTTAAAAAATGTTCCTATACCTTAATCGTTCTACAGTTGCCATTTATAAAAACTTACATGAATGCATTAGAATATACATCTGTTACAATAAAATCAAGGATGTTTTGAATAATGGGTGAAATTACCAAGATTCCACTGTTACTATTAGCTTATGTGTTTTCTTTTCTATTCAGAACAAAAGTGAGGGTTCAAACTCCAAAGGTGATTTTTCTTTTAGTCGTTACCCTAGAATTGTTTGTTTGTATCTGTTTGCCACCTTTATCTTTTTCGGTTCTAACTCTGTACCTGGTTCTGGTTTTTTCACATCTGGATAAGGTATTATTTATCATGATGCAAAATATTTGGTTTAGAAGTTTGAAATATATGTAGATTTATCACTATTTCTTTTCTGTGGACTTCTAAAGATTCCTACAGTATTAGACGTTTTGAAAAATGAGATGTCTAGAATTACCTTGATGTGGTTTGGTTTGTTCTATGGCTTTTCTTAAAATATACCTTGCTTCTTTAGTTGATCATAAATATCACCAAAAAGTCATTAGTTCATCTGATTGATAGATGTTCAGAGCAAAACTTCATTGATCTAAGTCAATTAAAGTCACAATAAAAGGTAAATTTCCATAAAATGTTTGAATGTTTGCACTTCCAGGGTGCCTAAAATTCTCAAATGAGAACTCATTTTTTTAAAGCCCAAGACTTTTGTTTCTACTAAATTTTAGTTTCTAAAATTTCCCATTATCTTTGTGTGTGTATGTATTTAAAAGAAGTATTTCTCAGATTATATATTTATTGTATGTGTATTTATCATATAATTTCCTGAAAATATAATTGGACAGGGTGGAAGGAAGGAAAGGTAAAGATGGCCCCCCCCAAACCAACTCTGTACGCTTTAAACTTTGCTGAGTGTCTGGTTCAAGACCATATGCCTCAAACCTCACCCTTTCTCAAGGTCCCATTGAAAGACTGAAATGATTAATTGCGCATTGTCTGTTTGTCCATCCATAAATCTATCGAATGAAGCCACAACAATCTGGGCATCAATAAAGGAACCACAGAGTGTGAATAAATGCTAGTAAATAGAAAGCAGATGGACTTCTATGAAAAGCAAACAAAAGAAAACAAGAGAGGGGGATTCCAGAGATAAGGGCGGCTGAAGAAGCCCCAGGCTTGGAGCTCTCAGACACAAAGGACAAGAAGGGGTGGGGGACAGGGGAGGATGTTCGTTCGAGCGTTTATGTCACGTTCTGAACTCCGGGACACCTTTTCTTCAACTAGAACTTCCTCTCCCCACTCCTCCCCCTCTACTTCACTCCTCAATGTCACAACAAACATGGACAAACTGTGTCACGTGGATAAAAGCAAATAACTTCTAAAGACTGAACAGTAGGGCAGTGTGGGTGCCGGCCCTAAACAAGAAAGCTGGAGGTAACTCTGGGCTTCTGGAGCAAATGCTGGGATAAGGGCGCTTTGCCCAGACACATCTGCCTACGTTCTTCACGCCCCGAGCAAGCCTGGGGGCTCTCTGATTGCCTTCTCTGCACAATCGGGATCCTGCTGGTCAACACTTCCATTCACCCCGTGTCTGCGTGGAACTCCCTCACATAACAGAGCCTGAGGAACAAGGTTTGTGTGCTGGCCCGTTTCACCCTTCAGCCATAGATAAAACACGAGATATTTGGCCATACTGAGTTCTTGAAAGAGAAGGATTAATATGAACACATGGAATAACCAACCAATCCTGAAGAAAACTGATAAAAGTCAGAGAGCTAAAAAGACCTTGAAAAATTCTCTTCAGCATTCTCAGAGCAATTCAGGATGATACTGTATCCTTAAAATAAGAATAACTTGCTATGACACAAGAGGCATCAGAAAATAAGAAGAGCTTCTGATAGTTAAAATAAGGTTGTTAAAATAGGAAATGAACAACGGATTGAAAAATATGTTGGACATGACTAAAGAAATAACCTAGAAGAAAATAAAGGAAATCTTCTAGTATGTAGAGCAAAAAGACAAATGAGAGAAAAGCTATCAAGTATGAGGATAGGACCAGAGGTTTGACATCCAGCTCATAGGAAAGACATAGCTAACAGAGAAAATGAAGGGGATAAATAAAGAAAAAAAAATAGTAGAGGAAAGTTGCCTTATGTAAAGGAAGGCATGAATCTTTACTTGGAAAATCCCACTAAATACTAAAAAAGGTAAATTCCAATAAAAATAGGACAAAACCTGGTGATACTTGAGGTATATACAAAGATAAAGAAAAAATCCAAGAGTTTCCAGAGAGAAAAAAGCAAGATTATTCTAGATGCCTAATAATCAGACTGACATCAACATAGGACAATAATGCGGAGCCCACAAGAGTTCTCATCAGCGAGAAACAATGAAGCAGCGCCTCAACGTTCTGAGATAAAACGATTTTAAATAAAGGTAGACACACTTTTTCTCTAAGGGGCAAGACAGTAAGGTGGTCTTGTGGGTCAGGTGGTCTCTTTTGTACCGATTCAACTCTGCAATGTAGCATGAAAGCAGCCCTAACAGTACATAGATGAACGAGCATGGCTGTGTTGGATTTGACCCATGGGCCATAGTTTGCCAACCCCTGATTTTGAATGTAGAATTCTGTACCTAGCTAAACTGTCAACCAGAGATGAGGGCAAATATAAGGACATTCTCAGGAGAGCAAAAGCTCAGAAAATTTCATAACCAGGCACCTTATATGAAAAAAAATACTCAAGAAGTTTTGTTTGAGCAAAACAAAAAAAGACTAAGTGAGGGTGAGACGAGGTAGATGAAACAGAGGCAGCTGAGCATGACCTGGGAGTCTGGAACATTCTCCTTAAAGTGGCCGTGGTTTATGACCTAGGATTGGTTACTTTCCCTTCTCTATGGGCTTAGTCATATTACTTAATTCTTCTTGGAATAATATGTAAATACAGGCAGACCTCCTTTTCTTGTTCTTCGCTTTATTATGCTCCGTAGTTATCACGATTTTTTTTACAGACTGAAGGTTGGTGGAAGCCCTGCCTCAGGCAAGTCAATGGTGCCATTTTCTCAACAGCTCTGGCTCACTTGCTGTCTCTGTATCACATTTTGGTAATTCGTGCAATATTTTAAATGTTTTCATGGTTATATTTGTTATGACGATCTGTGATCAGTGATCTTTGATGTTACTACTATGACTCGGTGAAGGTTTGCATTATTTACCAATAAAGTATTTTTTAATTAAGGCATGTACATTGTTTTCTTAGACATAATGCACACTTAATAGACTACAGTATAGTGTGAATATAACTTTTATATGCACTGGGAAACCAGAAAGTTTGTGTGACTCACTTTATTGTGATATTTGCCTTATTGCAATGGTCTGGAACTGAACCCGCAGTATCTCTGAGGTCTGCCTGTAATCATAATGACATAAGTACTGTATTATGAGACCTGAGACTTTGTTAAAGCCCAGATTGCTGGGCCCCAACTTCAGCACTTCTGATGAGGTGAGTCTAGGGCAGGAGTGAGAATTTGCATCCCTAAAGGTCCCACAGACTGCAGATGCTGTTGGGCAAGGGACCACAGTGAGTAACCACGGTGTAGACAAGTCTTGGATTTGCATTTTTGCTTTATCCATTGCAGGTCTGTACGAGCTCAGACAAGGTACTCAATTTTCATATCTCCGGGTTGGTTCATATGTGACATGAGGGTGATTCCAGTCCCTATCTTGGATTATGGTGAGGATTCAGTGAATTAATGCGTGTAAAGCACTTAGCTTGGTACCTAGCCCACAATGATGAGTCAATGAAATGTTTACTGTCGTGATGATAAAAGCACACTCTGCCGAGGGGCTGATCAGGCATGAGAGATGAGGTTAGAAAGTCAGCTCCTCGGGAAATGGAATCATTTCCCTAAGTCTCTAGATCTCACGCTTTGCATAAAAATTTCCCTAAATGTTGGACCAGCAGAAAAAAATAAGTGAGTGGCTTTAAATCAAGTTCCTTGGAGTGAAGTACAAATGGAAAAGGCTCACCGGCCTCGTATTCATTGCTTTTTCCCATTTGGAGTAATTTCAAGTTTAAAAAGAAATGTACAATTTTCCACATGTGAGGGTACGTGGTAATCATATGAAACACATATGAAAAAGGTGGCAAATGAACATTTTCGTCCTCAAGGAATTTATAACCTAATTTTAGATAAGGTAGACCCTCATGGAATAGTTACATGAAACACCAGGCGCAGTCTAGCTGGACTCTGAGGAAGATGAGAGATGCAGGTAATGTGTACATCGGGGTGTGGACACCAGGCTGGAAGAGTCAGGGGCTGCTTGAAGATCAGGTGGGATTGTGTGAGGGAATCTCCCCCATGCAGTAGGAGAAATGCCTTTGAAAAGGTATGCAGGTGAGGAAATGAACACAGAATGGTTGAAGTTTAGCTACGAGTTGAGGAAATCAGTCACTGTTGAAAACTATGTAGGCAAGTAACTCTTAGTAGAGCAAATTCCATTTTTCAAATATGCATACTGTGCTTTTTTTTTTTTCAGGTGGCACTACTAAAATAGTCTCAAGTTCAACAACTGTGGCTGATAGGGGCTCTGGCTCAAAAAAAAATTCCTGCTCCCTTTGAAAACTCAGTCTGCTCTCTGCAGGATGGAAAATCCTTCTGACCTTGGAGTCGTCTGAGGGGATGGGCTGGAACAGGACGGGGACTGTCCTCATCTTTTCCTCTCCAGGCAGAAAGGCTGAGACAGACCACGTCTGTGGCCAGAGAGCAAGATATGCAGGGAAACTTGGCTTTGGGGCTTGGGTCTTGGAGAGGGCAATTATTCATCGCTCGGGCTACAGTTACAGGGGACATTCTCTGAGGGTCAACAGGCGGATGAACGAGCGAGAAGGGCACCTGAAAGGACCACCTGCCTCCCTGTGCCAGGTCTGCTTGCAAACATCAGTGCACAATGAAGAAAACTGCTCTTGTGGGCTGGGGGAGCATCCCTGTCTGGAAGCTGGTGTCTGGGGTGGAGTCCGAGATTGTTCGATTTAGTTCACCTCGGAAGCAGTGTGAGTGTCTTTGTGGGGCCGAGCAAGACCCGCCACTCCTCATCTCTGCCTGTAAGACAATCATCTGATGCTGCTGCGTCAGGTGATAACACCGGGGAGACTAATGACTGTGACCTCATGAAAAGAGAAAGGAGCCTCCCTCCTCCTGATTGGAGGGACGGTGGCCATGGCTTAGTCACTGCGAAAACAGGCATGGTTGGGTCTGTCACTCATTTATCTCCTTCTGGGTTTCAATTGCCAGAGGGGAGATTTATGTAAAGTCTCGGTAACTCCTTCTCCCTGGGAGAGAATCTGGTCCACAGCCCTCCTTCACAGCCCCCCACCCCGCCCCCATTTAATTGCCTTAGCAGTCAGACTGGATTACTGGAGAATTTGTTTCTTGAAGCTGTCTTTCTTTATAAAAGAAAATATTATACAGTTTCAGTGCGTTTTGGTTCTCCCTGTGCTGTGTAAATTAACTTTGATTTCAGACATTTTTGTACGTGGAGGACTGGGGTGATTTAGAATAAAAACCGCAGAAGCACTTCAGTGTCGAGTCCCCTTTGGCAGGGAACGCTGGCTGAGGGACTTGGACTGACCCTCAAGGGCTTCAACCTGGACAGGAAAGGCTGCTCCAGGAGGGCACACCCAGGACTGTTTCTACACAGGAAGGTGGAGGCTGCAGGCAGCAGGCACTGCTGTGCCCCTGGTTCCACTGTGCCATGCTTCTCCAGTTCAAGGAGGTAGCTCTGTGTAGGGGGATGGTGACCGACTAAATCTCCGAGGTGACTTTTCTTGGCATGGCACCAATAAGCCCCAAAGATGCTTCTTTCTGATGGAAGTAAAAAGAAGATAGAAGAAAACCTAGGCATGGCACTCCCGAGCCTTTGTGGGTATCAGCTTAAGCAATTCTCAGGCAAAGGGAAGCCCCAGAATACGTGAAAACGTGATTTACAGAGAAGGACACCATCAAAACGATGGAATAGGAGTTTTCTCCCATCTTCCCCCAAAGAAGACCGACGTTGACAATCACCTGTAGACAAGAGGGCCTCTGTGGCGGCCTGGGGAGGGCAGTGGAGAAATTGCAGCACGAGACTGGATGCAGTGAAGAGGGTAAGAGTGTCACCGACCAGGGTTCCTGGCCTCCTTGATCAACAAAAATTGATAAAAGGCCAGACAAGAAATGCAGGCGAGGCTTTACTGGGGCCCTGCTGCAGGAGTTGGGGAGTGAGAACAAACACTCCTTTGTCAAGGTGGGGCGAGCTGGTGTCTTATACAGGGTGAGGGTAGGGGTGTGTCCAGGGGTCGGGCTGGAGGGGTAGCTTAGGTGGTCTGCCCACTCCTCAGGTGGTGTCTTGTGCAGGGGGCGTGTGCAGTGCCCTGCTCTGGCTCCCGGCTCTTCAGAAGTGGCAGTTGGGTTTTTGGTCTTTTTGTATCTCGTTGTCCATAATTTGCCCCAGTTGTGCATGCACACAGTTATTTTTAGTCCCGTAGAGTTTCTTTGTATCTTGGTGCTGGAGGAGACGTGTGTCCAGGTCCCAGTGCTGCAGCCAAGGGCCCGGGTCCCAGCCCCCTCAAAAGGAAGCTCCACTTCACCTGTGACCCTTACCCCTACCCCAGGCAGCACAGCCCTGGGCCAAGAGAGCCCTTCTCCCAGCGATTTCCCCGGAGGGGGGACTGAGAGCCTGAGAGCGAGCCCTGGTCTCCCCAACTCCACGGGGCACCGCCCACTGCCTTCTCCCCCATGCCGGGTGCCCAGGTGTGATGCACGACTGGGGGAGGAGGCAGAGAGGCTGGGAGAGCTGCAGGCTGGCCTCTGGGGGGGCATCAGAGGGACGCGTATCTCAGGAACTGCTTTTTGGACTCCATCAGGAGATCCACCCCCAAACCACTGGGGACACCTTGACCTTGGATCTCCCCAGCTGGCCCACGGCCACCCTCAACCCTGCACACAACTCACCCGCATACCCTCACCCGGTGGCTGGCGCTTTCTGTGTGCCCCTGAGGGCGGTGGGTGCGAGCCTCAGCAGATGTCAGTGAGTGGGGTTGGGAGAAAGTGCTCCAGCCTGAGCATTCAGCAGGACCCTAGAGAAAGTGAGCCGGAGGCTGTCAGCTCCCGGCCTGGCTTCACAGGATCTAAAGAAGGCACACAACATTTGAGGTTTCCTCCCAACATCCCTGGGAGCAAGAAGTGTGGAGCTGGCGTATCCATAGAAAAGTCTGAGAAAGACTCGGCATCCCTAGTGGGATGGACAGAAGGTATTTCTCTCCTGAAGCCAGAGTGGAGGAGGTGACTTCTTCAAATGTGGAGACTAGCACAAGGCTTCAAGGAACCTGAAAAAACAAGGAAATGCGACACCAAGTGTTAAAGTAATTCCATTTAGAGAGAGAATGATAAACCTATACATCTCTGAACCTTTTAGCAAAATAAGATGGATGAGAAGCCAAATCCACTCCTGCTTTTCCTGCAAAGTCCCATTCCCACCTCCATCATGCTGTGGGGCTTATTAGTTTAGCAGAGCCAGAAAGCTTTAGTGGTTGGGGGGTCAGAAGCTTAAATAACCTCAAGAATGGTCTCACATAACAAAATTTTGCTGATCTTGATATAAAGTCAGAGTAGAGTCTGTATTAATAACTTTTGCAATGGAAATTAACACACTGAAAAAAAGAAATTATCATGAACTTTTTCAAACTAATTGGTAAAAAAAATGTTCAGAGTGATTTGCATTAGTAGACTACATTTATTTAATGTTTTTTTCAAAAACATTTTGAATAAGTCGAAAACGTGTTTTTTTAAATGGAACTTTTCAGTTGGGAAGATAGGTGTAGCCAAAGCTTCTTGTTTTAAGACTTGTAGTTAAACTAGACTAGTTAGACTAAACCAGGGCCCAGCAAACAATGGCTGGTAAGGTCAAATCTGGCTCACCGCCTGATATATACAGCCCCTGACCTAAGAATGATTTTTACATTTTTAAATGATTGAGAAAAATCAAAAGAATTTTTGTGATGTGAAAATTATATGAAATTCAAATATCCATAAATGAAGTTTTACTGGACACACACTCACACAAAAAATGTCATTTATGGAAATATGACAATATTTATTAAAACTTAACCCAGCAGCTTCACTTTTTCTTACAAATGTTCTCACATGCATGTGTACATACTTATGTACAGGGATATTCCTTGCAGCACTATTTGTAATGGCAAACAACCTAAATGTTCTTAAGTTGTGGTTCATTCATACGCATGAACACTATGTAGGCAGTAAAAAGGAGGGGGATGGATCTGTATGCACTGGTATGGGATAATCCTAGGGGTACTAGTTTCCTATTGCTGAGGTAACAAATGACCACAAATTTAGTGGTTTAAGACAAAGGTCAGAAGTCTAATAAACCAGTTTCACTGGGCAGAAAGAAGTCCAGCGTTGGCAGCACTGATTCCTTTGGGAGCTCTCGAGAGGAATCCATTGCCTGGCCTTTTCCAGCTTCTCGAGGTCGCCCGCAGTCCTTGGCTTGTGGCCCCTGTCCATCTTCAAAGCCGGCAGTGGAGCATCTTCAGATCTCTGACTCTGCTCTGTGACTCTCCATAATCGTGTCTTTCTCTGCCTCCCCCTGCAAGGCCCCCTTGACCACACTGGCCCACCTGGATGATCCAGGAGGGTCCAGAATAATCTCTCCTCAAGACCCTTCATTCAATCACATCAACTAAGTCCCACTTGCCGTGTAAGGCTTGCAGGTTCTTGGAATGAGCATGTGGATGCCTGGAGGGATATTATTCAGTATTCTAAACTAGAATATACTTTTAGGCAAACATAGCAAAGTACCTTATGTTGTGAACAGAATGCCACCATTTGTGTAAAAAAATGGGATAGGCATTTTTTGTTTGTTTTTGTTTTTCATTCTTTTTAAAAATAAAAAAATGTATTGAAGTACAGTTGATGTATAATATTACATAAGTTACAGGTGTACAATATAGTGATACAATATAGTACAATTTTTAAAGGTTATACTCCATTGTTAGTTATTATAAAATATTTGTGATATTCCTGGTGTTACACAACATATCCCTAGCTTATTTTATATATAATAGCTTGTACCTCTCAGTCCCCTACTCCTACATTGCCCCCGCTTTCCTTCTCCCCACTGGTAGCCACTAGTGTGTTCTCTATGTCTGTGAGTCTGCTTCTTTTTTGTTATATTTACTAGTTTGTTGTATTTTTTAGATTCCACATATAAGGGATAGCATACAGTATTGGTCTTTCTCTCTCTGACTTATTTCACTTAGCATAATGCCCTCTAAGTCCATCCCTGTTGCTGCAAGTGGCAGAATTTCATTCTTCTATATGGCTGAGTAGTATTCCATTGTGTGTATGTATGTGTGTGTGTGTGTGTGTGTGTGTGTATATATATATATATATATATATATATATCACATCTTCTTTATCCCTTCATCTGTTCATGGGGACACTTAGGTTGCTTACATATCTTGGCATTTGTACATAATGCTGCTATGAACATTGGGGTACATATATCTTTTGGAATTAGTGTTTTTGTTTTTTGCAGATATTTACCCAGGAGTGGAATTGCTGGGTCGTATGGTAGTTCTATTTTTAGTTTTTTGAGAAATCTCCATACTGTTTCCCACAGTGGCTGCACCAATTTACATTCCCACCAACAGGGTAGGAGGGTTCCCTTTCCCCCACATCGTTGCCAGGATTTGTTATTTGTGTTCTTTTTGATGATGGACCAAAAAACGGGGCGGGGGATAGATATTTAATCTATATTCTTATGTATACATAGAATATCTCTGGAAAGAAATCCAGAAACCTCACAACAATGATTTTGGGGCTGGACTCGGGTCATGAATGGGAAGAAAATTTATGCTTTGTTATTTTTTACTTTTTAAACAGAGTAGGCATCTACTATATAAACGTTAAACCACGGTTCTGACCTGTTTCTTACCAAACGTTTACAAGAGTTTTAATCGACAGAGTCTTGCCTGATTTTATCTTTTGGTTACTAGCAAGAAAAAAAAAAGGATTTTATCTTTTGGTTAAAAAATAAGAGAAAGGTAGAGAAACCAGGCTTAAAGATAATCTGGGAATGGGCTTTTCAGCACCAGGATAGTTGAGCATTGGCTTGGCTTCCACAACCAAACCTCCATGTAAGATCAACACATGTGTCAGCACACGTGTCCTCTGCCCCTTAACCTAAGTTCTCTTAAAAAAGGCTCTTTGCAAAGATGCACCAGAAAGCAAAGAAAACTCTCTCCCAAGAGCTGGGCTAGCATTCATTTCTGAAATTCTTTGAGGAGACACAGGCAAGACATTTTTCTCTAGTTCACATTCCATCTTAAAATCTATTCTTCTCATAGAATCATATTATTTCAGAGCTACAAGGGCTTAAAAGTCATTGGTTTCAAACTTTTCCTTTTAAAGATGAGAAAAGGGAGATTGACATGGGTGCGAGGATCTCCTCTCTGGTAACAAATACAGCAAATGTCCTCCTGTGGTGTGTGGACGACATGCCAAGCCTGGGGCTGGGCTGCAAAGATGGTGCCATGGCCTGCTGTCCAGGGGAGCTGGCACTCGAGACACAGCTACACGGCGCTGGTGCGAGGATGGACAACGGGACCTGGTTCCAGCGGGCACATCACTGAGCAAGTCAAGGCAGGTCTCACAGGGCTCGGAGTCCGCGAGTGAAGCTTGACAGATGAGTTAGCGTCTGTCAGGAGCTGGCGTTCCAAGACGTGGGGACAGAAAGCAGGAGGACGTAGGTTTCTGCACCCGTGGAGGGTAAAAGCAAGGAGGCAGGTGCACGAGGAGGTCGAGAAGCAGCGGAGGCAAGATCATGAAAGATCCTGTACGTGCTCAGACGTCTGTGCTTTGCCAGAGTTATAAGGGGTGACAAACTTTCTGAAAGGGGTCAGAGAATAAGTATTTCAGGCTTGGCAAGCAACAGACATCTCTGTCTCCTATTCCTTTTTTATTTTTATTTTTTTTTACAGATCTTTAAACACGTAAAAACCATTCGTAACTTGCAGGTCGGATTGGGTCCACTCTGAAGCAGGAAAGCCCGTTGTCAGATGGGGGCGTTGGAAGGAGTGCCCTGGTGGCAGGCAGGGTGGCAGAGAGATTGGGCAGTGGAGGGAGAGTGACATCAGGGACAGGACAGGTAGAAGAAGACCCTAAGCATCATAGTCCAGGGACGAATGGTAAGGGGAGGACCAGGGTGGTGGCAGTGGTGTCACTTGCCTCTTGACAGCTGGGCTGGATCCGTGCACATGAGGATGATGTGATGGGGCTGCCTTTCTCTCCTTTCCTTCCCACCAACCCCACAAGACAACTTCTCATCCACTTGGGGTGTGAGCGACAAGCAGGGGAGGGTGCCATTAGTCCAGGCAGGGCTTCAGCCTGGGGGACACTGCAAACCCCTTTCCCGCTGGCCCGACCTGCCAGGGTCTCTGTCCGGCTGGTGCAGCCCCCGGGGGCAGCTCCTGGGCCTCTGCCCCTGCTCGGGCTTCACACTGGGCTACGTCAGGGACCCCTTCCTTTGGGATCAAAGAGTTTCCTTTTTTCTATAAAATAAGCATTGACAAATATCATATGATATTACTTATATGTGGAATCTAAAAAAAATGATGCAAAAGAACTTATTTTCAAAACAGAAACAGACGCACAGATTTTGAAAACAAACTTATGGATACCAAAGGGGAAAGGCTGGGGGAGGGAAAAATTGGGAGATTGGAATTGACATACACACATGACTACAGATAAAACAGATAACCAACAAGGACCTGCTGTAGAGCACAGGGAACTCTAGTCAGTACTCTGTAATAACCTATATGGGAAAAGAATCTGAAAAAGAATGGATATATGTATATATAACTGAACTGCTTTGCGGTACACCTGAGACTAACACAACGTTGTAAATCACCTCTATTCTAATACAAAAAAAAAATTCAATTAGAAACATAAAATAAAGTCAGCATGTCCCCAGAATGTTTTAGTGCATCTGCCAGCTCCACTTTCTTCTAATTGCTCCAAGTGCCGGCCAGCTCAAGCTTCACACTTTTCACCCCATTTCTGTTGTTTGCTACCAAGACCAGTCTCTAGGTGTGGGAGACGGGACAGGAGCAGGGGGACCCCGGGCAGCGTTGAGTCACGTCTCATCCTGCGCTCGGTGACTCTTTGCCGGAACAGGGCTGCCTCCCGGCAGACAATTGTGTCTGCGCTCTTTGCCTGTTTTTGTCGCTTAGGTTTCTGAAGCTCCTGACTGACTTGGGCCCTTTTATCCCAGGCCTCCCCCGCCAGCCCGTTATCTTTTAGCTTCGCCTCTCTGGAAGCGCCTCTTCCATCTTCAGGGGCAGTTTCTCCCTCCAGGACGTGAATACGTTGTCTCATGATCTCATTGCCGTTCCCAGGGTAGAACTCCTGCCCTTTTCACTTTTGTTTCCTTCTCAAACACTTTCTGGCAATTTCTTGAATTACGATTTGAATAGTGAGTTACTCCTTCTGATTAAGATGTGTTTTCAAATACTTCAAATATCTGTGACAACAGGCTACATTTTCTACTTCCCCTTTTTTTCCCCTGCGATTTTACTTGATAAAAATTTGTCATTTTGCCTCTGGAGCTGTAAGTGGTTCCCCTTCAGCTGTGCTTGGTAGGGCGCAGGCCTCCTCGGATCGTGTCTAGTCCTGGTTTACCTAAGTTAGTTTTGAGCGTGTGAGTACCCTCATTTGTATGTGTTTTCTCCAGAAGATGTTTTCTCCTTTTGCCGTGGCTGCTTTAGTCAGTGGCTCTGTTCTCTGGACTTTATTTTTTTTTAAATTGTTTGTGTGCTTTATTATCACTTCTATCATCTGTTGGTTGTTTTATGAATCTATCCAAATATAGGAGTCAGAGATATATACCTGGACCTTAAACTCTTCACTTGATGCATCGGTGTAGTCACAGACCTCTTACCCAGCCAGGTAAGTTCCAAATTAGAATATTTTCCTCTGTGGTCTCAATGGGTAGCAGCAGCGATAATGGTTGTGGAGAAGCACTGACATTAATGAGGATGGTGGTCGTCATCGCTTTAGTTGACATTTATCCAGTGTTGACCGTGTGCCAGAGACCATGCTAAGCTCCACTCGTATTACTTCATTTGGTCCCCACGGCAGCCTTCTGAGTTACAGACGTTTATCATGTCATTTTACAAACAAGAAACCAGAGAGATTAGTGAATTTACCCAAGGCCGGATGATGGCACCAGGATTCAACAGAACTTATCAGGCCATTTGTCACCATGTGGGTCACCAGAGATACAGACGCACTTTGTTAAGGTACCATCAAAGGATTTGTCAAGGCGCGTGAATATTAGTTACAGTGCTTGGGTTTCTTCCCTTTTGTCTTCTCATCACCCACCGCTCCTGAGGAGCATATAGCCAGACCTTGGAGATGTTTCCGGTTTGGTTCCACCACAATAAAGCAGATATCGCAATAAATTGAGTCACATGAAGTTTCTGATTTCCCAGTGCATGTAAGAGTTAGGTTTGGACTATACTGTACTCTATTGTGTGCAATAGCATTATGTCTAAAAAACCAATGGACATACCTTAATTAAAAAAATACTTTATTGCTAAGAAATGTTAACCATCGCCTGAGCCTTCAGGGAGTCATAATCTTCTTTGCAGTAATAACATCACAGATCACTGATCACAGATCACCATAACAAACGTAACAGTAATGACAAAGTTTGAAATGCGAGAATTACCAAAATTTGACATGGAGACCCAAGTGGACCATCGCTGTTGGAAAAATGTCACCATTGACTTGCTTGAGGCAGGGTTGCCACCAACCTTCAATTTGTAAAAAACGCAGAATCGGGCTTCCCTGGTGGTGCAGTGGTTGAGAGTCCGCCTGCTGATGCAGGGGACACGGGTTCGTGCCCCAGTCCGGGAAGATCCCACATGCCGTGGAGCGGCTGGGCCCGTGAGCCATGGACGCTGAGCCTGCGCGTCCGGAGCCTGTGCTCCGCAACGGGAGAGGCCACAACAGTGAGAGGCCCGTGTACCGCAAACAAACAAACAAACAAACAAACAAAAAACCCGCAGAATCTTCTAAGTGCAATAAAGTGAAGACCAATAAAACGAGGTCTGCCTGTAGTACAGGATTTCCACTGCTTCTGGAATTAAGCTTCCCTTAAGGTAAGGAGCGTTGTAACCCCCCCAAATGGATCCCATGTGCAACCAGTAACCAAGGCGGACGTCTTCATCGGGAGGCAAAGTGCTCGGGGCCCACTGTACTTTTAGGGGCCTGCAACAACGTTTACATTTCTTTTAAAGTCAGAAGGGAAAAAAAATGACCTTTTAGGCCAAAGAAAATGCTTTAATATGTAACATTAATACATTTGTCCTATGTCTATGCAATTGTCAACTATTATCAGAGCCATCCAAATAAAAATGTGCTTTATTTTCAGACAACACTGAACTCATGGTCCTGAATTTTTGCCTGTAATCTTTTAGCTTTAGAGCTGTGTGGGGTAGGAGTTTAGGATTGAGTCAATGGGATTAGAGTCAAGCTGCCTGGGTTTGGATTTTGAGTCAATCCCTTACCAGCTGTGGGACCTTGGGATGTAAGTGGACCTCTTTGGGCTTCACCTTTCTCACCTGTGCAGTGGGAGTATTCACTGTAACTGCCGTTACCGAGTTTTGAGGATTCAATGAATTAAAGCAAGGAGAGCTTCTAGAATACAGCCCAGCGTGTGGTGAGAGCTCAGTAAATGTTAGTTATATTGTTGCTATTATTATGATTGACCAAGGTTAGGCGCTCAGACCTTTCCCCCTATTTATTTATCTATGGATTCTTGCTTTCTACATCGGGTCATTTCCCCATTGCATGGAGACACCGCTCTCTCTGTTTATTTTTCAATGCTCCCTTTGCAGAGCTTGAGTCTAAAGACGCGTGCCTTTTACCCAGCAGAATGCTGATGCAACATCCATGGGCCATCCCCCTGCCGGGCTCTGAATTGCAGCTGCAGAACAAGATTCTGACTGACACCAGCAAACAGGGATTTCATGGAAGATGCGGCCATGGAGGGTGGGAAACAGCAGGGAACAAAGATCACAGAACCCACGGGAACGATCCTTGGAAGTGGATCCACAGGTGCTTCAAAGACCCAAGAAGCAGGAAGACGTGGAAGTATCTTATAACCAGCACAGCGTGGTCAGACTTTGCCCCCTTGGGTCCCCAGCTGTCCTGCTGCGATGACCCAGCAGCAGCCCTCTGTCCTTCCTTGGGTCGTCCCGTCCTCTGCATCTACCAAGTGTGGAAAGTAAGTATCTGTTCTCTGCAGCTTCTGGCTCCAAAGCTACAGCCCCAGCTCACCCGCCTGAAGTCTACTGCCCTTGAGAAGGGGAATGGATGCTCGGGTCCCCAAAGATGCAGGACCCCTCCTGTCTGCCCGCACCAACACGCTGAGCTGAGATGGAGAAAGAGGCGTGGGCTTTCTCCTCCTATTCTATCTGTGGGGCTGGGGGCTGTGCATCTTCTAGCTGTTGGCTGCTTGTCCGCTTCGTGGGCTGGAATTTGGTGGTAAGGAGTTGTGCGTCCCATCCTGGGCCCTCAAACCTCTCCTACATGGGCAGGTCGACCCCCGATCTATAAGGCCTTACGAGACTCGCCCAATCCTTCGTTTGATAATCTCCACCTTCACGAAGCATAGCCGTACTATTGAACCCAAGTGCTTTCTGTCGCAGCTTAAGACGGTGGTCCCCAACCGTTTTGGCACCAGGGACCGGTTTCATGGAAGACAATTTTTCCCCGGGGTGGGGGGAGGTTTCGGGGTGATTCAGGCGCATTACATTTATTGTGCACTTTATTTCTGTTATTATTACATTGTGATATATAATGAAATAATTATACAGCTCTCCATAATGCAGAATCAGCGGGAGCTTGTTTTCACTTGCCACTCACTGATAGGGTTTTGTTATGAGTCTGCAAGCAACTGATTTATTGTGGTCTCTGTGCAGTCAGACCTCTCTGCTAATGATGATCTGTATTTGCAGCCGCTCCCCAGCGCCAGTGTCACCGCCTCAGCTCCACCTCGGATCATCAGGCATTAGATTCTCATAAGGAACACGCAGCCTAGATCCCTCGCGTGTGCGGTTCACAGTAGGGTTCGCGCTCCTATGAGCATCTAATGCCACCGCTGATCTGACAGAAGGCGGAGCTCAGGTGGTAATGCAAGCGATGGGGAGAGGCTGTAAATACAGATGAAGCTTCGCTCGCTCACCCGCCACTCACCTCCTGCTGTGTGACCCGGTTCCTAATAGGCCACGGACTGTTACCGGTCCATGGCCCGGGGGTTGGGGAACCCTGGCTATAGACATCCCCCTGCTCTGGATTCACTGAATGTCACCCCTCTCCACCTCCCTTGTTCAGAATCAGTCTCTGTACAAACCACATTTTCTGGTTGCTTCTGAATGGAGACTGGATTTAAGGGCTAGAATCAGGGTAGTTGTGGTTTGTGCAGGGGGGATCCAGAATCTGCTTCTCTTTCTCCACTGATGTGAAGTGGGGTGTGGCAGGGAGGCTGTGGGGGGCTGGCCTCTCTCCCTCACGACCCCTGGGGCAAGTGCTGGGTGCTGGTGGGCTGGGCATCCCAGGAGTGCAACTCAGGCTCCTCTGAACCTTCCTCATTGTTGCAAAAGATCTGATTTAGAGCCTGCTGATTCAGGGCTGTTGTTTTGCTGGCGATTTTCCTTTTCCAGGAAAGACCTCCAAGCTAAGAAGAAAGCGTGAATACTCGCTTTGTTGGGATATGGTAATTTTCAGTGAAAATCACAGCATTTCATCTTAGTATTTGCACCCTTCGTTTCTTCAGCTCCAGAGTAGCCCCTGCCTCTAAGTTTTTGGCATTTTCCAGAACAGCCGAGCACCTAGGCAACCTGGCGTGGGAATCTAAGAAACAGCCTGTGGACTCCGGGTGAGAAGGAAGGGAGAAGTCACCCCTCACAGTTCTTTGCAATGCTACGGGGGTTTCCATTTAAAATCCAGTCTTTTATAGAACACTATAAATTTCAAGGAGAAGGGAAATTTTAGAGATCATTAAATCTAACATCTATTTCATAGAACCCAGAGGTATTAAATTACTTGTTCAAGGTCATATATGGGTTCCAGAGCAGGACTTGAAACCTAGGACCCTTAATGTGGAGACATTCGTATAATAACGTTTGCATTGTCCCCTCTTATTTTGTTCATTGGGTAATTCATTTGTCTCTACATTTTTTTTTTGAGGAATATTCCCTATGTGTCTATTGCCATTCTAGACATCAGCTATGTCATCTTTAAGATGTCACATGTTACTAGCTATATTTAGTGGTGTTTCTGGTTTTGTAGGTAAATTAAAGCACTAGAACTATAGTCTTTCCTGACTAGAACTTTTTACAATGGGAAAATGTAATTTTTTTAAAGTTTAGGTTTTTAGTTCTAGTTCTGTAACAAACTACCCTATTTATTTATTGAAGTATAGCTGATTTACAATGTTGTGTTAATTACTGCTGTACAGTAAAGTGATTCAGTTTTACATACATAGACATTCTTTTTTTTAATCTTCTTTTCCATGATAGTTTATCACAGGATATTGAATAGAGTTCCCTGTGTTATATAGCATGACCCTGTTTATCCATTCTCTCTCTATATAAAAGCTCACATCTGCTGACCCCAACCTCCCACTCCGTCCCTCCCTCCCCCCTCCCCCTTGGCAACCACTAGTCTGTTCTCTATGTCCGTGATTCTGAGCAACTGCTCAATTGTAGATGCATTTCCAGGGGAGTTGCTTTTCCTGTTTACTGTGATACGTTAATGTGTTGGGTGCACGGTGGCCCTTGAGCTGTCAAGGTCTTTGTTGCATACCCTTTGGTTGCAGGAGATGAGCGAGGGTGAGCTGTCTCCAGTGGGTGACCCACTGGCCTGAAACTTCTCCCTCCCGCCTGCCTACTTTCAAGGGCTGTCCCAGATCACAAAAGCGTGTCAGCCGTACATATGCTGGTCTAATCGGCTTCCATTCTGAGCTTAGGGAAACCAGTAGAAGGTAGAAGGCATAGGACCTGCAGACGAAGGCAATAATTTGGGTGGTGTCATAGTTAGGGCACTGGGTTTATTGTGAGTCAAAAGGTGACACGCAGGGCTAGTTGATGACTGACCATCATGCAGTCTCGGCCTTCCCTTGTCCAGCAGCTGGATCTGAAGGCATTTGATTGTGGAGCATCTGGAACTCGGGTTGGCTAGAGCTGGCTCCTGGGGTGTGGAGGTGTCCGAGAAACTAGCTGAGAACCTAATGAAAGGATTTCAGCAGTTTCCAGGAATACACTTTCAGTATGCCACTCTTTGTTGAAAAATGAATAAATATAGTCTGTGGGAATGAATGGAGCACTTAGCGGAGTGTTTCTGCACTGGCGAAGGGTTTGTAGCGTGTGTACGCTTGGAGCCTTTGGGAAATTAGGGGAACAAGGAACGCTTTGTTACGAGCTGAGAACGCACTGGGATGCTTTCTGTGTGTCACACAAGCCTCTGCATCATCACTCTGAATTCAATACACAGATTGTTTTATTTCCAGGTTGTTTTTAAACTCGACAGTCCTTTGACTTGATTTGAGGCCTCAGTTCCATGGCCAAAGCATACATGCTGGAGGAATAGTCACCTTTTCTTTCTCTAAAACAAGGACAGCGACAGTATACTGGTTGCATTTTGTGTTTATAAAGTGACATTTCCACATCTGCCCTGTGAAGTTCTTTCTCAGTCAAGTGGTCATAAAGAAGGGGACGATAAAAAACCAAAAGAAACGGGAGTAATTTAAGTAAAGAATAACTTCCTTTTTATTAGGTTTAACTTGAAACCAGGTATCATATTTATATAAATACTGTGGAAAATATTTAACCTATTCATAGAGGTTAAGTAACTAACTGATAAGCTTTGTAGAGAAGGTCTGTTTAAACGTGCCTGTTAAACTCAAACCATGCCAGGCAATTTTTCAAAATTTCAAATACATAACCATTAGGAAACTGGGAAGAAGTCTGAGGGACAGAAAGAATTTCTGGTGAACAAATACAGTTGTTCATTGTAGAAATTGTTGCTACTTTATATATCAGAGAGTGCCAAGCGAGTCAAAAAGTCAAAATAACAGGACTTAGATGAAAGCCTAAATGATACAAGTTAGTCTTTGGTAAAGACTAAAATTCCTTCAGCTGCTGGCTAGAGGAAATCAAAGGGCAGGATATTTTAGCTGGGTCTCCTTCTCCGTAAATAGTACATGAAATGATTAGAGGAGCAAGGTTGGGAGGTCTGGGGATGCAAACGGAACTTTTGGGGGAGACTGGCAAACTGTTTATGAGGATAAAAAGTAGGCGGTGCTACATTTGTAGATTTCTTCTTTGAATAGAATGATCGTATAGTTTATCCTCCAACCAGGAAACGTTGAGAGTGGAAGTGGACAGTTGTCATAACTAGCCAGGACAGCGGGCATAACCCAGGACCAGCACGGGATCCCCAGCACATACGGGCACTTCCTTTGAACCTGTCTTCGTGGCTCACAGTTTGAACACAAAGAATTAAATAGGTCACTGTCTTTTGGTTTTGTTTCTTTTGGGGGGCTGGGGGAGCTTAAGTACACTTTAAAGGACTTGTGCTATTTCTGCTGCATCGAAGAAAAAAATGTTCATAAAAACCATCAGACAATAATATGCATAACCAAAACGTGAGTAGATTATACACATTCACCCAGAAGTGAAAGATCACATACGACCTCATCACCCACAGGCAACAATTATTGCCTTTTTAAATCTACCAATGTAAATTCTGCTATTCTTATTAGATGATCTATCGATCTATCTAACCATCTATCTGTCTATCTATCTTTTAACATAAAAGGGATCCTACTATGCAAGTTGTTCAATAGCCTGATTTTAGTCACTTTAATATGATTAATTTGTTAATATTATTAATAGCGTGAATATCTTTCCATTCAATAAATGTTATTTTTAGTAGCTACATAGTTTTCCATCATTCCAAAAAGTACTGGAATTTACTTAACCATCTTTATTTATGGACATTTGTTTCCAGGGCAATATAAACAATACTATATTAAATATTTGGGGCATGTATCCATTTTTTATATTCATTTTATTATTTCCTTAGAATTTATTCCTAGAAGTGAAATTGCTGGATTAAATAGTATGTATATATATATGTAAATATAGCATATATATTTATATACTTTTCCAAGTGTCAATAATCAATTTTCCATTTAGTAAGGTTTAATAAGTTTATGCATCCACCCAAAAGAGTGTGAGAATTCCTGTTTCATCATATCAGGGCTAACATCAGATATGAATAATTAAAATTTTTTGCTGATCTGAAAAATACAAAAGAGCATTTTGATTTAATATCCATTTCTGTGATTACTAGTGAAATGAAACATCTTTTAAAGTGCTTATCAGACGTTGGTATTTCTTACATAAGTCGTTTGTACCTGTCCTATAGGAATCTCTGATTTTCACAGGTCTCAAGAAGAATGCATGTCACAGCCCTTCCAAGTCAGTTCTTCGCCTTACGTCCTGGTTATTAGCACCACTGTCTACTCAGAGCTGGCTTGCACTTCTCTCAGCTTTTCCATCCACTCTGACACCCAGTCTGGTTTATTTAATTTCTGAAATGTTTCTCTAATAAGTCCCTCTTTTCCATTTCTTCACCGCGGATCTAGTTCAGGACCTTCTCTCGGTTTACTTTAGTCGGCTCGTCATTGGTAACAAAAGGCCACGGCCACGGCTGCTGCCACTGCTGAAGACTGAAGACGGAGCCCTGAGGCTAGAGGTCGGGTTTCCCCAGTCCCGTAAACGCCATCGTTATGGGACTAGCTGGACTACCACTTATGCACCTTTGTATCCCTGGTGCCTCACACTCGGTAGGTACTTGATAAACAGAGGATGAAATTGCTTTTTCCCGTCTCCGGTGACTCTTGTAGGTTGTTACCAGAAATCTCTCTCCAAAACACAAATACGATCATGGTCCTCTGCTCTTAAGAACTATTGCTGGTGCCCCACTGACTGTAGCTGGATTTCTCAACCTCAGTACACGTGGCCCAGATAATTCTTTAACGTAGGGGACCGTCCTGTGCATCGCAGGGTGTTCAGCAGCGCCCTTGGCCTCCACCTACAGATGTCAGTGGCACCCCCTGCTCTGGCCTTGGTTTAAAAACCAAAAATGTCTCCAGACCCTGACAAATGTTCCCTGGGAGGCAGCGGTGGTGTGCAAAATCGCCCTTGGGTGAGCACCACTGGCCTGTGCTTTGTGCTCTCCTGCCTTGCCGGCCTGCTTACCACCTCTCCTGAACACCCTTGAACATGCCCCGCCCCTCAGCACCTGTGCGACTGTCACGTGCTGTGTCTTCAGCACTTCAGCAGCGAGGAGGCCCGACTGCCACAACGCACAGACAATGCACGTTGGCTCAGACTGACAGAAGTTTATTTTTGCTCATGTAACGCACTGTGGGGTTGAACACGCTGCTGAGGCAGCCTTCCACATGTCAGACCTTCAGATTCTAGCGTGGCTGAGGCTCTGCCATCCTTGATAGACGGCTTCCCAGACAGCCCCGGGGATCATCGCCAATCTACTTGACGAAAGGAGAAAAGAGCCTTGGGCAGGACGCGGAGGAGATGTTCACGGCCAGGATGGAAAATGATGCAGGTCCCTCCCACTCCCATCCTATTGACTGGGACTCAGTCACAGGGCCACCCGGAATTTGCAAGGGAGGCTGGGAAATGTAGCCGTGTGCTTGGAAGAAGGGGTCCTGGACTTTCCCATCAGCCAGCACTCTGCCGCCATCAGCTCCTCCGCTCGGCAAAACTGTGGTTATCCGTGAAGGTCTAGCTCAGCCATCACTCCTAGAATTATGAGTTCTGGTCTCCCCATTATGACCTCTTTTATACACTGTGCTTATACATTACAGTACGATTGGTATGGCATAAAAATCATTTTTTCTCATTAAAATCTAGGATAGTTCCTGGTACATGGTGGGCATACATCCGTTATAAAAATGAATGGATTATATTTAATTATATATTATAATATGTGTGTTATATTATATATTATGTATTATATAATGGGAATGGCTCACCAACTCACTGAGGTTTTTTGTCTCTCTGTCTTCTGATCTCTGTTCTAGGAATCTGGAATACCAGTACAACTGTCTCACTAATACAAAGCTGAGACAAGGTTATTTGTCTCAGGGACAAATAACGGGACACTCAGCATCACCTGAGGCCTAGCATAAATGGAATGAAGCCTTTCTCTTTCTTGTGGCGCCTCCTCTCTCTGTCCCCTTCCCCAGCTTCCCGGTGCTGCCCACACATCACCTTCCACCGGTTCTCCCACAGTCTCCCGACCCCGCTTCCACCGAGTTCCTAGGGTTCAGTGACAATCCTCCCACCAGAGATGTGCATTTAAAAAGGGGTGGTTGTTAATTCTTAGGAATCATTGACTGATTCGTTAATTACATTGGGAAAGAACTTGGGATCCTGATTTTGAAAGGGCTACCATGTTTTTTTGTTTTTTTAATCTATATTTGCAATCTGACATTTTCCTAGGAAACAAAAGTAATAGTTAAAGGGACAAAAATGCTTACCATGTATAAATTCTAGAAAGATTTTTTACAAATGGGAATTTTGTACTTTAGAAATAAACAAGTCTTCTTTTGAATGCTGGCTATATAGTTGCCAAAGTAAACCAGTCAAGGCCTCTGTGCCTTTGATGCCTGGTGATCTTATTAACTAAACTGGGGTAAGAATGAGAGCATTTCTGCAATGAATATTCAAGGGAGTTGAGCGCCCATGTAAGGCTGTAACCAGGCCAGCATTTCCTTTTAGAGGCCAAGCAGAACCTGGTCCAAAAACATGAACACAACCGGAATGTTTCTCGTCATTTTTCTCAAATGCACCATAGGGTTCCCACTGCGTTTGCTGACACACTTAGCCTATGTACTGCAGGACGAGGGAGCATTTATGTAAAATGTCCCCCACCCCGCAAGTTGTTCTGACAATTCCAACCCTCACTTTCTCCCCTGCTCCGGTCGACATCTGAGAAGGGAGACCACAATTGCACACCACTTTATAGATCCCCCTGATTAAAGCCAGTTCTCCCTATAGGTCACATCATGTATGAGACACACGGTTTTTGTCAAGAGACCAGCTACCAGCAGAAACGGTTTTGATGCTATTGCTAGTAAGAAATTAGTAACTAGATCCCGGGTCTGTTTTAAGCCAACTTTATAATTATACTGTTTCAGTGGTAAACCAGGCCTTTGAGCCAAGGGTAATTTAGAAATTCTAGATCTGTATTCTTCCCCCCCCACTTTCTTTAATGTTCATCTTTGCTGTCGGAGTCTCCATCTTCTGCCTTCAAACATATAATTTTCCTCCATTCCTTCCTCAACCCTGGCTCCTTGTTTCTGTGACCCTCTGTCACAAAAGGACAAAGGCAGCCTGTTCCCCCTTGTCCTGGGAGATCACGCACTGCAGTCATGGCTGTGTGCACACACATCTCATTCTGGACTGTGATGCCACTTGACAAGGGTGTCACCGGCGAGGGCTGCCTGGTTTGCCTCTGGGATTGGAGGTGAACTGGGGCCTTATCCTGTGTGTCCACAAGGTAACCTCTCTCTTCTAAGACTAGGACCACACTGGAGATGACTTTTTCCAACTCCTGAACGCTTCCTGCTTCTATAAAGTTTTTGTACTCAGAGCTCTTTTTTCTGTGTGTGTGTGTACTTTGATTCTTTGTTTTTAAATTTAAGTTTATTTTTTAAAATTGAAGTATAGTTAATTTACAATGTTGCGTTAGCTGCAAGTGTATAGCAAAATGATTCAGTTATACACACACATATATATTCTTTTTCAGATTCTTTTCCATTATAGATTATTTCAAGACATTGAGTATAGTTCCCTGTGCTATACAGTAGGTCCTTGTTGTTTACCTATTTTATATATAGTACTGTGTACACGTTAATCCCAAACTCCTAATTTATCAGAGCTCTTTTGATATAGAAAGATTTATTAAATATTACAAATGAAGCCCAGGGCCTCCCCGGGGAAAATTTTGTAGCCTCACTTGTGCTTACCATCGTGTTCTCTCTCCCCATTTTCTCTCTTAACCCTCCTCTGTTTGTTTCCCCTGGTGCAATTGTTTTTCTACTCTTTAAGCTATATTTTGGGATGGTTAAAAAAAAAATCTCTTAAGTAGACCTTGAAAGGCTAAATTTTCATTTCAGCTGAAAATCATCCAAACCATATGCATTTCAGTTGAACACGCCTCCAGCTGGCCTCACCCTGCCAAAGACCCTTTTTTTTAAATACCTGACCAAATTTCTTTAGAATCTGGCTGGAATTATATTGATCCCTCCCAGATCTTTAAGGGATCACAGTCACCAGGTTCCAGATTGTTCTTTCACATAGCTAGAGGTTCCATCGTAAGCAAACGTGAGCGTTTCTTCTCCAGAATTGCTTTCTTCTTTCTTTGTTTCTTCCCTTTACTCTTTCTCGGTCCACCTTTGCTCTCCTCCCAGGAAGCCTGGTTAATCACCCAGTGTCTCTGTGTCTCTGTGTCTCTCTCTCTCGCCAACCGTAATCCTCGGCCGCCCGTGGTGCAGAGGGGCAGCCGGAGTTTCCTTCAGAGACAGCTGGTTTCCATTTCAGGAGTCTCAACATTGTGGCTCTGTTGATCGTCTTTTCACCTCTAGGTTTGGTCTGACTTGCAGCTAAATCATAACTAACCCTTTTCCCTCGGCCTCCGGGGCCCCTGCCTGAGCCCTGCCAGCTGCAGGCCCTTCCCGGCAGCGTCCTGCCAGGGGCCACCGGAGTCCCCGCCAGACACCCACACCCACACCCAGGGGAGAAATTCAGGCAATTTCACTGAGGCCCATGGGTGAGGAAAATTGGTTGATTGAGTTATTACTAAATGGCTTTTCAAATCTTCTCATTCTGTGGGAAGGGAGGTAGATTGGCAGGGCCTGGGTCCTGACCCACAGATAAAGCCAAATCCGCAGGCCTCCTGTGAGCGGAGAGGCTTGGAGACCGTGGAAACAAACCACCACGCCTAAATCAGCAGGGCTGCCCCTGGGTGCCGAATGCAACCAATTCCTGCCTGTTTTAAGTGCAAACATTCAGGGATGGGAAAGTGAATCCTGAGAGTGGAGTGCTTTGTAGTGACTTGTGCTTGGGGCTGGGGGGCGCTCAGAGTGTTAATAAGCGCGATATTAACAATAAACGCGAGGGCCGCTTAAAAGGCTGCCCCTTCCACTCCCAGGCTATGTCTACACAGGAAGCCCAGCGATAAAGATCATTCATATTTTTTCTGTAAGTCACTGAATCAAAGGGAAGCTTCCCTATCTGCATTGTCTGGATGCCAAATTAGGTTGTATACGTATTAACTCTTTGCTAATCTCAGCTACCATAGAACTTTTTGCATACATACACATATATTTATATACACATACATACACACCTATATATGTGTACATATATATATACACACACAAAAGAAGTAGACAGGGAGGTTATAAATATACAATCTCTCCACTTGGTACATATAAAAATGAAATCTCCTTGTGTATGTTCATCTGCCTGCATCTTTAACCTGGCTCTGTAACCTCTGTATGATGGCGAGCATGTCACGTAGTGTCTCTGCATCTGGTCTGTCTGTCTGTGAAATGAAGGAGTTGCACGAGCTGGTGTGTCCTGTGGGAGGTGCGTCCGCTGTGATCCGGCACAGTTCTGGGCACGTGGTGGCCCTCAGTGCAAAGCGACGTGTCACAGGAGCCACCCAATTCCTGAGGCTGTGTTGAGTCCTAAGGTTCCATGATTCTAATATTTTTAGGTGATTCTGTCGGGAAGGTCCTAGCAGTGGGAGAAGGAAAACGATCATCAGATCCGCACATGTATTCTGAGAGACGAGATAGGACTCACCTGGCTGCAGAAACAAGACCCGTCAGGTGAACTTTCTGCCTCCCTGGAGACCTAGGTTGGCCTGCTGGGCTCAAGGCAATGGACAGACTTCATCTAGTTCTACTTTAGCGAGACTTTTGACTCCGTCTTGGGCAACACGCTTATCAACAAGCCTTGGCTGAGCCGCCGTCGCCTCACGCCCGGATCCCTGTGTCCCCTTACCCCAGTGCACCATCGGCTCCTTCAGGCACACGGCTGCCAGCTCAGACATCCTCAGTGTCACTCTCTTCTTCAAAATCCAAGAGCGGCCTCTCAGTTGCCTTTCTGACGATTGCCAAGGCCCTTGGCTTAGCACTGAGCTTCACCGGGTTTTCAGCCATCCTTTCTTTCCGACTTTATTTCTAGGGGTCTCCTACAGACCCAGCTCTCTGGCTGAAAGAGCGTTCTAATTGTCTGTCCCCCTGTGGCACCCCTGCCCTGCCTCACGTTTGTCCTGTCCTAGGGCTGTTGTGCGGCAAACCTGGAAGACTTCTTGTCCAAAGCTGCAGTCTCCTCTCCCCCCACCCCGTCCTAATCTGCCCTTTGAACCCAAGGTCAGGACCCGCCTCCTCCACTGAGGTCTCCCTGGTGGGCTTGTGGCGAGGGAACCCGCCCTCCTTTGACCTTTCAAGTCACCAGAAGTCTGCACGACACTGTCCTCGTTCCTGCTAGCCTGGGCACTTCACTGCGGTCCTGATGGAGGCTGGTGGGACCTGGAGGGTGTCGGAGGAAGCCAAGGGGGTGAAGGGAGGCTCGAAACCCAGATGGCTGCGCGGGCTTAGAAGAAGCAGGGATAGTCCATTTGAAGGGGGAAAAGTAGAAGGTAATTTCACAAGAATCTAAGTTTCTGATGAAGTACCCAGTCTGCATGGCCACACGTGAGGGTAGAAATACGGACACGGTATGCCAGGGGACGTGAGGAAATGGCCTCAAGGGCGGGTGTCTTTCAGGTGGGCCATGACGCTGCAGGAGAGGCTCGGCCAGAGACAGAAACGGGAAAGCACGCCCCACTCTTGTGGTCAGCTGTAGCCCAAAGATGTAAAGCTTTTTAAATGTCAGACAGATATTTGTCTTGAGAAAGTGAAAATTAAAAAAGTAAATTAAAAACATACGGGCATTTAGAAATCAATTTCATAATCCCATGAACATTCTCCTGTGTTGCTCTTAATCAAGCTGGGAAATGAAAGCAATCTTAAAACTTGCTTTGCTTAACAGACCTTGTGTGAGCGTATAGCTATTTATGGAATTTGTTATAAAAATAGAGAAGGAGAAGTATTTGACAAAGTTAAGAAGTCTGCCCAAAAGAGAGACCTTTTCATGACTGGAAATCACCTTTTTGGACTTAGATTTTTTCTGGTTTAGCCCTCACGTACCTGACAGTCTCGTAAGTTGGGTGGCGGGTGTCATTTCAAAGTGCTTCCCCCTCCCTCTCTCTCTGCTTATCCCCAGTCGAGACTCCCTGGCCCAGAGCTTCCATCTCTGGCAGGGGTCCTTCTAGCTAATCTTACTGGATTCTTGGGTCAAGTTTTCTCCATCTCCGTTCCTTTGCCTCCTTTTTATAGGGAGCTCGCCTCTGAGATCAAAGACAATCTATAGCAATTTATGAGAAATAAAGGAAGCAGGAGAGGATGCTAAGCTATTTAAGGGGCGGGGTCTGAAGTGGTGAATCTATCAGAAGATCTGGCCTCTGCTGTGACTGTAAGAGGTAGGACAGGATGTGAGGGAGGGATGTGAGAACCTGCTCTGTGGAACGCTGGTCTTCATCCAGTCTGATCGGCGGTCCTCAGAGCTGGCTGCGTCTCTGAGTCACCTGGGCTCCTTTTGAATGATGCAAATGCCTGGGCTTTAGTCAAATGATTTAATGGGTCCCCAGCGAGTCCTATGAGTCTGTAGTTTAAAGCCTTACAGGTGTCCCGAGGCTCAAACAGCACAGACAACCATGGACCCAGCCCCTGATATTTACTGCAGTTTCCTTAATTTGTTCCTCTTTCCTCTAAATACATTTATACTTTTCCAAGGGCTCCAAGACAAGAATCTGGTTCATCCCAACTCCAGCGCGTTCACTGGTGAAGAACAAAGGGGAAATTCACAAAAATGAGAAAGCTTCAGAAGTAAGACTACGTAAATTATTTTGGAGACAATTTTTCCTTCTTGTACAAATTTCAGAGGGATTTTGGGAGTAACACACACACACACAGAGTCAGGGAGATGAGTAAACAGGAAAGAAAAGACTGACTTCTATTAGTTGCTGGTTTAAACTTAAAATATATTTTCTTTATATTTGGACTCCCCCTTTCCTTTTCCCTTAGAACTGTATCAAGCTATTTTCAGGAAGGAGAAGTGGTTGGTTTTGGGGAACGATGAAAAGCATGACATCACCATGCTATTTTGAAAGAGTGAGAGAAATATGCCAGTTTTAGGTCAGCTTAGTTTGGTGCTGTGTATGTAGGAGCTGCATTGCGTCTTTTTCGAATTTGGCTTCACTTGGGGCTGCAGCTCTTCACGGGAAGGATAATATTTATTCAGAGCTAATTTGTAAACATCACTTTCAGTTTAAGGTCTGGAACGTAAATGGCTCTTCTTTTCCTGCAGACGGCAGCTCAGACTCTGCGCGTTTTAAAGGGGGTCAGATGTGCAGGCTTCTTCCCATGGGCCCCCAGACTCCCCAACCCCCCACTGCCTGTTTGATTTTAGGTCAACTGGGGGCTATCAGTTTGGAAAGCAAACCCTTAACGTGGACTGTTTGTTGCTGATAAGGGCTCTGTGGATGGCAAAGCGACAACTTACTCATTTCCTTAGAATTTGCAGTGGAATCTTTTTCTGCATGTATGTCGTGTCAGCAGCTCCTATTTTCCCGGAGAGGTTTTGAAAGGTTCTCTCTGAACGTTAATATGTTTATAACATTTTCTCAAATAGAACTCCTCACTCCTCATAAACATTCAGCTTTTTGAAAGGCGTCAACCCCACCTTTTCCATCCCTGGAGACAAAAGCACACTTCTGTGTGTATCATGGAAAAGGCGGCCGATTTATGGCTGTAACGCTGTTTTCTAGACAAACTCGGATGTCATCGTTTTATTGTTAAAAGAAGCATTTTACTCCGAGGTCCCTAACCTATTTATGGGTCTGATAGATGGTTCCTTTTTGGCAGCCTGGAGAAAAGCCCGGGTCAAGGAAACAGCTTGCACTTGTCTCTTCAAGTCTAGCTCGGCCTCGCCGTATCATTTCATGATTTCCTTTCTTGTTATCTTCAAACATTCCCTCAAAGCTGAGCCTGACAAGAACAGGAAGGTTGGCAAAGGTCTGGCAAGGAGGTTGTTTTTCTTCGTGTTTGAAAATGGACGCTTTCCTCCCCTCCCCCCAACCCCAGCCTTTCTCGTTTATTCCCGGCTCCCAGGCCCTCTGCAAAGCTGATGGAAAAGAAGTTAAGAACTCCATTCCCTCTTTAAAGTAGGGTCTCTAAGAGCTTTCTAATCAGCTCACTGTCAGCCTGTTTCCTCTGATCAGCTTAAATAGGTCCACTTGAAGTTCACAGCTGCCGAAGCCAGTGTTCAGATGGAAGGCACGGGGCATTGGAGAAGAGTTTATGCACGTCCGCCCACGACTATCCAGGGGCCAGAATTCCCGGGGATAGTGCAGCTTCCACTGAGCCTTTCTTCTTGATTAAATTAGCGCTTCGCACGAAAGGAGAAGGCATTCCCACTCCACAAGCTGGTTTGTGTTCTCTTTCTACCGCTCGCCTCCCCACAGTAAAATGTGAGCTCGATTCCTGCGTCCTTAGCGGGAGCCTGGTGGTGACTGAGGTTCCCTGTAAGTAAGCCCTTCCTAAACATCTTGGTACCAATGAACCTTTTTTTTTTTTTTTTTTTTTTTTTTTTTTTGTGGTACACAGGCCTCTCACTGTTGCGGCCTCTCCCGTTGCGGAGCACAGGCTCCGGACGCGCAGGCTCAGCGGCCATGGCTCACGGGCCCAGCCGCTCCGCGGCATGTGCGATCTTCCCGGACCGGGGCACGAACCCGTGTCCCCGTGTCCCCTGCATCGGCAGGCGGCCTCTCAACCACTGCGGCACCAGGGAAGCCCCCAATGAACCTTTTATCCTCTCGTGGATGGCTTTGTGTCTAACCTGGTACAGGAACAAAAAACCCAAACAAAAGCAAGTCACGTTATCTCAGCCCTACACAGATGCGGGGGGCAGAAGTTGCTCTCTGCTCTGTGGCCCCCAGCTCGTTTTCTGAGATTTTCCTGCTCTGTCTTCAGAAAGGAACGACTTTGTTAACCATTAGCCACTGACAACAGTGTGTCCATTTCAGCAAAATTAATAAGAGATAGCATTTTTCTTCCTTCTAAATGGCCCATGTCGGTAATTAACATCGCCTTTCATTACTCAACTTGAAAGCTGCCTTCCCGGGCCCCCCTGACCTTGCCCTGGCTTTGCTGAACTGTGGCCTCCAGCCTGTGAGAGACCTAAACGCAGAAAAAGCGCCCGGCGCCCCCACCCAGGTGCCTTGAAAGAATCATTCGACAAATATTTATTGGGCGCCTCCTGCGTGGAGCTACCGAGTTGAATCAGACAGGGACTCTTGCGGGAGGGAAAATGCGGATGGAGTTAGAGAGGGGTTCTTTCAAATCGCCCTGACTCAGCAGAAACTGAAGATTGTCACAAACAAGAGTGGATCCACTGGGGAGTGGGACGGGGTCTGGGCTAAGTCGTGACCCAGGCGGGAGTCTATGGAGGAGGTGCCACTGGAGGGGAACATTCAAATGTTGGAGGTCATTGCATTTAAAAGGGATGTAGACGTTCAAGTGACCTTGCCTTGCCCTGTTTTAGGGAAAAGAGCACGTTCATAGTGTATATAAGTTGAGGGCTCAAGAAGAATTGTTTTCCTCTTTGGTGGGTTGTTTCCCTGTACATGCAGCCAATGAGCTGTTGACATTTTAATAAGGGTGCCACCTTCTAACTGAGCCAACTCCCCCCAAAGTGTGTAAAATATATTTCTGTCATTTTTTCCTCATCAGGTCTGTGCCCCAGGAGGGTTCTTGGTCACAGAACTGGAAGTGTCACTTGGGGGAGAGTTAAGATACACTTTATATGTATTGTTCACATCTTTAACCATGAACTTCATGCTTAAAAGAGCCACCAAGAAAAACCCAAATGCTCCGTAAGAGGGGATGGGTTGAAAAAATTATGACCCATCAAGGGATGGGATCTAACTGCAACCATGATGGTGAGTATTTTCAATGGTTTACGAAAAAACAAAAGTGGCACGTTCTCATTTTTGTGAAGAATATGAATATATACATTGAGAAGGACAGGCTAGAAGGCTCAACACTAAAATCTTAATAGTGGTTATTGATGGGTGCTGGAAAAAGAAATGATTTAACTTTTTCTTCCCTGTGATTTTCAGTATTTTCCAAAATGTCTACAGTGTATATGCATTACTTCTGTAGTCAGGTGAAATGCTATTAAAGAATAAAAATGCTGAGGGAAAAAAAAGGACTTTATTAAGGTGAGAGGATAGCTAGGAGGTCATTCTCCCGTCTCATGCCACTTTGGACTTGACATCAGCTGTAGGAAAAAAAAAAAAAAAAAAAAGGACAAAGCACACCCACCCAGCGGTCAGAACTAAATGCCCAGAGTCCGTTTTAAGTAACACTGCCCGGCATTCAATAAACCCAATGGAAAAGTTCTCCTTTAGCTACTTGGGTTGAAAATTTGTCAGTTGATTCTTTTAGAAATTTTTGTAGTGAAAAATTCACTTCTGTCTCTGTCTCTGTCTCTGCTGGAATTTAGCTTCAGTGGACTCTGGGTTCTGAATTATTCAAGGGTTAAAAATCTTTTGCAGCGGTTGTCCTGATCACTTTTTTGGGGGGTGGTGGTGGTAAATCCTTTGTTATTGTTCTCTTGTTCAAGCCTAATGATATGAAAAAATCTGAAGGCCAGTTATTCATCTGGTGAGACCCTTCACAAATGCACAGCAATGCACCTCTTTGTTTTTATCTATTATTCTGTAATTTTCTTTTACTCAAATTTCACACATCAGATAAGCTTATTCATTTCACTGTTGGTGGTATAAGCGTGCAGAGTGTCTCAAACCAGGATGCTGTTGTCTGCAGGTCTGGGAGCAGAGGAAATAGCTGGGGCTTTTATTCAAATCCTGTCTCTGATCATTTGCAATAGAAAAGCTTAGTTGGAGGGTGTGGGGTGTGGATGGCAGGGGCTGGAGACGGGGAAGGGAAGGCAGAGAAATGGAAAAAATGTAAACCTGTAGTTTAGGTTCACATGGGTTCCCAGCTTCTTTTGGCATTTTGTGTCATCCAAGCCTCATAATTTGAGGATCATCCCCTAAATTACAGCAGCAGCTCCCGCGGGGGCCCCTCCTCCGGAACCGAGTTGTCTTTTGACGTCTGAGTCACTCAGAATTGTGGAGTCAAAACATATAAACAGAACAAGAGAAGCTGTTCTTTCTATAGAGGACTCTAGAAATGGGGTTGAAAATGTACTCAAGGAGGTCTTCTAACCATTTTGCTTTTCCTTTAAACTTTCTGGCCTATGTATCCACTTGCTTTGGTTATTAAAATTTACTCATTGATACTTCATTCTGGAGCTTTTCATAGAGAGATGAACAATGCTGCTAAATGAATTCAACAAAGAGGCTACGAGACTCAGGTGGCAAACCGAGGCCTAAGGCAGTGAGGCCTCAGGGCTGAGAAACGGGAGTCAGAACAGCCGATAGGCTTTTCCAAACAAGGAAGGCACCGCTCCGGGCCAATCACATACTGTGTTCGCTTTGCTGACGCATCTTCTCTGTAAAAGTCTCCGGGCTCCCGTTGGTGGAGCACTCCTAACCCTTGATGGATTGGCAGCTCCATTATAATTGACTTTTGCTTAAGTAAACTCTGAAGAGTTTTAATATGCTTCAGTTTATCTTTCAACAATACAAAAATCAATAATTTGTCTGTATACCTACAGTAGAGTTAGGACTGCAGGGTGTCCCCCATAGTGAGCGTTTAACAAATACTTGCTGAATGAATAGATGAAAAATTAGTAATCCAATGTGCTATCAATAAACAATTAGAGGACGCCATGCAAATATTTTAATTACAAGAGAAAAAAATCTAGAAATAAACCTAATACGAAGAAAACCATACGTTGTATTGAAGGACCAAAGAAAACTTGAATAAGCAGACACATACTGCGTTGGTTGGTAGAGTCAGAGTTGTGAAGGTGTCAGTTCTTTTCCCAGATAATCCACTAATTCAGTGCTATGCTAAGAAAAATTGCAAGGGGATATTTTATGAAACTTGACAAGCTGATCTGCAAGTTTATATAGACTAGAAAATGCACAGATTAATCAAAAGTTTATTGAAAAAGGGTGAACAGTGATAGGAGATTTATCCTATTTTATATCAAAACATACTTTAAAATGTTAACAATTAAAACAGTGCGTTGTTGACACAAGAGTAGAGAAATAGATCAATGGAACAAAGTCTATAAATAGATCCATGTATGTTTACGTAGGAATTTAGTATTTAATACAAAAGTAACACTTCAAATTATGAATAAACGAGGACCTATTCAATAAACAGTGTCAGGATAATAAGAAGAAAAGGAAATTTCAATCTCACCATAAATACAAAAACATACTTTGTATGGATTAAAGAGCTAAATCTAGAGTAAAACTATAAAAGTATTAGAAAAAATAGGAATTTTGTAATTCTTAGATGGGTAATGTCTTTTTTAAGCAAGATGTAAAACCCAGAACCCACACAGGATACAGGTTTTTTTTAAGGCTATATTAGACATCCTAAGCTTTAATACAGTGAGGTATATAAAACACGAGCCACAGTCTGGGGTAAAATATTTTCAAGCTACATAATAAAGATTAGAATTCATAAAGAGCTCATAAAAATAAATAAGAAAAAGAAAAAAGTAGAAAGGTAGGCAAAAATATAAACAGTCCGGTCACCGATCTAAGTAAAAGTGACCAATTTACATGTGGAAAGATGCTTATTCAGTAAATAATGAACAAAGATCAAAGTAATGATGATAGATCATGTTTTACCCATTAGATTGGAAATTTAAAAAAATTCTGTTGCTTTCAATGTTGAGGGAGTATAAAATGGTATAGTCTTTTTGAGGTCAACTTGAGAGTATATATCAAAAGTAAAAATGTCTGTATTCTTTGAACCACCACTTCTGTGTTTCTGTCCAAGAGGATTCTTTCCACATGTGTACAGAGAAGCGTTGATAAGGATTTTCAGTGCAGCATGGTTTATAATGATAAAAAATTAGAAGCCATTTAAACGTCCATAATTAGGGAAATAAATTGTGATATAGCCAATATTACAGAATAAAATGCAGCAGTAAAAGAGAATAAGGTAGACTTACAGTGCTCACATGGAAAGGTTTATAAGATATATGTCTATGTGAAAAAGTATAGATGGAACGATACATACACTTTAATCCTGTGTTGAGACAAACCTTGCAGATGATGTGGGTTCAGTTCCAGACCACTGCTACAAAGCCAATGTCACAAGAAAGCAAGTCACGTGAAATTTTTGGTTTCCCAGTGCATATAAAAGTTATGTTTAGACTATACTGTTAAGTGTGCAATAGCATTATGTCTAAAAAAGCAATGTACATACCTTAATTAAAAATACTTTATTGCTGAAAAATGCTAACTATCACCTGAGCCGCAGTGGGTCAGAGCAGTAACATCGAAGATCACAGATCACCATAACAAGTTTAATAATAATGAAAAATTTGAAAGGTTTTAGGAATTACGAAAATGTGACACAGAGACAGGAAGTGAGCAAAGACTGTTGAAAAAATGGTGCCGATAGACTTGCTTTATCAACCTTCAATTAGTAAAAAAAGTAATATTTGTGAAACGCAGTAAAGCAAAGTGCAATAAAACGGAGGTATGCCTGTAATTCGTATCGTATGAACATTTAAAGGAATATATTCTTTCTTAGTTAAGCAATTAAACATTATTTTAAGAAGATAACATTGTTATCTGGTGCACTTTTCAGAAAGAAGACACTTTATCCAAACTTAAGCAATGTAAAGGGCCTCAGGAACTCTTAGTCACCAGGGTAATGGAGTCCTCTTTTGCCTTCTTGTCTGGAAGGATTTATTTCCTTTCGACATCACAACCTCTGGCCACCCTTCCCTCCCCACCCCAGGGCCTTCTCCCTTCCTGATAAGGGTGAGGCAGCCTCCCAAGGGATGTCGTTCACAGTCTCTGCAGTAATGGAAGGTCATGGGCCTGAGCAGAGTTTTAAACCCTCTGCCCACAGCTCCCATCTTAGCTGGTGGACTTACTACCTTGATACTGGAGCTGATCTTTTAAAACCTCACATTCTTTCCTCTCCTGTGCTCTCCTCAGGGTGATGTAATTGTACAAAGTGGCCAGTGGGGAAAAGGATTGGGCAACTCATACCGGGACAGTTAGTTCCTGCATGATTGAAAGCTGGCTAGTTGGATTTCATTCTCCTAAAAAAAAAAAAAAAAAATCCCCCAAAGTTACATTTGGTGGTCTGGTGCATAAATCAATATCAGGCAAAGTTCCCCCTCCTACAATGTGTAATGCTCAAAAAATGAGACACATTTGTAGGCCTCTTGGGTATCTCTGTTTGAATGACCCTCTTTTTTTCTCCTGACCTGTACTCTCCACACTGTATATCAAAATTCAGAGGCGTTTTTATTTTTCCCCCTTTGGGAAATTCATTTGGGTTTCATTCATTCTGTGCAAACCTTGCTTCATTCTAAGCAGAAGAAGGAACGTAGTGTCTAAAAAATGGCCCTTGGGCAGGACAGCGGGGAAACCAATTCCATCCCTTCTGCCAGCCCGAGGAGTATTTCTCTTACAGTTTATACGCAGTTGTTAAAAATCAGAATGATCTGCTCTGAGATCCAGTAAAGTCACACTTGATTTACATCCCTGGGAAAATGCTTTTCCAACACCCCTTGAAGTAAATTTTTTAAAAAAATCTTTATTGAATTTGTTACAATATTGCTTCTGTTTTATGTTTTGGATTTTTGGCCATGAAGCATGTGAGATCTTAGCTCCCCGACCAGGGATCGAACACGCACCCCCTGCATTGGAAGGCAAAGTCTTAACCACTGGATCACCAGGGAAGCCCCCAAATAAAGTTTTTTTTTTTTTTTTGCGGTACGCGGGCCTCTCACTGTCGTGGCCTCTCCTGTTGCGGGGCACAGGCTCCGGACGCTCAGGCTCAGCGGCCATGGCTCACGGGCCCAGCTGCTCCGCGGCATGTGGGATCTTCCCGGACTGGGGCACAAACCCGTGTACCCTGCATTGGCAGACGGACTCTCAACCACTGCACCACCAGGGAAGCCCCAAATAAAGTTTTAAGTTAACGCTTTTGCTGGAGCCAATGTGTGTGTGTGTGTGTGTGTGTGATGGGAAACTGCCTTTAAACACACTGAAATATCTGTCACAGTTTGAGGCAATTTGTGTAGAGACACATTGTGATGCCAGTTGCATATCACAGAGAAAACCATCTTCATTACATGAGAATGAAGACCTGTGCAGTGGATCATCTCTTGCTCTTTTGTCTGATTGTTCTTCTCTTTAGGACCTTTGCATTCTGTACCATTTTGGTGGGTCAGTCAATTAAGTGCTTGCAATACCACTCCCACCACAGGGTGACATGGGACCAGTCACACCAGACAGAAACCTTTTTCAGATGGTCTCTGAAAGGGAGATAAAACTCCAGGGCTGCTGGGGGCCAGCTTTCGGACCATGTGGGTAGAATCTGCCTGAGAATGACATCAACAAAGAAGGAAGCAGAGCCAGGAGATCCATAGGTGGATGGAGGGAAGGAAGGATGGACAGATGGATAGATAGATAAATACCAGGCGCCACACCTGCTTTCCAGGTGCCAGTGTTTGTCCAGGATCCAGTGACTGAACCAACGGATCTAAAGGAGGGAGGCCTATCCTGAAAGGAATTCTGCCCGACAAGATGGGTCCATACTGGATGGAGAAAAAACTGACCTCAGCAGACTTCTCTTGGGCCAGGAAAATCAGGTGACATAGAGCTAGAGCTCAGGGTGTGCTGAGCAGCCCCGAGTGAGCCCCGTCTCAGTAGTCCTGGAAGCCTGAGGAGCACCTCAGACTTGGAGATGCTATAATTCTCATGCCTATGTTGCTGCTGAGATCGCTTTCAGGTTGGCTCAGTTCCCATTGTGTTCATTCTTAAAGTCAAGTCCCATCACGAAAGACGATCTGTGTGTCTTATCCTTGTGACATCAAAGAGTCTAATTCAGATGACCTTTTTCTTTTTTTTTACGTATTATGAGCTTAGTGATAGTTTGGAGGTGTTGCAGAGTATGGATTTGGGAGAGAGAGACCAGAGATGGACAGCTAGGTACATAAAACAATAGGAGTTATTTGAATGTGGATTGTTGTTGATGGGACACCAGTGAACGCTTCTGCCACCTGCGAGAAGGAAGGACAGCTGAGGTTTTGCGTGAGGGCTGGGGTCAAGTTGAAAGCGCGCCGGAAGGAGACCTCAGAGGACCCAAGTTTTCCCAGTAATGAGCTGTGTGACCTCCTGCTTGGCCCAGTGTCAGTTCCATTTGCACTTTATGGAGTCGCTCTATGGACAAGGCGAGTCAGACGTGGCCCCTTCCCTCCTGAGCCCCGTGGGGTGGGGAAGTTGGGCCTTCAGAGATAAGCCTACAACTACATCTGCCTCAGGGAGAGCAGGACAGAGATGCACGCTGTGTTTGGGGTAAATTAAGTGCTGCTGGACGCCCGTGAGGACTGGTGGGTCTGGAAGGGTTTCTCCAGATGCCTGTGAATTGGCAGCTTTTGCTTTTCTCTGCTTGAAGCAAGGGTTATTTCCATCTGCTTCCTGATACTGTTGAGCTACAAGGCCCACCAGGCAGAGGTCCCGGGGCTGGAGGCTGTGAGCTGCGGTGAGTGTCCATTTGCATTCAGGCTAACAGAGCCCGTGAACGATGTATCGATGTACTGATGTACCGGGAGTTGTCACGGGGACAGGAGGGGAGGTGGGCAATGCTGACGCCGCTTTGAGCAGGAGCTGGTCTCAGTCAGGGAAAGAACCCTCAGGGAGAGCACTGGAAGCCTCCGTCCACTTAATGCATTTACAATGTGTTACAGTTTCTCCCGCCCTCTCCTCTTCCGGTTCCCTTACCTCCTTATCTAGTCTGCCCAGGACTTAGAAAGAGACAAACAAACCTCAAAGGTGTGGGGTTTCCTCCCCTTTCCTCCCCATGCTGGCTGGGAGCACATTTCTTCACACTCGCTTCATGCCAGTCTGTGTGTGTCTGCTTCCCCCTCTGTCTCCCTCCCTCCCGCTCTGTCTCCGATTCCCTCTAGTTTCTCTTTCTCTCCCCCATTAGTCTTTGATTCTCCTTCCATCCCTCCTTCCCTATAAGTCACAAGATCTGAAAACCCAGATGATTTTATCTCTGAAATTTGCAGACAGCAAACTAATTTGAGGCAAGAGAAGTGAAATGTTTTCATGTCATTTCAATTTCTATCTTCCACTGTATCTTCTCAGACACACATCGGACAGAGTAAGAGAATGTTCGATTCTAAGTTTGTTTTGATTTTCAACCACAGGCAGCACATGTATAACTTCTTTATTCCCTGAGGAATCCCTGACAGACAGCTTCATCCAAATTTCAGCCCATCCAAACGCTTTCCTTAAGCAAGAGTGTTAACGTTGCTCCTTAAAATCACCGTTTCTCAAAGGAGGGACAGGATGCTTCTCGCATGGACTAGACTGACGGGATAGATTCTCTTGGTTCTGCTTTTCTAGGTTATAACCTCGCGGTTTTGTTCGAGGATGAAAAAGAAAAACCCAAACAACAGTGGGACTGTAGTTCCTTTCCTCTCCAAAAGCTATTACGACTGGGTCCATTAAGGCAGTCAGCTGGCTGGCTGGCTGGATTCATCCATCCATTCATCGGCTGTTGGAACAATGATTTATTTAGCGACTACGAATGACAGGCTCTGCGATAAAGAGAGGTCCCCAATCACATGGAGTGTCTCCTAGTAGGTGAGACAAATAATCTCATAAAAAAATGAATGGGGGCTTCCTTGGTGGCACAGTGGTTGAGAGTCCGCCTGCCGATGCAGGGGATGCGGGTTCGTGCCCCGGTCCCGGAAGATCCCACATGCCGCGGAGCGGCTGGGCCCGTGAGCCATGGCCGCCGAGCCTGCACGTCCGGAGCCTGTGCTCCGCAACGGGAGAGGCCACAAGAGTGAGAGGCCCGTGTACCGCAAAAACCAAAAACCAAACAAACAAAAAAAGATGAATGAACAGGATGGCTTTAGAAGTGCCATGAAGACAGTAAAGGAAGCTGATGTGACCCCGGGTGGAGAGTGGGAGCCTGATTTAGAAGCAGGGGCAGGAGGCCTCGTTCCAGAGGGAGAAGCACGTCCTGAAAGCCTCAGGTGAGAAGGCGGACCACTTACACACATTTGTGTGGCTGAGGGATGCCTGGTGGAGAAAAGCAGACGTCCTGGGAAAAAACTGCTAAAAGGAGCTGAGCTGAGTTTGACTCACATTTCTTTGCTTTAGCAAATGTCCTTCTTCTTATCTTCCTCTTCTTCCTCCCCCCTCTTATGAGGAGGTGACCCAAGCTAATAGTCACCCTCAACCCAGACCCCAAAAGGCCAATTTCTGTTTTACCACAGGTGGCCAGAAAGTCAGTTTCTGTTCAGGGATCATTATCTTTCTGTCTTTTGGTTTCTTCCCCAGCCCCAGTAGCATCACAGTTCATAACCTTGAGGAAGAGACGGCAGCAGGTGCATCTGTCCACTGGGACAAGTTTCCCACCAAGGTCAGGTGGACGTGATTTTCAAGATCACGGAATGGAAAGAACCCCACATGATCTGTCTTGTTGACATCTTGGAGAATTTTTTACATTTCTGTGTCTTTAATTGGCCTGAAAATATGTTGAGTGAAAATGGCTTTTTGGTAGTGTTTTAACCAAGGTCAGAGAACCACATGTGGCTCTGAGAAGTTTATTTTGCATCTCAAGCTGGCCAATGATTAGCCTGTCCCAAACGACTTCATCTAAGAGGCACTTAAGTAATGGAGAGTGAATAAAAAATAAAAGCAAATTACAGAGCATGGAGATAAGGGGAAAGCTGAAAAAAAAAGTAGCATTTCACCCTTCAAATTTGGTGGAGATTGTGATCAAGCTATAGATTCTGTCTGCCTGACAGATGTCTTTGAGTTCATTTTATTACTTAACTAGGTCAGTACGCTGGATTCCTCAGTGATCAGGTGGATAGGACCAGATCAGAAAAAAACTAGCCTTAAGGGTAAAATAATTTATTAGAGAGTTTCAACATACTGGTAGAAGTTTCAGTCAAACAGGAAGCTCTGATTCTAAATTTGTAGGCACCTAATCATATATAAAGCCAAAACTGACTGTTTTCAGGAGATGTTTGACATGTTTTAAAATATGCCTCTCAGTAATTGATAGATCCAGTAAAAACATCATCAAGGACATAGGTGATTTGAACAGCACAATATTGTATTTACCTACTGAGACATAAACATACACACATATGTATATATGCACATATGTGTTCACACATGTGTATGTATCAACTGCACCTGGCTACTGGAAATTACACATTCTTTTTAAGCACACATGGACTGATTTAAAAATTTATTTCTTAATAGTCATAAACCAAGCTTACAAATTTCAAAGTCCCTAGCCACAATACAAATGAACTAGAAATTAACAACAAAAAGATAAACTTAAAGGAAACCTCATATACTTGGAAATTAACAACAAAAAAGGACCTATGGCTCAAAGAAGATATCATTATGGAAATTGAAAATAGTTAAAGTTGAATGATAATGAGCACAGGATTACTAGCTATAAAAACTTGACAAGCATGGCTGAAGTATATTTTAGAGTGACATTTGTAGCTTTAAATGCTTATGTTAGAAAAGAAGAAAGGCTGACAAGAAATTAGCTATGTGTCCACTTTAGGAAGACAGAAAAAAAGAAATAACTGAATAGGTCCAAAAATAGTAGGAAAAAGAAAAGAAATAAGAGTAGAAATAAATTAAATTAAAAAAAAATCACAAAATTATCAAGGCCAAATTTGCTTAAAATGACAAACTTCTGACAGGTCAAGAAAAAAAGAGAAGTCACAGACAGTATCAGGATGAATTAAGGTCGTAAGTACTGGTGCAGCAGAGATTAAAATTTAAGGAATATGATGATCAAGTTGATGTCAAATACTTAAAAACGTCTGTGAAGTTGAAAAATTCCTAGAAAAGTGTAAATTATTAAAGCTGACTTAAGAAGTAATGAACACCTGAAGGATCCTATAATTTTGAAAGAATTTGAGTCAGTAGTTAAAAATCTTTCCACAAAATAAATACCAGTTCCAGATGTTCTTATAGGTTGTTTATACTCTATTTTCAAGGAACAGATAGTTCCAGGCTTAGACAAACTCTTTTCAAAGAGTAGAAAAAGAGAGAATACTTCTCACCCACAAGACTAATACAAGCTTGATTCCAAAAGTAGAAGGAAAATCATGGACCAATCTGGCCATGAATCTAGAGGCAAGAATCCTAAATGAACTATTCGATAACTAGGGCCAGCAATGATCAAATAGCATTTATTTCTGGAATGATTGACTTTCTATCATAAAATGTATTATGTAAATCATCATATTTATAGTTTAAAGGAGGAAAATCTTGTGATCACAATAGATTCAGATAAACATTTCACGAAATTCATCAACCATGCATGATAAAACATTAGCAAGCTAAGTTTAGGATGAAACTTCCTTTATTTACAGCAAATAACTTTTTAGTGGAAAATTATGAAAAGCAATGCCTTTAACATTAGGGATGAAACAAGGGCTGTGGCTGCTCTTACCCCTGCTAATCAACGTTGCTGTGGAGTACAAGCCAGCTCAGTCAAATAAGCAAAGTGCAAGGGTCAAAAAGGAAAAAATAAAGTATCACTATTTGCAGATGATATGATTTTTTCCATATAGAAAAAGCAAAAGAATCTACAAATTATGAGAAATCACACACACACATGCGCACACACACACACACACACACACACAGTTGTATCCAGTTGGGATCTCTACATGAAACTGGTAGCATCCTCAACATAGAGTCTGATGACTAGAAAGATGTAGTCAGGGTGGAGGGAAGCCAACAAAGACGGTCACCCCCAGGTTAGTAACACTGAGGACCCTCAGTCTGTGGGGTGAGAGTGGGGAACCTGGAGAGGGAGTTGCAGCTCTAGGCAACTTCTGAAAGTGGGAGGTGAGTTTTGTTTCAGAAGAGCACAGCCCTGCGGCCTGGCTGCCTGAAGGAGAGGGGGCAGTGCACAACACCCCATCTTACTTCTGACCCTCCTGGGAGCCTGGACGCAGGGACTCCTGGATGTAGAGTCTATGGAGTTCATCTCCTGGATGCAGGGCATGACGGGAACAGAAGCCCAGCACACATCTAACAATGCCATGCAGGTCCTTTATGTAGACACATGCAATTGTATTCAACTATAATAAGGGAAACTAAACAAATGGAGAAAGAGCCATATTCATGGTAGAAAGACATCATAAAAATGTCAATTTTCCACGATGTGATGAGAGATTGAAAACAATTTTAATAAAAATTCCAACAGGATATTTTTTTGCAGGACTTGATTAGCGGATTCTAAATTTTAATGGAAGAGTAAATCGAATAAGCAAGACAGTCTTGAGAAGAACCAGGCAGAACATATGCTCTACAAGATATCAAGTCTCCTTATAAGGTTTTAGCAATAAAGACACGGTCTATTAGCACAGTGAGACCAAAGGAATGGAATAGAGAGCCCAGAAAGAAGCCCATCAGACAGAAATCCCATAAATGGCAGAGCTCACAATTGCAGGTCAGTGTGGAAATGATGAGTCATTCAAAAAGTGGTGCTGTTATCGTGTATTAATGCATATATGTGGAATATTGTTTGTGGGAATGCAAAATGTAAGCGGTGGCTAGTTCTATAATAAGTTTGGAAAGTCCTAAAAAATGTATTCTTTGATGTAGTAGGTCTACCTATTAGAACTTATGATCACAAAACCATTAAGATGTGTGTACAAATTTCCATTTAATACAGTACTTTTTGTAATTACATAAAAGGCATATACTTGACCATCATGGTTTGTTTAGATAAGCTATGGTCCATCTATAATTTAATGGATAGTATATCGCTATTAGTATGGTGTAAAGTAGATGATGAAATAAAAAGTTCTTGATATATTATTTAGTACAAATGAGGTTAAAGTCCTATGTACAATATAATTCCATGTTTGAAAAATATACATATTTATGTATAGATAAAGAATAGAAAGGATGTATATAGTTCCTGGCCTTTAATTGGTGCTAAATAAATAAATGAGTAATAAAGGAATAAAGGAGCGAATGACATGCAGCAGAATCCTGACACTGGTTACCTCTGTGTGCTAAGAGTAGGGGTGACGGCAATGTTCAACACTTTATATCATGTTTATATATTCTTGTTGCAATAAGAAAAGTTGCAAATAATTAGAATTAAAATGAAAGACTAGGATCTCTGCATTACCATCTTGTTTTGCATCACAACCAGCACAGCATTATCACAAACGGGCTTATTGAATACCTTTGAAGTTGAGGTTCATGTTCAGATAGGCTTTTTTTCTAATCTTAAATGCCTGTTTATTCAATATCCTACAGGTTTGAAACCTTGAAAAGAAATGGTTATGTGTTCATACCCAGGTTCCAAAAGTGCCCACTCTAAGGTTACTATTTGGCCAAAATTTAACCAGCTGGTCCCACAATGTGCTCGCTTTTTGGGAGTGCCAGCCCATGTCAGCAGAGAGGCAGTTACAGACCCAAAGATCCAGCTCTGGATTTCCACCCAGAGGCTGAAAACGGCCCCTAGGACTGAGAATTTCAACACAGGACCTCCCCACCCAATGCTATTGTTCTCACCTAGCAATTGGGTGCTTAGAAGACTTTGTTTCAAGGTCTACTAAACTTTCTTAAATTCCCTAACCTGGATACCCATACAACAACCTGGGTAGATCTTTCCAGATCTGATTTCTATTAATGTGGCTATCGTTGTTTTCAAATACATTCATGGCAAGACTTGAGAAATGTTTGATTCTTGTTAAGCATCATGTTATTAGAAACATTTCTGTGCTGTTGGACATACAGATTCAGAAAATTTAACCAATCATTCTGGACCGCAAGGTCTGTCCTTTTCAACAATGTCCTGTGCACACCCTTGGGTGCTGCCTTCTTTCTGGAATTTTTGAGGGTTTGATGCAGGACCAAGTGTTTCCACACCACCCACAAGCTTCATGCTCATTAGTTCCACTATAATTGGAGTCTTCCAGCAGTTTACTTGGGAAGAGAAAGAAAAGACAGCGGCTCTGCAATACTCAAGATTACGGGTTGTCCTGAGCGACAGGAATTCACAAACCCGGAAGGGCACTATTGTTGTGTGGTTTGCTAACTTAGGCTGAAGGTTGGAGAACGATCAAAACCTTCCATCTTGAGAGGGTTGCACTTGTACTAAAATATCTCAGGAAACCTGACTTTTATGATGCTTTTAGTATATCCTTTCTGGGTCTTAGAAAGAATCCCTAACCTAAAAGCCAAACTCTACTAGATGCTTGGAATCCAGTGATAAATTTAAATTGGTGCCTCACAAACCCCTTTTGGAAGAATCTATGAATTTTCTTTCAGTCATTTGCGTAGGCATGGAATTATTTTGGACACTAAGGAAAAAATAGTGCCACTGACAGCCTGGGGTAAAACACTAGCTGAAAACCACATTTGTCTGAAAGGAAATACGAAAAACATTAGCCCCAAATGGCACCCACCAGGGGCTGTGTCCACTGTGATAACGTGCTTTGGTGAGGATTGGAAGATATGCTTGGAGTCTCCCAGGGTCCTGGAGATCCGTGATAATAATTTCCAGGATGAAAACTGCATGGGTGTGGAGAGAGGAGAACTTTCCAGTGGGTTTTATTTAAATAAGCTAACATTTAACAGATTATCTGAGCCTAGTAAAACATGTCGAAATACCGTTCCTACGGCGTGGTCTCAGATCTTTGCAGCTGTCTGGGGAATATAATTAAAGCCAGTTCATCAGACCACTGGGTGGGGCCTGCTGAGGACTCTGGATGGGGAAGGCTGGCAATGTGGAAATCCACAGGCAATTAACATTAGACACCCGAAGAAGGTGCTGAGGAATTAACAAATGCATTTCTCTGCTCAAGGAGTCCTGCACAGCAAGCAGTGATGCCTTGAATAGTCCATTTTCCTCTTCTAAATCTGGAGCTGTGTTTTGCTTCTCCTGGCTGCTGATGGTGCATCTGAAAGGTAGGAGTCCAGGTTTTGCCTGCAGGCAGATACTTGCAATCACATCTGGCTTGGCTTTGCCATGTCGTTAGCCCCCCCTTTCCCTGCTAGAGTTGTTTTCTTTTTATTAAATTTCCCGTCTGGATCCATGCGTCTGCATTTCCAATGTCAACAACCACTTTTTATCACAGATAATAACTTCCTTTTTACAGAAAGGGCTGTATCATCCTACATGCATTTCAAATTATGTTTTATGGACAAACACTGAAATACAGTATTTGGCAGTATGCGTAATTGAGTATATTTATAGTAATCTAAATCTCAATTTTGCGAGAGCCAAGAACCAAGTTGGTTGCAGTTTTCTTAATAATCTATTTCTTGAGAGTGTTGTTGCTTCTCACCAGAACTTAATAATTAAGTTCACATTGGGATGTTTATGAAGGAAATTATGCGGTATGCCCAAACACGCCATACCAACAATTATCAAAACACTAGCAATTCCTTAGCACTCCAGAGTTTTCACAACCACGATCATGACATGTTCCCAAATCGGTTGTTTGCTAATAGACAGGCTAGAATGAAATTATGAAAAAATGGCTGAGGAATGGGAAGGAAAGCTGGACTTTTGCAGTCATCAGGGACAGGACTAAGCAAGTGCCACGGTGTCTGTCATTTTGCCTGATTTATTATTGTCTCGTGGTGTAGACACACACTGGGCAGGGTGCCAAGTTTGGGTTCTGGGTTCTGCCGCTGACCTGCTATGGGTTATGTAAATGTGTCTGGTCCTTGTGGATCACTTGAAGAAAAATAGAGGATGGTTAGGAAGCTATTGGCCAAAATGAGGTTAAAATGAATTTCTTGTTCCTTTTGCTAAAGGTGTTGAGTGTTTATTTACTATATAGTATACTTAATCTAGTGACTAATCCTTCACAGCCACATAATGCTGCCTGTAGCCCACAATGAAAACTGTGTGAATGATAGAGAATTAGATTCAAAACTTGAGTGATGAGTTTCTGATGTTTCCAGTTTTGAGATGTAGCCTGACAGGATGATGATGGTCATGCAGGAAAAAAGTACACAAGTATGGAAACAGAGTTGGCAGAATGGATTGCATATTTTAATCTCAGACATATAATAATGTTTCAGGTGCAGACTTCTGTTTTCCTTGCTTTCTTGATGGTGTGCACTTCATGGACGGAATGTCTGGACACACGACACTGGGCGGATGCAGCCTCCAGCAACAGTTTTATTAAAGAGGAAATGTAGCTTGGAAGGACTGCCCTGTGGAAACAAGAATTTAAATTTCAGTGGCTGTTACGTTAGTTCTCAGACCTGTCTGAGTGGGACTAGTGTTTGATTTTAAAGCCCAATGATACATTTTTACTTGCCCACCTCAATCCTGGTGCAACTCAGAATGCAATGGCTGGAGTATTGATTTCTTTTGTTGATTGTTCTGGGTACATTTTAAGGGTGCAGTCTGGTGGCTACTGAAAAGAGAGTTGTTCTGTGTATATTTTATGTCCATGCTCTTAAAGAAATGAAGCCTTAGAACAGTGATAGAATTTGGATGGGCGTTTCTTTCTTCTGTTCTATGGAACATGTAAGGCACATTCTTATCTCTGTTTAAGTTCTACCGAATTCTAGAAAATAATCTAGTTAAACAGCCTTTCTTTCTTTTTTTTTTTAATTGGGGTCTAGTTGCTTTACAATGTTGTGTTAGTTTCTGCTGTACAATGAAGTGAATCAGCTATATGTATACATATATCCCCTCCCTTTTGGACCTCTCTCCCACCCCCATCCCACCCATCTAGGTCACCACAGAGCACCAAGCTGAGCTCCCTGTGCTATACAGAAGGTTCCCACTAGCTATCTGTTTTACACATGGTAGTGTATATATGTCAATCCCAATCTCCCAATTCATCCCACCCCCATTTCCCCACTCCCCCATCGTGTCCACATATCCATTCTCTATGTCTGTGTCTCTATTCCTGCCTTGCAAATAGTTTCATCTGTAACATTTTTCTAGATTCCACATATATGCATTAACATACGGTATTTGTTTTTCTCTTTCTGAATTACTTCACTCTATATGACAGACTCTAGCTCCATCCACGTCTCTACAAATGACCCAGTTTTGTTCTTTTTTATGGCTGAGTAATATTCCATTGTATATATGTACCACATCTTCTTTATCCATTTATCTGTCGATGGACATTTAGGTTGCTTCCTTGTCCTGGCTCTTGTAAATAGTGCTGCAATCAACAGTGGGGTGCATGTGTCTTTTTTAAATCTGGCACAAAAACAGAAATATATATCAATAGAAAAGGATAGAAAGCCTAGAGATAAACCCACGCACCTATGGTCACCTAATCTATGACAACAGAGGCAAGAATATACAATGGAGAAAATGCAGTCTCTTCAATGAGTGGTGCTGGGAAAACTGGACAGCTACATGTAGAAGAATGAAATTAGAACATTCTCTAACATCATACACAAAAATAAACTCAAAATGGATTAAAGACCTAAATGTAAGACCAGACACTATAAAACTCTTAGAGGAAAACATGGGAAGAATAGTCTTTGACATACATCACAGCAAGATCATTTTTGACCCACCTCCTAGAGGAATGAAAATAAAGACAAAAATATACAAATGGGACCTAATTAAACTTAAAAGCTTTTGCACAGCAAAGAAAACTCTAAACGAGACAAAAAGACAACTCTCAGAATGGGAGAAAATATTTGTAAATGAAGCAACTGACAAGGGATTAATCTCCAAAATATACAGACAGCTCATGAAGCTCAGTATCAAAAAAACAAACAACCCAATCAAAAAATGGGTGGAAGACCTAAATAGACATTTCTCCAAAGAAGACATACAGATGGCCAAGAGGCACATGAAAAGATGCTCAACATCACTAATTGCTAGAGAAATGCAGATCAAAACTGTAATGAGGTATCACCTCACACTCATCAGCATGGCCATCATCAAAAAGTCTACAAACAATAAATGCTGGAGAGGGTGTGGAGAAAAGGGGACCCTCTTGCACTGTTGGTGGGAATGTAAACTGATACAGCCACTATGGAGAACAGTATGGAGGTTCCTTAGAAAACTAAAAATAGAGCTACCATATGACCCAGCAATCCCACTACTGGGCATATACCCTGAGTAAACAGCCTGTCTTGAACACTCATTCTACACAAAGTTGGGTGTTGTAAAGGAGATGCAAAAGAAAAAAGGAGGCAGCCCACACCCCCTGCCTTCACGTTATTCACTGCCTAGTGGGAAAAGGCAGAATAGGCATATATGAAATACATAAGAAACACTTCCTATCTACTAAACCACATACGTGAATGTTGGGTGCTGGGTTGGAAAATCTAAGTCAATCAAGTGGATCATGATAGGAATTTGGTAGAAGCAAAGCACATAGTTGGGGATCAAAATAAAAATACTACAAGGATGATAATGAATGTAGCCTTGGAATACATCAATCACTGAACCAAAGGTTCATTCTGACGATTGGGATTACTGACTGAACTTAGTCTCCCATTAGAAGCTCCAAGTTCAGTAGTGAAAGTAACAGGTGGCAGGTTGCTGCAGCGACAGTGACTGTCATGCTGGGTGGCTCTGTCTGAGCTTGGAACTTCTTCTCCCAGGACTGGGAATCATGGGGAGATTGAGTCTCTAGTCTTGGGGTGGATTTTGGGGGTGGAATAAGAATTTCCAAAGAAGAAGCTGGAATGTTGAGCTACCAGCCTTAGGCTCATGTTGGCCTCCAGCTTGGAAGCCGATAGTCTTAGAAAGACAAAGTGAGGGAGAAAAGTCCCAGGAGTTGGTGGCCTGAAGGCCAGGAATAGGAGGTACGGGTGTCACTCCCTGTGGGTCTCAATGGTTATTTCTCTTAGTGGCACAGGACAATTTTCATAAATTACAAATTAAGGTTTATGCTAATGTGAATAAATATGATTTTTCATACTCCTTGTAATGAGTAAGGAATCCAAACTGTGTCAAGATCAACTCAAATGGACACTGTGTGTTATTCATGTAACATCTTCTGCCCTCAGAGAAATGAGAACGTATGTGGAGACATAAAACACATCAGAGTGAAAATTAATTTTGAGGTTTCAGGGAAACTGACCAGCTAAGTACTAAGTGAAATCAGGTGCATGGGTGGTGACGTGAGATGAGATTTAGCATCACGTGCCTTTGTCCTCTGTCACTTACCTTGTGTCACACCTTTAGCAGCTACTCACCCCTCCCAGCTCCAGCCTCTTCATCTGCCCACCTCCCAGGCCTGTTGCAAGGATCAAAGGAGATGATTTATTCCATTTTGATAAAGAGTTTTGTTGAAACTCAGGTGTGTGGTTAGAGTGAAGCACTCTTGAGCCAAAGCTTTGCAGGAGAGGCAGACACTTGAAATAAAGGATTTTAGCCCCAGGTTAAGAGCCGAGAGAGGAAATGATGGACTCCGTCTGGAGGAGACGGTGTGTATGAAGACACTTTACAGAACCAGGTAGGAAATACTATGAATGCAGGGAGCTGCCAATGTGTGCTGGTTCCATCAGACTATTTTACCATAATAGAATGATTCTTAACATCAGCAAGAAGATGGGAAATTCCCAGCTGGGGTAATGCCTATTTTCTGATAGGTGTTTATGAGGAATCCATGGACACATGTCATAGGGGTAACCCCACTTTCTGGTTATTTTAGATCAGAATCTGACCCTAGCTATTTTTAACTTATGACTAGCCTGAAGAAAGTTTTGGGGAAATCTATCCTTTTAAATTAAATGTGGCACAGCATTTGAGTTTCTTGCAGTGTGCCCTTTAGTTGAGCCTAGTGCTAAAATGAAGAAATTAAGAATATGAAGGTTGTGTTTTGAATTAGATCTGAAGCAAGACCTGGGTCATAGGTACACACACGCACGCATACACACGCATAGAGTTCTTATCAAGTTATCAACCCATTAATGGAATAGTGTCTCATGATACTACATGGGTCCTTTGGTCAGTCGTTCAACAAGATTTATCAGTTTAGAAGATAGGCGATCAGCTATGGGCTTGTTGATTGCCTTTGCTTTCACAGTGGTACCGTGGACTCACTGAGTGCGTTCCCTACGGTGGATTCGAGGTTGAGTTTACGGGGTGTTTAGCCTTATGTTCTAGAGGCCACGTTAGAATACAGGTGAAGGCTCTTCTGGGGGCAGCAAGAGGACTGGGACAAGGCTCTCTCACCAGGTGAGGGGACCATGGGGCAGCCGTTGCTGATGTCTGAGGAGAAGTGAAGAGACTCTTGCCGACAGAGGGGCACTAAGAGTAAAAGGCTGATTGGGAATCTGATGCTCCTCCCGAGCTCCCCTGCTGGGCCGCAACGTGGGTGAAACCTACTCCCCATATTAATGAAAAAGTGCCAGGGGAGGCCGAGCCTGGGGAGCAGAGAAAAGAACGGGCCTGGAGACTGCACAGTTTCCTCTGATCTCCCGGCGGCCCTGGACTCATCAGCCTCATTTAATTAGTGAGGAGAAAGGGAGCCACTCTGCCAAAATAAACAGTGCTGGGCACACACGCGCTTCCTGATAAGAGCCCCCTTATCTGCGAGCATAGCTTCTGGAGTAACTTGGAGTCACTGACGGCTCACTGCTGGCACTTGGGGCCTTTGGGAGCCACGACCACTAAATCTGGGGCTGCCCCATCACAGTCTGTCAGGCCGCATCCCTGGCAGCATCTTTCTTGGTGCAAGTTCTGTTCTGTTTCTCTTCCCAAATGAAGGGATAGGGAGCTGGTCTCCTGCATCCTAGAATCAAAGTTTCTCAAATATACCTGGGCTTAGATGGAGTTGGACTGCCCTTTGTGTTTTTGGAACGCTGTAGCCACGGCCCTGCTCTGTATAATGACTTTCCCAGTTTCCCAGATGGGGAGTTTTGACTTGAAGTTAAGAAAAGCCAAGTGAAGAGGGCTCACAATTATTGTTGGTAAGAGTGAGAGTTCAACCTTTACTTGCCTGTTTAATTCCAATTCCACGCAAGACTCTCCGAGCCCTTTCTCTGGGCTATGCACCCCGCCACGTGCTGTAGGCAGCAAGGAGGGCACCCGGGCCCCTGGAGAGCTCTGTCTTGAGGTGGGAGAGGCAGGAGAGACCATAGGTCCTGGCCAATGTTCCCTCCCCTCAAATATCAATATTTAAAAAATATTCACCATAATGCGCATAATGCATTCATGTGAGATGTATTCCTAAAGATGAATGGACTTGAGAAATACTATCTCCTGATAGATTCTTAATACACTAAAAAAAAAAGATTTTAATGCAGATCTGTCAAGAGATGATTTTTGTTCCATAAAGTGAGTTTTAAAGTGATATTTACCAATTCATTCAAAAATTGGAAAGAGTCCATTCCTCCGGCATCCTCTGGGCCCTGGGCAGAGTTCTTTGGGTTAAAATAAGAGTTATTTACTGGCTTTACTTTGTGTGTGTGTGTGTGTTTTTGCTTTAATGATTAAATAATTTTTCATCCCTTGGAAGCTCCACCTTTGTTGACTGTGTAGGGAAGTGTTTATCTTTTGTTGTTTCCAGGTGGTTCTTCCTTCTGCCTTTGTGTGCTATCTGAGCAGTAAAAATAAGACATCATTGTTAGAATCAGATATGAACCCTGTGACTTGCTTGTTTATATACCTACTGTACCTTTGTTTTGTTTGAATTTCTGAAGTGAGTCAAAGCAAATATATGTACAGTCTGGAGATGGTTGTATATAAACTAAAACATCTTTGGTCACAGTTGCTGATAATATATTCCTTCAGACGAAAGCCTTAAAGAAAACTAGCTACTGATATTAATGGAAGGGATTTCTGAAAAGCTTGAGAGGAATGATTGGACTTTTGTTCTACTTCCATTTACCGCTTATCCTGTAACCCGTTGCAGGGGGTGGTCCTTGCCTTGATCCAACTTAAGTGCGTGGCGGGGTCGTTTGCTATGAATAGACACCATTGTATGAAAACAGTGACTGTGCTTTGTGTTTTAACACCTAAAAGCATTTGCTTCATTAATCCATTATGTGTTGGCATGCGGCATCATGAAGTAGAAATATCTGATTTCAAATGAATTCTATTCTCTGTATGTATATGAATTGAATTATTAGACAAAGTTATAGAGAGTTTATTACTATTGGGAATGATATTAGACAAAACTTTAAAAAAATCACAGTAGTATTTTTTCCTACTTAGAAAAAACACTTTAGGCTTGATAACACATTTCCAGAATGGATGTCTCTTGTATTTCCAGAATGGATTGTTCATATTTTAGGGACAGAATTTTTTTTCTTTTTTTCTTTTTGTAAATCTTATTGAAGTATATCAATAAAATGTTGTATTAATTTCTGCTGTTCAGCAAAGTGATTCAGTTATATATATATGTATATATATGTGTATATATATATATTCTTTTTCATATTCTTTTCCATTATGGTTTATATCAGGATATTGAATATAGTTCCCTGTGCTATGCAGTAGGACCTTATTGTTTATCCATCCTATACATAATAGTTTGCACCTGCTCATCCCAAACTCTCAATTTAGGGAGAGATTTGATCTACATTAAAAGAAAGGCCAACCATCGACTCTTCTAGAAATCATATAAACAGATTGCTGTTAGTGGTTGGCTTCAGTTATTTGTTTTATTTTTTTATTTTTAAATTTTTAAAATTGAAGTAGAGTTGTACAATATAGTGATTCACAATTTTTAAAGGTTATACTCAATTTTTAGTTTTATGAACTATGCACTACATTCCCTGTGTTGTACAATATATCCTTGTAGCTTATTTTACACATAATAGTTTGTACCTCTTAATCCCCTACCCCCATATCGTCCCTCCCCCCACCTGGTAACACTACTTTGTTCTCTATATCTATGAGTCTGCTTCTCTTTTGTTGTATTCACTGGTTTGTTGTATTTTTTAGGTTCCACATACAGGCGATATCATACAGTATTGGTCTTTCTCTGTCTGACTTATTTCACTTAGCATAATGCCCTCCAAGTCCATCCGTGTTGCTACAAATGGCAAAATTTCATTCTTATTTATGGCTGAGTTGTATTCCATTGTGTATATATATATATATATATATACACACCACATCTTCTTTATCAATTCATCTGTTGATGGACATTTGTGTTGCTTCCATACCATGGCAATTATAAATAGTGCTGCTGTGAACACTGAGGTGCATATATCTTTTTGATTTAGTATTTTTGTTTTTTTCGGATATATACACAGGAGTGGAATTGCTGGGACATATGGTAGTTCTCTTTTTCCTGTGGAATTGGGTGGCTCTTTATGTGAGGAAGGAGGTCAAGGTGACTGAGTGAGCATGATTGAATGGGGTGGGAGGGTGGAGCCTTGGAAGGATTATTAGCCATGTACGAAAACTCTAGAAGAGACCAGAGCTGTGTTAGAGAGGGTGCCAAGAGCCAGGAGCTGCTGTTGCTGAAAAACGCGGGGAAGCATGAGGAGCGGGGGTGATGCACGATGACATGACTTAAGGTAGAAGGGAAGGGGAAGGATCTGGAAGTAGGAAGAGGTTTGACAAGGACCCCTCCATCACCTCCAGGTCTGGTGTGTGATAACTTCGAATGAAAAACAGCCACCATGTGAGGGGTAGACAGAGCAGCGTCCTCAGGGGAGTGTCAGTCTTTGTCAGAGCAAGAAGGAGAAAGGAGTATTTGGGGATTAGATTGAGGATATAGGGAACTTTGCTGTGAATGGTCCACGAATTCCAGGAGGCGCAGTGGAAGGGTTTCAGGAGTTGGGAATAGATGGGAGAGCCTTGTGGTCATTGGAATGTGGGAGGAGGGTGGGGTGACCCGGGAGACAGAAAGAAAGGGCAGGAGTACAGAGCCTTTAGCCTGGGGGCTGCAACATCATGAGCTCTCAATAAATGTTCGCTTCTAATCGTTTTGTCAAGGATCGATGAATTATTGGGCAAAAGGATGTATCAGAAAAGGATCAATAGCAATACTTCTAACTTACAATCCAGACATTCAACCAGTGTTATCCAAAACTGTGTTAGCTCAAAGGATTAGAGAAAACTACCTTCTGATCTAATTGGATAGAGCTCCTAAAAGAGCCGGGAGCTATAAATCTCCGGCAATACTGGTCTTTCCAATAATGCTTATATACTGACTTGCAAAAACGACGTTAGAACATTTAAAATACATTTCCCATCAGAGTAAAGGAAAATGGTTTTATTTTTGTGTTTCCCCTTGAGTGAATGTGATTTATTTTTTTTATAAACTCACAACTTTACAAGGTTTTTGAGGAATATCAAGCAGACACGACACAGTTATAATTCTTGGCTTCTAACAGCGTCTTCCTTTTGTATGTTGAACTACGTCTTAACTGTAGTTAATGTTGTGAGGAGTAGAATATCTCTCCAGAAATCTTTTCATATCCTAGAATCAGTGCCTCTGGGCTCAGAATCTGATCTGGCATATTCTACTACTTGAGTAAACATTTAACCTCAAAATAAATGGGTGAAATCTTTTAGATTTAAAAAATGGATTGAAAGATATTCTGGAGGGGATTAAGCCTGTCTCTATTCAGTGAAATTTCTGACATTTTCAAATCCCTCTGACACTGAGGTATTCTCTTTCCCCAGTTATGATTTCAGATTGCACAGCTAGTGTTTCACACAAGAGGACGCCTCTCAAGTACACAGCTCAGGGATGCCAAGGGTACTGTCCTAGGTACAGGAATAGCGTCTCTCTCTGGGGGGGGCCCTGACACTTCATCTCACCTGAATTCTCTGCAGCAGGGGTCCCCAACCCCCGGGCCGCGGACTGGTATCTATTAAGAACCAGGCCGCATAGCCGGAGGTGAGTGGCAGGAGAGTGAGAGAAGCTTCATCTGTTGCTCCCCACCGCCCCCCATCGCTCCCCACCGCACCCCGTTACCGCCTGAACCATGCCCCCAACCCCCATCCGTGGAAAAATTGTCTTCCATGAAGACGGTCCCTGGTGCCAAGAAGGTTGAGGACCGCTGCCTGAAGCACTGGGCATGGGGCACCACTTCTTCCTTCTTAGCTTTCGTGACATCTCGATTCTACGCTTATTTCTTAATCTTCCATCTTCGTTTCCTTTGCTGGGCTTCTTCTTTGTATCTCTGAAATTCTTAATTAACCCGTTTAGTCATTGTTATGGGTTGAACTGTGTCCCCCACCAATTTCATACCTTGACGTCCTAACCCCCAGTGCCTCAAAATGGGACTGGATTTGGAGATGGGGTGTTTAAGGAGGGCAGTTAAGTTGAAATGAGGTCATTAGGGTGGGCTTAATCCAATAGGACAGGTGTCCTTACAGGAAAAGGGGAAGAGGACGTGACACACACAGAAGGCAGACCGTGTGAGGACACAGAGAGAAGACGGCGTCTACAAGCCTAGGAGAGGGGCCTCCGAGAAACCAAGCCTGCCAACACCCCGATCACAGACTTCCAGCCTCCAGAGCTGTGAGAAAGTCAGTCTCTGTTGTTTAAGCCCCTAGTCTGTGGTACTTTGTGATGGCAGGTCTAGGGAGCGAAAATGGTCATTCATGTGATAAATGTTTGGAAGGCCCTGACAACAAGGCATGGCTCATTGACGGAATAAAGGTGTTATCTCCTGCGGGGGACAGATGTGTGAGGAGAGGGGCATCACTCAGAGCCGCGTGTCCTGGAGGTCCACCCGCCCCGCTGCTCAATCCAGCGATCAGGAAATCAACTCGCCTCCAATGGTTGAACAATACACCCGAACGTACCACTTCTCCCGCTTCCCCGACTCTCAGCCTGTGGGGGCCCATCCCCTGCTGCCTGGACCAGTGCAGGCGCCTCACTGGTCGCCCGTCCTCTGCATCCTCAGCGTGGCCTCAGCACGCCCACCTGGGCGCTTACAAATTCAAGTTCGGTCAGGTGGCCCCTCTACCGAAAGCCCCACAGTGGCTTCCGTTTCACTCCCACTGGCAGCTGTGATTCCGCCGCCAGCCCCCTCCCCTCGAGCCCCCCATCCCCCAGGGCTGTGCTGAGCCTAAATGTATCAGGCCCGCTCCTGCCTACGGGCCTTTTCTGCAGCTGCTTCTTCTGCCCGGAATTCTCCCACCTTCCTCCCATAGGTATTCGGCCAACTCTCTCATTTCCCTCACACGTCAGCTTCTCAGCGAGATCCGTCCTGACCACCGATTTCATGGGATGTCCTGACCCCGCCCACTGGCCCTGTTCCCCCTCCTAATCCCCTTCTCCCTCTGGGGGCTCTTACAGTCTAATGTGTTTGGGGTTTTATGTGTTTATCGTCTCCTCCTTCCCCCACCCACTTGAGAATAGGGAGTCCCCAGGGCGCGAGTGCAGGGGTGCTTGTCTGTTTTGACCGTGGAGACCCCGCAAACGCCTGGTGCTGGGGCTGGATGCAGGTCTGTGAATTTGGTGACTAGAGGACCCCATCCCATCTTTCGAGGGGGAACCATGCAGAGGGAGCTGCACCTGCGAAGGTCTGAAGGCCCCGAGGTTATGGATTGGAAAGAGCTGTGAGAGTCTCTTCAGCATCTTCAGCTTCCCAGGCGCCGGCACACGTTTCCTGGGCAGCTACCAGGCAATGGGCTGAGCAGGGCAGGGACTCGAGGGTCCAGCCCTGTGTACCCAATGAGGGCCTCTAACGGGCCATCTTGACTGAGACTTTGTCAGCTCTGCATCGTGGGCTGGGTGCCTCCGGCCCCATCCTGCTCCCACAGGTGTCAGCTCTGCATCAGGACCTGAATGTTTTTCCTGCCCAAGTCTGATCAGGCCCTTTATCTTTCACAAGTGTCCCCCCTGCCCCCAATAAACCTCTTACACTCTTAACTTCATGGGGTCTGCTTCCTGAAGAGCCCGGGTGCTTCTCGCTGTGGTCCAGGGAGGAGGCGGTGAGCTGGCCTTTGGGAGTGGCCCTCACTCGACTGGCAGTGAGGACCCTATCCCAGGGGTGCCCAGAGCATGGGTGATCTCTGGCACAGGATGGTGACCCAACTGCAAGACTGCCCCTGATGGTGAGTTGGGAGAATGTTCCAGCAGAGGGGGTGTCCCTGGCTGGAGAGAGGATTCAGGAGTTAGGGGAGGTGAGGAGATGCAGGGTACACAAGGACCGTGGAGCCTGCTGGTTGTTCCTAAGTTGCCTTGATGCCCTGTGCTGGGCTGAGGGGAAGCTGCAGGCAGGTAGGGGACAATTGAAAATCAGGTGTGAAGGCCAGAAGGCTTCTTGGAGAGACCTGTTACTGCAGTCAGGGTAGAAAAAGTAGAAGACCAAACTCAGGATTTAATAACTTCAATTATTCAAAGATAATTGAACCATTATGCCAAGGTCAGGGCCCTGGTCGGGAAAACATGGGACCCTTACACATGGGATGGGGATACCTGGGTAGATGCCTCCACGTATTTTGGCCCCCAGGGCCCTCTGAACCCTTGGGGCCTGCAGAGGTAGTCACCCTTCTCTTCTACGAGCTAGCACTCCGCTGGTGTGGGAGGACACCACAGACCCTGTCCCCACGAGGCAAGAAGCGCCTTCTTAGAGCCCCAACTTGTTTTCTGGTTGCCAAGCTGATCGCTGGAGATAAGTCACTGCGTAACCAAGCCAGGGACGTTCTGGTGAGCCTGGTAAGTTAGAAAGAGACGATACTGCCACCCCTTTGAATGGCAAAAATTAGCCAACATACACTGGCAGCATTGGGACTGGATTTTGAGCGTGTTGATCAAGGGGGCTGGATCACAAGACTGAATAAAGGAGAGTTTATGGATTTGGGAGCACTCTCTCAGGATATGGGCAAAAACCTCAGAGGATGGTGTAAGCTTGCTGCTTGGCTCGTTCTTAAAAGACTGGAGAGAAGCCTGTGCTGAGCGGAGTTGGAAAGTCTAAAACGTCGTGGCAGAGAGTGTAGGGAGGGGTGAAAAGGCTCAGGGGAGGGGATATGCTGGGGGGGTACACCACGAGCAGAAACCCACCCGAGGATTAATCGCGTGGGCAGGCCAGGCCATTGGGAAATTTGGTGGTGGCTCCCTCTGCAGACACGAGGGATGGGAAGGGCTGTCACTGAGCCGGGTCAATGGACAGCAGTGATGACGGGGCGAAACACATGGGAATCTAGTGAGGACACTTCTTACGTGTCTAATCCAAAGGAAGCGGGAACGGACGCCCAGGAAGCCAAGGGTGGTGGCTCTGTATTTGTAATCTCTTGTCTAGTTTTGGACCTCCAGGCAGTTTAGACCGGGAACCCACTGATCTAAAAGGTGACCAGGTTCCCAGGAGGAAAGACCCAGTAACCACAGCAGGTCTGCCCTGGAGTTACCCCTCGTCCTTCCCCAAAGACCATTTATTCAGATGACTCTACTCTGGGGGAAAATCCCCAAACATTTGGAGGACTATTGGACACAGGTTCTGAGCAGGCTTTGATATGCTGGAGGCCTGAAGCATTATTATAACCCCACCGTTAGAAGGATGGCATATGGGGCCCAAGTAATAAATGGAGCTCTGGTCAAAGTCCAGCTTAGAGTTGCTCATGGACCTCCTGCACCAATGATCATTTCTCCAGGTTCTGAATGTACCTGGAGAATGTCTTGACATACTTGGCCATTGGAATAACCCTGCCGTTGGGTTCTTGGTTAATCTTTAGTCATAGTAGGGAAGGCCAAGTGGAAGCTGCTGAGATTGCTCTTTGGGGCCAAAATAGTAAAAAGAAAACAATATTGCATCCTAGGATTATGTTAATCATGGCTTTTATTTTCTGTATTCTGATGCTTTGACATCTTGGGGCCTGAGGGACTGCCCCTCCCAGGGCTCGCTGATTACTAAGGTGATAAACAACTTGTCTGTGAGAACGCTTCTCAAATGCAAACCAGCCAATCCAGAGCCCAATCACCTCCTTTATCAGGTGCTCACATTCCAGGTCACTATTCACCTGCTTAATCACCCCAGAGCCAGTACTACACAGCTAGGCACGACCCCCACATCGCAGAACCGCTGGAACTATTCAAACTAGCCGATCCTAAGCTTGCTGACCCTGCCTCACCCGCTCCTTCCCAGGGAAGATACAGTCAATGCTCTTGCCCACAATTTCCCCTCCCTCTGCCTCCTGACTGACCCAGGTGCTTCCCCATGTGACCCCCACGGTGAGGTGTGCCCACTCTTAGGAATGGTGAGTAACAAACTATTTTTTTCCCAATGGCAATTGTCTCCTGATCTGTTTTTCTTACAGAACCTCAACTTTTCTATTAATACACTATATTTTAAAGTAGAAGTAGAGGATATTGGAGATTAAAGACACCTTAAGGAACCCTCTTGCACTGTTGGTGGGAATGTAAATTGGTACAGCCACCATGGAGAACAGTATGGAGGTTCCTTAAAAAACGAAAAATAGAACTACCATACAACCCAGCAATCCCACTACTGGGCATATACCCTGAGAAAACCATAATTCAAAGAGGCATGCACCACAATGTTCATTGCAGCACTATTTACAATAGCCAGGACATGGAAGCAACCTAAGTGTCCCTCAACAGATGAATGGATAAAGATGTGGCACATATATACAAAGGAATATTACTTGGCCACAAAAAAGAAATGAAATTGAGTTATTTGTAGTGAGGTGGATGGACCTAGAGACTGTCATACAGAGTGAAGTTAAGTCAGAAAGAGAAAAACAAATACCGTATGCTAACACATATACATGGAATCTAAAAAAGAAAGAAAGAAAGAAAGAAAAGGTTCTGATGAACCTAGGGGCAGGACAGGAATAAAGACACAGATGTAGAGAACAGACTTGAGGACATGGGGAAGGGGAAGGGTAAGCTGGGACGAAGTGAGAGAGTGGCATGGACACTTTTTTTTTTTTTTTTTTGCGGTACGCGGGCCTCTCACTGCTGTGGCCTCTCCCGTTGTGGAGCACAGGTTCCGGACGTGCAGCCTCAGCGGCCATGGCTCACGGGCCTAGCCACTCCATGGCATGTGGGATCCTCCCAGACCGGGGCACGAACCCGTGTCCCCTGCATCAGCAGGCAGACTCTTAACCACTGCGCCACCAGGGTGCCTTCCTTGCCAAGAATGCCAAGACCTACTGAATCAGAGATCCTTATCTGGCATTGTGTCCCCAGTAGGAAGAATACATGGGATCTGGAACTGAGTGGGGGTAGATGGAGTGGCTCCCTGTCATCTTTCACAGTGACCCACTGGGCTCCTTTGTGTTTCTTATCCCCAGAAATCTGGACCCCTCCGAGGTAGAGGTCTCTTACTAGGGGACTCAACAATGTTCTCACAAACTATGAGCTATGGCTGCTCCCTGGACAAGAAAAGGAGTTGCCATCTTGGCAGAGATAATTGAGTCTGATCAAAAGGAAGATACCCAAAGGCAGCAGAGAGGAATAAGCGTGAACTCAGGGGAAGGACTTGGATGCCTCTTGGCGCTTCTTAGACCACTTGTGACCACAAATGGACAAGAGCAGTGACCCCAGCCTGAGAAGCCTGAGGTCACTAAGGATCCCTCAGGAAACGAGAGCACAGCTCGTACCCCAGGAAGCTCACCAAGATCAGTGGAGGTAAGAGCTAAGGGTGAAGGAATTCAAAATGGATAATGAAGGGGAGGGAAGAAGACTAGCAGTGGCCGTCCTGAGGCCAACGGCAGTGATAGGGGCTGCAATCTGCCCCATGAACTCCCTCTTTTAAGTTTCCCCTCACAAAGGGAGCCCCACTGGACTTGTGGAGGAGCTGCTCCTAACACGTGTGTGGAGAAGTAAATCCATGTGATGCAGGGATGCACTGTGGCAGGCATCGGGTGCACTGCTCAGATACCGATTCAGGAAAGAACACATCTGGCGAATTCAAGGATGAAGTCAGCTGACCACCTCCAGCTGCGGCATCTTTAGGATCTGCCTCGGCTTTTGAGCCAAGACCACACTTCCTGGACAGCATCCAGCCAATGACTGAGCACAGTCTGTCCAGTAGGTCATCTTTGCTCCAGGGTCCTCCATCGGGTTGGCCAAAACTTTGTCAGCCCCGCCTCCACCATGATCTGAGTCTCTCTCTTCTCCACCTTGTTTCCTAATCTCTTACCATTTACAGGTGCCAGATCTGAACCATGGTCTGAACCATGGGTCGTCTTCGTCCCTCCTTGGATGTTCTTCACAAACGTCACCCCCATCCACAATCTCTTGTCCTTCTTACTCAGCCTCACTGTCTGCTTTCCTGGGGACCCATCAACACAATGCTCTAGTCAGCTGGTTGTAGTCTTTTAGCCGCAGATAAAGGCAGTGCAATGCAGTAAGTGGCTAGCAGAGGCATGCTTACACATGGAAATACTCATGCCCATTTAAAGTGTTGATTCACAAAGTAGTACCAGATTTTCTTATTACAAGTTTTTTTCATTCAGGGGTTTTTACAGTTAAAATATTCTGGAAGTTGAACAGGAAAACTAAATTGAAGATAAATCTAAGTTAATTACAGATGCAAAATTTTTGTTTGAAATGTAAGCACTACCCCGCTTTCTTTACCCAGAGTTAGATTAGTGTTCTATGGATTGCACACACACTTTTCTTGCTTATTATGGAATTTGCTTTATATATTTTTGAAGTAGCTAAATTCAGAGGCAACAAAACTAAACTGGTCTCACATTTAGATTAAACACCTTCTGTGGCTGAGCTACTTCCTCTTGGATGACTGATTGTCACCCAAAATTAAAGATGGTAGTGGATAAACTCTTTGATTTCCATTTCAACCCTCTCTTGCCTTACTGATTTCCTAGTACTATTTGTGACACCATGATCTTAAACATTCAGTGGGCTCAGACAATGGCATTAAAAGTGGCTGCCACTTTTTTGTATATTCAGGGTCCTTGACAATATCTCCCAGAAGACGTCACATGGTTCCTTACGATGCTCCAGACAAGAGTGGTAGAGGACAGCCCTTCTGTCTCTTTCTTCACTCAGACACTTACTGGATGAAATCAGTTTTCCAAAATTACCTTTATACAAAGAATGTAATCTTTTTTCTCAGATCCTTTCGTTGACTTCCCATCACCCATTTTCTTTTTCCTTTTAAACCCTCAAGCCATGATGTCTTAGTCTGTTCAGGCTGCTATAATAAAATTCCACAGACCGGGTGGCTTATAAATAATAGAAATTTATTCCTCACAGTCTGATGGCTGGAAGTCTGAGATCAGGGTGCCACCAGGGTGGGGACCTCTCCAGGGTCACAGATTCCTTGTTGTGTCCTCACATGGCGGAGGGGTGAGGGAGCTCTCTGGGGCCTCTTTTACAAGGGTACTAATCCCATTCATGAGGGCTCCACCCTCATGACCCAATCATCTCCCAAAGGCCTCACCTCCGAAAACCATCACACTGGGCATTAGGATTTCAACATGTGAGTTTTGCAGGGGACATAGACAATCAGACGTGGACTTTGAAATTTATTGCATCTTTGTCTGTCACTCTCCTCCTTTTTTCTTTATTATCGTTTTCTCAGACCTTATATTCCAGCCAAGACAACAGCTTCAACATCCCTTGCCCTGTTTCCTCTGATGCTGAAGATTAGCAGCCTGCTTGCCAGCCCTCCTGGATTTACCAATATCTCTTTTAATCTTCAGATTCCTTCTTAAGACCCATTTCCTCCTAAAGGTCTATTCTAGCTGTCTCCAAATGATTTCCCCTTCTTTGGTCATTATCATAATGACTCCTTATCCATGAGCTTGTTTGGACAGGTGTAATGAGACCTGAACTTGGTGGAAGCATAATGCCTGTACTTGAGAGAAGCAACTGGAAAGTTCACCAATAGCTGCTGTTTCATACAAATACAGACAAACCACCCTGCCTTCCTCACCTTCCCACGTGTGTGTGAATAAAGGAGAATGTGCTTGAAAATCACCACCTTTCATTTGTAGATTGAGGGAATAATTTGGCTTTTTTTGTGAGTATTAGACAGTTATGTGCTGTCAAAACTAAGGGAATGGGCTTCCCTGGTGGTGCAGTGATTGAGAGTCCGCCTGCCGATGCAGGGGACATGGGTTCGTGCCCCAGTCCGGGAAGATCCCACATGCCGCGGAGTGGCTAGGCCCATGAGCCATGGCCGCTGAGCCTGCGCGTCCGGAGCCTGTGCTCCACAGTAGGAGAGGCCACAGCAGTGAGAGGCCCGCGTACCATAAAAAATAAAAAACAAAACAAAACAAAACAAAAACCTGAGGGATTTATTTAAGTTAACAATTATACAGTAAGTAGTCAGAGTGCTGAGTCAAAGTCTGGCCAATACTTCTCTTGTGCTGAAGGGTTAGCTGCTGTTTGTCCTGTAGTTAGAACGTACCTATGAGAATACATATAAGGAAACATAACTTATACCAAGTTGTTTGTATGTACCCACTTACTTATCGTCTCACTAACCCATACCTCTAGCATTCTTTTTTGCCTTTTTGTTCCTAGTTCCTGGTACTGTCTGGCATAGACTGAATATTTGTGCCACAACGCGAAAAAATTTAGTGTTAAAATCTAATCCCCAAAGTGATGGTGTTTGGAGGTGGGGCCTCGGGGAGGTAATTAGATCAAGAGGGCAAAGCCTTCAGGAATGGGATTAATGTCCTTATGAAAGAGGCTCCAGGGAGCTCCCTCCCCACTTCCGCCATGTGATGACACAGCAACATCGGTCACCTGTGAATTGGGAAGTGGGCTCTCACCAGTCTCCGAATCTGCCAGTGCCTTGATCTTGGCCTGCCCAGCCTGCAGTACTGTAAGAAATAAATTTATGTTGTTTATAAGCCACTCGGTCTATGAGCCCAAACAGACTAAGACATTGTCCAAATTCAATAAATGTTTCTAAATTATTTGACTTTTGTTCTGTGTAACGTTCCCTCATTCTTCACACTGGAATTGTCTGAAAGTCAGCTGGAAGTTTCACAGTAATTTACTCACAGTTTTTACTCACAGACATAACATCTGCATCTCGGGAAGAGAAGGAAAACATTTAAATGTCCTGTGAACTGCGATTGGATGGAAATGATCAGCCATTCATAAGATGGTTAAGTGATGCTCTTTCTAAGGCTGCTTCTGGATGACTGCAACGCACGCGTTTGCTTTCCTGGTTTGTTCTTCTTTCAATAAAGAGGCCACAATCAGAGGGCTTTTGGCTCTGTGCTAAACCGTTCTCTTTGCATTTTGGCTATTGTTATAGTCGTTGCATTGGGGGAGGATTAAAGTGGATTTGCATATTGTGACCTATTTCAGAGCAGGAGAGGAAATGTTTCAGTCTTCCGGGGAATCATCACTCTGTGAGCCACTTAAAACTCTAGCTAAGTGCCGGGGAACATTCCGCAGAGGACCGTCCAGAGTATTACGGGGATCTGTATTTTGCATCCTTCAGGCTCCAGACCTCTTTTAACTCTCAATCCCCAAATCCTAATGAGACTAAACAGCCTTTTATTTTTACAAGTATATACAAGTTGTTCCAAAACTTTTAGATTTCATGGACCAGTAAATTTCCAATAAATATTTTGAACACTGGCTTATAACTTTTTTTTTTTTTTTGGCCAGGTTAGAAAAGTTAAAAAAAAATAAAAATCATCAAACCTATATCTTTTTTTCTAGAAATATCTATCATAGCAGATGTTATTTCCTCCTTCCTCGCCGGAAACTCCAGTTTAGTTTGGGTGTCTGCTCCCTCCTGTGTGAGTCAGAGTTAAACCTTGACTAGTCTAAGTTCCAAGTCCATGCCCTTGACAGTGATTGGCTTAAGGATGGGCACATGATCCTATTCGGGACAGTGATTGGCTTAGGGCACATGATCCTATTTGAGACAGTGATTGGCTTAAGGATGGGCACATGATCCTCTTCGGGACAGTGATTGGCTTAGAGCACATGATCCTATTTGGGACAGTGACTGGCTTAAGGATGGACACATGATCCTCTTCGGGACAGTGATTGGCTTAGGGCACATGATCCTATTTGGGACAGTGATTGGCTTAAGGATGGGCACCGTGATCCCACTGTGGACCACGCTGGGCTTGAAGGGTGCTGTTGGAGGGCATGCTGGTCATTTACCATTTGCCTCTCTCCATCCAGAAGCATCCTTTGCTTTCTCTGCCTTTCTGGCCTCTAAGCACTGCCCCAGGAAGCCTTCCTTGTCCGCTGGTCTCCCCTGGGGCTGGCTAACGGAGGCACTGCTGGCAGCTAAGAGTATTTATGACGCTCCCGCCCCTGCCCCCTTCCTCCTGGGGCGACCCTGCCAGCAGCTTCACTCCTCTGAGGCCCAGGACCTGTCGGGCAACCTCTTTCCTCAGCGGCAGCTCTCGTGATGGGGGTGCGAATGTCACGTCCTCCTCTCGTCCCTTCAGAACCAGAAGTAGTAACGGCTTCCTGCGGCTGCTCGTCCCGGGCCCGTCGCCTCTCTGTCGGTCTGTCCTCTTCACTCTTCTGCTCATGCTCTTTAAATAATCCCCCCGCCATATTCACTTCAGGTAAATTCTGTGAGCGCGCCGCGTCTTCCTCGACCAAACCCTGACTGATACAGGGGCTCTCGGGAACGGTTCCTAAAAAGAGACACAGAGGAGGGCCCAGGCGTCTTGTACTGAAGGTGACTGTGTCAACAGGTGACCTGGGGCCTTTGTGGCCGCGGTCCCGACCAGCGAGGGGAGCCGCGCTGAGGGAAACCAAGGCGGCGTGGGTGGCAGAGGGGGCACCCAAAGCACTGTGTCCTTGAGGATCTTGTGCCTTTGCATGAGCCAGCTCTGGAGATGCGTTCAGTGGGAAGCGTGCTATCAGGTTGAGAGGGTTCCTTGTTGTTGAGGCCACTTTGAGTTGTGGTCTTGTGTTCCTCGAGTCTAAACATTTCCCAAGTTTGATAAAACAGATCAGTAGGGCGCAATAACCGAATAATGGGGCGGGTGTGGGGAAATCTCTTAAGGAGAACGAGCAGAGATACATTTAACATGGCTTGAAGAATGAAAAGGAAAGAGGTGATGGACGGTGTTCGTGAGGGCTCTGCTCTCTGCCTCCCCTGGGTCCCTCTGTTGTGGTCTCTCCTGCCGGGACCTCCAGGCTGGCTGGCTGGCTCTGTGCTCTCTGACCCATAACCTTGGGGTGGGGCTCCCCACTTCTTTCTTCCTACCTCAGGATTCCCTAGAGTGGATCCTCCCACCATTCTTGAACTTCCATTGCCATCATTTTCATCTCGTTAAAGCCATTCTTTCAGAAAAATATCATAATTTTAAAAAACCAATCTTCTCCAATTTATTTAAAACAATTTTAATTTTAAAAGCTCTTGCCTATGGAGCTATTTGTCCTTAGTTGTGAATGCTGTTACAGCTGACGTAATGGGTTCAATTCCCCCTTATTCCAGGCCTCCATATTTTGGTCACGCCTTGCTTCTTTTCACTTCTTTGACATTTTGTCTTCTCAATTCTGATTCCCTCCAGCCTTTTTCTACCAACTCTCAGAAGGGAAGTGGGAAGGAAAAACAAGAAATTAAGGGGATGCCAAAAGGTTTATTTTCCAATGAAAGCAAGAGAGACTCGAGAAAAGAGAGAAGGTCTTTGAGGACTGGTGTATTCGTGATCCCATTAGCCTAAGGTTAGACTGGAGGGAGAGTTTGTCATTTCTTCTTGGGTGAGCTATTTGCATGAGTGATGCTGGATTTGGAGGCTATGGATGAAAATTATTCTATGAAAATTATAGAATAATCCCCTGATTTACCCAACCTAGTGGCTAAGTCAGGGAAAATGATCAGTTCATGCCTTGAAAATAAATTCCTTCCTTTGGAAGATAGTAAAAAGCAGAGGAAGACACTGAATAAATGCTTTCTGGTGGTGTGGGTGCCGGCTGGGAGCCACTGAGGTCTGGAGGCCCTTCCAGCTGTACGGTTGGAGGGTTCTTAAGCGAGAACACATGTGCTGAGAATCCACAGAGTCAGATATTTTCACTGTGGGTGGAAGATGTTAAAGGTATGGCTCTAAAATGGAAAATCTCGCTCCTTGCAATGTATAAGGCAAAATAAGGGGTAACACTGAGGCCCCCAGTCAACAAGATCCTGGACTCTGATTTGGGCCCCTCCCTTTTTCCTGGCTTTGGGAAATTAGGGAATTCCCTTAGTCTCGCTAAGCTTTCAGTATTTTTATAACATTGGACTAATCAATCCTGTTCTGCCAATGTCTCTGGGTGGACAGGATCGAGAGATGCCAGATGATAGCCTGCTGTGTTGTGTAACATTCTGCACACACACAGGGCACGACTGGTTTTACTGTTATGTGTGACCCAGTTGCACAGCCACCAGGGACTGTGCACAGCCATCAGCGCCTCCTGCAGGGCTGGGCTGGAACAGGTGCCTTCCTACCCTTGGGAAACTTAACTTGGCTGGAAGAAATCACTTAACCAAAGCTATGCACCCAGCAGTGTGCAGGAAAGTGGAGGTGGCAGCATCAAGACAGCTCAATCAGCCAGGCCATTTGTAGAGATGCCTGCTTTTACTGTCAGACTTCAGAGAGGACACTACACTGAGTATATTTGATAATACCTGGTGTTTTAAAATCAAACAATGATTGTGGAAATTTTAAGTAGGTATGTTTTTCATCCAAAGTCTGTTGGCCCCTCCTTTGAAGTATTTCTTCAGTCCGTCCACTTCTGTCCATCGTCACCACTGCTCATGCCAGGCCCGCATCCCCTCCCACCTTGATCCTCACATCACCCTCTGGCCTTGTCTCTTTCACTCCAGTCCCACCACTCACCCCCAAGCTGCTGCCCACGCCCACCCAGAATCTTCTCTAGGACTTCAGTCTCTTTATGTCACTTCCCAGCTTCACATCCTCCAGAATCTATCACCTTTGGGATCAAGTCAAGTTTCTTACCGTGTGGCACAGAGACCCAGCTTAGCTTTCCCGTCCCGGCTCACTATTGCCCCGTCCACACTCGGGCAGTCTGGACGCCCTGAGCCCAGCCTTGCCTGCCTGGCTCATCTCTCATGGTCACACAGGCCTCTTTCTCTGCTCTGCTTGTCTTAGCCAGATTTCACTCTTCCTTCCCTGTTGCGTTCAGACGTCCTGTGTCCCCGAGGCTGGGCTCGGTTGTTCCTTTGAGCTCCCGGCCTGGGCTCACCCCAGGTTCCCCCTTCCCTCTCAGCTGACGCCTCACTTCACGCCTCTCCGGGGACCGGGGACTCTCTCATCTTCCTACCAGATCTGTGATCCGGCCTTCTCGCCCCCCGCCCTCCTTTCCTGCAGGTACGATTCTCTAAGTGTCTCTCCCCGTGAAAGCTGGACTCCGCTGCTTCTGCTCCGGACATCACCCCTCCCCCGCTCCAGGACTCCTGCCTTTATCCCGCCTCCGTCTTCAACTGCACAAGCCCTCCTTTTGTACGGGACCACTCCATCAGCATGCAAGCCTTCTTCATCTTCTCCTTGGTTCTTCCACGGATCTCTAGCTGCCGTTCCCATCTCTGTTCTCTACGCCTAAAATCCTTCCAGAGCTGTCTGGGCGTTGTCTCACTGTCTCAGTTCTCCTCGCCCACCCGTCAGGCTTCCCCCTCTGCTGTCTGGCTGCAGTAGCCCTGCCGGAGGCGGGCAGTGGCCTCTGCTTTGCGCTGCCCCGGTCGGGCCCCTCCCTCTGCTCCACTCACCACCCTGCCTGGGCTGCCTTCGGGCTCTTCCCCACCTACCAGCCCGTGTCTTCCCCATTCCTGTGCCCTTGCCTTTCTTGCCACCCTCTCTGTGGGTGGTCTCAACTTGACCCAGATCTTTAAATAACATTTATTTGCCGGTGGTTCCTGAATTTATAGCCTGAGCTCAGACCGCTTCTCTGAACTCCAGACTCTTGTATTCAATGCCTACTCCACGTTCCCACGTAGCTGTTTCACAAGCATCTCACAATGACTAATGTCCCAGAATGAACTCTTCATTCTCCCACTTCAGTCCACGGCTCCCCCGTCTTCCCCATCTCAATAAATCACACCTTCCCCCACCAGTTGCTCCATCCAGAAATGTGGACGACCTACTTGTCTCTTCTTTTCACTCATCTCCAGAGTCTGTCAGACGTTCCTGTCTAGCCCATCTCCAAAGCCTATCTTGATCTGGTCCACTTAGCCCCACCCCTTCTCCTCTCACCAGAGCCCAAGCCACGCTCAGCTCCGGGAGTGGTCCCCTGCTTCCACTTGGGGAAGGCAGCTCTAGTCTGTGACCACACAGCATCCAGAGAAAGTGTGATGCCTGCATAAAACCTTCAATGGTTCCCCACTGCACGGCTCCCACGGCCCTATGTGGTCTGGCTCTTGCCTTTCTTCCAGCCCCCCTTTTCGTGTCCGGTCGCCTCCCTTCTTCATCACACAACCCGTGGCTGCTCCCCTCACGTCTGCTCCATTGGTCAATGATGGATGCTCAGTCTCCGGTAACTGCCCACGACACAGAGATTGTGTGAACAAATATTTGCTTTGATTGCTAAATTTATTGCTGTGTGCCAGATCCTGGAGTGAACCAAAGAAAGTTCCTGCCAGACAGGAGCTCTCAGTCCGGTGAATGACACAAATGTGTATACAGAGACTATTTACTATTTGATGTGGTAGGTGTGATCCTGAGGGGAAGCCAGCTCTGGGGCCAGAGGAAGCTTAGGAAAGGTTCTCAGAGAAGGAAATATTTGAAGTGAGTTGATGAACCTCTACAGAAACCTAAAACAGCATTTAAAAGCAGTAGCTTAGGAAGTAGGATAGTGGAAAAATATGCTGAAATAGTAATATTGGTAATCTCTAGCTTTTAGCTTGGTGAAAGTTTGTTTTCCCCCCCATTTTGATATTTCCAAATATTCCATCATGAATTTATTATTTTTTATAATAAAAAAAATTTAAAAAAACTTGGTGGGAAATAGTTCTTTGACACACACACACAGGTACTGGTATTGCAACACAAGACAGGCTGGGTGTCTTGCTCTGAGTTTTCTCATCTGTTTCCGGAAGCCGGCTACAGGTACTGGAAGTAAAGCTTCTTGAAATAAATTTTCCCCAACCAAGGAAAAAAAATAGTAGAAGGAAAAAAATGAGAAAAAGGATGAAATCCATTTCCTCCGTTTATGAGTTGAGCGGGTAGCTGGCAAGGAATATAGGAGGAGAAAAGAAAATAGGATTTCCTTGTCATGTTCCACTTGTGAAAGCCAGTGGGTGTTTTTACAGGTACCAGCTAGTCCTTCCTGAAAATCCTCTAATGGGGACAGGCTGTGAAGCAGCAGTCGGAAAGATAAATGCTTTTCTGGAGAGTAATTTTAGTTCAGGGTGGAAAATGTGAAGAGAAAAAAAAAAGATCAAATGGAAAATCCATCCACAGGCCAACCCACAGCACAGAAGCGCTGAGGACCAAGTGTTCTAATGAGTCCCTGCACCAGGCAGGGACCTCTCTCTGCAAACGCCCCTCCCCTTGTGTCAGGCAGCCTGTGGGGAGCATTTGTTTGTACTGAGTGGCTATCATTCTGGGGGGAGCAGAAGGCTTGGAAAATATAAAAAACCAAGACCACCAAGCTGTGACCTTCCTCTTCCCTGATTCAACGATGCAAGTGTACTTTTCTCTAACAGGTATTTAGATGCTTCTGACCGGAGCATTCAGAATGCAGGCGCTATTGTGTTTGTGCGTCTCAGGGGAGCTGCTTTCAGTCTCTGACCTCTTTCCCACTCGGCTACTTTTTCTACCCCAGTCAGCTCTTCTGTAATGACTGTGGAGGGCGCATAGACTCACTAAGACTTGGGTCTCCCCCTCCTGCTTTTTCTCTATGCTGAAATGGTCCCCATTTAGTGCCCTTCTGAAGTTCAGAGTTTTCCATGCTCCTCGTGGCAAGCTTTCGTGTTTCTAGTTGCCCTGACGTGCAACCTCCAGTAACCACTGCACTGTGGGAAGCTGAAAGGGAAACGGTGGGTGATGAGATAAACCAGTCAGGACAAGGGTCTCAGAGCTTCCTCCCATCCCTTCCACTCAGTAGCTACTTCTCTCCCTATAGGGGTTTCAGAGTCAGAGAATCTGAAATGACAGACTGTTCTGAAGGTTTGCTGAGGGCTCTATACTTGGATCTCCTCAATAACCTAAGAGAAATCTGGGAAACTGTGACTTCCTTCCTGGGACCGGCTCACTGCTCCAACAAGGGTGGCCAATGGCTGAAAACAAGAGTCACATCCCATACCCAGAGCTTGGCAATCTTGAGCACTGAGGTATTTTTCTTCCGGTCAAGGAACTTTTCATTCCCACACAGGCAATCAGTACGTTCTAATGGTTGACTTTTAGGGCGCTAAAACAATAAGATCCGTGGGAGTAATTTCATATTTAGTTTAAAACGGGGACAATCCCAAGGGACTAAACATAAAGAAGGTGGCCTCTGGTCTGGTCTTAAGGCACCTGCTGTATTGTACCCCAAAGCTCCGCTTTGGTGGAGATGGTCCAGGCAATAACTGGGAGTGTTTACTCCCCTTGCCTTAATCCCAAGCCGAAGGGTATGTCTGCTCCTTTGTTTTAATTGTTATCCTTTGAGAGGTTTAATCAGGTCTGGTTAGATTTAGAATTAAGCTGGAACCTGGCTTGGAGGGGTGTTTCTGTTTTTCACTTGGGCTGTAATTAAAAATGGTACATGGGGGTCAAGGCAAAGCAGATAAGATTGCTATTTTGTCCTCTTGTTGCCAAGAACCTGACTTCATAAAGCAGCGATTTGAGATGATTGCTTTGGAAATCATGAATTCAGGGGAGCTTCCTTACAGAAAGCTGGCATAAGCCTCAAGATGGCCAGAACCCACTCCTGCCCAGCTGACTTAGGGTCACCAATGGTCTTCCTTGGCCTGGGACTGTCTCCGTTTTAAAACTGGAAGTCTTGAGTCCCAGAAAACCCGTCAATCCTGAGAAAATCAAGGTGGTTTGTCACCTACTTGGAATTAAATTTCGAATGAATGAAAACAATGAGACAACCAGGAGACACACTTGATCTCTGGCTTTAGTTTCCTTTTTGTGTGTGAGATGGACCCTGCTCACACTCATTTCCCTAATGGGCATTGGGGTGGAGGCAAGGAGAAAAAGAAGTAGAGAAAGGGAGCGGAGATGAGCTATTTCTTTGCAACGAGACTCTGTGCATTTGAGGCAGCTGATTTTAAATAGTGACCAAGTTTGGATAACCAGTGGTACATGTGATGGCAACAGAGGTTGGGCCTAAGTTAAAGAAAGCAATTTCTGCCCCCAAATAATGGGATGGAGGATGAGTCTCAGTGTAGAGAATCTTCCTGAATTCTCAGGCAGATGTAGATACTTTCCCCCTGTGTGTCCACTACATTTTGCACCCCGTTCCCTAACAGCAAACCTAAAAATTTCAATTTTTGTTAAAAAAAAAAACCCCAAATAACCCAATCAAAAACTGGGCAGAAGACCTAAATAGACACTTTTCCAAAGAAGACATACAGATCGCCAACAGGCACATGAAAAGATGCTCAACGGTGCTAATTATGAGAGAAATGCAAATCAAGACTACAGTGCGGTACCATCCCACACCATTCAGGATGGCCATCGTTAAAACCTCTACAAATAACAGATGGTTGGAGAGGGTGTGGAGAAAAGGGAACCCACGATTGGTGGGAATGTAAATTGGTGCAACTACTGTGGAGAACAGTATGGAGGTTCCTTAAAAAAACTAAAAATAGAGTTACCATATGATCCAGCGATCTGACTCTTGAGCATATATCTGGAGAAAACTATAATTCAAAAATATACGTGCATCCCAATGTTCATAGCAGCAGTATTTACAATAACCAACACAGGGTCCTGGAGCATCCATCCCCTTCAGGGGGAGGCTCACTGTACCCTGAGCTCATACCCTGTATCCTCAGTGGGACAAGCCTCAGACTCCAACAGAGCCAGCCTAATCACAGCATAAAAGGTGGCCTCCCCATCACAGGAGAGGGTGCTGTGTTGCAATACAACCCTTTTCTAGTTTCCAGAATGCTGAGTGTTGATATTTAAAATGGAAATCCAGAAATAGAGAAATTAAATGGCCATGCGTTTGTGACTCTTTGTTACCTAGAAGTCAGTTTACCCTTTTCTGTGACAAAATGATATGGATGCTATTGCCTTGAAGGGTTACTGTGATTTTCAGACTCTGAGAAGATTGTAGAGTTCTTTCCTGGTGAGGCTCTTTCCCTGCTGATGAAATTCTTGATAAATTATGAGAACAGGACACCAAGCAATGACCTCAACAATAAAATAAAATGATGAGGCCCCAGCTGCCCTTGACCTGGGAAGTTCTGGGGAGGTCTGTTCTCCTGTTGGCTTGAGATGATAAAAATATATTTGAAAGTATTAGGCTGACGTTGTTTCATGGATGAAAAGGAGAAAGGAGTAGCTTTTCACGTTTAATCTGGTTTACAACACAGCAGTGCCAAGGATCTGCTCAGTCTGGGTATTTGGGAACCTTGGTCCACACTCCAGAAACTGAAAGGGTCTGATGCCTGAGAAGAAAACAACAAGGCCCTCGAAGCTGGAGTGAATCTGACGCCAAAACAGATTGCAGCCAGAATAAGAGAAAAGTTCCCTAAGCCAGACACGTTTGAAATGTGGGGACTCCCTGTGGACCACAATGCAGACAAAAGCATTCAGGGTCACTATTGTAAAATCAGAACTGGAGTTGATGGGGAGGTGGAATGCAGCTGAAGGAAAAGGTTCAGTATTCTGGCTAATGCCCACTTTGAGCTGTGAAACAAGTTTACAATGTTAGGATTATTTGAAGGTATGAATGTACACATATTGAGTTTCCAAGGAATTGTTAGGAACACGTTTTTTTTCCCTGTTAAAAAATTCAGAAGTTTCTTAAATATGGTCAATCTCAAATTTGTGTTTGCCATAGAAGCAACTGATGATTATAGAGCAATGTCAAACAATTCATTTTAGGAATAAATGCTATGGCCTCAAAGTAGAGCATAAAGATATCTACAGGATGTATAGTCTAAAGGTGGGAACTACTGTGGAATCTCACCTGAGTCAGGTCAGGCGTGACCTAGAGGTGGTCCCCAAGTGAGTGTCATGGAATATTCACTACATCTTGAAATAAAAGTGTTTCTTAAAGCTTATTTGAGAAACTAAAAAATTTGGTAGGTGAATAGTTTTTGTAAGGATTTGGTGGGGGTAAGGCAGGAAACTTTGCCTAATTGGACTTTAGTGTAAAAGAATCCACACAATTAAAAGGCTGATAAATGGTAATAATAATGATAATAATGCAACATGTTGGCAGAAAAAAGGTACTTTAAAATGAGCTTGACCAACTTCAAGGAATTTCTTGGTAGTCTTATTACTTTGGACATGGACTTATTACAAAATCGTTGTTGTGATTATTATGGGGAAAATGAAACCTCAAGTATCAGACATTCTCAAATTTAAGATTTTTTTTATGGGTTTCTGGGATAAATTGTTAACATAGCACTATTTAAATAATTGGTTCTTAAATACAGCCCTAGGTTGTACAATAATAATAAATGTAATATCACTTTTAATAGTCTTCAGAGGACTATTACCAAAAATATTTAGTTTTACCCACACAAAACCCTGTAAGACTGGCCATGCAGACATATCCCCTTTTTACAGAAGCTGGAAGAAATTCAAGCTCTTAACTTGCCTAAAGCTGGAAACTGCTGGGACCAGGACCAGTTCTTCTGACCCCTGGAACAGTGCTCACTGTGTTTTGATGATTGAAGAAGACACTTGTGGTTTGGGTTGCTCTTGAATAAGACCTAAAGCATTAAAAAATTCTTAGCTCAGTTCCAGGTTACAAAATAGCACATCATTATGCTTCGGCATTTCCCGGTGAATGAATGCAATATAATTCTTCATTTTATTCTATAATTCATTTTAACCTTTAAAGGCACCATTTTGTGTTCTATCTGTGGAATTGTCTGGTTCATTTCATTTGCATTGCATTTCAACCTGAGGGAATTCATATGTTGCTTCTATGAACAAAGAAAAGTGTATCAGTCACCATCATTTAATGAGCATATGCTGAAAACAGGTAAAGCTGGCAAAGAATTGAGAATGAACTTCGTGTATTTAAAAGGCTTTTAGAATAATGAGAATTCTTACTGTGAACAGGCTCTGGGGGAATTATTTTTTCGTTTAAGGAGGTTTTGTCTAATAGGCAGTGGGGTAAGAGGGAGTATGGAGTTTGGGAGTCGGGTAAGGTGGAAGTGTTAACCTGGCAACCGTCAGCAGGGGATCAGCCATGTAGGGGTGAGTCTGGATGGAGAAGACAGAAGAGCCTGAGAACGTAGGGTGAGCACACGCCCGTGTGTACAACAGCGATCTTCTCCCCGGCTGCATCGTAGAATCACCCTCAAGATTGACAAACACGTAGTGGTATCTGGGCTCCTCCCCAGGGCTCCTGGATCCGTTACCTGGTACAGAACCTAAGCATCAGAATGTGGTCGGCACTTCCCAGGTGGTTCTAACGTGCAGGTGGGGATGGAGAACCACTGTTTCGGAAGTCAGGAAGAGGAGGGGAACCCTCAGTGAAGAGCAGGCAACAGGAGGAGAAATAAAGCAGAACGGCGTCTTGCAGAAAGTCAAGCCAAATGCAGAAAATGTCAGGAAAGGCGGATTGGTCAACTGTGCAAAGCTCTGCTGATAGAACAAATAGGAAGAGAGCATCTACCGTTCACTTCGTCAACGTGGAGGTCATGGTTGACCGCGATAGGGCGGTCCCTGTGGCGTAGTGGGGATGAAACTTGAAATGGAGTAGATTCCTGACAGCTTGAGAAGGAGAATATAGACAATTTTTCAGAGAAGTTTTGTTTTAAAGGGGAACAGAAATATGCGGATGTACTTGGAAAGGGTTTGATGTTTAGGGAATTTTAGTTTTTGTTTTTTAAAAATGGCAAAAAATTGCAGCATGTTTGTATGCTGATGGGAATGATACAGTTGAGAGGGAGGAATAATGAATGAAGAAGAAATAGAGGACAGTTGAAGGAGATCTTGAGTCCAAAGAGAGAAAGGGCAGCCCAGCTGTTGAAACAAGAAGGGAGGCAGCGCAGGTCAAGAACCAGAAGAGCTGAGCCGACGGCGAGGGCCCCAGGCTTCTCTGCAGCCAGGCCATTGGTTGAAGTGAGCAAAGGGTGGGAGGAACTGGAGGTTTGAAAAGAGAGAACATTGGAAATAGTCACCCCTGAGAGATGGGAAATGAGACAGGATTGACAGGCAGCTTTAAGGACTCATTTGAAGTGTGTGGTCTTGCAAATGAGACCAGTGACCATGGTGGGCTTGTTTTTCTCCCTCCGTCCCACTTGTTTGGGCAGAGGCGTAGAGGAGGCTGGGAGTTGAGTCTAATCAGTGAGTTGAGTTTGATTTTTATTCCAGCTGAGTGTGCTAAAGGGGGAAAGAAGCTGAGAGTGTATGCAAGGGAATATGTCAAAGGATGGACCACAGAGTCTAAGCTGTAGGAGGAGGCATGTGAGGATACAGGGGAGGCGAAGGATAATGGCGATCGCAGGTCAGTGCACCTGTGACCCCAGTGGGCAGAAGAGCTCTGGGAGTGAGGTAAAGCGGCAGTGGTCTGGAAACATAGGAAGTGGTGTCTAGAAGGCGAAATGCTTGAAATTAAGATTATGGCAGAAGTACAGTGACAGTCTAAGATGTGTGATCTCGGGGTGGGGGGCTAGCGGAAGTGGGCTGGAAGGCAAGTTTCAGTGGAGGTGAGAAGGTTGAGGAGATGAGAAAGCAAGGTACTGGAGGAGTCGTTTCCCTCCACGTGGGACTCCCCGTGAATTACGACAGAAAAAATGGTGAAGATACAGACAGAGATCCTGGCGCTTGAATCTTCAAGGGGAGGGAGGGGATGAAGGAGGCGCCGTGGAGGACTGTGCCCAGGGCGGTATCACCTGGTGCATTCTCCAGGTCTGGTCTGACGCCGAGCCCTTCAGAGGAGCCGGGACTGTCGTGGAGAAGGGGTCCCCATGGTCTGGAAGCAGCACCAAAGAGGAAGAAAGAGCTTTTGCGGGGCTCAGCCCAGAGTGTATGAGAGAAAACCAACCATGTAGGCTTGGGTTTGAGCATTAAAGAGAAGAGGTGGAGGATACAGAATTTCTATATCCTCCTAGACCAGGAGTTTCTGAAGGCAAAGTGGAAGCCTTTGTGGGATCTAGCACGGGTGTGACATTGGCCAGAGCAGAAAGTGTACAAGTCTGTATGGGGACAAGAGTCTGGAGGATGAGACATGACCTTGGGCCTTGGTCACCAAGAAAAACAGTGTGTGGGGCATGGTGAGATCTGTTCTGATGTTTCTTCAGGGTAGCTTGGTGTTCAGTTCCACTTAGAGCCTATTTCTGGGGCTGGTGTCTTAGATTGTGGTCACGAGAAATAACTACTGGGGAGGGAAGCTTTCCAAGACGGTGCAGAACTCTTCGGTACTCTGTCCTCCCAAGGGTAGGTATCATGGCTAGAAAAGCTTAATATCACCTTAGAGGTCCATGGACCTTTTGGGAAGACTTAAAAATTGACGTATAGTTCATTTAGAATGTTGTGTTAGCTTCTGGTGTACAGCAAAGTGATTCAGTTATACATATATACATACATATATTCTTTTTCATATTCTTTTCCAGTATAGGTTATTACAAGTTATTGAATATAGTTCCAGTGGGAAGATTTAAAATTCTTTCCTTAGGTAAACTTTCAGAGGTCCAGGTTTTGATATTGTCATGGCTGATGTGGTCACTCCTGATTCTCCATTCTACCTCAAATGATTGGCCTCAGCCAATGACGGTAACTGCAGAGCTCACACCAATGACCGGTTTAGGAACAGGAAAGTGACCTAATACTAGTCAGGGCCAACGGAGATGAGACCAAGTCAAAGGCACGGGTGGGGAGTGGGCCTGAGGGAGATTTCAGGGAAAAATTCCAAATTCCCTAAAAGCCATTTAAGAAATGGATAATTTATCTTCTTTCTCTACATGCTTTTGGTTGTGAGTGAGCTTCGTGTATTTAACAAACCTTTAGGATTATGAGAATTATTATGAGCCCTGGCACAGCCTGAGCCATCCTATCTCCAGCTGAGGTTGATGCCAATACACAGAGGGGATCCCGGTGGAGAGAATTGCAGAGACCTGGACGGGAGCTCTGACATCACCCCAGGACATGCCCTATCTTGGGACTTCTTGTTATGCGAGATAACACATTTCCTTATTGTTAAAACTACTTTTAGTTCTGCTTTCCTGTTATTCACAGCTGGAAACATCCTACTGATACCAAGAAGTACTGAAATATGGCCCTTCAGAAAGCTGTGTATTCCCTACACCCACTCCTTAACTCAGCCATGTTACAATAAATCTAAACGCCATCTGGTACTGAGTGTGTATGTGAATGAGTCTTTTTGTGAGAATTAGTCTAATCAACATTCAGGGTTGTTGTGGCCTGAATGATTGTATTCCTCACAATTCATATTCTGAAGTCCTAAACCCCAAGGCGATGGTATTAGACAGCGGGGGCTTTGGGAGGTGATTAGTTCATGAAGGTGGTGCCCTCATGATGGGATTAGTGTCCTTACAAAAGAGGCCCCAGAGAGGTTGCTTGCCTCTTTCTGCCACGTGAGGAGACAATCATCAATGAACCGGAAAAAAGGCCCTCACCAAACCCTGAATCTTCTGGCACTTTGATCTTGGACTTGCCAACCTCCAGAACTGGGAGAAATAAGCGTTTGTTCTTTAAGCCACCCAGTTTGCATCCTGGCGTCCCTGGGCTCATTCTTAAAGCTCAGAGCCAGTTGGGCACCCCACCCTGGGCCCCCTCCTTTGGTGGACGCCGCTGGACTCCTTTCTCAGCCTCTGTGTCACCTGCTGGGCGTGTTCAGCCCCAGAGCACTCCCAGTGCCCTGCTCTGTTCATGCTCAGGCCCCTTTGTCAGATGCTGGAGGCCACCACTGGCCGAGGCTCGTCACCCCCTGTGCTGCCCAGGTGCCTCTTTGTCTCCTGCAAGAGACAACATTTGGGAACATGGTTTCTGACCTGGGTTCAGCCTTATTTTGAGACCCATCTCCCTCTTCTGGGTGTCAGAGTTTTTATTTATAAAATAAATGGTGTGCACAGATGATCTGTGAGGTTCTCGATGGCCTGTGATTACTGTGAATTTTTTCTGAAACATCTGAGTGTGCTAGTCCTCTAGCTGCATGATCCAGACCAGTGGGGAGGGGACCCGAATGGGAACCTTGTCCGATACGGCATAGTGGCCTGTCAGCTTCCTGTCAAACCCCTGCACCCAGTCAATGGCTTTGTGGTAAAGGACATTTCTGAAACCCTCGGCTGATGGCTCTGAGCTGTGAAAGGCACACTCAACACTTGATACTTTTCATGAAGATGAAAGAACTCTCAAGTTCAAGTGACAGAGTCAGTTGATATACGCTGATAGTCATAACACCGTGCTTTTTTGTCTTCAGAAGAATTTTTCACAGTCGTGGCTTTAACCTGACATCCAGACAACAAAGCTCCCTGATGACATTTCATAACAAAATTTAATAACCCCCTTATTGAGTATTTTTGCTGCAGACTTGGATTAACCTTTAACAAATGAAGCTTTAGTTGCCACACTGCCTCAAGAATGTTCTTGCTGTGATGAATGTGTCTAAGTCTGTGTGTCTATAAAGATGCTGGGCGCGGGGAGGTCACATGCATTGGAAAGGCCCCCAGGAAGCTGGGGCTCTACCAAATCAATGATGCCAAGATACCAGGAATGACTTCCAGGGCTCAGAAACCCAATCGCCCTCTGCCACTAAACTACAAAATATAGAAGAAACCCGTTTCTTCAGATATTTAAATACTAGACGCATCTAGACAGCAGAATTGCCCCCTCAAAGATTTCTTTTTAAATGCTCATCTATTTAGAAATTGAATGATGACTTATCGTGGGTCATGGCAGTTGGGAAGGGGGAGGGGTGAAGATGTGGCTGAGCAGCTGGTGTTGTCATGGAAACGAATCCACATTCTATGGCCGGGAAGAATGGGTCCAAAACGTCCCCATTTCCTGTGAATATCTCATAAATGTTACCAAAAAATGTTTAGCTACTATTTAGCAGAGGATAGTCCAGATGTATAAGCTTGAAGGGAATTTGAAAGAAGACCTGCAGAAAGACCAGGATCTTCCCAAACTGGGGCTCATCGCTCTTCCCTCGGGTTTGTTAGATGATATTACAAATCCCCCTGCATGACTTTGCTGCACTGCTCCTGGAGGTCAACAGGAATTTTGATTTCCTATCACTTTATTATGATGGTTTTTAAGCTCTTTTAAGTAAATGAATGTGTAATGCAAATTTGTATTATTTTGTGGTCGTATTGGATAAATACAAAGTTTGAGTTACTTTTTGTCTCTAATTTTTAGAGTTTAACGTTATGACATTTTTTTTCATTTTCAGGTAAGCCAAGCTTCGAATTTTATGACTGACACAAAATAACAGTAAGTAGTACATGCTTCAGTGCGTGTGCATGGTACATGATGTATTTTTATTAAAAAAAAAAAGGTTGTCTAGTATATATACACATACCTAGTATATATTATATATATTCTTAACACTTATTTGTTCTAACAAAACCTTATGTCCCTTATTGTGTACTAAATCTTATGTGCTAAAAATTCTTTTTGAACCACTGTGTCTGTTGGAAATCAAGATCTCTGGCTTCCGGATATCTTTTTAATTGGGAACAGATACGCCCCTAGACATCTTGAGGAACTTCTTTTTGACTGTGGTCTGTGCTCTCTAGACTCTGCACCCCGGTGCCTTTTTGTCTGCTCCCCAGGGAAGTGACTGGTGAGCCTTAGGGGGGGCCAGCACAAAGGTCCCGAGGCCGGGGGTGAGGGGTGACAAGTTATGATTCAAGCCAACACCGCCCAGGAAGGCCTGTCCTCAGGGCTGAGTGGACGCCGGGCAGAGATGGCCTGGCCCCTGGGGTCCTGTGCACTTGTGTGTCTGTGCCTGGCATGTAAGCGATCGTCTTTGCTGAAACCGGACAGGCCCTGGAGCGGGGCGTCCCCTGTAGCCTTGGATTCAGCATCCGCATCACCGACTCCAGGAAAACCTGTTCATGTGCTTCTACACGAGTGCAGAGATGCTGCCCGTACCCCCATGTTTTTCTCCACCCAGCACTGGCACATCCTGTAACAGGAAGGAGAGGAGGACTGGTGGTGCTCTGGGTTAGCCAACTTAGAGGAAAAGGAAGATACGATCAGTGGAGATAAACTATGCGAAAGCGCCTTTGTTTCTTTAACACTCCGTGTTCTGTGGAGGACGGAAGTGAAATGGGCACAGATTCTGGACCCTGGTGTTCCCCTGCCTGGGACTCTGACTATCCCCACGGTGTCTGTGGCCGTGTCTGCATCCAGTTAGGGACCACGTAGAGCAACGTCTCCCGACCACAGACGACACGTAGCAAAGTGAGGAGGGCACGGGCGCGGGGCACCCGACGACTCCCTCTTCTCCTACATGGGGTGTCTGCGGGGCGCTGTCCCTGGCCTTCCCAGGGACCGCAGTCTGCCCGGCTCTGCTCGAGCTGTTTCAGGTCATGGACACTTATATCAGTCCTTTCTCTTTCCCCCCCTATCAGACTTGAAAAACAACCTCTCCCTCCCTTGTTTAAGGATCTGAGAGGCCAGCTGTCACGAATGAAGAGGGGGGCTGCACATCCATCCAAGGAAGCGTGTTCTGAAGGAGACTTCCCTTGGCATCTTTGGGACCACAGGGCTGCGGGAGTTGAAGCCCAGACAGAGCGGCTATTGAATGAAGCTGCCCTGTCCTCACTGTGACTCAGACGCTTAGCACTTGCTTTCCCGAGGGGCCCGGCCTGGTGCTGCGTCCCTAGAGTGAGTGGGGGCTTTGCAGACCTCCACCCAGGCCGCAGCATCCCATTCTCAGGCTCCATGGGGACGGATCGGGCCAAGGTGAGCAGGGCCCGAGGCCAGCGTGGGGAGGGACACCAGCTCCTCCCGGGCTCACTCCCAGCCACACTGCTTTTTGGTAAACGGCCGGGGAAAGAGATCCCAGGGGAGAGGCAGTCCTCTTCTTGAGTGCAAGGTTGCCGCAGTGATCTGGTCGGAGCGCTCGGCTTGAGGAGACTGTGGGAAAAGTAACAGAATGGAGGTCCAGGTGGACAAGAGACAGTGATGAACACTCATGTTTCTTTGTGTCCGGCTGTCTCACTGTTGGCATGGACGCTCCACTTGACCTTACTCAGCAGTTGAAGGCTAGGGATTCCACTGCTCATGGGCCAGTGCTGCAGTTTTATTTCAATTTTCTTCCACACGAGAGACTGCACACGTGAATGAAAATGCTTTACCATTAGGAGTTTATCCACTAATGATGCATGCTTGTAATGCAGTCTGACTGAAGCAATGGAAATATTAAAATAAAGAAAAAGCCTGTCAATAATTACATATCTATGTATACACACGTACCTATATCTACATATCTATAGATAGATAGATCTCAGAGAGATAGATATTTCTATACCTCCAAAAGCAGCTGCTTTTTTTTTTTTTTTAATAGATTAGCTGTTTAAGTGGTCAAGGGCAGTTAAGCTTAATTAATGTGAACTTGGCCCCTGAAGTTAATAAACTCTCCCATGGGGGCTGTGAATTGGGAGGGTGAAAGGAAGTAGTCTATTTAATAGCTAATCTGATGGCTAATGCTTTCCTACTGTATCGTTTTCTAGATTTTGCATACTAACAATGAACTGTTGCTTTGAATTCTTTTAAAATTTAGGTTTAAAACATTTTCTGTTTTGTAAAACTGAAAAAGGAATTAACACACCTTTCATGGGAGATGTGAGGGTTTTTCTTTTTTTAACTTAACTATTACAACATTTTTCTTCTTAACCCAGAAAGCAAACGTCTACCTTTTGGATTAGTAACACTTTGACTGAGTCACATACTGATTTTGAGTTATTTCAGCTAAGATGAAGGAAAGCCTCATAAAGTGCAGGGAAAGCCCAGGTTCCCTGGCCCCTAAGGCTGTTTTTAGTAATAAGAGGTTAGAGATCTGTAGCCAGTTTTGGCTTCTGAACCTAATATTTGACAGAATTAAAAAGCTTCTTTAGGTACCTATTTCCTGCCAAGGAGAAAGCTTAAAACTCAAAAACTTAGGGATTTAAATGTATTGATTAAAATTCAGTGGTGGGAAAACAAGGAAGAACGTTTGAGGATTTGCTTCATAATCATGTGCCGGTCATGATACACATTTTTTACAACACTTTACTGAGGTAAAGTGAACAAGTCTAAGTATAGAACTCAAGGACATCATACGTACGTAGATAGCCACGTGACCGCCACATAGATCAAGACTTAGAACCTTTCTGTCTTTTTCATGTACTTATTTGCCATCCTTACATTTTTTATGATTATATTTTCATTGTTGGTTTGTAGGAATTCTTTACATATTATTCATACAAATCCTTTGTTAAATATATGTATTGTGAATGTTTTCTCCCAGTCTGTAGATTGCCTTTTTACTTCTTAGTGATGATTTTGATGTGCAAAAGTTTTACATTTTGATGAAGTCTATTTTATCGTGTTTTTTTTACTTTATAATTAGTGCTTTTTGCATCTTAGCCAAGAAATCTTTGCCACAGTTCCCAAACACATCATTCTATGATTTCCTCCAAAAAACTTTACAGTTTTAGCCCTCACATTTAGATATTAGATTCATGTCCATTGAGAACTAATTTTGTGGGGGTGTGTGTACAGTGTGGGTAACAAAGATATCCAATTATTCTTATACTATATTGAAAAGAGTTTTCTTTCCCCTGCTGAATTTCATTGGTGTCTTCGTTGAAATCAAGTGATCATATTGTGTGGGTATATTTGTGGACTTTCTATTCTGTTCCCTTGACCTACTTGTCTATTCTTATGCCAGTACCATCACATTCTTAATTAGTACAGCTTTATAGTATGTTTTGAAATATGGTAGTGTAAATCCTCCTCCTCCTTTTTCTCTTATTCATCTTCTTATTCCTTTTCCTCCTCCTTCTCCTCTTCTTCTTCAAGATTGTTTTGGCTATTTGGATCTTTTGCATTTCATATACATTTTATAATTAGCTTGTTTATTTAAAAAGTAGCTCCAAAGCAAATGCAAAGCTCAAAGGCAAAAAGCAAGGGGTTTAGACAGAGATGGCATTGAATCTATAGACCGACTTGGGCAGACTTGACGTCTTAATAATATTGAGTCTTTCCATTCATAAATATGGTATTTCTCGCCATCTATTCATGTCTTTGTAAAATTCACTCAGCAATTGTAGTGTTCAGAGTGGAGGATTGGCACATCTTTCATTAATTTTATTCCAAGGATTTGATGATACTGTAAATGATATTTTTTATTGTGATCCAATATATGTAACATAAAATGTATCATTTTAACCATTTATGAATGTACAGTTCGGTGTCATTAAGTCCCCACACTAACTGCAACCATCACCACTATTCAGCTCCAGAACTTTTTCAACATCTTACACAGAAACTCTGTCCCCATTAAATAATAACTCTTCACTCCCACCCCCAGCCCCTGGCAGCCCTATCTCTACTTCCTGTCTGTGTGAATCTGACTGTTCTAGGGACCTCATATACGTGGACTCATACAGTATTTTTCCTCTTGTGCCTTATTTCACTTAGTATAGTGTCTTTAACGTCCATCCATGTTGCAGCCTGTGTCACGATTTAATTCCTTTTTCTGGCTGAATAATATTCCATCGTACATATTATCACATACTGTTTATCTGATCATCTATCAATGGACATGAAGATTATTTTCACCTTTTATCTATTATGAATAAAGCTGCCATGAAGATTGGTGTACATATATCTGTTCAAGTCCCTGTCTTCAATTTTTTTGTTTATATTCCAGAGGTGGAATTACTGGAATGTATGGTAATTTTGTGTTTAATTTTTTGAGGATGTAAATGATATTTAAAAATTTTGTTTTTCAATTTTTTGTTGTTAGTATTTAAAAATAAAAATAATGTAAAAAAGAATGTATATATATATATATGTATAACTGAATCACTTTGCTGTGCAGCAGAAATTAAGACAACATTGTAAATTAACTGTACTTCAATTTAAAAAATGAATTTTGGGGTGTTGACTTTATACCCTGTGACACTGTTAAATTCACTCACCTAGTCCTAAAATTCTGTAGATCCCTTTGGATTTTCTACGTAGACAATCATGTCTTCTTTGAATAAAATAGTCTAACTTCATCCGTAATTATATTAATGCTTTTTTTTTCCTTTTTGCCTTATTTCATTAGCTAAGACCTCCAGTGCCATGTTGACAGAAATGGTGAGATTGGACATCCTTGTTATATGCTCAAGCTTGGGGGGAAGGAATGTAATAGTTCATGATTAAAAGTTATCTGAGCCATAGAATTTTTTTGAGGCAACCCTTTGTTTATTTGAGAGAGTATTCGTATAGTCCCAGTTTGCTGGGGGTTTTAAAAAATACCATGAATGGGTATTAAATTTAGTAAATTTTTAGGGTTTTCAATTATCTGAATATGATAATTTGAATGTTATTCATTCAACAAATATTTATTGAATATTTACTATATGCCAGTATACAGCAGTCAACAAAGCATACAAAGTCACTGCCCTTTTGGAGCTTACATTATAATGTATGGAGACAAACTATAAACAAACATAAACAGATACAGTATATATTATACTAGAAGGAGGTGATTGCTGTAAGGAAAAATAAAGCAAGGAAAGGGGCTGGGGTGTGATTGTTAGAGGGAGAGGTTGCAATTTTAAATAAGGAGATCGGAGAAGGACTTACTGAGTGGCTATTTGAGGTGAAGGTGTTGAGTGAGGAAGTCTGGCAGATATCTGGGAAAGGTTTGGCCGATATCTGGAGAAAGTCTGGCGGATATCTGGAGAAAGTCTGGCGGATATCTAGGGAAAGTGGCCGATATCTAGGGAAAGTCTGGTGGATATCTGGGAAAAGTCTGGTGGATATCTGGGGCAAGTCTGGCGGATATCTGGGGAAAAGGTGTTCTAGTCAAGTGGAAGAGACAAAGTTTGAAGGCAGAGCTCTACTCTGTGTGTTTGGGGACAACAAGAAAGGCGGGGTGGCTGGAGAGGAGCAACTGATGGGTGGGCTAATAGTGGTGGTAGTAGCAGTAGGAGTAATAGAAATAATAATATAACAATTGTAAATACCAGTTGTCTAACAGTTGCTTTTTTAGGCACTGCTCCAAGTTCATTAAACAGTGACAGCAAGAGATGAGGTCAGGGAGGTAAAGTGAGACAAATGGGTTATCAAGTCACATGGTGTTCTTGTTGGCCAGAATAAGAACTCTGGACTCTGAGCGATGTGGAGCCACTTTTAGGTTTTGAGCAGATCAATGACGATCCAACTTAAACGTTAATAGGGGCACCGAGGCTGCTGTGTTGAGAACAGGTGAAGGCTGAAGCAGGAGGGCCAGTGAGGAAGCTGTTGTAATCGGCACAGCGCTCGGTGCCTTGGAGGTGGGGAGCAGTAGTTAGAATCTGGATATGGTTTAAGAAGAGAACTGACTATATTCGCTATTGGATTGGAAACCGGTGAAAGAGAAAGAATATACAAGGATGACTCAGAGGATTTTGTTGAGTGGCTAAAATGAGGTTTCCACTGACTGAAGTGGAGAAGAGGTTTATCCGAGTGGGGTGAGAACTAGATTTTGATACAGTAAATCTATCCTTTTGCTCAATTTTCAACTCTACTGCAAGAAAGAACCACGGTAAGTTAGAAAAATAGGTTAAAAGTCATAGTACTTAAATTCAGCACTTTTGAAAATCAGTCTTTAGATTGATCATTTCTCTAGGAATCCAGATGTGACCTTAGGATATTGGCTGCAACTTTTTCCCCTGTTTCTTATGGCACCTGCTTACTCTTCTAATATTAAATTTATGACCTTCAGATCTCTGAATTTCATAAACAAGTATCCTTTAAAAGGGTTTGGAGATTGACATAAGATTGCCAATTTTTTAATTTTCTTAACTGTGTTTAAACTATAAGTTTTATTTGATCTCAACCTCATTTCATGAATGGAAGGTTTTTGCGGGGTTTTTTTTCACCAAAAACAAAAAGAAAGAGAGGAACAAAGTGTCCCACAGCCACTTAACTTTTGTGACTTCTCTCCAACTACATACGTTCAAAAGTGAATACTTTAAAGAGTGTGGGAGTCTGTCAGATGTTTCCGTGGTTCTACCTACAGAGTATGTGCTCTGGAGTGATGAGGGTGTGGAAGATGTGACTCTTCCCTTTTCCTGCTAGGGCTGCGTGTACAGTGAATCTTCTGTTCCTCTAAGTCCCGTGTTCCTCAGCATTGTGTCATTCAAGTCTTTAAGAGGTTTGTTTGCTTGTTTTTAATTTATTTTATTTTATTTTATTTTTTCTGTTTTGTAATAGTTCAAGATAATTTTTTTAAACATCTTTATTGGAATATAATTTCTTTACAATGGTGTATTAGTTTCTGCTTTAGAACAAAGTGAATCAGCTATACATATACATATATCCCTATATCTCTTCCCTCTTGCGTCTCCCTCCCGTCCTCCCTATCCCACCCCTCTAGGTGGTCACAAAGCACCGAGATGGTCTCCCTGTGCTATGTGGCTGCTTCCCACTAGCTATCTATTTTACATTTGGTAGTGTATATATGTCCATGTCACTCTCTCACTTTGTCCCAGCTTACCCTTCCCCTTCCCCGTGTCCTCAAGTCCATTCTCTAGTAGGTCTGCGTCTTTATTCCCATCTTGCCCCTAGGTTTTTCATGACCATTTTTTTTTTTTTAGATTCCATATATATGTGTTAGCATACGGTATTTGTTTTTCTCTTCCTGACTTACTTCACTCTGTATGACAGACTCTAGGTCCATCCACCTCATAACTCAATTTCGTTTCTTTTTATGGCTGAGTAATACTCCATTGTATATATGTGCCAGATCTTCGTTATCCATTCATCTGTCGATGGACACTTAGATTGCTTCCATGTCCTGGCTATTGTAAATAGAGCTGCAATGAACATTATGGTCCATGATTCTTATTTATTTATTTATTTATTTATTTATTTATTTATTTATTGCAGTACACGGGCCTCTCACTGCCGTGGCCTCTTCTGTTGCGGAGCACAGGCTCCGGACGCGCAGGCTCAGCAGCCATGGCTCACGGGCCCAGCCGCTCCGCGGCATGTGGGATCCTCCCAGACCGGGGCACGAACCCGCGTCCCCTGCATCGGCAGGCAGACTCTCAACCACTGCTCCACCAGGGAAGCCCCATGATTCTTTTTGAATTATGATTTTCTCAGAGTATATGCCCAGTAGTGGGATTGCTGGGTCGTATGGTAGTTCTATTTTTAGTTTTTTAAGGAACCTCCATACTGTTCTCCATAGTGGCTGTATCAATTTACATTCCCACCAACAGTGCAAGAGGGTTCCCTTTTCTCCACACCCTCTCCAGCATTTATTGTTTGTAGATTTTTTGATTATGGCCATTCTGACCGGTGTGCGATGATATCTCATTGTAGTTTTGATTTGCATTTCTTAATGATTAATGATGTGGAGCATTCTTTCATGTGTTTGTTGGCAATCTGTATATCTCCTTTGGAGAAATGTCTATTTAGGTCTTCTGCCCATTTTTGGATTGGGTTGTTTGTTTTTTTGTTATTGAGCTGTGTGAGCTGCTTGTAAATTTTGGAGATTAATCCTTTGTCAGTTGCTTCATTTGCAAATATTTTCTCCCATTCTGAGGGTTGTCTTTTCATCTCGTTTCCTTTGCTGTGCAAAAGCTTTTAAGTTTCATTAGGTCCCATTTGTTTTGTTTGTTTGTTTTTTAAAATATTGTGGCACTTAAAGGAAAGCCAAGTATTTCATCAGTTATGCTCAGCCACAGAGCTAACAATCTATTCCATGCTATAGGAAAAACAGGCTGTGATTGGCTTGGACTTCATTTTGTACCTTCTTAAGGAATTCTGAAGGGTAATTTTGGCTGGATGTAATTTTTGCAATGAGGAATCACTTTACCCCATCCTAAGATACGGTTCCACTATGGTCTCAGAACAAAGGATAATCCTTTACATAGAATAGTTCAGCCTATGGAAAATACATTTCATTGCCCTTATTTTTCTCATTTTGTTGTAGGTGGGTAAATATTTCATTATGGATATTCCTCCATTCTCAGACCTGCAATTGAAAATCAGTAATTTAAGGGAATTGTTTAGTTTCCACAAATGAAAACATGTGGGATCTTGGTTATCAGGCAGTGGAAAAAGTACCATCTCCTTGCTCCCTGGTGTTCTTTAGAGATAGAATGGAAAGGTCTCACATGTGTCAGGGCTGGGCACAGAGACATACACATCTTTGGGGAAAACAAATGTTAGTACCTACCTCTTGCTTCATCATCCTTCCCTCCTTAATCCCACTTCTAAATGTCACAGCTGGGTATTTGTGGCTGTGGCTAGATCAGGAGATGTCAGTCGGTGGAGACAGCTGAGTCTTGAGTTAGAGCTCAGGTCTCTCTGAGGTGTCAGAGTGGAGAACAGGCAAGTTCAAGTGTGAAAGGAGAGTTGAGCCGGCATCCTAAGACATAAACCTTGTTGGCAAATGTGGGCAAGAGAAGTCCAAGTGACGGCTGGTTGTTGATACTAGGGGTCAATTGGATATCAGGAAACAGGTGAGCAGTGGACACCAGCTGAGAACAGTGATGTCATTCAAGTCAACAAACGTTTATAGAGTCACTGCTACGTGCAGCTAAGTGCGCTCAGATTTCTGAGCTGGGAACAGCCTAGCATGGGAGAAGTATAACTGACGTTTGATTGCTGACCTTGGGCAAGGACAATCAATCTCTGCTCTGGCTTTAGTAACCCAGTTTGGGCAGATAAGACTCAGTGAGAACTGTGATGGGGGTGGGGTGGGGGATGATCAATTTTTGCCTGTGCTGATGATTGTAACCAAAGGCAGGGCCCCTGGGAGACCCACAACTTAAATGCTCCACGTGGGTGGGCCATCCCCATTCTTGTCTGTCCCCCCCACTCCCACCCCCACCCCTGGTGCTAGGTTTCCTTTTTTCTATGTGTTTCCAAAGCAGAATTCTTTCACGCTGACTTTACTCAATAGAGGTCTTAACCTAGAGTCTGGGTTGAAGGGACACGCTGTTATAGTCTGGAGCCATGTGGGCCTTGACAATCAAGTTCTTGACTTGATAAGTGAAGTTCCATTATTTTGATTGTGCACCCCTCCCCGCAACCACCCACCTGTGAAGCAGCCATTGACCTCGAGACATTACAGAATATTAAGCACATGAATGAAACTGAAAGAGACAGAGGTCGGGTTTCGTTCGTTCTTTTTCTTACTGGGTCAACAATGAACCACTCTGAGAAGAGCAGAGCTGAAGTAATCCATCAGAACTTGGTACTGGGCTTCTGGGAGCCCCAAGTCCAGCAAACCTCTTCACTCGAGTGTTTGTCTAGGAATCGGGAAAAAAGAAGCTTGAGGGTCGGTTTATTTGATGTTTCCAACTAAGAGTAATTACATAAATACTAGAAATTTTGCAGGGGAAAAAACCCTTCATTTTCACTAAATGATCGATCTAATAGTCAAGAGATACTTGAATACATAGAGATTAGAACTGGATATTTTGGACTTTCTGCATGCAGAACTGTTCTTTTCAGAAGCCGTCCCCAAAGTCTGGGAATTTGTTTCTGGTTAGAAGTCTAGTATTCAGACTAAGGTCGCATCCTCCTTAAGAAAAAACCCACAGCTGGGTGCCCGCTGCAAGTAAAGAGTGATGTTCTTCAACCCTATGTGATCAGCCCTCTGTCTCTGCAGTTCCGCGTCTGTGGATTCAACCCAACTGGGATCAAACATATTCGGGAAAAAAAATTCTAGAAAGTTCCAAAAAGCAAAAATTGAATTAGGTTCGGGCCAGCAACTATTTACATAGCATTTACATTGTATTTGTAACTATTTACACAGCATTTACACTGTTTTTAGGTATTATAAGTAATTTAGAGATGATTTAAAATATACGGGGTGAATAGGTTATAGGCAAATACTGTGTCACTATGTATAAGGGACTTGAGCGTCCCTGGATTATGGTGTCTGCGGGGTTCTGGAACTGACTGTACACACCTGCGCAAGGCCAGTCAACCTCAGAACCGGACCCAACTGCATAGGCTCCTCTAGGTGGAGAGGTCTCCTGATAGAAAAGCTGACAGTTGTTTTTTGAGGACGAGGAACTATTGGCAAAATCTGTTTTGTGAACCAATAAGCTACCTTTAAGATTATGAAAATGAAATGCAGAGAAAAGCATTCAGCAACCAACTTTAACTTTTGGGTGGGGAAACCCCTCACACCCCCAGGGCCTCCCTTGCAGAGGCCCAGCGAGAACCTCTGAGAATCCTCAGGACAGGCCTGGACCCTGGGGGACCTACCCCGACCTGGGGCCTGGGCTGTGGGAGTGCCCATCCCGTCCTGGAAACAGCACCGGGCGGGGTTTGCCCATGGAGCCAGAATTCCCGGAGCCGCATCCCTGTCCTCTCCGAGTGAGGCCTGGAGACGGTTTCCAGGGCCAGTTCCGTTTCAGACTGTTTCTATTTTAAAGCCTGGAGACAATGAAAGACTAGTGTCTGGTGCCAGTGTTTTTTGGTTTTTTTTTTTCCTTTTTTTCCACAGTTCACGCTATTCTTAGAAACAGTTGAGCCAGTGGTGGTGGAGGCCGAAGGCTCTGGAACCTTTTCCTTCATGTGGCAACAACTTCTTTTTCGTGAGGCTGATGCGGCTTGGATTTGCTTCTTCCCTGGGAGCACACACACTGAAGACTTTGCACACGAAGCAGGAAGGACAGGCATCAGGGTGGCAGGCAGAGGAAAAAGCAGGACTGGCTTTCCGAGGCTGGCCGCTTTATTTATAGCTCCTAAAATGGTGTTTGTTCAACTCTCCTGAACTTTTGTGGACGTTCAAATATGGGAACTGTGCTCATAAAAATGCTAATTATATTTCTCAAAGTATTTTTAACCATCTGTGACGCTGAGGCTGCATTTTGGCAAAATAGCCTTTGAATATGGTCCTATGGAATTAAAGAAATTAATCCTCCCAGATTTTGTTGAGCACTTACTATGTATGACACAAGTTTACATAAGGTATAGTTTTTGTCTTCATGGAAAAGAAGTAAGACATCCACATGGATTTCTACTATAAAAATAACCAGGGAACATTATTACCTCAAAGCATATATTACAAAGGCCGTTTCCGTGTTGAACTAGGAACATTCCAGAATGATTCAATGTTTGCTTTTGTGTATGTTTGAAATTCTCCACAATAAGAATTAAAAGCTATAAGAGTGAAAGAAAGAATAGTATACATTTTGAAATCATTAAACAGGAAAAACCCTGTAGAGTCACTTAAATGATACTTTAAATGAATATTTAACATCTTAGTTGCATATATTAGAAAATGAGAAAGATTAAAAACTCATGAGCTAAGTACTGTCCACGATACAGTAAAAACACAACCACAGAGCAAGCAGATAGAAAGCAGAAGGAAGGAAATCATAAAGATAAGGGTAGCAATTAATGGGCTAGAAAACAAAGTAATAATACAGAAAATCCACCAAACTAAAAGCTAATTCCTTGAAAAGAGTGATAAAACAGTCTCTGGTGAGAACGACCAAAAGCAGGAGGGAGGAAGGCGTGATAGAGAAATAGGACATAACTACAGAGGCAGATTTCCAAGCCTATCAGAGCATACTATGAATAAGTCCTTGACAGCATGCTGGAAACTTTGAGAAACTGGACAGTTTCCTAGAAAAATGCCAGTTACAAAAAACTGATGACACAAAAAGATGGAATCTACCTATAATCACAAAAGAAGTGAATCAATGGGGCTTTCCCCCAGCCCCTTCCTCTGCAGAAAACAAGCCAGACGCAGCCAAGATTACAAAATCTTCAAAGAACAGATAAGCTCGACTTTGCATAAACTTTTTCAAAGAATAGAAAAAGGACAACTCCCCACATCATTTTGTATATATAGCCTTGATAATAAAACTGAACAAGTAAGGTAAAATAAAGCAAAATTGTAAGCCATTGACAATTATGAATATGAAGGCAATGATCTGAAATAAATTATTAGCAAACTAAATCCATCAAAATATTTTTCAAAGACATTTTTGCCCAATGAGTGTTTATCTCAGTGTTGCAGGATAACTTGCATTAGGAAATCTTTTAATGTAATTTACCACATTTGAACATTTAAAGATATGCAAACATTACTATACATTGCTTAAAGTTTTATGTCTATGTAAAATATAAAACACAATCAAGTTATTTTTCATCGCTGGTGGTGGTGGTTGAGGACTGAAGTGTGTGCTTCAACTGTCACTGGATTTTTTTTTCTTAAAAAAGAAAAAGGTAACTGAAGCCAAGCTTCAGTTAAGGCAAACAGTTCTTAGAACCAGTGCATGAGCCCATTTTTTTCTGAAGTTTTGAACGATTACACAAGTAAACATTTTAAATTTAAGACAAAAAGAAAAAAGATAAAATTCAAAACTTAAATAAATTAGAACCTGCACTGTTCTATTGATATTTTCCATTTTTATTCACTGATCTACCAGAAAATGTTCAGTTTATAACTGATTTTGCTTGTTAGACCAAGATTCTGAAGGGAAGGTCTTCCTGGCTTTTCTTCCATAAAGTGTTAATCGTGTCTGTGGTTAACATTTTAGAATTCTTGTTTTCCACCTATGGGGAAAAAGTGATATATTAAATAGATGTTTGAAACAGAGAAAAGATTAATCTTCTCATCAATAACCATCATAACCCCACTCCAGACACAAACGGTCCACTCTCTCTGTGCCTTTTTACTTCCTCCAATGCCCGGGGCTTATCGATGTGCTTCTGAGGTTGTAGCTCACTTCTCTCTGCTTTCTGATCCCTTCTCGGGTTTCATCTGCTTTGTCCCTTCATTAGTCCCCACATCCGGTGTCTCCTCTCCTAATTATCCCACCAGGAGGGCCTGACTAGTCACATATATTAGAACATGTTACCTGGTTGTCGAAGTGAAAGCTCTGCCGAGAATATCTGCGCAGAGCAGTAGTTGCACATAGACGAGTGTTCCAGGAAAAGACAAAAGAGCAGCTGAGGGTGTGGCAAGTGATGGGGCGGCATAACGGTGACACATTAAAGGCTGTGCAGAGCGTGGAGCGCCCACCTCTGACTGAAGAAGTGACAGAGGAGTACGTGAAGGAATAGGCATTTGGACTGAAGCATGAAGGGCCTGGAAGAACTTTGCCTGTGGGAGCTGACGGTGGAAATAACAAGAGTTGAGACCAGGAAACAAAACAAAAGAAGGGCTGTAAATAGGGTGCTGTAAATGGTTTGGTTCCAATGTCTTCAATCAGGAGATCTCAGTCTCCTCCCAGGAAGCCCATTCTACCTCTGACTCTAGGTTAAATAATTCCTCCTATTGAGCCCAAATCTGTTTTTCTGAAGCTTTCTGGATCTAGCTCTGGAGACAAGAGCCAGCTCCTTCCATGGGCGATGTTTGAAGATCGCCGTCACCGTCTGGCACTCCTCACACACTATCTTCTCTTGTCTATACCACACATTCCTTGTAGCTTCAAGGCTTCCTCAGATGCTGTGTTTTCCCATCTTTTCTGGGTGCTTTCCAGTGTGCCATTTCCCTTTGCTGCATCTGCCTTTGAAAATATAACACCATGAAATGAACAGGATACTGTAGGTACCAGAAGGCTGGAGAATGGGATGCCCGCCTCCATCTTTCTAGACTGTAAATACCTGTAATCATAACTTGAGATGGTTTTGGCTTTTAGGTCCATGACATCACACTGGGAAGCTGAGAGCTTCCTGCAAATGCACCTGTCAATTGTTATTCATTTATTTACATGTGATATCTGTGCTTGGACATAGCTAGCTAATGTGACGTTGGTATGTGAATTAGAAAAAGGCGCCCTCTCTGGGGGAGCTATTAGGAAAAAGTACCCCCTGTGGGATGATGTAGACAATGGTTACAGCTTGGCAAGCAAAGCAGGGCTGGATTTGGACCCCTGCTTGCTCCCTGGCCCTGGTACCTTTATGCAGTTCAAAGGCATGCCAATTAGTGAAGTGCCCTCTTACTGTGTTTGTAAAATTTGTTTCCTCCTTCCCGCCTTCCCTTTCTTCTTCCTTTCTTTCCCCCCTTTCTTTCTTTTTTCCTTCTCTCCCTCTTTGTTTTTGAATTAAAGGCCTTACATTTCTGGTCATTATATTTCATCTTGTTATAGCTTGTCCATTTTTCAGCCTTTCAAGTTTTGCCTTCTCATTTGCATGTATTTGCATCTCTTCTTTGTCCCGTTACCAGTAAACTAGATCAACCTTCCTTCTCTATGTGCTTCTGAACTTTCTGCTTCTGACCTTCCCCTCTTTATGTGAATCAAGAGCAAAATAAATATCTTTTGAGCTGAGAACTTTTAAATTCTCTTTAAACTTAACAAGGTTTAAGGAAGTTGACTTTTCTCATTTAGGCCACCACAGAGCACTGAGTAGAGTTCCCTGAGCTGTTACAGTAGGTTCTCATTAGTTATCTTAAAAAAAAAGAAAGAAAGAAAGTTGACTTTTTAATCTTGTCTATTTCCCTGCAGAGATCAACAGAAATATCTTAAAATGAAAAGATCTAATGGGACGAGGGGCAAAAGTTTAATAAGTACGTTGGTGTTTTCATGCATGGTGTGCTAGTCACTAATTCCTGACTGCCTTGCATGGCGGAAGCTCCGCTAGACTTGACATTTCTCCTTTAACTTTGAAGGTTATTGTCACCCACCTCTCTGTCCACAGTGTGTAGCCCTGGCGGTGTCCACCCATGTCTGTGTGGGCACTGGGGGTTCAGACCAGGCGGTGAGTTAACAAACAGCCTTGAAGGCTGCTGGGAGCAGACACTGGGTTAGATGCATCCACATATGCTCTACCATTTAATATTCAGGTCAACCGTATGGGGTGTTACTCCCATTTTACAGAGAAGTAAACAGTCTCTAAGAAGTGTGTGACCTGTCCAGCCTCTGAGTGGTAGGTCTCCTGGTTACAGACACGAGCTTTTTCACTAATTGAAATATTTGGTCCACTTAAGTTCACTTTTGTTCATTTCTCACCAACTCTTGCGGCTTTCATGTCCAGAACTGGAAGGAAATGGTCATGTTGTCAAAACTAACAATGCGGGTAGACCCTCCATCGTAGATACAGTCTCATAGGCTTTAACAGTTTGTTCTTTATTTCTGACAGGTGATAATACTTTGAGAATAGTGTTAGAAAAATGAGGAAAATGCTTTCTGGTGGGGAAAGCTTGGAGAAGATCCAGGAAGACTGTTACACCTTTACCTCCAGTTTTGAGAAAATCTCTTCTCTTCAGGTGGGATCATGTGAGTCCAATCCTCAGCAGCCACAAGAAGCTGAACTCAGACTCTCACAAGCCCTACTGCTCTATAGGAAGAATCCTCTCCCAACTTCAGAAAAAGAACCCACTGGGTGAGATCAGACTACAGCACAAATGCCCCGTGTTCCAGGCGTGTTGGAGGGACAGCTGCTTTCTTTCGTGCTTTTCTTTTTACTTGGGTGAGGGCTCGGGTGAAGGAGCCTTTTATGTTCTTAATTCCTAGTGCTGTGGTTTAGATGGCTCCTGCTTGTAACAGACTGTCTTCTTAATTTAAAAATGTTCCATAACTAACCTTCTGCCCCAGAGTTATATCTGCCCACCCCTCCCTCAAGAACGTCGCCAGCCAAAGTTTTGCAACTGAGAGGTTTGTTGGGTCAGTGGTATTTTTTCTGGTGGGGCTGGAAGTCCTGGGTCCTCCTCCACTCTGGCTTCTTAGGGTGCTGGGGGTAGGAAGCATCTTCCACCTTTGAGCTGATGATGCGATCTTTGCTCACCAGAGGTCCTAGAAGGAAGACAGAGGACACTCCTCTAGCCAAGGTCAGAGGTTGGCTGCCCATGTGGGATAAAAGGGCAACAGAAGAGGGACACTGTAATTGGATAAATCTGTCAACTTTGCACATTTCCGGTTTCCTACCTGTTCATGTAGATACAATCTGTCCTCTTTCTCAGCTACTTCACATCAGGTTCTCTGAATCACAGCCGGGTCTCTCTGCAGTTTTGGGTCCAGCACCCATTTCTGGAGCGCTCTGTGAGCCAGATGCTGGGCTGGATTCTGAAGGTGCTGGATTCTGAAGCTGCCGAGGAGATAAGACCATGCCTGGCCCTCGAGGACTTTACACTTTAATCGGGGAGACAGACAAGCGTGAAGGTAGAGGCCATCTCAGCTACTACTCACTTTATTCTTAATACATTTTCTGGTTTATGTTTTTCTCACCTCTTAGTGCAGATTCCAGCTTTCTTGGGAAGACTTCCCAGACTTACCTCCCTTGGGTTCAAACATGATGGTCGTCCATGTTGTTACTGGGGGCTCAGATCTGGCTCTTAATCCGTCCTGCATGGTTTGAGGGGAAACCAGGGATGGGCAAGGGAACCTGGGTCTGCTCCCTGATCCCACATCTTCTTGGCTGTGTGGCCGCGCCTCAACCTTGATCCTCCGTTCCTTCATCGTAAAAGGAAGGGGATACGTGTACTTCACAGAACTCACGAGTATCTGGGAGATAATGTATATAAGATAATGTACCACACGTTACCTGTGTCAGAGTAGTCGCTCATTAAATATTAGTTTTCCCCTTCTTTTCTTCATATCTCTATTTCTTCATCTATTAAAGGGTTAGTCTATCATTTCCAATTTCTCGTCTGCCTCCAAGATGCTGAGATTCTGATATATTGATACTTAGTTATTGCAAAAATAGTTATTTCATGTGTCTGTTTTATTTTTCAAGCAGTATCATGAGTTTCTTGAGAGTTGTTATAATTTTGTGCTCCAGGCAGTGGTGGGTTTTCTGTGTATGCAGTGGATAGCATTCATCTACGTGTCGTTACATACCTATCATGTCTGTTTGTCTTGTTTTCTGTTAAAAAACACAGACTCCTTGAGAAAACTTCTTGGCCGTATCCCCTCTGCACTGTTGTACACTGTTGTGCAAAGAGGAGATTAATAAATATCAAGAGTGGATTGGACTACAGGTTATCCTCCATTGAAGATCATGCTTCCTTTAAACATTATCTCTAGAATTGTTTATGTTCACAATAATTAATCTTCCATAGAAACTTTCAGTTAGCGTAAAGCGTTCCTCAGATATCCTATCCTAATAATAACGTTTCCGAGTTGTCGTCATTTTGTTCATTTGATATATTCTTTAAGAGTTTGCTCATGAGCTGTTGAAATTCAAGTACTTGCCATAATTGAATTTCAAATCTTATCTCTCTTTTATAATCTGATATGTATTCCTACTGTGCTTTGGCTCCAAATATAATAAAAATCACATTTCAGAAATCCAAATTTTATCTCAAGGGAGATTTCTGCTCTTGTTAATGAACAGTTTGTATACATTGAACACTTCTGAAAAAGTTTAGTCAAATGGTCCTCAAGCCTCTTACTCTTTGGAAGGTCATTACGGTCTATACTAAATACAAAACAAACAGCAAACCCTGTTATTAGAAATTCTCCCTGAGACCGAACAAGTTGAATATTTAAAAAATGACACTCTGCCATTGCTCGGAGAACTGAATTCTCCCGGTAAATACATATTCACTTATTGTTTTCCCAGACAGCAAATACGACCGAGGTATTACAGCGTTTCCTTGTTTGTACTCAAATAGTAAAAGTACTACCTCTTTAAATGAGATCTTATCCTGGTTAACAATTTAGTTAATAATTAGTTAGTTTAAACCCCTTCTAGAACTTAACACTTGATCTAAGTGCATCCTTGGCCCCTGCTAGTCTCAAGGAGTTATTTGGAGACTTTCAAAAAACCTCAAGTTGAGGAACGTCTAGGCGAGAGCTGTCACACGTGAACCTTTTTTCCCCCTTTTTCTTGAAAAGAGTAAAAGTTTGATAGATAAACCATATATTACATCTCCATATTGCCTTTAAATCACTCCGCTTGTGTCAAGGACTAATTCTAAATGCTTTGGTTTCTAATGGCTATACAGCAGTTGATAGCTTGACAGGACTGTGGCTCTTTGTGTGCCTGTGTGTGTGTATCTGTGTGCACCACATATTAAAGTAAATGATTTTGTTACCTAATAGCTTCTGGACTAGCTTGAGATATTAAGGCTTAATTTACTCGGTCTAATTAAGCATGCTTAACTCCAGGTTTCTGGAAAAAAAAGCAGCCTATGTATAAGATAAAAGAAGGAGCGACCCTGGCCTTCCCCCACCTCCCATCCCTCCCTGCTCTCATGGCCTGACTGCTCTTTTCCAGCGTGCAGCAGGCGCAGGACTTTGGAAGCTCATGCCCCTCGGGTCAGGACCTGGCTGTCCTGAGCACCCATGGTTTTGAAGCCTTTGTTTGATCTTATAAGACATATTTTCAGAGTTAAGATATATGTTTATATATGTATATATAGCTGTTTTATTCTTATAACAACTCTGTGAGGGAGGAACTATGATTTTCCCCCATATTATAGGTGAGGAAGCTGAGGCTCAAAGAGGTTAAATGATTTGCTTCAGTTACTAAATATTGAAGCTGAAATTTTAAAAAAATGAATCTTGCCTCAAAGCCCTTGATCTCGACCATTTTGTCGTACATCACACACATATATTCTAGCTGAAAACATTTGCATAATGCAGTTGAAATTCCTCTTGACCCCCCATCTCATACTAGTCCCCCTCCCAGAAACAACTGCTCTTATGAGTTTTCTAAATCTTTGTCTTTATGCATTTGTAATATACGTATATGTAATGTGATTTCCTATTGTGGGATTTAAAAAATACAAAGCATATCACACTGTATGTCTTAATCTATAACTTGTTTATTTTAATGTCACAACATATTTTAGAGATTTTTTTTCCACTTCAGTACAAAGGTTGGGCTTTATTATTTTTTTACTGGTATCATAGTATCCTGTGTTATGGATAAACTCTAAAATATTCTATCACTTCCATACTGACATTTGGTGATTAGACTCTTTTTTTTTTAATAAAACAAAAATGCTGCAATAAACATCCTTGTGTAGCTCCTTATGCATGCTTCTTGTTATTTCTAAGAGGATAAAATCATGCCAACATGTTGTAGTGTGATTCTTAGTGCACCAACTGACTACTTCACTTTATCTTGTCCTCCAGCCTAAGAGAAATTCAGTTAGAACTTTACAAAATTGTCTATACAGGTGGTGTTTAATTTTTTTAAAAAAATTCTTGCCCGTTAGTGTCCAAGGGTTCATAGGATGAGTGTGTCTGACCCAACATGAGGCCGATCACATGACCACAATGAGGGCGAGTCCCTTGCCTTTGGTCAAAACCTCCCTGGAGGAGAAAATGATCTGAGCAGGCACCTCCCACATGCCTGCTGGGGTCTTCCCTGAATGCTGGCCAGTGACCTTTCTCCTGCACGAATCACTTGAGCTTGGGACAAAGCACCCCTTGTATTTATACCTTGTATATATTTCATATTATATAAGGACAGCTGGGGTTTGAACTTCTCCCCCCAATTTGTGGATGGTTCCATAGCAGCAGCAGTGGGTTTGCGGCCTGTGATATCACCGAAATGTATGTCCAGATCCTTGGCTTCCTGTGGAATCTCATTTCCATGGAGAATCATGTGTTTCTTCTCCGTATCTTTACACCTGAAAATTCTCCAAATTTTCAACTTTCATGGAAATGTTCTCCTATCCAATGAACAACTTTTCGCGCTGGTTGGACCACTTATTAAAGCAGTTCCCTAAAGCACTTTTTCTTATATAATAGAAAGGAAACACTGGATTGCTTTACGTTCTAGATCTAAGTTAACGTCAGAGGTTTTTATCCTACTCTTTAATTTATTTAAAAGTCCTTGTTAAAACCCTGACTTTCTTAGGTATTCACTTCTCTAATTATCAGATACTCTAATTATCAGATAACTCTATAAAAACTAGCTAATTTGGCCACTTTTCCTCTTTTAATTAGGACAGTGTTATTTGTTTTTATCCCACAGCTCAGGGCTTTGCCAACCTCTGTAAAATACATTCTGACATCCGAGATTTGGTCATTTTTTTAGAGTCCTAGAATTGGAGAGCTGGACGTTCCCTCAGCTGTCACTGAGTCCACATAAAGATGCTGAGTGGTTGAGTGAGTGTCTTTTTTTTTTTAAATTTATTTATTTTATTTATTTATTTTTGGCTGCGTTGGGTCTTCGTTGCTGTGCGCGGGCTTTCTCTAGTTGTGGCAAGCAGGGGCTACTCTTCATTGTGGTGCATGGGCTTCTCATTGCGGTGGCTTCTCTTGTTGTGGAGCATGGGCTCTAGGCACGCGGGCTTCAGTAGCTGTGGCACGTGGGCTCAGTAGTTGTGGCTCGCAGGTTCTAGAGTGCAGGCTCAGTAGTTGTGGCGCACGGGCTGAGTTGCTCCGCGGCATGTGGGATCTTCCCGGACCAGGGCTCCAACCCGTGTCCCCTGCATCGGCAGGTGGATTCTTAACCACTGCACCACCAGGGAAGGGAAGCCCTGAGTGAGTGTCTTAATGATGGGCTAGAACTCAGCTCATCTCAAGTTAAGTTCACTGCTGCTCTATCTGCTGATGGAGACTGGGATTTCTGAGCCAGGACTTGGTGAACAGTTGCCATGCAAGGAGATCCAAGTTCTTTGGCCAGTGGCTCGGGTTTTTGGGGGGAAGGTGTGAGTGAAGGGACGGGAGAGTTTGTGGGGATTATAACACACTGCAAACCCTAAGCAAGAGTAAGGAGCTCCTGTCGGTTTTTGTAGCTGGTGGCTCTTGAGCGTGTCTAGAGCAGGGCTGACGGGGTCTGGATTTCCTGGGCTTTCTCACTCCTCACACCCTTTGGAATCAGGGACTATGAGACTCTTCTGCCCAAGACAACCCAGCAGGGATGCAAGAGCCCCAACGGACTTTTGTGGGGCATGAGGTGGGGAAGGTGTTTCTCCTGGCGGGGCAGGGGTTCAAGGAAATGTTTGTCACCCCTTTATTGGACGTCGTGGCTCTGTGGGACGAGAGGCCCTTCCAGCTGTAGTGCTCTGAGCTGGACACGTTCCCAGCCTTTCAGGCCCATGGAGGGAGGTGGCATCCTTGTGACTGTGAGTTTCACATCTTCATGGACATTTCTGGCAAATAAATCCCCTTGATGGGACCTGCATTGATGACCATGCTCTGAGATGCCTTCTAGGGCAGGTGTGTGGCGTGGGGCTCAGGACGGAGCCCCGACAGGTGAGGGCCTGGGGGTGGACAGGAAAACGCAATCAGGGCTCCTCTGGGGCGTGGAGGTCTCCTCCTGGACTTGCCCTTTCTTTGCCCCGTGTTCTTCCTCTTCTTTCTCTTTTTGCCAAAACGTTAGAAGGGGTGATGTCTCTGGGGCCCTTCTTGTGCTGCCCTCCTCCGTTCCACCTGTGCCTGTTGACTCACTTGATGGAAGGTTACATCACTGGCTTCCGGGCAACCTGGCTGGCCCAACATGCTGAGGTCGGCCATTCTGAGAGGGCATGTCCACTGTTTGGCCACACTGACCCTGACTAGATGCTGCCAGGCAGATCCCGGCAGTTCCCCAGCTGACAAAGGTGGAGTGGGCCATGGGGCGTTGGGCCCAGCAGGCACTTGTGCTCCTACTGGTGGGAAGTCTAGAAGGCAAGGGGTACTGAGAAAAGGAGGCGAGGAAGCAGGACGCAATCCGAGGAGCCCGGCACCACTGCAGATCCTCACTTTAACGTTGTTCCAGCAGCCTTGGGACCCTTCCTGTGCATGGGTCTAAGAAGTGTCACAACTAGGCAGCGCTTTGCTTCCAGCTCTTCCTGCTAAGTGTAGGAGGAAATGCAACACCATGTATACATAGTCTAATAACTTTTGTCTGATCTGTCCTGGGAGTTATATGCATAGGAGCATTTCTACTCAATATTGACAGTATTATAACTGCATGAAAGACGCATTTTCCTCCAGAATGACTACAAAAGGAAACTATTAACGGCATGACGTTGATATGGCATCCTCAGTGTACTTTCCTAGGATGTGTATTTATTCTCCAGGCTATAATTGTCTCCGTTGCTCTTGGGCAGGGAAAGAGGCATTTCCCTAAGCACATAGCAATGTCTGAAGGTACAAATGTGGGCTAAAGTTCAGTGTTTCTTTAATTAATGTTAAACCAGTAGTCAGATTGTGCAAAGCATCGCCTTTGAGACTGCTCTGGATTCTTCGCTACTGAGTCTGTTTCCTGCGGCTCTTTGGCCCCAAAGCCCTCTTTTTTGTTTTTCAATTTCTCTTTCCCATTGAGTCCTAATGTGCAGGAAGTAGTGTATCCTGTATTCACCAGTTATGGCTTTTGAGGTAAAATTTAAAAGTGAAACATGGCTTCTCTGAGACTCTAGAAAATTCAGTGTATCGATTTGCCTTTACTGTGTGGTGAAAAGGCTTTGATTTATTTACCTTTTTAATCTTCAAACCTTGACCCCAAATAAAAGTGACAAGAAGAATGAGCTTTGAAAGGATAGTTTTGGTTCTGTAACCAAATGGCCAGGGCGTTTTCCATCCATTTCTGGGATGTGTGGGGATCAAGGTCTGATGGGAACAGATGTCTTCTGAGTCTTGTGATGACCCTGGGGTTGAGAGCAGGGCCCTGGCGAGGAGACAGACGGGGCTGCTCAGTCCTGGGTGTGGTTTGTGGGAGCACAGGAAGGAGAGCTATTCAGCTCTCCCATTTCCTTCTATCAAGTCCCACAGGGGCTGAAATGCTGAAATTTGAGATTAAATCTTCTAGGTTAAGCACCTCTCCCCGCCTGGGTCCTTACCCAAGGGGAAAATCCAGATCTTGTCACTAACACCTTGGTGTGAATTTATTTCTTATCCTTAGTAGCTGGAAACATCACGGAAAGCATTAACAAGTTTGTCAGTGAGTCTAAAGCAGCCCCCCTGGTTTTACAAATCAAGTCTTACTGGATCGCAGCCATGCCTGTTAGTTAACATAGCACTGTGGCTGCTACTGTTTCTCAAGAACAGGGCTGAGTAGTTTCCAGAGAGGCCGCATGACTCCCAAAGCCTAAAATATTCATTAGCTGACCATTTACAGAGAACTAGGTGGACCTTTGGTCCAAAGTTGTGATGTCTAATACAGTAGCCACTACTCACATGTGACAATGCAAATGCAAATTTCTTAAAAACTAAATATAATTAAAAATCCAGTTCCCCATTGGCACTAGCCACCTGTGGTTATTAAGGCCACCATGTTGACAGTGCAGATAGACTATTTCCATCCCTGTAGAAAGTTCTTTTGAAACATATATTAATTGATAATTTATATATTAACATATATTAATCCATTTACAACCCAAACATCAAGTTCTTTGATCTCTATCACTTTTCGGAATCAAAAAAATCATCTCAGGGAATGATTGTTAAACTCATTGCCTGTCTCTGGGAAGTATAGTACTCCCTGTCCTATGAATAATCCTCCATACAGAATTCGCCACAGTATATTCATGATCTAATTTATTAAAGTGACTGTTTTCTTCTCACATTTGAATCTAAAAGCTATAGGCGTGCTAGCAGTTTCCACACATTTCATGACCCCGGATTCACAGTTCCTTGCTGGCCTCTTGGTAGGAGATACAGGCTCCCTGGACTGCAGAGTTGGAAGGAAGTTCACTCCACACCACAGCTTGAGAACCCTTGTCTGCAGCCACAAGATGAGGGCAGCCAACTCTTCCAAAGAAGGTGCTGAAGGCATTGCTGGGGCTCGGAGAGAGCTGCTTCCCTGAGGAAGGATTTTGGAGGCTAGGCGAATCATTGCCCTTGGTCTTGGCAAAGGTTTGGCTTTCTGCAAGGTGCTATGTGATACCTTAAGAACGGGTAAAGAAGTGGGGGGGACCTGGGGAATGCTCTTCTGATCTGATCTGAGAATCATTTCTGTTTTAGGGCGAAAGGCTAAGTTGTTCAAAGAGATCCAACCGTGTGGTAGCTTAAAAGACAAAAATGTTTCTTTCTTTCATATGACAATCCAAGGTGAATATTCCAGATGCAGGCTGCTCAGTTCCACAGTTCTTTAAGGATATAGGTTCCTTCCAAGCCTTTGCTCTGTCCTCCCTGGAAGAACTATCATCTGCATGGTTGAAGCTGGTTATAACCATGTCCAAGTGTACACTTGGGAGAAAGGGAATAAGTATGGAGGGGGGATGCCTGTCCCCGGCAGTGTGACTCGGCTCCGCTCAGGGGCCACTGGACTGGATCATGACACCTAACTGAAGGGTGGCTGGAAGTGAAGTCTGGACTCGTGCTCGGGGAGAATTTGGGTTCTGGTAGACTGCTGGCACTCTCCACTAAACTCTCCTCTGCTCAGTTCTTGCTATTTTCTTCCTTTCAAACATCAAGGTTCCACCGAGAAGACGTGTTGTTTGTGTCTCTCCTTCTCTTCCCTATTTCCCTCCCTCTCTACCTTCCCCCGCACCACAAGAAAGAAAGAGAATTCGTGTTTTCAACCTTTTTACTTTTGTTTCAAAAATGTCAAATCTCCAAAACACATACACTGGGTTGAAAATATATTACATTTCCATGACCCTTTTCTATGTAAATGGGAGCTATTGAGTGTTTTCCTGGAGCAGGGGTGGTGCGGGAAGCCAAGCCCTCTCATCATATCTTCAACAGCCGGAAACAGAGATACAACCAGAATGTTCTTAGAGCCAATCAGCTGTGTGCCGGCCCCACAGATCCTCATTACTTTGGCCTCTTCATTCCACTAGAGCAGCTCCAAGTCCTGACAGCCAGTGGGGGTCATTGACATGGAAATGCTCAACCCCAAGTGCCCCAGCTTCCCCCAAACAATTGCTGGATTGTTCCGGGGACCTGCTGATGCAAAAGCTCTCCCGCCGAGAAGTTTGCCCCATAATTAGCAAGCAGCAGCTGTCAAGCCCATCAAATGGTTTTATGTGATGAAGTGAATGAGACAAAGCAGTTTCTTCTCCTTCTCTGGCGGGGAAGACAGTGGGTTTTTGAGTGGAACTGACACTTCTGTAAAGGAAACTAAGCGAATTTGGCTTCTATTTCACGCTCGTGCTTTCCAGACTGATATCAAATCTACGAGGCTCATGTCTCGAGCCTGGTCCCCTGGAACTTGGCTGATGGGGCGGCGAAGTCTTGATGGAGCTCAGGGAGGGGAATAAAGGCAGCCCCATCTGTTCTGCACCTGAACAGCCCTTAATAACCTCTGGGAATTCTCAAAACAGAGACAGTTCTGCACCCCCTCAACATGGAAAGGAAGTTCAATATGTGATAGTTTGAACCTTGACATTGATTTTTTTGTAGTTGAGGAAATTTACAATGAAGTAGGATGAGACCAAAGTTACTCAGTGCTAGAGGAACACCATTCCCTGTAGACCTGTGATTAAATAAATAGGAATTTCTTCTTATCTTTTATCTGCGTTGAATGAAAACATACAGTTGTAGAGAGATATTGTGTGTGGTGGGAGGAGCAGCAGAGGGGGAGGAGGCCTCAGCAGCCTCGCCTGTAAATTGGGAACATTCATTCAATAATCTTCAGAATCTTATCTAACTCCAAATCTATATGGATAGATGGATGGCATCCTTTACCAAATATTGTAATAATGTAATATTCTTAAAGTGGTTTTAGGCAAAATCTCTCTCTGTCTCTTTATATACTTATATTAATATTTATACATTGATATATATTCACATGAGATATGATGAAGCTTTATGGACACTGCTGCATTAGCTATTTTTCCCTTATACTCATACCACTTAGAAATACATACGAGTTCAAAATGTGATTCTCATGCTCCTGAGTTGAATGAGAATGGAAATACATAGTTACTTGGCATTTTAGCTATCTCAAAATTGATATTAATATCATCACGCTTATAACCATGATGAAGATTATAGCACTATGAATGATATATCTAAAAAAGCAGAAATTCTACTGATACTTTCTGTACGCTGATGATGGGAAATCTTTTAAAATGGAAACATTCTCATTTGCAGTAACTCTCACTGTAGATTTAATTCTTAAAAGGCCTTCAGCCAATTGTGTCATTATAGAATTGGGGAAAAATATACAGTGCATAATTATACATTGCTTATTTTATTTTCCAAACCATGCCATATTTTGGTGGGCTTTAAATTGTAACCAGGTAACGAAATTAAAATGCTGGCATCAAGAGCACGTGGTCACCTGTGAAATGAATAGAATATGAATATATATTTGGGAATTTTGTTCGATTTCAGATTATCCAATAGCACAAAAGAGCAGCTGCGACATGGCCTCTGAGATAATATAGTGAAGGAAAACAAGTTATTTAACTTAGAGGGTGATGCAATTTGCAGGTTAAAGGAATTAAGTTTTATTTTTCAATTACTGTACATTTTATAATCTAGACCATTAAGAGTCTTAATGCCAGAGATGAGACAAGTTAATGAAGATAGTTAGGAAATAAGCCCTTCTATTATTTCTTTGCCTCTATTTTTCTCCATTGTATTCACAGCTTACATCACTGTACACAGAAAGAATTCAATAAATATTTGTTCCATGAATGAATGAATGAATGAATGAATGAATGAATAAGTGAGCTTCGGAAGAAGTTCCTACAATGTCTTTGTGAGCCTCAGAGCTACATAAAGCTCTCCGAGACCAAAAAGATGAAGAACTTCTAATCTGTCTGGGACTAAGATAGATGTTTTATTTATTTTTATTGTCATCTGAGCATAGCCCACGGTTGCTTTCAGTCATGAATTTCAGCTTCACCTACTTGGACTTCTTAGAGGTGGTCAGCAGGACTGAGCTGGGACCTGGGTTTCAATCCTTTTTATCTCTGAGCTGCAGAGTTTACTATGTTTATTGTGATTAAACAACATTTGCTTGTCAATTATTTTCAAATGTATGCTGAACACCCTCCTGGGCTGGGCACAGTGCTAAGTTCTAGAGACTCAGAAATGAATGATTTCTGCACTTCTGTGGAGGAGCCCTAAGTTTGTCAGGGGAAAGAAATGTGTAAAGAGAGCCAGTGGTGAGCAGAAAATTTGGAACCTGGATCTGGCCTTTTCTAACCAGGTGGCCATCGCTGAGTGCTAGTTCAGTTTCTTCACGTGGGTATCTTCAGTACATGGGTATTGCTGGCATACATGGGGATTGCTAGTAAATGACACACTTGAACTCTGACCTCTTGGAGTCCTGTGTTTGCTGTGTCCTTGCTATTGGGTGGGGCTGTTTCAGGTGGGCTGAGGTGGGAGGTGTCTTTTACCACAAGTTTAGGTCCCTTCGCGGTGCAGTCTGGCCTCCAGGGCCGCCTGTGTCCCAAGGATTCCAGGCTGTCTGTTCATTGATTGCTACTTCTTGTTGTTTACACTCTCTTTCTCATCTCGCTGTGAAAATAGAGCATAATCTTGGTACTACTTCCATAACCTTCTGTACCTGAAGCAAATTTACAGCTCATTGAAAGTTTCCAAGATTCTTTTCTATAGTTGCTGGAAACAAAATGAGGGCTTCTGTGCACATGTTTGTGTTTAAAATTTGGGTGTGAGACGAGGCTTCCTTTTTGGTTCCTGGCTTGGTCTTTCCCTACAGGTTCAATTTTTTTAAGCCGTAATTTTTTGGGTTAATTTGTACAAAAGAGAAAACTTCAGATATATTTCAGAGAAAAATAAGACATGAAGTGAGCATCCTGGGTGAAGAGGATTATAGGGAGTGTGTGTGTGTGAGGACTTATGAAGAGGTGGATTTGAAAGCACTAAGAATATTGCCTTTAAGGGATGATGCTGGTGAGTGTGGTAGTTAAAAAAAGACTGCAAATTTCTTGACACAACTCCCTTGAGAGCTTGGGGGTCTACGTCCTCTCCTTAAATCTGGGTGGGCCTGTGACTTGCTTGTAACCAGTGGAATGCTGCATGACAGTTTCATGGCTTGGATGGAAAAGATGATACAGCTTTTGCTCTATTGACGGGGACACTCACTATCGGGGTCCTGAGCGGCCATGCAGTGAGGAAGCCCACGCCACTGGGGAGAGGGCGCACGGAAGTGCTCCGGTTGAGGTCCCAGCTGACAGCCAGCATCAACCACCAGACCTGCAAGTGAAGGTGACTCCAGAAGATTCCAGTCTCCAGCTGTTGCGTCAGCTCCAGCTGTAGAGTTTTTCCAGTTGATGTTCTAGATATTGCTGAGCAGACATAAGCAACTGTCCCTGTACTCTGACCAAATTCCTGACCCACACAATTTGTGAGCATAAAGAAAGAGTTGTTTTGAGCTGTTATGTTTTGGGGTAATTTGTTAGGCAGCAGTAGTAGCCGGGGACATGGGACTAAGGATGGGGGGAGGGAGGGACAGCGTCACCCTCCCTTTTCCTTTGGCACCATGTGTTCTGTGTTCTGCCGCAGATGATTTTGCCCTGAACCAAGACCAGGGCAAAGTAAGAAGACTGGGCATAAGGATCCAGAAGAGACCTTAGCATCCGTTTCCAGGGAAAAGAGAAGGAGATAGGAAGGTATTTCTCATGGCCAACAGCTCTAGGCAGCCATTTTCAGGCAACCCAACCTCAATCCAGTATAAACATATCAGTGAGTACTTCTGCAAAAGATCCTTTATAAGAACCAGCATTTTTGCAAACTCGGAGATATACACCTGTTTCCTAGTCAAGATTTTTCCAAGGGAATATTTCTATATGGACTGTGGGAATGGTTACGTTCTTGAGTGTCTGAGAGTGGAGAGGAAAAGCACAGGTGAACTAATGGGCAGGCTGGCTCTTTCGGGGCCAAGGTAGGTCCATGGAACCACAGTAGGGAGAGGACCATTGTCCCGACCAGAGCAGGGCTCAGCCACTGAGAGTCAGGGACTCTGCTCCAGAAGCCCCGCCCCAAGGTACAGTGTGGTTCTCACAAGGCGTCCAGATACCCTGCTACAAAAATAAAGAATCCGTAGAGATCTTGTGCTCACTAGCCCCAGTATGAAGTTTTCCCCTAGGATATAATTTATAGATTAATCTATTTTTAAAAATAAGTAAAAAGATCTCAGCTAGGGTAGAAAAGGTTTCCAACTCAGAAGGTTTCTTAAAATGTTCTTATGAATAGACTGTTTTTCTAATTTCTGCCCTAAGTTTGTATATGATATATTATTACACCAGAATGTGAAACCAGCCAAATGAGCCCCAGGAAAGACATATTGCTCCAAAGTAAATATAGGAACTTGGTTAATACCACATGATCAGATATCTTGCAAATAAGACACACAATTAAAATATCATCGTATATGAGATTGGGAGTTACAGATTGTACGAGATAGTCCCACCAAGCTGAAGTGGAAATATGATACACTTTCTGAGCCTTGAGAAGAATTCTGGGAAAATGAAACTTTGAACCTGTACAGGGAGGCAAAAGCATGATTATAGAGAAATATGGCTGAAAAGTAGGGGACACACAGGAACAAAAGCAGATCATAAATCTTTAATGTAGAGCAAATGTTTAGCAAACCATTGTAGCTGCAGGAAGGGATAAAACATCTGGGGATGTGAGGCCATTCTCAAATTTTAGTAAGCACCCGACAGAACAACACTAGCGGGTTAAATGCTATTAAAGCATATACATATTTAAAAGAATCTTCTCACAGAAAAGAAATTCAAAGTGAAACAAGGGAACTACTTATGTTAAGCAAAACAGTGAAAAGCCACTAAATGAAAGAATTAAGGATGGGGTGGCATTTAAAAAAACTCATTAGAGTGTGATTTTACCTTGCCACATACATAATTTAAAAGTTTACTTTAAGTAAAGGGTAGGAAAATGGAAACTACAAACCAAGAGACAATAAAACAAACTCTAAGAAAAAACCTTCTTACTGCATAGCTTAAAATAAGTTATTGTTTGGAACTGCAGACATTTTTTATTGTAAAAATTTTTTACATTGTGATATCACTTTATTTTAATGAGGCAGCTCAGACAGCTTGGGATATATGTTTAGATAAAGGTTAGGAAGAGACACAGTGTCTTCAAATAAATAAGAATTATTAGGTACAAAAGAAGATTCAAAGATGTCCCTAGAAAACCAGTCTGACTTTTTTTTTCCTTTTTGCTGGGGGAAAGTCAGTGTAAATACCTTTTATAGGTAATGCACAACTGTTCTTTGCTTAATATAGATGGCACCCTGCTCTCCTGACATTGTGTGTTTTTACATTTTTAAGCGTTTTCCTTCTCTCGGGTCTTACAAATGATTGACACGAGTCTGGCAGAGTTGCAGACCCTGGTTTTAAAGGATCAAAGACTGAAACGGAGCTTATTTCTGACAATGATTCTACAGCCTGGAGAGTTAATTCAGTAGGAGGAGATGGCCTATCGCCATTTATTGAACTAATTAAAAATAAAAACAATAAAAAGCATATCTCAGAGCATGATACAAACTATTATTTTTCTCTTTTGCCTTGAAAAATATTTAACCTGACTCTTCTCTTTTGAAGGTTAAACAAAGCTCAGTACATTTTGTTAATTGGCTTATTAATTTTTCCGATCCTGGGATAATTCATATTCAGACTTTCTTATGTAGGCTCACGTTCATATCCTTGTGTAACCCATGGTCTCAGATTGGGTTTTCTTACTAAAAAGAAGAGAGTTGGTGTTGGAAGAGAGCTTGAAAGGTTAGCTGGTCTTGCCTTCAAGAAGCTTTATTTATTCTAAGTCAATAAATGAAGACATGTAGCCTCCAGACGGGGAGGAGGTTGTAGACCATGGGCTGCCAGTGAGGTCATCATGGGGCAGAAGCTCATTGCCCAACTTCACAATCGAGCAATCCGGCCTTTGTCTGCTTCAACAGTAATCATGCTGTGGGGAAGAGGGCATGGACCCATGATGCAATTTCCATGAGAATGACAATTACAAGAATTGCATTAATCTGGAGAGTGCATTTTTAACGAACTTTGATCATAAGCTCCGTCTCTACAACAGTTCTCCTTTGAGGTCTTGCAGGCCTTCTCCTTACCTTTTACAGGAATTTTTAGAAGATGCTTGAGTTAGAAGATGCCCCAGCCGACCAGATCTGTCCAAACGTTCTTATGTTCTATCTCTTGACCTGTTTGAATGGCTTTATTGGTCATGGTGAGTGTACGGCCTATGTAATGAAAGTGTCAGCCTTTGAGTAATGAGCCTTCTAATTTTGATTCAGTCAAGGTTCCTAAGTGGAACACTTTTTCATGAATATTTTTAGTTCTAATCAAGTACCCCTGGACTCAGAAGTGAGGTTTTCCTAAATATTTGTACAGGAGAGAAAAAACCCTGGGACAGATTTTATCTGGCTCACTGAATACTTTTGAAGTCTTGAGTAAGACTGGACATTTTGTAGGCTTTCCTTTCTGGTCAGAGAAAGTTTCAACAAGGCAGGCAGCTAGATAAAAGAGAAATCCCGGCCTATTTGGAGATGAAAGTTTTCAAACTAGGGAATGCCAAATTCATCAGAGAATATTGCCTCAAAGGGAATGTTTGCTTTCCTTTGAAAATTCATTGTTATAAAGCTCATTGTGTCATTAGACTAGACATGTGATTATTGAGAAGCAACTAAAAATAATAAGGGGACACTTCATCAAAGGCATCCTTTTACTATAAATATAAAATCACATAATGCTAGGTGATTTTTTTGTATTGAAATTGTGAGATGTATATATTCTAGTTGTCTGGCTTCCCCATGAAAAGACAATCTGTACCCATCAGTATGTCTAACCAGGAAAGCTCCCATGCAACTACGGCATGGAGAAAAGTTGAGGGTTTTTTTTTTTTTTCTTTTTAAAACTTTTTGGAAACATGGAGAATAGTTTACACGGGAACTTCAGGAGAAAGACCTATTCTTCTGCTCCATTTTTGGCCAGGTTGGTCCTGTTCTTTGATAAATGGCAAACTCACTTCATTAACCAGCCCTGAGCAGGTCCAGCCACTGACCCTTCTTGGGCTCTGCTCTGGGCAGGAAGCAGTTTTCCCTGAGGCCAGATCTCATTTTCAAGACTGAACCCTGTTGAGATATTGAGGCACTAAATCAATAGCTGGTATTCAGTCAACCCTGGAAAGAAGGCAGTTATCAACAGGAGCTCAGGTGAAGGCAGGTGACAGCAGATGCAACTGTGGTTATTTTCCAAAGGACCAGCGGCCTCTGAAGTATGATGGTGCTTCTCTGACACACCCCAGATCTTCCTCTTCAAGTCTAGTTTTGTGTCAAGCTGGGCCTGTCCTCAGAATATGGTGAACAATTTTGTTCTTGAAACAAGAAAATGTGAAAATATTCACGTGTGTAGTCAAAATGCATATTAAACCAAAAATAGTTGCCTACATTAAGAGGGAAAAAAACTCGTCTCAGGAAGACATAACTATCACGTACCACGGAGCAATAGAACATCTCTGACCAGTCATGGCTTTCTTCAAGAAATGTGTTCCCCCTTCTCCCCGTTCCCCATAGCCCACGATGTAAAACGAGGAAGTCAAACACGGACATGGAGTTTTTAAAACATAGAAAGGATCCTTTGATAAAACATGCAAAGGAAGGCATTGTCCTAATAAGAATAAGGGATTGAAAATGAAAAGACCATTTCCTCCAAGAAGTCATCCTGGATTTGGCAAGAATAGTATTGGATTTCCCCCTCACCGCCACGTGTCTTCCACTTAATGCTGAAAGTTATAACAAAGCCTAAGTAAATATATTATATGGGCCTTGATTTCAAAGCTCCGGGAAGCCCATATCCTAAAATAGCAGAGAGGCAGGAGAATAGAAGCATTTTTAAAAGTCAGATAACGATCAGACCCAACATATCTACATATGCGATCAAATTTCCCTATGAAAAAGAGGCTAAGCTTCCCCCGCCCCATACAGAAATACTTTTCCGAATGTAACAGAAAAATTTGCAAAAAAATTGTATGTAAATCAAGTCTTTATAAATAATCGCAATCACATTTTAAATGTCTTTGCTTTTTAAAAAGAATTCTGATAGCACAGGGAACTATATTCAGTAACTTCTAATAACCTATAATGGAAAAGAATCTTAAAAAGAATATATATATATGCACATATATATATATATATATACACATATGAATCACTGTGCTGTATACCAGAAACTAACACAACGTTGTCAATCAACTATACTTCAATTAAAAAAAAAAAAAAAGGAATTCTGTGATGACTCCTTCCGACAGAGAATACTTACTTTAAAATATGGAAATCTACCTTTAAAATATATAAGTATTGGGTTTTTTATGTTCAAAAGAAGGCTCCTCTGTACCAAAGCTTTACCAGATGGGTAACTGTCTCCCTGACATGTGGTAATTATTTTCTGTTAAGTCCTTTCATTTAATTTAATGCTGGTTGCAGTTCTGACTGTGTTTAAGGTGCATCTATGCTGTGGAGGTGAGACGGTGGAGGCCCTCTTCACGTATAGGTTTCTACCTGTCTGTGACAGATTCACACCCCTTTAGGGACCAAAGTTTAATCTAGAAACTATTATGGAAGAAAAGACCAACACACATGATTCAATCATCAGAACAAATGTATCCAGATGAATTAATCGCGTTTGGATTGATAACCTTGGTGCTATGTACTTTGGAGATCAGGATAATTAGTTCAAAAGCTAGTGAATCTCAGATCACTGGGAACCAGAAGACATCTGTGCATATTTCTCAAGCCTACAATTAAAACTTGCAGCTTGGTAAAGGGCTCTTGGAAACATGTCCTTTAAAAGCCAGTAGACTGTGTTTCCCCAAATGTACTAGGACAAAGGTGGGGAGAACAGAAAGCAGGGCCTTCTCTGCTTTGGAGACTCCACCACCCACTCCCCACCACACACTGAGCCTCCCAAGTGCGTGAGCCATGGAAGCTCCAGGTCTGAGGCCAAGACCCCAGAGTCCTGACTCGGTGGATCCATAAGTGGAAGCCATTGCTCATTTCTCCCTGCAGACTCACAACTGAAACAGAGGGGAGTGTGTCCTTTCAAGGGGTTCTGGGTAGAATGCATTCTGTTCAGTGGAATCTTTAAAAAAAATTCAAGATCCCTGTGGTAGGTATCAGTCATTGGTTTCCAGTTACTCAAGTTTTTACAAGTCTTAAGGATCCTATAAACTTTGAGAGTTGTAGTAAAATATTTATAGAGCAAGTCAAAGAAAAGCATAAAACAGTAGTCTAGGTGAAATTCTGACGTGACCAAAATTCCTTTCTACCTCTCTTGCTTTTTGATTCGTGAGGGTCTAGGTACCCAGCCTGGTGAAATATCAATTCGTTTCACCCCGTGTGCCTGGACTGGTGTGATTTCCACAGTTGCTATATTATTTCATTTATTTTCTTCCAGGTCTTAAGAAATCCAAGAGATGATTTTGATGAGGAAGCATGGCCCAAACTCACACCAGGTGCCACAGCTGAAATCTCTCAGGTCGCTACCCTTCTGAATTTTCCCAGGAAAGGGCTTTGGAGTCACTTTTCCCCTGTGCACGAGAAACCCTAGGGTAGTCATTGGTGTTTCAGGTTTTTAGGCAGGTATAAGACAGAGGCCTGACTTGTAAAATCTGCCACCCAATGCCTCCAGATGCTCTTTAGTGAAGCTGTCATCAGATCCTGGTGCAGCTCCATCTGGAAAAGTCACATTGTGCCTTTGTACCTTTACATTCCCCACCAATACTTAGGTCCTTCCCTCCCTGGTTGGGGCCCAGGGCCTTTAATGACAGGGTGCTGTCCATCAGCTGTGGCCCTGCCATTGGGCAGTGGGGACTGGTGTTCAGCAAAGTGACACAGGGTCCATAAACATGCACGGGGCAGGAAAATTCTATCGCATGTAAATGTGTGCAGTATTATTCCAGGAAAAACATGAATCTTTTGGAAGTCATAAGGGATTTCCTAAATGACTGTGGTGCACAGCAGCCAAGAGGGTTTTGCTCAAAGAAAGCCCCAGATCATAACTGAACGTGTGTTTAGGAGGCAAGGAAAGGTCAAGAACCACAGGCAAAAGTCATGTCTTGTTTGGTCCTGCTACCATAACTCTGGGGGGTGAAATGAAGTTCATGACCCTGTATGCAAAAGTATGATTATATAGTAGTGGGGTGGGTGCCTCAAAGAATATATGTGAATGAATACATCTAAATAAACGTGACCTTCAAATTAGCCATGGTAAAAACTCTAATTACTACGATATGCGTTTGCTTAAACTGTTTTTCTTCTTATATATTTTTTGAAATTCTTTACTCAACCCTTCTTATCCCCTAGAATGTTTATTTTTTTTATTTAAAACATTTTTTTTCTCTAGCTTGTGATATGCACTCCTCCTCTGAGCCTCTTGGGGTTTTGCATACATTACTAGTGTAACTATTCCCATTTAACACTGTAATTAGTTATTTTCTGGGTTGGTGCCCAATAAAGGAATGTATCCTGACACAGAGTAAAAATGTAAAAAAAAAAAAAAAAAGTGTGTGGAGTGGATTGCCTTCTTGCCTAATATTTCAGGGTAAACATTTCGTTTTACACCAAAGCAGTGTTACCCAAATGGATCACAGAAAAATCTGTTTTCAAGTGATTTTTGGTTGATTTTTAAGAATCAATGCACCTTCTTGGTATCAAGATTTATAACCATTGAGATGATTTTAAAAGAATGTGCTCTTGGCTCTGAAGGCAATTCCAAAGGAGGAATTTCCAAAATATTTCTGAGCCGTGACTGCATTATTGTGTAGTGATGCCCCAGTGGAAAAATATTTTTTTAAAGCAGTAGAACCATTCTTTAAAAGTGACTAAGAGCTACTGGAGGCTGAGAGAGCCACTCACTATGGTGGCAAACTTCCTTTGCTTTGGGAAAAATCAGCAGAATTTCAGTTCGTCCAAGAACGTTCATTTGTGTCAAGAAAGTCCTCTTCCATCTGACTCTAGATGTTGTAAGCTGAGATGTGATGTGTTCTGTTTAATATAAATCAAGCCTAGTTTTAGGGGGACATTGTCCTTGCAGGCTCTTTGAGTATGGATTTAGATTTTAGTGATTGTCACTGAAACAGGTCTAGGGAGACGTGTGTATCTGCGTGTGTAGGTGTATGTGCATGTTTAGGTGTATGTGCATGTTTAAACAAACATTTCATCAAACTTTTCGTGTAAGGATATTGCAAAACCCAGAAAGTAGCCTGGCTCTCTCTTCACTTCAAATTGGGGGAAGCACCAGGAAGATAAAAGGACCAGGTTTGGCCCCGTGCCATCTGTGTTAGAGCCCCAGGCAGGGCGTGATGAAGACCAGTAGATGGAAACAAACCACTGATTATTGAGGGTGGTGTTTGGGGCCATGGAGGCTGCATGGCAGCTGGTGGTGGTTTGAGGGTCCCTCTTGTAGGAAGGGGAAAATCCTTTTCCCAGTCACCTCAGGGAGGAAGAAGCAGGCCTGGCCCTGAAGTCGGGGGCTGTGGGCCTAGAGCAGTCTGCAGGGCAGGGGCGGGGAGGCGCCTGCAGACAAGTTGACAGAAGGCTGAGCTGGCGAGGTCACATTCAAGTTAGCCAAGAGTTATGGACGAGGCCTGAGGTTGGCTTTTGTGGCCGTGAACCTCGAAAAGCATCTACTGGAGCATCTACTTTAATAGGCATGTAAGTGTCTCTCTAAGCTGCGTCAACCCCAAGCCTTCCGTAAAATTTTATTAAACCATCTGACTGTTCCTTGCTGTGCTTTGCAGAATTAAAGGCAGCGCTGGGGTCTGTACGCGGGGCACCTTGCTGTGGGGAGGGCAGAGTGGCCCAGGAAGGGAGGCCAGCTTCCAGCCCACACCAGGTGACCTGCAGGGCTTGGAGTCAGGGCGGCTGGAGGGGCGACCAGCGGCCCCTGGGAGGGATGCGTGCACCAGCCACCAGCGCTCAGCCACCCTCCAAAATGGCCCCGGGGGAGAACAAGGGAGAGGACAACTCTGGGGTCTCGAGGGGACTGGGCTTCAAAGTCACAGCAATTTGGGTAATTAAGGAAACGATCATTTTGGCAATTACAGGTGGGCGGGGTCTGGAGCATACTGATTGTCCTTGGAAGGAGTGTACAGCCGGACAAGGGGGTTGCTTCGAAGGAGCCGGCATTACTGGCTTACTGTCTGTAAGATACCTGTTATCTAGTGAAAAAGGTACACGGAGACAATGAAATGCCATATTTTACCTGTATTTAGCGATTCTCACTATGTAGGTGAAATAGGTGAAAACCGAACATTAACGGAAATGTTGAGTTTTCAGTGGGCTGTTGGATGCTCTCAGCCCTAACCCTCTTCCTCCGCCCGTTTCTCACTCCTCCACCTCCAGGGCCCCCCAGCAAGTCTTTCCTGTGCCACAGACATCCCAGAGCTGCCCCTTCTCCCACCTCTGTTGCCGTCTCTCCAGCCTGTGTCACCACCCTCTCCTTGGCCTCTTGGTAACACGGTCCTCGAAGGCAGCAGCGAGATCTTTTTAAAACACAAGGCAGATCATGCCATTTCCTGCTGAGAGCGCCCCAAACAAGCCACATCCTTCCACTTCCAGAAGGTTCTCTGGGACCCCGTCTCCCAGGCCTCCCCTTTGCTCCCGCCTGACAGCCACGCAGGCCTTTGGGACGCTGGCCTCTGCTCTCTCCCATCGGGGCCTCGTGCTTTCTCAGGCTTCTGGTGTGAGAAGGTCCTCCTCAATCAGATGTCACCCAGTGTCACCTCCTCAGAGAGGTGTCCCCTGGGCAGTGTCCTCCTCCCCCCTCCCCCCGCTACCACATCTGCTTATTCAGAGAAGCTGGCAGACGCTCCGCTCACTCAAGCCTTTTGCATCCGCCTGTCTGTGTCCTCCTTGTAAGTTCTGTGTGTGTCCTGCGCCCCGCGGCACCCCCAGCGCCCAGCACGCGGCAGGGCTATCAGATCAGCGCTGAAGAGGTGAAACGGAGAATGTGTGCCGGACACCGGGCAGCGGCAGAGCCCGCGACAAAGCAGAAAGTGCTCCCGAGCAAGTGTATACACCTCGGATGAAGGGCGAGCAGAACAGACAGCCCAGAAGGACACACACACTCCCCCACTCCCAGCTCTTCGCCTCGGGCTCCACGTGTCCCCTGCAGTCCATTCAGAGTCCCCCTTGGTGGCTCCCCTCCGTGAGCCGACACGTCCACGAACAGCGTGGCCCTCCTCTGCTTCCTGGGCCGGTCAGGGAGCCCGTCCAGGGTCCCCGTGGTCCTCCAGCGCTTAGCCCTCTGGTCCCCCCGCGCCCGGCCCACCATGCACTCCGCCTGCCCGCCTCCCTGCTGGGGCAGCGGGCAGCTCCAGGGCCGGTGGAAGGCGGTGAAGGGCCCGCTCTCCAGCCTGGGCTGCGTCTCTTCCGCACGGCCTCGGGCTTTTCCAGCTGCCGAGGATGACTGCCTTCCAGGAGCACTCTCGAGGGTGACAGCGCTCAGAGTTTCTTTCTTCGACCTGAAGTGGTCTTGCAACAGACCCCCGCGGGCGACCGTCCCAAGGGAAAAAAGCATCCTCCCCCGTCCCCCGCACTGACATACACGCAGAAGCCTCTCAAAGATGGTACCTGCTTCCTTACTTCAAAAAAATCTGCATAAACATGGCCCACTCACAAGGGGCTTCAAAAATCTTACCCGAAGCAGTCAGTTTCTCTGTCTCTCCAGGGTGCCTGGCAGCGTGGAGGGGGCTTTGGGCGGGCAGCTTCCCTCTCCCCTGAGCCCCAGGCAACCGGCTTGCCACAGTCAGGGTGTGTTTTTGGTAGAACTGAGTGCGGGTGTTGTCAGCGATTTTCTAGCGAATAGACCCCCAAACAGGGAGCAGTTTATGGCCATCTTACTAGTCTGACTGCAGTGCCAAGTCAGAAAATCGTTCAACCCGTTTATGCTGATTGTTTAAAAATAATAGACAATCCGAGCACATTTCAAATTTGCAAGACAGTCTTTGAGAAAACTGTGTCCTGGGAAGGGATGAGGAAGCAGGTCTGGAGTCATGCCAGGTTCCTGTCAGCCAGCCGGTCCCTGAAGTCCCTGGAGGAATCACCTCGAGGAGCCAGCATGTCCTACGTCTGGGGTGAGGTGGGCGGAGGGCCTTGTTACTGGCGATGTCACACTCCTGCCCTCTTATGTATCTTGTGTCCTCAGTCCCAGGAACACCAGCTTCATAAAAATATTCCTCTCACTGAAACTGCCCATTAACCTTTCTAAGTTGGCTAATGATTAATGTCATTAGCTTCTGGATGGGACCACAGTTCCCCGAGAAGGTACGGTGTCCACAAGAGGGTGGGTTGTAAGGACTCTGCAAACCTAGCCTGCTGTCCTCGGTCTGTCTGGTTGCGGCGCTAATGGTTTGACCCCCTCGATCGTCCCTTTTATTGCAGTCATAATTACGCATCTGGCCGGTCAGCACCTGCCCTACTGCTGGGGAGAGAGAACCCAGATAATGTCAAGTTTACCAGACCTACACGATGTGGACGTCACCAATTACGTGGCAATGTTGTATCTGGAAACCAAAGTCTCCCGGGGCTGGGGAACATCCCAGCCACAGTTTCTTAAGGTCTGTTCTGATTTCCTTTACCCTTGGCATGGTTCTATCAGATTGAACTTGTTTGAGATTGCCATTTCAAGGGTCAAAAATTGGCCAAATACCAGCAATTTCATGGGGTTCAACCCACTATATTTTGTTCTCAATTCTTCTAGAGCAGGGATGTCAGTCACAGGTCAAAGGTAACAAGCAAGGAGAATAAACTCAAGTGAGAGGAACGTCACAGTTAGGGGTGGCACATGTTCAATTCTAAACTGCCCTAGTTGTATGCTTTTGCATTAATATTATATGCACGTGGCTTCTGAACAGTTTCCACTTCTCGGGTTGAGATCTTCAAGGTAATGAGTTCATAAATTTTCATGTCATTATGGTGCCTAAAAATAGTTGTCATGGTATTTTCATTAAGTTACGAAGGGCGGGGAGGTTGTATTTACAAAAGGAATGACTGTAGTCTTGGAGGTCACGTGGGAAACGGCAAGTAACAAAGTGCTGTGAACAAGGGTAGGAAGTCTTGTCGGAATTAACAGCAGGTGAACTTGGAAACAGCAGAAGTCACTGCTTGTCCCAGATGTTGAGTACAGCTTTATCACTTGCTTACCCGCCACGTGACACGTCTTTACATGTATTTTATCTTTCCATCCTCCTAAAAATCCACCGGGACAGGCATTATTATCACCGTAGGTGATGGATGCTCTGACGATCTTAAATAAAGTGTTAAGGTCCGTATTGCTAGACATTGGCGGAGTCAGAATTTACACCCAGGTTCATCTTAGTCAAAGCCTTGCCATTTCCTTACACCTAGGAAGCCTGGAGGACCTGTTCTTGAGATGGTCTGGGGTTACGCCCTTGGTGCTGGCATACTCAGAAGTGTCCCAGTGTGGGACTGTGCACACGGCTGGCACTTTCCTATCTACTGGCTCACTCCGCAGGTAATTGAGCAGGTCTCCCCCAGTGCGAAGCACAGCGTTTGGGTTGCACTAACATTTGCCTCTAGACACTGCTGCTCCTGGAGTCGTTGCTACTCCTGGGAGAGCTTGGAACGCTGTGGTCGATGAAGCACATTCTTTTAGTAGTGTCTCTGATGGCCTTGTTAGCTGCATTTTCTCGTCAGGAATCCAGGATAAAAAGGAGTTCTAAATCACCTTTGTGCAAGACAAAATGGAGCACTGTTTGAACCTTAAACCACCAAATTCTTTTCCAGTCACGTGATTGCTGTAGGTCGATGAGCCATTAAATCAAGTAACAATTATGCCAGGTACTTGAGGGGGAGGTCGGGAGAGGGAATAAATACTTTTGATGCTGGCTTTTACTGCTGTGTTGATTCTCAGAGTGATTCTGCTTTAATCATCTCTCATGGTAAGGGTCATGGATAAATACTACTTTCACATGTACTCACAAGTACTGGACTTGGAAATAATGGGGATGAAGGCAGTAATTTAATACATATTAACTGGTTTGCTGATTTATTCTGCATCTGTCACAGCCTGTAAACCCTAGCAACCGCGTAACTGCTAATTCTGCCCCATTGCTGACATGCAACGGAGACAAATGCCAGAGAGAAAGCATGGAAACTCAGCTGGCCCTCAGATGGGAAGTGGGCACATTACTGTTGATGGTGGAATGTCCCCTGGAAAACGAGCCGGACCTTGTGGGGCTCCTGGGTACAAATCCTTTCTGTGTCCCTGTTTCTTGTTTGGTAGGAAATAGGCATCATTCAGCCTCCTAGACCTTCCTTGAGTACCAAAGGGCAGATTCAAAGGACTGCTAATCAGGGCAGGAAAGGGGTGCAGGAAGAAAGGAAGAACCATAGTGGGTCAAGTAACAACAGCCAAGTCACTACGGTGGGTCCTGGTTCCTCCTCAAAGGATACGCAGAACGATATCTTTGAGTTTCTTCTGCAGGAATTATGGCCCGCACCCAGGTGGGGGATGGTAACTTCAGGCTGAGCAAAAGAGTCCTGGAGCACCACCCTGTTACCTCACCACCCACCAATCTGAAGAAAGATGCACACCCTGCAGCCCTCATCCCAAATTTTGCCCATAAACTCTTCTCTCTGAAAACCATCCAGGAGTTCAGGTTTCTGCAGCAGGAGCCCCCCGTTCTCCCCGCTCGGCCCGGCAATAAACCTTTCTCTGCTCCAAATTATGACATTTTGGTTTGTTTGGCCTCCCTGTGGGTCAGACACATAAACTTGTGTTCGGTAACACCCTCATTCTATTTGCGATTGGGTCAGCAGTGTGCACAGAATTTCCTCGGGAAGGGAAAACAGACATACATGAAGTAGCACCCAGTCTACATTTTTGGCCCTTTGCTCACTGAATGACTAGTTGTCACATCCCCAGTGGCTCCGTTTACTTCAGTCACTGGGTAGGGTGCTTGGAATAGTAGGAGTTCACATAACATTTGAATGATAGACGTTTGCTGGGTTCCTATCCCTATATTAGTGACAGAGGAAGCATAACGTACTTACACTGTTTCTGTGGAGGTGATGGACAGCAGTGAAATACTTAGACCTGAGGCATTTGTTTTTATTTATTTATTTGGCTGCACCAGGCAGCTTGTGGGATCCTACTTCCCCAACGAGGGACTGAACCAGGGTCGTGGCAGTGAAAGCGCCAAGTCCTAACCACTGGACCACCAGGGAAGTCCCCAGCCCTGAGGCATTTAGAAAACAAAACTAGGGAGGTTAAGAAGAGTACACTGAAGTTAAGCAAGAACCCAGTTAATGACTACAGACCCCAAATGGCTGAACTTCTTGGGGGACATGTTTCATGGATCTGAGCTGAGGGGCAGGAATGGAGCGGACAGTGGTGTCTGGGGGACCCCGAGTTACGCATTCAGTGGCTCAGCATGTGGCCTTCCTGCTCTTCACAAGGCTAACTGTAGCTACCTCGCAGGATTGTTGCAGAGGTCAGCGATAAGGGAAGCAGGGCCACGTGGGCCGCCTGGCACAAAGTGGGAGCCGACACACGGCAGCTGCCTTGGTCACTGTGGAAGAGGCAGGATGTGCAATGGAGCTCAGAGAGTGACCAGAATTTCAGCAAGTGGTGGGAAGAGAGAAAGGCACCCTCCACGCTGCCGCGTGGAGCCCTCATTCCTTTACTCTCACAGCTGTGTAGCTTTTCCATTACACGAATATTCTACAGTTTATTTAAGTTCCTTTGGTTATTTCCACCTTCTGGCTACTATGTGTTAGTTTCCTAGTGCAGCCATAACAAACGATGCAGGTTGCATGGCTTTAGGCAACCGAAATGTATTCTCTCGCAGTCCTAGAGGCTAGTCCAAAATCAAGGTGCTGGCAGGGTTGTGCTCCCTCCGGAGACTCTTAGGGGAGAGGCTACTCCACGCCTTTCTCTCAGCTTTTGGCGTTGCCCGCCATCCTCAGCATTCCTTGCTTGTGTCCGCCTCTGTCTTCATACAGACTTCTCCTGTGTGGACCTCTTCTCTCTGCTTATAAGGACACCAGTCATCTCAGACCAAGGTCCCGCTCTCATCCAGTGGGACCTCATCTTCACTTAAATAACTACATCTGCACCTACAGTATTTCCAAATAAGGTCACATTCTGAGGCTTTGGGGGAGGACGTGGATTTTAGGGGGGCACCATTAGACCCGGACCACATGGCTATGAACATTCTTGCACCTGCCTGCTGGGGCTCCTGTGCATGGCGCCTGTGAGCCAGACCTCCATGTGAATGTCCTTCCACTGGGATCCCCGGGTCCTAACGTCTGTGCATCCTCCACTTTCACAGGATTAAGCCAGATTGCTTTCCTGTTTAGTTAGGCCAAATTACACGCCCACAAGTAGTGTGTAAGAGCCCCTGTGACTATCAGCGTTAAAAAAATTTTGCCAACCTACTGTCTGTCAAGTGGCACATGTTTTTTTGGGGGGGGCATGCCGTGGGGCATGTGGCATCTCAGTTCCCCTGTCAAGTGGTACATTTGTACGGCTTAATTTGTGTTTCCCTAATTCACATTCCTCATTTATTTTCTCCTTTGTAAAATACCTATTAATGTCTCCTGCCTGCTTGCTTGTTGGGTTGTTTGTTTTATCCTTAACTTTTTGGAGGAATTCTCTGTCAGTTATATAAATTGCAAACATTTTCTTCCAGTTTGTGGCTTGTGTTTTCAACTCTCTTTAAGGGATCTTTTGATGAAAAGAAGTCCATGATTTTAATGAAGCGAAACTTAGTATTTTTCTTTAAGGTTGGGAATTTTGGGGTCTTAAGAAAACCCCTCCCACTACTTTGAAGCCATAAAGATATTTCTCTTTATTTTCTTTTAAGATTGTAAAGTTTTGTCTTTCACATTCGAGTCTATAGGCCGCCAGGAAGTGTTTTGTTATGAATGGTGCGAGGTTGAGATCCAGTTTCATTTTTTTCCAGTGGGGGTAAACAGTGATCTCTGTGTCACTTCACCTCTCCCCACTGATTGTCAATGTCACCCCTGTCATCTTAAACAAATATCCATGTGATTAAATCTGTTCAGGCTCTCTGGTCATTTGTCATCTGGCTGGTCATTTGAGCTGTTTTTCAAATGTTTGCCATTATAAATGATTGTGTGAATGACAATTTTGCATGTCTATATTTGGTACATCTCTGCTGTTCATTTCCTTAAACTTCTGGAGGCAATTTTGCATGTCAAAGAGTAAAGGCTTTTTGTTTTTATTAGTTTCTCCTCATGTTAGGGACCCTCCCTCACCCTGCTGCCCTGTTCAGCACGTGGACAGCTCCCTCACCCCTTGCAGACTCCCCAGGGTGAACCGAGGGAAGCTCTGTGGGCAAAGGGTCCATCTTGTTCATTGCTGTATGCTCAGCATAGTCCCTGGTACATAGTAGATGCTCAATAAGGCTTTACTGAATGAATGACTGTGCTTCTCATTTTTTCACCAGCTAGTTTTATCACTAGAAAAAAAAATCCATTTTGTGAATTTCTAAAGGCCCCATCCCTAGTCCACTGTGGGACAGAACCCAGGGTGTGTGAAGACTCTTGGGCGCCTACAAACCCTTCTCTTCAGTTGTGCCTTCCTACAGCCTAGCACAGAGCTCTGTGAGCTGAATTTCTGCAGTGATTTCCAGCACCTCAAGCCAAACAGAGTCCGTTTTCATGGGTTTTCTGCTTCCTAAGTGGAATGTAACACCAAATTGTGCCCTGCATGGAACTGGTTATACAATTATACAACCAGGAACATATTGTCTTTATACCGTTGGGTGAGGACGTGAGCTGCAGAATCTAACAGACCTGGGTCACACGTTAGCTCTGCTATTTGGTAGCTAAGGAAACTTGGGAAGTTTAATCTCCGCGTTTGTGTAAGGTGGACAATAATACCTCGCTCTGGGTGTTCTTGGGAGGGTTAGACGAGGGATCATGTATGTAAAGTGCTTAGCACGATGCCCGGCCCATCAGAATAAAGGCTACAGATGTTAGGCGTTAATGATGGTGAGCGTGGCAGAGAGCTTAGAAGGCCTGTGTGCATCAAACTGCTTTATTAGCTCAGTGGAAATGGAAACGCACTTCCAGAAGTGAGGAAGGGGAAAAAAGCTTTATTTTTCATTTGTTTTAACAAATTGGCTTTTAAAATTGTTGTGGCTGTTACTATGAGCTTTGATCCCTATGCATTTCTTCTGCCTGGTCTAGGAGGAGAGTACCAGGGGGCCAGTAATGACTCCTTAAGGACAAGTGTCAGGATGGGGGGCAAGAGCTGAGAGACTAACAAGCTTCCCCCAGGCAGGCCGCGCCCCTACAAAGCCCCAGATCACCCACTGTCCATCTCCCCCTCCTCTGTGGTTTTGCCTTTGAGCACACTTCATCAAAAGCCACACCCCGGACCTCCTGACACAGAGCTAAATGATAATAAGGTCTAGAGAGCTTAAGCCAAGTCAAAGACATCCCTTATGGAAGCTGAGAAGTAGCGTAAGAAGAAATAAACCCAACAAACGGTCTCCTCGGATAGTAAAACGGACGCTCTAAGAAGTTATGAGATTTTGTGAGCTGTAATATCCTTAGGAGGAACAAAATTAAAACGTTTTTGTTTTGTTTTGTTTTGTCTTTACAATCTTTCATCTCTGACCAAAAGAAATAAAAATTCTCCTTCAACGTGACCCATGCCGATGGGCGAATCACTAGCGATGCCACCTTTTTCAGTCTCGAAGTAAACAGAGGGACAGGAAAGATTTTTTTTCGTTAGTAGAAAAGTGATATGACTTCCAGGAATTCTTGGGTAGTTGTTGCCTTGAAAGCTTGCAGGACTAAAAACTCACTTTGCTCATGAAATTCTCATTTGGCTTTTCCTCCACAGCTGTGACGAGGATCCCCGTTAGTTCCCAGAAGTGTGAACACGCGCACGGTGATACCTGGTGTCATGTTAGTCTCTAAGCTTTTCCCAAAGGATCTTCAAGGCTAACAGCGCTTAGGACTCTCCTCACACAGCGCTGTGGGTAGATTTCCCTGAGGTTTGGAAGGAAAGCTGCAGGCAGGGTGTTCTGACTGCTCTTCCCAGGTCTTCCCCCGCAGGCCCCCTCCGGGCTGCCTGCCAGCTGGGCCCGCATCCCCCCTGCCCTGGGCGCTTCACTCTCTGCTCCCTGTACGATGCACAGCGATTCGGTACTCTTCTAACTAGAATGCTCAGGTTTGACTCAGGGTCCAGGCAGGAGGCACACCTGTGATTCTAACGAAGAGAAATTAATTACAAGGAATTGGTGACTAGAATAGGTTATGAACGACTTAGCTGAAATGGCAGAGGGTACGTGGAGCCATCCCAGAGGTAGCAGTTGCAGGGGGCAGCTACCACCCCGAGGACTGGGAGGGCAAAGGGAAGGAGTTGGAATTACAAAAATGGAGAAGCTTGAAGGTGGGCCTTGGAGAGCTGGTGTCTCTGAGGCTGGGACGTGGTGAGGCTGGCTCCACCAGTGCTGGAAAAATCCCCCACGGGGTTCAGCCGCCGCTCCAGGAAGGAACTGCCGTGGCTGCAGGGAGGTCGTGGTACTAGGCTGATGCCCGCAGGAGCAGGAAACAGACAAGAAGGGATGAGCCCCTCCTCCTCCCCAGTCCTGCCGTCTCCCTCCTGAGTCCCCTCTGGCTGGAAGCTAACACAAAGCAGACGGCCCGGCAGAGAGGGGTTGTGCAGCACCCGACCCCGGCGTCCTGGAGCAGGGTGCGCAGAAGGAGCATTTGGAGCTGAGACACGACAGCCTGGTGACCGTTGCGCAGACCCAGAGCCCTTAGGATGCTCTGCAAAACCACAGGGTTAGGGTGGGGGTGGGCGCACCTTTTCTAGCATGCAGTTGTGGTTGTAAGTAAAAAACTACTTAAAAGTCACCCCATCATTTTAGAGAAACAAACGTTTACAGTTTAGCTGTTCCATTTGGTTGCACCTATGGACTCCCTTCTCTCCTGTCCGTCCATCTTGCTTACTCTAATTCTATGTAGCGTCCATAAACACTGATCTCATCACGTCGCTGCCCAGTACGTATACCACTCAAGCCTAAATTCTACAGGCTACTGTACGATCCACACTTACCTCCCACTTCCGCTCTCTGTCCCCACCCTCCCCTCCGGTTCCACCTCGGATCCGCGCTCTTCGTTATATACTTTGTAACAGGAATATTCTGCTCCTTCCAAGGATTCCTCCCTCTTCTCCCCAGCCCCCCAAACTTTCCTTTATTTTTGTAATTCATTCATTCTTTAATTAATCTGGGTACAGGAAGTACATAAAAGATAGAAACCTTCTTCCCAGAAAGAGACGCACAGGCACTACATGTGCACGTAATGCTGCAAATTCTGCTCGTAGGCAGCCTGCAGGTCCTTGCCACGAAACCTCTGAGGGTCCGTCATTCTCAGATTAGGGTCTCCTTTCAGAAAGTCTACACCAGGAAAAGTCTCCTCATCCAGTGAGCCAGCCTCACCCACCAGCTACTCAGACCTTCTTTGATTCTGCTCTGTATCACACATTTTGCCCCTTTATTTTTTTATTTTATTATTTATTTATTTATTTATTTTGCGGTACGCGGGCCTCTCACTGCTGTGGCCTCTCCCGTTGCGGAGCACAGGCTCCGGACGCGCAGGCTCAGCGGCCATGGCTCACGGGCCTAGCCGCTCAGCGGCATGTGGGATCTTCCCGGACCGGGGCACGAACCCGCGTCCCCTGCATCGGCAGGCGGACTCTCAACCACTGCGCCACCAGGGAAGCCCTGCCCCTTTACTATACCAGTATATAACAGGTGGATTTAACTGACTCACAGTTTATGATTGATGTTCCAGCTCCTCAACTAAGACAAATCTTTCGTGCGTAGGGACCCTCCTTCCCACCCTCCCGGCCGCTTCCTCCGCATCACACTGTATTTGCTTTTACAATAAAAAGCAACAAGGAACACGCATTTATGGACATGATATGGTTTTAGTACCTTTCTTGCAAGTGATAAAACATTTCTTTAAAAATATTCCACAATACCTACCTTTTTGCTCATCAGACAGGCACCTCTCCTGGTTCACAGGGACTTAATAGCTTTTACAGTATTTCAGAAAAGCACAGAGTGGTGCTTATTGTGTCACCGTGTGTGAGGTGTCTTTTTCTCAGTCCTCAAACGATAAATGGGAAGTTTGTTTCTGAGTCAAGAGGCCAGCACCCCAGAGGCCCAGCAAACCCTTGCTGTGCTTGGTGGGGCTCTGCCTTTTGCCCATGCAGGGCTGGGCTCTATCCCCGGCCTCACGCGTGGTCAGAAGCCCTGCTGGGGATCTGCCCCACGGGGCTCCGCCCATCAGTCCTTCCTGCATCTCTCCCCCGACTCCGACTACGCAGCTCCTGCTGCCTCTGCAGCCCCTCAGCTACCCAGCAGTGGCCCTTCTGCCCCAGGGGACTCCTGTGTCAGGCTCGCCTCTGCCCTGTGGCAGGGAAGAGAGCATCTTTGAGCCGAGCGCCTTATCAGGCAGAGACCGCCTGGAAGAATCGAAGGATGGAAGGGAGGGATCAGACCGTTGCGGCCATGGGTGCAGCTCAAGTGCAGCCCCAGCGAAGGGGCAGCGCCTTGTCTTTCATCCCCTCCGGCGCCCGCAGTCCTTCCCTGGCCCAGGACTGTGGAGGAACTGGCGGTGTGAAGCGGAGGGGAAAGCCGGGGAGGAAGCGGGTCTTTCAGGGGCGTCTCCTCTGTCCACCGGGCCAGATCCTCAGGTCTGTGTGATCTCGCCCTTCTGAGAGTTCTTGAAATGCTCCCGAGCCTTATGGAGAAGCCCAGCAGAGCCGTTTTCACTGTAGCTGGGAAACACCTGGTTTCAGCTTCCTCACCATCCACATGAGCTGTGTTGGTGGCCCTTGACCCCAGCTCTTCCGCCTGCTCCTTTGATTTCCGCCCTGCATCCCGCCCACCTCACTGCAAACCTTCCCCTGTAAGGACACTGCCCTGGTCGCTGTCCTGCCACCCACTCCACACACAGTCATGACCGAGGAACTGTCTCATATGCCCCTGGTTTCAGGCCTGTGGACCAACCTCCCTGCCTCTCAGGGCTGGGGTCTTGACATTTTTACGCATGTGACGTTGACCACCTCCACGCTAATTTCAAGTATGTTTCCCACTTAATCATAAGGTTTTTTGTGACTCAGAGAGGTTAAGCGGCTTGCTCAGGCTCACACAGCCTGATGGCGGTAAAGCGAGGTTTCAGATGCTGATCCTAGAAGGAGGGCTCTGTCTCCTGTGGTGAAGACGGTGATTCCATGGAGCCTGTGCTACCACCTCCCCTTTCTCCCGATCTCTGGTCCAAGGATGAAATCAGCAGAGGATAGCAGAACTTCTTCCTGTGGATTGAATTCAGCCTCAGAGGCTTTCTTAACACAGCACTCCAGAAAGCCACGACCAACTACATGCAGTCGGCACATGAGATGAAACTTATTCACCACCCTTGCCATGTAAGCTGTCCTGCTGTTGATGTAGAGGAACAGCTCCATGGAGCTCAATGAGCCAGAAGCAGAAGCGGCTGTTCTTCAACGCTGATCCTTTTCTCCCATATTTTAAGGCACGTGTTCTTCTGGGTGGGATTTGAGGCTTGTTCGGGTGCTCCAGATCAAAGCAGAGGAACTTGGTGGGGGGCAGGTGGAGAGGGTGACAGGAGGACCTTAAAGAAGACCCACTCCCTGGGTCCCCAGGAAGCATCCTCCCTCTGGCTCCCGAAGCCCGCGGGGGTGCCTCAGCTCCTGAGCTCTGCGTGCCCAGCTTCCCTCAGCGGAAGCTGACGCTGGTCAGGCCGGGGCAGCTGCTCCAGCCCCCGAAAGCCAGGCAGGGAGAAGGTAAAGCAGCTTCTGGAGAAGACAGGAAGCTAGCTCCTCCAACTGAAGCATGCCGGCCCACGGTGGGCTCGGTGCTGAGGGAGCGCTCCGAGGGTCCCCAGAGTTTGCACCCTTCAGGCCTGTGGACACCCGTGTGCCCATCTCCCCCCCTTAAGAGTCTGTACGGGGGGCTTCCCTGGTGGCGCAGTGGTTGAGAGTCCGCCTGCCGATGCAGGGGACACGGGTTCGTGCCCCGGTCCGGGAAGATACCACATGCCGCGGAGCGGCTGGGCCCGTGAGCCATGGCCGCTGAGCCTGCGCGTCCGGAGCCTGTGCTCCACAACGGGAGAGGCCACAAGAGTGAGAGAACCGCGTACCGGGAAAAAAAAAAAAAAAAAAAAAAGAAGAGCAGGAAACAAAGTATCACGGAAGCCACAGGAGAGAAGAGTGTCCAGAAGGAAGCTGTGATCACCACCATCACCACCACCATTAATGAAATCAGTGACCCAGTAGTGAGAACTGGCCTTGTGCCCCAGTGCTGCAGGACGGCTGACGTAGAGTATTCTATTTAATCCTCACAAGAAGCCCACATATTGCCCCCCACTTTCTGATAAGGGAACCTAGATGTCCTAGTTCACGTCCGACTGCTCATAAGAGTGGACCCAGGATTCAGGGTCTGATGCTCCTGAAGCCTATTTCTTTAGCCGCAGGCTAATCCCGTGATAGGCGGTGATGCAGAGAATCTAGCCGGAAAGGAAGCTGTTGGGGTTGGCAATTAGGAAGTCACTGGTGAGAGACGTTTCAGGTAAAGATTGTGCTGAAGTGTGAGTGCGGGCAGTTGGTAAAGGGACCAGCCTTTGAAGAAGCTCAGGCCTGGAACTGGAGGGCGAGAGCCCAGGGGGCAGATGAGGTCATAAAATGGTATTTTTTTCCACTGGGTGTCATGAGAAAGGGCTCCAGTGCTATTAGTCATAATTATGGTGGACTGGGAAACGCGAGCAGAAAGAGTTCACCCTGATGTCACTTAGAAATCAAAACGTTTTGAACCCCCCAAGCCAATTTTTCTCTCATTTCATACTGAATCGTCGTAAGAGATTTAGCAATTCTACGTCTGTTAGGCTGGGAGGTCAGGACAGCTGCTGGTCAGTGGAACTTGGAAGGAGAGCTTTCACCTCCCTGTAGATGTTGAGGGACCAGCCTCCAGTTAACCAGACAATTGTCCAGTCAAATTGATAATATCAGATTCAAACTGAGGGTCCCTCTAACACGAGCCCCGTGATGAGTTACATATGAGGTTGCTGTTGTGAGTGCACTGTTTTTTGGCAACACTTTCTCGTTCAACCTGACTCAGTGTTTATTAGAAAAGCATCCTGGCTGGCTTGCTGGCTCCGCGAGCCAATCACCGATGCCAAAACTGCTGGTGAACTGCTTTGGTGTGAATGCCAGCGCTCTTCCAGGACTTCTGGAAACTTCGAATCCTCTTGGTCCTTCCAGCTCTGCCCCTGACCCTCAGGAGACTGTCCAGTCAGTAATGGGAAAAGGGGGAAGGCTGCTCACTTTCCCACTTCCTAAGGATGAGATGAATGAGGGAGATTGGAGACTGACTTATTAGGACAGCTTGTTTGCAGAGCGTTGATTGAATCTGATGATCTGGAGTTTTCCTCTTTCTCTGGCGTGGCTACCAGTGATATTCAAGGCGGTGGCTGCTTTATCCACCTGGACCCCTGAATGTTTATGAAGAACGGCCCCCGAGCCTGACTCCGCAGGCCTCCTGCTGACTCTCAATGAACGTGTGGCATGAATGAGAAGTAAACTGTGGTGCCTTTAAGCCACCGGTCATTTGGAATTGTTACTATAGCAGAATCCTGACTAGTACAATGTAAGGCCTAACCTATCTTTCAAGGGTATATCACACCTGTATTATTTAATACACTCTTAGGGGCACTAAGCTATAAGCACCTAAGGCAGACATGGCATGGTGCTCATTTTGTATTTCTGGCACCTGGAAGGGGTATACACTGTTTCTTAATGAAAGTTATTGTATGACTCCTTGGATACCTGAAGAGAGGGAGAAACATCAAAAAAATGAGTAACCAAAGTCCAATGTTTCTCCTAAATGTTATTTAAAATAACAGTTTCAGCTTCTCCTCATCCCAGTGCCCTAAAAACAACAGCTTTCAAGACTACAATTTCACCAAATGCATACTCTGCAGAGTCTTTGGTGAAATCATAGTAAATCATAGAAAAATAATCTTTGCTCGCGAGAAAAGAGAGAGAAGAACTGGTTACTGCAAGGTTGAGAATTAGTTATGTTCAAAAAAAAATGGTGTTCCTATTATCTTCTTTAGACAATAGAAAAGTTTCAAAATCCATTCTGGAGACAGAATTGATCTCGTCTTATCGATGGTGGCTTCAAATATTTCATTTCAATTATTCACCACTCACAGCCAATAACTTGTTAATTTTTATAATTCATTTTTTCTGTATTTCAATCAGATTGAGTTTATCAGGACTATGAACTTGATTGATTAGAAGAGTGAGATAACCAGTAATACCATATCAAATGGCTCTATTTCTAGCCCAAAGCTGAGTCACTTTAGTTAACTTCTGTAGGCAGAATGCAGTTTCTGTTGAGCTTTCTGGAATATTAGAGGTAACCGGAAGCTTCTCCAGGACTCCCTTGGAGTATTAGCCTAGAAATGGCTGTGACCATTCCCTCACTTCATTCAAGCCCCTGACTGTGCTACCTGGCCTAGCCATAACCTCACCCCCTGGGCATGCCCCCTTTATTCTTCCTACAGAATTGATGACCTGACATTGTGCCACCTCTTTTACTTGTTTACTTGGCTATTGTCCACTAGAGTGTAAGCTGCATGAGGGCAGGAGGGTCATCTCTCCTGTTCACTGCTTTAACTCCAGTACCTGGACCCATGCCTGGCACGTACTCACTACTCAATACCTGCTTGTTCCATGACGGAACAAATGAATGAGCAAATGAATCCACCTACCGATGAGTTTCTTGAATCCCAGAGTTCCTAGATTGGTAGAAGCGGAAGGAAACCTAGAGTTCTCCAGTCCAAAGCTGTACAGAGCAACACCCTGGGGGTCGTGCCTAGGATTGTACCCAGGTCCGTGGTCAAGCCAGGACCGGGACTCACAGCCCAGGGTTGTTTCCGTTGGAGGCCATTTGGAGGGTGGCGGGGTGGGAGGAAGGTGAAGACACCTGGGATGGATGAGGGAAATGTTGGGAAGAGAGGCTGCCAGTGCCCTGAGCCTGTTCCATCTTCCCACTGCTGCCTGACCGCCCAGTTGCGTAGGTGGTGATGGAAGGTACAGGAGCTCTGGAGGGGAGGGGAAGACAAGGTGTGGGGCGGCCAGCAAACGCAGAGGGGGTTAAGAAAGAAGCTGCGCTTTTCTTTTTTCTTTCTTTTTTTGGTTTCCATCACAAACTTAGCGTGCCTTTCCCTCTCTTTGTGATCTCTTTTTAAAATTATGAGCCACTGAGTATTTCAAATAGGCTTTCTGCTATGTCATAAATATTCAGACTGGGGATGGTAATTGTTCCCTGTGATTAATTCTGCTTAGTCAGGCAAGTTGTGCAAGGTTTTCACTGGAGGGTATGTCTTTTATGTTTTACTGTGACTCGTGTATAATGCAATTTGTCGTTCACTGCAGTTGAGACAGTGGAGTTCGGTTAAGGGCTTTGGGGGAGGGGGAGGTCTTTTTCCTGATGGCAACGTTTGGAAGCGGTTAAATTGGATGGTGTGTGTTGCCCCTCCCTGAGCTGAGATGAAGGTAATTGCCAGGGCCGAGGGCCAGAGGTTCCTACTGGCTGTCCCAGTCCTTTTGGTCTGGGGTAAATGGAGAAAAGCGCCATGTTGAAGGTTACAGCATTTCCTTTGCTTCCATTTTAATGATATTTGCCCGCCAGTATTTCCTCTTTGAAGAGCAATTTAATAAACAATCACTGGCGTTTCATGTGGAGGGTAAGATTGTGATAGCATTCATCTCCCCGGGAGTTCTGCCTCGGCCTGTGATTGGATCAAGCCCTTTGCAATGAATACGGGGGAAGCGCTGGTAGCTCCCAATGCATCCTGGGTCCCCCCTGCACAGGATGAAAATGGGCTGGGGGCGAGAGCACGGGGACGGTTTTCAGGATGATTCTGCACGCTGCTTAATTTTCTCTTCCTTGAAAGACATTTTCCAAGGAAGTCAAATCTGAGCCTGGGATTACCTGAGGACCCTGAAGGGGAGGGCCAAGGGGGCAGAGGGCACACAGGGCTCTGGAATGTGATCTTCAACCGGCTCTGTACTTGGGGACAAGAGGAAGCTCCACGGTCAATGTCTTCATTGTGGAAAAACGACAGCAGTGGAAGGTCTAAGGCTTGACAAGGAAGGTGATCGTCCCATGAGGCTTATTATGGGCCCACACGGGAAGACACTGCTCTGGATGCCACGCTGAGCGAGCCCAGACAAGGAGCCGGGTGGTGTGCATCTAATTTTTGATTAAAATCACATGTAAATTTACACAGCTAATTAGGGGGGGCCTCAGGCTCTAGCGAAGGTGCTGGGGCTGAGCAGGGACATCCACACTAAGAAAGTGAGAGCTTGACAACCTTCCGGCTTCTCCTGGTCTGCAATTCACAACGACAGCAGTGCTCCAGGAAAGCAGGATGGAGACGCGGCACCCCCGAGGGAGACTGCAGCACGACACGGGACTGTGGGTGGAAGGGACAGGGGTCACCATCTATGAGTAGAGCCACTCCGTGTGAGGCCAGAGGGACCCACACAGCTTGTCTCAAAGACCACGGCAATGACAGTTTCTATAGCATCACTGGTTGGCCGGTTTCCTTATTCTTTGTTTCGGCATGACAGGATTCGAGAGAAAGTGTAACCAGACATCACTGTTTTGGGTTCTTTTGAGAGTGGGGATGTGACTTTTAGTAGCGGGGGAGGGCTGGCTGTGGCCAGCACACACGTGATTCAGGGAAGGGGTGGAGATGGGCACACTGCGGTGGTTAGTCACCCCCTCGGTCAACAGTGGCCGTTCCTGTGGTTGTGGACATGCAGGCTATAAGCTTCTACATCCTGTTTATCTTAAAAGAACTCTCACAACAACAAAAAGATATTCTAAGCTTTAGCCAATGATATTATAAGTAATACTATAAAACGGATAAGAGAGTGACTGCAGAATAATTAGCGTGGCCCCTCGGAGATGCTGGCAATGAGTTTTGACTTGTGGGTGTGACAGCAGACGTGGCCAGTGCGTGTTGGGGACGGGTGGGAACTGCCCATCATTTCCTGAAATAGCTTTCGAGTCAGCTTGGAGGTTGTGTAGACAACCCGGTTCTGCCCCGGCTGCCACAGAACCTAGAGGCTGGCGCTTTCTCTGGCTTCGCCAGACACAAAATTAGATGTAGAATAAGGAATCAGGACAACCCAACCTTCCCTCTTTCTCCAACCTCCATCCACTCACTCATTTTTATGCCTAAAAATATGTATTGAGATTGTCCTCCAAGATTCCACTTAAGTGGAAGAAGAAGAATGATTTTCCCTCTCTGTTTTTCTGGCGAAGAATCAATTCAAACTTGGGTGGATTCTTCTACAGCAATCTTGTGTGCCAAGTTCATGAGACACCTGTGACACCTGGATGACAAGGTCGTTGAAAGAGGACGTTCTTAGTGGGGTCATAAAAGGCTGAGTGTTCAGGGAAAACATGGCATTATCAGGCCTAGTATAGTGTAGTGGCTGAGAGATGGTTCTAGAACTATTCTCCTGGGTTCCAATCCCAGCTCCACCATTTACTAGCCGTGTGACCTTAAACAAAGTGCTGGGCTTCCTCATGCCTCCGTTTCTGCATCTGTGGAATGGGCATGATATTAGAATTTACCATAGATTGTGGTGAGAACTTAGTTATTGAAAGGATTAAATGAGTTTAATATACAAAAAACACTGGCACAGTACCTGGCACGTGTAAATTCTTGATAAATGCTACTATGATTCCTTCTTAATCCAGAACCTCAAGTAAGTGTACTTCCCTCTCACCCCTATTGGCTGAAGTCAACTCTAACATAGACAGATCTGTATTGGGCCCTAATTAATTCTTCCTGAAAAAGTAGCACTTACTGGGTTTATTAACAAAATAATCAGTACCATACCTTATGCCCTTCATAAAAAAACAAGCAAGCCAGCAAATAAACACAAGTTTGATGAGAAGCCCTGTGGATGTTCTCTTCCCCCAGGACAGGGAAGTCCTATTCCAGATCAGGGTAATAACGGTAATGGGGAAAGAATGCAGATCTCCATGTTTGTCTAATGAATTGGAAAAGGCATGAGTTATTCAGATTTATCAAACAAACTAGTGGCTTTTAAATATAGTTTGTGCATCAGAATGAGCAGAGAAACCATAAAAATACCAGCATCTGGGGACCACGCCAGAGCATGTCTGCAATTTGGCCTGGCATCTGTATGTCTAAGGAGTTCTCCAGATGATTCTGAGGCACAGCCAGGTAAGACCGACTGATGTGAACAATCGTACACTTGGCAAATGGGTACACGGCCCAACTAGGTTAGTTAAGTAGACCTGTATGGGGTACCATGAAAGGAACTTTTTTCACATTGAAATAAGTTCTTCCTGTTAGTCCCTCTCATTGTAAAATTAATGCTTTTCCTTTGTCTCTGGAGAGGACTATCTGGCAAAAGGCATTGGAAAGAATTCAGGTATTAAGGGGTTATGGAAACCTAAGCATCTCAGGCGTAAGGCACATGACTCTCATTATGGATCTGGATTCTCACACTCATTACATTAGCAGTGAGGTTCTAATGTAAAAGTGTCTCAGCAAAATGCAACACACTTGATACATATTCACCTTAGCTCTGGGCCTCCAGGAGCACTTTTCCACGGGGTGCCAGGCCTCCCCTTGCGCTGCTGCAGGCGCTGTTTGCACGGTGTAGAGCGGGAGCTGTCTGGATGGAGGGTGGCGCTGACCCTGCAAGGAGCCCTCCCAGGATCACGTCCCAGATCTGCCCACCTGCTCTGGAGCCCGAGGTCCAGCCCGGCTGCCCACTGTCCCTCAGTCACCCCTTCCCTCCGCCCTCCTTCCCGTCCCCTGGCCTCACGGACTTCAGTAAAAAGCAAATCTGTACAGAGTCCCAAATTCATGGACGTCCAGAGTTATTAAAGAAGTTCAGTACATTGAAAGCTAATTCCTTGGCCCCAGAGATGAATTGGGATAATTTTACGTCGTTAAACCCAACAACTAAGTGGCCCTTTATGAGAAGAGCATCTCACGCCTGGGCCCACGTGAGAGTCTTGGCTCCTGGAAGGACCTTCCGGCGTCTTCCAGGCCATTCGTCCTGGCTAGTCGGAGGCCACCACCCTCATTAGGTCATGTTTACTGAAGGTGCTTGTTTTCTGTCTCTCCATTCAGTTGGTTACAGGACGGCTACAGGACAGAGTGTGTTGTAACTGACCACCAGTGGCGCTGGCTCTGTTTGGGGATTAAGGTTGCCTTGGTGACCAGCTTTGCTGAACTCCCCACAGCAAACACGCAATGAACGGCTGGGTCAACACCCAGGTAAAACAGGGGTTATGCAACTGTTTGCCGAGGCTTTGGAAGGACTTTTTTTTTTCCTGGACATTTCCCAGAATAGCCGCATATTCACAAATTCCAAATGAAGAATTCTAATTTCAACCCATAACAAGTATTTCCATTGTTTGTGGAAAAGAGCTGTTGCTTTTGGAAATATAAATTCAGATCTGTAGAAGATCTGAACTGGGTGTTGCATCCGTTTCAGTAACGGCTAGAAAGCATATTTAATGATAAGCTTTCCCTAGACAGGAAACCAGAGGCTGCTCATGTATTTCTAATGATCTACATAAATAATTTCATCTACTTAAATTCCCAACTTCAGTCATTAAATGGTTTTACTCTCATCTCAGCTAAATAGAGTCTTGAAAATGAATTTTAAAATGCAGAAATAAGCTTTTGAAAAAAAATTTCAGAGACAGGACGGAGCCTCTCTTTGTGGAAAAGCAAATTGGCAAACAGGACAATTTATTTGAGACAGTGAGTACAAAGGAGCAAGGTTCTGGTATCTCCTAATTCCTCAAACCATTTAATTCTGTGCAGACAATTAAATGGTAATATAAACCAGGTTTCCAGAGTAGTTTATGTTTATTTCTGTTTCTAATGGGAAGAAAAGTATCTCACAGGGTAAGAGCATATACCAGTAGTCGTGACTTGTGCATACGTGGCTGACGGACACGGTTTTTTTCCTGATCTTTCTTTCTCTGTACTGTCCCCATTTGTGAATTTCTCATACTCTCCACTTGAGTGCTGACTCCCGAGGATTTTCTTCTCAGTTTCCTCCTCTCACCTTTTCTTTTTTCCCCAGCTGAATTTGGTCTGGTGTTTTACATGAGGCAGGCACTAAGAGCTGGGTGCTGTCTCCTTAAGCAGCTCGTGTCAGATGGCTGAGGTGAGGTCTCTCTTCCTTTCCTCCTGTTTGCCCCCAAGGCCCAGGTGACATCTCCGAAGGCACTGGGCCCATGTCTTTAAACTCAGGTGGTACCTTCCTCCACAGAAGTCACTTTGTTTTGTCTTTCGCATCCACCAGGGAGAGGGGAACCAACGAAATATCTTGACAACTGCTTTCATTTTGACTTTGTGTTTTCTTGCTCATGGCCCAGATAAATTGTTTTGGACTAAGTGATAGTTAGGTGTAGGAAGCAATTATTGGTAATCAAGTAATTTCAAGATGTCTTCCTTTTTATTGTGCTATTATTTCTCATTTGTATCCTAGATACAGTCTGTTTTTTGTTTTTGTTTTTTTCTTCTGGAAAGTTCTGGAAAAAATGAACGTAAGTGTAAAAGAAGATGTGTTTTGCCTAAGCATATATTTTAAACAGCACTTACTATTATTTTTAACTTTTTATTTTGCAATAATTATAGATTCACAGGAAATTCCAAAGCAACACACAGGTAGGTTCTGTACCCCTTCACCCGATCTCCCTGAAGGTTAACATCTTGCATGACTAAGAGTATAATAGCAAAACCAGGAAATTGACATCAGTACAGTCCGGAGTTTATGCAAATGTCACCAATTATACATGCACTTGTGTGTGTGTGTGTGTAGCTGCATGCAATTATGTCACATGTGTAGCTTTGTACAACTACCACCACAAATAGGATACATAAGTGTCACATTGCCACAAAACCCCATCCTGGTACCTTTTCATAGTCACACCTAATCCCTCTCCACCCCTGGACAAGCACTAATCTGTTCTCCATCTCTATAATTATATGATTTCACTAACATATGAATGGAATCATGCAGTATGTATCCTTTTGAGATTGTTCAGTTTGTTCAGCCATTCATCCATTGAAGGAAATTTAGGTTATTTCCACTTTTTTGGCTGTTATAAATAAAGCTCCTATAAATCTTGTACACATTTCTATGTGAAAATAAGTTTTTATTTCTCTGGGAAAAATGCCCAAGTGTGCAACTCCTGGGATGTATGGTAATTCCATTTTTAGTTTTAAAAGAAACTGAACACTATTTTCCAGAGAGCCTGTGCCATTTACATTTATACAGCAATGTATGGGTAATCCAGTTTTTCCACATCCTTGCCAGCATTTGGTGTTATAACTATTTTTTTTTTACCAATTTTCATAAGCATATAGTGATATTGTGATTTTAATTTGTTTCCTTAATGGCTAATGATATTTAATATCTTTTTATATGCCTGGCAATCTATATATTTTTTTCAGTGAAAAATCTGTGCATGTCTTTTGCCCATTTACTAATTAGATTTTTTTCAATGTTGAGTTTTGAGAATTCTTTACATATTTTAGACATGAGTCCTCTGTTGTATATGTGATTTTCAAATATTTTTTTCCAGATCTGTAATTGTCTTTTCATCTTCTTAACACGGTCATTCACAGAATAAAGCTTTTAAATTTTGCTGAGGTTCAATACATAAATTCTTCCTTTTATGGATTGTACTTTTGGCGTCAAGTCTAAGAAATTTTTATCTATTTCTAGGTCCTAAAGCTTTCTCCTATTTTTTTCCTAAAAGTTTTATATTTTTATGATTTATATTTAAGTCCATGATACATTTTGAATTGTTTTTTGTATAAGCAGTAAGATTTAGGTTGAGAGTGTCTTCCTCTGTGGATGCCAATTTTCCAGTAGTATTTTTTAAAAGCAAGATTGTGTTTCTTTTATTTGGTTTTGCTCCTTTGTCAAAAATTAAATGGACATATTTGTATGGGTCTATTTCTGGGTTCTGTGTTCTGATCTATGTAACTGTCAGTTCATCAGTACTGTGCTGTCTTGATTATTGTAGCTGTACAGTAAACCCTAATAAAAGGAAGAGTGATTCTTCCTCCTCCTTGTTTTCAAAATTGTTTTGGCTATTTTAGGACCTTTCCCTTTCCATATAATTTTAAGAATAATCTTGTCTGTTTATAAAACATTTCTTCTCTAAGATTTTGACAGGAACTGCATTATACTTATAGATCAATTTGGGAAGAATTAAAAACTTTATAATGTTGAGTCTTCCAATCTGTTAACACTGTATATCTCTCCAATTATTCAGGTCTTATATGATTTTAAAAAATGAACATTTTGTAATTTTTAGCATATAGATTCTTTACATGTTTTGTTAGATTTATACGCAAGTATTTTCTTTGGAGTAATTGCAAATGATATTGCCCTTTGTATTTCAGTCTTTCTGTTATTGATTTAATTAAAGTTTTAATTCCACTATGGCCAACGGATATACTCTTTATGATTTCAATTCTTTTGCTTCTTAAATTTATTTTATAAATCATAATACAGTCTATCTTGGTGAATGTTTCATGGACTTTAAAAAATAGTTTGTATTCTGCTATTGTTGGGTGGAATGTTGTGTTAATGTCAATTACACCTGGCTGGTTGATGATATTATCGAGTTCTGTATCCTTACTGGTGTTCTGTCTAGCAGTTCTATCAACTGGTGAGAGTGTTGAAGTCTCTGACTAAAATTGAGGCTTTGCCTATTTCTCCTTTCAGATCTATTAGTGTTTCTTTCATTTTTTTTTTTTTTTTTTTTGCGGTACGCGGGCCTCTCACTGTTGTGGCCTCTCCCGTTGTGGAGCACAGGCTCCGGACGCGCAAGCTCAGCGGCCATGGCTCATGGGCCCAGCCGCTCTGTGGCATGTGGGATCTTCCGGGACCGGGGCACGAACCCGTGGCCCCTGCATCGGCAGGCGGACTCTCAACCACTAGCGCCACCAGGGAAGCCCCTTTCATGTATTTTGAAGTTCTGTTGTTTGGTGAGAATTTAGGATTGCTGTATAATCTTGGTGGATTGATTCTTTTATCATTATGTAATATCCTTCTTTTTCCCTAGTAATTTTCTTTGTTCTGAAGCCTACTTTGTTTGATGTTAATATAGCTACTTCTATTTTTTGATTAATGCTTATATGATATATATATATATTTCCATCCCTTTACTTTCAACATACACATGCTGTGTACATTTCCTATATGTAGTATGTTGCTGTTTGTCTTCTTTTTAAAATACTCTCTGCCAATCACTATTTTTTAATTGGTGTATTTTGATGATTTACATTTAAAGTGATTATTGATATTAAGACTTAAGTCTGCCATTTTACTTTTTATTTTCTGTCTCTTCTTTCTCTTCTTTCTTTTTTTTTTTTTCCTTTTTCTTGTCTTATTTTGGACTACTTGAACATTTTTTAGAATTTTACTTTGATTTATTTATAATGTTTTGAATATCCCATTTGTATAATTTTCTTACTAATATCACTATATTCATATAACTTATCACAGCCTACTGGTATTGATGATTCGCCACTTAGAGTGAAGTGTTGAAACCGTACTTCCATTTAGGCCCCTTAACTCTCCCCACTTTCTAACGTATATTTTAAAACATAATTATCTTCAGCATTTGCTCTGCATGCAATAAACACCACATAAGACGGAGATGTGTCACAATATTTGCTTTAACATAAAATGTAATCTAAGAGTATCATGAGGTGAAAAATGGTCTACTATGTGTATTCCTAAATTTTACCCACTTGGATGTTCTTCTTTTTGCCTTATGAAGGTCCCAGCCTTCTTCTCTTATCATTTCTTTTTTTTTTTTTTTTTTTTTAGTTTTTGGCTGCATTGGGTCTTTGTTGCTGCACGTGGGCTTTCTCTAGTTGTGTCGAGTGGGGGCTACTCTTTGTTGCAGTGTGCAGCCTTCTCATTGCAGTGGCTTCTCCTGTTGCAGAGCACGGGCTCTAGGCACGCAGGCTCAGTAGTTATGGCACATGGGCTCAGTAGTTGTGGAGCATGGGCTTAGTTGGTCTGTGGCATGTGGGATCTTCCTGGACCAGGGATCGAACCTGTGTCCCCTGCATTGGCAGGAGGATTCTTAACCACTGCGCCACCAGGGAGGTCCCCATCATTTCCTTCTATTTTGAGTGCTCTTCCTCGCCATTCTTTAAGTGTAGGGCTGCTAGTGACAAGCTCTACTAGTTTCCCTTCACCTGAGAATGTCTTCATTTCCCCTTCATTCCTAAAATACGGTTTTGCAGGTGAAGGAATCACAAACGACAGTTCTTATACTTTAGCACTTGAAAACTATTGTGCCATTTCTTTCTGGCCTTCATGGTTTCAGATGGCAAGACTACTTTGGTTCACACTGGTGTTCCTCTAGAGGTAAGTCATCACGTATCTCTGAATGTTATTAAGATTTTTTCTTTGTCTTTTGTTTTCAGAAGTTTAATTGTGTTCTGGTGACAATTTTTTTGAGGTTATGCTATTTGGGTTTGCTCAACTTCTTGGGTCTAGTGGTGTAAGTCTTTCACCAAATTTGGGAAGTTTTCAACCATCATTTCTTCATATACCTTATCAGTCCCACACTCTTTCCTCTTGTTCTGGCACTTCCATGATGCACATTTTTAAACTTTTATTTTTGTCCCATAAGTTCTAAGGCTCTAATAATTAAACTTTTTTTTTGTAGTTTGTCTCCTTTTTGAATAAACTCTATTAATCTGTCTTCACCTTCACTGATTCTTTTTATCTCCACTTACCATTGAGTCCATCTGATGAGTTTTTTGTTTCAGCTGTTGTATTATTCAGTTCTATAATTTCCATTTGGTTCTTTTAAAAAACTTACATTTCTTTGCTAAGCTTTTCTATTTTTCAAAAGTTTCAAGAAAACTTAGAGTTGTTTGTAGCGTCATTTTTTAAATGGTTACTTTTAAATCCCTGGCAGGTAATGCCATCATCTGGTTCATCTCCATACTGGTGTCAGTTGACTGTCTTTTCTCACTCAGGTTGTGTTTTTCATGATTCTTCATACGACCAGTGACGTTTGTATCCTGGGCTTCTTGAATATTATGTTTGGAGACTTTTGATCTTATTCAGTTTCAAAGAAGCCGTCGGTCTATTTAGATTTAGGTCCTGACCTATTCTTGTGAGCTGTAGTTTCAGTGAAACTTTAGCTTTTGGAGCCCGTGCATGTTATTCTGGTTGACTTCATCCTTCTGCCTGGGCTTCACTCTTATTAATTCCTGAAGGGCTGCCCAGGGTCAATGGACAGGTGCTTCTGGAAGCACTGAGTTGTGATTGCTGCTGCAGCTCATGCAGATTGCCATTGCCTTGGGTATGGATTGGGGTGGATCTCTCCACTAGATCTCTGATGGGCTGCTGCTTTTTTGGTTCTGTGGCCAGACAGAGCAAGCTTTTTTATTTGTCTATGCCTGTGGGTGATTCCAGGTTAACAGTCCTCTTTGCTGCCCAGTCTGTGATATACAAGCCATGGAAAGACACCAGGAGAGATGCACTCTGATGTTGTTCCTCAAGGCTTGCGGTCTCCAGCCAGTGCATCTTTCTATTCTACCTCTTGGAGTTTTTTATGATTGTCTAATGAATTTTTTCCAGGATATTTAGTTATGGTTACAGGGAAGGAGAAGGGAAAAGTGAATCTATGACAGCTTGTCCCTCAACTAGACAGAACTTATTGTTTTTTAAATGAAGGGGGGAAAAATACTCTCTTCCTTTTAATAAGAACAACCTATTTCATTTGTTTGAAAAATAATCAGAAAGTAAAGACAAGCAAAAGGGACAAAATAAAAGTAAAGGCCAATATTCTCAGAGACATAAACATGGTTAACACTTTAATATATGCCCTTTCTGATCCCCTTCTGTCCTTCTGTGCATATGCAGTTTTTGAAAAGTTATCAAGTTTTGTACTTACTTCTATGCTTGTATACGTTAAACATGTTTGTAGGTCAATATATAATCTTTTATTTATACTAAGCATTTTTAGTTGACAAAGAAGACACACAGCTACGTTACTTAAGTGATGAAAGCTAAGATTAGGATATGGAAGAATCAAGAAAGCTGCCTTTGTAGTTGTTCATATACTCTGGGGACCAGGCTTCAAGAAAAATTGGAACAATGGCTCATCCTCAGGATCTAAGACCAACTCAAGGGACCCCCGCCTCTAGCAGTTGGGTCATTTTCTCCCCTTGCTGCAGAAATCCATGGTTCCCTGCTACTTTCCACTCTCTTATAGTTCCTAAGAGAGTCTGTCTGGATCCGTTGTTACATGATTTAATATGGAGCATGTGAATTGGGCAGTCTGGAGTCAAACCACATGACAGAATACTAGCCTCCAGAATGCTAGACTATAATACTAGTTCACCTTGATCTCGCATGGCTCAGCCCCAAGTCCAATATACTGGGCCCAGAGTAGCAGTGTTCACAACACTTTACATAAAAAAGAACTACCTGTGGTCAACTTTCCCATAAAGCAGCTGAGGGAAGGAAGATACATAGAAAGACCTCAGGTTTGTATATTTCAAATACCTGGAACCTTTGGGTTGATTTCAGTTTTTTACGCTTATGACTTATACTGTAACAAGCAGGCCGGTGGTTAATCTTTGCTCTGCCTTTTATATCCTCAGTGACACAGGCAACTTTCACAGGTCATAATAATAACAATACAAATCACAATTGCTGACATGACATATAGACCCTCAATAGCTATCAGTTAAAGACACTCACGTATTTTGTTCTATTTTTGCTGAATTCTTATGCCTGACTATCACATTGTAAACAATTGAATATATCTTAGTGGAAACTGAAGACCAGAGAGCCAAAGTGATGTATCTAAAGGCACATGAGTAGATTGGTGAAAACTCTAGGGGTAGATTCTAGGTCCGGCTATTGCACCGTGCTGCCTTTCTCCTCTGAGAAAAAGTATTCCCAGGAGAGTCAGGTTATAACACTGTTTAGAAATCATTTCTATTTACCTTTTAGGAAGACTTTTAACAACAAAGGTAAAACAAAAGCTAAGATTTTTTTCTAGTTTACTCGCATATAAACAGAAATGAAATTAATCAGAAAATTCCGGTCCTAAATATTCTAGTAAACTGAAGATCTCCTAATAATATTTATTTGGTGTCCGCTGTACAGGAGTCTATTAGTCACAGATGCTTGAGTCTCTAGGAGGCTGTAGTAGCCTCCATTTCCTGCATCATTAGCTCCTCTGGTCATATATATCCAGGAGCCTGCAGGGGCCTCATCATGATAATTTTCTTAACTTATTTATCCCAAAGTATCTACTTTTGGTACATTGTTTCAGGCAAAGATCAAACAATCTCTGGTACATTTTTTCAGGCAAAGAAGCTGAATAATTGAATATGTCAACCTATTAAATTTGTGTGTGAGGTAGACATCCCCAAATTAAGAGAGAAATAAAAATTTTCTACACATGAGCATGTGTTAATAGGAATCAAATAGTTTAGCCAAAATTCACCTCTGAGAGCTGGAGCTATGGTTGATGAAATTTTCACTTCTTGTTCAGATATTCCACAGAGTTCCACATTTGATATTCCACAGAGTTCATCCCCTGGATTGTGGAAGAAATTGAGAATCAGAAATCTAGTTGGGCACAGACAATAATTAAAAGAGCATTTGTCTTGGGATGAACATATGCACACTACTATATATAAGATAGATAACCAAGAAGGACCTACTGTATAGCACAGAAAACTATACTGAATACTCTGTACTGGCCTATATGGGAAAAGAATCTGAAAAAGAATATATTCTTTTTCCATATATAAAAAGAATATATATATATATATATATATATATATATCTGAATCACTTTGCTGTACACCTGAAACTAACACAACATTGTTAATCAACTATACTCCAATAAAATTTTTAAAAATAAAAAATATAAATAAATAAATAAAAGAGCATTTGTCAGAGATAGGAGAAGGGTGAATGAGGGGAAATTAATGTTTTCTGAGCACCTAGGAGGTGCCAGGTACTCTAAATTGTTCTCTCACTCAGTCCTCAAAACAACCCTCAGGCTCAGCTACTTACTCACCAGTCCATTGTACAGATGAGGAAACAGAGGTTTCAAGAAGCATGGTGTTTTCTCAAAGTTCCTTAGCTAATAAGTCCTAGGGAGAGGATCTCTGGAATTTATATCTTTCTTTCCACAATATAAACCACTTGTTGAAGGTCTCAGGGGAAAAACAGATTGGATTCTGGAAATGAAGGATATCTATTTAAATCCCTAGAGTATAAATCTACCAGAAGGCTCTCCTCAGTTGAAGTCTAATCAGCCCATCTTTAAAACACATGCAGGTTGGAAATTTGAGTCTTAGTGTCCTGGGAGCACAGCAACCTGGGACTTGTTGGGTTTGTTGCAAGACTCAGGGCTAATGTGCTTCTAAATCCCTCAAAGGCACATTAGTGGGTAATTACAACAAATAAAGGCTAATGGGAAAACCACATCTGTTTTGTTGATTTGGCTTAGAGAAGAATTCTGGGTTAGGAGATTTAGTCAAATTGCTTGACCCTCTTTAGCCACCCCTTGCCCCAATCCCAAGCATACCTGCAAGGGTCCCATTGTCTAGTGGGAAGATCTCTTGACCTCATGTGTGCAGAGGAAAAGCTCAAGCAGCCACATACTGATTCCCGTCCTGTTTCTGACCCAGTGACCTGGCTGATGACCATAGATGGGCCACGCCTTTCCCTGACCCTGGAAAGGCCTAGAATGTGCCTAAGAGGAAGAATGTCATGAGTAGATTTTTATCTTTGCTGTCTCCAAAGGGACCCAAAGTGTTTTCCAAATGAACTGGCAAAAAAAAAAATGCATTTAAAAGAGAGATTTCTCTGCTTTCATTGCTCCCAAGGTATGTGTAGTCCAGGTGTTAATGGAGTGAAACATTCCAGATGGTCAAGCCTTTACTTTTTCGAGAAGCTGGTGTAACAAAACTTTCACTTGGGACACAGAGAGCCATTATTAATTTTTTAATGCATAGAGTAATTGAAAAACTTGGTCTTATAGGCTTTCTCTATTTTACAATGAAATTCAATCTCTGTGGAAAAGACAGTGATACTCGTTCACTAAATTCCATTTACTCTTTCTCTTCCTGAGCATGTAGGGTGACCACATTTCCTAGCCTCCCTTCCAGTTAGATTGAACTGTCTGGTTCTCATCAGTGGGGTGTAGGCATGAGAGTTGTAACCCATTCCCAGAGCTGATCTTACAAATCTTACATCTGAACATTCAGCCTGCTCTTCCCCTGACGCAGGAACTGTAGAAGCCATATGTTGAATTCACCTCATTAAAAGATGGAGACAGCCTGAATCCCTGAGTTACCAGATAGAGGAGAGATGTCCTGCAGAATCATCTTCCCTATCAGACTTCATGTGAATGAGAATCAAACCTTTTTTTGTGTGTTAAGCCACTGAGATTTCTGGATTTATTGATACCATGGGATAGCCAAGCCTATTCTGAATAATACATTCTCCTTTTCATATGTGTTATACTTTGTGTTTCAACTGGAGCCTCATGGAATCTTGGCTTTTTATGTAGTACTAAAAGTCGTTGGTCCAATTACCCATTGGATACTTGACTCTCCTGTACCAGATCCTTCTCAAGGGGAATTCATCTCCTCCTATAACAGCCATTTAGAGCAGCACTGACTTTTAAATATTCTCTTTACATTGAGCTATACATCAAATAGCATCTACTATACAGTAAATGTACATGTGAGCCATTAAACCAGGCTTCTAACCAACATTTCCCTCACCCCTAACTAACCACATCTCAACCAGCCCACAGAAGAAAACTACAAGGGCTAAGGGCTATTATAAGCGTTTGAACAGGATTCCTAACTTAATATCACTGTGTTTGGGCTTGTCTTCTTCACCAGTGCCCCCCGACGTTGCTAGCATTAAAGTGTCTGCTCTCTACTTCTCCTCATTCTACTCTTTGCTCACCATCCTGGACCTTGGCACTCTGGCATTGCTTTTGTTCTTTCCTTTGATGGCAGAATCTTCTCTTGTCTCAGGAGAGAATCCTACCTTAACTTCGAACTTGATAGACTTACCCCACTGCTGGCCTCTCTGTACTGCCCTGGTCAGACCAGTCCAGCTGTGCCCTTTTCAGCCTCCCTGATGAGAAGGTGGAACAATTTAAGATTAGAACAGGCAACTCATTTTACACAGTGCCCCAAAGTCAAGTTTAGTAAAAGAGACCTGTCAGGCTAGAATGTTTAGAGCTAGCCGAGGCCCCTCTGTCCTGAGAAATCCATTTAAAAGAACTTTATGAAATTTCAGTTTGTTCTCAGAGGTCACCTCAATCAAGAGAACTTCCTTGACCATCTTTTCTATTCCATTCCTCATCGTATTTTATCTCTTTTCCACATATTATTTTCCTTCATAACACTTTCCACTACTTGATGCATATTTGTTTATTTTTCATCTCCCATCAACAGAAATTTGGCTTCTTGAAGGCAGTCACTTTATTTGCTCACTGCTGTATCGCCATGCCCAGGACAGGACCTAGCACACACTAGGTGCTCAATAAATATTTGCCAAATGTTGAATAAACAGCAGAAGAAAGGCACTTAAAGAGCTGTAAAATTCAGTTAAGGAATTTTCCAAGAGCATAGCACAAAAAAATCACAAAGAGATGGAAAAATGAAGGAAAAATAAAGAGATAAGGAGGATAGTTTCAGAAGTTCCAAATATATCATGTAAGAAATGTTTAACAAAGATCTAGAAGAATTAAAGAACAAACACCTAGAAGAATTAAAGAACAAACAAACAGAGATGAACAATACAATAACTGAAATGAAAAATACACTAGAAAGAATCAATAGCAGAATAACTGAGGAAGGAGAACGGATAACTGCCCTGAAAGACAGAATGGTGGAATTCACTGCCACAGAACAGAATAAAGAAAAAAGAATGGGGGCTTCCCTGGTGGCGCAGTGGTTGAGAGTCCACCTGCCTATGCAGGGGACGCGGGTTCGTTCCCCGGTCTGGGAGGATCCCGCATGCCGTGGAGTGGCTGGGTCCGTGCGCCATGGCCGCTGAGCCTGCGCATCCAGAGCCTGTGCTCCGCAACGGGAGAGGCCGCAGCAGTGAGAAGCCCGCGTACCGCAAAAAAAAAAAAAAAAAAAAAAAGAATGAAAGGAAATGAAGACAGCCTAAGAGACCTCTGGGACAACATTTAAGGCACCAACATTTGCATTACAGGGGTCCCAGAAGGAGAAGAGAGAGAGAAATGACCTAAGAAAATATTGGAAGAGATTATAGTCCAAAACTTCGCTAACATGGGAAAGGAAGTAGCCACCCAAGTCCATGAGGCACAGAGAGTCCCACACAGGATAAACCCAGGAGAAACACGCCACGACACATAGTAATCAAATTGGCAAAAATTAAAGACAAAGAAAAATTATTAAAAGCAACAAGGGAAAAATGACAAATAACATTCAAGGGAACTCCCATAAGGTTAACAGCTGATCTTTCAGCAGAAACTCTACAAGCCAGAAGGGACTGGCAGGATATATTTAAAGTGATAAGGGAAGAAACTACAACCAAGATTACTCTACCCAGCAAGGATCTCATTCAGATTCGACAGAGAAATCAAAAGCTTTACAGACAAGCAAAAGCTAAGAGATTTCAGCATCACCAAACCAGCTCTATAACAAATGCTAAAGGAACTTCTCTAAGTGGGAAACACAAGAGAAGAAAAGGACCTACAAAAACAAACCCAAAACAACTAAGAAAATGGTAATAGGAACATATATATTGCCAGATGGATACAAAAACAAGACCCATATATATACTGTCTACAGGAGACCCACTTCAGAACTAGGGACACATACAGACTGAAAGTGAGGGGAAATACTACTCAGTTATAAAAAGGAACGAAATTGGGTCATTTGTAGAGATGTGGTTGGACCTAGAGACTGTCATACAGAGTGAAGTAAGTCAGAAAGAGAAAAACAAATATCGTATATTAACGCATATATGTGGAATCTAGAAAAATGGTACAGATGAATCAGTTTGCAAGGCAGAAATAGAGACACAGATGTAGAGAGCAAATGTATGCACACCAAGGGGGGAAAGTGGTGAGGTGGGATGGTGGTGGTGGGATGAATTGGGAGATTGGGATTGACATATTTATACTAATATGTATAAAATAGATAACTAATAAGAATCTGCTGTATAAAAAAATAAAATAAAATTCAAAAAAAAAAATCAAACCATAAGCATCTCCCTACACCCAACATGGTTTTAAAGAAAATTCTACAAATTTTCAAAGAATAGATAATGGCCATCTTTTACAAACTGTTCCAAAATATTACAAAGTTAGAAAGCTAATTTTTTTATGAGACCATATCACTTATGAACATGGATTCCAATTTTTTTAAATTAAATACTAGCATATCAAATCTGGTATATATTAAAACAATACACCATGACAAATAAGATTTATCCAGTAATATAAACACGGTTAAACATCAGAAAATCTAATTGCATAATGTCTACATTAACAGATTAAAGATATACAAAAGCATACAATCCTATTATTACAAATTGAAACCAATTTTTATAATATTCAACATCCAATTATGATTTTTAAAGAATTTCTAATAGTTCAAAAAATTTATCAAGTCAGTTACAAAAGGTGCTACTGTAACCTGATAACACTATACTTAATAGCAAAGCATTAGAATCTCTTTCACTAAAACCAAGAAAAGTTCTGAAATGCTTTCCATAAATCATTTTTATTCTACCTTTTATTTTTATTTTAATTTTATTATTTTTTTTTTTTTGCGGTACGCGGGCCTCTCACTGTTGTGGCCACTCCCGTTGCAGAGCACAGGCTCCGGACGCGCAGGCTCAGCGGCCATGGCTCACGGGCCCAGCTGCTCCGCGGCATGCGGGATCTTCCCGGACCGGGGCACGAACCCGTATCCCCTGCATCGGCAGGCGGACTCTCAACCACTGCGCCACCAGGGAAGCCCTATTCTACCTTTTAGAAGCAATGGTAACCAATGAAATAACACACAGACACACACACACACACACACACACATACACGAAGTAGGTGTAAGAATTTCAAAGAGCAAATGCCCTGTCATTATGGGCAGATAAAATAATCTGCTTAGAGATCCAAGAAAATCAAAGGACAGATGTTAGAGCTGATATGGGAGCTGAGCAGCATGGCCGAGTATGATATCAGCATTAAATATGGCCTACTAAGGGGGCTTCCCTGGTGGCGCAGTGGTTGAGAGTCCACCTGCCGATGCAGGGGACATGGGTTCATGCCCCGGTCCGGGAAGATCCCACGCGCCGCGGAGCGGCTGGGCCCGTGAGCCATGGCCGCTGGGCCTGCGTGTCCGGAGCCTGTGCTCCACAACAGGAGAGGCCACAACAGTGAGAGGCCCACGTACTGAAAAAAAAAAAAAAAAAAAAAAAGCCTACTAATGCTGCTATACACTACCACCAGCAGTTCAAAACTATAAATGGTGTGTGTGTGTGTGTGTGTGCGTGTGTGTAAGGAGGAAAGGTAGAAGGGGAGAGAGACATGATGGACTGACAGACAGAGACTTCCATCAATAATAGTGATCAAAACCATTGAAATCTTAGGAATGAATCTTATAAGAAATGCTTAAAATCTTAGATTTTAAAAAAATAATTTACAATTTTACTGAACCGCATTAAAGAACATCGATTTTAAAAAAATAATTTACAATTTTACTGAACCACATTAAAGAACATCTGTGTAAATGATGTTTATCTTGTTTATGAATGAGAAATCTATTATTATAAAGATTTCATTCATCATCAAATGAATCTATATATTCAATGCAATTCCAGTGAAAATTCCCAAAGTAACTTTTCTGTTAGAAAAGTTACCTATCCAAGTGGCAAAAATAAAATAAAATAAAATAAAATAAAACAAAATGAAATGTTATTTATGCTCAGAGTAATTACAAAAATAGTTCCATATAGATTAAACAACTAAATGTAATGAAAATCAAGATGTAAAAGCATCAGACGAAAATAGAGACAAGTATGTCTCTGATATTTAGAGCAGAGAAAGCATCCTTAAGTGAGACTTGTAAAGTCATAAAGGAAAAGCATGATAAAATTAAACAAATAAATGAAAGCCATAACAATTTAAAAAATCTTCTGTATGATGACATTATTAACAAAGTTAAAGAGACAAGAAAGAGCATAGCCAAAAATATTTGCAACAATAGACAAAAGATAAAATATTAGTTCAAAGAACTTCTACAAGAAAAGAACAAAGTAAATATAAAATGAGCCAAGAAAAGGATGTAGCCATTCAAGGATGATCTTAAAGTCTGAAAGCCGACATACACATGGGAAGATGATTAGACTGATGGGATACCATTTTTCATATTATTTGGTCAAAGTTGCCAAGTGGCTCACATATAAAGCTGGAGAAATTGTGGGAAATGATGAGAATAAACTGGTACAGCCTCTTAGCGGAACGATTTGTCATTATCAATTAATAAGTACATACCCAAGACCTAGCAATTCCACTCCTCAGTATCTACTGTAAGAAATTCATACAGATTTGCTCAAGGAAACATGATCAAGGATGTTCACTGCAGCATTGTCTATATTAATAAAAGAGCAGCAAAAATCCAAACGGCCACTAATTAGGAAGTTTTGGAATAAACTAATGTTAGGAAAAGATCTCCAGACTATGTTGAGGAGTGTAAAACGTTACGTTGAAGAACAATGTATGATAAGAAAACATTTATGTGTTCTGTGCCTGCCCCCTGGGCTTGACGTTGTGGCTTTGACTTGCCACCACTCGGGCCACACGGCTACTGGTCTGCACGCCATCCCTTGGGGCCCAAGTCACAGTTTTGATCCATTATCTCCAGGCCAAGCTATTCTACACTGTGCTCCACTCTCTGGGACCTAATCTCAGCTCTGACCTGCTGCTAGTAGTGCTGAGCTGCTCTGTGCCCTGCCCCCTGAGTCCTGAAATGCAGCCCTAACAGGCCATCACCAGGGCTGATATAATCAAAGCACTAAAAGAAAAAAATTACCAAGCAGAATACTTTCCCCAGAAAAGTTGTCCTTCAGAAATGAAGGAAAGATAAAGACTTTCACAGAAAAACAAAAGCTGTGGGAATTTATCACTACTAGATCTGCCTTACAAGAAAGGCTAAAGGGAGTTCTTCAAGTATAAATGAAAGTATACTCATTAGTAACATGAAAACATGTTAAAATATAAAATTGACTTGTAAAGGTAAATATATAGTAAAATTAAAAATACTCATATGCAATGGTGGTGTATAAATCACTTTGAACTCTAGTATAAATATTAAAAGACAAAAGTGTTAAAAATAACTACAGCTACCATATTTTGTTAATGGACATACAGTATAAAAACATGTAAATTATGAAATCAACAATATAAAATGGAGGGGCAGGTAAATATATAGAACTATTTTTATGAACTTGAAGTTAAGTTGTAAATGGACTGTTATAACTATAAGATGTGTTATGAAAGCATCATGATAATCATAAAGCAAAAGCCTATAATAGATATACAAATAATTCAAAAAAAATAATAAAATCATATCAGTAGTAAAAAAAAATCAATTCACAAAGAAAGAGAGGAAGAAAGGAAATACAAAACAATCAGAAAATAATTAACTATTGTTAGTAAGTTCTTATCTATCAATAATTACTCTAAATGCAAATAATTTAAATTATCCAATTAAAAGATATAGTATGGTTGAATGGATTTAAAAAAAATGAAGACCGTACTATGTGCTGCCTGCAAAACACTCACTTAAACTTTAAGGACACTCATAGGCTAAAAATGAAGGGATGGAAAAAGATATTCCATGAAAATGGAAACCAAAGAGAGCAGAGGTAGCTATATTTAATAAGGTCATTATCTAATGAAAAAAGGATCATTTCATCAAGAGAATATAACAATTATAAATATATATACCCAATGCTGGAACTCCTAAATATATTAAACAATTATTAACGTATGCAGAAATAGACAGCAATGCCATAATATGAGGACTTCAATACCCTACTTTCAGCAATAGATAAATCATACGGACAGACGTTCAATAAGGAAATAACAAACTTGAACTACACTGTGGACCAAATGAACCTAACAGACATATACAGGATATTCCATCCAACAGCAGCAGAATACATTCTTGTCAAGCATTCATGGAACATTCTTCAGGACAGATCATATTTTGGCCACAAAACAAGTCTTAACAAATTTAACAAGATTGAAATCATATCAAGTATCAATTCTGACCACAATGATAAAAAGTAGAAATTGATAACAGGAGGAAAACTGGAAAATTCAAAATAGGTGGAAATTAAACAGACTTCTAAACAACCAAAGAATCAAAGAAGAAATTAAAAAAGAAATCAATAGAACTTGAGAAAAACAAAATGTAAATACAATATACTTACGGGATATGCAAAAGCAATTCTAAGAGGGAAGTTTATAGTGATAAATGTTTACTTTAAGAACAAAGAAAAATCTCAGACAACCTAAACTTACAAAAGGAACTAGAAAAAGAAGAACAAAGTAAACTCAAAGTTAGCAGAAGCAAGGAAATCATAATGATTAGAGCAGAAATAAATAAAATAGAGACTAGAACAGATCAATGAAAATAAGGGTTGGTCTCTTGAAAAGAAACAAAAATTGACAAATCTTCAGCTAGACTAAGAAAAAAAGAGATCTGATTCAAATAAATAAAATTATAAATGAAAGAGAAGTCATTACAGTGGATACAACAAATACGCAAACAACTCAACAGTTGGGGAACAAAGAGTCCAGGCATCACCCCCAGCATCTGGGGGCTGAGGCCACTGTTCTGTTTGTCTTACAGGAGGAATGAGGAGCACGAGGTTTGTTTCTGGAATTGATCAAACAGGCTGGCTGGGAATTTTCCCAGTGTTTGCTGATATTACAACCAGTCCCAGGAATGCCCGAATCAGCAACATTACTTCTCACCAGCAGTGTGATCACTGGTCAGGAAGAGTTGGCATAAGAGCCATCTTGTAGGGTCTCTCCACAGTCTGGCAGCTTCACAGCACAGGAGCCCAGCCCAGGGACAAGGACACATTCAGGGGTAAATGAGGAAGGAAGGCTGCGGGGCTTCCACGTGGGCCTTGAGTCCTGGAGGAGGATCAGTGGGGAAGCGTGGAGCCAAGTGGATTACAGAGTAGATTTACCAACTCAACTGCATGTGAGGCAGAAGTGGAACAGGATATATGGTTTTGGTTATTGCTTGTTTTACTAAATTATTTATTTATTTCTAGTTATTTCATTTTTAAAAATTGAAGTATAGTTGCTGTACAAAGTTATGTAAGTTATAGGTATACAATACAGTGATTCACAATTTTTAAAGATTATACTCTATTTATAGTTATTATAAAATATTGGCTATATTCCCCGAGTTCTACAATATATCCTTGTAGCTTATTTTATACCTAATAGTTTGTACTTCTTTTTTTTTTTTTTTTTTTTTTGCGGTACACGGACCTCTCACTGTTGCGGCCTCTCCCGTTGTGGAGCACAGGATCCAGACATGCAGGCTCAGTGGCCATGGCTCACAGGCCCAGCCACTCTGCGGCATGTGGGATCTTCCCGGACCGGGGCACGAACCCGTGTGCCCTGCATCGGCAGGCGGACTCCCAACCACTGCGCCACCAGGGCAGCCCTAGTTTGTACTTCTTAATCCCCTACCTCTATCTCCCCTCCCCCCTTCCCTGTCCCCACTGGTAACCACTGGTTTGTTCTCTATATCTGTGGGTCTGCTTCTTTTTGTTATATTCAGTAGTTTGTTGCATTTTTTAGATTCCACATATAAGTGATATCATACAGTATTTGTCTTTCTCTGTCTGACTTATTTCACTTAACATAATGCCCTCCAAGTCCATCCATGTTGCTGCAAATGGCAGAATTTCATTCTTTTTTATGGCTGAGTAATATTCCGTTGTGTATATGTACCACATCTTCTTTATCCATTCGTCTGTCGGTGGACACTTAGGTTGTTTCCATGTTTTGGCGATTCTGCATAGTGCTGCTAGTTACTTATTTTGATGATCTCGTTGGACACTTGTGAAGCCCCTGCCCATCGCCTGTGACTTCCGTCTCCCTGTGCCCTCCGCCTCTCTCCCGCCCCCATTAGGTGTAGCCAGCATCCTGGGTCTAGTGCTTATCATTCCCTTAACTTGGTTTTCTTTGTTTTAAATATATGTATGCCTATACTTTTTCTTAATGAAAGTTTAAAAAAACACAAAAATCTTTTCTACTACTTGTCCTGTTGTGCCTGTGCTGAACGTCTGAAACAGGGATGGTACAGGGATCCATAGACGCCTGTACACAATCTCATTATCCAAGTGAGGCCACTTGTTTTCCAGGGAGTAAGAAAAGGCCAATGTCTCACAGAGAAATTATAACTAACTAACTTCGTTTTCTTTTGATTTAAGGAATTCATTATCTTTTTCGCTTATCTTTAGTTTCTTTTGGTCACACCAAGGGTTTAAACCCAGTGGCTACACTGCACTGTGGATGGACTGAGAGAAGGGCAATCGTTGTATTGGACACAGCCTTCGGAGCAGAGGAAACACTTCCTGTTAGGGGCGTGGTGATGGTCCTCCACTTGATAGATAGGGAGACCACACAGTTGATTAGTCTAGAGCATCTCAACAAACTAAGGAAAGTTTTCCAACACAAATCTGGCTATATCTCAAATAGATGAGCTTACTTCTGTTAAATAAACGATTAAAGAAAACAATGTACGTGATACCAGCTAACTTTACTTAACATTTTGTGAAGTGGATTCGAAGCACTATAAAATTGGGCAGAAGGCAGGAAGCTTTTATAGGATAAAGAACAAAGAACAAGGAAGAGGAAAGTAGAAAATATTTGATTGGCTGGGGTCAGTTGTTTGGGGTGAGAAGGCCCAGAGTTGGCTTCGTGTCTGGGGACTAGCTGTCTGGGTATCCTGCATTTCTGGTCAAGAGAAGCATTTACAGGGACATGAAAGTTGCCTAAGTGGCTCCCCAGGCAGATGTAGCTCCATCTTGGGGCTAGAAATTTATTTCATTGGGTCTCTCTACATTTCCCTCTTTCTTAGAGGGAAACACCTGCACTCCTCCCATACAAGCTTAGTTGCTTATTCTATAGGTGGCTCTGAGACCAGGTTAAGATCACTGAAGCTCTTCCTAGTGTCCTGTAAGACAGCCAGTGCTACTCTCAGTTTGGAATGGAAGAGAAGATGAGGAAGCTTCAGCGCACAGCTTGAGGTCCTGGAGCTTCGGCCCCAGTACCTGGCCTGACGGGAGTTGGTGTGTCAGTTGGTCTGCGGGAGTCTGAGTTTTTTTGCACCACAAAAACTCTAAGGCAGACTAGCACCATTCAGATGCCCAGAGTCAGGCTGTCACTGCTCACAGAGCTGACTCCCCAGCTTAGATCAGATCCATGGTGGAGAGAAATGCTTACTGGGAATGAGTCAGTGGGGACTGCTGATAAACTGAGAACAGTCAGTCTGAATAGTTCTAGGAGGAGAATGTCAGCTCGCCTGGTAAACAATTGTCAGAGGAATCGCTCTTCCACTTGTGACCCATCTACGCACCTAACTGGTTGATTTCTATGCCAGGCACTGGTCTGGATACAAGGGTGGGGTTGATAAATAAGATGTTGTCTCTTCACCAGAAACCTACAATTTCAATCTAGAAGGGCAGAATTCAACACACCAATGAGAGTGATTCAGATTAAGTGGGGTAAATATCTCAAGAGACACACATGTAGGGCTGCAAGGGTTTCAAGGAGAAAGCAACGGTGCTCACCGAGCACCTACTGTGTGCTGGACCTGTGCCGACACACCGCTTTCGGACCTTGACCCTTGTCCAGCTCTGATGGCACCTTTTAGGAACCTTATCACCACTACACAGCAAGCAGAGGGCACAGGATGAGCTCTGGTTTTCCTTTGGTTCTGTCCCAGGATTAGGCCCTTCTGTCATTTTTCAGGGGACTGATTTTGAACTTTGAAATATATTCTAAAATGTCCCCATACATTTTTGTACTTATGGCCTTTTACTTTTTATTGTTGATGACTTTCACATGTGTATTTAATGAGATGGGAAAGGGTCTTTAAAAAAACTTTGGCAATGAGGGAATAACAGTAGGTGAACAAAAAACCCTTTGATTAGAATTTTTTCTTTTCATTTTTTGGTAACTTTGCTGCTGAGGATTTAGACAAGTCTGAACCATGATGCTGGCTTCTTGTGAATGATATGGAATTTTCCAGTGCCTTCTGGGGTGGCTGTTGGGGGTCAATGATGTAACTCTGATACTAAAACTTTTAAGACCAACTGAAAGGAGAATTTTTAATAATCATCAGCTGGATGAGAGCAGAGATTCTATAAGTGTCTCCACCTTGGCTGCTTTAAAAAAATGCAGGTGCCTCTAGCCATACCTCTAGCCAACTAGATTAACATCTGTCACGGTGGGATCCAGCCTTCCATACCTTTTAAAGCTCCAGGTGATTCTAGTGTGTGGTCAAGCTTAAGGAATACCTCTAGACAAGTGATATTTAAAGTCTAATCTGCACTTGAATCCCCCAGATATTGTTAAAATGCAGAGTCTGATTCAGCAGGGTTGGGAGGGGGATAAGGCCTGAGATTCTGTATTTCTCACAAACTCCAAGGAGACACTAGTGCTGTTGGTCCATCTCCTTCGAGTAGACAGGGTCTTTGAGTAGACAGGGACCACACTTTGAGTAGACAGGGTCTAAGTGAAATATTTCTCAGAGTGAGGTGCAGACCCCTGAGTCAGAATCACTGGGGTGGGGGCCGAGGGGGGGCTTGCTGAAAAGCAGATTCCTGGGCCCTACCCTCGACGCCCTCAATTAGAATCTCTAGGGGTGGGCTAACATCAACTTGGGCGCTTTTTTAAAAGTGCTTTAAAAAACTCTACAAATAACAAATGTTGGAGAGGAGCATTTGAAGTGGAGCAAAGGGAACCCTCCTACACTGTTGGTGGGAAAGTAAGCTGGTGCAGCCACTATGGAAAACAGTATGGAGGTGAACGACCATACGATCCAGCTCCTGGGTATATATCTGGAGAAAACTGTAATTCAAGAAGATACAGGCATCCCTATGTTCATAGCAGCGCTATTCACAATAGCCAGGACTTGGCAACAACCTAAATGTCCATCGACAGATGAATGGATAAAGATGATGTGACATATATATATATATATATATATACACACACACACACACACACACACACACACAATGGAATACTACTCACCCATAAAAAAGAATACAATAATTCTATTTACAGCCACATGGATGGACCTAGGGATTATCATACTAAGTGCAATAAGTCAGAAAGAGAAAGACAAATACCATATGATATCACTTATATGTGGAATCTAAAATATGACAGAAACGAACTTATCTATGAAACAGAAACAGACTCACAGACATAGAGAACAGACCTGCGGTCACCAAAATGGAGAGGGTGTGGGGGAAGGATGGAGTGAGAGGTTGGGGTTAGTAGATGTAAACTATTATATAGAGAATGGATAAACAGCAAGGTCCTACTGTAGAGCACAGGGAATTATATTCACTATCCTATGATAAACCATAATGGAAAATAATATAAAAAAGAATGTATGTATATATATACATATAATTGAATCACTTTGCCATACAGCAGAAATTAACATTATAAATCAACTATACTTTAGCAAAAAAAATTTTTTTTAAATAAAGAAACAACACTTTAAAAAAATGCTTATGCTTATGTCCAGTCATCCCATCCTCCATCTTTCCAGGTTGTAACTTAACTGGTTGAGGCTGGGCCCCAGGCACTTCCACCTCGTTAGGCTGTCCAGGTGATTCAGCTGTGCAGCCAAGCTGAGAAGCTTGGGTTAGGGCAGTGGTTCCCAAATTCTTCTAAACATTGGAAGCCCCTGGAAAACCTCAAAAACTCCCAGTGCCTTTGTGCCACTCTCAGAGACTGGGATTTCCTGGGTCTGGGGTGTGACCCAGGTACTTGAAAAGTTCCCCAGGAGATTCTACTGTGCCGACACGCTTGGCAACCCTGGGTGAGGGTATCTGTGTCTGAGCACATTGCTGAGGCAATTCTGCTGCGTGTTAAGGCGTGAGAGCCCGTGCTCTGGAAGGAAAGTCCTTGTTCATTAGTGTAAGGAACACTTCCTGCTAGGGTTTCAGTTATAATTCTATGAGCAGCCTTATACCTATGACTAACTCTTCAAACATGTGTGTGTGTGATTCACCAGCTGTGGGAGGACCAGACCAGCGACAGGAAGACAGGGTAGAAGGGAAGATAACACATGTGCTCTAACCCTTGACTCCAGTATTTGTGGACAGCACAGCTGGTGGATTGCTAGGAGCTTCTGATATGCTAGAAAGTTAATTCAGAAAGTATCTGATTGTGAGTTGCTGCTTTTATTCATTTTCGAGTTACCTTTTCAATCATCAGATTGGAAGGTAATGATATTCAGAGGTTACATATACTTGTTTCAGGGAAGGGTTCTGTTTTTAGAGGAAAAAATGAGGCCATTAAAACTCAAATCTACATCGACTGCTTCTGACTGTCCAGCAAACCCTGTGTACTTCTGGAAAAACACTCCTTTTTTTGAACCAATTATTTTTGCTTGGGGATTAAAAGCTTGTGAGTAGTGTTCCCGGGCTTGTGTCACAGAACCTGAACTCATTTCCTTAACGCCAGACCTAGATAGGCTATTCAGAGGCATTCTCTAGGATTTCTCAAACCAGAGCTGGTTTCTCTTAGGTCATAAAGTGACATGGCATGGCCATCTCCTGTGGTGTGCGGGCACCTGCCCGCAGTTGGAGAGAATCAGGCCAACTCAATGAGAGAAGCAAGGTAAGCCTGGGAGGGGAGACGCCCTAGTGCTCATCCCTGAGGTCCCTGCACACACCTGGTTATACTCAGGCTCACCTTCAGTTCTATGAGCCATCCTAGTTCCATTCCAATAAATCACCTTTTTTTTTTTTTTTTTAGCTTAAGAGGCTTTGCATAAGGTTTCTGTCACTTGCAAGCCATAGAGTAGTGTCAGTCCAACATGGCGCCTTTGCCTGGGTGTGTCACTCCAGATGTGCGGGGGGGGGGGGGGTGCCTGCCTCCCCAGTGAGCCTTGAGACTGGCGAGTCTCAATTACTGAAAATATGAAGCCAGGTCATTGCAGGGCATAGGAAAAAAATTTCCATCAATAATGGAAAAGGGGCAAGTGGCTAGAAGCAAAGGAGAGACTCTCAAAATATGAGAAAGGAGAAAAAACCCTTTTGTGGGTACCAACAGGGAGAAGTAAGCCTGGGTTTCCCCTAGTGCTTACCAAACGGACCAGAATTATTTAGCTAGGGTCACCTGTGCAGCTTGCCACATGCTGGGTTTTGTTGGGATTTTAAGGCAATAAGCACCAATATTTATGTTACACTTTACAATTTACAAAGTGTTTTCAGAGATATTATGTCATCTTCCAGGTAAGGAAAATTGCTCAAAAAGAGATTAGGCTTCCCCAAGATCCCAGCTCTGAGGGACTGGAACCAAGGCTCCCATCCAGGACCTTCAAAATCCAATCCTGTGGTCTTTATCAACTCACCGCTGTGTCTGCCTCCAAGGAACAGATGACATCACTGGGGAGATGTCAGCAGCTCAGCCTACTAGGGAGACATTTCCAGGAAAACATATGGATTCCTGCTACTATTAAGTGACAGATGTGTGTGAGACAGCAGAAGTGGGCCGTGACTGTGGTAGGGTCTCCCAGTGAGGGTTTGTTTTGGCTCATCTCTTCACCCGAATCGTGTAAGGTCAGTGGGTGGCTTTACAACAACAGAGACCACAAAACAAGGAAATTGGGAATCCGGATCCTAATCCAGTGTCATCATGAGCTGCTGGTCTACACCACAGGCAAGCCTCTTAACCTTCCTGGGCCTCAGTTTCTTCATCTGTAAAATGAAAGGGTTGGACAAGATGATTTCCAAGGCCTCTTCCAGGCCTATAATTCTATGTCACTTACTAGAATGCTCATGGCAAGTATGCTACCCCGTGGTTTACAATGAATTCACTGTAATTACTGGGTTCAGAGCACGGGAACGCTGGATCCTAAATCTGTTCAACGTCTAAGTCCTGTTCAGTCATGTCAGGCCAGATTGTTTTTATATCCATGAAATTTACGGCACTGCCCTTTTAGAGGAGGAGGTGAGGAAACTTCAGGTAATCTGTCCAGGTGAAGGAGGCCAGAAAGCTATAAATAATAGCTGAGAGTAAGAACCAGCCTTCTACTTTTCAAAGCAAGCTCACAGTGAGATAGATGGGACAGTGGTTGCTTCCTTTTTTTTTTTTTTTAATTGTCTTTTGTCAGATGAGAAAAGTGAGACACAGGCAAGCTTATATGCTTGGACCAAGGTCTCCTTATAACAGAGCCAGGACTAAGACCCAGATTGTTGACTCTGATTCCAGTATTCCTTCCAACAGCCATGAAGAGTGTGTTTCCTTTGGGGAGTCCTATATCATTATAGTCTCATTAGTAAAATGTTCCTTTCTGATGGCTAGGAAGAGGATTCGGCAAATGTCACTCTTGTTGACAGGTGTTGGAGAGATATATATCATAAGGCGCAGAGGCCACTTTTGAATATCCTTCTGAATTTTTTCAATATTTCCAGAGGCCAAAGATATATGTATCTTAGGGTCTTCATCCCAGGAGCTGAAATAAAAAGAGAACTTGGTTGGCTTTTGATAGACCTATCATTATTTCAAATTGCATCTGGCCAAAGAGCAATGGGGTTTTGCGAATGTTGTCATCGGTTCTTCCTTTCATTACAAGGCTTGGTTGCAAGTCCTGCTGACTTTCATCTTCGCACATTTGCAGTTTTGATTTACGTGACTCATCTTAAACTTTATTATCATGTTCATTGTAATAAAGCTGGCTGACAACACTTTAAATAGCTGGCGTCCCATGATACGAGGTCATTAATTTTTATATTGCATCTTTAATACAAAGTATTGAGACACAGTCTTTAAATATTAAACCAAAGAGGTAATGGTTTTGGCAGGGGGTGGGGTACAAGAATTGGATCCAGACAATATCAGAAAAGTTGAAATGTAGAAATAATGGAGAGGCAGGTCAGGAGGGACATTGTCAAGCACTGGAATGGGATCTTAAGTAAGGCTGCCCATGTATTTCTTTCTAGAAGCTTTGAAATGTTGAATGGTCTAGTGGTTTTTATGACCAGGGAATCACTGTATCCGAGGTTTATTTCCCCTTCTATTTTTTTGGGAAAGAGGACTTTAAAATGACATGACCTAGCTTACAGGGATATTAATAAAAGGGGCCCATAAAAGGAAAAGAGTGGTGGTTATAAATCATCCTGGGTGGAGGAGGATTAAAAAAAAGAAAAAAAGACGTTAAAGCCCAATCCAGAGAGAGCCGGGCTCTCCTTGCCTCAGGCAGCTTTGGTGGTGCTGCAGAGCTTACTGCGAGCCTGGGGTGGAGAGCAGACAGAGGTCTACACGGGTAATTACACCAAACAGACGGAAAGGCGTGTTTGCTAACCTCAGAGCTTCCTAAAAAGGAAGTGGAGAAGTGAGGAAATTTGGATAAGGAGGAGATTTCACCCCGGGACTCTAGGACCTGCATTAGAAGAGATTCCTTGTCCCAACAATGGCATCCTGCTGCTGAGCTGGGTCACACACACACTGTGACAGAAGCTTTTCAACTATGTCCCCACTCCACTGACTTCTCAGATGTCCTCACCTTTCTCCCTTCAAACTCCTGGCCCCCGGGAATTTTCTTCGATCAAAGATGATCCCATGAGTTCTACAGTTTCATTCCAAGATGTGATTTGAATTCCCTCTAGTTTTCCCATCTGCTTCCAGGAGAGCATTCGTTCATCAGCCACTTTAATTTTAAATGTAAAATAAATGTGAAAGAATGTGTTCTCTGACTCCGGGGTAGTAGCGCTTTCAGTTCACGGTGGTTAGAGATGGCTTTGCTTTGTCCTTGTGACCTTCTCGGAGCCCCTTTCACGATGCAGCTCAGATGATGACCCATTCCACTTGGCAAAGAAGCGCTCTGTCACACAGCTCAGCCACTTAAAGCTGCTGTACCTGCAGCCTCCAGCAGCGTCAGCTGCCGTGGTACACGCTCTCTGTTTGAGGACAAAGCCCCGGCCGCCCACCTACCCAGCCTCACAGCTGGCTGTGTCCTCACCTGAACTCTCCTAAACTCTCCCGACGTTGATGTGGCCCCTGCTTTGGACTCCGTCCTTGCCCTGCCGATGTGGCCTCCCCGCGAGGTCTTCCTGGCCAGGACACAGTCTTCCTCTAAGCCTCTTTTGCCTCCCCATCGTGGCCGAAGCTTCTAGCCAGCCTGTGACAATGTCCCCTCCCTGCTAGCAGCCACCCTGATGCCAGGGCAATGCCCAGATGGCAGAGGAGTAGCTGGGCCCCAGCCTGTTTCATCAGAGCAGTTCCATGAGCCTCGGTCCCTTCGTGGCCCAGGGCTGTGGTTTTCAGAAGATTCTCTGAGCCATAGGACCCTCTCTTCAAATGAAATCTAGTGTGAAAGACTTCATCTGTGGTAGAACGTGCTGGCCGGCGATACTTAAAATAGGGAGCTGGAGTCTCAGCTGCCCACCCCTCCCCCTGCTCACCCCTCCCCCCTCCTTCCCCCTGCCCACCCCTCCCCCTCCCTCCCTCCCCCTACAGCCGTGAGAAGCGGGCCTGGGGGACGCTCAGCCCTTCTGTCACATTGCCCTCTGTCCTTACCCAACCCCACGCACACCCGTGCATCAGCTGCCAGCGCACACTGGTGATTTCTAAAGCGCCATCTCCTGATCTTCTCCTGACTTCCACTTGTACATTTCCAGTCCCCTGCTAGAGTTTACAGGAAGTCTGGAACTTCTTATCCTCCCGGCCATGTCCACTCTGCCCCCGTTTACCTCTTCTATTTCTTACTTCCTGTGTATATTGATGGGATTTCAAGCAAGTCTGGAATTACCTGAGGCCTTCTGTAATAACTCCTGCATAGCTCCCCAGCCACCGTTCCTATGATTGCACCTCTGAAATCTCTCTTGGATCTGTAACCTATTTTCCATCCCACTGCCGCTGCCTGGTTGGGTTTTTGTCACCTTGCGTAGGGATCATGGCATCGATACCTGCCCTGAGCTATTCCTGACTCTGCAACAAAGAGGAAGCCTTCAGAGAAGTGAGACTTGGATCCCCCATTGAAGAATGGGTAGGGTATTTGTAGGACTTCCTTTGGTCAATAATCACGATCTTACAATATTCTGAGCGTACGTTCCAAGAGTAGGCAGCTCATGGGAGAAAGTTTCTCATGGAAATGTCCATTGAGGGAAATGCAAGTACAGTCCACTCAGTGACCTGCCTTTTGCGTCTCCTCTTCTGTTAGAATGACTTTCTCCTTATGTGCAGCTGTAGTGTTGTCAAATAGCTGTTTCCATGAGTGAGGAATCCCATGGGCATCTCATGCTAGCGCCCGTCACTTACAGAAGACAATCTTCCTGAGTTTCTCACTGTGCTTCGCGATTCCCCCGCTGTAAGAGAAAACTAACACACAGAAGTGATTGTTCTGTCTCGTGTAGGAAGGGTTCTTATTATGACAGAAAAGTTATTTTCTTTTCTGTGGTTTCTTAAGGGTTCTCTAATTGGGTAACCCCCTGCTGACCCCTGGCTATGGTAGTTTCTATAGTGACATCTTTGTTTCACTGCTTGCACACCGAGGCCAAAACGAGTAATTCAAGCCAAGGCAGAGCATGAGATAATGGGGCTCCATCAACCACCGGTATTGAAGAGGCAGTGACCCCTAACATTCACTGGAGTTCTCGCCCATTAAGGACTTTTCTCACCTGCACATAACAGGCCGGGTGTGTGTTACAGCCCCACGTCTGGCCTGGAAGTGGGCTGACTTGATGTGTCAGACTTCAAGGCCTTGAGCCTGGATGGCTTTGGCATTCATTCATGTTCTACCTACACTTGAATAATAACTCAAAATAAGCACAAAATTTTTAAATTTTTTTTGTTTTGAGAAAAATTGAAACTGTGGGAAAATATGAAGGCTAATGTAACAAAAACCTATACTCCTACCATCTAGGAGTATACTAACTTTTCAAAATTTGTCTTATTTGCTTGCAATGTTTTTTAAGGAAATAACACATTCAAGATAAGATTAAAATCCTCCTTAGCCCCCACTGTTGGCCCAGGTCCATTCCCAGCCCCCTCCCCAGAGGCACCCCCTTCATGAGATGGTGTGTATCCAGGCAACCCATTCATTTCTTTTATTTTCTTCTACCGATGTGGAATTTATGTATTGCATTTGTATTCTTTTAGTGGCAATACAATTTGAATATGCATAGTTATATGTATATTTTCTCCCCAAACCTAAAATTTATCGATGTCTGTATCCTCCCTGACAAGGCAGTGCAAGAAGCAAACTCTGTGCTACCTTCAGACTTTCTCCTTCTTTCAGCACCATGTTACTGCCCGCATCTCAGTTCAAGTTTATTTTCATCATATTAGCATTTCTCTCCTTTCTTCTCTTCCTTCCTTTTTTCCTTTTCTCTCTTTCTATAACTTCTCGTGTATTATTTATTGAAATGTATTTCATTAGGTTTTCTCATGATTGCTCTTTGCAATGTATTCCTTCATTATGGATTTAGTTTTCTTCTTGTGAAGGTATATGCTTCATTGGTTCTTTCAGAAAACATCTGAGAGAGTATATGTCCTATGTTCTTATGTCTATGGAAATGCTTTTATATTGTCCTCATTCTTAAAGGATAGTTAGTGTGGGCATAAAATTTCAAGTTCATAGTAATTTTACTTCGGTCCTTTTAAGATATTACTCAGTTTTCTTCTGGCATTTTCATGAGAAGTCTGCTATTGATAGCTCTTTTGTGGGCGATCAAATTTTTAATCTCATAGCTTCTAGTGCTTTCTCCTCAAATTTCTGCAGTTTTAATATGTATATCCAGATATTTTAAGTTTATTAATCCCTAGTGGGTATTTTTATTCTGACTCACATCTTTCTTTTTTCCCAGAAATTTTCCCAGTTTTAAAATTTGCATATTTTCTCTCTTTTATTCTTTTGATACTTTCTTTTCTTTGGGGAAATCTATTAATTAAATTCTCATTCTATTTTCCATGTGTTTTAAATAATTTTTTTTTTTTTTGTCATCCCCATGTCTTTACCTCTCTGTACTGTGTACTGGGACATTTTCTAAGATCTGAATTCTAACTCACTAATTTTTACTTTAGTTGTCTTTAGTTCATGAATTAATGTGTCTGTATTTTTCCTACAAAGCAATGATTATTTCTTGCTTTTCTTACTTTTGAGTATAAAAGTTTTTTCTCTTTTTGAAATAATTTAATATTTTTCTAAAACTTCAATACTTCTAGTATAGGAGGCATTTCTATACATTAGGAACAGAAGGGAGGGGTTTAGTATACACTCGATCCACCATCTTGATTGCTCTTTTGGATTATAGTAAATTTCATCCTTTCCTGAATTATTGCATCTAGTATTGTTGCAATGATCACGTTTTCCAAACTAAATATCAAGTTTCATGATCTGAAAAGGGATTGTTTTATAAGTTGTCCATTTACTTAAATGAAAACTCTTAGAAATGCATACAAACAAATCACACTTAGCAATTTGTTGAAAAATAATAAAGTTACACTAACCATAATCATCCCACCAAAATCCAGACTGGAAAAGACACTACGAGTAGAGTAATCATTTCTGGATCTATGTTTAAGACTCAAGCAGCTACAAGGCGTAGGAGATTTTTTCTGTTTGTTAAGTCTCTAGATGTAGGAAGTAGAGATGAAATGAATATGCACTAAGTGTACATATTTTATAGGGTTTTCTTAAAGATCTCAAAGTAAACTGTTTTCTCATGATTTGCTTCTTTCTGATCAAAGTAAGGTCTAGCAAAACATTCCAGTTATTTGAAATTCCTCTGCTGACTGGTGGCAATTATAATGGCAGATTTTGTTTGTGTCTGAGAACTGATCACATTTACAAACGTGCAATTCATGTACGTGAAATTCATGTCCCTTCATTTCGTCACCATTGCCTCAAAATCATTTTTTTTTTTTTTTTTTTTTTTTGCGGTACGCAGGCCTCTCACCGTTGTGACCTCTCCCATTTCGGAGCACAGGCTCCGGACGCGCAGGCTCAGCGGCCATGGCTCATGGGCCCAGCCGCTCTGCGGCACGCGGGATCCTCCCGGACCGGGGCACGAACCCGTGTCCCCTGCATCGGCAGGCGGACTCTCCACCACTGTGCCACCAGGGAAGCGCCCTCAAAATCATTTTTATATTGTTATCAAGGCTGGAACAAAAATAGTTAACCAAAAGGAAAGGTAAACCTTTTTTTTTTTTTTTTAAATGGGGAAAGGGATCAGATTTTCTTGTTACTTTCAATACTTATGTTTGAAAAGTTTTGGTTATGAAGACAGGGAATTATGTTACACTTAAGAGCAAATATCATCTATAAATCTTCCTATGTCTTCTTGGTTATTAATTAATGTGCTAAATGATGCCCAGAAATTTCTCAGCTGGAACTTGTGGTTTAAAGTAGCTGTTCCGGGAAAAAAAAAAAAAACCTTGGCCAGATTCCCTTTATAGACCTAAAGACTTTAGTACTTGCTATACAATGCATGATCTGTCCTCATTTTTGGAAAGCTAATGAGATTAGTAATATGTGACTCATGTCAGTTATGTTGAAGGAAATCACAACACAATCTATGTGTACCTTTTCAAAAGACAAATTGCAAAACTGCAAACCAACAAAATGGTACCTGTAATGCTCTCTTCCTGGGAAAACAAGCTGTCTCGAAATTAAAATTAGTTATTGTTTAGTGTTGTTACAAATGAGGCACCTGTCTGTTAAACTTGCTTCAACTGATGTATTGGAGTTATAACTGGCAAACTTCAATCCTGAATGTCCTAGGAGAGTCCTGGGAGGGCTCATAACACCTCCTGCCTCCCTGGAAGTAATGAGCTGGTTGCAGGTATTGATAAAACTCTCTAGCTGTCTCCTTGCAAAAAGGTGAGCGTAGGGTAGAAATATGCTTAGCCATTAGAAAAAAGAAAGAAAACCCACAAGCGGAGGGTGACATCGGTGTGGGGAAGGTCTAAATCTTTGTTCTTACTACTTTTCAAGGTAGAGAATACATAGGCTGTAGAATGGTCCCTTTCAAAGAAGTAAAGAAGGTGTTTTTGCTGACATTGACAATCACCTAAATCACTAGGCGCTGGGATTTAACACTAAGTCACATTGATCACTAACAGGGGTTGTTAGAGCCCTGCTGTCCTCTCACCAGAGTCCTTGAGTTTCTATACTGTGAACATCTACACGGATGCTCTTTTCTTTCCAGACTCCTGCCTGGGAATATTTAGGATAAACATCCAGGAATACACCATTTCTGCTGGTATGTTGGTATTTTCCTCGTATCCAAAGATAAAAGTTAAATGAAAGTAAGCTAAACATTTATAAACCTTGAGCCAAAAAACAATGCCTTGAAATACACCGAGTAACAATCTTTGAAGACTATTTAGTGTTCTCTGTCCTTAACTGTACACAGTCTTGCAAAATTTCTTGACCTTGAAAAAAGAAATTTGAATTCTTCTGCACTCATGGAAGGAAGCAGAAGTTTCCAGAAATGAAACGATTTCTAAGAGAGATAACAGAAGTCATAGAAAGAGCTAGATATTGAAATAGAGTTTCAAACCCTCTGCAGCCAGGGGAGACAAAGCTGGGAAAACAGATCCTAGGGAAAAAGAGCAGTGAAAATGTTATTTGCCAAATCTGAAAGCAGATGAAATTCAAGGGTGTTTGGTGTGAAAAGTAATCACACAGAAAACTAAAATTTCTTGTAGGAAAACAAAGTTACAAAAGATTACTGGAGTTACCTCATGCAGCCTTGACCATTATGTGCATACCAAAACTCCTGACCTGAATTTTATAGCATTTTTCATCTAAATGGAATTCCCCTCACTTCACTGTAAAACCAGATTTGAACTTCCTAGATGCATTTTTTTTTTTTTTTTTTTTTTTTTGCGGTACGCGGGCCTCTCACTGTTGTGGCCTCTCCCGCTGCGGAGCACAGGCTCCGGACGTGCAGGCTCAGTGGCCATGGCTCACGGGCCTAGCCTCTCCGCGGCATGTGGGATCTTCCCGGACCGGGGCACGAACCCGTGTCCCCTGCATCGGCAGGCGGACTCTCAACCATTGCGCCACCAGGGGAGCCCTAGATGCATATTTTTTAATGTTTTTGAAAACATGGGGTTGGTGTAAACTGATAGCTTTGTGCTGCCAATCCCGGGCGCAGCTGAGTAACCAAGGGACCACTTCTACTTCCCCTTCCTTAACCTGTCGCTCTAGGTGTTGAGAGAAAACCAGCCGCCTTTGGGTTTGACCCAACACTCTCCCCCTTCGGGGCTTCCGGGTGCCCAAATCCTGCAGCATATAATACCTTCATTTATTAAATATGTGCCTGGAAAGTTTCCCCATGAGCCACACTCACTTCTGTCCACATTTTATAGTGGTGGGTTATAGGGATGGAGAGGAATACGCCAGAGACCCACCTGAAGGAGGACTTTGAAAAACATCCCCAGTCTTACATCTCATTTTTAAACGCAGATTTCGGGAATGAGGGTGAAGAATTAGGAGATAAACAGGATTAACTAAATTCACTGCTCTCTCGTTCCTTGTTTTTATAACACTTAAGGGTGCTTTGTCTCATTAAGAAGCTGGCTGAGCCCTCTATTCCAACAGTCCCATGTTCCCGACAGGAGTAAAGTGTTCTATTTAAATTTTTGGCTCATTTGTTTAGAATGTTTCTTCAGCAACCCAAGAGTGAGCATCCAATCGCCTCTGCAGAGGAATGAAGGAACTGGCCTATGGAGAAGTTGTGCTGAGACCACCTCTGTTTTCAGTGTGGAAAAGGCCGGAGATCCAGCTACATATGAATCCCTGCGCTGCATCGCACAGCCCTGTCCAGTTTGTATCAGGATTGTCTGTGCCCATCCCCTTCTACTGCATTAGCCTGTAGCAATCGGCCAAGGACAGCGCAGCAAGCAAAGAAGCCTAACACTGAAGTGCAGAACTCTTCTCAGACAACAGGGAGGACAGGAGAACCAGGTGTGTGGCCAGAGGAAGCAGGAAAGGGACTCTGAACTTCAGAGGTTGGGTTTTACACATCCCGTCCCCTGGTTCTGTTCAACGAGCTTTGGGTTCCTTTGGTCCTGGGAAGGGGATTTATGCTATTCCTCTCACCAGGTTAACTATCTCTAAATACAGTGAAATAATTCAGAGACTCTGCTATTTCAAAGACCTCAGTATATACAGCGAAGAACGTAAGGAAGAAAAGAGGGACCCGCAACCCAAAGCCTTACCGTTTCCTGTAAGAAAGCTGTAAACTGTGCCTTGCAGGAGCCGGAGGCCAGATCTCCAGACTAAGAAGGACTTGCTTGTCCCCAGAGTGTCCCAGGGGAAACGGCCGGGGGGCCCTCCAGCACGAGCTCATGTCACCGCCATCGCTGCTTCTACGTTCCCAGACACCTGTGCTAGTGTCCCAGGGCTGCTGTAAGCGACCACACACAATGGCTTAAAAGAACACGAATGTATTCTCTCATGGCTCTGGAGGCCACAAGTCCAAGATCAGTTTAAATCAGCCTAAATCAAGGTGTTGGCAGGGCTGTGCTCGCTCCAGAAGGTCTAGGGGAGAATCTGCACCCGTCGTCACTGGCTTCTGGTGCTGTGGGCACTTCTTTGCTTGTTTTAAATTAATTTTTATAGGTGTATGCTTGATTTAAAATGTTAATGTTAGTTTCTGCCTTACAGCAAAGTGAGTCAGTTTTACATATCCATATATCCACTCTTTTTAATCTATTTATTTATTTTATTTTTTGGCTGCACCAGGCAGCATGTGCAATCTTAGTTCCCTGACCAGGGATTGAACCCATGCCCCCTGTATTGGGAGCACGGAGTCTTAACCACTGGACCACCTGGGAAGTCCCTACCCACTCTTTTTCAGATTCTTTTCCCACATAGGTCATTACAGAGTACTGAGTAGAGTTCCCTGTGCTCTACAGCAGGTCCTTGTTAGTCATCTGTTTTATATCTAGTCGTGTGTCTATGTCAATCCCAATCTCCCAGTTTACCCCTCTCCCGCTTCCCACCGTGGTAACCATATGTTTGTTTTCTATGTCTGTGAGTCTATTTCTGTTTTGTAAATAAGTTCATTTGCACCATTTTTTTAGATTCCACATATAAGCAATATCATATATTTGTCCTTCTCTGACTCACTTCACTCAGTATGACAATCTCTAGGTCCATCTATGTCACGGCAGATGGCATTGTTTTGTTCTTTTTTATGGCATTCCTTGACTTGTGGTCACATCACTGCAATCTCTGCCTTTGTGGTCATGTGCCTTTCCTCTTCTGTCTGAAATCTCCCTTGGCCTCCCTCTTAGAACACTTGTGCTCACATTTAGGGCCCAGCCAGATAATCCAGAATAAACTCTCCATTTTAAGACCCTTAACTTGATCACATCAGCCAAATCTTTGCCATATAAACTAACACTCACAACTTCCAGGGATATTCAGCCAGTTATCACACCCATTGTTTCTCTGGCCCTCAGATTTCAGGGAAGCAGACTTTTCATCATTTATCTGGAGAAGAGCTTAATTCCAAATAATGACGAGCCCAGTTCAGTAGTTCTCAGCCAGATTGAGGGATTACATTTTGTGATGATCTGTACTAGGATTTCTAAGACTAGGATTTAATATGGGCAAAGTGTGTTAATTACACTTACGTAACGTCTCCTAACTGCCTGGGAGTGCAGCAGTAGATGGTGTACTTTGAAGGACTCAGAGTTACAGGTTGTTTCTTACTCTCTGGAACTCAGGCTGCCCGTGGTGCTAAAATGTGTGCGTGAGACAGGATTCCCAATCTGGCAAGTGGAGGGTAGAGGACAGGTAAGTGACAAGTGGAAACTGGGAGGTGGAAACAACAAGAGATGGCATCTGGGCAGGGGTCAGAAGGATGGGCATCTTTTAGGAAACCGTTCATGACCATTTCTCCCACCCAAGACTGACTGAGAGGCTCCCTGCCACATTCTTCAGTGTCCAGCTTTGCTTTTCCATCGTAACCCTTCTCACAGCCTTTCTGACGGTCTGTTTACCTGGCTGTCTCCTTAATTGGGCTGAGGACAAAGGTTTGTCTGGTTTGTTCACATGGAGATCCCCAGCACGTAGCATGGTGCCTGGCACCTAGCAGGAGCTCAGTAACCATGTTGGCTTGACTGAATGAGTGGAGAGGAGAAAGCAGAACATTCTGGGCCGAAGGTTGGCACAAGAAAATGCTTGGAGGCAGGGCAATCTCCTCCCAGTCGGTGAAAATCACACGGAGGAAGACGGGGCCGCGTGACTAACCTGGCTCGTGGGTGGTTCAGGGGAACGGAGGTGAGGACGTGGCGGCTCTGTCCTCGGGTCCTGCGGCTGTTCTTGGCAGGAGTGAAGGAAGCAGCGGGCACTCCTGGGGCGTCACCCCCTGCTGGTGGGACAGGTCGGGTGGCAGAGAGGGTGACAGTGTGGGCCTTGCGTCTCAAGTCCTCGCTCTGCAGTTGCGTGAACCGGGGCACGTCACTGAGACCCCCGAAGCCGTGGCTTTCTCCACTGTAAGATGAGGACACCGCCAACAGCTCTGACCCATGGGAGAATAACACAGGTCAGGTAAAGAGCACAGCACAGTGCCTAGGGTGAAGGTAGGGCCACTGTGACCGTGAGCCTGGATCTCATCTGGGAGGCTCCTCGCGGGATCCTGGTCACACTGTGTGGTCAGCAGTTCTGACTGGCGCTGGCATCTGCCTTCCCTGAGCAACTAGTGACTTATGGGGCTGTCGGGCTCCAGAGCGACCGCGATGAGAAATCGAGGGATGCTGGAGGGCAAAGTTTGACATCTCCAAGGCCTCTGTGCAGGCGTGAGCAGCAGTCGGGCCATGTCTGAGGTCTAAGTGCTGGCCCTGGGTCCATAGTCGAACCCCAGCTTGCAAAGCACGCACGTTGCAGCCTTGAGAAGCTGAGGGAAGAGGCCCTGGGAGCTTTGAAGCCTCCTAGCTCAAAACAGGGCCAAATGAGGCAAGCTTTGGTGCCAGATCTGACTTTCAAGCCTGACTATATCTTTGGACCTACCTTTCAAGGAGATTAGACCAGGGATCAGAGCCAGTGGGACCCTTTCCAGTGTTCATTGGAATTAAATATAAATAACAACACAGAAGCGCCTCCCCGTTGTTTCTCCTGGTGTCTGTCCTACACACTCAAGTACCGCACTTGAATACAACTTTTGGAGAAATGCTGGTTGCTTAAAAGGGCTTCGACCTCATGGCGAGGGGTCCTTAGCGGGTTTCCCCCTCCTCTGGAGGATGGAAGGTCAGAAGGAGCCGTGCATTTCAAATGACCCGATGGACTGGGTAAAACCCATTTACCAGTTGGAATATTTTTGAATAGATGAGGCGCTCACCAGAGTTCTAATTAAAAATCAATGTGATATATAATTAAATTCTAGCGATCACATATGCACCAGCCCGTCTCTTTAGCTTTTAGCCTGAGGCAGAGGAAGAATGCTGTTATTGATCAAGTCAGGAGCCCTCCGAGTTTGTCAATACGAGATGTCTCCGCCGAGGGGGAGCCCGGTGGCTGCTCAGAGCCTGAAGGGAATACGCCCTGGTGCTTTAAGGGCTTTGTCCGGAGGGCAGGACGCAGCCTGCAGTCCATGCCTCCGGGCAGTGAGCTCCGAAGGGAAGGCTCTAGAAAGAGAGAGGGTGCTGATGCTGTCCAGACTCACGCTGCATTTTCAGCTGCCTTCCCTGTGCCCCGCACCACCTCCACGTCCTTCCCCCATGGGCAAGTTCCCTTCCATAAGGTCTGCCAGGGACAAGAGCGGGGGCAGCGGGGTCAGAAGACCACCTGGGTTACAACCTTCTCTTAGGAGCTGACGGCCCCAGTTCAGCACAGCCCTGGGACCCAGCCCACCCTTTCTGTAGAAAAGTATTATTGATATTTTCAATTTCTTTAGAAACAAAGACATCGGGGTGGCTTTGCAGGCACTCAGGGCCATCTATCAATTTCCCAGCAGAGGCTCACGTGTGTAAAGTGTATCATCCTTCTCAAAAGACCTCACGTTTTGATTGTGTCCCCGCATCTGGTCCTGTCACAATACGGCCCTTTGAGGCCTGAAGTGCTGTTTTCATGCCCACTTTACACGTGGGTGCTTCCTTGTTCAGGGGTCTCTGCAGGTCCATCCAGCCTCACGGGCTTCTGAAGTGGAGGGCAGGGGTCCTCACCCTCCCGCCCCTCACACCCCGCCCGTCCCAAGTACCCCTGTTTTTCCCCCGGCCCCCGCCAGGGCCGCCAGCTCTCCAGAAGTTTCTCTTTTTCTGTCTCTCCTGTTTTAAGCTGAATTTAGTCAGTATATTTTTTATTTATGATTCTTCCCCCATTTTCTCTTTAGATTTTTAGTATATAAATAGGAATATATTTTTGTTATAAAGGATTTAAGTTATGAGTGAGAACGTAGAGTGAAACATGAAAGGGCCCGTCCATGGCTTGGAGCCCCTTTACCGCCAGCGCCCCTCCCCCTCTGCCCTGTTCCCTCTTCTCCTCCTTTTTTTCCTGCCTCTCCCTTCCCAAGCCCCTCTTTCTTCGTCTCTTTCTCCCTCTCTGCATATTTAAATAAAACAAAGATACTATTTTGCACAAAGAAAATGATAGTTTTAGAAGCCCTGCTTGGTGGAAAGCAAGAATTTTGTCAAATTCTTTGGTTTATATAAAGGAAAATCGCTGAAACCCTTTGATCTCAGATTCTCCCACAGAAGAGAGTGCAGGGCTGGAGCTGCAGCTGGGAAGGAGGCGAGTGTGACACGGATGAAGAGAGAAGTGCGAGGGTCACCAGCCCAGGCCTTGTGTGGAGACGTGGGAACACAAAATAGAGCCCCCGAGTCACCTCAGATTTCTCTCTTTCTCCCCTATCCCTTATGCAGTCCCCCAGCAAACCTCAGCTCTGCCTTCATAGTATATCCAAAATCTGACCCTTCTGACCACCGCCCTACGAACACCCTGGTCCCAAGCTATGAGCATCTCTACCATGGGTTCCTGCAACAGCCTCAGCGGTAAATCACAAGAGCCGATTAAATTTCCATGGAACCTGGCAACGTTTTGTTAAATACAGCATTGACTAAAAATTAAATACTGTCCATTGGTAGATGAATGGATAAAGAAAATATGATATATCTATGTCTATATCCATATGCACAATGGAATATCATTCAGCCATAAAACAGGAAACCCTGCCATTTGCAACACCATGGAGGGTATTGTGCTGAGTGAAATAAATCAGACAGAGAAAGGCAAATGCTGGATGATCTCACTTATATGTGGAATCTAAAAACATTGAACTCATAGAAACAGAGAGTAGATTGGTTGTTGCCAGAGAGAGGCTGGGCAGTATCAAAGGGTACAAACTTGCATTTATAAGGGGAATAGGTCCTGGGATCTGACATGCAGCATGGAGACTATAGTTAACAATATTGTGTTGTATACTCTACTTGAAAGTTTCTAAGAGAGTAGATCTTAAATGTTCTCACCACAATAACAACAAAGTGGTAATTATGTGAGATGAAAGGTGTGTTAACTAACTTTATTGTGGTAACCATTTTGCAATACATACATGTATCAAGTTATCACGTTGTACATCTCAAATGTACACAATGTTCTATGTCAATAGAGCTGGAAAAAATTAAATAATATAAACTTATTATTAAATTATAAAAACCAAGGTAACACATAGTCAGAAGGCATCACTTCCTACCTTTACCCCATTTTGCTATTATCTATGCCCTTGAGGTTGCTGGCATCAGCTGCGATTATACGGCGGCAATACTGTATGATGGTGACCTTTCAGCATCTCTCCACAACTCCAGTCTCAGTTGTATCAGTAGGTTGAAACCAGCTATGGGGAGAGAACAGACACCATGGAAATCGACAAATGCTGCAAATCAGTGGAGGTCAACACTTCGTGAACACTTACTGTGATGTTTCCCTCTGAATGAACCAAAGTCCTCACCTTCTGATGAAAGAACTCATCAGACTGGAGGTTATTCCACAATTTCCAACATCTCCCTCCTTCTCTAATCTGACTCAGTTTATCCTGGTTCAATACCACTCTTACACGCCCAGCTAACCTCCCCCTTTCCAAACTCCCTTCCTTCCAGAGACTGGTACGGTCGTAACACTACCCGGTTCCTAGGTCTCTGATGGTTCTGTAAGTTCTTGGGGTGGGGTCAGTACACATTAGGTGCTCGATAAGGACCTATCGGTTGACTCAGGACTAGGGACCTGGCCCAGGAGAAGAAAGCGTTGCCAATAGTAGTCGAAATAGTTGTTAAATAACATTATTTTCATACTTACTTTTATCCTCTGATGGAGCTAATATTTCCATGTGCTTCATCCTTCATTTCACTCATCCCATCATGATCTGTGAGGTGGGGAGTATCAGCTCCACTTTACAGACAAGGAAGTTGGGAAATTCCCCTGGACTCAGACAGCTGATAGGAAGCAGAGCTGGGCTTAAACTGTCCTCTTCCCAAAGGGAAGACTTTTCAGCAGACATTATTGGAGGAAAATGTCTGAGGTCTCTGTGGAGAGTTGACTTTTCTTGGGAACTGCTACCGGGAAATGTTCACTGTGGTACCACAGAGGGCCCACAATGGAACACCCTTCCTTTCTAGGTAAAGACACTGTGGCAGGAAGTATAGCCACAAGGTCCCTACAAGGCGTTCTGTGCCCCAGACCTTTGTAACGAGGGGGTGAGCGCTGTCCCGTTGGGCTGGCCCATTGGAAGAGATGTGCCTTGGCTTCTGGTAGGGGGCAGCTCAAGTCGGGGGCAGCTCAAGTCAGGGGCAAACGATGCCAGGGTAATCACAGTCCTTCATGCCATGGGGGGCTGTGACGAGAGAGGCTGGGTCACACCCCTCCACTGCTGGAACAGGGATTCCTGGGGTCTCCAGGGCTGTTGACTAGAATGCGGGCTCAGCTGGCCCTCATCTCCTGGGCCTGCGTGAGTTAGGCCGAGGCCCTTGTGCTGGCCTCAAAACGAAGTAATACATGTTAACCCAGATCCACCTCAGCTCACTTGATCTTAAAATTAGCACCTCTTCTGATAAATCTGCATCATGTATTAGCAGAGCAGCCCAGGCCCTGGCTGTCGAGATTACACGGATTTACCTTTTGCCCTTGGCTTTGGTTCTTGTCTGTAATTGTCCTGGGGCCTCGCTTTCTTCTTTTGCCCAGTGGGGATAAAGCTAGGAGTGCGTGAGGTGCCGACCCTGGCGCCTGGATCATGGTCAGAGGCGTCATGCTTCGGTTTTCTTCCAGAAACGCAGGTCAGGGCCCCGCAGCAGGGCTTTGCTGGCCTCACCTCGTGCCATTCTTCCCACCAGTTTCAAGCTGGGCTGCTGGCCCGTGGCCAGAGGGCGTGCACCAAAGCTTCCTGTTTGCCCACGCGGGCCTGGGGCTGCCGTGAGGCTGGGCTCCTTCCCTGGAGCCCGCGTGTGTGACAGGGTGTGCCCAGCTCTAAAAGTGCTTTGACGAACATGCCTTTGTGCTGAAAGCTCTATAAATATACGGAGCAGACCTGGGCGTGGTGTTTCCAGAACACTCCCAACCTTAGCCGTCATCAAGGCTCAGGTCAGAGAGAAGTTGGAAATGGAGGCCGTTTGCCTCTTCAGTGATTCTTCAAAGCAGAGATGGCTTTTCTTTCCAGCTTCCACGTCTTGACTCACTTGGCTTGATGGCGCGAGGCCCCTCTGGCCTTTCTTGTGTTTCCAGGACTACGCAAACCTGATTTCAAGCATCGTTTAGAAGAACTGCCAGTTACCTGTGCTGACTCTCTGCCCCACCCAACCCACCCACCCACCGTCCAACGCCTCCCAGCCGCGCCCCCTGGTGGCAAGCGGGGAGCTTCTGTGACCCCATGCTGCCACCGTCTCTGTCCCTCAGGGGGGACACACGCTTCATTCTTTCATTCAAGCACTTTTCACTGGTTAACTGCTCTGCTCCTAGCATAGGCACTGGAGACGCCAATATGAACAGAAATGTCCCTGCCTTCAAGGAGTCACACCTCAGTCACCACTCAGTGAGGGAACACATAGACAAATAAGCCATTAGAGTTTTAATGTGATCGGGCCATAGCCTGATGCCAGGGAAGGAGCCACAGCATGCTTATCCTGAAGCTGAGGAAGTTAAAGCTTCGGGGCCTGTCACCTGCATGGGGCCCTAACAATGTGTTCATATGGCCATATATTTTTATAAAATGTACAGAAGTAAGCTGTTTTAAAGGAACCAGTTAAAATTACTTTTCTTCTCCATTGGCCTCTTTTCTGCCATGTTTCTCCTTGTATTAGGTGATGTAAAAGCAGCCAAGGGCATTTTTGGAACTGGCTAAGGGACTGTTGAGTTTGGGATTCGTGAGACGTTTTTCTGTGGTTATAGTTATTCTTAGCCCTCCTCATGCAGGAATGGCTTCCAAAGATCCCTCCCTCACCCATGGCTGTGACTCACCCTCCCTGTGATGTAAGGCTTCACAGTCAGAGGTTATATCACAATTTACCACATCCCCCAGCTCCTGGCACCAGAACTGTGTGAGTACTGGGGGAGAGACGTGCTTTAAAGGGTCAGGAGCTGGTCTGAGATGTTCTTCAGGTTATCAGACCTGTTGCATTGTAAGCAGAGGATCTGGTTGCAGAAGAACTTGGGAGATGTTGCCCAGATCTGACAGCAAATCTTAGAAAGTTATAGGACATCCTCAGTACAGAGCTGCGGGGCTGAAAGAAATGTTTTCAAACAATCCACAATATGAACCAAATTACCATCAACTATGTTAGAGGAAAGAGATTGGGTCTTTCTAGTCTCTGTATAGAGAATGGAAGGTAGAAAAAGTGTCTTTTCATAGAGAACAGACTTGTGGTTGCCATGGGAGAGGTGGGGGAGGGATGGACTGGGAGTTTGGGATGAGAAGATGCAAACTCATACATAGAATGGATAAACCACAAGGTCCTACTGTAGAGCACAGGGAATTATATTCAATATCCTGTGATAAACCGTCATGGAAAAGAATATGGAAAAGAATGTATATATGTATAACTGAGTCACTTTGCTGTCAGCAGAAATGAAGACAACATTGTAAGTCAACCATACTTGAATAAAATAAAATTTTTAAAAAATCTTTTAAAGATCAGAGTAGGCAGCTAAAAAGCAGAGGGAAGAAAAGTATTGTAGAGGTATGTAAGGCAATCACTGTTACAAAGATAGTGTCATATTTGTGGCATTTGTCCGACATTGTAGGTACATAATCTACTATGATTGTTTTTCTCATTCTAAATGAGTTTTTCTTTTCACGCCTGATTTTTTAATTATTATTATTATTTTTTGCGGTACGCGGGCCTCTCACTGTTGTGGCCTCTCCCGTCATGGAGCACAGGCTCCAGACGCACAGGCTCAGCGACCATGGCTCACGGGCCCAGCCACTCCGCGGCACATGGGATCTTCCTGGACCAGGGCACGAACCCATGTCCCCTGCATCGGCAGGCAGACTCTCAACCACTGTGCCACCAGGGAAGCCCCTGATTTTCTTTTTAAATTTTATATTCTTTTCTGCAAAGAGGGCCTCCCATACTTTCCCCATCTCAGATCCTACAGAACTTGGAGCAGACTTTGGAAAGAGACCCTAGGGTTTGCCCAGGGGAGACCAGCGAGGGTTCCCAGGGCATCAGTGTGTGAGCTGGCCGGCTGGGGTGTGACGTGGGGACCCCTCAGGCAGAAGCCCAGAGGTGAGCGGCACATGCTAGCATCTCTGCAGCAGAGTGGGACGTGGCGACTGTGGACACAGGACGTTAGGCTGGGAGAACCGCGGGACGGTGTAGGCAGGGGATGGATGGAGCTGATTCGCAAGTGCTCTGGCTTGCCTCTGCCTTTGCGACCTGCAGCGTTTGGTTAACTCTACCTTTTCCCATGTTTCTCATCTTTATGTATATATACACTTTACTCTTCCTCGTTTCTCTTACTTTTGGTGAGTTCAGGAACCTATTTCCTTTGTTTACCCTCCTCTCTATCATGTGCAGCAAACAAATGCTTCTGTATTTCTCTTCAATTCACTTGTGAAATAGGAATGACTATAATCATCAAACAAAGGAAAACAACGTTGATCAGCACGCACTGTCTTAGACTGTTTGGGCTTCATAACAAAATGCTGCAGACAGAGTAACTTAGAAACCACAGGAATTTATTTCTTACCGTCCTGCAGGCAGGAAGCCTGAGGTCAGGGTGCAGTGAAGGCCCTCTACCTAGTGATCGCTGGGACCGTCTCACTGGGTTCTCACATGGTGGGTGGAGGGGCGAAGGCATCCCTGGACCCTGTTTTCCTATGGGACCAGCCCCTTCATGAGGGCTGCACCTCCCAAAGGCTCCACCTCCTTCTCACCTTTGCGGCATGAGGATTTCAACCTATGAATTTTGGGGGGATGTGAACATTCAGAAGAGAGCACCCACTCTGTAATAGTGCTGAGCTGATGATGGAAACGGTAAAGACCCTGCCCTCAAGGAGCCTACGGTCTAACGGGAAGTTCGGGTGAGCGAGCGACAATCCGATGTTTAATAAGCTCTGGAAGAGAAAACCATACACCACAATTTGTTTATCCATTCATCCTTTAAGGGACATTTGGGCTCTTTCCACTTTTTGGCTCTTGTGAAGAGCGCTGCACAAACACGCATGTACGGTATTTGTGTGGGACCGACCTTCAGCTCTTTTGGGTACTTACCTAGAAGGGGCATTGCTGGCCCCTGTGTTTTCAGCGCTTTGCTGTTCTATCTCTCTGGAATCTTGATTTATCAGTTAGTCCCCCGGCTGCTTCAATGTTTCCACTTCACTGCCCCCTTCTCCCCGGTGTCTAAGCACATTGAGAGAAACATTCAAATAGCTCGAAAGAAGTTATTCTGATTTGGGGGTAGAGAGTACCTCAAGGTCCATCAGTTGTAAAAACCTTTACAAAAAGAATCTGCAAAGTATGATGGGGTCTGAGGAGAAAGAAAACCTCAACAAATGCAGTTGTAGGAAGCTACTTCTCATCAGTCTCATTTCTAGAGTTCTCAGTTCTGTGGTTGGCAGTTCCTATTTCTGTATTGCTTGGCTTTCATCATACAAACCAAGTTTCACAGAGATGGAGACCAATTTCTCTACCTTTCCAGGTGTTGATTTATTTCTTGATTTAGTGAGTTTGCAAGGATAGACAGGTCATTTTCCAGGGCTGCTTTATGAGATGGAGAGCCTGCAGTGGGGTAGGTAAGAGGTGATAAAGTGAGCATCACCTCCACGTGGCAGGAAGGATTTGGTCTGAGACATCGCAGACTGTGTTCCTGAACAAATAACCAAAGGCGTTCTGTACTCTGCAGAATTTGAAAATGTCTTTTTGACAATGTCTGAGTTGCTTTCTAAGATTTCTTTCAGCTTTAAAAGCCTAAGACTCTAAATATATTGCTGGGTTTGCCATGTGATCAGATACAAAAGCGGCACCATTCCTATCAACATCTTGACTCTGAGTCTAAGCATCAGAGGTTTGTTGAAATATAAATTTGCTGCTAAATGTATTTCTGTTTCTTAAAAGTACATTCCCTTCCCTTCCCTTTGAACTTGTAAGTCACACATATTTCACATGGAGTGTTTGGTAAAGAATGTCTCACAAGTGGGTCCTGGCTTTAGTGACTTGAGGAAATTCTGCAGTCGAAACTCCACGTAGCTTTTACTAGATACTTTTTCAAGTCCCTAAACAGAAAGAGTAAAATGTTTTTATAAAAATTTTTATGAAAGTCTCAAGAGACATTATTCTGTCAAGTACAACTGTACCAACTCATGCAATGACCACAAGCCTTGCATTCTCTTCTAATTTAATCTCAAAGATACTTGCCTTTCTATAAGTGAGTTTATATATATATATATATATATACACTTTATACTTATATATTTACTTGTTATAATTTCTTTTACTTTTCTTTATTTGAGTGGAGTGTCCATATCCATGATATTTTAAAGAAGCATGCTCGAGGACTGGGATGCTTATTTTATTTGAGTAAGAGGTGAATATTTATGCATTTAGGCCTGTCCATGCTTCTGTGACACTGCCAAGCCAGGTCCATTTTCCGAGAGCCTCTACCTGTGTTCTCTTATCTTCCCTGAAGTGTGTCGGTTGTGCTTTGTATCAGTCCGTCTGTGCAACCTGGCTGAGGTCGTCTGCATGCACTTTGTGATTCTTCCTTCCCACACCTGTATCCTCTGTTTATACCCACTTGGAGACGCTGCGCATCATTGATTCTTTCTGACAGTGTTTCCATCACCTCTCTGCGTTCTGACCCTAAAAGGAACTTGCTTAAATCATGTCTCTGGGATAAATGGCACGAAGCCCTTAGTCACTTGAACATTTCCTGCCTGTGTGCATTTTCAAGCATTGACAATGGCCGCTCCATGGAGATACTGCTCCCACTGGGTCAGTGGTTTAGCCATCTTCAGGGGTCATCTGGTCTATCAAGTAAGCCATGGAGATTTTTTTAAAAACATGTATTTGCTTTTGATATTTCATTACATGAGAGCATAGGTTGAGCAACTTGAGTGCATTGATGTTAGAGTTGCAGTGGCTTCTTTTAAGAAGGAGAGAAAAATTTACATTTCCTTCTTGTTTAATCCCAGTAAGATTAAAAAAAAAAAAAGGCCAGTCTATAATCTATGAGAACGGGGTCCTTAGGAATTGGGTGTCTTGGCTGCACTGCAGCCCTGGATGTGTTTCTTCACCCCAGAAGAATCTGCAAACACATACTTCATTTGAAAGTATTTGCAATTTTTACCCCCAAATAATGTACATTGTATAAATGCTCCCTTCCTCAAGAATTTGTTTACTCAACAAATATTTATTGCTGGTCCACTCTGTTGGAAGTACTGTGCTTGCCTTGGACGCATAGACATCTACACCCAAGGCTTGTGTCCTCTAAAGAGCTTACAAAGTTACCAAAGGGGAAAAAGAAAAGAAAAAAGTGATTGAAGGGCTATTTACATACAAACACTATGAAGCACCAACTCGGGCAAATTTAATGATGGTGCCCCCAAGTTAATAGTAAACAACTTTCCAGCCCCAAAGGCTTTGTGCCCCTGCTGAGCCTGGATAAATGATTTTAGCACAAAATATTGGATTAGAAGAAATTAATTCATTTATGGTTTACATGGGTTATAAGAATAATGGGAGTGCCATTAGAATGTGTGGTCTAAACTCAGAAAAACCCTGAGCCTTTTCCCTTCAGCAAAGAAGTGAATTTTCTTTTAGCTGCTTTTTGGACCTTGAAGACATGGACTAAGAGAAGCCAGGGTCTGCCTTGTTTGCCTCTGTGTCTGTCTTGAATCTTTTCAAGACGCTGAGTAATAAGCCCTAGAAACAGAGATACAGTTCACAGTGACCGGTTACTTGGCTCTTACATGGTTTTGTTGTGAAGACACTGCGGGGGGGGGGGGCTTCCCTGGTGGCGCAGTGGTTGAGAGTCCGCCTGCCGATGCAGGGGACACGGGTTCGTGCCCCGGTCCGGGAAGATCCCACATGCCGCGGAGCGGCTGGGCCCGTGAGCCATGGCCGCTGAGCCTGCGCGTCCGGAGCCTGTGCTCCGCAGCGGGAGAGGCCGCAACAGTGAGAGGCCCGCGTACCGCAAAAAAAATAAAAATAAAAAAATAAAAAGACTACGGGGAAATACGGAGGTAATCTCATTGACCTTTAGATCAAAAATCACTAAGAGGAAGCTCACAGAAAAAAGAAAGAACCCCTCCTGCTGCTCTCAGTTGATGGCTAGATCTTCCCCGGGCAGAAACGCAGCTTCCTCTAGCGTTTGTGGGTTTTTCCTCTATTGTTTCCCCACCCGCCCCCACCGTGCTTCTAAGAAGTGCAATGTGGGTAGAAGTACACGTGAGGCTGTAAATGGGAGGCAGTGACATGTGTACCTCTTTTTAATAGTTCATTAATCATGTTAACATTTATAAGCCATAATGTTTGTACTGAAAGAGGAAAAATCGGAAAACGGTATTTATACAAATTAACTTTTTATGGGCCTTCACATCTTGAGGAATGATGCTAAGAAAAGCAATGCTATGGTCTCACGACATTAAATCTTAACAGTCAATGCCTAGTTCGCGTGGCCTCAGGGGTGTTTTTCTAATTCTTTGAGCATTTGTTACAAAACAGTAAATGGAATTGGTGAGGGTTTGTAGGGGATCATCCTAAAATTGCCTGATCACTTCTACAAGGGTTTCCTTACTTCTTCTAACCCTACACGTCCCCAACATTACAATTAAAGGCATAAATGGAAATGCGATTTTCTACCCTTTTGCCTTCCATGAAGGCAGAGCAGGTAAGATTTGGAAAGGTAGGTGTAATTCAGCAGAGGGATGCTTGCCCTTTCTAACCAACAGCACTGCCCCATGGACTAGGCTGCTTTGAAAGGCAGTGAGCTTGATGGTGATGGGGCTGTGTGATGGGAGGTCAGAAAGAGGTGCTGATGGCCGGAGAAGGCTGGAAAAATCATCTCTCGTGTCCCTTCACACCCTGAGCCTTTTACATTCTTATGCACCTCAGTGGCACCAAAAAAGGTATTTCTGGGGCTTTTTTTGCTTCAGATTTCTGGCCACTTCCATCACCAGGAGAAGCACATGAAGCAAGAAGATGAAGCTATTGTCTATGTTTGGCTTTTGCTGCAGTGACTTTTAAGCTTAGTTTCAGGTCGTGGGCTGTGTGCAGACAGCACCTGCTATGGTCTGAATGTCTGTGCCCCCTCAGAATTCATCTAGAAATCCTAACTCCCCCTGTGATGGTATTAGAAGGTGGGGCCTTTGGGAGTGATGAGGTCATAAGGGTGGAACCCTCATGAATGGGATTGGTGCCCTGATGAAAGAGGTCCCAGCAAGCCCCCTGGCCCTTTTCACCATGTGAGGACACAGCCAGAAAGTGCAGGCTGTGAACCAGAAAGGGGGCCTTCAGCAGACACCACATCGGCTGGGGCCTCCATCCTGGACTTGAAGCCTCTGGGTCTTTGAGAAAAGAGCATCTATGTTTTACAAGCCTCCCAGCATGTGGTGTTCTGTTAGAGCAGCCCAGACAGACCAAGACATCACCTAGCTGGCCTTTGAGAGCTGCTGTGTCCATGTCCGCTTCCCAATTTAGCCATTTGGATTAACTGAGCCACCAGTCAGGCTAAGTAGGGGCTAAATGTTTGAGCATGTTCTCATGTGGAGAGACACCATAAGTGTTAGAATCCAGACTGAATTTATGGTTTGGTGGGGAAAGGGGTATTGGTTGGGGAGAAAAACAGGAGAGCTCTCATATTAGGAGGGGATGGAAAAATTGTCAGTGTTTTTAGAAATGCAGTTACACTCATACTTCCAGGCTCTGGGCAAGTAAAAATCTAAAGTAACTTGGAGAGAACTCTCTCAGCTCTTTGAAATTCTGGGCCAGGACTGAGTGGACGTGACACAGTCTGGATTCTGCTGCTAAACACTAATGCTGTCTGAGCTCTTGATTTGGTAACACAGAAATGCATCTTATGAGTTTTAGCCTGGCTGCCTGAAGACACATCTTTCTAACGAGCCTTCTGCAGAGCAAGGAAGAGAATCTGCTAGAAGGCTGCTCCAGGGCCAGAGGTCACTGGTCTGCTCCAGGTTTTCGACACTTGTTCTTTTCTTGTAGAGGAGTCGAGAGAAGATCAGCTCTGAGCTATCTCCACCCTCCCCTCCCCACACCCTGCTGTGTACATTTTTCCTTCCCTGTCCCAGGACCTCTCACTCAACCCCCTGTATGATGCTCCTATAACTAAATCAAGCCTAAAACATTTAGGGCCAGCCTCTAAAGGGGCACTTTTTATTACCGCCACACAGCAGTGACTGAGAACTTGGTTCCCAGGTTTTGATCTTCCAGGACGTGACACTTATATCTGCTTATTGACACAAATTGATGAAAAAAATCTTTGCTTATCGTATGAAGAGTTACTCCTAATTAGTACAAGAAAACTGAAAGAGAGGGCTCCATTATTTCCTGTTTCCAAAAAAAAGGCTTCCCTGAAGATTCACAAATGTAATAAACACTTTCCATTTTAAACGTCAAAACCTTAAACATTTGCCTTCGTCTCTTATCACCAAACAATATATGTTTATGATATTTCTGTACATTTCTATATTTTTCTACAATTACACAATTTATTAGCATATTTCATGAACATTTTCTGTGTCATTAAATATTCTTCTATGATATTTTTAATGGCTTTATTGTATTTCATTTTAAATTTCTTATTGTCACACAATCATGCTGTTTCCAATTTCTCTTTTTTAGCAATACCACGATGATGTACACCTCTCCCCAAAATGTAGAATTGCACCCATTTCCCCCAAAATCATCTACAGAGGGTATAATCAGGTAAGCAATTTTAAAATCAATTTAATAGGTAAAGAAACATCTTATTGTTGCTTAAATTTGCATCTTTTTGATCACCTGTGGGGTTCCCCATATTTTCAAATGTTTATTGCCCATCTGTGCATTTTTGTGAATTTCCCCTTTAAAATTTTTGCCTATCTGGGGAAGGTGAATGAATTTTTTCCCTAATTAATTATAAGCGGTTTTAAAATTTGACTACAGATGTTACATGTTGCAAATATATTTAGTTAGGATTAGGTTTTTGTCATTTATATATTTAGTTAGGTGTTTGCCCTTAACTTGTATGTATAGCATGGGTTTTTTTTTTTTTTTTTTTTTTTGACATATAGAAAACTTTAACTTTAGTGTTGTCTGAACTGTTCCAGTATCCTGGAAGAAATAAAATAATGTGTAAGTCACTTTCTCTATCTTGAAGATACCTACAACCCAGTTGTGGAAATAAGATGTATGTGAGTGTAAAATAAAGAATACAATGTTTAAAGCAGTGGCTTGTCATGGAAAGGTGTGTAGTTACTAGAAGACAAGGCTGATGCTTTGCTCAGAGTTTGGAAAAAGCCCCTTAGATGCTGCTGATTGACACTGTGCTGCTCCCAGGTTGATAAGCACAGATTTAAACATCAGGCTGGACAGGAATGAAGAGCGTTTCCAGGCAGAGAGTGACGAACTGCACACCTATGTGATCGTGCACTCGAGCTGACCCTCCTGCCAGGGCTGAGTTATTTTCTTTCCTCTGGGCAACCAACTGCATATTTGTGCCAGAACTTTGATAATATCAGTGATATAAACTGTGTGTCTTTCTGGTCTGTGAAAACCTAGAAAAGTGTCTGGAAGAAAATTTAGGGAGCTTGAGAATGAGCACCAAGTTTCACGATTCGCTTTTGGAAAATTTCAAGTGATGTGTCGTGGGTAAGAGTCAAGGAGTTGCTTGCGTTTGTGTCTCTTTTAGCACCGTTCAGAGTACGCTGTGCGTTTGTCAGAAGCTGCAATGTGCTTTAAGGATTCCAAGCCAATGAGACCTCACTCTGTGGTGTGTGTGTGTGGTGGGGGGGTGGCGGGGAGGGCACAGGGAGAGGAGAATAGGATGAAAAGAGCTGGTTGCAGAAACCAGGACCGGAATCTCTGAAGAGGCAGCTGCCCAAGCTAACGGACCCCGTGTGTGTGGGATGGGTGAGGGCACTTTGGGGACATCTCTTTGGATGATACATCAAAGTGGCAGGAGATGTCCAGAGAGCAGGAGCTTTTCCAGTTCAGGTGGACTTCAGCCGCTGGGGTGCTGGTAAATGTTTAACCACTGACTCTCTGGGGACATCAGGACAAAATTCTGATGTGAAGCATTTACCAATTTCTCTGGTGTAAATCCCCCCACTGTGGTCCATGGCAAGCTGTCAGTAGGAAGCTAGAATATGCACTGTTGGCCCTCGTGAGCTGTGTGAGCTGACAGAGTTTTGTTTCTGTGCCATCCATCCATCCACTCACGTGCAGGACCACAAGCCCTTCTTGAAGCAGGAGTCACAGTGGGGAAAGAGTCCAGTGCTCCAAGGGAGGTGTGAACACAGGCAGATGGCGTGTCAGGGCTCCAGCGCCACCAGCTGAATCAGCCTGGCTTAGAGGCAGCAGGACCTGGTGCTAAGTCATAAAGCTGAGACAAAATTTCAGCCAAGAGTGAGAGGATGACCGCACGCAAAGAGGCTGCAGCGGTGCCAGCCGTGAACTCTGATCCATTTCAAAACCAGCATCATGACCCTGTGACTGATGCTCAGTGACTGATCCTATGGATGGCCTTCCTCTCCTGGTCAGACCTGACTCAGATACAGACAAGGGGAAACCGGCTGGAGGAGATCACCAGTGACTCCCAAACCAGGGCCAGATGGGTCAAGGACTCTAGTCAACACCCAGTGAGTGAATCTGACGTCCTCATCTACCTGTATGTGACGAGGGGAGTATTCCTATTATTTCAGTATTGGGACCTCGGCGAGGGGGTGACCTTAAGTCAGTTATTCCGTGAACAAACGTTGTTAGGTGAACGAGCAACGAGATGTAGCTGTTGTGGAGTCTGCCTTCTCGTGGAGGAGAGGATGATCAACCGTTTATAAAGGGACACGATCACTTCCAGGGGAGGCCAGCCTGTGAGAGGCTGAGGTGGGACAGAGTTGGGGACAGGAGAGGTGCTGCTTTCATAGTTGTGTTCTTTCTGGGACAAACACATTTGAACTGGGGCCCGAAGGGTGGGAAGGGAGCAGTCGTTCAAAGAGCTGGGGGCAAAGGCAGAAAGTAAAGTACATGCCAAGGTCCTGAGGCAGGAAGGAGAAGGAAGAGGCTTAGCATGTTTGAGGAGAAGGAGGGGGGGGTGAGGAAGAGGATACAAGATGAAATCAGAGAGGTCCCCAATCTTGCAGGGCCTTGCAGGTCGAAATGGGGGGTAGGGGTTGGATTTTGTCCTATGTGAAATGGAAAATCATCTATATCCTTGTTACTCAGAGTGTCAGAGTGGGATCTGTGGACCAGGAAAATGACATCCCTTAGGAGACCTGCTTCCAATTCCCGACTTACTGAATCAGAATCTGTATTTGAATAAGATCCCCAGATGTGCCATCTTAGTCTGCTCAGGCTGCCACAATAAAATACATAGCCTGGGTGGCTTAAACAACACGAATGTCTTTTCTCTCACAGTTCTAGAAGGTGGAAATCCGAGATCAGGCTGCCAGCATGGTCAGGTTCTGCAGACGGTCCTCTTCCTGGCTTGCAGATGTTTGTGCCCTCACATGTGGAGGGCAAATGGGAAGAGGGAGAGAGAGGGAGAGAGAGGGAGAGAGAGAGAGAGAGAGAGAGAGAGAGAGAGAGGGCTTTCTTGTTTTCCTCTTCTTATAAGGCTAAAGTTCTGTTGGATCAGGACCCCAACTTTATGACCTCATTTAACCTTAATTATCTCCAAAAGACTACATTAGGGGTTAGGGCTGCAACATATGAATTTTGGAGGGGGCAGGATTCAGCCCATTGTGTGGACATTGCCTTTGAGCAGCACTGATCTAATATTAGTAATTCTCAAAATATAGCACACATGGGAATCACCTGCAGGACTTGATGGAACCCAGATTCTTGGGTCCCAAGGGATTCTTGTTCGATTGATCTAAATCTGATTTAATAGGTCCACCCAAGAATTTGCATTTCTAACAAGCTCCCTGGCGATGCTGGTACTGACTGATCCATGGCTAGTCTCTGAGCACTGAATTAGACATTAGATTTGGGAAACTAATCTTCCAAGGACTAGAATACTGTAAAATAATCCAAACAAAATCTTAAAAACTAATTCAGCTGTTCTAAAGACCTTTCATATTTCAATACCTTAGAGAATGTTTAAACTTCATTTGTTTTTAAAAATAATACATACATGTAAATCTTTTTCTTTTAACTTTGTTGTTATTCTGGCTAAAGGGAGTTTCCCTGTACTTTCCTTTGGTAACCTGAAAGTGTTCTGCAAGCATTTTGTTAACCCTCAAATCTACTCCAGAGAGAATTGTAAGTAAAAAAATAAATATGGAGAAGAGTAAACTTGAGATATAGAGAAACCAGTGCCTTGTACGAGTTAGCGGCGGAGCAGAAGCAGGAAGGCGGTTTGTTAAACAGAAGTCTGTCCACGTAAGGAGATGTCAGGGGGAGTGAGCTAAGCTCAGGGCCGTTTTTGAATTAAGCAATGAACCTGGCGCGTCCATTACTGCATCGACATGAAGTTTCCTTTTTAATTTTCAGAGTCTGCGAAAATCAACAGAATCTTGGGTCACAGTTCTTCCGAAACTGTGATAATCAACCCAGATGAGGGTGCTTATATATCACTTGTGATTCCTCCTGGTAATTTGGAGTAGTTAGGACAGGTCTTCAAACCCGGAAAGTTGTAAAGTTTAGCAACGATGCAATAATGAATTATAAAATCTGTATTGTTTCCACCATACCACCGTTTTATATAACTATTTCTGGTATAAACCCCAGTGGAAATGATGCATATTTTGTTAAGAAACTCCAACCAGAAACATTGGACCTCAGACAAAAAGGAAACTTTGGCAAAAGATTCCAGCATAAAACTGTGGCATGTATATTCCCACATACATAAAATGAAGAGTTACTATAAAATATCATGCCAAGAGCATACTGCTTAATATTTGTGCATTTTCTATTAGAAACTTGTTTTGAGGTTGACTGATTTTTTTCCTGTGAATCAGAAAGCTCCTTTCAATAACTGTAAGATGCAACTCATTTCAAAATTCACCTAGAGAAATGTTTAGGAGCAAAGACGATATAGTATTTGTAGTCAGTAAAGACCATTCCTTTACGTAAATATGATTATGAGGATGCTATCAACCCGTTCATTTTAATGAACTCTGTATTCCCAGAGTTTTGAAGGTGATCAGAAGAGATGGTGCCATAAACATGACAGAGAGGTTTTTCTTACATGACAGTTCTTTTCTTATTATTCAACTTTTAATTTTGAGATAATTGTAGATTCATATGCAGTTGTAAGCAATAATACAGGGAGATCTCACGTATGCTATGCCCAGTACCTCTCAACTTAACATCTTGCAAGACTATATGTACATGATCACAACCTGGATATTGGTCCTCAGTATAATTCTCCAGGGTGTTTTGTGTACCAGTAGTTTACTCCTTTCTACTGCTAAGTAATATTCCATGGTATGGATGTACCATAGTTTGTTTATCCATTAAGGTCATCTGGATTGTTTCTAGTTTGGGGCCATCATGAATAAAGTTGTTATAAACACTTTTGTGCAGGTTTTTGTGTGCACACAAGTCTTTACTTCTGGGATAAATACCTAGGAGTACAGTTGCTGGGTCATATAGTAGTTTCATGTTCAGATTTTCAAGAAACTACAAAACTATTTTTCAGAGTGGCTGGTCCATTTCACATTTTCACCAGCAATGCATGAGTGATCCAAAAAATACCTCTGAATTGTCTCTAATATGAATTGCTGCCTTAGAGTAGGATTAAGGCTAAAAAAAGCCCAACTTTAAAAGAAGAAGCATTCTTATAGCTCAAGGCAGAGTAAAGGCAGAACAGCATTTCTGGGTCACTGCGGCCAAGCTGACTGTAGACAGTGACAATGATCCCCCTCCCAGATGGATGGGCCCCTGCCTTTGGATGGTTAGCGTCCAGTGACTTAAACAAGAAGGATACTAGTTTTTGACTGAGTTCATCCCTTTGGGACAGTAAAGGAGGGGTGGCTCCACAGACAACTGGTCATCCATGAAACCTGTCCCTTTATTGACATTCCTTTTACTGACAGTGAAAAACATGTATTGAGAAGAGCGCCACATAGACAAGATTCTCATGAGCACATTTCTGTCTTTCTGTCAGATTTTCCATTTCTGGAAAAACTGCAGCTAATGGGTATTTCTAGGGTTGAAAGTGGGGTAAATTGGTGTTGCCACCACCCAAGTTCATGCCCAAGTACAAAGATACAGCTGAAAAGTTTGTGAAGATAAAATTCTAGAGAGACAGACACATAGGAAGGTAGATAATAGACAGGAAAAGGAAAGAAATAAGAGCTATAACCATCCATACACATCAGGAATGGAAACATACATCTGTCTTCTATGAAAATTAGAGATGACCATTTCATGTTCATCCCCTTTCTTGGAATATACTGGCCCCATTTAGAGCTTCTCAGCACAACTGGCCTCTCCCCTGGACCATGAATTCAACTCTATAATAGACTGCTTTTGGCACATAGTGGTAGATATTTATATGTTCATGTTCATATCTTATTTTTAATCTATGTCGCATAACTTTTTAGGAGCAAAGTCAACGTCTTTCAGTTCTTCCTAGTGTGACACTTTGCACTTGTAAGTGGTGGTGAATGTTTGAATTGGTGATAGTTGGACTAAAAATGAAAGGAGACAAAGATGAGAATTTAAGGAAAAAGCGCTCCACTCCATTATTTATAAAATGTAGTATTTAAGAACCGCCAAGTGTCGGCTTTCTAACGCTGCTGACATCCTGCTCCTGTGTGGACCGTGCTCTGGAATGCGCCCATCAAGCAGTGTAAAAATACCACCTCTGCTCCTGTTCCTAGTGCGAACATTGTTGTACACTTGCAAACTGATCCAAGTGCCAGGCTATAGGATGGATTTAAATGTCGTGATCCTATCTTGAGCAGTCAAAGAGAAATTAGGGAAGGCAAGATGGGGTTTAGAGCAAACGATTACAGGAAATCTTACCTGAACCTTTTCAGGTTATCGCTTTACTGTGCAGTGTTTCATTAGCTAATTGTTATTGAGACAATGAAGGAGCCGGTTCCAAAACAGTCAATTACTTAGTCCAATTTGGGTAATAAAAACATTCTATGAATTGAAATATAGTTTACTTTGAAAGGAAATTGTGCCTCCCAGGAGGCTGCTAAATGGTTTTGGGGAAGATGGTTCTATTACTTGCCTCTTTGTTGCAACATTATATGTTGGAAAAAATACACTTAATCACATTTGGTTGCCTCTAAAGACTTTCTGTTGCAAACTGCTAAAATATTAACAAAGAAACACTTGCATGTGAGAGTTGTACAGAGGAGGAGCCTGGGTCCCAGGCAGGAGGTAGGATGTGCCCATTAAGGACCCAAAGTGCAGACCTGAGAGCCTCCGTCTCTATGTTTTGAATGCATTTGTCCTCGCATTACTTTATGTGGAAAAACTGCAAATAACCAGACAGTGACTCACAAGGATCCTCCCTAGACTTTAGGTAATGTATGTAAGTTGCATCTTGCATACATTACCTAAAGTGAGGTGATTAAGATCTAGGATGCAGAAGTGCTGAGGCCTTCAGGAATTTCTAAATTGTAGAGTTTATTTTAAAAAATTTAATTTGACTCCTATTTTTTAGTAGCAAAAATGCCTATCCTAACCCAAGAGTTACACTAGATGACATTTACGCTTCACTTTAAAAAGCTTTCTGACTGCTTTTAGGAAGGCCTGCAAGTGAATAATTGTCATAAAACTCCATGTTTGGGAGGCCTCACGTCCTGGAAAGGTTTCCTTTGGCACCGTTGTCTTTTCTGCCGTGCGTTTAAGACAAACCCCCTCTCTTGATGCTGCTGTCACTCACCAAGCAGCTTAGAAGAGGGTTTTCTTGGGGCATAAAGATGGTGAATGTGGTGGCCCTATTCCTTTTGCTTTTTAGAACAGTTTAAATAATTCTATCTCTCTTCATTTCATTTGCTGTTTCCTGGGTAAATGGATCTGTCCCAGTGGATCCTATGGTTAGAGCTGAAGTCAAACCCCAAACTTAATTCCCTCATTTGTGATGGAAACAGAGATCACAACTGCCTGGGGGACCTGGGCTCTTGGTCACCTCCAGGCACGCCTGGATGAACATGGCTTCAGGATGATCAGGAACCTGTAGGACTCAGGTGAGTTTCTCCACTGATCTGAGCCTCTGTTTCCTTATCTGTAAAATGAGGATAGAAAGGGTTTCTGGCTCATAGGGCAGCCTTTTGTATAGAATCTCTCAACTCAAGTTAGCTGAGTTCTGCTCCAGGGGAACCTGGGGGGGAGGATGAGCTTTTTGCTGTTCTCAGAGCAGGTGGTGAGCGGAAAGATCACAGGCTTGTTTCCAGTCTTGATTCTGCACCAACAAAACGTCTGCTTTGGGGCAATGTACTTACCCTTTCCGAGTCTAGTTTCCTCATTTGTAAACGGAGGTAATACTGACCTTGGGGGCTTGTTGGGAAGGTTGAAAGTCTGTGTCTGGAATTTAGTGGACGTCCCTTTTCTTCTCTTAGAATGGCTGTGAGTGTTCTATCCTTACAGAGCCCTTAATGGAACAGTGGACCGGGGTAAAGAATTCAAGGTGTTGGTTTTATCACCCTCAGTTCCCAGGAAGACACATCTGCTGGCAACAAGGTTAGTCTAGTGCCACCTGCTGGAGAAGCCACGGTGCCCTCAGCTGAGCAGCTCCAAGATCCCGTCCTGCTCTGCAGGTGTGCATGCAGAGCCCTAACATGCCCTCTGCCACCAGGCATCGCAGCAGGGCGCTTCCCGTGTCTCCCCCTCCCCCTCCCCCTCCCTGCTCCTCCTCCTCTTCTGCTTTGTCCTAATACTACTATGAATTAGGCCTGTGGTACCACGGGGAGAACTGGGATCTCATACCTGTCTTTGACATTTTCACTTCCATTTCAGGAATATATTTCTTTGTCTGGTAGGTGCTGTAGTACACAGACAGGGAAGTGTTCGTGTGGGTCCCTGAACTTTGTGCAGACGCACAAGTAAACCCGCTCAGGCTAGAAATGTTTCTGACTTTTTGCAGTGATGTTCTTGGCTCAATCTTTTTGACTCCCGGCTGCATTCTTATTCTGTCGTTATAGTTGGGAGGATTTGGGGAAGGGGATGGTGAGCAGGGAGAATGATTACTTTCACTTAGAAAGAAGAAAGAGAGAGAGAAAGAAAGAAGGAGAAAGAATGAAGGAAAGAAACAAAGGAAGGAAGGAAGGAAGAAGTTTCAAGGAACAAACCAGGATTCAAGTTTCCCAAATTGGAATTCATGTTCAGAAGACATAGTTTTGGATTAACTACAATCTATGTAAATACAGGGATGTGCCTGCATCTACACAGAGGCCACACTTTGGAGGAACTCTTCACCTCCCCACCTGCTTTCTCAGCCTCTCAGAGGCACGCTTTCCTTCTCTTGGGCTAGAATGGAGATGCTATAGCCTCTAGAGTGAGATTTCTTAAAGAGAAGTTTAAAAAATTTGGCAGACATTCATGTGAAAGCAAAGAGCTCTATTTGGGGCAAAGCTATTGAGTGAAAAGATAATGGAACTTGGGAAATCTGGTTCCGCTTAAAATCTGCGATTCATTCACAGCTAGAGCACAAGTTCTTTCTTTAAATAAACACAAAACAGTAATTTGCTAAAATGATGGAGCTTCTCCCTATGTGTGTCCGACGGCAACGCGTCCCACAGGGCTCTCTCGGGTCTGTGGGGATATTTTTGTTCCTGTTTACCCTCCGAGTGGTTCACTGCTAAGTTTCACTCGCCCTGCTTGTCCGGAAGCAAGGAAGCCTCTGGGCAAAAAGGTCTAGTCATTGAGTTTGATTTCCTATACTGGGTGACTCAGGTGACAAATTGGTGATTTAACTCATTGAGAAAATGTGTTATTATGAATGCACTCTACCGTTCAGCCCTCATCTCCTTTTAGTCTTAGTAGCAGCTAAGATCTATGAAATGTTTTGAGTGTTTCTTTTATCCCAGGCACAGCTCTGAGTGCTTTCTGTGGGTTGAGTCATGCTCACACTTGTGGATGCCATAGGATATTGGTCTGTTTCTATTTGCAGATATATCCCAAAGACCTAGAACAGAGTCAGGCAGAGAGTTGGTTCTCCATACATAGTGGTAATGAATAAAAATCCCTCATTGCAGCCCTGAGAGGAAGATAGATTATAATTGAAGAAATTGTAGCCCGAGAAGTTAAGTGAGTGTCCCAGGGTCACGTGACTAGAAAAGTGGAGGGTCAGGGTGAGGGTGGAACCTCCCTGTTGGTGACAGAGCCCAGGGTCTCGGCCACTGTGCGGTGCAATCTTGTTTCCCCTCAACCTGCTCCAGGGACCTAATGACCCAGAAAGGCTGGTCCCGGCACAACAACCCCACATGCTGGCAAGTTCCTGCTCGAGCTCCAGTGATTCCCCTCCAACTGTTACTACCACTTCCCCCCTTTCTCTCTCTACCCGCTCTCCTGCTGTTAAACCCCACTCATCTTTTTTTTTTTTTTTTTTTTTCTTTGCGGTACGCGGGCCTCTCACCGTTGTGGCCTCTCCCGTTGCGGAGCACAGGCTCCGGATGTGCAGGCTCAGCGGCCATGGCCCACGGGCCCAGCCGCTCCGCGGCATGTGGGATCCTCCCGGACCGGGGCACGAACCCGTGTCCCCTGCATCTGCAGGCGGACTCTCAACCACTGCGCCACCAGGGAAGCCCCCTCCCACTCATCTTTTAATGCCCAACTGAAGCCCCACTTTTTCCTGAGCCCTCAGGGATCTCCCTTATGCTAAGTACCTGTACCATGTCTTCAACACTGACCAGAGAGTCTCCGTTACCTTTTATTTATTTATTTTTACTAAAAAAAATTTTTTTAAATTGAAGTATAGTTGATTTACAATGTTGTGTTAGTTTCAGGTATATAGCACAGTGATTCAGTTATACATATACATATATCGATTCTTTTTCATTATAGGTTATTACAACATATTGAGTATAGTTCCCTGTGTTATACAGTAGGTCCTTGTTTACCTATTTTATATATAGTCGTGTGTATACGATACTCCCAGCCTCCTAATTTATCCCTTCCCCTCCTTCCCCCTTTGGTAACAGTAAGTTTGTTTTCTGTGTCTGTGGGTCTGTTTCTGTTTTGTACATAAGTTCACTGTTTTTGGATTCCACATGTAAGCAATATCGTACGTCAGTTCCCTTCTATACTGAGGAAGATTCTGACCCCTGCTCAGGTCACAAGCTCCTAACGGGCAGTGAAAACCTCGGACACCTGGACCTTGACCAGTTCATCACCATCCCCTCCCTCAGTCCCTCTCCCCGATCATGTGCCATTTTCTCCCTTCAGTGGTAAAGAAAGATCAGATCAAAAGGGGCTGGAAATTAAGTGAAGCCTGAATAAACTTGACAGGTTTAGTACAGGAGAGGGAGTTTAGCACAGGGGTAGAATGTGGACTCTGCCCTCTGTTTGCTCAAGTTCGAATCCCAGTGTTGCTGTATTAATTATCTTTGCTGAGTAACAAATCAACCCCAGAACTTAGAGCTGTAAAGTCACAATAAATGTTGTTATTTCACCGGGGTCTCTCGTGAGGCTGTAGTCAAGTGTCGGTTAGGGCTGCAGCCATCTGAAGGTTTGACCGGGATGGGTAGGGTGCCCCCCAGGCTGGGCTGATGAGATGCCTCAGTTCCTGTCGTGTGGCTGTCTCCACTGCACTCCCGCCATGCTCTGCTGGTCACATGGATAAAACTGGTTCCAGTGTGTGATGGGGCCACACAAGGGACTCAAGGATTGCTGGGACCATCTTGGAGGCTGGCTTTTATATCCACCACTTATAGGTGTGTCAGTTTGGACAACTTACTTAACAACTTTCAACCTATTCCCCCATCTGTAAAATAAGGCTAATTTTTGGCACTACATAATATTATATAGCTGTTGTGAGAATCATATGAGAAAATACAGGTACTTAAGACATGACTTAAGTATTAACTATTATTATTTGAAAGCGCAAACTAATTTCAGAGGCGCAGGGGGGCCTGACCCGGGGAGACTGGGCTCCCTCCCCATCTTTCCTTCTACTTCTCCCCCAGCTCTGAGTGTGTGTGTGTGTGTGTGTGTGTGTGTGTGTGTGTGGTGTGTGTTAGGTGGTGGTGGGGTGAGTGCTTTCTCAGCATAAAATTACTTTCTAAAGAGGACCTTTCTGTATAGGAAGAGACTTTTGTTAAGTTGAAGATTTACTTTCTTTTTTCTGCATAGTTTTTCTGCCAGCCCACGTATTGATCAGAGAGGGTTTGTTTCAGGGACATAGGCCCTCAGGCCTATTTAACACCCATGCAAGACGAAATGGGCCAGATGAGCTTCCCAGAAAAATAGGTGAATATCACTTGCTCCACCTGGGTCCACTTACTGATTGGAGGGAAATAAATGGTCAAGATGGAAAGATGCAGAGAGTAGAAAAGACGTACATTCAAAGAGGAAATACTTTTAGGGCATCTACCATATGCCAGGCACTATGTTAAATCTGGGAATATAGGCAGACTTCAGAGATATTGCAAGTTTGGTTCCAGACCACTGCAATAAAGCAAATGTCACAGTAAAGTGAGTCACATAAATTTTTTGGTTTCCCTGTCATGTAAAAGTTATCTTTACACTATGCTGTAGTCTATTAAGTGTGCCATAGCATTATGTCTAAAAAGCAATGTATGCACCTTAATTAAAAAGTACTTTATTGCTAAAAAAGCCAACTGTCATCTGACAATGCAGGCTTGTTACAAACTTTCAATTTGCGAAAAGCACTGTATCTGTGAAGTGCAATAACACGAGGTATGCCTGTATAATGGAGTTCCAAAAACGAAACAGAGTTCCTGACTTCATGGGGCTACCAGCTATCCTTGTGGAGCAGACTTCACCCCCCAAAATTACACAAACACATGTATAACTACTGAATTATAATCACGAAAAAGAAGGATAAAATGCAGGGCAAGACCTCTATGGGTAGGTGAACACATGGTTCTGTTTGCTAGGCACAGTCCCATATCCCAGCAAAATGAACTATAGTACCTAATTTCACTCTCAAAAGGGTCCTGGTTTGGAAGAGAAACCATAAGGCCACCCTAATACTAGGAAACTTAGGACAGTCAGGGAAACTTCCTGAAGGAGTGACTAATGTGTTGAGATCTCTAGGAATAGGAATTAACCAAGGGTGAGAATATTTCAGGCAGAGGACCTTATCCAAAGTCCTATCACGGGAACAAGCACAGAGCATTTCAGGAGCTGAAAGCCTAGGGTGTTTGGAGCATGGGGATCAAAGCAGTACAATCTTTTAAGAAAAAAATTAATTAAAATTTTAATTGAAACATAGTTGATTTATAATATTGTGTTAGTTTCAGGTGTACAGCAAAGTGATTCAGTTACATATATATGTGTGTGTGTCTGTATGTACCTATATTCTTTTTTCAGATTATTATTATTTTCAGATTATTTTCTATTATACGTTATTACACGCTATTGAGTAGAGTTCCCTGTGCTGTACAGTAGGTCCTTGTTGCTTATCTATGTTATCTATAGCAGTGTTTATCTGTTCACCCCAAATTCCCAATTTATCCCTCCCCCCTTCCCCTTTGGTAACCATAGTTTGTTTTCTGTGTCTGTGGATCTATTTCTGTTTTGTAAATGAGTTCACTTGTATCATTTTCTTTTCAGATTCCACATATAAGTGATATCATATGGAATTTGCCTCTGTCTGACTTACTTCACTTAGTATGATCATCTCCAGGTCCATCTGTGTTGCTGCAAATGGCATCATTTCGTTCCTTTTTACGGCTGAGTAATGTTCCATTGTATGTATGACCAAAACTTCTTTATCCGTTCACCTGTCAATGGACACTTAGGTTGCTAAGGAAGTGCAGTCTTAAAATGAGGCTGTCCAGGTTGTGAGGTAGACCATGCAGAATCTTAGAGGCCAGGTTAGGGCTTTATTGTAAGACCAACAAGAAGCTAAAGAAGTATTTTTTTCTTTTTTTTTTAATTAAATTAAATTAAATTTAATTTTTATACAGCAGGTTCTTATTAGGTGTCTATTTTATACATATTAGTGTATATATGTCAATCCCAATCTCCCAGTTCATCCCACCTGCCCCCCCGCCAGCTTTCCCCCGTGATGTCCATACGTTTGTTCTCTACATCTGTGACTCTATTTCTGCCTTGCAAACGGGTTCCCCTGTACCATTTTTCTAGATTCCACATACATGCGTTAATATACAATATTTGTCTTTCTCTTTCTTACTTACTTCACTCTGTATGACAGTCTCTAGGTCCATCCACGAGAACTCTTAAATCAAGGGAGTTACGTGATGAGACTGAGTTTCCAAAACATCATCGGTTGTACGCGGAGGGGAGATGAGTGGTAAGGGGACCAGGGCAAAGATAGAGATGAGGCCAAACTGGAGGGACATTTAGGAGGAAAGTGGACCTACTAAGGGACGCTTTGGATTTGGGAGCTGGAGAGAGGGTTTTCACAAATGCCTCTTCAGTTTCTGTTTGCAGAATGGCTTCATTTAGAGAGACAGGAGACACTGAACGAGTACTAGCTTTAGGGGAAGACATGTGAGTTTGACTTTACACACACTGACTTTCAAGTATCTTTGAGATTTATCCAGGAGGCAGCTAGAGACGTAGGACTGAAGTTCAGAGTAGCGGCTTGGGTTTGAGATGAGTCTGTGGGTCACTTGTGTCCTTTGTGTTTGATGGATGCATGGGAGAGATTGTCTGGAGGGGGGAGTGGCCCTAGTGTGGAGCTTCGGGGAATTCCAACGTTAAAGCTGGAATGACGGGTAAAGTTCACACACTGCTAATAACAGAAAAACAGACTCAGAGCTAAGAGGTTTATAATAATAACTATTATCAAAACCTATTTTTTAAGAGGTGGAAATTTGCATGGAGCTATAACCCTAAGCATGGAGCTTTGGGGAATGTCATGTTTCCAAAATGTGGCTGAGGAAGGGACTTCACACAGCAGCCGAGCGGCAGGAAGCAACCAGATGAGGAGGCAGCTTTAAGTCTTGGCCAGAAGTAACCCAAGGGCACGGTCAACAACGCTGGGAGCGACCAGGCGGTATTTGTAGTGTGACGTGCTTAGAACAAAGCATGGAAAGCAATAACCTTGGCTGAGCCCCTCCTAGGAGAGGAATGCGGGGTTCACAGTTCACCATGAGGCTGTGAAAACGTGGAAGGGTAAAGCACGGAGAGGACAGGAGAGAGTGAGCTGAAAGTGATTCGTGACAGCTCAAAGTCAAGCCTGCGCTTCCCCTTGGTCTACTGAGCTGTCCACACAGAAGGACAGAGGGAGAGGGGAATGGCGTGAATTAGGAATACGTTACTTTACAGTCAGGAGAGTGGGGTGAGTCTGACTTAGAGCTGGGGTTCCTTGCCTGCTAGGTGCTGGGCAGGCATTGATACAGCCCAGCATTCATGTCACCCGTGAGCTCATGCCACAAAGAGGGTCTTGCTTGTGCAGTAGATGTGTTCCTGGAAGGTTGGGTGCTCATCAGATTTTTGTAAGCCGAGTAATAGAATTTTCACTTTCTTGACTTTACAATCTCACTTCAGAGCTGATTTATCCTGATTTATTTTCAAATGATGATGTTTCTCAACGGAATTCTACTCAGCCATAAAAAAAACTAAAACAAAATGAAACTGAAATAATGCCATTTGCAGCAACATGGATGGACCTAGAGATTATCATGCTGAGTGAAGTAACTCAGACAGAGAAAGACAAATACCATATGATATCACTTATATGTGGAATCCAAACTATGGCACAAAGGAATTTGTCTATGAAACAGAAACAGACTCACAGACATAGAGAACAGACTTGTGGTTGCCAAGGGGGAGGCGGGTGGGGGAGGGATGGATTGGGACTGTGGGATGAGCAGATGCAAACTAGTATCTATAGGATGGATAAACAGCAAGGTCCTACTGTACAGCACAGGGAACTATATTCAATATCCTGAGATAAACCGTAATGGAAAAGAATATGAAAAAGAATATATGTATATATAGCTGAATCACTTTTCAGTATAGCATAAATTAACACAGCACTGTAAATCAACTATACTTCAATTTTAAAAATTAAAAAAGAGAAAAGGAAGTGTTTTCTTAAAAAACAAAACGATGATGTTTCTTAACAATTTTGGCAAAAGGTTACTTTCTTTGTTCCTTTCTTTAAAAAATGTATTTATTTATTTTTACAGTAGGTGCTTGTTGGTTATCTATTTTAAATACAGCAGTGTATACATGTCAATCTCAAACTCCTAATCTATCCCTCCCCCTTTCTTTCTCCTCTCCCTCCCCACCCCAATTTTTTTGTCAAGAGTTTAATGATCTAAAAACATTTAAAGCCATTAGGGAGTTACCATAGGAGAAGAAAACTTTCACAATATTATTAATTCATGGCTCTGCTGGGCCCTGAGGTCCAGCTTCTGCTGGCAATGTAGTGGATGCAACACTAAAACATGGAGGGGCTTCCAACCAGGGGTGGGAGCGGTGGCTACAAACTATGGGCTACTTCCTTTTCCTTTGTACCCAGAATGGAAAACTGCACCCACCTGAGGGGCAGTCACCCCAGGAGGTGAAGTAATGATGGTTTCAGCTTGGACCCAACACGCATGCGTATAGAAAGAGCATTTTTCTCCAGTGAATTTTCTGAGCATTTTAAACCATTAAGGAAGTGATATTCAAAGATGAGAGAAATATCTATTAAGTCCTTTTTTTTAAATGGCAAAGAATCTGAGAACGTCAGATGTGGGGTTCTTTTTCACAGCTTGCATTTTGGGGCTTAATCTCTGTGCAACTTCTCCTGCCAAATTAAAGAACTGTTTTGCATAATCAGGTTGCAAGCGAAGTGGAATAAAAGCTTTATTTACACGAGGACTTGACTGTTATGAGGCCCTTTGGATATTGTTCATGGGCTGCCGGAAGAGATTCTCCGACTCTAATTCTGGGTGTTTTTCATCCAATCACTTTGGGGCACGTTAAAGATGACAGAATATTCCTCAACATCTCTAATGAAAGGTGGAGCCTGTGTTTCTTCCCCTTGAACCCGAGCGGGCTCTGACAAATAGAACACAGTGGCGCCAGTTTTCAGGTCCTGGTCTTGAAGGCCTGGCAGCTTCCACTCTGTTTCCTGCAGCCCTGAGCTGTCACATCAGAAGCCCAAGTACTGCGAGAGAGACTAGATGGGGAGGCTTGGACTCCAGCCGGAGAGGGGGAGCTGAGCCCAGCTAAGCCAGCCTTCCTGAATTTTCCACCAAAATGTCAGGCATGTGGGTGAAGCCATCTTAGACCCTCCAGTTCAGCCCTGCTGCCACCAAAATCCACCCACTGTCCCCCATCAATGCCATGTGGAGCAGAAGAAATGCCTCGTTGAGCTGACCCAGAGATCGTGAGGATAAATGCAATGATTTCTGTCAAGAAGCAGGCCTCTGATAAGAACCTTTGAACCTTCCAGAAAAAAGAAAAGTTTTCCTATTTCAGGAATGCTTTTCCAAGACACATGACTCATTTATAGCCACCTGCAGATTACAATCTACAGCGTACATTCCAGGCAGCATTGGGGCATCTAAATTTGATTAGGCAGACGAAAAATTCCTGTATTAAATTCTTATCTGGTTTTGAAAACTTTCTCATAGACGCCCTGAGAACAGATGTCAGTCATTCCTACTGACCTTTGCTCTACTGATTATCATCACATTCCCTGCCAGAAAGTGCAGTAGGTTATAGAACAAGCCATCATTTTTAATTGGTTTTTTCAGGAGCAATCTATTAGATTTGTAGAAACCCCATTTCAGAACATCAAGGGCAATTTTATTGAAGAAATGTAAGAAAGGTACTGGATGGGTAAAGTTACAAATTGATTTGCTATACATCATACTTGGGGATATGACTCTTCTGTCTCAAATAAATCAATAATTTCACTCCGTTTTTGCTCTGTGCGTGCTGTGCTCTCTACGGAAGGACAAATGTCTGTTTCTCTAAAATGGTCCAGTGATGGAATGTTCTGGTTATTCAAATATCCAAATATTTGACTTAATTGGGAATTCCTATCCATACCAAAGAGTATTTCCCAATTTCAAAAAATTTCAAGTAAATGAAATACTTTATATCTACCACTGGAAATGATTTTTTCCTTGTCTGATGATTCAGAAGGCCCAGGAATTTCCAGGGTGCCCAAGGCGCCCTTAGGAACTTCACGATGTAGACAAAGAAAGTGCAAGAAACTGTGAAATCTGCTGTTAAGTCTATTTCAACGTCAGATCCCAGAGTTGTTGTGTAGAATTCATCCTGCAGAGCACGTTGTTCACTTATCATTTCTCTTTTGTTTTTATAAAAGTAGAGCTTGGAAAAAAAAATCCATCTGTTTGTTTGAAGTTTCTTGGTGTTCCAACTTGGTGTAAAGGAGCATCTCCTATACATGAATATGTCCGTGTCCCTGGAAATAATGTTTTCTGTTCAGCTCCGGGGAATGGGGGGATGTATTCTTACGGGAGTCTTGCAGGAACAGTTTAAAAACTCCTCGGCAGGAGTAAATGTGGACTGAAACCACAGGGGTGGCAGCGTGGAGAGAGAGGGAGGGACCCGCAGGAGAGGTGAATGCCAATAGCTTTGCAGGTGTGCCTTCCCAGAGCCCACTGGCTCATGGACATGTCACCCGAGACTCCAGACACCAGCTCTCAAAGGACTCCACGCTCAGTGAGCCTATTTGGCTCAAACTGAAGAATCACAGCTGGGGATCGTGTCACCTGCACATCCCCTTCATTGTCACATATGGAAGTGGAGGTTGCAGGACGCACCCTCTCAGGCCAGGCGGAAGCAGGAAGCAGAGCCACAGAGGCTGAGTCTGATTTGAATATTTGTTGTCATCACCCAGATTAAAAATCAACACTAGTTACCATAGGGATGGATCTATAGGGTTTAGGGAGTAGGGGATGCTTGGGTCCCTCCAGCCCTGACCGGAGATGTCTGTGTAGTCTTTTCCTAATGGCCTTGGCCCCAGCGTGAGAGGAGGGCAGGCCATTTCCACAAACGTGTCCCTGGGTTCACACATGCAAACACTTCACAGCCGGTTCCAGGCAGCCAGCATGGTCAGCATGAAAGATTCTTTACTGCGGCCTCCGAGACTTCATCATTGTTAGCATAAGTAACCCCAAATTTCTAACCAACCTGGACCCTTCACCTGCAAACCGGCTTTGAAGCCCATGGAATCTTGCTATCAGTTTCCTTTCATGGATATGTATTTTATGCAGACAAAAATAATTATTGAGTGAAAATCTCCTTGTGCTTTTCAAGCATCTGCAAACAAGATGCTCCGTGAATGCATGAACGGCTACCTGGTTTGCTGACTCAACCATGTCAGTTCCCTGCTGCAAACCCACAAAGCGCTGCCAGTTGGGGAAGTCACTCTACAGGTAAATGAATGCGTGGGCAAATGCCATATTCCTATTTATGTCCACCAGATGGTTGAGTTAATTAGTTGATTGAGTGAATTAGCTCTAAAGACACTGGATTTTCCCTGTCTGAACTTTCTCAACAGAAGCCTTTTGGGTTGCCAGGCACACACTTTTGTTTATTAATTCATTGTTCATTCAGCAAATATTGATTGACTGCCTGTGGAGCATATGTCTGGCTCTGGGCTAAGTGCTGAAGCCATGGTGTGAAACTAGGTGGACGCGGTCCCTGCCCACGGGGGGCTTACCCACTCCAGGAGGGGAGCCTGGCTGGAAGCATTGTTACTTGGACTGTGATCATGGAAATGTACAAGGCCAGTGAGGACAGGAAACAGGCGCTCTAATTAGGAAGGTCAGCTTCCCAGTAAAAGAGACATTGAAGTCCATAGGAGTTTACTGGGCAGAGGGAGAGAAAGATGTGGGCAGAGGGCAGAGGGGGAAGGCAGGAGTTAGGTGGAGCTCTGCCCCGATAGGCCCTGAGAGCCAGGGGCACAGGAGCCGGTGACCAGGGCTGAGGGCCAGGGGCCTTATGGAGTATTCCAAAGATTTGAGGTTTTATGCTAATGACACTGGGGAGTTTCTGAGGGTTTTGGGAATGATGGGACATGATCAGATATGGGTTTTTAACAGATGACTGGACTGTCCTGTAGAGGATGTACTGGAAGGAAGGAGAATGGACGCAGAGAGCCATCAGGAGGCCCCACAGAGTCCAGGAGGGAGATGCTGGCAGTTTTGCCTGAGGGCTGGAGTTTGGGGACAGGAAGGGACATTTCTCTGCCTTCCAGTCTCACTCACTGTGCAGCTCACCACTCATTTCTGAAATGGAAAGTGATCCCAATAGGGGCGGGAAGGGAAAATCGTCACACGTCAAAGCATGTTTGTTGCTCACCGTATCAGACACTGCTTAAACCACTTGGGGGGACAGCAGTGAACAAAATCGAATATTAGGTGACACTCCCAGGGCAGGCACCCTTCAGGCTTCATTCTGCCAATTTCCACTTTCTCAACCTCAACCGCTTTACTCTCCCACATTTTTATGGTAAGGGAGTGCTATGCTGCCTTTGCAATTTTACTACATTTCTTATATTCAACATTTCCCTCTTTCTCTCCTCTTCTATGATATACTCTAATGATTTGGTATCAGTGTTATTCCACTTTTCTGAAAAAAATAATTTTGAGATATGAAATGCTGAAAGTTGAAAATGTGTCCAAAAAAATCTCTTCTGCACAGAAAGCTACTCTTCCTCTGTGGTCCAAGTTGGAGATATTGATTTATTTAGCACGTACTCTGTTCCAGGCACTGTCCTAAGTGCTTTGTATGTATTTTCTTCTAATATTTATCTCCATAGCGTTAGTGAATACTATTATTATTATCCCCACTTTATAGATGAAAAAACTGAGGCACACAGCAATTAAGTTACAGAGAGCTGCAGAGTTAGTGAGGCGAGTGGCAGAGGGTTGCCTCTCCAGATGTGGAGACACAGAGAATTTCTTCTTTCAGCCCAGTCCCTACAGAACCACTGCCCTCAAATCCAGGCTCTAAATGGGCACAGCCAGAAGCCCAGCTCCACTGGAATAAAATCCTCGGGAGATTCCACAAGCCCGTTCTGCTGCTTCCCCTCTGGGCTGCAGGCCTATGGCTGCTGCTCTCGCTGTGGAGGGGCCTGGTTCCTTCCGTGCTCAGAAAACACACTCCCCATGCTGGACCTTGTCATTGAGAGTGAGAACAACACAATAAAATGGTACAAAGGCCAGGAGGAGGGAACAGAAACAGAGGCTCTCCCTACCCCATCAGCCCACTGGGTGACCCTTCCGAGGATGGAGTCTATAAGCCATGAGGGAACCTGAAATTCTAGCTGACCAGATTTTGAGAAACTTCCCATCTGTTTTGTGTTTAAAATGGGCTTTTCATTTGTGGAGAAGTTTCAAATCAGGGATTATGTTAATCCTAGAGGTGGAAGCATACCCGAAGGTAAGATTATTCCGATGGGATTCCTCAGAGAATGGATTGAAGTTTGGTACTTAATCCAGAATCTGTTTCCTTAGGGAACGGACATAATCCTGCCTGGTCCTGATCCCAGTCCACGAGCTCCTTGACCACTAATAAGGGAAAGATGGGTGGGGGTGAGGGGCAGTGAGAGAGCAGGGAAGGGAGGCGCGGAGTTCCAATAGGTCAGGAAGCGTCTCCATGCTTGTGTGGTGCTAGGAAGCTATCTAGGTTGTCCACGGGTCACAGTCTCAATGTGACATCACTTCTGTAAAATCACCACAGCACCATAAAGTGTTCTGCCATGACACATATCTGCTTGATCACTTATTAAGGAGTGGTGAGGCCATCTTTCTGTTACTTGCATTTCTCTTCCAATCTCCATGGTCCCCATCCCAGTGAAGGGTGTGTTCCCCATCCCAATGAAAGGTCCCATGACCAAAGTCAGAAAAACGAAACATGCCTAAAATGATGTGGAGAAGCCACGTTCATTGCCATCACTAGAGAGTATTTGTAGGCTGGAAGGCTTGATACAAACAGTCTGTTTGTATTCAGAGAAATGGATCTCTAGTACAGAGATCTCTGTAAAGAGTGCGGGTCACCATATGGGCTCCATCTCCACCAAAGAAGACACAGGAAGAGGAAGTGGGCTCAAATGGCAACTCAAAGGATGTGTGTTACGTGTGATGTAAATAGACAGCAAAAGCAAATCCAGTGTACAGGGCATGGAACCTGGGAATTTTAAAAAAGTTTATCCTGAAAAAAACCTCTGTGTCTCTTGAGATGACAATCATGCTATAATGATATACCCAACAGTGATTGTTTTGGCCACTTCTGACAATTTGGACCTCTGGGCCATCATTCCACTCCATCCTAGAGCCCAAGTCATGTCATCTGCCTCTGGAGGCAGGTGCAAGGGAAAGCACAGGGCAGGATGCAGGAGGTGGGGGTGGTGCTGATGGGGATGGGGATGGGGGAGGTGGGGTGGCAGACCTGGGGATGCCGATGGAGGGAAGGCTTCTGGCCCTGTGAAGCTTCTTAGAGACATGGTAGCACACGAGACTTGAATAACTTTATCTTCTCTTCCCCAGTCTCACTTCAAAGGATTGTAATTTGGGGTATGAGAATGATTGAACTAAAATATATTTGGGGATCCTCCCAAGCCTCAGATACAAAGAGAGTCAGTTAAAAGGAAGAACATTATTTTAAGAAGAGATATGGGGAGAATTTCAGGGTTGGCTTCAGCCTGACATCAATTCCTCTCATCCATGCCTCAGAGAGGTGTGTGTGTGACGGGAAAGTGTTTGCAAAGCTGATTGCTCACTTCACAAGAGTCATCTTAGTTAACTTCATGATATAAATGAGAGAGATCTTTAGCACATATCTGACCATTTAATCTCCACTCCTATCTTGATGAGGATTTAAGGCAGAAACTTACCGCCAATAGGACCTGCTCTCAATGTCTTTTCTGAGAGCCTAAGTGATTGGGATGGAGTCTCGACATGGTAACACCTTCCCCTTTTAGAATTTTCAGAGGCTTTCCCCTGAAATAATGAAGAAATGGAATCTCAGACATCACAACAGTCAGCATTTTATTTCATTTTCTCACCTGAAAGAGGACTTGGAACACCTTGTTGGACTCAGTCCTCCTTGACTGTGATATTAGGAATTGAGAAAATAATAATAATAAGTTCAATTTTTCAGAGTATAATTGCCATGGCTGACAGAAATCAAATTTACAGCACCAGGAAAATCTGGTTTTAATTCCCTCCATCTTCCTGGGATAGTGGGTGGCTTAGTTAATAAAGTTGATCTCCCACTTCTGGAATTGGATTGAGCTCCCAAGCTGAAACATGTCTGCATTTAATTTGGATATGCTTGTGTATTCTGGGTCTGTGCTACCCAAGAAGAAACAGTGCCTAATTCTGGCACTGTGGTGCTGGCTGAGGAAAGTTTTAACTTGCTACGGGCCTCCTAAGACATGAGGATTTTAAGCCCTTGCTTTTCAAAAGTTGAATCTGATTGTGCATGTGCCAGAGGGAGAGTGGGGGCAGTGGTGAGGGATATGGTGTTTTACAAAGAGTCATAAAAATGCAGTTACATGTAGCCAGGGAGCTCTCTCTTTGCTTACATATCTAGGAAATAAGCCAGAAAGTCAGTGAAGACTCAGCATGATTATTGATACTGAACAGCTCAAAAATGTCTCCTCACTCTTAGTTTCTCTTTCTGCCAGTTGAAGACAGGGGATTTATATTCAGAGGTGGCTCTTTCTAGAGGACTTAAAATTCTTGCTCTGAATTAATACAATTCATCATATGGACAGAGCTAAGAATAAAAGTCATATGATCATTTCCAGTAATGGTCAAAAAACACATTTGACAAAATTTATCAACAATCATAAAACATAGGAATTGAGAAATCTTTCTTATCATGACATAATAAAATATATATACCTCAGCCCAAACCCTTCATCTTACTTAGTGGGAAAACACTAGAAGTGTTCCACTAAGTCAGAAACTAGACAAGAATAGTCATTACTCACCATTACTATTGAACCCTGTACTGGAGATAGTAGCCAATGCAATTGGACAAGGGGAAGTAATTAGGGGGATAAGAATTGGAAAGGAAGAGGCAAAACTATCCCTCTTTGCAGACAGTATGCTTATATATCTGGACAACTTAAAAGAACGAATGGAAATATCTACTCTAAAAATTTTAGTACAGAGACAGGATATAAAATTCACAAGCACACTAACAAGTTAGAAAAACTAATAGAAGAGAAACCACATTAAAGTAACAACGTAGTAGCAAAATACAAAGTACCTAGGCTTAAACTGAGTAAGAAATGTGCAAATTATATGAGGAAAATGATAGAACATTCTTGAAAACCACGCATAAACTTGCATAAATCATAAGAGACACCATGTTCCTACATAGCAAGAGCTAGCAGATGTCTATTCCACCAATGTTACTTTACATATTTAATGTCATCCCAAAAATTACTATTGTTTTTCTTTCTGGAGCCATATAAATTTATTTTAAAGCCCACTTAGAAGGATTAACAAATCAGACAAAGAAGAGGAGGGGTATGGGGACTAGTCCTACAAGATACTGAAGTATTTTAAAGCCTCTATAACAGTTGGTATTGATGTGTGAAGACACGGACTGATGTAATCAGATAGGAAATCCAGAAGTAGGTACAAGAATATATGGAAATTTAGTATATGATAAAGAGATATGACTCATTTCAATAGTGGAGGGAAAGAAGGACTTTTAAATACATACATAACTGGATAATCAAATGGAAAAATATAAAATTTAGAACTTTCCTCACACCATACACTGAGATAAATTCTAAACGGATCAAGACCTAAATGCAAAAAGTGAAACAATTTGAATACTAGAACAAATATGGGTGAATTACTTTATAATTCTTGAGTAAGAAAACTTCCTACCTATACTCAAGATCAAGCAGCAACAAGAAAGAAGGTGAATAAATTTGACCACATTAAAGTTAAAAAAGAAAAAAACTGTGTAGCAAAAAGCAAATAAACAAAATAGCAACAATAACAACAACAAAAACAAAAATATAGTAAAGTAACAAGACAAAAGACCAACGAGGAAAAATTCTTGCAACTTATATTACAGCAGAGAACTAATATTTCTAATATGAAGAGCTTCTACAGATTAATAAGGACACCAATAACACAATAGAAAAGTGATACAAGGTATAAACAAACAGTTCACTGAAAAAGACATGCAGATTTCTCTTAAAAGTAGAGAAGATGCCCAGCCTTGATCATAATAAGAGAAATGCAAATTAAAGCTACACAGGACTAACACTTTCATCTATCAGATGGGCAAAACTCCAAAAGTCTGGGAACATATTCTATTGGTAAGACTGGGGAAAGAGTCACTTCATAATTGCTGCTGGGAAAGCAAATCATTCAATCTTAATGGAGAGAAATTAGTAATATAATGAAAATTATGCACTTACTCTCCAACCTAAAAGCCCATTTTTAGAAATATGTCCCAAAGATACACTGTAAATGTATGGAATGACATTTTCCTTCATTGCAACACAATCTGTAATGTCCAGTGACAGCAAATGTCCAATGTCCATCAATAGGAAACTTGAATAAACAATGGCACAACCTTACAATGGAGCACCGAGTAGCTCTTAAAGGGACAGGAAGGCCTCTGTATGTTGCCGTAGAGTGATCGGCTAAGTGGAAAACACACAAGTTGCAGATGACTGTGTACAAGATGCCACTTTGGGGATTGACAAGGAGGTAGATATGAATACAAATATATATTTGCCTCTAATTCCAAACATAAAGGGACACATTCTTGAAGTGCTCCCTATGGAATAGGAAGCTGATGGCGATGAAAGAAGAAGGGGTGTAGCTAGAGCTCAGTGCTTTGATCCTGGAACCACGTATATATGTTACATCATTTTTAAAGAATTAATAAAATTTAAGCAAACAATCTCAATTAAAAGCCAAACTAAAATAAAACTCAGGGAGACGTCGTCAAAGTGATGGAGCGGAAAGCCTAGCTTTCATTCCTCTGTAGAAACGCTGATATACCAAGATGTTGGTACCAAAATACTTGATGGGAAATTCAGAATCCAGCCAAAAAGTAGAAGCGCCTCAGAGGAGCACATTGAGAGCAGTCACATTTACGTGGGTAAGAAGAGCAGTTGTATTTTACCTCTGTCACTCCCTCCCCCAAACTGGCTTAGCCCAGAGCCAAGGAGATCACCTTGGCCCACGCTTTCCCCCTTGGGAGGTTAGTGAGATCGGGGTGTGCACGTGGCCACCTGCCCTCCTGGCCTCTTAGAGTGCCCTCTGTGGGGCTGGTCTCCTTCTCACCTCATACCAAGTGTCGAATAACCTGCAGATCCTGGCGCTCTGGGACAGCTGGGGACAAAGGAAAAGGGAGGGCATCGACTTGTAGCCAGCACTGCTCAGGGAATAAGGACAGAGTTGAAGGAGGGACGGAAGCAAAGGGGCAAGTCAGAGCGGCCTCCGAGGAGCTGATTTCCATCTTTTCTCATCCAGAATGATGAACAAGAGCAGCTCAGTGCCCTGGGACAGGGTGAGTAACAAAGAAAGTGGTGGGCATCCTCTAACAGCTGGCACGACTGAGCATAACACGGACGAATCACGGAGCTGAGGCTTTTCCTCCCGAAGAGCAGGAAGGAAGTGAAGAGGCCTTTTCTGCAGCCTTGCAGTGCATTGCCTCAGGACGGGTCTCTGTCTCACGTGTCCAGCACTGCCTCCTTGTGAAGGTCTCTCCCTGTCTAAGTCAGCCCATTAAGACCCCAAGAGGTAGTGCCTTCTTCAAATGCGCAGACAACAAAGCAAACCTCCAAAGAACATGAAGAATTAAAAAACATGACACAATTAAAGGAAGGAGACAAATATCCAGTAACCAGCCCAAAAGAAATAGAGATCTTTGAATTGCCTGACAAAGAAACCAAAATAATCTTATTAAAGGAGCTCCGTGAGTTATAGAAGAATACAGACAGATAACTAAATGAAATCAGAAAAATTATACATAAAAAATGAGAATATTGACAGAGAGATAGAAATGATAAAAAATGGCCAAACAAAATTATTGAAGCTGCAGAATACAATAGCTGAACTGCAAGATTCACTAGAGGGGTTCAAAAATCAGAAATTTATCAAGCAGAGGAAGAATTATTTAAAGCAAACTTTAAATAATTTTATTAATTATTAAATAATTACTTTAAATATAAATAGATTAAACTCCCCAATCAAACTACATAGAGTGGCTGAGTGGATTAAAAAAAAGAGGCAAACAAGATTCAACTATATGCTGCCTGTAAGAGACTCACTTTACTTGAAGGACATACATAGGCTGAAAGTGCAGTGGTAAGAAAAGATATTCTATGCAAATGGTAAACAAGGGAGCACAGGAGTGGCTATTCTTATATCAGCCAAATTGAATTTAAATAAAAAAACTCTAGAAGGTCATTACATAATGATAAAGGGGTCAATTCATTGAAAGTTCATAACAATTATAAATATATACGCATCCAACATTGGAGCTCTTAAAAATTTATATTTCTGCCTTCTCATGGTCATTGCAGCATTATTTACAATGAGCAATATATGTGGAAACACCTAGACATCCATGGACAGATAAATGGATAAAGAAAGTATATATACATATGAATCATACATACATATATAGAAAATGAAATGTTATCCAGGCTTATAAAAGACAGAAACCCTATCATTTGGGACAACATGGATGAAACTGGAGGACATCATGCTAAATGAAATATGTCAGACACAGAAAGACAAATAGTGCATGATCTAACTTATATGTGGAAAACCAAAAAAATCATACTTGTAGAAGCAGATAATAAAATGATGGCTACCAGGGGCAGGGGGGTGAGAGAAACAAGGAAATGTTGGTCAAAGGGTGCAAAGTTTCAGTTATGCATGATGAATAAATTATTGAGATCTAATGTACAGCATGGTGACTAAAATAATACTTTATTGTATATTTTAAATTTGCTAAGAGAGTAGATCTTCATTGTTTTCACACATACAAAAAAGTAACGATGTGAGATGATACATATGTTAATTAGCTTGATTGTGGTCAATATTGTGTTCTTATTACAATATATATGGATATCAAAACATCACGTTGTACACCTCAAATATATACAATTTTTAGATACAATTTTTAATTCATCAATGATACCTCAATAAAGCTGGAAAAATAAAAAACTCTAGTAAGTTGGTAGTAAAGCCACATTTCAAAAGGTTTTGAAATGCAGTATTTGATTATATATCCCTAGTTGGATATATCCAAAGAATAAAAATACAGCACAAAGAAATCTTAAATTATATTCAGTAATCTTATTGTTACCATTACCATTGGTATTGTTAGTTTGAAACTATTACAAATAACCTAAAAAATACTACAAATCGATTAAAAATATTACATACAAATTATAGAACAAAGCTGATAAGATATTTTATTAGTGTTATTAGAAACCAAGATTTTCAACTAAATAGAAAGAATTCCAAATGAAAGAACAGCCCAGTAACAATGAGCATCACTTGAGCTCAGATTGTGAACTCAAAAAACCATTTCTTCCTTAGGAGAAGAAAATGTTGACTCTGGGTCTGGGGCAGGAAATGTACACTCTGAGCCTGGTGCATCTTATGTTATTTATTAAAGTCTTTTGGAATCTTGTCAAAAGGACAAAGGGGAAAAAGACACAGGAGCCAACTTAAGGGGCTCTCACTGGCCAATGATTGTATAATTTGAGCATCAAAAAAGATAATTACAAAAGATTGAAATATATCAAACATATAAAAATCCATGTGTCCTGATGATATGCTAAGAAGAAGACTCATTGATCAGTATTAGGACATCAACTCATTATTCTGAAAATTCATATAAGAAAAAAATTAAGTATTTATATTGTCCTTCCTGTAAGGATTATCTTTCAAAGCAACCAAATAATTGATGAAAGAATTTTCTTCTTTACAGAAGAATTACTCTGAATAAATGCAGAAGGACTGATATAATTAGAAAAATCACTAATAGATCATGGGTAGAACTAGAAAAATTGCAACTGGTAATGAAATAATGGATCTAATTCACAATCAGCAATGACAGCTAAAACCATTAGGTGAAATATCAATAGATACATTTACAATAGATGGATTAGCTGACACTTGAACCCACTGATGTATCTTAGCACCACTACAATTGGGAAAACCAGGTATTGTGTGTATTCTGGTGTGATGCATTAAGAAGTACCCAGAACCACCTATGGAGGATTCTCATCTAAAATATTCACCCCAAATATAGTCAAGTCCTTAAATCTAACTACCAGTTTGCAAAATCATGGAGGGTAGAAGAACATGGTAAACAATACCAAGAGAATGGGAGAAAATCCTATTGGAAAAATGGTCCAATTTCTTTAACAAAAAATGGCATGAAATAAAAGGGAAACTATTATAGATTTTAAACATCTTAAGAGCCATAACAATCAAGTACAATATGTATTCTTATTTGAATTCTGATGTGAACAAACCAACTGTAAAAAGACATTTCAAACAACCAGGAAAATTTGAACATGACTGATTATTACGGAACTACTGTAAATTTTGTGGAGTATGACAATGGTGTTAAAATTATATTTTTAAAGTTCTTCATCTATTAGAGGTATATATAGAAATATTAATGGAGATGATATAATGCTTGGGATTTAATTTATAATATGCAACAAAGAAGCTGGAGGGGAAATGAAGCAAGTAGGACTGAATATAGAAATGTGTTGAAACTGGGTGATAGGTGCACAGGGATTCATAACTCCATGTCCCCTATTTTTCTTTCTTGACTTTTGTTGTGTTTATAAGTTAAAAACATAGAAACGTTTAAACAAATTTAGTGTTAAAAAGGGGCATTTTAAAAATACCATGTAACATCTTAAGTGAAGCCTATGTAGAGAGAACAAAGAATTTACATCTCCAAATTCAAGAAAGGAGAAGACTGTTCTTTGGCCACAGACCCAAGCTATGAATTAGTAACTTCCGAAATTGATCTTAAACTCTTCCCAATCAAACAGTGACAACTTCACTTCAGTACTCATACATCTCTAAGTCAGCTAATCAGAGGAGCCTCCCACCATCAAAAAGGCTTTCCCAGTCAAAGATCAACCAACTCCCAAACTTTAATTTCTGAAAGTCTCCCAATCCCTGAGCCCCATACTCCCCCAAACCCTAGATAAGATCATGTTTGCTTTGTTCAGTGGGACCATCACTTCTAAGTACAGCTCTCCCTCGCAGCAAGTGATAAATTCAGGTCTTTGTTACAGCTCATGAGTGGTGGCTTCTTTTGACAAAAGAATAAACCCATTAAAAATAATTTTGGGAAGACCAAATTTTGAGGGCCTTGGATATGTATTTGTATTCAATTCAAGTCGCCCTGGTCTTCGAAGGCAAATGCTAGATGGGGCCCAGCTGTTGAACGTGAACTCCCATCTCCCTCTGCCCTGCGCAGCAGGAATCAACCCAATTAATAATACTTGGCACTGCAGTGGGGCCTCTGCATCCGCAGGTTCCAAATCTGTGGATTCAACCAACCGCGGATAGACTGTACTACATGATTTTGTTTAATGGACTTGCGCATCTGCGGAGCTTGGTATCTGTGCGGGGTCCTGGAACCAATGCCCTGCAGATATCGAGGGATGACTTACTGAAGAAGAGTTGGGAAAAAGAAGGATAGAGCAAAGTGCTGTTTTATGAGACACTCGTTAAATGTGATTTGCGGATTTTGTAAATGATCGTGCATCCTGAAACACACTGATACTCAGTAAGTGTTTTCAAAGGGCATTTGTTTTACACACTTTAAAATAGATTTCAGTGTGTCTATAATATTAATAAAAGGAAAGCAAGCTCAGGCCACTCTCTTAAAATGTGCGTTCCATCAGTAATTTTCATACTGAGTGAATAAAAAATCATGTCCCAAAATACGTTGTTTGATGTGTGAGTATTTGTGAGTGAGATCTACACTTTACAGAAGTGCATGTATATATGTTGAAACTCCAAAGGAATTGTTCTATGATCTATGATCTGAGTAATACTTTTCTTTTAAGACCTCAGAAAAAGAAGATAAGCTATATAAAAATACATACTGTGGACAATGCTTGGATTAATTTATTCAAGATATAAGTTATAAAAGTGTTTTTTTTAAACTCCTTTTATCACAGTTACGATATAGTATTATTTGTCCAGGAGTCAATATCATCTGTATCTTATTAAACTGTGAAGAGTTTAAGTATGGTAGGTTAGACAGTTATTATTCAGGAATGTCATATAGCACAGGACTTTGCTGCTCTTCTTTATGTACTAAGAAATGACTTCATAGATTTCTCTGGTGACTCTAAGTTGTTTTTAAGCTGTCAAACTGATATTAAAACTTACCACCATCTTGAAGTGATCAAATATTAAATACTCAACTGTATGTAATTTGAATACACCACTAAAAAATCAAAACCTTTGTAAATGAATTCAATTTAAGAGAAATAATATTTGGGAAGTTGCACCTGAATTTCTTTGATAATTGAGGCATATTCAAATTATGTGAATAAAGTATTCCATAGTTTCTTCTGTGGTCTAATTTTTGGAAGTTTCTGTATAGATAACCTTTCAAGTACTTCTCTACCTTTACCAATGTGCCATAGTACTACCCCTTTGTATTTTTAAGTTGTGACATCATGACATTTTGTTGAGTGATAGGTAGAGAATTATAGTATCAGGTAGAACAAGTAATGAGTACAGCTACTCAGACAACCAAACCAAACAAATGATCCAGAAGACAGTCTTGGGTGTCATAGTGACAAAGAAAAGCCACCTTAAAACAGGGGCCTTATTCTGGTTTTAGGGGTTAGGAACCTCCAGAAATATGTAGTTTTGGAAAGAGAATCTTTAGCCTCTCAGATTTTCAAAGTGATCCTTGACTACAATCAGATTGAGGTCAAGCATGCAATGCCAACCTGTGGGTGGGATCTAAACGTTTCAGCCAACTTTCTGAATGTTTTATCTGCACAAACCAAACCAACCACTGTTTGATAACTGAACAACTTTTCTACTTTTATCTAAATATGCCAAGCACTTTTATTATTCTTTATTGAGGTACAATTGACATATAACCTTATATCAGTTTCAGGTTTACAACATAATGATTTGACGTTTGTATACATTGTGAAATGATCGCCACAATAAGTCTAGCTAACATCTGTCACCACACATAGTTACAAATTTTTTTTTCTTGTGATGAGAACTTTTAAGATCTACTCTCTCAGCAACTTTCAAATATGCAATTCCATATTATTGACTATAGTCACCACACTGTATATTACATCCCTATGACTTACTTATTTTATAATTGGAAATTTGTGCCTTTCGACCACCGTCACCCATTTTGCCCACTCCCATCCCCCATCTCTGGCAACCACCAATCTGTTCTCTGTGTCTATGAGCTTTTGTTGTTGTTGTTGTTGTTGGCTTCAGATTCCACATACAAGTGAGATCATATGGTATTTCAAGCACTTTTTAAAAATTATTATTATTCTCACTTCATAGAACAGAAAATTGAGGCACAGAATGGTTAACTGCTTTCTGCAAGGTCAAGCTGGAATCTAGGCCCAGGCACTGCAGTTCCAGAGGTCACTCTTTCTAAACCACTGTGTGATGCCAGAAGCCCCGAGAATATAGCTTAACTTCAGGTTAACATTTCAAGATTTAACTCTTGAAATTTCTTATACTTTGGGAAAATAAACAATAATTTCAACTGAAATTAAGTTCTTGTTTAATTTCTCTCTCTCCTTCTTACATGTGTTCTCATTAAATTTGTTCATCCAACTTTAGTAATGTGGTTTATTGGTCTGTTTCCCCTTCTGGACTTGAAGTCCCTTTAGGACAGAGGTTGTGTCTTATGCTTCACTAGACCCCTAGCACTTAGCACGAAGCTCTGCCCATGGTAAGGTCTAAATTCATATTTGCTAAATGAATAAATGCATTTTATTTCCTTTCCTAGCTGTGCGGAAAGGGAGAGTAATCTTTGAAGCCAATGACTTATCTAGATTTAGGGTTGATTTTAGACTGTATTTGAATATTGACCAATGAGGATCTGGCCAGATCAAGGAAATGGTAAGATGTTCCAGAAAGTCAGATGCCTGCATACAATACCCTGGATTATTTTCCCATCAGTGTAAACTGAAACTTGTAAGCAAGAGGTTATATACCATGATTCTCAGAATTTCATTTTAATTTTGTAGTTAGGTAATACATGGCTCTAGCTGTTATCTTGTACCTAATTAAGGGGAGGAGTGGAAAACAAAACAAAAAACACCAACAAAGAGCCCAAAGCTTGTGCCTTTTCCAGGTACTTGGGGCAAGGATTTATTTATAAGCTGATTCATTAACTTCACATTTTAATTTTGAAAAATAAAAGACCAGGTATTTTTCTAAGTCATTTGGCCAAAGGTAGGAAAAATGTGAGTCTTTAGAACACAGTGGCTTTTCTTTTGAAGTCCTTTGAGAATTTCTCTTTCAAAAATCCTAAAACTTTGTGTTTTGCTGGGTGTTTCTGGATGAACCTGATTAGTAGAAACTCACAGGGCTAGAAAGAATTTGAGCTACATGGATAGGGCAAGCGGTGTTGAACAGAGAGACAAGAACTTGGGTTTTAGGCTTAGTTCAGTTATTAACTCAAAGGTGACCTTAAGCATGTCATTTAATCTCTGAGGGCCTCCATTTCATCAATCTGTAAGGTGAGAGGCCTGGGTTAGATGACCCTTGAGCATTCCTTCAACTCTCACAATCTATAAATCTGTAACCTAGTTCATTTCCTCTTTCCAGCAGGGACAGCACAGTTTAGCCTGACAGTCTAATGAGAAGCAACCCTTTTGGATTAAAGTCTGTGTACTGGATTTCTCTGTAGGCACATCAGATCTATTCCGACTTTTTCCACCCTACTTTCTGTCCCCAGAGGCTGACGTTTAAAGATTGTATCACAGGCTCTTTTGCCCTCTGGCTTTTGGTTAGATTCAACCCCTGGAAGGCACCAGAGGGGATCAGAAGGTGGGGGAAAAGAGAGGTCAGGGTTTCTGTTATCTGTCTCTAGTCTCTACTGGGGCCTCGCGGGGGCCAGGGCTGGATTTTCCTGTCCCTGTGCTGAAGGCCACAGCTCCTGCTGGGGAGCTGTCTGCCGTAGCTCCAGCTCTGGGAATTGCCTCTTCTTCTGTCTCTTTTGTCTAGGGGTGAGAGTGGCTACCCCTGTGCTTCACATTTCTTGTTGTTGGTTTCTCTTAACCCTACCCTACCCTCATCTTTGTAAAGAGCGCATTCATTAAGCTCGCTTTCACTCTTTCCCATTTTGAGAAGAAGGTAGGCTACGTCTACACAGTTAGTGGAAGTGTGGTTCTAAGAATTTTTACAGCTGGAATTTTTATTAAGCTGATTTAGACATTCAGCACAAGCAGGAATTTATTAAATACTCTGACAGCAGTAGATTTGCACAGGAACCTGATAGAAGGTTTGAAATCCTGACACGGGGTAAACAGAAAATTTTGACTAGTATCTCGTCTTTCTTAAATATTGTAATGGAAATGGTTCCTGGATTCATTGGCAGATCCTGGGGAGATTAGGCTTGATGACACCTCTGTTTATAAAAGAGCACCTTAGTTTGGTTTACATGAGTCTAATTTCTTTAGTTAGATTACTCTCCTTGGAAGATAGAGAGTATATTTTCTAATAAATAAGAATACCCGTAGTGTATACTAGAGGACTAAGAACTCTGCAATGTGGTTGACCAGCTGGCCAGTAGCATAAGTCAAAAACTGGCACGTTTATGACAAATTTTCTTCAAAAGAAATCTGGTGGAACTTGCCTTAGTCCAACTCTATGTCCCAGGAAAGAACTATAAGGACAACTGACACAGAAGAGATTCTGAGTAGTCCCTGGAACTTTAGCACTTTGAGATCTCTTTTGGAGTAAGAATATAAGCAGAATTAGCAATTAATTCTCCAAAGAATGGGTGAAATCTAATTGTCTGCCTGATACATAAGATTTGAATAAGTCTTAAACGTGGGATAAAAATTCACCGGTAGACTGGGGGAGGAAGAAAAGGCTTTCAAAGCAAAAAGAGGAGCACAAGCCAAGGCACTGAGGTGTGGGATGACTTAGTCCATTCAGGGCCACCAAGAGGAATGGTTCTGGATACAGATGCAGCTGGAGAACAGACCAGAGAGGTCTGTGTACATCATGCTAAGGACTTTGTACTTCATCCTATAAACTGATTACTATTATGAGTTAAATATCTCCCAAAAAGATATGCTAAAGTTCCAACTCTCAGTACCTGTGGGTGTGACCCTATTTGGAAATAGAGTCTTAGCTGATGTAATCAAGTTAACATGCGGTCATTAGGCTGGGCCCTAATTCAACATGACTGGTGTCTTATAAGAAGAGGAAACACCATGTAAAGACAAAGGCAAAGACTTGAGTGATGCAGCTGCAAGCCAAGGAATGCTTAGGATTTGTAGTTACCACCAGAAACTAGGAAGAGGAAAGGAAGGATTCCCCTGAGAGTCTCAGAGGGACCATGGCCCTGCTGAAGACATGATTTTGGACATAGAGCCCTCAGAACTGGGAGGGAATGAGTTTCTACTGTTTTAAGCCACTTAGCTTGTGGTATTTTGTTTTGACTGTCCTAGTACACTAATATGCTTAGGTAAGTATCTATAGAGACAAGGATTGTCACATAAATGGATGAAGTGGACCAAGCAAAAAACAATAGGGAATAGAGGATATTGTGACAAACTACAGATCCTGTGCTCATCTTCATATTAACATATTTTAAAAGCATGGTCTACAGCAAACAGAAAAAAATTCTGTGAGCCAAATTAGGCCCATGAGCTCCCAAGATTCTTACTACGTAATGGGAAGGATCCAAAGGGTTTTCAGCTGAGGGATGGTATTAGTTGTGCATAGTAGTAAGTTGCTCTGTGGCCAAGAGGAGGAAGAATGAAAGGAGTATGAGAAGGGGAACTTGGTATGAACCAGGTGAAATGGTAGAGACGAGCATGGTGAGTATAGAGAGAATGGGCTGTAGGATCAATAGTAAGTGGTTTTTAAAGTAAGGAAGTGGGGGAGTTGGGTTGGGGGGCACTGAATGGATGGCAGTGTGAACGAAGTAGCTACTGCCATGATTATGCTGTATAAGAAACCACCTCAAAACTCACTATCTGAAAACAACTGTTATTTATTCTCATGGATCCAAAGGTGGGCTGTGGCTTGGCTTATCCAGCTAAGTCCAGGCTTAGCTGGAGACTCTGCTTTGCACTGAAAGTCTGCAGTTTGGATGAAATGGCTGCCTTACGTGTCCCTCATTCTGCTCAATTTAGCAAGCTAAATGGACATCCAGCAAGAAGCAGCACACAAGGCCTCTTGTGATTAGGCTCAGGATGGGCACACTGTCTGCTCCACCCTTTTCCATTGGCCAAAGCATCACATGACCAGGTCCAAAGTCAAGGAGCAGGAAATGAAGTCCTCCCACCATGAGGACATGGCAATGGTGTGGATGCAGGAGGTGTGAAGAATTGGGGGCAGTAGCTCAACTGTGATCTGTCATCTGGCTGTAATTATTCACATCCTATAGCAATCTTGAAATCTCACCTGGCAAATGTTGTCAGGTCCTCCTGCCCTTAGTAGGGAATGTTCCCTGATTAGACCTGGGCTTTTTTCCCGGAGAATAGCTTCTTGGTTCTCTATTCTCCATGGATCTTGGTTCCCCATTCTAGGATTTTCTTGACCATTTCTGAAGAGGACATTGGAAATATACCCATTTTGGCAGCTCAACAGCTTTCAAAGACCACTGCCTTTCCTGTAGAAAGCTAGGGGCCCAGAAGTCTCTATACAGTTCAATACATCTTGGGCTCTTTTGATCCATGCTGGTAATTCTTTCTTGTAGATATTTATTCATATTCATCTCTGCCATTAACACTTCAAAAAACGGTCTTGCCCAAGTCCAGAAGTTCATTAAGTACCTTGTTTATCTTCCAAAACCTTTTCCACCACCTGTAAGTGGTCACCATTGTTTCAGCTTCCTATAGCATTTCTTTACCTCCTGCTACCGAGCCCTAAAGCCAAGAGAACTCATAATGAGTTTTTCTTACAGGAGCTCTTCTTTTCCAGAACCAGTTTCTATCTCACTGCTTCACTTTTGCTATGAAAAACATCACTCCAGACTCAGTGGCTTAAAACAGAATTTATCCCCATAGATCTGAGAGTTGGCTGGCATATGGCTGATCAGGCTGCCCTTGGCTGGAAACCATGAAGTCCTTTCTAAGATGTGGATGTACGACGTGTATGGGTCATGGTGATTTGTGAAGAAGGGAAGAGCATCCTTGAAGGGAAAGGTAAAGAGCTCAGTTTTGGATACCTTGGTCTTGTAATGCCTGTGGAACGTTCAAGTGAAAAAGACGTGGGACTGGAGCCTAGGAGACTAGTCTTGGCTAGGGAGATAGAGAGAGACAGAGAGAGAGAGAGTTACCGGGGCATCAGATTATAAATTTTGACCAGGGACATGGACATAGATGATTGACCAAGGGGACCATATAACGAGACAAAAGGCAAAGGGCTCTAACATGAAACCTGAGGTGCGCCAACATTTAAGAGGTGTGGAAAGGAAGAAAGCTCACAAAGACAGCTTGGATGGAATGGAGATATGGGAGAGAATGGCATCGTGTAAGCCAAGGAGAAGAGTCTCACTATCGTGGGAGACATTACGCTCCCAGATCCCACAGAGTGGCCACGCTATATAAAAACGGAAGAGAGTCTGATGGATTTGCAGATAGGAGATCATTGGTAAGGAGACCACACGATTTACCTTCGAACTAGGATACATTTGAGAGTGACCAGAGGTGCTATTAATAATGACAGAAGAACAACACGTGTTCTCAGGCAAACAAGGGCATGTGGTCACGTTAGCATCTGGGGATCTCTGCCAGACTGTTTCTCCAGGGTGAGTGGAGTGTAGGCTTGTGAGCAAGCAGATCGGTGATTGGAAGAGGAAAGAGCTGAGACCGCTGGAGCAGATTTTTCTGGGAGCTACTTGGTTGGACAAGGAAGTGAGTGGGAAGAGGGAGTGATAGCAAAACGGTGGGCTTTGCAGAAACGTTTGAATATATGTTCTTCTAACAGAGCCGTCCTCAGACAGCTTCTAGCATTGTGTATTCAAATATAACTGACTGTGAGAGCTTCTAAGAGGACTGAAAAAGCAGAATGAGCTAGAGAGACCAGCCCCACCTCTTTTTTTAAAGCAACACAGGGGGAAGATCTGTTGCCATGAGGGTAAATAAGAAGATACCGGGTGATAGAAAAGAACGGTCACTTGGGCTCAGGCTGGGATTTTTTTTTCAGTGAGAACAAAACCATGTTCTTAGACGTGGCCTTGAAATAGTCCATTGTCAGAGGGCCTCAGTTTTACAGCAACATGCACTGTGGAAAACCCAAAATAACTAAGTATATTATGAGACAATTAAGTCTCAAATCGTGTCGAAAGTGTTCGAACCATCCAGAGCATGATGGATGGCTGCAAGCAGCATATACGTCTTCATCCTTTCGCCCCTTATAAGGTTCCCTCCAAGTCACTCCCCACCCACCATGGCCAACCTACTGCGAAAAATTGCTCTAAAACCAGACTGATGGCTCGGGTCCCGGGTGAACAAGCCCTCTTTGTTACCCGCATCAGTTGGCTCCGAAGGGCATGTGAGCAGCAGCAAGAACAATTTCATGATAATCTAGGTCGGGTTTTTCCTTTCCCACCGTTGCCAGAGAGTTCCATCGACTTCAGAGTCAGCAGGGCACGGGACGGCTTATCTGTGTGGTCGTGTTTCTCTGATGGGGCTCCGTGTGGGGAAAGCAAACTCCCTGCTCTCAGGCAACGCCGTGAATGATGCTGAGAGCTTTACTTGATCTCAAACCCTATCAGCGTATGTATGCGGATTTTGGTTCTTTCTTTCTTTTTTTTTAGAACCCTTTCAGTTCGCTAACAACTAGTAGAATAACATTACATTTTGGCTAAGCAGAATGTGAGAAGCCAAGTTACATTTGAAAAACAATCTTTTCTTTTTAGGACATAAAAGATAACGGACTTAACAACTGACAATGGTGAAACCAGTTTGCCTATAACAGAGTCCCAAAGATAGGGGCCAGTTTATACTTTAAACGTTTCTTAGTTTCATTGAAATTTCAGGACTGTTTGAAAAAATGGAAAGACGGAGATTTAAAGGCAAGTATACAAAATGTAAATTGCTTCCTCATATTATGGTAGACTGTGGACGATTTTTCCTAGCCTTTTTGAATGAGGAGTGAATTCTGATCATCAGCTTTGGGTTTCCCACAGTAGCTTGGCTTCACTGAATAGTCCAAAGTCCTTCAAAGTCTCGCACCACCATTTAGTAGCTGTGTTACTTCGGATAAATTAATTAAGCTTTATGTGTTTCATTTTCCTCACCTATAAATAGGGAGAAATCATAATGGCTGTCCCATAGGACTCTTGTTAATCATTAAATGAGGTTGTGTTTGTAAAGCCCCTGGTACAAGACCTATTATATCTTAATACAAAAAGCTTATATCTTAATACAAAATAGATAACCAACAAGGACCTACTGTCTAGCACAGGAACTCTGCTTGCTATTCTGTAATAGCCTATATGGGAAGAACATCTGAAAAGAATGGATATATGCATATGTATAACTGAATCACTTTGTTGTACACCTGAAACTAACCCAACATGGTAAATCAACTGTATTCCAACATAAGATAAAAATTAAATGTAAAGAAACTCAATAAATATTAACTATATTATTGTTTCTTCTTATCATGGACCCTAATTGAGGTGCCCCAGGAACCAACTTCAAGAGGACTCTAGAAAACCCTACCACCTGAGGTAACTATGGCAGTCTCAAAACCTTGGATCTGAGTGATGGGGCAGGTGCTCAGTACTGCTGATGGGACTCTGCACATAAAGGTTCAAGTTCAGGGAGCCCCTAGCATTAGGGGAGGAGGGGGCCTAACTCAGAACCTGTCCTGGAGCGGTGGTAGGATTAGGGCCTGCGTGCTCCTCATGCTGAATCTCTCTAGATGACTGGCCTGCTTCTCCCTCCATAGCTCTTGAGCCTTTGGCCTTCTCCAGTCTTAGTTCTACAAGAATTGTGGTCACTTCCAGCAATCCCACTCCTGGGCATGTACCCTGAGAAAACCATAATTCAAAAAGAGTCATGTACCACAATGTTCATTGCAGCTCTATTTACAATAGCCAGGACATGGAAGCAACCTAAGTGTCCATCAACAGATGAATGGGTAAAGAAGATGTGACACATATATACAATGGAATATTACTCCGCCATAAAAGGAAACAAAATTGAGTTATTTGCAGTGAGGTGGATGGACCTAGAGTCTGTCAAACAGAGTGAAGTAAGTCAGAAAAAGAAAAACAAATACCGTATGCTAACACATATATATGGAATCTAAAAAAAAAAAAAATGTTCTGAAGAACTTACAGGCAGGACAGGAATAAAGACGCAGATGTAGAGAATGGACTTGAGGACACAGGGAGGGGAAGGGTAAGCTGGGACGAAGTGAGAGAGTGGCATGGACATATGTACACTACCAAACGTAAAATAGATAGCTAGTGGGAAGCAGCCGCATAGCACAGGGAGATCAGCTCGGTGCTTTGTGACCACCCAGAGGGGTGGGATAAGGAGGGTGGGAGGGAGATGCAAGAGGGAGGGGATATGGGGATATATGTATACGTATAGCTGATTCACTTTGTTATAAAGCAGAAAATAACACAACATTGTAAAGCAATTATACTCCAATAAAGATGTTAAAAGATAAGAAACAACCAATTAAAAAATGGGTGAAATATTTGAACAAATAAACAATGCTTATTTTGTTTAAAAAAAAAGAAAAGAGAGCCGGAGGAAGATGGCGGAAGAGTAAGACGCGGAGATCACCTTCCTCCCCACAGATACATCAGAAATTCATCTACACGTGGAATAACTCCAACAGAACACCTACTGAACGCTGACAGAAGACCTCAGACCCCCCAAAAGGCAAGAAACTCGCCACATACCTGGGTAGGTCAAAAGAAAAAAAGAATAAACAGAGACAATAGGATATGGACGGGACCTGCACCAGTGGGAGGGAGCCGTGAAGGAGGGAAGGTTTCTACACACTACAAGCCCCTTCGAGGGCGGAGACTGCAGGTGGCGGAGGGGGAAAGCTTCGGAGTAGCGGAGGAGAGCACAGCAACAGGGGTGTGGAGGGCAAAGCAGAGAGATTTTGGCACAGAGGATCGGTGCCCTCAGGCACACACCAGCCCGAGAGACTTGTCTGCTCGGCCGCCAGGGCGGGCGGGGCTGGGAGCTGAGGCTCGGGTATCGGCTTTCAGTCGGAGCGCAGGGAGAGGTCTGGGGCTGGCGGCAGGAAGAGATCCTGAAGGGGTTAGTGCTAGCCCGGAGGGAGTCCGGGGAAAGGGTCTGGAGCTACCGGAGAGGCAAGAGACTTTTTTCCCTTTTGTTGCCTGGTGCGCGAGGAGAGGGCATTCCCCTCCCTCCCCTCTGCCTGAGTGAGCCAGAGCCCCCGAATCAGCGGCTCCTTTAAACCCGTCCTGTCTGAGCGAAGAACGGACGCCCTCCGGCGACCTACGCGCAGAGGCGGGGCCAGGTCCAAGGCTGAGACCCGGGAGCTGTGAGAGCAGAGACAGGGAAATCTCTCTGTGCAGCCTCCGAGGCAGCGGATTAAAGCTCCACGGTCCATTTGATGTGCCCTGCGTCTGTGGAGTGCATGAATGGACAGCGAATCATCCCAAATTGAGGAAGTGGACCTTGAGGACAAGATTTAAGACTTTCCCCCCCTTTTTTTTCCTCTTTTTACAACGAATTATCTCAAATTAAGGAGGTGGACTTAGCAAGATTTCAGACTTTTCGCCCTTTTCCTCTTTTTACAACGAATTATCCCAAATCGAGGAGGTGGACTTGGAGAGCAAGATTTTTGATTTTTCCCCCTGCTCTCTTTTTGTGAATGTGTATGTGTAATCTTCTGTGTAAGATTCTCTCTGTATAGCTTTGCTTCCACCATATGTCCCAGGGTTCTTTCGGTCCGTGTTTTTTTTCAATAATTACTTTTTAATTTTAATAACGCTACTATATTTCATACTTTATTCTATTTTACTTTACCTGCTCTTTCTTTTTTTCCTCCCTTCCCTTCCTCCTTCCCTCCCTCCGCTCCTCCTTTCCTTCTTTCTTTTTCTTTCCTCCATCCCTCCCTCCCTCCCACCCTTCTTCTTTCCACTTTCTTTTTCTTTCCTTCCTCCCTCCCTCCCTCCCTCCTGTCTTTCTTTCTTTCTTTCCTTCCTCCCTCCCTCCCTCTCTTCTTCCATTCACTCTTCCTTTTGCTTTCATTCCTCCCTCCCTCCCTCATTTCTTTCCTTTCTTTCCATCCTTCCTCCCTCCCTCCTTTCTTTCTTTCTTTCTTCCTTCCTTCCTTCCTTCCTTCCCTTCTTCCTTTCTTTCAATCTCTCTTTCTTTCTTCTACTAATTATTTCTTTCTACTTTTTCTCACTGTTATTCTGAGCCGGGTGGATGAAAGGCTCTTGGTGCTGCAGCCAGGAGCCAGTGCTGTGCCTCTGAAGTGGGAGAGCCAACTTCAGGACACGGGTCCACAAGAGACCTCCCAGCTCCACATAATATCAAGCAGCGAAAATCTCCCAGGGATCTCCATCTCAACACCAGCACCCAGCTTCAGTCAACGACCAGCAAGCTACAGTGCTGGTCACCCTATGCCAAGCAACTAGCAAGGCAGGAACACAACCCCACCCATTAGCAGAGAGGATACCTAAAAACATAATAAGGCCACAGGCACCCCAAAACACACCACCAGACGTGGACCTGTCCACCAGAAAGACAAGATCGAGCTTCAACCACCAGAACACAGGCATTAGTCCCCCCCACCAGGAAGCCTACACAACCTACTGAAACAACCTTAGCCACGGGGGACAGACACCAAAAACAACGGGAACTACGAATCTGCAGCCTGCAAAAAGGAGACCCCAAACACAGTAACATAAGCAAAATGAGAAAGCAGAAAAACACACAGCAGGTGAAGGAGCAAGATAAAAACCTACCAGACCTAACAAATGAAGAGGTAATAGGCAGTCTACCTGAAAAAGAATTCAGAATAATGATAGTAAAGCTGATCCAAGATTCTATTTCCCAGATCCAAAATCTTGGAAATAGAATAGACAATATGCAAGAAACAGTTAACAAGGACCTAGAAGAACTAAAGATGAATCAAGCATCGATTAAAAACACAATAAATGAAATGAAAAATACTCTAGATGGGATCAATAGCAGAATAACTGAGGCAGAAGAACGGATAAGTGAGGTGCAAGATAAAATAGTGGAAATAACTGATGCAGAGCAAAATAAAGAAAAAAGAATGAAAAGAAGAGAGGACAGTCTCAGAGACCTCTGGGACAACATTAAACGCACCAACATTCGAATTATAGGGGTTCCAGAAGAAGAAGAGAAAAAGAAAGGGACTGAGAAAATATTTGAAGAGATTATAGTTGAAAACTTCCCTAATATGGGAAAGGAAATAGTTAATCAAGTCCAGGAGGCACAGAGAGTCCCATACAGAATAAATCCAAGAAGAAATACGCCAAGACACATATTAATCAAACTGTCAAAAATTAAACACAAAGAAATCATATTAAAAGCAGCAAGGGAAAAACAACAAATAACACACAAGGGAATCCCCATCAGTTTAACAGCTGATCTCTCAGCAGAAACTCTACAAGCCAGAAGGGAGTGGCAGGACATAATTAAAGTGATGAAGGAGAGAAACCTGCAACCAAGATTACTCTACCCAGCAAGGATCTCATTCAGATTTGATGGAGAAATTAAAACGTTTACAGACAAGCAAAAGCTGAGAGAGTTCAGCACCACCAAACCAGCTTTACAACAAATGCTAAAGGAACTTCTCTAGGCAAGAAACACAACAGAAGGACTATACCTACAATAACGAACCCAAAGCCATTAAGGAAATGGGAATAGGAACATACATATCAATAATTACCTTAAATGTAAATGGACTAAATGCTCCCACCAAAAGACACAGAGTGGCTGCATGGATACAAAAACAAGACCCATATATATGCTGTCTACAAGAGACCCACTTCAGACCTAGAGACACATACAGATTGAAAGTAAGGGGATGGAAAAAGATATTCCATGCAAATGGAAATCAAAAGAAAGCTGGAGTAGCAATTCTTATATCAGACAAAATCGACTTTAAAATAAAGACTATTAGAAGAGACAAAGAAGGACACTACATAACGATAAAGGGATCGATCCAAGAAGAAGATATAACAATTGTAAATATTTATGCACCCAACATAGGAGCACCTCAATACATAAGGCAAATACTAACAGCCATAAAAGGGGAAATCGACAGTAACACAATCATAGTAGGGGACTTTAACACCCCACTTTCACCAATGGACAGATCATCCAAAATGAAAATAAATAAGGAAACACAAGCTTTAAATGATACATTAAACAAGATGGACTTAATTGATATTTATAGGACATTCCACCCAAAAACAACAGAATACACATTTTTCTCAAGTGCTCATGGAACATTCTCCAGGATAGATCATATCTTGGGTCACAAATCAAGCCTTGGTAAATTTAAGAAAATTGAAATTGTATCAAGTATCTTTTCCGACCACAATGCTATGAGACTAGACATCAATTACAGGAAAAGATCTGTAAAAAATACAAACACATGGAGGCTAAACAATACACTACTCAATAATGAAGTGATCACTGAAGAAATCAAAGAGGAAATTAAGAAATACTTAGAAACAAATAACAATGGAGACACGACGACCCAAAACCTATGGGACGCAGCAAAAGCAGTTCTAAGGGGGAAGTTTATAGCAATACAATCCCACCTTAAGAAACAGGAAACATTTCGAGTAAACAACCTGACCCTGCACCTAAAGCAATTAGAGAAAGAAGAACAAAAAACCCCCAAAGTTAGCAGAAGGAAAGAAATCATAAAGATCAGATCAGAAATAAATGAAAAAGAAATGAAGGAAACGATAGCAAAGATCAACCAAACTAAAAGCTGGTTCTTTGAGAAGATAAACAAAATTGACAAACCATTAGCCAGACTCATCAAGAAAAGAAGGGAGAAGACTCAAATCAGTAGAATTAGAAATGAAAAAGGAGAAGTAACAACTGACACTGCAGAAATACAAAAGATCATGAGAGATTACTATAAGCAACTCTATGCCAATAAAATGGACAACCTGGAAGAAATGGACAAATTCTTAGAAATGCACAACCTACCAAGACTGACTCAGGAAGAAATAGAAAATATGAATAGACCAATCACAAGCACTGAAATTGAAACTGTGATTAAAAATCTTCCATCAAACAAAAGCCCAGGACCAGATGGCTTCACAGGCGAATTCTATCAAACATTTAGAGAAGAGCTAACACCCATCCTTCTCAAACTCTTCCAAACAATATCAGAGGAAGGAACACTCCCAAACTCATTCTACGAGGCCACCATCACCTTGATACCAAAACCAGGCAAGGATGTCACAAAGAAAGAAAACTACAGGCCAATATCACTGATGAACATAGATGCAAAAATCCTCAACAAAATACTAGCAAACAGAATCCAACAGCACATTAAAAGGATCATACACCATGATCAAGTGGGGTTTATTCCAGGAATGCAAGGATTCTTCAATATACGCAAATCAATCAATGTGATACACCATATTAACAAGTTGAAGGAGAAAAACCATATGATCATCTCAATAGATGCAGAGAAAGCTTTCGACAAAATTCAACACCCATTTATGATAAAAACCCTGCAGAAAGTAGGCATAGAGGGAACTTTCCTCAACATAATAAAGGCCATATATGACAAACCCACAGCCAACATTGTCCTCAATGGTGAAAAACTGAAACCATTTCCACTAAGATCAGGAACAAGACAAGGCTGCCCACTCTCACCACTCTTATTCAACATAGTTTTGGAAGTTTTAGCCACAGCAATCAGAGAAGAAAAGGAAATAAAAGGAATCCAAATTGGAAAAGAAGAAGTAAAGCTGTCACTGTTTGCAGATGACATGATACTATACATAGAGAATCCTAAAGATGCTACCGAAAAACTACTAGAGCTAATCAATGAATTTGGTAAAGTAGCAGGATACAAAATTAATGCACAGAAATCTCTGGCATTCCTGTACACTAATGATGAAAAATCTGAAAATGAAATCAAGAAAACACTCCCATTTACCATTGCAACAAAAAGAATAAAATATCTAGGAATAAACCTACCTAAGGAGACAAAAGACCTGTATGCAGAAAATTATAAGACACTGATGAAAGAAATTAAAGATGATATAAATAGATGGAGAGATATACCATGCTCCTGGATTGGAAGAATCAATATTGTGAAAATGACTCTACTACCCAAAGCAATCTACAGATTCAATGCAATCCCTATCAAACTACCACTGGCATTTTTCACAGAAGTAGAACAAAAAATTTCAAAATTTGTTTGGAAAAACAAAAGACCCCGAATAGCCAAAGCAATCTTGAGAACGAAAAACGGAGCTGGAGGAATCAGGCTGCCTGACTTCAGACTATACTACAAAGCTACAGTAATTAAGACAGTGTGGTACTGGCATAAAAACAGAAAGATAGATCAGTGGATCAGGATAGAAAGCCCAGAGATAAACCCACGCACATATGGCCAACTTATCTTTGATAAAGGAGGCAGGAATGTACAGTGGAGAAAGGACAGCCTCTTCAATAAGTGGTGCTGGGAAAACTGGACAGGGACATGTAAAAGTATGAGATTAGATCATTCCCTAACACCATACACAAAAATAAGCTCAAAATGGATTAAAGACATAAATGTAAGGCCAGAAACTATCAAACTCTTAGAGGAAAACATAGGTAGAACACTCTATGACATAAATCACAGCAAGATCCTTTTGGACCCACCTCCTAGAGAAATGGAACTAAAAACAAAGATAAACAAATGGGACCTAATGAAACTTCAAAGCTTTTGCACAGCAAAGGAAACCATAAACAAGACCAAAAGACAACCCTCAGAATGGGAGAAAATATTTGCAAATGAAGCAACTGACAAAGGATTAATCTCCAAAATTTATAAGCAGCTCATGCAGCTCAATAGCAAAAAAACAAACAACCCAATCCAAAAATGGGCAGAAGACTTAAATAGGCATTTCTCCAAAGAAGATATACAGACTGCCAACAAACACATGAAAGAATGCTCAACATCATTAATCATTAGAGAAATGCAAATCAAAACTACAATGAGATATCATCTCACACCAGTCAGAATGGCCATCATCAAGAAATCTAGAAACAATAAATGCTGGAGAGGGTGTGGAGAAAAGGGAACACTCTTGCACTGCTGGTGGGAATGTGAATTGGTACAGCCACTATGGAGAACAGTATGGAGGTTCCTTAAAAAACTAAAAATAGAACTACCATATGACCCAGCAATCCCACTACTAGGCATATACCCTGAGAAAACGATAATTCAAAAAGAGACATGTACCAAAATGTTCATTGCAGCTCTATTCACAATAGCCCGGAGCTGGAAACAACCTAAGTGTCCATCATCGGATGAATGGATAAAGAAGATGTGGCACATATATACAATGGAATATTACTCAGCCATAAAAAGAAACGAAACTGAGCTATTTGTAATGAGGTGGATAGACCTAGAGTCTGTCATACAGAGTGAAGTAAGTCAGAAAGAGAAAGACAAATACCGTATGCTAACACATATATATGGAATTAAAAAAAAAAAATGTCATGAAGAACCTAGAGGTAAAACGGGAATAAAGACACAGACCTACTTGAGAATGGACTTGAGGATATGGGGAAGGGGAAGGGTAAGCTGTGACAAAGGGAAAGAGAGGCATGGACATATATACACTACCAAACATAAGGTAGATAGATAGTGGGAAGCAGCCGCAGAGCACAGGGAGATCAGCTCGGTGCTTTGTGACCGCCTGGAGGGGTGGGATGGGGAGAGTGGGAGGGAGGGAGATGCATGAGGGAGGGGATGTGGGAACAGATGTATATGTATGACTGATTCACTTTGTTATAAAGCAGAAACTAATAAAAAAAAAAAAAGAAAAGAATTGTGGTCACTGAACCTTGGGCTTTTGACCTGGTCTCCTAGCTCTGGCCTGTAGGTTGTCTCATAATGATGCTTATTCCTGGCCTGTCACTCGTGTCCCAGGAGAGAGGCCCCTCCACTGGGTGGGGGACTGTCTCAGTTTTGCATAAAACAGGACATTTTATCATGAAAGATAAGGGATCAAGTGGCATATTATGACAAATATACAAATGTTATCCTCTGCAAACCAGTCTTGCTGCAGGTTTTATTTGGCTTGTACAGTGCAAGGCTTCTGTGTCACGATTCCTTAAAATAAAATAGACATAAAACGACAACAGAGAAGTCAGTCTCAAAATAACTTTTTATTGTGACTTTTATGATACGTTGTAGAACTATTTATCGTGAAGAAAAATCCTAGAAGCTTTTTAAAAAACAGTCTTAAGCTATTACAGTTGAAGAGGAGATCATGGAAAGAAAACATTTTCTTTGTAAGTCCCAACAGAACAGACACAGGACACTTTAGTGGAAATCCTGTAAAGGAGAACATTATTGATGATAGACATTCTGTCGCTCTGAGGATGTTTCCATGTTTAAAGAGTCTCTTTTAAAGTGTGAATACATATATATATATATATATATAGAGAGAGATATTTTAATAGAATCAATTTTATAGGATAGCCTAAAAGTTTTGAACATGTTTATACATCTTTACCTAGAAATTCCAGTTCCAGGGTGCTATCCTATGAGAAATATTTGTTGAGTGCCTACTACCTGCCATGAACTTTTCTCGGCATTTGAGATTCATCAAAAAAGAATGACATTTATCACCATCCCTTCTGAGCTTACATTCTAGCAGGTGGACACAGACAGTAAACAATGAACATAATCAATAAGTAAGTTAGAGAGTATGTCTGGGGATTAGTGCTATAAGAGAACAGTGCAGCAGTTGGGGAGATCGGGAGGTGGGAGGGAGAGAAGAGCAGGTAACAGTGTAAACTGCGATCTATAACTTCATTTTTAATAGTATGACACTATTTATTTATTTTTAATAGTATGACTCTGTATGGAAGCACCATCATTTGTTTTAGTTTATTCCCAATTCACCATTATAAATAAAGCTTCAATGAGCATCTTTATCTGGACGTATGTATGTATCTATTTGTCTACCTGTCTGATTATTTCTTAAAATAAATCCTGGAAGTTAAATTATTAAGTCAAATACTATAAACAGGTTTAAGGCTTACCTAACAGAAAGTCTGAACCAATTAACACTCCATCTGACACATTTTTTACTCTTGCCCAATTTCATCATCAAAAATGGTAACAACTAAATTTTCATGATATATGATATCAAATGAAAAATAAAAAGAAGTATTTGCTGTAACACATTAGATTGCATACATACTTGACTAGATGTTAATACGTCAGCATTTTAACAGTTTTTCCTTTTTTAAATTCAGTACTCTAAGTGATTTTTCTTCTTTCTTCATACCTTTCTGTATTTCCTAGGTTTTGTACACTCAACGCAAACTTTGTCTAACAGCTTTTGCTTTTACGGGTAATAAAAAAATAAGTTTTAAGTAAGCAAACAATATTGGGAAGCTTTATAATGCTTTGTCAATGTTTATCACAATTTCCTGAATCGACAAACGCTATTTCTTCATTTTCTTATTAATCTGAAATGGTTAACGTATCTTAAAACACAAATTAATTCTTTCTGTCCTCTTTCAGCCAGACTACTTGCCTGATTTGCTTAGGATACATCAGAGAAAGGACCATTCCTCTTCTGCTATGTGACTTGGTCCCTGAGACTTAGAAATGAGTTTTCCTAGAAGACCAGCCTCAGTTCAATGTAAAACGTTGTTTGATTTGAGATGGGGGTCTTGTAGGGTGGTCCTGCTCCAAGTGTCCCCAAAGAAGTGGCTCATCCCTTCACCCAAAAGCATTCTTTCAGGGGATCAAATCTGTTAAAAATGACCAAGTTAGCTATTGATTTATTCACGCAATAAATATTTATTAACGAACAAAGTGCTGGGGATACTGAAGTGAATACAAGAGACCAAAGAGTACCTGCCCTCATGGAGCTTCTCCTCTAGTGGCGGAGACCAAACAGTAAACAAGACGAGTATGTACATCAGTGGTAGGTTACACAGTGATATGGGCTAAGGACCAAAAAATAAAGCAGGAAAGAAGGATCTGCCATAGAGGAGGGTCAGGGATGCTGGAGTCTGAGATGGGGTAGGGAGTAAGGGGCCTCACGGAGGCTATGATGTTTTCAGTAGGATCGTTTCCTTGGCATATTTCTTGCTGGGACCTTGAGACATTCTGACTTCAGGAGAATGGGTGGGTGGCTGGACTCTGGTTAATACCACCAGGGACGTCCACTTGGGGTCTGGCCCTCTTCTTTCAGGATGCTTGGGAGCTGAATTGATGGGTGGGAAATGAACAAATAAGGAAAGACAGCTGCAGGGTGGCTGAGAAGCTGGAGGGGAGAAATCGTGAGAGGTAAAGAGAGAATGTCCCTGAAGCCGGAGCGGTGTCAGGCACGTCTCTCGTCTCTCGTCTTAACTGAGCTGATTTGCTCCCGTTGGCTCCCCCGCCTCTGCCTCCCTCTGCTTTGTCATTCCTTGGCTTCACTTCAACTGCATTTGAAACACCCTCCAAAACAAATAACCAAGGCTCCTATGTGTTTAGAAAACGGACAAGGTAAGAATTTTTTATTGAAAGGCGAGTTTGTGCCCTCGCAGCCACCACTTACTGGCAAATATTGTGATTTTTTTAAGCACTGAAAACAAATGATATTTTAAAGTGGCAGCACTTTTTATGTACAGGAAATAAATGTTCATGTAACGGGACCCTTAGCATCAAGAGCATTTTGTTCTCACGGGTAATTTACAAGTTCCAATTACGATGCAAGTGAATGTGTTCATTCCTTCCCACTCACGCTTGATTACCTGGTATATGCCGGGCTCGTGACTTGTCTGTCCTCTGGGTACTTCCAAAGCAAGCATGTTGGTTCCTTGCAAAATAATTATATCTGTTATATCACCCGTGAGGGTCAATGATGTAACACAGGGAAAAGACAAAGATGGTTTAATAGTAAGAATGAAATACATACTTTTTGGATAATATGAAGGTATTTTTTACCCAGAAGTCCCCAAAAGCTCTTTAACTTTGAATAATGGTCAAGTTTCTATTTTGTAACATAAGGGCAACAGGGCATGCAGTGTCCAAACTGGCAAATGATCCCAAGCTCATGCTTTTTTGCTTTTGGACATATTTTTGAACAAACATTTGAATGTCATTATGTCTGACATTCAGCATTAATAAGTCCAATAAAACAGAGCCCAATGATGACTCTGGGCGCTGGAAGGTGTTTTTCCCCACTTTGAGTCCACCCCAGTCTCCACCTGTAACTCCCCACTACCATGACTTTGCCTTTGCTCACTTTCCCTCAAATGCCTCCTGGAGGGTAAGAGTACCAGGAGTCTGGAAGGAGTCAATCACTGTGGGATGGCTGGATAGACTGAAATCTAACGAGTTAAATGAAACTGAAGGTTGAATTATAGTAAACGTAGTGAGTGAGATAAAGGGAAGAATTAAATAGGAGGGGTGCTAACTGTGATGGGAAGAGGTGTGTGTCTTTCTTCTCAGGAAAGCAAGCTACCAAGTACCCCCATCCCACCCCATCCCATGCATCCTACCTTATAACTGGTTAATGGAAGGTGGTACAGCACCCCTGCTGTGAGAGGATACAGGGAAATGCGACTTAGGAAACGGGCCTGAGGTGTATTTATACTCTCAGCTGAAGTATTCAAAGAGCATGTCTACAGTTACTGGAAGTTGTATTGGAAACCTGGCCCCTGAGCCCGTTGTGAGCCCCTTGGCTGGCGAGTATAGATGGCTGAGTGGAGCCTTTGGACGAAGCCTCTGTCTGTCTGTGTTGGAGGATGGGTCTCTGTCGTCGGTCCATTGACAGGACAGAAAGGTGACCTGATTCAGATCAAATGCAGAGTGATGTGGGCCCTGGCATCAGCCGGCAGCCAGGGTTACTCAAGGTCTGATACACGGAGTGACCTACTTAAAACTTCTCTTGCTTTTGAAACTCCTTGCCCTTCCTGATTCTAACAGGTGCAGGAAACATAGGGGCCTTGGGCCAGACCGCTTCAGAAATTGCTGCTGGAGGGCTCTGAACCATCCTGACTTCTGTGGCAGTGACAAGCCTCTTTCTTGTTGGTTTCATGCACGTCTGGAGCTGCCCTGAGCTCTGGGGGATCAAGAGATTTCTTGGCTCCCTAAACTTCTTTCCTCCCCCTTGGGGACACGAGGCCTCCCTGGCCCTGTTTTCCATCATGCCTTCTCTCTAGGGGCACCTGACCAGGTGAGTCTTTCCTGCCCAGCCCAACCCTGGTGGCTTCAGTGAACACAATTGGTTTCACATAGATCCCGTTCTCCTCTCGAAATCACTGCATGGGAACAGGTTTGTCTGGTGTAGCTTCTACCTGCCAGGTCACCGCTGGAGTCATGAAGGTGGAAGATGACAATTCCACGTTATTCAAGTTTCACTGGGACACGAGGCAGAGAGGCTCAGAAAGGGAAGCCTGAGAGCACGCCATCTCTAACTGTCCTGGAGAGACGGGAAAACTGCCTGTCTATTGTTCTTTTTCACATTTAACCTTATTTAATATGTACATTTATATATTATCTATAAATATATAAATATATATGTAATTTAATTATATACAATTATATTATTTATATATAAATTCTATATAATTTGTATAAAATATACTTATTTCATATATAATTATATTATATAAAAACTTATGTATATAAATATTTATTGTGTATATTTATATATTATAAAAACATTTTATATATACAACATATAATATATAAATTAAAATATATAAAATATGTGCATGTGTGTATGTATATATGTGCATGTGTGGGTGTGCATGTGTAAAGAAAAACTCACAGAAGACTCTGGGGCTGAAGAATACTTGGTTGTTACCAGCTTTCGCTCTCTTCATGCTTAGCTGATGTGCTGAGTAAAATTTTCCCCATCTCCACCTGTCCAGATCCTATATAGCCTTTGATTTGTGATTAAACAAGATCCTCCATGAATTTTATTGCTTCCCTCTGTAGAAACGAAAATGCATGTGTGCGTGTGTGTGTATAAATCTGAACTCGCACAAAACACTTTTGGCACTTGTCACATTCTCTCTTATACGCCAGTTGTGTGCACTCATAGCTCCTTGCTAAATTCCGAGTCGTGGACCTTCTGCATCTGTGTACCCCGGTGCCTATGTCTGTCTGCTACAGGATGGATGCACACGAAACAGGTGAGCAGTGGATGGAGTGTGAAGGCGGAGGGGTCAGAGGGAGTCACAGACCCATCTGTTCACACCCGTGGACTCAACTGCCCCGTGTGCAGCTAGCTGCAGTTGTGCTCTTACTCAGCTGCCCCAATGAGTGCCTGCCCAGCTCTGACTGCGTGTAAGTATAACTTTAAATACAACCATAACAATGATAGAAAACTGTGTCCAGGCACTACCTCTGACCTGGGCATTTGTATTTTAATCAAATAAGCAAGCAAACATATAAACGAGCAAGAGATTCTAACATGCAGCCAGGGTTGTGACCCTCACAGTAGAGATACTGGTTCCCTGCAATGTTTCCCAAGCATCACCATGCAAGGAATCCCTGGGGATTAAAATGTAGACTGACACTGTCAGAGTTGGCATGACTCACAAACTCCCAGGTGATGTTGGTTCCTCTGTTCTGCAGACTAGAAGGTCTACCTCCTAAAAATTCTGCTGGAGTAGTTCAAGGGTAGGGCATGTGAATTTATGTTTTTAACCAGCACCCTAGGTGATTCCCATAATTAGACACATCTTGGAAACGCTGGATTTTAGCAGTGCTTTGCAATACTAGGAGTTCCCTAAAAATCCCCTGCTTGCTTTGGTTAAGTCCATCCCCCCTGCAGGGCCCCTACGAGGTTCCAGGTGGAACGTGAGGGTCTACACTTTAAAGATCCAGAGGTCGTTTACGAGTCACCCAAGGTTGAGCAACCCTAAAGATGGCAACAGTGCTTCTTGCATTGCAGGGAAGGAGTGTCCTAGGGGTGCAAAGGGTTAGTGGAGTCTGCAGATAGAGAAATAGTTGGCACCTGGAGAATTATTGGTGTTGTCACTACAAATTGCCACATTCCGTAATATGGAAGGTTTGCTTCAGCAGCTGTTCTTCAAAAGTATAATCTCATGGATAACCTTTCCACTGAAGCTGTAATAGAAGAAACAGAAGTTGGTTCCACATCAGTCAATTCATTTGCCTCTGTGTTTTCCAATTCTTTCCCTCTTTGTCTATATAAATAAAGGTGTTAGAAGCCCCACGGTGCCTGAAAATGGTTGGCCTTGTCTCAATGCCTTTTGCTATGAAAAGGCTGCTTGTATATGAGCAGGCAGGTCTGCATGAACTTCCTGCCTCACCGTGATCTCAGAGTTAGATGTCGCTCACCTGCCCTGCTGAGGGCCTTCCAATAGGATGGCTTTGGAATGTGATCAGAACACCCCCAGCTGAGCACTTCTTTCCAATGAAGTCAACTTGTTTGGTGAAAGTTTTGGCTTTGGTGAAAACAGTGATCCCTGCATTTTGTGAATGAAGCAGCTGACATCTCCCAAGCCCCGAGTCTTGAGGCAAAAAGAGAAGAAGGATCAAAAACAATGAGTCTCAAAAACATCTCCTCATTTCCCATTTCTAACCATCACGAGATCTCCTGCTGGAGACAAATAATAAAGTTATGGGCTCATTGCCCTTTGATCAATTATAATATTAGAATTTCCCCAAATGATAGAAATATAATTTTTCTCCAGGAGAAGGATCACTGACATGTGTTGAGATCTTTCCAAGGTACCAACAAGAGCACTGGAATGTCCTATTGTTTAATCTTATATTTACTTGGATTCTATGTAGAGTCTGATAGCGCAAATTTGGCTTTGGTTCAGACTGGGACAACCAGCCGAACAATGAGAGAGACTCAACTCAGAATGGCCATGGCCTTTCAAAACGGGAGTTTTTCTTACTTCCTGCAAGCAAGGTGATGCTTCCTTGGAAGCCAGCTAACCATTCTTCAGAGATAAAGGTATACTGCCTCTGTGGTTTCTAAACCTGGCCATTCATCAGAACCACTTGGAGTGTGAGGAAAACTGATTCTTGTAGCCTATAGAGCTACTGACTCAGATTCTAAGATGGTGTTGATAAATTGGAATTTTTTCCAAATGATCTAGCGCTCTGCACTCCAGCATTAAGGAACATTCTTCTGCTTCTAGGATTCCAGGGTGCACTGAATGTTTGTGTATATATGTGATAAGTGCTTCATAAATCAGAGAGTGTAACATAAGGCATTGTTAGTAATCAACACCCCCAAGTTTCACTGCGTGTCTGTGTGGGGCTGAGCTTACAACCAACAAGCAGAAATCAAGATACATTCTAAAAAAGGCATTCTTGTGAGAGGTGAAGCTGTTGTTTCATGGGAGTATAGGTTGCCGTGGACATAAGGACAGGAGACCAGAAGCAGAACTTGCCGGGTTCAGTATATAGAAGTTTTAGAGGAAGATACTGACTCAGAACTGGGGCAAAGACAAAGAACATGACTCAGGAAAAGAAGATGAACAGAAGCCAGGCAGGTGGGAAAAAACCTGTGGACACATGTCAGATAGCAGAGTGAGCAGGGCGACCCAGCCCCGACACACAGGAACCGGAAGACCCACAGGAGATGCATGGAAGCTTGAGGTACAGGACAAGCCAACAGAAGAACTGCTCAGAAAATCAGAACCAGGCTTCCCTCCCTAAATGCAGTTGGCTGGGGCTGTAGAAGGGTCTGTCGGAGAGCATCCAGGTCACGAGAAAGTAACCACAGGCAGGCTGTTTCTGAAACAGGCCCAAGAGGGTGTGAAACCCATACCCTGGACAAGTTTTGAACAATCTGAGATCCTAAACCAAATGGGCCATTGCCTGGAGTTGCTACTTCTGGGTAAACAAGACATGTGACCTTGAGGCAGCTGCATGTCCTTGAGCAAACTGCTTCATCTCTCCAAGTTCAAGATCCTCATCTTCAAGATGAAGGTGCAGGAAGGACAGGGGACCTCTAAGGTCTCTGTAATCCTGGGCAGCACTTACAATGCTGGCTCTGCCAGTGCTATGTCCACACTCAGTGGGGCACCGCATTTGTCATCCAGCCAGGCTGAGCAAAGGCAACGTGTTGGCCTCTGCCTGAAAGTCATGTGGCCTGTTCCTTAGGGTGTTGGACTGTTGACTTCTTGGAGTGCCATCTTGGATGTGCACTATTAATAGCATGTAGATGGTCAGCCATATGCTGTCATAGCAACAGCAGGGTTCAACCACTTCCTTCTTGATAAATAGGCCACATGGAAAGAGCATGGATCCCAATTTCAGCTTTGTAAATGTATAAACTATTTTTCCTTCCAGTTTTACTGAGATATAACTGATGTAAAGCCCTGTATAAGTTTATGGTGTACAGCATAATTTGATTTCATACATCGTGAGATGATCACAATAAATTTAGTGAACATCCATCATCTTCTATAGATACAAAATAAAAGAAAAAGAAAAAAATTACTTTTTCCTTATAATGAGAAGGCAAGATTTGCTCTTTTAACATCTGTCATATATAACATTCAGCAGTGTTAATTAGATTAGTCATGTTGTACGTTACATTCCTAGTACTTATGTTATAACTGGAAATTTGTACCTTTTGACCACTTTTATCTAATTCTCCCTCCCCCAGACTTTGGTAACCACAAATCTGATCTCTTTTCCTATGAGTTTGTTTGTTTGGCTTGTTTGTTGGTTTTTTTTTTTTTTTTTTTTAAGTATAATTGACCTACAGCACTATGTTAGTTTCTGGTACAGGACATAGTGATTCCATATTTCTATACATTATAAAACGATCACCATGATAAGTCTAGCTACCATCTGTCACCGTACAAAGATTTGAACAGCATGGGGAATATGGTCAATAATAATGTAATATCTTTGTAAACTTATAACAAACTTTCTGGGCCTCTATTTCTTATTAGGTTGAACCATATGAAATTGCCAATGTTCAAATCTTTGGTCTTACAAAAACTGCAATTTCATAGGGTTCAACTTAAGATGAAAAAAATGGGTTGACCTGACCAGTGATTTTAATGTACCATAGAGGTTTCATTCTTGTTTTGATTTTAATAAATATTTATGAATATCTTCCCTGGGGTCAGGCCCTGTAGTAGGTTCTGCATACACAACAGTGAACAAAATAGTCTCAGTAGCTAACCTCACAGAGCTTACCGTTTACTGGAAGACAGCTTTAAAGGTCTTTTGGCAGGCCAAATTTAAGTCTGATGATTTGAATACTCCTGAAGCAGGATGTAAATTTCATCTTCACAAGTGTAGGAGATACCTACCACCTGGGGAAAGATTATTTTTTTTATTTATTTTTTTTTTTTATTTTTTTATTTTTTTATTTTTTTATTTTTTTATTTTTATTTTTTGCTTTATCACAAATTTAATCAGTTATATGTATACATATGTTCCCATATCCCCTCCCTTTTGCGTCTCCCTCCCACCCTCCCTATCCCACCCCTCCAGGCGGTCACAAAGCACCGAGCTGATCTCCCTGTGCTATGCGGCTGCTTCCCACTAGCTATCTACCTTACGTTTGGTAGTGTATATATGTCCATGCCGCTCTTTCACTTTGTCACAGCTTACCCTTCCCCCTCCCCATATCCTCAAGTCCATTCTCTAGTAGGTCTGTGTCTTTATTCCTGTCTTACCCCTATGTTCTTCATGACCTTTTTTTTTCTTAAATTCCATATATATGTGTCAGCATACAGTATTTGTCTTTCTCTTTCTGACTTACTTCACTCTGTATGACAGACTCTAGGTCCATCCACCTCATTACAAATAGTTCAATTTCATTTCTTTTTATGGCTGAGTAATATTCCATTGTATGTATGTGCCACATCTTCTTTACCCATTCATCCGATGATGGACACTTAGGTTGTTTCCATCTCCGGGCTATTGTAAATAGGGCTGCTATGAACATTTTGGTACATGTCTCTTTTTGAATTATGGTTTTCTCAGGGTATATGCCCAGTAGTGGGATTGCAGGGTCATATGGTAGTTCTATTTGTAGTTTTTTAAGGAACCTCCATACCGTTCTCCATAGTGGCTGTACCAATTCACATTCCCACCAGCAGTGCAAGAGTGTTCCCTTTTTTCCACACCCTCTCCAGCATTTATTGTTTCTAGATTTTTTGATGATGGCCATTCTGACTGGTGTGAGATGATATCTCATTGTAGTTTTGATTTGCATTTCTCTAATTAGTAAAGATGTTGAGCATCCTTTCATGTGTTTGTTGGCAGTCTGTATATCTTCTGTGGAGAAATGTCTATTTAGGTCTTCTGCCCATTTTTGGATTGGGTTGTTTGTTTTTTTGTTATTGAGCTGCATGAGCTGCTTATAAATTTTGGAGATTAATCCTTTGTCAGTTGCTTCATTTGCAAATATTTTCTCCCATTCTGAGGGTTGTCTTTTGGTCTTGTTTATGGTTTCCTTTGCTGTGCAAAAGCTTTTAAGTTTCATTAGGTCCCATGTGTTTATTTTTGTCTTTATTTCCATTTCTCTAGGAGGTGGGTCAAAAAGGATCTTGCTGTGATTTATGTCATAGAGTGTTCTGCCTATGTTGTCCTCTAAGAGTTTGATAGTGTCTGGCCTTACATTTAGGTCTTTAATCCATTTTGAGCTTATTTTTGTGTATGGTGTTAGGGAGTGATCGAATCTCATACTTTTACATGTCCCTGTCCAGTTTTCCCAACACCACTTATTGAAGAGACTGTCCTTTCTCCACTGTACATTCCTGCCTCCTTTATCAAAGATAAGGTGACCATATGTCCGTGGGTTTATCTCTGGGCTTTCTATCCTGTTCCATTGATCTATCTTTCTGTTTCTGTGCCAGTACCATACTGTCTTGATTACTGCAGCTTTGTAGTATAGTCTGAAGTCAGGGAGCCTGATTCCTCCAGCTCCATTTTTCGTTCTCAAGATTGCTTTGGCTATTCGGGGTCTTTTGTGTTTCCATACAAATTGTGAAATTTTTTGTTCTAGTTCTGTGAAAAATGCCAGTGGTATTTTGATAGGGATTGCATTGAATCTGTAGATTGCTTTGGGTAGTAGAGTCATTTTCACAATGTTGATTCTTCCAATCCAAGAACATGGTACATCTCTCCATCTATTTGTATCATCTTTAATTTCTTTCATCAGTGTCTTATAATTTTCTGCATACAGGTCTTTTGTCTCCTTAGGTAGGTTTATTCCTAGATATTTTATTCTTTTTGTTGCAATGGTAAATGGGAGTGTTTCCTTGATTTCACTTTCAGATTTTTCATCATTAGTATATAGGAATGCCAGAGATTTCTGTGCATTAATTTTGTATCCTGCAACTTTACCAAATTCATTGATTAGCTCTAGTAGTTTTCTGGTAGCATCTTTAGGATTCTCTATGTATAGTATCATGTCATCTGCAAACAGTGACAGCTTTACTTCTTCTTTTCCAATTTGGATTCCTTTTATTTGCTTTTCTTCTCTGATTGCTGTGGCTAAAACTTCCAAAACTATGTTGAATAAGAGTGGTGAGAGTGGGCAACCTTGTCTTGTTCCTGATCTTAGTGGAAATGGTTTCAGTTTTTCACCATTGAGGACGATGCTGGCTGTGGGTTTGTCATATATGGCCTTTATTATGTTGAGGAAAGTTCCCTCTATGCCTACTTTCTGCAGGGTTTTTATCATGAATGGGTGTTGAATTTTGTCGAAAGCTTTCTCTGCATCTATTGAGATGATCATATGGTTTTTCTCCTTCAATTTGTTAATATGGTGTATCACGTTGATTGATTTGCGTATATTGAAGAATCCTTGCATTCCTGGGATAAACCCCACTTGATCATGGTGTATGATCCTTTTAATGTGCTGTTGGATTCTGTTTGCTAGTATTTTGTTGAGGATTTTTGCATCTATGTTCATCAGTGATATTGGCCTGTAGTTTTCTTTCTTTGTGACATCCTTGTCTGGTTTTGGTATCAAGGTGATGGTGGCCTCGTAGAATGAGTTTGGGAGTGTTCCTCCCTCTGCTATATTTTGGAAGAGTTTGAGAAGGATAGGCGTTAGCTCTTCTCTAAATGCTTGATAGAATTCGCCTGTGAAGCCATCTGGTCCTGGGCTTTTGTTTGTTGGAAGATTTTTTATCACAGTTTCAATTTCAGTGCTTGTGATTGGTCTGTTCATATGTTCTATTTCTTCCTGATTCAGTCTTGGCAGGTTGTGCATTTCTAAGAATTTGTCCATTTCTTCCAGGTTGTCCATTTTATTGGCATAGAGTTGCTTATAGTAATCTCTCACGATCTTTTGTATTTCTGCAGTGTCAGTTGTTACTTCTCCTTTTTCATTTCTAATTCTATTGATTTGAGTCTTCTCCCTTTTTTTCTTGATGAGTCTGGCTAATGGTTTATCAATTTTGTTTATCTTCTCAAAGAACCAGCTTTTAGTTTTATTGATCTTTGCTATTGTTTCCTTCATTTCTTTTTCATTTATTTCTGATCTGATTTTTATGATTTCTTTCCTTCTGCTAACTTTGGGATGTTTTTGTTCTTCTTTCTCTAATTGCTTTAGGTGCAAGGTTAGGTTGTTTAGTCGAGATATTTCCTGTTTCTTAAGGTGGGATTGTATTGCTATAAACTTCCCTCTTAGAACTGCTTTTGCTGCATCCCATAGGTTTTGGGTCGTCGTGTCTCCATTGTCATTTGTTTCTAGGTATTTTTTTATTTCCTCTTTGATTTCTTCAGTGATCACTTCGTTATTAAGTAATGTATTGTTTAGCCTCCATGTGTTTGTATTTTTTATAGCTCTTTTCCTGTAATTGATATCTAGTCTCATAGCATTGTGGTCGGAAAAGATACTTGATACAATTTCAATTTTCTTAAATTTACCAAGGCTTGATTTGTGACCCAAGATATGATCTATCCTGGAGAATGTTCCATGAGCACTTGAGAAAAATGTGTATTCTGTTGTTTTTGGATGGAATGTCCTATAAATATCAATTAAGTCCATCTTGTTTAATGTATCATTTAAAGCTTGTGTTTCCTTATTTATTTTCATTTTGGATGATCTGTCCATTGGTGAAAGTGGGGTGTTAAAGTCCCCTACTATGATTGTGTTACTGTCGATTTCTCCTTTTATGGCTGTTAGTGTTTGCCTTATGTATTGAGGTGCTCCTATGTTGGGTGCATAAATATTTACAATTGTTATATCTTCTTCTTGGATCGATCCCTTGATCATTATGTAGTGTCCTTCTTTGTCTCTTCTAGTAGTCTTTATTTTAAAGTCTATTTTGTCTGATATGAGAATTGCTACTCCAGCTTTCTTTTGGTTTCCATTTGCATGGAATATCTTTTTCCATCCCCTTACTTTCAGTCTGTATGTGTCTCTAGGTCTGAAGTGGGTCTCTTGTAGACAGCATATATATGGGTCTTGTTTTTGTATCCATTCAGCCAATCTGTGTCTTTTGGTGGGAGCGTTTAGTCCATTTACATTTAAGGTAATTATCGATATGTATGTTCCTATTCCCATTTTCTTAATTGTTTTGGGTTCGTTATTGTAGGTCTTTTCCTTCTGTTGTGTTTCTTGCCTAGAGAAGTTCCTTTAGCATTTGTTGTAAAGCTGGTTTGGTGGTGCTGAACTCTCTCAGCTTTTGCTTGTCTGTAAACGTTTTAATTTCTCCATCAAATCTGAATGAGATCCTTGCTGGGTAGAGTAATCTTGGTTGCAGGTTTCTCTCCTTCATCACTTTAATTATGTCCTGCCACTCCCTTCTGGCTTGTAGAGTTTCTGCTGAGAGATCAGCTGTTATCCTGATGGGGATTCCCTTGTGTGTTATTTGTTGTTTTTGCCTTGCTGCTTTTAATATGATTTCTTTGTGTTTAATTTTTGACAGTTTGATTAATATGTGTCTTGGCGTATTTCTCCTTGGATTTATTCTGTATGGGACTCTCTGTGCTTCTTGGACTTGATTAACTATTTCCTTTCCCATATTAGGGAAGTTTTCAACTATAATCTCTTCAAATATTTTCTCAGTCCCTTTCTTTTTCTCTTCTTCTTCTGGAACCCCTATAATTCGAATGTTGGTGCGTTTAATGTTGTCCCAGAGGTCTCTGATATTGTCCTCTGTTCTTTTCATTCTTTTCTCTTTATTTTGCTCTGCATTAGTTATTTCCACTATTTTATCTTCCACCTCACTTATCCGTTCTTCTGCCTCAGTTATTCTGCTATTGATCCCATCTAGAGTATTTTTCATTTCATTTATTGTGTTTTTAATCGATGCTTGATTCATCTTTAGTTCTACTAGGTCCTTGTTAACTGTTTCTTGCATTTTGTCTATTCTATTTCCAAGATTTTGGATCATCTTTACTATCATTATTCTGAATTCTTTTTCAGATAGACTGCCTATTACCTCTTCATTTGTTAGGTCTGGTGGGTTTTTATCTTGCTCCTTCTCCTGCTGTGTGTTTTTCTGTCTTCTCATTTTGCTTATGTTACTGTGTTTGGGGTCTCCTTTTTGCCGGCTGCAGGTTCGTAGTTCCTGTTGTTTTTGGTGTCTGTCCCCAGTGGCTAAGGTTGGTTTAGTGGGTTGTGTAGGTTTCCTGGTCGAGGGGACTAGTGCCTGTGTTCTGGTGGATGAGGCTGGATCTTGTCTTTCTGGTGGGCAGGTCCACGTCTGGTGGTGTGTTTTGGGGTGTCTGCAGACTTTTTATGATTTTAGGCCACCTCTCTGCTAATGGGTGGCGTTGTGTTCCTGTCTTGCTAGTTGTTTGGCATAGGGTGTCCAGCACTGTAGCTTGCTGGTCGTTGAGTGAAGCTGGGTGCTGGTGTTGAGATGGAGATCTCTGGAAGATTTTCGCCGTTTGATATTATGTGGAGCTGGGAGGTCTCTTGTGGACCAGTGTCCTGAAGTTGGCTCTCCCACCTCAGAGGCACAGTACTGACTCCTGGCTCCTCAATTTGGGATGATTTGTTGTCTATTCATGTATTCCACAGATGCAGGGTACATCAAGTTGATTGTGGAGCTTTAATCCGCTGCTTCTGAGGCTGCTGGGAGAGGTTTCGCTTTCTCTTCTTTGTTCTCACAGCTCCCGGGTCTCAGCTTTGGATTTGGCCCCGCCTCTGCGTGTAGGTCGCCGGAGGGCGTCTGTTCTTCGCTCAGACAGGAAAGGGTTAAAGGAGCAGCCTCTTCGGGGACTCTGGCTCACTCAGGCCGGGCGGGAGGGAGGGGCACGGAGTGCGGGGCGAGCCTGCAGCGGCAGAGGTCGGCGTGACGTTGCACCAGCCCGAGGCGCGCCGTGCGTTCTCCCAGGGAAGCCGCCCCTGGATCCCGGGACCCCGGCAGTGGCGGGCTGCTCAGGCTCCCGGAAGGGCGGTGTGGACAGTGACCTGCGCTCGCACACGGGCTTCTTGGCGGCGGCAGCAGCAGCCCCAGCGTCCCACGCCCGTCACTGGGCTCCGCGCTTTCAGTCGCGACTCGCGCCCGTCTGTGGAGCCCCTTTAAGCAGCGCTCTTAATCCCCTCTCCTCGCGCAGCAGGAAACCAAGAGGGAAGAACAAGTCTCTTGCCTCTTCGGCAGCTCCAGAGTTTTCCCGGACTCCCTCCCGGCTAGCTGTGGCACATTAGCCCCCTTCAGGCTGAGTTCTCGCCGCCAGCCCCAGTCCTCTCCCTGCGCTCTGACCGAAGCCCGAGCCTCAGCTTCCAGCGCCGCCCGCCCCGGCGGGCGAGCAGACAAGCCTCTCGGGCTGGTGAGTGCCGCTCGGCACCGATCCTCTGTGCGGGAATCTCTCCGCTTTGCCCTACCCAGGTATGTGGGGAGTTTCTTGCCTTTTGGGAGGTCTGGGGTCTTCTGCCAGCGTTCAGTAGGTGTTCTGTAGGAGTTGTTCCACGTGTAGCTGTATTTCTGGTGTATCCGTGAGGAGGAAGGTGATCTCCGCGTCTTACTCTTCCGCCATCCATGTGACTTCTGGGGAAAGATTATTAAACTTTGTTCAACCTCTAATGAAAAGATAATTAATACCTCTGTCAAAATACAGTTCAGAGAAGCTGAGAATGAGCAAGAAACACCCTTGATGAATTTATCCAAAGCCTGAGACTGTTTGAGAGAATGAAGATTGGGGATATTATTATACTTTACTTATGACATGGTCAGTCAGGCAAACATGAGAAAATTAATACATTGTAAAACATCTGACATATGCAACAGGAAGTCTTCTAAAGTTTATTGAAATTTATATTACTTTCAAAACATAACAAATTTAAGCAGAAAATGGAGCTTTTATACTGCCAAGGCCCCCTAGTTTGGGAATCACAAGCACCCCAACAGGGTCTTGCTGAAGTCTATTCCCGGATGCCCTTCAGCAGACATCCCCTCAGGCCTCACTGTTTGGAAGGACTTCAATGTTAAGAGGGTTGAGAACAACTTGATTCACTGAGATCAGTCAACTTTGCTCCCAGGGGCTGAGGAAGGTTCCAGCCTCCCTGAAGGATTCGACCACTTTTACAAGAGGGTGAGCAAAATAAAGGTTCCGTTAGCAAGAGAGAACTCATAGGCTGCCTGATGGGAAGGGAGCCAAAAGTACAGACCTCAATGCCAAAGTCAACAATAAATCAAAGTGGATCATAAAAAAAGTTACGAGTGGATTAAAATCTGCCCTACCTTGGATTTTCTATAACCCTGCACCTCTGGATTAAGATCTGATTTCACTTGGAGTCCAAGTCATGATGTGCTCGTACTTTATGGAGCAAATATGTCCCCCACATTCACTGAATTGTGGTGAAGCGAATCTACTTTTTCCATTGATTTATTTTATAAAACGCGTCTCCCACTCTTTCCTGTAGTCTGAACTTAGCCTAGGACAACGTGATTCAGAAACTGACTAGGTCCATACAGTACTGTGCGATACAACGACCCACCCCTCTGGAGGGCTCTGTGACAGTGGACACTATTCCTGATCTGGCCTCCTTCAGCTGATCACTTTGTCCAGACTCCACCGATCTTTGGTATCACTTGTCCTTAACTCTCATTCTCTCCTTTTGTGTGAGTATGGAAAACATCTGATAGATTTTGTCCCAGTGTCACACTGACCCTCTGTATTATACCACCTAAAGGAATAAGAAAGCATAGAATGCATAGAAACAAGAGTGATCAGAGGTTCATTCATGTCTAAATGATCTTTTGTCTGAAGGATTTCGGTCTTATAATTAATTTTGTGCTCTAATTTATCACCTTGGCAAGTTAAGAATCTGTACACCAAGTATGAATAGACCAAAGCTTACTTGTCATTTAGAGCGATACATAAAACCCGGTGAACAGCAAGCAAACAGCCTCTGCTCCCTCTTGCTCAGTGGTGAGGGGAGAAGGCTCTTCCTAGTAGGGCTTGGGGAACAACCAACCACATAGCTTTTGCACAATTAATGGGGACAGGATTAGACTGAAATGTGATGTTTTCCCTCCAAAATCCAGGAAGATTTAAAAACTCTTCCCATTATATAGTACAGAAAAGGCTGCTTTTTTTTTTTTTTTTTTTTTTTTTTTTTTTTTTTTTTTCGGTACGCGGGCCTCTCACTGTTGTGGCCTCTCCCCTTGCGGGGCACAAGCTCCGGACGTGCAGGCTCAGCGGCCATGGCTCACGGGCCCAGCCACTCTGCGGCATGTGGGATCTTCCGAGACCGGGGCACGAACCCGTGTCCCCTGCATCGGCAGGCGGACTCTCAACCACTGCGCCACCAGGGAAGCCCAAGGCTGCTTTTTTTTTAAGGAGGCAGAATACATTTGCTTTAGAATAAAGGAAATCTCCAGAATTTCAGCTTTTTAGTGGCAAATGGAAAGAATATTATCCAAATCGATAGACACTGAACATATGTTAGATTTTAAGACTTAATTCTAGTCCTGGGAACTAAGAACTCTATACAATTAACAAATCATCTGCAATTAAAGGAAGGGATATTAAGATAGGGATTCGTATCAGTGGAGGGACAGACACAAAGGCAGACCCATGGGTGGAAACACTGGGATGCTGACATAAGAAAGGAACATGGTCAGGCTTTTCCATACCCCTTCTGCAGAGTTAATAGTTGATGAGCATGGTCTAGCTACACCTTTATATTATCTGTGGTTACTTAGTAAATGGTACATAGCTCATTCTGTATATGGTTCAGGTCTTCTAGGCTACTTTTTGGGTTTTCTTTGCAAAATCTTAAGTTTAAAAAACATAACAAAATAAAACAACTCCTTCAGTGTTGCTGAAATGGGTTGACCCTAATGAATTTTCTGGATCAGCTACTTCACATTAGATGAGGTGTGTAGCGGGCCTTCTATCTGTTTCTGCTATTGGGTTACGTGCATAAATTTATAAACTGACCAAGCAGTGCAGGGGTGTCCCCAGAGGGAGGAAGATCCCCTTTAAAGAAACTTTTGAGGAAACTGCTTTTATATCAGTCAATTTTTTTTAGTTAAGAAAACTATCCTGTCTAATTTTTTTTTCCTTGAGACCCTGTATTTTAGCTCATTGCCCCAGTTTTCTTGCCAGGTAATTATAAAGCTTTTTGCAAGGTTGTTCACGGCTGTCTGACATCCCGTTTATCTCTCTCTCTCTCTATTCCCCTCTCGACCTTCCGCGATTCTACATGTTCTGATATCTTTTCTGTCTCCCACAGAGATGGACCAAGTATACATTTATCTCTCCCCTTTAAATCTGTGTCCCACGTCTCTACTGCAGATTCCAGAAAGCCCAGGCTGCCTTCTCATTGACAAAACACTTCTTCTCATGCTCAATGTTGTTATTTCCACCCAAACAAAATGAGAATGAATTTTACCACGTTGAGGAAAAGAGATATGTAAATCACGAAAATTCTTAGAGTTAGAAGGAACTTTAGAGACAAGTTATAAATGGGGAAAATAACATCTTTTTACATAGACACAAAAGGTATTTTTTTTTTAACATGAAGAGTTAACACAAAATAGCAAAGGTAAGATAAACAACCCAAGGAACAGATGGGCTAAGGGTTTGCACAGCAATTCTCAAAACATTACAGAAACCCAATAAACATATATTTAATGTTTTGAACCTCATTATCAATCAGTGGAATACAAATTAAAGAGTGGTATCATTTTAATGTATCATGGTGTCAAAGTCTGAAAAAGATTATGGCCCCTGGTGCTGGCATCAGTGTGAGGAGGTGGGCATGCATACAGTACAGCCAGGAGTCTAGATGTGTGCAGACCTTCTCTAGGGCATTTGATGGTACCTATCAAAGTGTTAAACATATTTATAGTCTTTGAAGTAAGAACACTTCCAGTGTTTTATCCTAAGGAAATAATTAGGGAATCATGCAGAATTTTTATGTGCCAGGATGTCGCATGCAGCGTTATTTGTAACCTCAAAAAAAAAAAAAAAAAAGGAATCCCTAACTATATAATGTTAAAATATTGAATAAATAATATTAAATAAATTATGGTGTATTCATGGGACAGAAGCAAATGCCAAGCAAAAAGCATTCAGTCCCACCTTTATCCCACTTCCAGGGGTACCTGCTGCCATCACGTATCCGAGTGGTTGGGGCCTCCTTAGTGTAAATATGGGTTTTTTTGTCTTTCCTCTGAAGGAGCTCAGGGCTCAGTGTTCTTTGATCCTCTAAGTCGGTTATCCATCATTTTTTTACTTTCCGGCTTGCAAAATCCAGCTGCTATCATCTTTTTTTCCATTCTTCTTTTCCCTGTGGGCCTTTTAGAAAATTCCTTTCTGTTATTTTAGTTGTGTTTTGGGAAGAAGCAGCGTTAGATGTGTATTTTTCAATCCATTATATTTAACTAGACGTTCATATCTGAAGATTTTTTGAAAAGTTTGTTGGCCGAGGCTGCTTGCAAGTCTTCAATGAGAGGGATTTTTGTGTGTGCATTTGTATGTTTAGTTGGAGCCCTCAGTGTGCCAAGCAGCATGGTGTATCATAGTGGGGAAGAGGAAAGACTCCCTCCCCATTCTGAGCGATATGTTTTTATAGCAATTCAGTGAGACATCTCTTTTGTTTACAGCTCTCTCTGTTTACTAAGGATTCCTAGATGCATCCCTGGATGCTGGGGTCTGCGAGGAAGTCCAGGTGATAGAGACCATGACTCTGGTTGATTCTACCCGGCTCCCTCTTCTCCAGGGCTGGTTTTCCTAGTTTCCCAGACATGGGTAGTCACATCTGAATCCCAAGAGGAACGCAATTTAGCCTGATGCTGGGATTCCCACTACATTTATTTTCTTAGCAGGAGACTTTCAGATCACTTAACCAACTTCTTCATTTTACAGGAAAGCAATCTGAGGTCCAGAAAGTTTAAATGACTTAATTAAGGTCACAGCCTAAGTAAGTGGTAGGATCTCATGACCGGAGCTGAAACCAAGGAAGTCTAACACAAATTCAATCTTCCTTGAGAAAATATTAAGGAAACAAAGAAAGTTATGTCACTGCATAAAATAGGAAAGGCAAGAGGAAATCTGCTTAGCTGATCCTAACTCTATAAAGGTAATGCCATGAAATTTGACCTTCACATCTTACCCACTTACTTCTATACAGCAGTGAAATCTTAAGACAAAAATAACTCACATTTACCAAAGGCTGAAACTTTCGGTCCACAGTAATACTGGAGGAATGGAGGCCTGCTAGTCCAGGGTATTTTGGGTTCCTCAAGTCCAGTCACTGCTGAGCTGTCCCCATCTCATCATCCATTCTTGTCCCTTTATGGTAGCTATTCCTTGCATTTTCCTCTCCATTTCTCATCTTCCAGTGAAGGCTCTAGTTTTCGCTTTGGAATTCACCTCTGCTTACTCTCAGCCCAAGTGGTCTTAGCTCCATTGACCACAGTGGTTGGTTAAGAGGTGGGCATCTGATCTCAACTATTACACTCAGAGGATTACTTGCCACTTCCACTAGTGAAGTAGGGCCAGGAAATGAAGAGAGAGAAACATCAAGCTGATGACTTCACTTGAGCTCTGGAGCAAGCTGCTCCTGAAGCCAGAATACTTCTGAGTTATAAAGTAACACAAGATAATAAACTTAAACCCTCCCATTTAAAACAAATCCAATTTCAGTGGGTGAGAAAGGTTTTTGTCACTTGCAAACAAAGAAAAATCCTAACTGTTAAACTATAGGAACAAACACATGCATATACACTTGTTTCTTTTTTTTTTTATATTGCTTCAAGGTTTGTTTTTTTTTAACGTCTTTATTATAGTAAAGTATAATTGCATTACAGTCGTGTGTTAGTTCCTGCTTTATATAATAAAGTGAATCAGCTATACATATACATACATCCCCATATCCCCTACCTCTTGTGTCTCCCTCCCACCCTCCCTATCCCACCCCTCTAGGTGGTCACAAAGCACCGAGCTGATCTCCCTGTTCTATGCGTTTGCTTCCCACTAGCTATCTGTTTTACATTTGGTAGTGTATATATGTCCATGCCACTCTCTCACTTCGTCCCAGCTTACCCTTCCCCCTCCCCATGTCCTCAAGTCCATTCTCTATGTCTACGTCTTTATTCCTGTCCTGCCCCTAGGTTCTTCAGAACCTTTTTTTTTTTTAGATTCCATATATATGTTTTAGCATATGGTATTTGTTTCTCTCTTTCTGACTTACTTCACTCTGTATGACAGACTCTAGGTCCATCTACCTCACTACAAATAACTCAATTTCATTTCTTTTTATGGCTGAGTAATATTCCATTGTATATATGTGCCACATCTTCTTTATCCATTCATCTGCCGATGGACACTTAGGTTGCTTCCATGACCTGGCTATTGTAAATAGAGCTGCAATGAACATTGTGGTACATGATTCTTTTTGAATTATGGTTCCCTCAGGGTATATGCCCAGTAGTGGGATTGCTGGGTCATATGGTAGTTCTATTTTTAGTTTTTTGAGGAGCCTCCATACTGTTATCCATAGTGGCTGCACCAATTTACATTCCCACCAATGGTACAAGAGGGTTCCCTTTTCTCCACACCCTCTCCAGAATTTATTTATTTATTTAAATTTATTTATTTATTTGTTTGTTTGTTTATTTTTCACTGAGTGGGGTCTTTGTTGCTGCGTGCGGGCTTTCTCTAGTTGCAGCGAGTGGAGGCTACTCTACATTGTGGTGCGCAGGCTTCTTATTGCGGTGGCTTCTCTTGTTGCAGAGCACGGGCTCTACGCATGTGAGCTCAGTAGTTGTGGCACATGGGTTCAGTAGTTGTGGCTCACGGGCTCTAGAGCGAGGCTCAGTAGTTGTGGTGCATGGGCTTAGTTGCTCCGCGGCATGTGGGATCTTCCTGGACCAGGGCTCAAACCTGTGTCCCCTGTGTTGGCAGGTGATTTATAACCACTGTGCCACCAGGGAGCCCTCCAGCATTTATTGTTTGTAGATATTTTGATGATGGCCATTCTGACTGGTGTGAGATGATACTTCATTGTAGTTTTGATTTGCATTTCTCTAATAATTAGTGATGTTGAGCATCCTTTCATGTGTTTGTTGGCAATCTGTATATCTTCTTTGGAGAAATGTCTATTTAGGGCTTCTGCCCATTTTTGGATTGGGTTGTTTGTTTTTTGGATATTGAGCTGAATGAGCTGCTACTATATTTTGGAGATTAATCCTTTGTCAGTTGCTTCATTTGCAAATATTTTCTCCCATCCTGAGGGTTGTCTTTTTGTCTTGTTTATGTTTTCCTTTGCTGTGCAAAAGCTTTTAAGTTTCATTAGGTCCCATTTGTTTATTTTTGTTTTTATTTCCATTTCTCTAGGACATGGGTCAAAAAGGATCTTGCTGTGATTTATGTCATAGAGTGTTCTGCCTATGTTTTCCTCTAGGGGTTCTATAGTGTCTGGCCTTACATTTAGGTCTTTAATCCATTTTGAGTTTATTTTGTGTATGGTGTTAGGGAGTGTTCTAATTTCATTCTTTTACATGTAGCTGTCCAGTTTTCCCACTTATTGAAGAGGTTGTCTTTTCTCCATTGCACACTCTTGCCTCCTTCATCAAAAATAAGGTTACCATATGTGCATGGGTTTATTTCTGGGCTTCCTATCCTGTTCTATTGATTTATATTTCTGTTTTTGTGCCAGTACCATACTATCTTAATTACTGTAGCTTTGTAGTATAGTCTAAAGTCCAGGAGCCTGATTCCTCAATCTCCATTTTTCTTTCTCAAGATTGCTTTGGCTATTCGGGGTCTTTTGTGTTTCCATACAATTGTGAAATTTTTTGTTCCAGTTCTGTGAAAAATGCCATTGGTAGTTTGATAGGGATTGCATTAAATCTTTAGATTGTTTTGGGTAGTATAGTCATTTTCACAATGTTGATTCTTCCAATCCAAGAACATGGTATATCTCTCCCTCTGTTTGTATCATCTTTAATTTCTTTCATCAGTGTCTTATAGTTTTCTGCATAAAGGTCTTTTGTCTCCTTAGGTAGGCTTATTCCTAGGTATTTTATTCTTTTTGTTGCAATGGTAAATGGGAGTGTTTCCTTAATTTCTCTTTCAGATTTTTCATCATTAGTGTATAGGAAATCAAGATATTTCTGTGCATTAATTTTGTATACTGCTACTTTACCCAATTCATTGATTAGTTCTAGTAGTTTTCTGGTGGCATCTTTAGGATCCTCTATGTATAGTATCATGTCATCTGAAAATAGTGACAGTTTTACTTCTTCTTTTCCAATTTGGATTCCTTTTATTTCTTTTTCTTCTCTGATTGCTGTGGCTAAAACTTCCAAAACTATGTTGAATAATAGCAGTGAGACTCGACAACCTTTTCTTGTTCCTGATCTTAGAGGAAATGGTTTCAGTTTTTCACAATTGAGAACGATGTTGGCTGTGGGTTTGTCATACATGGGCTTTTATATGTTGAGGTAAGTTCCCTCTATGCCTACTTTCTGGAGGGTTTTATCATAAATGGGTGTTGAATTTTTTCAAAAGCTTTTCCTGCATCTATTGAGATGATCATATGATTTTTCTCCTTCAGTTTGTTAATATGGTTTATCACATTGATTGATTTGCATATATTGAAGAATCCTTGCATCCCTGGGATAAACCCCACTTGATCATGGTGTATGATCTTTTTAATGTGTTGTTGGATTCTGTTTGCTAGTATTTTGTTGAGGATTTTTGCATCTATATTCATCAGTGATATTGGTCTGTAATTTTCTTTTTTTTGTAGTGTCTTTGTCTGGTTTTGGTATCAGGGTGATGGTGACCTCATAGAATGAGTTTGGGAGTGTTCCTCCCTCTGCTATATTTTGGAAGAGCTTGAGAAGGCTAGGTGGTAGTTTGTCTCTACATGTTTGATAGAATTCGGCTGTGAAACCATCTGGTCCTGAGCTTTTGTTTGTTGGAAGATTTTTAATCACAGCCTCAATTTCAGTGCTTTTGATTGATGTGTTTATATTTTTTATTTCTTCCTGGTTCAGTCTTGGAATGTGCTTTTCTAAGAATTTGTCCATTTCTTCCAGGTTGTCCATTTTATTGGCATATAGTTGCTTGTAGTAATCTCTCATGAAGCTTGTATTTCTGCAGTGTCAGTTGTTACTTCTCCTTTTTCATTTCTAATTCTATTGATTTGAGTCTTCTCCCTTTTTTTTCTTGATGAGTCTGGCTAATGGTTTATCAATTTTGTTTATCTTCTCAAAGAACCAGCTTTCAGTTTTATTGATCTTTACTATTGTTTCCTTCATTTCTTTTTCATTTATTTTTGATCGGATCTTTATGATTTCTTTCTTTCTGCTAACTTTGGGGTTTTTCTATTCTTTCTCTAATTGCTTTAGGTGTAAGTTTAGGTTGTTTATTTGCGATGTTTCTTGTTTCTTTAGGTAGGATTGTGTTGCTATAAACTTCACTATTAGAACTGCTTTTGCTGCATCCCATAGAATTGGGGTTGTCGTGTTTTCATTGTCATGTGCTTCTAGGTATTTTTTGATTTCCTCTTTGATTTCTTCAGTGACCTCTTGGTTATTAAGTAGTGTATTGTTTAGCCTCCATGCGTTTGTATTTTTTACATTTTTCCCCCTGTAATTGATATCTAGTTTCATAGTGTTGTGGTCAGAAAAGATACTTGATATGATTTCAATTTTCCTAAATTTACCAAGGCTTGACTTGGGACCCAAGATATGATCTATCCTGGAGAATGTTCCATGAGCACTTGAGAAGAAAGTGTATTCTGTTGTTTCTGGATGGAATGTCTAAAAGTCCATCTTGTTTAATGTATCATTTAAAGCTTGTATTTCCTTATTTATTTTCATTTTGGATGATCTGTCCATTGGTGAAAGTGGGGTGTTAAAGTCCCTACTATGATTGTGTTACTGTTGATTTCCCCTTTTATGGCTGTTAGCATTTGCCTTATGTATTGAGATGCTCCTATGTTGGGTGCATAAATATTTACAATTGGTATATCTTCTTCTTGGATTGATCCCTTGATCATTATGTAGTGTCCTTCTTTGTCTCTTGTAACAGTCTTTATTTTAAAGTCTATTTTGTCTGATATGAGAATTGCTACTCCAGCTTTCTTTTGCTTTCCATTTGCATGGAATATCTTTTTCTATCCCCCCACTTTCAGTCTGTATGTGTCTCTAGGTTTGAAGTGGGTCTCTTGTAGACAGCATATATATGGGTCTTGTTTTCGTATCCATTCAGCCAGTCTATGTCTTTTGGCTGGAGCATTTAATACATTTACATTTAAGGTAGTTATCAATATGTATGTTCCTATTACCATTTTTTCAGGGTGATATTGTAGGTCTTTTCCTTCTCTTGTGTTTCCTGCCTAGAGAAGTTCCTTTAGCATTTGTTGTAAAGCTGGTTTGGTGGTGCTGAATTCTCTTAGCTTTTGCTTGTCCGTAAAGGTTTAATTTCTCTGTCAAATCTGAATGAGATCCTTGCTGGGTAGAGTAATCCTGGTTGTAGGTTTTTCCCTTTCATCGCTTTAATTATGTCCTGCCACTCCCTTCTGGCTTGCAGAGTTTCTACTGAAAGATCAGCTGTTTAACCTTATGGAGATTCCCTTGTATGTTATTTGTTGTTTTTCCTTTGCTGCTTTTAATATTTTTTCTTTGTATTTAATTTTTGGTAGTTTGATTAATATGTGTCTTGGCATGTTTCTCTTTGGATTTATCCTGTATGGGACTCTCTGTGCTTCCTGGAATTGATTGACTGTTTCCTTTCCCATTTTAGGGAAGTTTTCAACTATAATGTCTTCAAATATTTTCTCAGTCCCTTTCTTTTTCTCTTCTTCTTCTGGGACGCCTATAATTTGAATGTTGGTGTGTTTAATGTTGTCCCAGAGGTCTCTGAGGCTGTTGTCAATTCTTTTCATTCTCTTTTCTTTATTCTGCTCTGTGGTAGTTATTTCCACTATTTTACCTTCCAGTTCACTTATCCATTCTTCTGCCTCAGTTATTCTGCTATTGATTCCTTCTAGAGAATTTTTAATTTCATTTATTGTGTTATTCATCATTGTTCGTTTGCTCTTTAATTCTTCTAGGTCCTCATTAAACTTTTCTTGTATTTTCTCCACTTTATTTCCAAGATTTTGGATCATCTTTACTATCATTATTCTGAATTATTTTTCAGGTAGACTGCCTATTTCCTCTTCATTTGTTTGGTGTGGTGGGTTTTTGCCTTGCTCCTTCATCTGCTATGTGTTTCTCTGTCTTCTCATTTTGCTTAACTTACTGTGTTTGGGGTCTCATTTTCACAGGCTGCAAGTTTGTAGTTCCCACTGTTTTTGGTGTCTGCCCCCAGTGGCTATGGTTAGTTCAGTGGGTTGTGTAGGCTTCTGGTGGAGGGGACTAGTGCCTGTGTTCTGGTGGATGAGGCTGGATCTTGTTTTTCTGGTGGGCAGGACCACGTCTGGTGGTGTGTTTTGGGGTGTCGGTGACCTTATTATGATCTTAGGCAGCCTCTCTGCTAATGGGTGGGGTTGTGTTCCTGTCTTGCTAGTTGTTTGTCATAGGGTGTCCAGCACTGTAGCTTGCTGGTTGTTGAGTGGAGCTGGGTCTTAGTGATAAGACGGAGATCTCTGGGAAAGCTTTCACCAGGTGATAGTATATGGAGCTGGGAGGTCTCTGGTGGACCAGTGTCCTGAACTCGGCTCTCCTACCTCAGAGGCACAGGCCTGACACCTGGCCAAATTACCAAGACCCTGTCAGCCACATGGCTTAGAAGAAAAGGGAGAAAGAAAGAAAGAAAGAAAGAAAGAAAGAAAGAAAGAAAGAAAAAGAGAGAAAGAAGGAAAAAATAAAATAAAGTTATTAAAAAAAATAAAAAAAATTTTAAAAATATGAAAAGTTAGAAAGTAATTTGAAAAAAGAAAAAAGAAAGAAGGAAAGAAGAGAGCAACCAAACCAAAAAACAAATCCACCAATGATAACAAGCCTAAAAACTATACTAAAAACAAATAAACAGACAAAAAAAAAAAAACCCAAAAAATGGACAGAGAGAACCCTAGGACAAATGGTAAAAGCAAATCTATACAGACAAAATCACACAAAGAAGCATACACATACACACTCACAAAAAGAGAAAAAGGAAAAATACATATATATCTGTATATATATGTATATAAAAAGGAAGAGAGCAACCAAATCAATAAACAAATCTACCAGTGATAATAAGCTCTAAGTATCAAACTAAGATAAACATAAAACCAGAAACAATTTAGATGCAGAAAGCAAACCCCAAGTCTACAGTTGCTCCCAAAGTCCACCGCTTCAATTCTGGGATGATTCGTTGTCTATTCAGGTATTCCACAGATGCAGGGTACATCAAGTTGACTGTGGAGATTGAATCCGCTGCTCCTGAGGCTGCACAGAGAGATTTCCCTATCTGTTCTTTGTTTGCACAGCTCCTGGGGTTCAGCTTTGGATGTGGCCCCGCCTCTCTATGTAGGTCGCCTGAGGGCATCTGTTCCACACTTTCTGTACACCAGAAACTAACACAACATTACAAAACAACTATACTTCATTTTGAAAAAAAGATGCAATTTTTCTTTTTTTTTTTTTTGTCTGAGGGATTAGTTCCCAGACCAGGTATCAAACCAGGGCCCCCTGCAGTGGAAGCATCAAGCCCCAACCACTGGACTGCTAGGGAAGTCCCAAAGATGCAGTTCTTTAATGGTTGTCCTGCCAACCAGGTACAGAATGAAGACAAATCCCTGGTGTGTCTTTGGAACCTGTGTAGTGACAGACAACACATGACATGAACAAGACCCATGAGGAGCTTAGGTCCCTGCATTTATTCACAGTTTTCTTGTCTAAAACCATTCTTATCCAAGCGTTGTTAGAAACATTACCAAGGACTGTTTGACAACTTTTATAGAAACATGGTTAACAGAAGTGAACTGGGTAAGCCTTTTCTCCCCAGGGTGGAACTTAGGCAAAGAACTTATATTTCCTCACAGCTGTGAAAGTTTTAAAGTCTTGACGTTGGTACAGAATTAATGCCTATGGCAATGTGTCTCAGAGTGTCGTTCCCCAACCGGTAGCATCAACATAATCTGGGAGCTTGTGAGAAATGCAGATTCCTGGTCTCCACCCCAGACCTGCTGATTATGGCTCTGCGGGGATGAGGCCAGCAGCTTCTGTTTGCATGAGCTCCCAAGGGATGCTGACGCAGCCAAAGTTTGAGGACCACTGTCCTCAGAGCCTGCCGCTGGCTCCTCCTCCAGGAAGCGCCTGAGATTTAGAACAGAGTCTTTCTGAGAGAATGGTCTGTGCTGTCAGGTGAGTGCAGGTAAGTCAGCCAAAGCCCTCTGCAGGCAAGTCCCCTGATATCTTGGATTCAGCAAAGTTGAAGTCAGCAAAGTTCCAGATTTTCTGGAATGGACGGGAGCCTTGTTCATGATCAGAGCTTTAGGAGTTCAAGTGAGTGACTCAACATTCTTCCCAACATTTTCTAGAAAAAAAAGAAAAGGCCAAACATCTATAAAGTTCAAGGAAGACTGAATCTAGTTATTTTCTTCAGCTCATCACTTAGTTACTGACATTGATGATGGGTAGTTACCTACAGCTCTGCGTAGTTATCACTCCTGAGCACGATGGCTGCGGTGGGCAGAGATGGCCTGTGGCTTTCAGTGGCACCTGTGACCTGCGAGTGCTCAGACGTTTAGAGAACTCAGCACTGGGGCTCCTGTCTTTCCTCAGCTCAGCACCGTTCCCAGAGAGCAAGCTGACACTCTGGGTGGGTCCTGGTTTTGTGTCACAGGGGTTGAGGGGGGATGTCAACAAATAGAGTCTCCAGTCATGTTTCCCTAGTTGTGAACCTTGGACCACTGGAACCCTCCAGGGTGTTTGTTAACATGCAGATCCCCAGACCCTGCCCTAAAAATGCTCGGTCAGAACCTCCAGGGCTGAGTCCTGGGATTCTCCAATTAGTTAGCCTCCCACGTTTCTCTGAGACGCAGTTGTTTGGCAACCATTGACCTACGCCATCTGACTTTGCTTCTCTTTTAGATTTTGATTAGACTACACAATCTGTTGTTACCAGCTGGAATTTGGGTCTATAGAGAGGATATAAATTTGGAAATGAGATTAATCTGGCTTCAAATCCCAGATCCAGCAGTGATCCAAGGTAAGACTCCTGGCAAGTGGATGAACTTGTTTGAACCTCAGTTTTCTCATCTGTAAAATGTGATGATTATAATATCCGTATGGCAGAAACACTGGAAAGGGTAAATGAGAAACTGTAAGCTAAGTTATTAATACATGCTATACATATAAATATATGTATGTATTTAATACAGAGGTGTTATTTAATAACATTTTCTAAAGAATTCATCCATTTTCTAGCCTTAGAAGATGATTTTTAAAAATCTCCTTCCAAAATACTGTTCTCCAAATGGAGGTGGGAGTGGAAGGAAGGAAGGGAGGGAGGGAGGGAGGGAGGGACGGAACTAATAATAGGAAAGATCTGATCTAATGATTCCAACCCTCCCTGTGCGGGGGGTGTTTTTATCATCTAGAACTCACAGATGAGGCTGCTAAGAATCAGAGAAAAAGAGAAACAAATTCCTCAGCTTCCAAACCTCAGGCTCTTTCCGATTCCTCAAGGGGTAATCCCAGCTTTGATTAAATCCCTGCTACCATGTAGCCCCATGGCGATTTGACATCACTGTATGCGATCTATACATGTCCCCACAGGGAATTTGCCTCAAGGTCTAAGCAGACGTGACCCAGAGTTGAAAGGCCATCAAGTGTCAGGTTCCTTGAACCAGCCTTTCCTCAGGGTTTTTTTGCTGAAGGGATGACTCAGTCCTTCACCACCTCTGGCCAAATAAACCATGTTCCAATTACCACGCTACCAGCGTGTTGTCTGAAAAAAAGAGACCTAAAGAACCTGTCTGCCCTTTGTGGCGACAGAAATCCTGGTGCAGCTTTTAATGGCCTCAGTCATCCTATAGGGGGTTATGGTGACTTCAACTTTGTTTTGAATGTCAAACTTGATCCCAGGCTTAGATAGAGCACCAGAACAAGCCCATGAAAACTTGACCCTATGTGCGTTCTAAGAACAGGAATTGGTATCATTTCGGGGCCTGAGAGCTGAGGACCAAATCACATGCCCGGGTCTTTGATGATGTCACAAGCACTGAATACCAAGAACAGTCCTGGGAAAGATCGCAATCCTTGTTCGGAATGTCGAAAGTCCATTTAAGGCAAAATCTGCCGACCACTTCCCATGCTCTATTCTGTAAAGAAACCTTTCACAGACTATGGAGGGTTTAGGAATTGAAAACGGACACACTCAGTGTGAACCAGGATTCTAGATCCTTTTTGACTTGTCAGAGAAGCAATGGAAAGTAACCAATCCCCAGATAATCTAATATGGCAACAACATTAGCTGTGTCTTTTCCTTTCCTGCAGTGTCAAAGCTCAGAAGACAAGCTTCTCTTTTCCCCGTGGAAAAGTCAAATAATTAAAAAATTCCCAAAGATATCGGTTTCTTCGTACACAAGGACCTTCCACACTATGGGCTGGCCTTTTCAAAGGGATAATATTTCATGTGTAGGTGTGGTCATCATTATGTCGGGATGTGTGCATAATCGCCCCAAAGGTAACCATTTCCACGGAATAAATGGACTAATAGCAAAGAAAGAAGACTCCCTAAAAATATAATTTTTATTGGCGCTTTCCTTCACTCACCGCCTTCATAGACAAATATCTGCTCATCTCACAGCACAGCTCTGGGTGGAAATCCCTGCTTGTTGGATTCGGCTCCGTGGTCTTATCTGTAATCTGAGGACACCCCTCCCTAACTCAGCTGGTCTATCAGATGGAGTCCCATTCAGGAAAACAGCTCCTGGAGGACTCCGTTCTGGCTTCCTTCTCAGAGCCACGGGGAGCTGGGCGACGCCGGCTCCCACGGCCCCTCCACTGGCGGAAAACCCTTGACAAATCACTTCTAAGCGCAGAAGGAGCGTCTCCATGATTTAGGGCACTTTCCAGAGTCCCTAAAACCTGCCCAGAGTGACAGAAATGTATGGGCGGTGAAGACGCTGCTGAGAATTATTGAGCGTGAGGTAAAGGAGGGACCTTTGCCATGTGAACGTCCATCATGAAAGCTCATGGGATGATTTATGTTTTCCAGAAACGGCTTTTTGGAAAGACCTGAGGCTCAGCAGTCCCGGGTCCTAACTGACATTTGTCTTGCATTATAAAATGTCATCTCAGAGAAACACCATTTCATGACTTCACAGAGAAATAGTGTGTATTTAAAAGTTCTGTGTGTGTGTGTGTAAAAAGTTGAAAACATAGCCAAATGCTCGCTGGATTAAGGGGACGCTCTCGGAAGCCAACTGTTTGAGATATGCATCGGGCTCGGGCTTGGTTGAAAAGGGGAGTTTTGCTGAGTCTCTTGTAGATTTCTGCTAGAATGCTCCCCCCGCCCCCGCATACATTTCCTGCTTGTGGAATCTTAACTAGTCCTCTCTCAATTCTATATTTTTTTCTTCGCGGCAGATCAGAGCCTGCATTTATTTTATTTATCCCTTAATTGTTTCTCACTCTAGAATGCAAGCAAGCCCTCTGAAAACAGGAACTGCAGACAGTCTTGTTCAGTTTTCTTCCCAGAACCAAGCAGAATTGCTGCTGCGTACGTTGTAGGTGCTTGATAAATATTTGTTGAGTTAGTGGTCAAAATTAGGCTGAATCTTTGGGGCAAGACTTTATCATAGCGTGTCTTGAAAACTGAAAATGAAAAGATATTAAGCTAACTTCTACATTGAAGACTAGATCAACTCAGCAATGAAGGGTAAACTTAAGTATAACACATTTATTTAAATTTGATTATTTGGAAAATAGGGCTAGACTTGGAAGGGAAATCTTCATAGTATCCTTTGCGATGGAAGTACAGCATTGCGGAAAGATCACGGGAGTATGTGGAAGATGTTGACTGAATCCATGCTACATGGAGCCTGCACACATTGGGGGGCCAATCAGAAAGGGGGGTGCAGCATGACGGTCCCTCCAAATAAGAGATGGGGTTTCTGTTGCTCTAATTTGAAAAGATACATGCACTCCAATGTTCATAGCTGCACTATTCACAGCAGCCAAGACATGGAAACAACCTAAGCGTCCACTGACAGAGGAATGGATAAAGAAGATGTGGCACATATATACACAGTGGAATACTACTCAGCCATGAAAAAGAATGAAATTCTGCCATTTGCACTAACATGAATGGACCTGGATGTTATTTTGCTTAGTGAAATAAGTCATACAGAGAAAGACAAATACTGTATGTTATGACTTATATGTAGAATCTAAAAAATAGTACAGTTGAACTTATTTACAAAACAGAAACAAACTCACAGACATAGAAAACAAATTTATGGTTGTCAAAGGGGAAAGGAGCTGGGGGGAGGGATAAATTAGGAGTATGGGATTAACACATGTACACTACCATACGTAAAAAAAGAGAAACAACAAGTATTTATTGTGTAGCATAGGGAACTATATTCAATATCTTGTAATAACCTATAATGGGAAAGAATCTGAAAAAAAGACAGATATATACATATATATACGTATAACAGAATCACTTTGCTGTACACCAAAAACGAACACATTATAAATCAACTATACTTCAATTAAAAAAAGAAGGGTGGAGTTTCTGTTAACAATAGCAGTTCAGAGCACAAGGAAACCATACCTTACCTCCTAGGGTCTCTCTCCTAGAATACACATGACCCAGGGACAACCAAGCAAATCCCAACATGGGACTGAGGAACAACAATTTTTTATCAAACCCATAGTGTGTGCCAGGCATTGTGTACCCATATCATAATTAATCTTCACCATCATGCATAGAAGTTTTCTCAAGGGAAAAACTGAAGATCAGTGCCATCTACTAAAGGTCTCTTGGGATTAAGTGAAGATTCTCTGATTCCAGACCTTTGATTTGACATTGGGACAAAGGCATCAAGAGTGACCTTCTTTCCTGGGTGTTAGAGGGAGTGGGGGGATCCATATGATTACCAAGGAATTGACTATCTCCATAGAATGTCTCTGATGATTGTTCTGGCTTGGATTTGAATTTCTGAAGTTCTACTAGGATCTGGATGGCCTGTGTTTTCTTTCTAGGGCTACTTCTTACTGGTGCCACCTCCAAAAATAAGTTTGAAGTTGAGCATTCGGAGCGTTGCAGAGCTAGTTTCTCTTTATTTTCCAATCTGTAAAATGGACACAGTTTTACCTAGTTCATGGCACGTTTATGAGGCTCAAATTAAGATGGTAGGAGCAAAGGTACTTTGAAAAGCATTGTGTCTTACCCAGTGGAGGATTATTTTTTTTTTCCATCTAAATAATTTTCTGAGTTAAGTGAAGACAAAAATAATTAAATTTCCATCCACTATCCTTACAGGAGATCAAAGGTTGGCTTCTACAGTTTTAAATGTGAAAAAAAGCCATTTTCTCACCTTTTTTGACTTGCATTTTCTGATTGTCTACTGAACACATGCCAGCAATTTCTTCACATTAGAGCTGGCTTTTTTTTTTTTTTTTTCCTTTCTGGTGGCCTCTCATAGCTAATTGTGTTTGAGAGTGAAACTCAGATGTTTACAAATGCTCATTGGTCCGGACTCATTACCGGACCCTTCTTATTCTGTTGTATCCTGGAGAAGAGCTATAAGCACGTCATTTCCACCCCCAGCCCCTTCGCTTTTAAACAACTTTTGACAAAGACCAAGCCACAAATACCAGTCATAGATCATCAAAAGCCAGCCCCAATTTGGCTAATGGTGCTCACTTTGTTTTTAGATTCTCTTAATACTTTAAGCACTTAACTGGAGCCTGTGTTCATCTGAGCTCTAGCCTGTGGTTTCCAGGCAGGAGCAACCCACCTGACGTTTAGTGCCCCTGTCTGAGAGTTGATAAGGGCGTCTGGAGTCTCTAAACTCTTTTAAGTGCTAAATGTGGAGCTGGAATCGGGTGCCTCCAGCTGAACAATGTGTGTTGTTTTAAAATGATTACTTAATATGAAGAGGTTTCCAAGTGCACTAATGCTTGGGGTATTTAAACAGGGTAATGGGGTATCTGTAAAGTGCCTTTTTAGCTAGCAGCTCAATAATCTCCCTCTTGTTCAAATATTATTTACACCACAGTTCATCTGATATCCTGTGAAAGTTAAACAAGCCATTCAGGAAAATGGGATTGAGTTGTGACAGGCTGAATAGAAGCTCTAGGAGTACATGTCTTCATATAGGGTAAGATAGACTCTCGCATCCCTTTGTCCATCCTGCTTGGGAGACGGTGAGGAATTTTACCTGCAGATGAGCAGGAAAATGAGGCACATCCAATTGCATCTATTAGGCCAGACTCTGGATATATTAAGAGCAATTTCTGCATAAAATTCATTTCTTTTTTTCTCTACCTAATGCTCTGGAAATAAGCTACAGGCATGATCACCTATGCATGAATGGTCCATTGCCCTCCCCCGCAAAAAAATGGTGTGTAGAGAGAATCACAGGATCACTTCTGCTCCTGGCATCTGGGAGAGGTTCAGAGAAGAGCTGCAGCCCTGGGGGCCCGACTTGCCCAGGCCTGTAGCCACCATTGTGTGATATTGGTGGACAGTCACCGTATCACCACCCTGCTGCTACGGGGGGCACCTTGTATATCTGTAAGTGGTGACATCAACACCCCACCCCAAAAGTGCATGTTCTTTCCTACTTTTCCCCGTAAACTTTATTCATTCTTGATCACTAAGCAACTCCCCCCCCTTTTTTTTTCCTTTTTTTACTCCTTGACTTTTTCTCTAATTAGGGGAGAAAGAGGTCTGTGAAAATAAGAGCAGGATGTCAGGATCTAAGGCCTATCATAATATAGTCCAGGAGACGCTTCAATTCTGAACTTAAAAGTAAATTTCCCATCATACATGCACAAATATAGATGTTTGTTTGAGAAGAGAAACTGAGCATTTCGTGATACTCGTTCTCTGGCTGTGAATTCCCAACATGTAAGATGTGAGTAAAAAAAAAGTGAAAGATCTCTTCCGTCTTCTGCGTGTTTGGGGAAGTCTGCATAGCTGAGGTTCTGTTGGCAAAGCCTCTGGTGCTGAAGGGGTGTGGCGGTGGGGAGGAGAAAGAGCTGTGAACCAGAAGACAGGCAGTTGGCCTCAGGCCGGGGGTTCCCCAAAGCTTGGCCTGTGACCTTGAACAAATCTCAGGGTGTTTGTTTTTGTATCTGTCAAATAAGGCTGATTGGATTATATAAATGCCCTCCACCCAGATGCTCAGCATCACTGAGAGAGCAAAAGGGGATAAAAAAGCACTTTCCTTCAAGAGTCAAGACGCAGGGCTGTTTTTAATCACCCTTCTTGTTGAATATGCCCCAGCACCCTGGGTGGGGGAGGCGGAGCTGTGGCCAACCACTCCCACACTGGGCACGGCAAGCTGTGAAGATGGGGAACTCCTAGGCATACACAGGAGCCCTCTCTTCCTGGGACCCATGGTCCACGGTGAATATTACTATTACCAATAACCACCATCTCAGGAGGATTCCCCTTTGGCGTTGGAGAACTTTCATACGTGACATGTCATCTGAGTCCCAAATCTTGGCCAAAGCAAGCAAACTACCTGCACCGGGTCCTCAGGTCAGGTAAGCCCAGTGTTCCTGGGGGTAAAGGGTGTGAGCGCAGACACCTGGGCTGTCAACCTGAGTCCCTCCTTTCACCCCCGTTACCGGACATGAAGCTGCAAGTGACATGGAGTCCACAGCCCATCCTCCAGCTCCTGAGGACTCAGGGTCACCCCCAGGCCCGGCAAGGTGATGGGACACACCCAAGGCTCTGGGGGGTCCGAGTGCTGGCTTTGTGGCCAAGACCAGGGCCTGGGGATCCCGCTTCCAGGCTTCTGCTCTGTCCAGCCCAACACATAGCATCATCGGAGCCACTGCCGCGAGGGCGTGAAGTCCCCACGGCCTGGATTTCATCATCCATGGCGTGGATTTCATTGGGAACCTAGTGTCAACACTGAACTGGTAATGGGAGGAAAGCAGTGTCCTCTCAGGAAAGGGGGCAATTTTCTTCTCCTTGGCACCCAGGAGAGGCCACAGTGATGGCTGGCAGCCTTTGAAAGTCCTTCCCAGCTGCTGGCACAAGAATCTTCCCGGCCTATACGGATGCTGGGGGCCGGGGAGCAATTGTGAAAACAGTTTCAAGTATCCTGAGGGCACCAGACCTGCTTCTAGATCGTAGATCAGGTCGGAGCAGAGTTTAGGCATCGTCTTCTCGTGCTGGGAGCTGCGGCCGCTGAATCTCAGGGGTCCAGGTGCCTGGCGCCAGCCCAAGATGCACAGACGCGCCACGACTGCAGTTTCCCAGGCTGTCTGTCTCCACCTGCGCCCACACCAGTGCCCACGGCAGGAGGCTGCAGGCCAGGTAGGACCCTGGGCTGCTCCCCTCAGCTGCTCCTGGCCCCTGGCCATGGCTGTCCAGGCAATATGTCTTCAGTCTGCTGCCTGGGCCCCAACTCCTCATCAGGGAGCTGCTACTCAAGTCCCAGGCCAGTCCTGCCCGGCCCAGCCCAGCCCAGCTGTGTCCAGCCCAGCCCAGGGGCCTGGGAATGTAGATGGTGCCTGGGCCAGGATCGCCACTGCAAGGGCCGGGTCCCTCCCTGCTTAAGGCCACATGAGACTGCAGCGTGGCCCTGTTCAATTTGCTGAAGCACATTTCTATGTAAAACTTTCACATAAGGGCAATGTTTAGCATTCAGATACAAGAAAGTGCTCTATGAATACGACTAAAAATTCTAGCCCCATTAATTCTTTGCCCTGACGATTCTGCTTGGCCCTGAAAGTTGTTCTGCCCCCATTTGGGCAAAGCAGCTCTGCCTCGAAGCTGGAACCACCCCACTCTCTATCCATCCTATCTCCTTGCTGTCGGCCTGCGCACCACGGGGGCACAAGGTCTCTCTCATAATTTTCTCCAGTGGCCCAGGGCTGCCAGGAAGAAAGATTATAGCCTTCCCTTCACTAAATCCAAGAGTCTGCTCCAATGACCTTTGCTTGGAGAGTACATTTCTCACCACTGCAGCAAAAAAAATCCAGCCAAGGGCTTTGATCCTGAAAAGCATGAACAGAAAACAACACACAAAACAAACAAACAAGTCAGCCCAGCCCAGGCTGGGTAAAGGGAGTTTCTTTTCATGTGGTTTCCTTTGCGCCTGCATGCTGTGACAGGTTCAGGATGGCAGGACGCTGAGATTGGATGTTTGCAGAGAGTCACGCTGGCCACCCAGCACAGGGCTGGCTTCAGAGTCCAGGGCGGGGCCCCCGGCGTCGCCTGGCCGCCCACCTCCCCACCCCAGCTGCTGGGCTGCAGCTCCCATCTCTCTGAGCTCATCACGGCAGGATGGTTCCTGCAGCACCTCCAAAGGACTGTCCCAGGTCAGAGCTAAGATGAGGGTGGGTCAGGTGTGTGCCAGCAGGACAGAGCCCTGGGGGTGCACACGGGGGTCCCCTGTTGGTCCTGCGGGTCCCTAGGATGTTTTCTGCTCCAGCCCCTGCTCCCTCTGGGACCATTCCCTGCAGTGACTGGGCCAGGTTGATCCAGGGTGACCAAGAGCCTGAGTGAGGAAAGGTCAGTGTCCCACCAAGCTTTGCCATCCTCAAATTGAGGGAGGTTTCCAACTCATGACCGACTTCTATGACAAGTGTGGGGGGCAGGGTATATGTGCAAAAATTTCACTAAGACATTGGACACAAGCCACACTGCTTGGATTCACAGGATAGAGTGTGACGTCCCAAAGGGGAGAGAGGCATTTGTACCTCATAGTAGCCCTGTCTGTGTTGTTAGCAGATGTGGGTGCGGGGTGTAAAATACCCCATAGGATAAATGTCCACTGCAGGCCAGAAGGGGTGCCCACAGGAGCTTTGCTTCCCCAAAAGGAACCTCCTAGAGGCTCTCAAATATCTGGGGGGACGCTTCAGATGGAGAAGGTTCTCAGGTGGAGACATGAGTCCACGAGATGTGGGTCATTACAGGTGATATTTGTCCACGTGAATCCACAGTCTTGGAACATGGAGAAACGCTGGTTACAAAAATTTTATCCAAGCTGATGGCCCTGCCAGTCGGCGGTGAGGATCCATGATCCAACCTGGACCAATGGGTTGGTCATTTACACTCAGCCCCATAGCACAGGCTTGCAGTGAAAGGACATTCAAACTGGACTCTACTGCCACAGAGGCCCTTGACTGCGGAGTTGATGCCAAGCATCCCCACATCCTAAGAGACTGTAAGCTGCATGAGGGAAAAGCAAACACCAGCCTAGGAAAGGCAAGGAACTACAGAGACGAGAGAGGGAGAGCTTTACAGAGAAGCACGCTGGTGCCAAGGCAGGTCCCCAACGTGGGGACGGGAAGGAGTACATCCCCTCAAGTCAAGGCAAGTGCCAGAGGGGGTCTTCAGGAGGAGACCTTGAAGCAATACCTAGGGTCCCCGCGGTTCGGGGGTATTTGACTCTCTCCATTAGTCACTCCTGAGGGGCTAAGCCCAACTGCACTGGAGAGATTGTTTCACTGGAATGTGTTTATTTCCATCAAGAGCATGACAAAAACACCTGTGTTTTCCCCTTGAGTCCACTGGTTCCGTGGGAAGGAGATGGCATGGAGACATCTTGAAAAGGATCTGTCTTCGGAGGGAATTCTTCTGGAGGAGTGAGGGGACTCCAGAGAGGAGTGGGATCCAGAAGCCCAGCAGGTGGCCTGCATGAAGCTTTGTAGGTCGGGGCCCCCAGCCAGGAAAAAGGGGACCACGCACACCTGCTAGCCGGGGCCCCCAGTGCCAGGACACAATTGCACGTGAGATGGCCCGAAACCACATCCTTCACTACTGACCCGGCCGTGGAACGGGTCAGAACCAGGGCTTGAGAGAAGGAGGAGGAAGGAAAGGTCAACAGCGGAGGCGCAAAGAAAGCACACTGCCCCCGCCACCCTCACTGCCGGTTTTAGGAGGGGAAACACTTTACCTTTCAAAGAAGTTCGAAGTTTTGATTACACAACTCGGGCTGTTTTAACTGCTGAAATGAGATTGTTCAAGGGACTGAAAGGGCTTGGAAAAGCTATGAGGTCTGCTTGAGAGTCTGTGTAGGGACATTTAAGAACAAATCCCCAGGATGACTTGAATGGAGAAGGTGGGAAAGAAGACTTTTTTTTTCCTTTTGCTCCTATGAAGTTTAGCTCGTTCAATAAAATACTTACACCATGAATAGAAATCCCCTCCCCAAGGCCCCACAGTGATTGTCCTGACCGAGGAAAGAATGAGGAGGTGGTTCAATGGGTTTGCTGGGGCTGCCATAACAAAGGACCAAAGGATGAGTGGCTTAAGCAAGAGAAATGTATTTCCTCGCGGATCTGGAGGGTAGAATTTGAGATCGAGGTGTCAGCAGGGTGGGTTTCCTCTGTGGTCTCCCTTCTTGGCTTGTAGATGGCCGTGTTCTCCCTGTGTACTCCCCACGTATGTGTCTGTGTCTAAATTTCCTCTTCTTGTAAGAACTCCAATCGTATTGGTTTAGAACCCACCCTGATGACCTCATTTCAACTTGATCACCTCTTTAAAGACCCCCCACTCCAAGTGCAGTTACTCTCTCCATCATGACTCCTATTAAAATTGTTGACGATTTTAATGCCCTCCAATTATAATTTCTTGAAAAATGAAAAACACTGCTCTCCTAAAAATACTGAATGAACACCTAAAAAATGTATTAAGTTGCTAATGAAGAAACGGATACAACAATAAAGCTGATTCCAAGAGCACTCTGAGGATCTGATCATTTCTAAACATTCTGAAAAAAAGTGAGAATAGGATAGCTAGGGTAGATACAAAACTGGTTAATGTCCCACAGGGCCATAATACTAATAATCTATAGGGTTATCTCCTGCACAGAAATGTACAAGTTAATGTGTAACTTTACAGTGTCTGGGTTCTAATCCAGTAATAAATAACAAAGTCAAACACAGGTTCATTCTGCTAGGTAATCCAGTGATTTGCAGGTAGGCTTGTAAGGCATGTTCCACTGTGACACTGAAGAGACACGTCACCCTATTTGCCTTATTCCCAAGTTTTCCACAATGTCTCTGAACATTCGCCCTGGTGATTCCTTCCATCACTGGGGCCACTCGGAGCACCGTCTCCCTTTTCTCTGAGGACTTGGTTCTCCATTTCACCCCTTCTCTAACTCTTCCCCCCCGTCCTTGACTCCCAGACCATGTCACAGCCAATCACTGTAGCCCTCCTGTTATCAGCAAGCCTCCCATTTTCTATCCACCATCTCCTATTTTTCCAGGTCACTAGTTTCCTAACTCCAACAATTTTTCCGCTCCAACAAGAGCTTTAATTCACTGATGCCATCACATTTTGACATCTCTTATTGAGACAGGCCGGGACCTGGGACCTGGGACTCTTTGCTGCAGTGCTTGCACCTGGACAAATGTCTCCTCCAGCAACAAGATACAAAGAAACTATAAGGGACTAGAAATAACTGCGTGCATGCACAGTTGGGGCACATTCTGGAAAGCAAGGTACAAAAAAACCAAAAACCCAACTGCCAACTTCTGAAAAGCTGGGAGCAAAAGCAGGGTATTGTGCCTGCCCCCTGCACTCAACACCACCAAAGCGGTGGGCAGACCACCTAAGCCACGCCTCCAGCTCAACCCCTGGACACACCCCATATAAGGAAGCAGCTCGCCCCCCGCTCAAGTAACAGGAGTGAGCAAGGACACCTGTTACGTGTTCTCGCTCCCCCCTGCTGCAGCAGGGCCCCAATAAAGCCTTGCCTGCATTTCTTGTCTGACGTCTTATCAATTTCTATTGATTAAGGAGCCCAAGATCCCTGGGCAGTAACATTATCACCCTCTTATCTTCACATCCTTTCCCCCTGGCTTAAATTTCATGGCCAGTCCTTACAAGCACTCCCTTTCAGAGACCATCCAGTCCTGTGCTTGGCTGTCACTGTTCTGCTCTCCCCTGGCTAAGCCACACCCAAAGTTAAATGCAGCTCTTCTACTTTGTCCCTGTCCCCACTATTTCCGTGATTGCTGGTGAGAGTCACGGACACAGTGACCTCTCTCACTGAAATTCATGATCACTTACCCAGTGGGGGCTCTTGGTGCTGCCAGGTAATCAAACTACATTTCCCAAGTCCATCCTCTCCCCCATTCTCCCAAATCAGGGATGGGTGAACTTTTCTGTTAAGCTACAGATAGTAAATATTTTCAGCTTTCTGGGCCATCACGTCTATACAACAACCACTCAACTCTGCAGTCGCATTGGGAAAGCAGTGGGGCGGCTGGATCTGTGCCCTAGATCCCTAAATGATTTCTTCTCCCTCCTCAAACTTCCCATGCCTCCTCCCCCATTCTCACTCTCAGCTGAAGTCCTATGGAAATAGGACTGAGAAAATAGAAGCAAGCAGAAAACCACGTCCTAGAGCCCTACCCTTGAGAACCTGTGTCCATGCACCTTCTTTTCCGATTCTGTGGATGCACTGCTTTTGCTCCTGGTGAGGCTGACCTTCACCTCCCAGGACTCGAGGACACTCCTGCAGTTTCCTTCTGCATCATCTGTTCTCCCTCCTTATTAGGTTGTCCCAGTCAATATACAAATACAATGATATTCCTCTGCATAGAAATATCCAATCACTATGCTATGTATCAAAAACTAACATAATGTTGTAGGTCAGTTATACTTTAAAAACAAACAAACAAACAAACAAAGTCATAGAAAAAGACATCAGATTTGTGGTTCCTAGAGTTGGGGGGTGGGGAATCAGATGAAGGGGGTCAAAAGGTACAAACTTCCAGTTATAAGATAAACAAGTACTAGGCATGTGATGGGCGACATGATGAATATAATTAACGCTGCTCCGTGTTACATATGAAAGCTGTTAAGAAAGTCAACCCTAAGAGTTCCCGTCACAAGCAACAATTTTTTTCTTTAATTTTGTATCTGTATGAGATGATGGATGTTCACTAAACTTATCATGGTAATCGCTTCATAATGTATGTAAATCAAATCGTTATACCTTAAACTTATACAGTGCTGTATGTCAATTATATCTCGATAAAACAGGAAGAAAAAATGATATTTCTCAACTTCTTGACCTTCTTTCCCCTTCTAGCTACTGTCTCGTTTCTCTCCTTTCCTTTGCAGCAAAAATCCTTGGAACCATTTATTATATTGTCTCTGGTTTCTGCCCCCCTCCTCTCAAATCACTGCACCCACGTTTTTGTCCTATGGTAACAGAGCAAGACCCTATGGGCTTTACCAGTACAGATCTTCCCCTCACGTCCTCCACCTGCCTCTTGTCTGTAGAAGACTTTAGCCAAAGAATAAATTTAATCAGAGAAATGAGAAAAAACTGGCAAAGAAAAGCAGTCAAGACAAAATCATAATAGTTTAGTCATTAAACAAAGTCAAGGACCTTTAGTTCCTCCTCGAGGGCTATAGATACTATTCTGAGCAATGTCCTTTGAGCTGTTTTGCAGATACTGAAACCCCCACCAGGTGGAAGATGTTAACCAAATGATGACCTGACTGTAGTCATTACATAAGCTGCCACAATTCTGAGAACTGGCCTCAAGAAAATGGGAACAAACAAACCCTGGAACTAAAGACTGACTGTACTTAAATTAAGATGATGCTGATCAGACCACTGATGACCAATTTCAAGATGACTCTGCTGCTCTGCATGTAAACCCTTCCCTTCACCTACACACCCCTGAAACTTCCCTTTAAAAGCTCTTGTCCCCTGATTGGCAATGGGGAGTTTGTTCTTTGGGACGTGAGTCCACCTTCTCCCCAGGATTGCTGGCTTCCTCAATAAAGCTATTGTTCCTTCTATCCAGCACTTGTTTCTCAGTATTGGATTCTTGAGCGACAAGCAGCTGAACCTGAGTTCGGTAACTCCACCAAATGTGTTCTGTCCTCCCGTCCTCCGTGGCCTCCACATTGCCAAGTCCAATGGCCATTTTCAGTCATCCTCAATCCACCACATCACAGGCACAGCTGATGTCTCCCCCCTCCATACATCACTGTGGGTTTTTTCCACTTGGCTTCCATAACACAATTCTCTTGTTTTTCCTCTTGCTTTCTTGGCTTCTCCTTTGCTGGTGAACACTGCAGGCATATTGTCACCTCAGGGCCTTTGCACTTGCTCTTCTGCACCAAGTGCTCTTCCCCAGGTAGCATAGGTCTCTCCCTCGCCCTCGACTACTTGAATGACACCTTCTCAGTGAGGTTGTCCTTAGTGAGAACACCTGTCCAAAATCCAAACCCCTCTCCCAACACTTCCTATTCCTTTCCACGTTTTACTTTTTATTTAATACTAGCTCCATCTAACATACTGTCTATTTTGTGTATTTATAATGCCATGCTTATCTTGTTTACTGTCTCCAAAAATGTAAAATATTTAACTATCTCATGCAGGTTTTATGAAGACCAAATAAAGGAGATATTTGTTAAAATCTAAAGACAGAATATTTGTTATTACAGCTGCTGGTATATTGGGGGAACTTAAGAAAGATCAAGTCAGTCAACAGACTTTTTTTAACTTTACCTTAAAAAAATTAGGAAGTAATGGAACTCCTTTCAAATGTATTCATCTAGGAAGATGCAGGCTTCTTTTATTGTGCTTTCTGATTCTTCGGGTCTTTAAAATCCTCCTGGATTTCAGATTAATAAGTATAAGACTCTTCTGTTTAGACTTTTTTTGGGAACCAAAGTATGATCTCCGTGTCTCCTTTCCTCTTTGAAATCACATTCTAGACAAGAAATTGGCTTCCAAGTTATTCCCTGCAATTCTAGAATCATCTTTATGTGGCTTCAAAAACCCTATTCAGTGCTCATAAACTCAACCCATGGATGTTTAAACTCCACAAAGAAAATTTGATTCAAATTGGCTATGTCTGTTTATGGAACATGTCCCTCTAGGAATAGGTTTCTTTGCCTTCTCAGTCTGTTTTGGGGTATGGCTATGAGATTCTGGCTGGGTCCTGTACAGCAAGCCAATTTTGCAGTGCCATTTTTATTGGCAGAAACTTTATTATGCCAATCTAAATGAACCAGTGAATGTATTTTGAAAATAATCTTGAAAGGTATCAATAATGCAGGTCTGACTTTATGTAGATCAGTTTTCTCTCTCCCCATCTAGCAATCCAGACTGTCAATCATAAATTGAAAACAGTAAATGTTTTTGTACTTGTAAGAAGAGGAGCCCGGGCAAGAGAGAAGCAGTGAAAATTTGACTTCAGGCAGGAGAAATAGACATTTTTTCACTCAAATATCAGAACGAGGGGCATGAATCCAATGGAAAACTGAAAGAGACCTTTATGAGTATGATGTGCTCCTAAGGGGCAGCTACCTGGCCTGTCCCAGGGTGAACTTTAAACTTCACCTTCCCATTTGGGGTCTGCTTGGTGCTGGTGTTACAGGACGTCTCCTGGAGCACTGGCAGTTGTGGTGGACCCCTGGGTCTTTCCTGGAACCGTGAGACCAGCTACGTCCTTGGAGCCTCACCCTTCTTCCAGGTTTGCCCAGGTGGAACATAAGCTCCTTCAGTTGTCTCATCTCTCCTATATTTTATCTTTTTTTTTACATCTACTATCTTAATTTTTTTTATTTTGATTTTATTGGAGTATAGTTGATTTACAATGTTGTGTTAGTTTCAGGTGTACAGCAAAGTGATTCAGTTATATATATACATATATTCATTCTTTTTCAGATTCTTTTCCCATATAGGTTATTATAGAATAGTGAGTATAGTTTCCTGTGCTATACACCAGGTCCTTATTAGTTATCTATTTTATATATAGTAATGTGTGTATATTAACCTCACTCCTAATTCATCCCTCCCCACCACGTTTCACCTTTGGTAACAATAAGTTTGTTTTTGAAATCTGTGAGTCTATTTCTGTTTTGTAAATAAGTTAATTTATATCATTTTTAATTAGATTCCACATATGAGTGATATCATATAGTATGTCTTTCTCTGTCTGACTTACTTCACTTAGTGTGATAATCTCTAGGTCCATCCATGTTGCTGCAAATGGCATTATTTCATTATTGTTTATGACTGAGTAATATTCCATTGTATATATGTACCTCATCGTCTTTATCCATTCATCTGTCGATGGACATTCAGGTTGATTCCATGTCCTGGCTACTGTGAAGAGCACTGCAATGAACATTGGGGTGCAGGCATCCTTTCAAGGTCTGGTTTTCTCCACCATATTCACACTCTTCTGTCCTTCCTCTCCCATGCCCCAACCTCCTTGCCCACCCACTCCCTGTATCACTCTTTTCTGTAAATCTAAGCTCCATGGTAGACAAATTATGAACCTTAGTCTCCTCCCAGATACCTGTTGTGCCTGGAATGCTTTTCTGTCCCCAGTGTAACTCCTCCTGCTACTCTCAGTTGGAGGATCCTGACCACTGGGAAGCTTCCCATGACCTGTTAGGTCAAGTCAGGTTCTCGTGTTTTATATATAAAGCCATACTGCACACAAGGGTTTTTTCATACCATTTGTGACAACTCTAATTAAGTAGCTACTTTGGTCATTTTTTGGCTTGATGAGTGCTTTCCCTAGACTGCATGAGATCAGAAATTATAAATAATCATAAGATATTTCTTAACTAGAAATAGATCCATGAGAGCAGGAATTGTACATTTCGTATTGACCATGGCTTCGTCATCGAGGACAATGGCCTCAGGGAGTGCAGGTGAACGGACCCTTGGCTTTTTTCTTTTATTGAACAAAAATGAAACGTGTTCCACTCCTCTGCTTGTATTTCAGAAAGCTCTGCTCTTTTCTAAGGATCCACTTGCCCAGCAAACCACTGTGGGGAAGGCACGCATCGTCCTGGGAGCCCAGAGGCCAGGAGGTTTCTTTTTCTCCCTCCAGATCTGCCTCTAAACATTGGTCATCCACCCTCGTGTGAAAATGATCATTCCTATGAAACTCTTGTCACCCACCCATGCCATCTTCTTAACCCCACGCAGCTGTAATCTTTGGACTTAGTTGTCTTCTCTATTCATCCAACTCTTTGGCATCTCACATGCATTGTCTTCTTTTGTACCCCAAGTGCCCCAGGGACTTTTATATTAATTTAGCCAGTAGGATCCGATACTCAGAGGAGAAAGATAAAGCAGCTCTGCAGAGGTTCCATGCACTGTCCAATGCCTCAGCTCACAAATCTTTGACCTCTCCTACTTCAACGGCTGCGTCTTCCCTCCAAGTCAGCTGACACCACCCATGGCCACGCTGGACGTTCTTGTCACCTGGGACTGTTCTGTCACTGAAACCTTGTACTCCAGTCTTCCTGTACCCATCTGACCAATACTTTCATGCTTCTAGGCTGCTCATTTCCTGACCTTCCCATTCTTTCTTCTTGGATCCCATCAAGAAAGCCAATCCCTCACACCTTTGTTGCTACAGGAATTCATGCATCTTCCTACCTATCCCACCCACCGTCCATCACTTGTGGGGCTCTGCCATCAGACACCGTCAATCTGAAACTAGATAATAGTGCTTGCAGCTGTGTGACTTGAAACAAGTTATCTGATCCTCCCGAGGTACTGTTCCTTCATCTGAAGATGGGGGGAACAATATTATTTATTTCATAGAATTACTGAGGATGGAATGAAACTAATGAAGGCAAACAACTTAGCAGAATGACCAACAAACAATGAATGTGAGATAATGAGTGCTGTTACTGACCATGATGGTGGTGGCGGCTGGCTTCTCACCAAGGTCCTCTGTCTCCCTCTCCTTGTCACCCCACCGCACCAGTCCATGCTGTCTGTCCCATCCCCTCCCATGTTTCAAAGCTTTGCTCCAACGAATATCTCCTCATTCAGCTCTCTTGCACCCTACTGCCTCTGAGCATACAACTCGGTCCAGTCTTCCCCAAATTAGACAACAAGAAACTTTCGTCAATTCTGTGTCTCCCTTATCTTTCTTCTCTATTTCTGAACCAAAACTCTTGATAGACTCTGAGTTTCCCTAGATATTCTATTGAAAGTGCTTTTGCTAAAATCCTCATCCCTTTCCCAGCTTCGTGGGAGGGGCAGCTTTTCCTATGACATGAAACTGTACCAGTGACTACCGTCTCTTGGGAAGATGGAGACCTATGCTCCCTACATCATGGCACTTGGTTTTTTCTTCCCTGGACAGAGAAGATCTGCTCCCATGCGATGATGTCTCTCTCGGTGGAGAAACTTAGAAAAAACTGACATCTTATAAAGAAAGATTCACACACACACACACACACACACACACACACACACACACACACACTCCTCCTTCACTTGGCCCCCAAATCCCCACAGCAGCATACACCATCATACTGCCCTTCTTATCACTTTTTCCACCTGCCATGACATAGTTACTTTGACTCAACTTTCTGTGTGTGTGGTAGCAGGTGGGATGGAGGGCAAGGCCAGAAAACAGCCTTCTGTGGTCGGGCTGCTCTCAGTTACCCCTAAAGATGGCAAGCTGCTCCCTCCCTTACTGAAATCTTACTCAGCCCCTTTCCCAGACACCCGGCTGTGCGTATCTTGCTTTACAATCAGCACAGGAAGGAGGCACCGAGGTCAGAAGTCAGTGCTGTGCGTCGTATTTATTATTAGGCACCCAAATAGACAGGGAGTCCTTTGAGGAAAGGACCATGTCCCCTGCTTTTCACCCTGCATCACTAGCACTGCGCTGGACATAGTAGGGATTTAATTAAAAGTTGTTGATAGATTAATTGCGTCCGTTACCTGGTCCTCTTGTCAGCGCAGAGGTTGTCTCGCTGAGGCCTTGCTCTCCTGCTTCAGAAGTCACCCCAGCTAGTCGGTGACAGGCGGGACCCTCAGAACACCCACAACCTCCCCCCGCCACGGTCAAGGGCGGAGGACAGAGGCTTTTGCCCATTCGCTGCCGTGGACCCACGCTCTCCGGCCTTCATTCCATCCCTGGTTCACTACTTCTGTGGTCCCTGCTTCTCAGATGGGGGGCAAATACGCCCCCCCCACCTCGGATGCTGTGGCCTCTGCATTCGGTCAAGCCCCTCCCCTCCTTTTTCCACCCTAGCCTTCCAGGGGGTGAGGGCTGGGGGCAGGAGTTCCCCCTCCAATGGCACAAAGGAAAGACATGGGATCGGGAGTCAGGAGACACAGGAAGTGGCCCTGGTCAGACACCTGGCTCCGACCCTTGCTGCTACCCCCCCGGGAGCAAGCGTCTGGATCCGCTCTGAAGATGTGGGATCTGGATCCGACCTCAGCAACCTCAGCTCCACGTGTCGTAGGTCACCTGAGATTGTTGTCCATCGTTCAGCTCCCTGGTCCTGCTCCTGGGGATTTGGGTTGGGTGGGTTGGGGGTGGAGCCTGGGCTTTGTGGATAGCAAATGTCTCTTACCAGGAAAGTCTGGGGACCCTGGTTTAGCTGACTCTGACGGGTCCTGCTCGGATGTCTTCAAACAGGGCTTCCCAAGAGCAGTTCGTGGGTACCACCCTCACGATCTTTGCCATATTTGTGTATCCCATGGACTGAAGAGCTTCACGGTTTTCTCTAAATTTTCCTGCATTGAAAAAAAACTTCTTTAGCCTGTTACCTGTAAAACCCCACTCTTCTGATGTGCTGTTTTCCCCTCATACACATTAATATGAAAAAGAATTCAAATAAAAAATGTTCACCCCCCCGTACCAACAAAAATCATTTCAAACTTCACCCCACCAGGATATGTGTGTACTCGACAAGAGTTCAAAAGTGGAATGGCTCAAAGAAGAGTTAATTTACTTGGCGTCCCCTTGGTCAACATTTAAACCCTTTTAACCCTGCAATCGGAATGCTGTAGCCCGATGACCCCAGGCTGGGGCGGGAGCCGCTGGGGAGGGGGGAGGGCTGGGTAGTTTCCAGAAGCTTCGTGCTGTCTGCTCCAGATCTTCATCTCTGGAGTTCAAGTGCTGAGCGCAAATGAGGCTGACACAGAAGGACTGTTTAATCACAATCCCTAGCCAAGTTCCTGGTGGTGTTACTTCTGGAAGAGGGGAATACACACCCACCGTGACATTGTACACTAGTGTCCCTGGTATTGTCACATCCCTGTATCCTTCCAAACACACACACACACACACACACACACACACACACAAGGGTCTGTTTGTAAATGGAGTCCCAGTCAAGGTAAGCATGATACTTTAAAAGCAAAGCCTTATCTCCGCTCTCCATCAGGCCTCCTTGAAAGAGCTTGCTGTCTGGCTGGTCTTTCTCTAGGAATCTGTTTCTTTTGTGGCAGCTGCCGAACTTAGCAAATCAAGCCAATAAACTATTCTGACAGGATCTGCTTCTTTTATTCTTGCGTCTCTGCAATCCCGATCTAAAAGCCCAGACACCGGCCCCTCCTGCCCTCACACGCTGAAGGCAGACAGCCTCTGTCACTCGCTAATGGTGTCATTCATTCTTCAGCAAATCAGAAGGCCTGGCAGAGGCCCAGGGCCAGGGGGGAATCAAAGTCTGCTTTCCCATCGATGCACCGGCCAAGGCCTTCACAGGGCAGGGATACCCCCTCCCAGCAGGTGCAGTGTTCCCAGCGGGGCCGCTGTACCCAGATATGTCCTCCCATTTTCTGTTCAGCCCTGGCAGTCAAACACTTGTTCTCTTGAGCCTGGTTTGGTCTTCAGTGCTTTGGTCTTTCAGAGTTTTCCATCCAAAGCTCAATTCCCTGAGAGATGTAATAACATCTCAACTTGACACCTGAGCAGGGAGAGTCAGTAGCTGGTTATGTCACAGCGACTGAAGGGACCATGTCACCCGGAGGGTGGGGCTCAGGGAAAGGAGGTAGAGGGATGTGGTGAGGAGAGGCGGGGGTGCCCAGTCCGGTATTCTGGCTGACACGGTAGGGCAAGCGCCATTCAGCAGTGCCACCGCGAATGGTTTGTCTGTGTGAGGATGCCTGAGGTCTGCGGGAAGGAAGAAGTTGCCAACCCCCCAAGCGTCCCACCTAGTTTTTTCAATGTGGAGAAGATGTAAATGTCCAGCCACTGTTACAGTGGTTTGATTTCTAGGAAAGTCTTTCCACAAGGTAGTAAGACAACCGATATACAGTATTTCTATTCCATAGAGAAACTTAGACTCGTGATGGGAAAGACGGAGAGAAGGGAGGGATGAACACAGGCTTGGAGAGTGTGGCCCATCAGGTCCTGGAGTTGGGAGGAGGAAGAAAAGGAGGTGCCAGATGGTTTGTGAGGCATTTTTTTGCAGCGATACCCAGCCCAGGGTCATAGTGCAGTTCAAAGAGATGCATTTCAGAGCAACCAGGTTCACCTTGTGAGACTTCACCTGTTGGGTGAGCTGGATGATGGAAGTAGGGGGCCCACACTGGGGACGGGCAGTGCAGTGATGTGGCTGGACACCTGGGCGGAACTGCCACCATTTACCATAGCATTCTGTAGACCATGAGAGCACTAGGTGAGCTCCTTGCCCTGCTGCATGTTTGAGTCAATGATCCCAGTGGACAGGCAACTCTGACCTCGGAAGTGTGCGAGAGTTTCTGTCAGTTTGAATACACAGAGGCTTATTTTGCATCAAGAAGTAAAAGTATACGTATTAGTCTGTTCGGGCGGCCATAACAAAATAGCACAGACTTAAAGAACAGAAATTTATTTTCTCACAGTTCTGGAGGCTGGAAGTCCAAGATCAAGGTGTCCACAGGTTCGGTTTCTTCTGAGGCCTCTCTCCCTGGCTTGCAGATGGCTTCCTTCTGGCTGAGTCCTCACATGGTCTTTCTTCCGTGTGCATGCACCCCTGGTGTGTCTCTGTTTGTCCTAATCTCTTCTTCACCTTAATGGCCTCACTATAACTTAATTGCCTCTTTAAAGGCCCCATTTTCAAATACAGTCACATTCTGAGGCATGGGGGTTAGGGCTTCAACCCATGAACTTTAGTGGGGGACACTGCTCAGTCCATAACAAGAGGAAAAACTCTGGAAGACGCCAGGGGCGCAATGACTGTCTATCAGACGCCTCCAGTGTCCTGCTTCCTCCGAAGCAGCACCTTTCTGGGATGTAGAGATCTTGCTTCTGTCCTCTGAGGTGCCCACCCTAGACTCTCCCTTGACACGATACCTTCCTCATGATTGGAGGAGCATTAAAACAAAACTCCTGACTTGTGCAGTACAAATATTGTGTATATTTAGCACGACATGTAAATATTTTATAGAATCTAAAGCAAATAATGCATTTATTTGAAATGTCCGTGTGAATATTTTATGGTCAGGCCGCGTGGAATCTGGCATGCTTGGAGCTTCACACAGGACCGATAGAAGGCAAGGTCAAAGTCAAAGGAAATAAGAATAAGGCAGCCTGTTCACAACCCATCAGAAGGCAGCTCTCTTTCCCCCCACGTCTGGACGCACAACCTGTTCTCAAATGAATTATCTACAGCCACTCAGGACCAGCTCGTCAAGCCTGAGAGGAAAGAGAACAGGACTGGGTCAAGAGCAGCATGTAGAACCTAAATGACCAGCTCAAATTATTTTTTTATTTATTGTCTGGCTCACCTACAGAATGCAAATTCCAGGAAGGTTGATTTTCTCTGTCTTGAGTATCACCATATCCCCAGTGCCTGACGCCGCAGACACATACCAGGCAGTCAGTGACTTTTTTCTGAGATGAAAGAATGAGGTTTCATGACAAACCGAACAGTGGTTCCACTGCACACATGTCGCAACACTGGAACCCCAGCCGCATCCTGAAAGAGCTCACACTCGATCCATAAACCGTGCAAACCTTGAGTGCAGGTTTATTCACGTTGGTTGTAGGAACAGGCTAAAGTTGGCTGTGTGGGAGCATGTGGGTGCTGTTGAGTTGGAACTAGAAGAAGGCGTTTTGGTGCCCGGGGCGAGTTGTCTAGGGGCAGTGGGAGCGGGGATAGAGAAGAAAGCCTGAGAAGAAGAAGGAAGGGGTGTGGGGGGGACGAGAAGCTCTTTCCCGCCTTCCCAAGCCTTCCTGGGAAGAGCCCCTTCACAAGCACAGCCATGAGTGTTTCAAAATTAAATGTAACCCACTACTAATAGTTCCAGGACTAGCTACCAAGCATGTTCACTCCATTCAGAAAGAAAACAGTAATCACGTTCACTGCAAACAGTTAGATAAATAGCACTTACTTTTCAAAGCTCTTTACATGTGTTAATTCATTTTTCTTTAGAACAATCCCACGAATAGTGGGAAGTGGAGCTGAAATGGGAAGACAGAGGGTGTGCCAGGTAAACGGAGTCTGCTTGGAAGCATATGCATCTCTCACAAGTCACAGAGCCCGAGGAATGAAAAGGCGCTGAGGGTGCCCAGGTCCGCCACCCCTACCCAACAGATGCAGGAGAGAGTCGTTTCTGGGAGCCCATCCTGCATCTTACCATCACCCAACCCAGCGGCAGAGCCCTTGTCAGTCCTCAGGACAGGGTGAATATCAACGGGCTTGTTCACTGGGGTAGGAAGGGACAAGAGAAGCGACAGAGAGAGAACATTTTTTGAAGACCATTTCTCCCTTCTGATATTTCTGTTAGAACAGCACAAGGCAGTTGATCGATCTATCTCAAGCTTTTTAAAGGTCTTGCTCTCTTCTCAATTTAAAATCAGAGCCTTAAGTCCTCTGCAGTTCAACACTAACAGAGACCTTTGCTGCCTTGTATTTTGTCCAACAGAAAGAACAAGTTTCTTCTGTACTCTGCCCAGCCATGTCCCGAGATGGTTTTCCATTCAAGCTGCATTGTGCCGACCACAGAAGTCCCACTGCTGCTGGCAGTGTACCCGGCACGTGGGCTACTTCATCCGTGGCTCGAGGGCACTGCGGACGAGGCCACAGTGAGCAGGTTGTCTCCCCGGATGGGAAAGGCACGTTGTGGACCAGCGTTTAGCTCTCCATGTTAGAGAAGGAGGTGGGACTCCCAGAGGCCCAGGTTTTCTCCAAGGCCAGCTGTTGGGGAAGAGGATCCACTCTCCATGGCTGCGACCAGTCCCTCAGGTTCTGCTGTTGAGTCAAAGCAGAGCACGTTCCCTCCTCCTTCCACCTTTATAGCCTGAACTGTGCTGCAGCATCACCTGGGTGCAAACACAGATGATTCGTTCTTGAGAGGTTCTAAACCAGGTGGGGCCCTGGCACCTATCTGTACATTTCACATCACTGCCAGGTGACCCAGGTCCATAGCTGGAACAGAGTTGGGCTTTGTGAATACCCTGAGCCCCCAGGAAACATTGAACCCCATTTCACTGAACCACACTTGTAGACCAATGCATGCTAGCAACACTCTCAGTACGATGAAATAGAACACAAAGCATTTTCTTTTCTTTCTTTCTTTTGCTTTTGTCTTCTTTTGGTTGACTTTGTTTTGTTTGTGTCACCTCGTTAGGTAGAACATTCAAGGAATGAGAAGACTCCCTTTAGTTTAGTTTGAATAAATACACAATAAATGAGTGACTACTGATTACTAGACTTACCTCTATGTTTTTTCCATTCTTCACTTACTATGTGGTAGATGCTAAAGAAAATATGTATATGAGGGACACCAGGAGCAAGGCAAAGGCTTCCAGCTCAGACAAGAGCACAGGGAAGGCCATGTGGGGTTACGGTTGATGGAAATTCTGCATTTGTATTTTTGAGATATTACCTCTTATAGAAAATGCAGCAGATCCTAGATTTAAACAGAGCTGAGTTCAGATGACAGCTCTGACTCTTACTCTCTGCATTAATCAGAGTAAACGAACTGTGTAACAAACAGCCCTCCCGTCTCAATGGCTTAATGTAGTAAATGCTTTTTTCTTGCTCAGAACACAGTCCAGTGCAAATCAGTGGTGTTCTCCACATCCTCAGTCTTCTTTTTGTACAGCTCTTCCTCTTGCAGGACCTCGTCTTCCTTGGTTTTCAGCTTTGGAGGAGAAAGACAGACAGTGGAGGAGCCGCACCTGCTTTTAAGCTGCCTCGGGCCAGAAAAGACCCGCATCACTTCTGCTCACTTTCCATTGGCGAGAACAAGCCGTGTGGATGCCTAGATGCAAAGAGATGGGGTGGCGCAGTCTAGCTGTGAGCCCAGGAAGAGGATGGGCTGAGTATCAGTCATCTCTGCCACACTGACAATGTCAAGTCACCAAACTCCTGTGAATACTGGACACTTGGCTGAGACCACAGCTTCCATCTTCTGGGTAAAGCGAGGACTTACATCTGGGACACCTGGGTGCTTCTTTGTTACCTGGGAGCATTTCAATCCTCTGCTGTCACAGTCACTCAGTTAACTGGTCAACCAGCATATTGCCAGCCCTGAGCCGGTCTGGGAACACAGCTGGGGTGTCTGTCCTGACAGATATGGACACACATTGCATCTTCAGAAGAGACTGTAACATAGTACTTGGTTTTCTTGGTATTCTAACTGTGACAAATCCTTTAGAGTATATTGTACGTATATTAAGAGGGTGTCAAGTAATTTTTAAGCAGATTCATCCATGACTGCCTTTAACCTTTGGATCTTATATGCTTCCTTGAAGCTCTGAAGTGTTACTCTTTTTTTCATGCCTGGGGATAACAAAAGACCAGATCATGAGGAACGACCTTGCCCTGTTGTTTTGCTTCCAGAGTGTGATGTTGTCTAGTATAAAATACTCCAGATACGTTTCCTGGTACAACATGCCTTGAAAATTATATGCTTTCCACTCAAAGCATAATTGGATATAAGAAACTAATGTTCATGCTGTTTTATAGCATGTTTCTCATAGCCTGTGGCCTTTTGAATGTACAGAGAGGAGATTAAACCTCAAAAGAATCCGAGTGTAATCTCTGAGCAGCTATGGATTTGTCAGGACAACCCAGTCTCCACAGCAGGCTGGATCCTGTTACCCTGCACCACATTCATCACCGAATCCAGACTGGCAGTGTTTTTACAGACAGTCAGGATAAAAAAAGGAAAGATAAAATGTATGGTTGTCCCGGGGTCCTCGCTGTAATCTGACAACAATAATGTTTGGTGTTAATACCGTGGAAGCTACAGACTCTACCCCTTTGGAAACTGAAAATGAGCACATTTAAAAGAAATCAAAGAGCAAATATCAAACAAGAAATACCTCTTGCATCATCTATTCTGGTGTCTGTGTTATCCTGAATACTTTGGTCCGAGAGATCACTTGAGATTCTGGGGGCCTTTCAGGAGATTATCTGTATCAGTTAAGGCTTTGAAGTAGGGCTGCTGGCATCTCATTACTGACAGAGATCAAAAACCAAAGCAGGAGTGCAGTCCCCGGCCTGTAGGGCCTCATTCACACATCACAGAAGCACTAAATTATCAAAGTCTGGGACAATCTTTATGTGCTACCTGCTTGGCCACAAATAACTCTTCCTGCCTCTCTCTCTCGTCCTTGCTTTTCTTTCAGCTTGTGCTAATTCCCTCTGCCTTGCCAAAATTGAGGAAGTCTTAAAGATTGTAATGGCAGTTTTCTTCTAAGTTAAGAACAGATTTTCAACACTTTTGAGAAAGGAAAAAATGAAGCCTCCGTGAGGTTGAATAGTTTAAGTGGCAAATGTGTTTTTCATGGAAAAATGTTTCAGCAACCAGTCACTCTTGGTTCATTGGTGCTGTGGTGAGTTTAGCCCTGGAGTGAAATTGTTTTGTTTAGGGTCTGAGCCTGGCGCTGAAGGGGCCCAAAGAGTATGTAAGTTCTGCCTCATGGTATTTGTGACCGAGACTGTTAATTAGCACGGAGTCCCCCACTCCAGTGCTGTGACCTGGTGGGAAGTTTCCCGGGATGATGGGAAGAGACGGGTAGGAGACCTAAACAGCTGTCCTGCTTGCTGCTTAGATTTTCAGAAAACTTCCTGCCTCTGGGGAGGCAGTGTGGGACCAGGCTCTCGTGGAACGATGCTGCAGGTCTGCGGAGAGGTCTCTGTCTCCCTTCGGCTTTCTCCTCCTTGCCCTCTCTACCTGTGCCTGCTGTTCTTTGGCAAAACATCAGTGTTAATGTGCTTGTACTTGGGTCAGGTTCACTCAGTCAAATGCCAGGCCTGAATCAATACACCCACCTTCTCAAATCCCATTCTCCTCCATTAGGTAAATCCTGCTCCTGGGCTGTTGGATGCTGCTGGGGAAAGCCACAGAACTCTCTTTTCACCATCTCCCACATCCTTCTCTCTTTCTCCAGTTGACTCTCTGACATTCTCCACTTTTAAAACCTCTTCTCTCTTCTTAAGGTCCCTATTCATCACCTCTCTCATCACTCTTGACTTATGACCTTGTTTCCCCATTACAGTGAAAACAAAAGCCATTGGGCAGAAACTCCCCCAAACTCTAACCCACTGCATCTCTGCCCCCTGTAAACTTCCCCACACTCTGCGCATCCTTGTTCCCTCTCTCAAGTCCCAAGAGGACATAAGTCCTCCCTCTTGCTCATGGCCAACCCCACCCCAACTGCTCAAGACTCCATCCCCTTCCCGCTCCTTAAAAGCCTCAACTCATCTCTCCTCCTGCATCTGCAGCACTTCCCATCAAATGGCTCTTTCTCACCTGCATTTGTACATGTTCAGGAGTCTCCCATCTGAAAACCCGAGTAGCAAACAAACCCATTCCTTGACCCCCATGTTTCCCTCCAGTCTTTTGACTCTGATTATCTTCTCAGTCAAGATCCTTCGAGAGTTGTGTGAACTGAATGGCTCCATTTCCCACCTTCCACTTGCTCCTCGTTCTACCACAGTTTTCTTTCTGCGTCCCCCGTTCCATCCAAGCTTTTCCCAAGAATAGCAATGACTATCTCACCATCAAATCTAATGACCACTTCAGGTTTTATCTGACTTGTCTTCTCATTGGCATTCAACCTAATTAACAGTCCTTCCTTTCCTTGGCTTTCTTTGATGCCAAGCTTTCTTCATTTCTCTTTCCCCAGAGAAGTCCTTCCACACAGTAGGTGCTTAAATGCTTGAACAAAGAATTTGCCTCCATTCCCCCTTTATTCCTGTTTCCCATTCTTTTCTCCTTCCTTTTTTATTCTCTCCTGTATCTTGGATCAGATTCCTTCTCTCTGATGGGAAAACGAGAGGGATTCTTGATCCTTACCCTGCCTTGCATGACAGAAAAACAATGGTCTGGATATCAATCGGAAGTCTACCCAAGGGAATAATAAATGTTGGAAACCTCGTACACTGTTAGTGGGAATGTAAATTGATGCAGCCACTGTGGAAAACAGTACGGAGGTTTCTAAAAAAACTGAAAATAGAACTACCATATGACCCAGCAATTCCACTCCTGGGCATATATCCAAAAAAAGCAAAAACACGAATTCTAAAAGATATATGCACCCGAATGTTCATAGCAGCATTATTTACAGTAGCCAAGGTACGGAATTTACCAAGGGTCCATCACGGATGAATGGATAAAGAAGTGTTATATATGTATATGAATACTATGCAGCCGGCCCCCCCCCCAAAAAGAGAATGAAATTTTGCCACTTGCAGCAACATGGATGGACTTGGAGGGCATTATGCTGAGTGAAATAAGTCTGACAGAGAAAGACAAAAGCTGTATGCTATCACTTATATTGATATGTGGAATCTGAAAAGACAACAAACACGTGAATATAACAAAAAAGAAACAACCTCATAGATATAGAGAACAAACTAGTGGCTACCAGTGCGGAGAGGGGATGCGGGAGGGGTAGAGGATGAAGAGGTACACTGGTACATTATGTATAAAATAAGCTACAAGGATATACTCTATGACACAGGGAATGTAGCCAATAGTTTATAATAGCTATAGACGGAGAAGAACCTTTAAAAATTGTGAATCGCTATACTTTACACTGTAACATATAATATTGTACATTAACTATACGTCAATAAAAAAGAGGTAATAAAAAACTCATTCCTCACCAAACTTTAAAAATATATTTTTTAATTTAAATATCAGTAAACAACAACAACTACAACGAATAAAATCCTATCCCTACCTTCAGGGACCTTAGAGCTTAGAAGAGGAGACAGGCAAAGTGTCCAGAATCATGAAATCATAAGGAAGGATGTGAATGCAAATGATACCGGGGAGCTGAGGGTTCAGGGTTACATCGTCAAAAATGGACACAGCCAAGAGACAGGACATTCGTTGTCCTTGGGGGATGCAGACCCATGTCGGAACAAATCCGTGGAAGGAGAGAGGGAAATAGTGGAAAAGAAAGAGGGGCGGGGGGGGAATGGTGAGTATGAAGTTAAATTATATTTCACAATATTTCTAAAGTAGTTCTTTTCTCTCTCTCCTCTGTGCCTGGAAAGAGAGAGCCATAATGGACAGCAGTAGGGAGAGAGCACAGCAATGTGAAGGTCTGACTCAGAGTAAAACCTTGGCCATGGAAGCCATGTGGCCCAGATGAGAGATGTCCCAGCCCCTCCGTGTTTGGCTGCCATGGGGCAGGGCACTCAGGAGGGTGTCACCAGGAGGAAACAGAGCCTGGCTTAAGGAGCTCTGAAGCCAGACATCAGCTGAGATTGCTCCCCCACCAGGCCCCCGAGGGTACCTGGAGAAACAGGAGGAAAAAGGAGATGATAAACAAAATGGCTTAGTATATATATATTTTTTCTCCTTCTCCTATCACTGAGCGTAACAGGCAGGTCTTTCTGTCCCAGTGTAGACACTTTCCTAGGGTCTTGCAGAGGAGGGTGGGCTTATTAAACTCTGTTTGGATCTGAAGTGTATGCAGTTTCCATTGTGAGGTTGTTGAGACGACGAGGGTGAACAGAGGAAGATAACGGCCATCGAGAGCGTTTGCTGAAGCATGAAGAGGGGCCAAAATATCCATACTGACTGCACCCCTGTTGGATTTGCGGCACTTTCTTATGTCAGTGAGTCACTTCTCACTGAACTGTAAACCCCAGGCAAAGTGCATGCTGTTTAGGCTGCCTGCAGGGATGCTCCAGGGATGGGTGCCCAGGTACACGGGGCACTAACAGCTGTGTGAGGAAACACATTTGCCACATTTGGATTGGATGTCCTTTTTCTAGGGTTAGTGGGGAGGGGTATTTAAGTCGGAGAAGAGTGTTGTCCCCTCAGGACCTACACGTGAAACTGGAGGGTGCATTACAGGGCAGGGGAGGCTTATTCTTGTCTCTGCTCTGTAGGATTTTGAAAGGACAGGTAGGGTGACATCTGAAGGCTGATGTGTTCATTGGCTCAAAATGGGACCCAGCAGATAGCTGACCAGTTCTAAAATTGTCCTTCTGCTCTCTGGTTCTTTCCCAAAAGAGAGCTGCGTGTTTTGTTGCTGTCGTCTGTGTGGGTTTCAGACATTTCTCGCTCTGGGAGGCTCATGCTGCCAAACTTTGTTATTCAAATCCCACACTCCTCTCTAGGGGGAGGATGGCTTTTGTCAAACTGTGAACAGCCTTATAAACAAGGCGGATCTCTGAATACAGAATCACATCCTCCAAGTCTCTGCTCCAACTGTGGTCACATTAACATGGAGGGCATCTGGACCAAAGTCCAGTCTCAGGCGGAGTTTCTGACACCATCTCAGCCCTTCCTGCATCCCTGGGATGCCTTCAGGCTCAGCTATGGTAACGTCTCCCAGACTGAGAGCTGGCCACACCCCTCCCTGCCTCCCCTGGGTCTCCCTGTAACATCCAAATCAGTGCCTTTGTTGGGGGAGAAGGGATTAAGGATGTCATGTGTCAGGGAAGAAAAACAGGTTGTGGATGGAAGAGGAAGAGAGGGAGAATATATCTCCCCCCTCCGTGAGAGGTCAGGGCCAGAGTGAGAGGGGCTGACTTGCTCTAAGAAGGTAAGATGCTCTGGATGAGGTTCCATGGCTACGAGTATGACCCTTAGTGTTACAGGGTTCTCAAAGACTAGAACACATCTCTATGCAGAAAGTACGTATTATGCTAGGGTGTAAAAAACCTTATACTTCAAAATATGTATGTACATGTGTGTATCGATGAGCATTAAACTGGGTTAATTTCTGAATGGTATAAAGTCATTCATTCAACAAGTAGTTATTGAATGTCCAGGAAGTTCTAGGCACTGTTTTATGCTATGAGGATAACAGTAAACAGAACAAAAATCCTTCCCGCGTGGGGGCAAGAGATAGGAATAAAAAAATAACCAGCTACGATATTTTGTGGAACATACAGTGTGGTATAGAGAAACTCAAACAGAGTGAGGTATAGAGAGTTCTAGGGCAGGGGAGGGCTTACAATTTTAAATAGTATGGTTGGGACAAGCATCACAGAGAAGGTGGCATTTCAAGACCTAATTGAGGGGAGGACTCAGCCACACAGCTCTCTGAGGAAGAGCTTTCCAAACATTCATTCATGATGAAATGCATTTTTTTTCTTTTTTTTAAAACATCTTTATTGGAGTATAATTGCTTTACAATGGTGTGTTAATTTCTGCTTTATAACAAAGTGATTCAGCCATATGCATACATATATCCCCCATATCCCCTCCCTCTTGCGTATCCCTCCCACCCTCCCTATCGCACCCCTCTGGGTGGTCACGAAGCACCGAGCTGATCTCCCTGTGCTATGCGGCTGCTTCCCACTAGCTATCTGTTTTACATTTGGTAATGTATATATGTCCATGCCACTCTCTCACTTCATCCCGGCTTACCCTTCCCACTCCCCACGTCCTTAAGTCCATTCTCTATGTCTGGGTCTTTATTCCTGTCCTGCCCCTAGGTTCTTCAGAACCTTTTTTTGTTTGTTTTTTAGATTCCATATATATGTGTTAGCATATGGCATTTATTTTTCTCTTTCTGACTTACTTCACTCTGTTTTTTAAAACACCCAACAAAAGTACAAAATTTTCAGCAGCAGCCCTCGGTCTACAGACCTCATCTATTTCTTTGAGACCAGAGCATTTTGTGGGAACACCGAGACAGAGGAGCCAGCCTCACCCTGGGCTGAGTGAGCACCTCTCCCTCCTCCTCCCCCTCCTCCTCCTCTTCCTACCCATTTTCTACTTTCTTCTTCTTTGTCATCTTCATGGGAGAGGAAGTGATAATAGTAATTTCATACATATTTTAAAGAGTACAAAGCATTAACAGTATTGTTTTGTACAATTTTACTTTAGATTTACCCACATGTTTACCATGCTTATTGTTTTTCCTTTCTTCCTGCATCTCAACTTTCTACTTGGGATTATTCTCTTTCTAATTTTGACTTCTGTATATTCTATCCATTTGATTCTCTGCTCTTCATTCTATATATTTTCTTTTGATTTATCTTCCACTTCACCGATACTTTCTTCAACTGTATCTAAACTGCTCTTATACCCCTTTGTTGAGCTCACAATTTTGGTTGAAAAATTTTCAGTTCTAGAATTTCTGTTTGGTTCCTTTTCAAGTCTTGTCATTTTTCATATTTTACAATCCTCTTTCAAAGTTTTCAATCTTTCTCCCCGCCACCCCCACCCCCGAACATAGTAAGTATGGTTATTTTAAAGACTGTCTGGTAATTACACTATCTGGAGTCCCTCTGCCTTTATGTCTGTATTCCATTGTTTTTTTGTGTGTGGTTTTCAATTATGTCTTCTTGTCTCATTTTTGTACTGGACCCTGTATTTGAAAAACTGTGGAAATTATACGAGAATTTTTCTCCCAGAGGAGTTTTTCTTTCTTTTTTTTTTTTTTTCTTCTTCCAGGCACCTGGGTATGTTAATACTCTTGAATCATCTTAATCCAATTTCAGGGACTAGGATTTTCCTTGTTACTCAGATGATCTGAAGTTGAACTGCAATCCATTTGAGGACTAAATTATCTTTCTCCTGCTGTTCGTCTCTTCTGAGTCTCAACCAAAGATTTAAGGGTTTTGGAGAGAGACTTTCACACTTGGTAAGCCTTGCACAGCTATTTTAGTCTTCAGAGCCTCATGAGGCTTCTGTCTTGTTCTTGATTTGGCTTGATGAAACCTTATATAGATTAATTTTTTGATACCTTCAAGGATTTTTTAAAATAGTTTTTCAGAGTTTCTGGTAGTCTTTATCAAGAGAATTTGTTCAAATTGCCCTGAGGGTACCATCATTGTCATTTCTTCCACTGAGACATTTTTCTGGGGTTCTGTAAGTGGTATGGCTGAAAGATCTGTACACAAGTCCAGTCTTTACTGCTAATAATGAATTTTGGTGAATAATCTCAGCTTTCTGGAGTCCATTCTTCTTCTATATCAGGAAATTCAATTAGATGATCTCTAAGTGTCCAAAATTTTATGATTTCTTGGCTCAGGACTTCCCAAACAGAAAATCATAATACATTGAGAACAGAGTTCCTTAAACTGGTGATAATTTAAACTGACTAGATGTATCAAACATGTCTACCTTAGTCTAATTCCAGTATGTTTGCTAGGAAAATGTTTCCTGAGATTCAGACCAGTAACAGATTTCAATGTTCACATATCTGAGGAGGGAGGAACCCTGAAGCCCATCTGTCATCAAGGTCCACTCAGGTGGTAGGAACCACCCTGGCTGTTTTAGAAGAGAGAAGTTAGCACTGGAAAGTGTATGCCAGATATTGGGAATTCTAAAGGCAGAAAAAGAACCCTAAGACACCAATGGCTTTGTTGCAGCTACTACCCCTAGATAGAGCTGGAGGATCAAAGAGAAAAGGATGAAATTACTAAAGCATAGAAGCTTGGAGGAAGGCCAAACTGGGACTTATGGGAAGGGGCCCTGCTGGTGCTCCTGCCTCAGGAACTTTGAGGGGAGTCCCAGCTGACCAGGTGTCACTGTGGGCACAATAAGGCTGGTTCTAGGAGTGCTGGAAAAGCTGCCAGCTGAAGTCATTGGCTGCTACTGGAATAGGTCGTTGGCTGCTACTGGAATAGGTGCCTCTGCTCAGGGAGAGACTCAAGCAGGAGGAGCCAGTCTCTTCTCCCTCAGGGAGCCTCACACCCTCTCTCCTGCCCCCTGCTGGTGGAGCCTCACATAGACCCTGCCCCAGCATCACAGAGCCAAATATAAAAGGATGGGTTTACACTTGACAGACAGCATTTTAACAACTAGCACACCATCTTTGCGGTCTGCACTGGCGTGGCTGTATTTTGTTATTCTGTCACTGTGAATTATTGACGTTTTAGGATAATGAGCTCTGCTTTATGCACCAAGTGTTTATGTTGTTTTATGTGGGCACATTACATCTATGTAAGAAATATGGGTACATTAATAGCAACAGAAAATGAACCCTCAGAGAAATCATAGAAAAGATAGTCACCTTAAGAAGCAAAAGCTTATTTCTTTTATTCCCGTTTTCAACTTATCTATATTTTACTATTTGAGGAACTGCCTTACCTTGGTTTGTTCAAAAGCTCATTCCACTTTCCTGTAGTATACCATCAGACAACAATTCCTGCCTCTATACCCCAAACTAGCAACATTGGAGCATCAGTCTGCTGTACCGAGGCTCTGAAGGCTGCCTATGATTCACACACTCTAGCATGAGCCTCTGTCTAAACACAGACAGACTCTGAGGGAGCTTCCCTGGAGTGACCTGTGATTAATCTGGTTAATTGTAAACAAATACTCTCCCTTCAGTTTTAGTTTGCTGCATTTCTCTGCCTCTGTCTTTCTTTGCCACTATATAAGGACTGGCTCAAATTGTGCTTCAAATTTCATTACAAGGCAAATTTCATTAGAACGAACTCTGCTGTACTGTCTCAATTATTTTTATTATTGTGCAGTTTGTTATATCTAGTAATGTTTATTGTTAATCAAGCACTTATCTGGGTACCTTGAGACCCTGTTGAATCGGTGAGGCTCGTTTTATAATAAATGAGTTATTTATATATGGTGGAGTGGTTAGGGTTTTGCAAAACCAGCCAAAGAGATGAGAGCCCTATATTCTAGAAATTTACACCTAAAAAAATCAGCAAGGGCACTGCCATCAATGCAGCTAAACATACTTATACATTTACCTATACATATAGAGCAACCAGCATAAACCAAGACCAAAGCAGAAGCATGATGTCAATTAAGCATAGACTTTGCTGTCTCTTAGGAATAATGATAATAACAAGGACTTCAAAGCATGAAATGCTTTATACCAACCGTTGTCAATCAGGCTTCTCCAGTTGCAAACAATAGAAACCCTCCTCAGCATGCTTAAGTAGACACAGAGTTTATTGAAAAATGTTTAACAGTTCACAGATTCTCTGGAAGGACCAGAGGAACAGTCTTGGAAGGAATGCTTCCAGGAATAGTGCCCAAATCACATGCTAGAACCAGTACAGTGAAAAATGCAATGGCCCCACGAATGAATGTCCATAAAGTTTCAGTGAAGCAAGGTGAATACACTCCAGCTATCTCTGTGCAACATTGCGCCTATGTGCCGTACACTTAAAAAATTGGTAAGAGGGTAGATCTCATGTTAAGTGTTTTTACAACAATAAAATACCATTTTGAAAAAAAATGAAAAGACTGCAGGTCATAGACACTGAAAATTGTCTTTCTGATACTGAGTTTGGGCCTCTCCTCCTGGAAAGGCTGTCTCTGCCGTCTCTAGAAGCCTGAGGTGTCTGCTTCCACTTAGTCCCGGGGCGCATTGCCTTCTGATACAGTCTTACGTGGCTGTGTCTGGTTGGTTGAAGTCTAGATCCATCCCTGCGCCCTGGCTGCCAGTGAGGCTGAGAAAGCATGCTTCTGCTTGCACGGAAGGCTGGAGGAGCTGGTCTGGAGGCACTGACGCATAAGACAGGGAATTCCCAAGCACAGGAGGAGTATTTAAAAGTCCTGGCCAGTCAAACAGAATGGAAAATGTTTAAGTCATTTCTCAAAGTGTGGTATTTAGCCTCTGCATTGTAATAACTCAAGGTGCTGAAGAAAAATCAAGATTTTTGAGCCCTCCCCCCAAATCTTACAAACTAGAATCTCTGCAGGGGAATCAGCAACCTACATTTTCCACAGGCTCCTTGGGTGATTGGGATGAATGCTATAGAGGGAGAACGCCTACACAGTTTATATTTTCAAAAGCACTTTGAAAATTGTTATTTGCGTTATTCTTTATTTATTTATTTATTTTGTGGTACGCGGGCCTCTCACTGCTGTGGCCTCTCCCGTCGCGGAGCACAGGCTCCGGACGCGCAGGCTCAGCGGCCATGGCTCACGGGCCCAGCCGCTCCGCGGCATGTGGGATCCTCCCGGACCGGGGCACGAACCCGTGTCCCCTGCCTCGGCAGGCGGACTCTCAACCACTGCACCACCAGGGAAGCCCTAGGATGTGGTTCTTTACCAGGCAGATGACCTGTTGGAAATAACAGAACTGAGATTCAGAATATATGACCCTGCAGCTCAAATGTGATAGCATCTCCCAGGGCACAAAGATGTTGTAGGGACAAGGTGCCAGCGGCTGGACAAGAAGGACCTCGGAGGACAGGTGACCCCCACCCAGGGTCCCAGCCAGGTAAGCCCCCATCACCCACCAGGCGTCTCTGGGATGAGCACAGGTTGCCTAGTAACCTGGCTCCTCCCTGTACACCTCAAAATACCTGCAGACATGGTATTTGTTACCCTGGCTGCATAGAAAATTGTCCCTAAAGTCAGCAGCTTGAAACGACAAGCACCTCTTATGCTGCAGTTTCTGTGGGCCAGGAATTAGGGGTGGGTTTTGCTGGGTGGCAGTGAGTCAAGGTCCTGCAGCAGGGTGCAGTCAAGCTGTTGGCTGGGTTAGAGGCTCATCTGAAGGCGTGACAGGGGAGCATCTTCCAAGACCACCCACATGGCTACAGGCAGGAACCTCAGACCCTCCCTGGCTGTGAGCCCCAAGCTTCCGTCCCTCAGCAGAGGGGCCTCTCGACAGGGCCCCTCACAGCATGGCAGCCTGCTTCCCGCAGAGCAAGTGGCCCACGAAGGAGAGAGTAAGAGCCGGAGCGGGAGAGAACCTTAGACGGGAGCGGAGGCATTTTTTATAACCTCGTCTTGGGTGTGTGACTTGGCAGCCAGTGCTGCCACGTTATCCCGTTTCACCGACTGAACCACCCTGGCACGAGGGGGGTGGCCCGCACCGGGGCCACGTTCAAGCCTCCTCTCCACAGTCACCTTGTGTGAGAAGTTCCGTCCTTTGTGCTCCCCTCAGGCCTTCCCTCAGTGCTTCGTCCGCATCGCAGTGCTGGAGGTGGGCTGCGAAGGAAGGGAGCACCGCGCTCACGTCTGTCAGTGGCTCTCCGTCCAGGGGTCGCCACGTGCGTGGCTCGGAGCTGGTCGCCATGTGGCCTGCGGAGAAGGACGGCCGCGCGCTGTCCCCACAGAGCTGGCGTTTTCTGCGGAAAATGCCAGAACACACATAATTACAAGACAGGGCAAAATACTGCAAATATAAGATAAAGAAGTTGTGTTTCACATCAAGCACGTAGTCAAGTGTTATCTAATTTTTAACTAGTAAATTAAAGGGAGAGGTTAGGCTAGGTGATCTCAGGATCCTGATCCGCTTTCAGTTTTCTAAGGATTGTGTGTCTAAGGAATATATCAGAGTAGAAGGAAATCCAGTGGGGCCTCATGATCTAGAAGCTTCCACAGTTGGCCAAAACGGCCTCCTGACCCTCACAGAATTATGGGATGTCTGGGCTAAGAAAGAAAGAGGTGGAAATGCAAAGTAGTGCCTATAGGATGAGTAAACAACAAGGTCCTACTGTAGAGCACAGGGAACTATATTCAGTATCCTGTGATAAACCAGAATGGAAAAGAATATGAAAAAGAATATATATATATATATATATATATATATCTGAATCACTTTGCTGTACAGCAGAAATTAACACAACATTGTAAATCAACTATACTTCAAAAAAAATAAACTTTTTTAAAAAAGAAGGAAAGAGGTGGGGTGAGGGAGTAGTTATTTCTGAAAGTCTCAGAGGCCAGAGTTCACAATGTCATTGCACTTTAGCCAAGAGTGACTGGAGTGATTTTGAACTTTCCAGCAGCTTTCCTTGTGTACATTTCAAGAAAAAACATAGGGACTTAAATTTCTCACTTTCCTTTGAAAACTATACATGACGATACATTGGAACAATCTATGTGATCATGTCTGTTTTTTTCCCTGATATCCTTATTTTCTTCTCCCTTGAAAATTCATAAGTCTTACTATTTGTCGTGAAAAGTCAACCCACTTCATTTAAGATGCTCGTGTTTTGCTCTTGTCATCGTGGGCGATGGCGAACACTGGAACAACATCCCAGCAAAATCCGTACCGACTTCAATTCGTTTCGTCACAAAAACTGACCCAAGCTGAAAAACAGGTATTTGGGGTGAGTCAAAATCATGCTGAATTTGTTCCTTTTCCTTCCAGGAAACTTCTATTTTTTAAAAAAAAATTGTGGATATATTTTTTAACATTTTCTTTCTCATTATTCCCCTATATGCAGCTTTATAGTCTATTTCTTCACCTGTCTATAGGGATGGTTTTAAAACAGGCAGTATTTGGCAAGTTGTGGTTGCTGAATGTCTTCCCTGTTCAAGAAAGCCAACGTGCTCTAGACTCTGTTCCCCAGGGAACAGAGTATCAGTAGTACCTGCATCTTGGTAGAAATGCACAATTACATGTTCCACTACCGACCTACTGAATTAGAATCTGCATTTGACACAAGATTCCCAGGTGGCTAGTATTCACATTAAAGTTGGGAAGCTCTGTTCTAGAACTGTCATTGAAAGTGGGGTGTTACTTGTATTTCTCGACAGTATGCGTGCACCAAACCAAGCTTGCAGATGGACATGGGGAGTACTGGGGACTTCTGGAGATTTCTCTCTTTCTCTCTCCCTTTCTTCCTCTCTCTCCTTCCACCCTCCCTCTATTTCTCTTTCTCCCTCCCTCCCCCATCCCTCCCTCTCTTTCTCTCTCTCACTCCTTCCCTCTTACCTGCATTGACTTTATCCTTTGATTTTCCTCTGGAAATATTGAAACAATCGAGACTTGTTTTTGTTTTTCCTCATCACTTGGAGCTGATCCTTTTCATCTTTGATTCAGCCAGTTCCCTTCAAAGCTAAATATTAAACAGATCTGTCTCCTGACAGCTGACCCCAGATCGGGACGTGCCCGTGGTCCTCCCCCTGGGGGCGGAGAGCTGAGCCGACAAAGGTGGAGGGGAGACAGGATGGAGCCAGCTCCCGGCCCCTGGGGACGCCCCAAAGTTGTGTCTCTGCCTTCACGTCAGCCAAACAGCCAAGAGTCCAGCAACGGAGCACTTCTGGAAGGCATTCTTGTAGAAATTCCTTTTTTGCCAGAGGGTGAAAGGCTTACTAATTGATTTTGTCTGCCTTTCAGATGAACTTAGAGAGACACAAGGGTTTGAATTCTAACTGAGAGGTACCATTTTTAGATACTGGAACAAATGTTTCTATGTATGTCATATGACTTAGCTTTGCATGTTAGGTTTTTGTTTTTTGTTTTTTTTCCACAAGCTTGTCATTCTGTTCAGGGAAGTAAGAGCAGTTAAAGCTCATTATGTTGACTTTTAAAAAATGTATTTCTTTCAAAAACCATTACTTCTTCACAGCAAGTTAATAAAAGAAATCTAGCTCTTCCCAAACACTTTGAGACTTGGTGGCCTTGCCTCTCCCTGAAGACACCTGGCAACTGAGAGCCCACCTCAGGCTCTTCGCTGCCGCCAGGGCTTGTACCTAAACTCAGCCTGCTGTTGGGCTCACATCTGATGTGCTGTGTGTCTCATTATGAAAATACGGAAGAGAGGAGATGGGAAGAGAAAACAGAGAAATGACAAAACACCCCTTTGCCTGACCACTGCATGCTGAAGTGAGCAAGCTGATGGGGCTCTGTAACATCATGGAAAATGACAGAAATGGCAATTTTACAGGTTACAATTGTTTTAGACACAGAAAAGCCAACCAGCCTCCTAGTCATTGTGAATGACCAAAGTTTTTAAGAGAACAAAACTCACGGGAGTCAGAAAGCCCGCACATAATCCGGAAGGAAAGAACCTGGGCTCAGAGTAAAGAGTTGGTAGGGGTGCCCTTGCCCGTCTAAAAGGAAAATTGTGGAAAACCTATGAATTTGGGTTCACAGTCTTAAGCCCTGTAATTTCACTTTCATTTCTCCTGTCTTGTTCTTTTGGATTGGAGTATTGCTTTATGTGAGTTCTGAAAAAAGAAAAACATGGGCTAGTACACTTGCTCATTGCATGAATCTCTGGAAATAAGAGGTGAAAAAGTGTGTTTATTTCCTCTTTAGCTTGACTTCAACTAAGTAGAAGCTTAGGAGCTCTTAAAGTGTATAAAATAGAAACTAGGGATATATTGGGTTTTATTGTTATACCTTGTTTATTTTTTAATTTGTTACACCATAAAGTTTTGTGGACACTATGAAACTTAAGATTATTGATATGCATTTAATACAGTAAGTATTATAAATGGGTAGTGGAAAATAATATTCATAATTGTGTGCCCTATTTCTGAGTGAAATCTCTTGACACTCAAAAAATTCACTGGGTTAGTAAAAGTATAAGCCCAGAGGGAAAATTTTAAAACAGGAGGGAATATTACCTACTATCCTTTGGAAGGAGAGAGAGAAACAGAGAGAGAGAGAGAGAGAATTATTAACCTCCTTCAGAGCTCCAATTTATATCCTTTTTTTCCTACATCTCCTTCATACATCTTTCTGTAATTTACTTATTTCTATAATGGACCAAAAATCTTTCTGGAACAAGCAAGAATATAAATTTCTTATTTTGATAATTGTCTGTTCAAAATTAATCTTTACATTTTTTTTAACCTAAAAGGTATCCTGGAGCTCCGTTACCGATGACTTTGTAACTATTATTAAAAAGCAAGGGCTCCTCCTAGTGATCCAGCTAAACCAATGCAGAGTACTAATTCCAGGTACATTTGTTTTATTTGTGATGTAACAGGTTCATTTTCCTTAAACACATAAGGAGAATCTACCGTCTTCAGAGACCAATAATGAATATACATGTGAATTTTAACGAAGCTGCAGTAACGCCTTCAGGCCACTAGGGGCCATTTGAGTAAATTACCTCTCCTGCTCAAGGAGGAGCTCCAGCGTGGGCCCCTGCAAAGGCAGGACCTGCTCCCGTTCCAAACTGGGATGTTCTTGGGGTACTAATCAGGCCTATCATATGCAATCGTTCAGTATTTCTCTCATCTGATTGTTGTTCAAAATCTGTTCAAAAGGAAAAAAAGAAAATGCGTACTGTCTCCATCCTGACTTTACAACCAATTGCTCCACAGTAGGGATGCGTGTACAAAAAGGATTGCTCTGCCTTATTTATCAGCAGCAGCAAAATGCAGTAGAGGGAAGACGGAAAAGCTGATGTCCCTTTTAGTATTATCTGCTGTAGTCAGATATTCCTTGCCTACTCCTTACCCTAAAAAGAAACGTAGCTAAGAACGCGACTGCCCAGCCCTCCCCAAATCCTGCATCCGTCACCACGCTTCCCGCACCACCACCCCCCCCCCCCACCCCGTGTAAGAGAAGAAGGAAGGAAGGCGCTAGTTACAGAGGGCAGGGTGTGTGTGTGGGTGCTATTTTCTTTCTCCTTCCCGGCCTGAGTTCAGTTATTAAGTAGTGCTATTCCAGGCCAGGTGCACAAGGAACCGTGGTCTTTTTGAAAGTAATCAGCAGATTTTGTAAGACATCATCTTCCTGGTTTTACTGGTGTTGAGCTCTAGAAAAGAGTATTGGACACACCCAGGTAACCACGCAGGTCTAGGACACCCAGGTGTCTGAGCAGGTTGCAGGGAGTGGGACCCAGGCTCAAGCAGCAGCAGGAAGGCCACAAGACATTTCCTTCTGATGGGTTTACAAGACGGTCCATTGTTAGTGTGTGGAAATAGCTTTGAAGGAAAGCATTGCAAGCCGGTTTGTTATAATTGGGTTTAAGCATTGTGTTGAATAGAATATAAAAGTGACGCATCCTCCTAATAATTACAGTTGTTGTCTCCAGGTTTCATTCGAAGTTTTAGTCATGCTCCAACTCGCAGATTTGCCTTAAACCTTCCATGTTTCATCTCAAAAGGCAACTGGCTGTGGGAGTATAACAGGGAATCCAGAAGCAGGTTGGAATTTTCCTCCACAAAGTACTGTGTTCTTTTTTTCTTTTAAATTGAAGCATAGTTAATTTACAATGTTGTGTTTGTTGCAGGGGTACAGCAGAGTGAATCAGTTATAAATATATTCTTTTCCATTATAGGTTATTACAAAATATTGAGTAGAGTTCCCTATGCTACACAGTAGGTCCTGTTGGTTATCTACTTTATATATAGTTAAGGTACTGTGTTCTCGACACACTATCCTGGTCATCTGCACAGCCTGTTGCTGCCACGTGGGGTGGTGGCTAAGCAGAAGGTTTCAGGATCAGTGGACGTCTCCGCTTCTTCTCATGCACGCGGCGTTGGGGGTGCCTGGGTGAGGGCTGAGTATTCCAGGTTGGAGTCTTTCTGTGGTCTCAGCTCCCTTACCCTGGCATCTGGACTTGGGGGAGATCAAGTCTGAGCTTCAGGATGTGGACAGGAGCCGGAGCTTTGCCTGTAAATTACAACAAAGTCTGAACTCGCAAGGGGACCAAAGTGGCCACGATTGGCTTGGGCCCAGGGCCAGGGCCGCCACAGAGCAGGGGGCGAGCTGGGGACCCTCCCAGAGCCACTGCAGCCCGGCCTGTGCTTGGAGGGCACACAAGCTCTTTGCTGCTTCTTCCGAATCATGGAAACAAACAGGCCAGGCCAGGATGGAATAAATGAAGCTGAGGATTAAAGACAATTTTAAGAGAGACACGAATTAGAGAGTTGCAGCGGCCAACTGTGCCTGTCACGTTCTCTTTCAGTTCAAGTATCATCTCGCCGTCCCTCTCCTTGTGCCAGTGAGACCAGGGTGGCTGGCCTGGCAGCTTAGGCCTCTACCAGGATGTCCAGAGGCAGGAAGAGGAGTGAAGACCTGGAGCCAGGGGTGTGGACGAGGGGGGTGGGCACAGGAAGGCTGTGACCCGGAGCCCGATGATCGGCTTTCTCCATCCAGATCGGGAAGGTCCTCAGGGCTCGTCATGACAGCAGCCCATCATTTTCCTGAAGAGCCGCAAGTGAAGAAGAGGGACACCCAAGAGCCCAGAGGTCCCCAGGTTAGTTCTACCCCACCCCTTGCCCCCCCACAAGCCCCAACCCCTTAGATGTCTAGGGCTTCAAGATCCCTTTGAGGTCACCATCAACTGCCCTTGGCCAGGACTTCAGTCCGTTCGTCCCTGGCATGTTTATGAAATGAGCACTGGAGACTACAGTTTCACAATCAACAATGTACCTAAAAATAGAAAAAGTTTTGTTCAGAGATAATTTTGGCTTTAAACAGCAAGATCAACAAAAGCTGCCTTCAGGGAACTGGTGGTCCTGCACTCCAGTCTAATGAGACTCTGGGCTGCCTCCCTGAGAAAGGGGAGGAATGCAGCTCCAACACGGTCCTTTTCCCATCTCCTCATGCTGACCTAGAGTAGGGACGAAGCCCCCATGGTTTAAAGTCAGTTGTGACTTTAAACCATGATGACCCCATGACGTGGGTCTAGGTGGCACTATTTAATGGATTATCTCAGGGCAAAGCAAGGGCCGTGGTCTAATTGGCTGGAAAGCTTTTTAGAACCCCAGAATGCTGGTTTCCAAACCCCTCTTCTTCTAAATTTTTAAATCCCTGGATAATTCCCTGGAAATGTAATCCGGATGTTTCTGACTCATGTATATTTAAGCCCATCCCCTTGTTGTTTTCAAAAGGAATTTGATGGAAATTCAGAGTGAGCTTTTTGCTTTTTGTTTTTATCCAATCAAGGACTCCTGTAAATTAGACTCACAAAAGTCAACATGGGTTGATGTGAAGTCTGACTACTTCTGTCTTATGTTTGCTTACTTTTTCCTTAATAGTCTTCTTAAGTTTCTCAAAAAGACAGGAAAGAAAGGTACTATCCCATACCATCGGGTGAAGCCTTCTCCCTCTGAGCTGGCAAACTGGGATTCCATCAGTAAGCAGTGAAGTAATAATGAAGTTTCCAGCAAGTCAATTTAGGAAAGGGAGTGAAAAAAAAAATAGAGCAAAACCAAATATTGATTCTCAGGTTCTTGCCATATTGTAGGGAGTCCTTTTCTCTCCAGCTGGTATACAGAGGGACAGCTTGGCTTTGTTGTTATGTCAGTAAGTAATAGCTCCCCAAACACACCCTGGGTTCAGCATAGGGTTTTGGAGCCATAAAGACTTGGATGTGATTCAAAGTTCTCCCCTCACCCCACTCACAGCTAGATGCCTGACCTGGATGAGTCACTGGGTGAGTTACTGGAACCCTCGGAACACCTATTTCCTCATTTTTCAAGTGGAGGTCATAATATTTAACTTGTAACTTTTAGCTAATGTTTACTGAGTGCTTACTATGTGCCAGATATTGTGCTAAGAACTTGACATGCATTATTTTATTCTACCTTTATAATATCCTTATTCTCCAGATGGAAGAATTGGTACTTAACGGTGTTCCTAGAGCTGGGACACAGGCACAGCTTTCTTTCTCCAGAGTTCTCATCCCATCGCTGTGAATTCCAAACGAGATAAAAGATGTATAGGGTGGTGCTCATAGAAGGTAGAGAAGAGAACCAATATTTATAAGAAACGGACCCACTCGGAGCCATCCCCTCTACATGTTCCACTTTCCAAGGCTGTCCTTTGGCTTGTGCGTGCAGAGCTTTTGTGGAATTTATTTGAAATCTCTAGCAAAGGATCCCAGGGACGTGCATATCTTGACTAAAGGAAAGTTCCCCAATTTCCCTGGAAGAGGTTGTTCTTTTCCAACATGCCCACAGCTTTAAGAAGGATGCATTTGGAATGGTAAGTGAGGAAATAGGCAAGGATCCAGTCAATCCTTGAATTAAATGGGGCAAAAGATGTCTCTTATGGACCCCACACTCTTCCCAAAGGGATTTAACTGTGCCCTGGTTCAGCACCAACATTAAATCTAGAAAACGCAGGAGAAAGATTTTTCTGTTCAATGAATTATTTGTGCCAATGACAAAGTTTCTAAAACTTTTCAAAAACACAGGAGTTGGGGCTTCCCTGGTGGCGCAGTGGTTGGGAGTCTGCCTGCCGATGCAGGGCACACGGTTTTGAGCCCTGGTCTGGGAGGATCCCACATGCCGCGGAGCAACTAAGCCCGTGCACCACAACTACTGAGCCTGCACTCTAGAGCCCGTGAGCCACAACTACTGAAGCACCCGCGCCTAGAGCCCGTGCTCCACAACAAGAGAAGCCACCGCAATGAGAAGCCCGTGCACCGCAAAGAAGAGTAGTCCCCGCTCGCCGCAGCTAGGGAAAGCCCACGTGCAGCAATGAAGACCCAACGCAGCCAAAAGTAAATTAATTAATTAAAAAGAAAACCCATAGCAGTTGGCTCTATTCAAAAGGGCTGATAGTAAGTGGGTGCTCTGACCCACCCCCCAGAAGATTCTGGAATCCCACCTGGTCTGTACTCAGTCGTCCTGATTCAGGAAATGTAGCTCTCTGTAGAGATATGTGTCCTAAAAGTCCCTGGATTACCCCAATTAAAAAACAAATACAACATGTTTGCATGATTGAGCTAAGACGTTGGGATGAGAACAGACAGTCTGGTTACATCAGATAAAAATAGGAATAAAAGTGCTCATAAAAGTGGAAATGCTTTTTTTTTTTTGAAGCAATTGACTCACAGGAGATAAATCCCATAGCCATGTTTATATTATAGACATTGTAGGACTTGCTTCCTAAGAGATAATAGTTTCCATCTAACCCAATCTACTGGAACATATTTAATCCCTTTTAATTTCAGGAGGAAGAGAAATACATCACAGAAAAGATATGAAATGATTGAAATATCCTTTTTTGCTTCCACAAAGCATGATTAAACATAAGATTGACCTCATAATCTTATTAACATTTGTGCTTGACATGAATTATAATATAATAATGATGACAACCATAACTTCTATTTATTGAGTACTTATACTGTGCCCGGAACTGTGCTGGTCCCTTGACATAAATTATTTCATTAAATAGTCTCAGTTTTCCTATTGAGAAAATTGAGACTCAGATTTTAAGTGATTTTTCTGAGGTCACATACAAAATGCATAGATTTGAATTCCATGTCTCTTTGACTCCAAAATCCACAGGAATCCATATCTCCCACCTCTAAAACACTAATGACCTACGAAGGGGAAGAAAACAGGGGTGCAGGGGGTTGGGGATTGGCATCTGGGAAATACCTGGTCCATATCAGGTACTTTACACAGGGTCCAAGTTTACGTCAGTAATTAGCTGAGCTGGGGTTCAACAGGAAGTGGATCTGCTTCCAGAGTTCACTCATGTTCCCTCAGCTGAACTTGCTGCCTGAAATTCTTGAAATTGAGTTACTTTATGTGAATTTCTAAAAATTAAAATACATATTACAATTAGACTTAGGAATCACCTAATCCTGAATCTAACTACAGTGTTAGGAATTAAACTTGAAACATTGATGTTCTGGTGATCTATTGCTCCATAGCAAATTACCCTAAAGTGTAATGGCTTAAAAATAACTATTATTATTATCATCATGATTCTGTGGGTCAGAAATTTAGGCAGAGCACAGCTGGCTTGCTTCTGCTCCATAATGTCTGGGACCTCAGCTGGGAACACCTGAATGGTTGGAGAAGTGAAACAGCCAAGGGCTGAATAAGCACTCTCTCTCTCTCACACACACATACACATTCTCCAAATAGCAAGCTTGGGCTTCCCCACAATATGGCAGCTCAGAGCATCAAGACCAAGGGCTCCAAGAGATAGAAAGTGAGAGCTGCCAGTCTCTCAAGGCCTGCACTCAGAAGCTGGGTACCTATTGTATTTCTACCGTATTCTGTTGGTCAAAGCAGCCACAGAGCTCGCCCTGATTCAAAGGGAGGCAACAGTGAGTCCACTTCTTGATGGAAGGGGCACCAAAGAATTCGGTGCCATTTCTAATCCACCATAGTTAAGTTCAAAATTGTCTAAATGCATTCATGGTGGCTGAATCTCTGACGTCCACATGACAGGGTACACAGTGAAGAGTTCCCCCCCACCCCCAGGCTTTATCCAAACGTGTCAATAATTATTAATATTAGCCAATGATTATTTGGACTTTCGTATACCTGCATGTGAAGATCTTAGAATGCATCTTCAGGAAGGAGTAAAGGAATATTTTTTGGTAACCCACCATGCCCCAAGCAGATATGTTTTCCCATAATGGTTCATTTAAGCCTCCTACTTACCTTAATGCATTATGCCCACTTTACAGGTGAGGAAGCCAAGAGTCGAAAAGACCCAAAGTGGTTTCTAAATATCAGCATCCTTGGTGCCTCAAAATTCTTCAACCCTTCAGGGTCATTCTTCTTTTAAAATTTAAAGGCAAACAACTCCAGCCTACCTCACAGTCCATGTGGAAGAGGAATCCAAAGATCTACATCTCTCCATTGTTCCAGTTTCCTGTCTCTACTGTGTTCTTGGTCAGGCAGAGCTTCTCTCCAGTTACTGGTCACGTCTCTTCATCCTACCCCACCCTAAATGTGAATCTCAACCACCTTCCACTGGGTCCATCCAACTCCTGTTAATAGCAGAAGGTTTTGGCTGTGCCTGAGTTATTCTGAAAGTTTGAGGGCAGCAGGGAACTCACATCTTACTTGGCAGAGCAAGAGCTTTTCAGTGAATACTAGACAATACTGTTTTTAAAAATTCCCAGGCCATTTCTGTCCCTGGGAATTGGCTGTCACCAGGAACTACAGGCTCCCGCCATGGTCCTCCAAACTCACCTCACTCCCCCACTGGCTGCCGCTGGAAACTAATATCCCAACAACTGGTTTTATGCATAGCAATCAGATCCCCCCTCTGTTTTGCCCTTGGCCACTGCAGATGTGTCCTGACCTGGTGGTGTCTCCCTTCACGTCCAGAGAGGTCATCAAAATACTTTCATGCACCATAACACTTCTCTTACTAATAATTCTACTGTTATCTTCTATAAAAACCAGGGTTTCCCCCTCTCCTTACTGCACTGCAATTAAACACAAGCCAGTCTGAGTCTCTCTAGCCTAATCCTTTCTCTCTCCTGCTGTTTTGGCAAACTGGAGCTAAGGCATGGATGCCACAATGAAGGCACCAGGGCAATGGTGCTCATGTGATGGATATGCTTTGGGTCTAGTTTCAGTTCAAATGAATATTTTTTAAATCTAAAATTCATTTAGCAAATAAATATTCTCTGCACATAGTAGATATTTATTAAGTACATGAAGAGTGAATAAATGGACACTAATGAATGAGGAGCCATGATGTTGAATGATAGAAAAAGTCTCAGTACTTAGTTTCATAGTTTGACAGCTAAGCTAGCAAAATAATGAGGGAAATTCAACAAGGGAAAACGTGAAATTGCAGTAGGACACACCAAGCACAGCCAAGGGGACCAGGGAAGAATAATGAATGGCTATAGAATGATGTGGAAGAAAAGCTAGCAAAGTCTACAGAAATTAGTATTGGTTGGATATTTTTAAAGTTTATTTAATAGAAACTTGGAAGAATAAATGTTTTAATAAAGCTTTCAATAATTTGAAAAGTGCTCTGAATACCAGGAAGTCATAATGCAGCTAGAGATTACCTAAAGAACCAGAAGGATGACTGTTCTTGGAACAGACAAAGAAATATTTAGACAAAGAATTATGAAAATAAGGCAGCTCTGAATGCAGATAGGACCACCCAAGGAGGAAAACACCAGGATCAATGAAATATATATCCAATTAAAAGCCAACACGGCCCCCTTTTTAAGAGCTCGAATATGGGTATTCCTTAGAGCTCAGTCCTGCTGCAATGTTGCTGTGCTAACTTTTACGAGGGACTTTGCTACACAAGATGGGGGATCATGGAAACTGTGGTGAGAAAATCACGCCCCGTCTTTAGCTCCCTAATGACAGACCTCGGTCTACACAAAGTCCACAGTGTGGATTGGTATGTGGAAAAGAAGTTTTCCCACAGTGCCAGTTTAGTTAAATTTGGAGGGCCCAGTCACTTTTGCCCCCAGGACTTGAGCCCCACTCGAAGCAATCTTGATCCCTAGATAGCGTGCATCCCTGATGAACAGAAATGATGGTTCTCCGATGACATGGCGTCCTGCTGAGGTCACCACACTCCTCTGCCCGCTCGTAAATTTAGCACTTCCCTTTTTTATGTCAACAAATCCCAGATAATGATTTTCACTACATTCCTAAGAGCAAAGAAGACCAAACAAAAAATAGTTCCAGTGACCAGCTATAATAATACAAGAGACAATTTATTCCCATATTCAGTGAACATCTGGGGGACTCCTGGTTTATGATATGTTGTCATAATTACATTTGTATACCTTTATTCTAGAATTCTTAGTCTTCTAAGAGTTTCTAAAATATACCAATTCAGAAAGAATGCCATTGTTTTTGTCATTATTTTTTATTCCTAGCAAATGAAAACCAACACATATACATTTAGAAAGTGATATTAAGGATGTTTTATCTTGTAGGAAATCTAAATCTAGAAAATATGCTGCCTGGTGCCTTGAGATGATTTTAAGAAACACTGACCACTGGCAGTGTTTTACTTTCTTTGGGTGTATTTTCAGTATTGCGCTCCCAAATGTTGTTTGGGGTTGAAAAAAGACTTTTTTTTTTTTGGCTTTTTCTGTAAAGCATATAAGGGCCCATTGGATACAGCCCTCTTAAAATTTAGTAACAGGAAAAGCAAGTATCTTCTGAAACAGTGAAATTTTCCCTTTCATCAGAATCTGAAAACAATGTAATCCATTGTGTTTCCTCTTTCCATAAACTGCCAGCAAGCCCAGAATTAAATTTAATGTTAAGTTACATTAACTATTTTAAATCTCTCCATTTATATGCTTTCTGATTTTCTATTTTAACCACCTTATTGTGAATGCACATTTTATTGAAACCTGCCTAAAATATTTTCTGGGAGAAGGGAAAATAGAAGTTATTCTTTCAAAAAAACCCACACAATTCTAATTCCTTTGGAATGGATGGGTTCTTTTAGATGAAAATCCTCAGGTCAATCACGAATCATTAGTCACTTGGGAGAATGGTCTCCACACGTTCCCTGTGTCCTTGTGCATAAGAACACCAAATTAAAGAGGATGTGGAGAAAAGGGGGCCCTCTTGCACTGTTGGTGGGAATGTAAACTGATACAGCCACTATGGAGAACAGTATGGAGGTTCCTTAAAAAACTAAAAATAGAACTACCATACGACCCAGCAATCCCACTACTGGGCATATACCCAGAGAAAACTGTAATTCAAAAAGACACATGCACCCCAATGTTCACTGCAGCACTATTTACAATAGCCAGGATGTGGAAACAACCTAAATGCCCATCAACAGACGAATGCATAAAGAAGATGTGGTACATGTATACAATGGAGTATTACTCAGCCATGAAAAGGAATGAAATTGGGTCATTTGTAGAGACGTGGATGGACCTAGGGACTGTCATACAGAGTGAAGTAAGTCAGAAAGAGAAAAGCAAATATCGTATATTAACGCATGTATGTGGAACCTAGAAAAATGGTACAGATGAACTGGTTTGCAAGGCAGAAATAGAGACACAGATGTAGAGAACAAACGTATGGACACCAAGGGGGGAAAGCAGGGTGGTGGGGTGGTGGTGGGATGAATTGGGAGATTGGGATTGACGTGTATACACTAATATGTATAAAATAGATAATTAATAAGAACCTGCTGTATAAAAAATAAAAAAATGAAAACCAAATTGAGAAAAGTAGAAAGGCCATTTGGGATTTGACTTCTTGATGAAAATCTACCTTCTGATTTGATTCTCTGCTGAGTTTGTTCCCTGAGCATGAAGAGCAGAAAAAATTCTAATTACAATTTTTGTTCCTAGTTGATCCCAAGTGACAGCAGAAGAGAGTTCTCTGCCTCAGACTAGGACCCTGTGCGGACACTTCTCTAGATGCACGTGGTTCTGGGTCTGAAAAACTAGCATAGGGCTTCTTTAAGCCTCTTTATCAAGAGATGCTTGTGCTATAAATTAACACAACATTGTAATCAACTATACTTCAATTAAAAAAAAAGAGAGAGAGAGACACTTGTTCTCGCTGGCTCTGGAGGTTTAAAACGGCATCAAGTCAGACTTTCTGGTAATGACATTAGTATTCTAATATCTGACATGACAGATTCCAAAGGGCTGCAAAAATACAGTCTAAAAAAGCCAACCAAATCGCTCTAAAGCTTTAAAAATAAACATTTGTGCTTCAATTATGAGTAAAGGCCTGGGAAAGAGGAAAAGAATCTGCAGAAGCATTTAAATGAAAGCCGTTTGTCCACCTCGAATTGCATTCTTAGACCAGTGGCTTGTGCTGGTGGGGTTCTGCAACTCCTTGTCATTTTGCAGCAATAATAGCTTTTTAAAGACTTTATGAATTGTGATTAGAGTTTAATGCTGTAGCCCAACACTCCCTTTAAAAAGATATGTAGTCAGTGAATCATTCTTTATAACAAAGAGCCTGGGAAAAATTAAGGAAGGCCACACAGGAATTTGTGGAATTGGTAACCAATCAGAAATCCTGAGATAAAAAGTTCCCATTCAGTCTGACCTAGAGAACATTTTGGAAATTTAGTAAACCTGGAGCAAAGTTATTTGAAATCCCCCAGTAATAAATTAAATGGTTAAATTCCACTCATTCCTGCAACTGCTCAGAGCTGATGGCTGGATCTTATCTGGGAACACAACCTCCAACCCTTGAAATCCCTGATGGGATCTGCCTGCCCTGGGATGCAGCCGGCAGTGGGAAAGGGAGGAATTTCCCAAGTGCCTTATCTTTTACGATTAGTGCTTTCCACCAAAGCTGTCATCTTTTACTGCCATCCAAACTGGACATTAAGGAGCAAGTCCTCCCAGATGGCAGGGGCTACGGATGCTGGCAATAAATATATGAGTGAAATAAAAACAGACACAAAAGACCAAATTAAAACAACCACCTGAAATGCACAGCTTCCACTCCCAACAACCCTCTCTCAATTGATGACAGGCTTATTAATTCAGAGGTAACTTGTCCAAGGTTTGAGTTTCCTTTAAAGAGCCTAAATATATACTAATATATATTTAAAAACTAAGAACATCTGATCTATGGTAAAGAATATTTAAATATGTAAACAAAGTAATTTTCTTTTTTTTCTCACCCACACATATTACTTTATTACAATATGAATAAGGAAGAGGAGTTAAAAGAAAAGCCAGAAACATCTGTATTTTTTAAATATATTCAACAATTGCTTTAGACAAAGCGTGTACCTTTAAATCCTAAAAAGCAAACACATATTCTAACGTAACTGATTTTTATTTACTTAAAAAATCAAATCTGGGCTTCCCTGGTGGCGCAGTGGTTGAGAGTCCGCCTGCTGATGCAGGGGACACGGGTTCGTGCCCCGGTCCGGGAGGATCCCACATGCCACAGAGCGGCTGGGCCTGTGAGCCATGGCCACTGGGCCTGCGCGTCCGGAGCCTGTGCTCCACAGTGGGAGAGGCCACAACCGAGAGAGGCCCGCGTACCGCAAAAAAAAAAAAAAAAAAAAAGATCATGACAGGTTCTTTCTCATAAAATGTTTCCTTAGGACATGGAAGACATTTTTCTTTCTTTAGTAGGCAGTTATGCAAGCAATTAATCTAAAAGAGTTTTAAATCATTCGGTCAAAAATAATAGGGAATTGGAACTCAAATGTTTTACACAACTTGAAAGTATATTGTCTATCTAGAGCTTAACCCAGTTCATCTTGATTCCTTGGCTAGAGTTAAAATATAGGTTTTGCAAGAGCTTTCATATTCATATTCATAGTCAAATTTCATATAGACTATAGCATCCCCTCAGTATCAAAGACTAAATATAGGTGAGTGAAGAACACAGCAATCTCAGCTTTAAGGCAGATTTATCCATGAAATTATAAGATATGAAAGTAACTTCATGAAAGCCTCTTGCTCCTTGATTAGAAATATTAAAGAAACTATTGGATTTTTTAAAAAGGGGGACAACCAACCAACAACAATGTGCACTCTGTGTCTGTCTTTCTGCACCCTTCCCATCCTTCCAAGCTTCACGTTACCTACGAATGGGATGAGATGCCTTCTACATGTTCACTCAGGTCACTGGGAACAGAGCTAAATAGGATCAGGCTGAGAACTAAGAATATCCCCCTAAAGAAATTACTGTGCAAGAAGACATCAATGAGCATTCTTCGGATCCTTACAGCTTTCAGTCCATAAGTCTGTATCTTTTCAAGAGAACAGCAGGAAACATACGCATTGTCACATGCCTTGGGGAAGGCCAGGTTCCCTGTGTTCACCCCTTCCCTCCTGCCCTGACCGTCTGTCTAATAAGCTTGACCAAAGTGGAAGTTGAAGTGGTTGGACTTGACCCATCCTTCGTGAACTGTACCTGATTCCTCTTCGTTTTCCAAGAGTCACCCTCTCCTTGAAGAATTTTCCTAGAATCCTGCCTTGACTGTCTAGGTTGAAGACAACCTCAAATCTGGGTTCTAATTCTTTTTTTTTTTTTTTTTTTTTGTAGGATGAGAAAGTGCAGTTTGTCCGTACATTGGATTGCAGTGACTCTCTATTTGACCTTTGGCGATCCTAACCAGGATCCGTTCAGACTCCCTATGAATTGACCTCCCCCCATATTTTATTATTCAAGGACATTTAAGGTTTTCCCAACTTGGTTATGACAAAAGCAGAAACACACACACACACACACACACACACACACACCCGGGGTAAGATATGATAGTCTAACACATGTTTTCTATGTATTTTTATATTGTCTTCCCCTCCCTCATTCCTATGCAAGACTTTCCCCCCTGTCTTTCCTTACCTCGGTCCCTCCAGGAACTTACGGCATCTCAAGCTTCCACACCTATTTCAAACCTTCCCTGAAATCATTGTGTTGACCTGACTGAGGAGTTGTCTACTGGAGCAGAATTATTCGGCTCAGATGTCTCAACCAAGACTTCGCTTTCTTATCTGCTATTTTTGTACGGGCCTCAAGTATAAGCTAGACCTTCCTTAATTTTCTCTTCTAGGCATCAAAAAATAGTATCTGCTGACCTTTGTTCCTATTGTAAAAGGACTTTACTACTGTATTACCTTGTCAGAATCCACTCTGAAAATGAACGTGGGATTTTGCTTCGGTTTGGGTTTGGGGTCTGAGTGACGTCATTCTGCCTGAGTCTTGTAACTATTGTCTATGATCACGCGAGGTTCCGTGGGCTGGCTGAGACAGACAATTCTGGGGTTCTTTGTTTTTCTGGGTTTGCACTAGAAATACTAACAGTAGTCTCACTGAAGAAACAAGCCCAACACAGACAAAAACAGCCTGCTAAGGGGTGATGTGTCTCCTGGCTGCTGATGGTGCCAAGAGAAGCGGCTTAGCGTGAGCCAGAAGCAGAAAATAGCAGACACCCCCATCTGTGTAGACTCGGGAAGAGTCATCAGAAATCCCCGACCTCCTGCCCTGAAGGTAGCCAGTTTATCCATCGGCTAAGGTTTGGAGAGCAGGACAGCACCAAATTCCAAGGGAAGCCCTGAGGTCATCTCACATGATGTCCTGTTGCCAACTTCAACACAGCTTGCCCTCAGGCTGAACTCCACTTTGCCAGGCTGCAGAGGACTAAGCCCAGTGGCTACAACAAACATCAGCTTTCCCAGCCAAGCAGGAGCCACCTAAACAAACCTACGGCCTGTTCCCCAGAGAACTTTCTGATTGCTTATGAATAGGGCCATGGTGCAGTCCCACACTTCTGGCCTGGGATGGTCAAGCTGTGCTGGTACCCACTCAGAGCCTCTGTGTTACTCCCCAACTGCAGCCTCTCCTCACCCACCCAGAGTGTCTCGACCTCTTCTTGGGCCCCTTAGAACCCTGAAACCCAGGCAGTGAGGGCGGCGACCCCAATTTCTTAGTGGCTAGTGGGAGTCTACTTTTCCTTTTCCCCTAAGGGGGAAAAAGCGCCTGGGTGCAGGTTCCAAATCTGATGTCCTAAAACGGTAACTACGCGTTACCATGCGTCCTGGGCACGTGCCACCCAACGACACGTTAACACTTGTTAACACATATATTAATTCATTCATCCTCAGAATGATTCTCTGGGGCCACCTCTCAAGGTCACAGGCTGATCAGCTCCATTCACTGTTGGGAAAATCCAGGCACAGAAAGGGTGGGTCCTTTCCCAGCTGACAGGCAGAGGCAGCGGCCGATCCTGAGTCATTTGAACACGGGATCTACAGTTTTACATTCTTTCTGTACAAACACAGGTCACGGGCAGAAGGAAACTGCACTCAGGGTTCTGGGCCAGGGGAGGCTGGGAAAGCCTAGGCGTCTCCAAAGCTTTTAAGTCCAGAGGAATGGGAGGAAAACAGCAAAAGGGAGCACAGCAAGGGTTCTCAGCAGAATTCCGACCAGACTAAGAGGGTTTGGAAGGTGGAAAGTCCCCCTCCTTGGCTGTCCCATTCCCAACCCCAGCCTGCAGGCAGAATTAAATTGTAAAGACATTCCCATTCGGAGGCTTGGCCCTCGTTATGTTAAACCCCTCGTGCCCTCAATCCAGACTCACCTAACCAGAGAAACTAACCCTTTCTGTGTAAAGAATGCCCTCCTTTGCTGTAGCCTACCGTCCAGGTATGGCCCCCACCCTTGTCTCCACGCCCTCCCAGCACTGCACCAAGCAGCCCCCGGCCCCCAGCTTGAGCAGCAGGGACGGTCCACTAGTGGCGCGTCTCACATCCTCTCCACGAAGAAAGCTGATGTTTCTAAAGTGACTTTGATCTCCTACAAGGTCAGTCCCCTATGCCCATCAGAGATTCAAACGTCAATGTAATTTTTGTTTGTAAGGGCATTTGATTATGTTTGGGGTCTTCGAAAATTGGCATCAGATGCGAGACAGTGAACACAGTTGTCAGGTTATTTTCTTTACTCCTGCACTGAAGGCTCACCCTCTTAGTAGGAAGAGTCCCCATCCAGGTAGTAAAGCACAAAGGATACTGCTTTTCAGAGGCCAGGACAATGATTCCAAGCATCACGCAGGTCAAACAGCCTTAGGGGCTCCTGGTGCTCCAACAGAATTTCTTAAACTTGAAGGTGTATACAAGCGGCCTGCAGAGCTTGTTAAAAGGCAGATTCTGATTCAGGAGGCCTGGGCTGGGGCCTGAGACTGTGAATTTCTGAAGAGCTTCTGGTTGATGCTACTGATGAAGAACAAGCCCTTAAAAATTTCCTTTATCCTGAGACTCTATGCCCCAGAGTGATGCAGCACAAATGAATACAACCCAGACCCTCTCGGAGGATGTGCTTCTTGTTACTGATGCCCCCAGAAAGAAAATGAACTCTTCCTGGGCTCTTTGGATGGGAGGGTCTTTTTAGATCTTGATGGTTTTCAATGTTTTGTCTGAGTGCTTTCCCATAACCCAGAAAATATTTCCTGTTTGACTGATGCTCTGTTTTAATAGAGGCATCACTACCTCAAAGGAACGCCCTGTCTCTGAGTTGAAGCAGAGGAAGATTTTCTGGGGCTTTGTGGTTTGGTTATTTCACGTCTCTGCATGTGGGTTACAGGGTCAGGCTGAACTGGGCTGCAACAAATGTCCACTCTATTAAAACTGGAAAAACGATCAGGACAAGAACTTTTCTCTTTTTGAGGACAGCCACCTCATGTAACCCCAGATGGGCCCATGATGTAAGATGCAATACGGCAGGGAGGCAAGCCCCAGGGCCATTCATTCGGAAACAGAGGACCCCATTCAGATTCTCGTCCTGGGAGCCACAGGCGTTGTTGTGTTGGGCAAACTACCTAACCTGAGCCTCCTTAGCCATAAAACAAGTGAAAGTGTCATGAGCAAAGGAGATGAGAGATGGCAAGGTGAGAAGGTGAACCCGCACGGCTCACCGGTTTGCCTGGGACCAGTCCCCGACGGGCCCCATCAGGGCTCCCTGGCATCAAAGGCTGCCAACCTCTCATGGTTTTCCCATGAGGAGAATCTGACTTTTGATATACTATGGAAAGCTCCTTCACAGTAAGAAAGCAGAGACTCAGTCATGGGATCACTGTACAGAATCCCATCTGGGTTTTCTCTGCAGGGCACCTCCACTGCTTTGACAGGTGATGGGAGGACTTAGGATCGCAGACAACTTGCTAGTGGCTGTTTTCTCCAATAGCCACTAGTGGGTGGTGGTTTATGGCACCGCATAGGAAAAAGATGTTCAGAAGACAACTTTTAAATGTTGTGTTTTGGGAAAATAAAACTCAGATCAGGTTTTCCTATTTAAGTTTCTCAGCTGAGTGCTTCCCGTTCTTTAGGAAATGTTTCCCACTTGCCTTAAAAAAAAAAAGTCTCGATCTAAGTGCCTCTACCTCCAAGGAAGTGAGGAAAGCCAGGCTGCGCTTCATCCATCCACCCTCCAGCTTGTAGTTCTGTTAAGATGCACGGGTTCCGTAGATCTGGGCAGGGCCTGAGAGTCTCAGTTTCCAACCAGGTCTGGGGTCATGCCACAGCTGCTGGTCCTTGGGTCGCACACTATGAGTGGCAGGTACCAGAGATCGCCAGCCTGACCGGCTCCCGACCCCCTCCTTGCACAATCCTCATCTACACGTGCTTCTCTCGAGCTCAGAACCCTTGACTGAGCGCCTGGCGTTAATCCCACTTCTTCTGCCTCCCTGACCCTGTGCGCTCCTTGCCTGGCTATCCAGGATTTGGGGCTGAGTCTCTCCTGACTGATCTGTGGTCTATGGCCCAGTCCTACAGCTCGGCACCTTCAGTGTCTCACTGAAGACTCTCCAATCCAGGGTGCAGCCTCCCTGCCCGTCTCTTGGGCCAACCTATTCTGAATGCCCAAAGGCAGGTTCATGAGGACATGGTCACCACAGCGACAAGACACAGATAAGGGCCATCCTCCACAGGGCACCTGGGACCGGCTGTATGTGTTAAACTCTGGAGGAAGAAGCCTGGATTGGGCAAGCCTGAAGAGCACAGAAGTTTAAAATTGAAAAGGATCTTGGAGGTAGTCTTATACAAAATCATCACTATGTAGACAATCAAGGTCCATACTAAGAATAATGAACATTGACTGAACACTTAACTGTATCTGCTTTAATCTTCCCAACGCCCTCTTGAGATAGGTATAATCATCACGCTCATGGTACGGGTGTAAACCTGAGGCTCAGAGAGGTTCAGTAACTTGCACAAGATCACTCAGCTTTTAAGTGATAACAAACCCAGGCTTGTTTGATTCCGCGCTTGTGCTCCTAACTACACTTAAACAAGGTTTTCAATCAGGAGAGGCTAAGCAATTCTCTCTGAGGATAACACAGCCGTATCCAGAGCCAGAACCTATCTCATCTGACTCAGGTCTTTCCCCACGGCAGCAAGATGGCTGTCTTAAAGCAAGCTTCATGTCACATGTTTCTGGCCCTGAGTCTTGACTTGGAGTACAATTATAATAAAGAAAAGTATTCGTTAGCTCACAAAGCATTTATAAGTGGATCGACAATAGTACAGAAAAAATATCTAAATCACATCAAAACGCAGATAAAAGGCTTGATTCAAAAAGGTCCCTTTTTGAAAGAGCATATCAGATTTCCTACTGTGTCTGAAAGTTTTGTATGTGGTAGCCAGTACCAAAAACACAATGCCTCAATGACACAGCATTTCTGGTAGCTATTTCCACACACAGGAAGAGTCTACCTAACTTCAAAGGAATTGACTGAAAAATTTTTTCAAGCCAATGAATCAGCTGTTTGATGTTGTATATGAAAAAGACCTGCCTAAAACTGACTAATCTTCTAAATAAAATGGACTGGCTGTCCGTATTGTAACTACTACTGCAATGTCCAACTCTTTGTTAGGAACTAACATTCTGTGGTTATGGACTAGCTATTGATTTGTTCCTGTTAGTAGGGGGAGAGGTGTTTAAAGGGCTGGTATGTTAGTTACGAAAAAGAGCGAATAAGAGATTATCTGAACTTGTCAGAGAATGCAGAGCAAGAATCGTTATCCAACAGGCCATGACAAATTTCCTGCTGAGTGTCCCAAACCTACTGGAGTATCCAGACAATTACTTTAACCGAGCTTAGGGGCTGGCGTTCTGAAAAGACGCATCTATACTTTCAAAAGCGCTTCATCTTTTTGCTTCTTTGAATTAAAATTTCTGCAGGGCACTGGGATTTAATTAAATTTCTCACTCTTTTAATAATACCGTGGTCTCTTTTAAACTCTACTATTATCTGCCCCTACACGTGGCTGGCTTGACGGTTCATTCCTCAGAGCCCCTGCCAGCCCAAGCCACGACCACAGGATGGGTTCACCCGTCCCTCAGGGAGAATTCAAGCTATGGGGTTTATACTCTAATACAGATCTAGGGTCCCTAAATTTTAGAAGGATAGAGTGGGATAAGGCCTTTGAGAATGTCTAATTCAGAAGTTTTCAAGCTGTTCTAAGGTGGTGTTTTATAAGCAGTAAAAAATCTTTAAACAAAACAAATCCTCCTCAGCCACCACCTACACAGAAATCAGGCAGGAGATGCTCCGGGGGAAATAGGGATTAGGTGGCCTCTCTTGATTCCTACATCCCCGAGGTTCTTTCAAAAAACCCAAAAACTCTCCAGAAGACTCTATGTAATCATGCAAACTTCCAACTCAGAGAATGCTTTACCAAGGTCCGGAGCTTTTCAGCTCAGAGTGTGAATGGCTCCTCTGTCTCCTGTCCCCTAGGAGAGAATTTATAACTAACTCCCAGCCGTCTCCAAGAAAAGCGTCCATCCTGCCCAAGCCCAGGGCTGCTGGTTTTAGCTCCTTGGCAACTCCTTTCTCAGAGCAGGGGCCGAGAACACTGCTGAAGACCCCGAGGCCTGAGGGCAGAGTTCATCTCTGGAGCTGACTTCCATCCCTTGTATCCAAACTATCGAGCTGACATCTAGTTGTTACACTCTGGTGCCCAAGGGGGAATTATTCATCTGGATGATGAAACAAAGTGAAACCAGGACTTTGCTAGGTCTGTTGTATGATGGATGCATTTGAACTATAGCAGAACATGGGGAAATTCCGGAACTTTCTTGTCTGTGGACAGAGCTCTTCCACTTAGCTCCATGGGTCACCTGCAGGACTACCTGCAAGCATAGAGCTGGTAGATGCCGGGCACTACCGGTCCACGGCGCTTAGCCTTCGTTAGCACTACAGGAGGAGATGCGCGGCTCTTTTGGCAAATGTTAATGGCAAAGGCTGAGACACCACAACAAACTCTGGATGCTGGCAGGAGTGGGCCAGACCGTGGGGCGGGGTCATGACACACCAGGGGCCCGGATACAGGGAGTCACGTCCTTGAAGCCCTAGGGTGCCTTCACAAGGGCCCCACCCAGAAGGCACGGTTTTAACATCCAGACACATCTACAGGCCCTTCTAGTTCATGACGATAACTTAATTAACAATGTAAAGCTTGACAGCAAACGCCCCCAAATCCCTATGGCTGAATAAGAGATGGCGCTCCAGAGCTCTACGTGTGAACATGCTGTGTACTCCAAGCCACTTTTGCTTGGAAGCTCTGTGTCCTTCCCTCCCTCATCAGACACAAGGTTCCCTCACCACTGGGTGTGTTCTCGCTTTAATGCACTAGCTTCAAAGCCAATGCGTCTAAGGGAGCAGGTGCCCTGCATCCGTTGTGACACTGGAGGATGCGGCTGAGAGAACGGGCTGAGTCGGGGAAGGCTCGGGCACTGCGGATCCACCACAAAGAACTAAAGGTGGGCCTAATGCACCAAACTCAGCAGGACTGTTAGAAGCTTGTGTGGGATTCCCAGGAGGCAGGCCAAGGCTGCGCTGATAGGAAATGGGACGGAGAAACAGAAGCCACAGGCATTGGCTTGTATGGTCCTTAAGTCTGAATAAATAATAACGCCTCTATCCCCACAGCCGGCAGTCTCCAAAATGTCCCAGTGGCCTCTCCTTCCAAACTTCAGGAAGCTTTTACACTAAGAGGACTCAGTTCTCCCCTTTTGAAGGCAGCACACATTCAGTTTCTTCTTAGGAAGCGGCAGGAAATTGGGGATCCTCTAAGGGCATTTTTAGAAAATTGAACGTAGAACTTTTATCAGCGGATGCATAGCCGGCTTTAGCCCACAGCCCTCACATTCATCAGAAGCAGTTCAGGGAGAGAAGATTAATGATAATCCTAAGTACATAATGGCTTGCGGGAGACCAGAAGGCTCTCCTCTGATGGCTGGACTGGAGGCTTGCCCCACGGTAATGAAAGATGCCGCCTGTGTGCTTGACCTTGGTCATGGTTCACGCAGCAGAAGAAAGAGCTGCAAAGTTGGTACCGACGACTTAAATCTCTTTCCTGGTAACTGAAAGCAGCTCAGATTGGGATCATTGCTGAGAGTGCTGTACTTGGTTATTTTAAAAAACGGAAGAAAGAAAAAAAACCCTTGCTTTCAATATTTCTTTCCAGTTTAAACATAAAATCTCACAGAGCCCTAGGAGGCTATTACACCAATCACAAAATAACAGGTTATTGTGTACAAAGGACTCAAACACGGCTGCAGCCTTCCTGTTAGAGCACGTTAGTGGCGTGTCTGCAGGCAGAAACCGATTACACCCGGCCTAGTGTGTAAGTGAAATTGATGCTTTGCAGTTTCCAGAACATAAATTTTGTAGCTATTTCCCAGCGAGACAGTTTGCAGTGGCTTTGGTGTGTGCTGCCTTTCTCCTCGGTGCTATATTGGGAGTGATCCTCCAGAGTGGCTGTCACACACTAGACCTTGAGGAAATTGTTAGAAAAAAATTCTCACTGAGGTGTACATGACTGATATTGGAGTTGGTCCTTGAAATCAGAGAGGGAAGGAGAAGAAGCCTGGGTTCACCAAGCACCTGAAACAGGGGCGAGAGCTTTGGAGAGTCCTTGGAAATTGTTGTTTAAAGGGGAGATTTCATAGCTCTGTTGAAGTGGTCGCCACTGAGGTATTTTCTACAAAGAAAAGACCTTGGGAGGAGCACGGCCACGTGCTAGACCGTCTGAAGCAAACCTCTCCTGCTCGGGCTGGTTGACTCATCCCCACAGCCCTGCCCAGTTCTGCTGGGGAGTCAGGCGAGGCCACTGAATGTTCACCTCTAATGACTTTTGTCTGTATTCTTGTCTTTAGAGTGTACACAGGTTTATGATGGGCCTGAGCTTTCTGTGCTGAGTTCAAAAGCAAGCCAGATAGGAGAAGGGAAGGGTGGGGGGGACAGGGCAGAGGGAGGGTGGCTGCAGGACTTCTGCTGCTCCAGACAGGGCTGGCCTCGCTGTTGCACCGTGATGCCCGTCAGTTCTTTAGAAGCCGAGGCCCTGGTTGGCCCGGGGCCACCCTTGCCAGGGTTCAGGGCTTGGCTTTGTCCAGAGTCTCTGGATGCTACTGACCTACTGTTTCCAGGGGCCAGGGGCCTTGGAGTTTGGAGACCCAGCACCTCACAAGGAAGGAAGGAGACAGGGGCAGTGCAGGGCTCACTTCCTCCACTGGAGCCCAGTGGCCAGATCTGGGGAAGGCTGCCCATCCGCAGCCCTTGCCTCTGACTGTGACCGTTTTTCAGAACATAAGCAGGGCTGGTCTGTTCTCTCTTGAATTAGAATTAGGAACAGATCCACTTTTACGGAGGGTTGTAACCGAGCAGGACCCTAGGGGGTCTTCCTGGGACAGACCCCTCCCCCATGTCCTCTGCTGTAGCTCCGCTCTGAAGTACTCAGATAATAGTATCTGATGCACATTTCCTGAGTTGTTTTATAGATGTTAAAACCACCACCAAATGGAAGAAATTAACTAATTCACGACCATGTGCACATAGCCCCCAGACCTACTGAAGCCTGAGAATTGATGTTGACCCCTGTGACACCACCCTGTTACCTCACCATCAAGCAATCAGAGAATTGTGCCTGAGCTGATCATCTCTCCTGGGATGCCCCTGCCTCACCTGGCCTTTAAAAATGCTTTCATGAAACCCATTGGGGAATTCAGGTGTTTTGAGCACTGGCTGCCCTGGACTCTTTGCTTGGTGTCCTGCAAGAAACCCTGCACTTTCCTTCAACACAAGCCGGTGTCAGTAGATTGGTTTTACTGCGCGTGGACAGGCAGACCCGAGTTTTGTTCTGTAATAGGGTGACCTGCTCTGTGGCCACATTCATGACTCTGCACTGTGCCTCTCTCTCCTTTTAGGTCTTCAGTGCTGTGGTACACAGATCCTTCTTCACCTGGTGTCCTTGAATCTCAGCTTCTGTAGGGAGGAAAAACTTTTCTCTACCCTCTTACGTTCCTCAGCTGGACCCTGCAAATTAAAATGACGAGAGACAGATTAATAAGAGAAAAGGCGTACACATTTTTTGATGTTAATATTTTAATGTTTCCATGCACAGAGAACTTCACAGAAAAGAAATGAAGTCCCAAAGAAGTGATTAAACTTGAACGGCTTATATACCATTTTAACAAGGGGCAATAAATTGTGGAGAAGTGACAAGACAAAGGAAATGGGAGTTGGGCTTCTAGAGAACACTGTGTGAAGGTAAACATGTGGAGGAAACTAATGGAAGATATGGGTGAGATAGTGATGTTTTGTCTATAAAACTCATCTCAGAGCCACCTCCATCTCCAGTGGAAACCATTATTTTTCCCTTCCTGGTACGAAAGTGAGGGACACCTTCACAGGGGATATTTATGCCCTGTTTTAGGCAGATAGGAAAGGCAGAGAGCTTTTCCTGTGTCTGCTTCTTCTCAGTTGCCTTCAACTCAAAATAATCCTCATCCCATAGTGACGTATGTTGGGCTGGCATAGTGTGTTTGGTTCCCTCTATGCCTACTTTCTGGAGGGTTTTTATCATAAATGGGTATTGAATTTTGTCAAAAGCTTTTTCTGCACCTATTGAGATTATCATATGGTTTTTATCCTTCAATTTGTTAGTATGGTGTATCACACTGATTAATTTGCGTATATTGAAGAATCCTTGCATTCCTGGGATAAACCCCACTTGATCATGGTGTATGATCCTTTTAATGTGCTGTTGGATTCTGTTTGCTAGTATTTTGTTGAGGATTTTTGCATCTATGTTCATCAGTGATATTGGCCTGTAGTTTTCTTTTTTTGTGATATCTTTGTCTGGTTTTGGTATCAGGGTGATGGTGGCCTTGTAGAATGAGTTTGGAAGTGTTTCTCTCTCTGCTATATTTTGGAAGAGTTTGAGAAGGACAGGGGTTTGCTCTTCTCTAAATGTTTGAAAGTATCTTTAATTCAAAGAAAGGAAGATCAAATAAAGAGAATTTCACACCAGAAAAGCTGAGAGAATTCACCTTTAACAGACCCACAGTACAAGAAATGCTAGCAAAGTTCTTCAGGCTGAAGGAAAATGACACCATATGAAATCTTGGATCTCGTGGAAAGAACTGAGACCACAGAAATGGTAAGTATTAAAGACTGAGTATGTTCATGTGTGTGTGTGTGGGCACAGATGCACACGTATGTCTGTGGGCAATTTATTTTCTATTTATAGCATATATAAAAGTATAATACAGGCATACTTTGTTTTATTGCACTTTTCTTTATTGCACTTTGCAGATATTGCCACAAAGTGAAGGTTTGTGGCAACCCTGTGTTGAGCAAGTTTATCGGCACCAGTTTTCTAACAGCTTTGTCTCACTTCATGTCTCTCTGTCACATTTTGGTCATTCTTGCAATATTTCAAACTTTTAAATTATTTTATTGTTATTGTGACCTGTGATCAGTGATCTTTGAAGTCACTGTTGCAAAAAGATTACAACTCGCTAAAGGCTCAGATGATAGCATTTTTTAGCAATAAAGTATTTTTTAATTAAGCTAGGAACATTGGTTTTTTAAGACATAACATTAGTGTACTTAACAGACTACGTTACAGCCTAAACATAAGTTTTAAATGCACTGGGAAACCAAAAATTTGGTATGACTTGCTTTATTGTGATATTCACTCTGTTTCAGTGGTCTGGAACCAAACCCACAATATCTCCGAGGTCTGCCTATATAAGACAACAAGAGAATAGGTTGAGAAGAGATTAAATTATGTTCCTGTAAGGTTCCTATACTGTCTACGAACCACTACAATATTATGTAAAAATAGTGAACTTAAATATACATATTGTAATTTGTAGAGCAACCACAGAGATATAGTTTGAAAGTCAACAGAGGAGCTAAAATAGAACACTGAAAACTATTCATCCAAGGAAAACAGAAGAGTAGGGCTGGAGGAATGAAAAAAAAACACTTGGGCTAAATAGAAAACAAATACCAAGATGGTAAGTCTGAACTCAACTATGTCAGTAATTAGCTATGGTTTTCTGTCTTCCTTCCTTTCCCTTTCTTTTCTCCTGCCTTCCTCCCATCCTCCCTCTCTATCCTTTTCTCCCTTCCCTTCCCCGCTCTGTGTTTCCCTCCCTTCCTCTTTCTTTTATATCTTTCCTTCTTTCCTTCTCATCTTCTTTCTTTCTTTCATTCCTCATTCCCAACCTCCTTCCTTTCCCAGATACCCTTTACCAAAAGTATGGCCTGGTAGTCTGTGCACCAGTTCTTGAAATCTAGTGGATTTCCTCTTGCAGCTGCTATTTGAGTCAGTTCGATGGACTTGCCTGTTTTAGGCAAGAATAAGCCTCAACTGGCCACCTTACTTCCACTTTGTCTAAAGCAGTTGGTTCTGCAATGCTTGATCCATGTAATGATACATGTCATGAAGACATAATCACATGATGTGTATTCTATAAAAGTTCAAATCACTGTGTTGTACACCTGAAACTAATATAACAATATTGTAAGTCAACTATACTTCGATTTAAACAAAAATATAGTTAAAGTCAGAACGTACACAGTCAAGAATAGAATAAGTGTATATCCAGCTTTGGTCTTTTTAATGACATTGTGAAGTCTTCTCCCTTCTTCCTCTGAGACTGAACATTCTCTTCACAGACATCCAGGTCATAACTATGTCAAAAGGAAATGACAGTTATCTCAGCAGAAGTGGTCAATGTAAGAAGAATCTGAGGCGTACAGAGCCTCCCTTATTCCCCATGTCTCTTGGCCCCAGCTCTACCTTGCCTACTCTGCCCTGGACCTTACTGACGGAGTAATTTTAACACTGCTGTTCCCACAGCAACATCTCTTACAGATATTTTTCAGATCCTAGGTTGGAGTAATTTGAGGGGATCATATTTTCTTGATGTTCATTCTGATGTCTGACATACATTTAAAGTTATAAGATATATCCAAAAGGATGTATTTTCCTCCTAGGGGTGATGACTGTAGTTCCAGTAGGTGACATTGGGTGTCCCAGTGAGAAGAATGGGGCTGATCAATAGACTTGCTGCAGATTCATCTAACTAGCATCTTAGAGGAATAGACATAATTTCATCACTTATCTGACATGAAAGATTAAAGATGAGTCACCTACATTTCCATTTTAATAATAATGAATGCAAGTTTTGGAAATAACATCTTCTATAGGTATATTTTTGTCTGTTTCAATGATGGTTTAACTTAGCAAAACCAAAAATTATTTTTTTATTGAAGTATAATGATTTACAATGTAGTATTAGTTTCAGGTGTACAACAAAGTGATTCAGTTATATATATACACATATACATACATACATAACACATATATATGTACTTTTTAAGATTATTTTCCCTTATAGATTATTACAAAATATTGAGTATAATTCCCTGTGCTATACAATAGGTTCTTGCTGGTAAAACCAAAAATTATTTTATCTGATTGCTGCCTTGCTTTAGTATTGAAAGCTTTTCTGAGATTTACTTATGTGTGTAGCCAATTTGTTGACGTGTAATGCTCTTCCCTTGTCTGAGAGCAAAGCCATCAGTACTCAGAATTAATAGGGATGAGTGACAGCATGGAGGTAAGTCCTGATTCCACTGGAAACTCACTTTTCAATCTTAGACACATCTTTAAACTTCTCTGAGCCCCAGTTTTCTTCCACATAATTTCTGCTCATATCTAATTCTTGTAAAATGGAAGTATTCTAACCTAGTCCTTAATTTTAAAATAAAAAAATCCCCATTTTTATTAGGAAAAGGAACTTGCTTTCTGGAAAGGGAGTTCAATTAGTGTAATTCCAAGCCTCTCTCTGGACCTTTACTTTCTGGAAAGATGGAATGTCTTACATGACAAATTTGGGGAAAATGCCTGGGCACACATAGCTCAATTTCCTTCATCTGGGGAAGAAGCCTGTCCATAGAAAGCATGAGTTTCCATTTGCTCCTCCAGGTCTTGGTCTTCCTGAGATAAGACCCCCTACATGAGTTTAACATTGCTTTATTGGGAGGATAATTCTGCCTATTTCTAGAGTCCACTGAGTAGACCTGTTGGCTATCACAGAAAATGACCTTCTCTAATTTAGTGATATCAATAATAAAAGCATTTTAGACTCCTTATTTAATCTATTATTTTATTTTATACAAATATACAAACTCTGGTAGAATGCAGGATGCAGCTTATTGGGGGTTTCCTTGGAAACCCCAAAATCTATCTGATAGAGACTTGTGAAGACTCCACACAGAACAGAGAGGCAACACAGCATAGTGGTTAAAAAGGTAGGATCTGGTACCAGCCTACCCCAGTTTAAATTCCAATTTTAGCTCTTCCTGGATGTGTCCTCAGGCAAATTGTTAAGTCACTGTGCCTCCGTGTTCTCATCTGTAAAATGGGGGAGAAATAGTACCTGCCTTATAGGGTGATTTTGTGGATTATATGAATTAGTGTATGTAGCACTTAGGCAGTGCCTAGTACATTGTCGGTATTCACTAAACATCGATTACCGTTATTAACCATTATAGTGTAGTTACGTACAGTACCTGCATCACAGAGAGCATTCAAGAACTTATAGTTATGATTATCACCATGGCAGTGGTCAATACAAAAGAGACATTTGTGTTATTTAGGATAAGTAGGCAGAATATACAGATATGCTATAACAAATAGATCCAAATATTCAATGGCTTTGAGAAGAAGTTTATTTTTCAACTCAAATAACAGTCCAGAGAAGCGAAGACTTATGTGCACATAAAAACCTGTACGTGAGTATTCATAGCAGCTTTAACACATAATGACCAAAGGCTAGAAAGAACCCAGTTGTCTTTCAACAGGTGAATAATTAAACAAACCACAGATTACTAGTCAGTAATACAAAGGTATGGACTATTGATACACATAACAACTGGATGAATCTGCAGAGAATTAGGCTGAGTGAAAACAAGGTAACCCAAAAAGGTTACATTCAGTATGGTTCCATTTATAGAATATCTATGAAATGACAAAATGATAGAAATGGAGATGAGATTGGTGGTTGCCAGGCATTAAGGAGGGGTGGGTGGGAGGGGAGGGTGTGTGGATATAAAAGGTCAACACGAGGGATCCAGGGATCTACTCAGTGACGGGGATGTTCTATACTTGACTGTATCAATGTCAATATCCCAGTTGGGACATTGTGCTGCAGTTTTGCAAGATGTTACTAGACAGAGGAACTGAAGAAAGGGTACTCGGGGCCTCTTCATGTTATTTCTTACAACTGCATGTGAATCTACAATTATCTCCAAATTAAAAGCTTAATTTAATACCCCCTGATTTGTTTCTTAACAAACAACATAAGAGATACAAAACATAACTTGCATTTTAAATTTTCACCTGATTTTAAAAGATAGCTCAAAACTGTTTTTTAAAGAAGAAACTCCGCATTGGAAAGCTTATTCTCACTGGGAAAATATACACATTTGTAACAGTTTGTAATGGTTTTGGCTCATACAGTTCATTCCTCGACCCACACTCTGAGGTCAATCTAGACGGTTGTTCGCTGTGGCAAATGCCATTTTATTCAGAGTGAGCTGATCTCCAGACGGGCAATCAAATTCCAAAAGGCCAGCAAGTGACTCACTGCCGATCTCTGGGGAGAAGCAGAAAGGTGGGTGTCCACTGCTCTTGACTTGAATGGCAATTTTGTGGTCCCTGGATCTAGGGTCTAGCAGTTTCTGAGAGAGTCCATTGGAAAGGAGAGGTTCTGGTATTTTCCAAAGGGCCAAGTCTCAGCGATGGCAACTGGCATGTGAAGGTGAATTTGGGGAGAAGGGTCTGGGGCTGGCTGACCCCCTTCCTCTCCCACAGGTCACCCTCCGTAGTTTATGGGTCCCCCTTGTGATACCTCTTCCCCTGCATGGCTCCCCAGATAGCCATCTTAATCAGATTCTTTGACTTCTTTAAAGATCAGTCATTTGTTCAAAAAATATTCATTGAGTGCCTACATTGTGCCAGGCGGTGGCCTATACTGGTGACCAAGGCAGCTCTGACATTCCACCATTATCACCTTCCCTGTCTTCATCATGTGACATATTTTTTGAGTGCCTTCTATGAGCAAGACACTGTGCATAACATTCCTTGACCCTTATGAAGTCCATACTATCTGATCCTCATGTACAGACAAAGAAACATAGGTCGAGGAATGCAAAGGATGCCCAAGGATCTGTGAGTCTCCTCCACATTGTAGTATCTCTATTTCCTCTGGGTCTGGCCACTGGTGCTCTGAACCTTGACTTAGGAGATTGAAATGAGTTTTCCCTGCAAGGATCGGATGAGATATTATTCTCATCTCTGTTCTTGACCTCACGTCCTCTTTGCTAATTCTGCCTCCGTGGAAATCTGAGCCCTGGGCTGATGATCCCATTCTGACCACTGGACCTTAAGTTTGCATTCATTACTTGAAGATGTGATGTATCCTTTTCTTTTTATCTAAACCACTGTCCAGCAATCTAAGGCAAAACTTGTAAAGGTGGCCTGAGGACTTTTGTCACTACTAGTGGACAATCCATCACGTGGAAGGACCTGTGAAAAGCCTTGCCCTCTCCCCACCTATACCTTATTCACAAGAATGAGTACAACGTGCCCACTACCTTCTGCCAGCATCACCCTTCTTTCTTATCCCGTCTCCGAGAAAGCAATGATAATAACTCATATCTGAGAACACTGCAGTCATCCTTTGGTTAATCTCCCATTGAATCGTCTGAGATAGTTACTATTATTATCTTTATTTAACACATAAAGAAACTGAGGTTTAGAGAGACTATATAATATCCCCAGGGCCCTGCAGCTAGAAGGGGCAAGACTTGAACCCCGTTTACTGGTGCTCCTACTTCCCCGCACTAACCTACCTCTAGGAAAATGGTACTGACCGACGGAGTGCACTGCCAGGCTCTTGCCTGGGCAGCACCTTGACTCTGCCTAACCAGGTGAACGGGTGGACCAACAGGAAGGATTCCTGAATTCTTCTGGTGCAGTTATTCCCTCATGGTAGCTTCAAGGGCCATGATCCCATCATAGAAATATAACACGATAATTACAAGGTTGGGCAAGCGTGTGCACAATCCCTACTCCACTGCTTACTCTGTGGCTGTAACTAAGCAGGTCATAGAGATTTTCTGCATCTCAGTTTCCTTCTCTGCAAAACAGGGATAATGTTGGTACCTATATCTAAAAGTTGTGTAAGGAATTTATCACTGGACTTAAGTCTATGATTCCTCTAGTTCATGGAGCATTTCCTTGCTGAGGTTTGTGAAAGGTTAAAAAAAAAATGGATCATTTAGTTTTCACAAGCGTTCTCAAATCCCTGAGTAGGTTTTAATCACACCCCCTTTAACTAGTCTCCTTTCCAGACTAAACTGTCCTAATCTTGGAAATCTTGCTTCCTTTGGAGCTAGAATCACAAGTACCAAAGTAGAAACAAAAACACTCTCTTCTGCATTTATGAGTCAAAGTGCTTGTTCTCAGCAGAGCTCTTCCTGTGAAAAGACTGAAACACTGAGGCAGAGAGGTTCAAAGACCCAGAGCCACTGAATAAAAACAAAATCCCTTAGAATTACACTGATGGTTCTTCCAGATAAGCAGGTAATTCTTCGAGGTAATTTGGAGAGAATTGTTTATTACAGGTTCACTTAAGAAAGCCAAACATCCAGCCCTAAAAGCAATTTCAAAGCAAAACTCTAAACAGCATTTTAGAATACAGAGGAAATTATATGCACAGTCTTACCTCCCAGGGGTTTTGAAGGATTAATGGGGGAAAAATAGAAGCTATAATGAAAAAATCGCTAGAAGAAGGACAGGAAATATGAGAAATTCACTATAAATGGGACAGGCTAACAGGGTACAATGTGCAAAATGTGATGTTTAATAGACATTAAGTAAATACCTGTAGGTAGATTGACTTTCTGTCCAATGGGAACACAGCACTTGGGAGGCGTGACCAAATGGAGCAGGAATCACTGCAGAAAATGGAAGCTAGTTCAAGCGTACATTACTTTTTTTCTTCTTCTTTGACTCTAAATATCAAAGGAGCATTAGCATTTGCCCTAAAAGAATATCTTAATTGATTGGCGTTGCAAGACAGATTATTTTATTTACTAGGAAAATTATACGTAAAATACCAGATTTTATGATACTACTTATGGTACCTCACACTAAGTGCCCCTAATGGGGGGGAAAAGCCACATTATTCTTCAATTAGGATAGAAAGTATCAAAATGTTCATCATCCTTAATAATAATGAACAGACAATGGATGAATTTAAGGCCTTTCTGTTATTCTAAACCTTCGTGTGAGTTCTTTAGGGGAATACTGAAAATTGGGCTGGACTTCTCTCTTCAAAATACTCGTGAGACAACATCCCCAAGAATAACTCTTTGATCTTCCTGGGAGTCTTCATTGTTTGGAGACTTCACCTCTGCCTGTTACTTTTGTAGTGATTCTCCCCAGAAAGGCATTCCTCTCTACACATGGGGCAACACGGCAGCTGGGTGTATACTCTATCAAGGGCAGTTGTGTTTCACCAACCTGGGTCAAAGCTCTGGACTTAAAGGCCTGAGGCTCATCCTCTCTGAATTCAGGGGTTTAGAATCGAGGTAGCATAGTCAGGAGCACCCAGACTTTAGGATCAAAGTGTCCCAGGTTTGAATCCTGCCTCAGCCCTTCACTAGGTAGATGGTCTTAGTCAAGTTGCTCAGCTTCTCATCTCCAATTCCCACCTGCACAAGGGAGGAAGTAATACGTACATAGCAGGGTTGTTGTGATGAAAAAATGAGATTATTACTCTGAAGAACCTTGCTTATGGTGTCTGTGTCATTGTCGATACAGTGGTTGTCATGGTTCTAGGCCAGAACTCTGAGCCTCCTGAGGGGCTGCAACCACCACACAGGCCTTGAGCAATAGATTCGTGACAGCGTTGTCCTAGAGTTGGCATCTTCTCCCCAGAGATGAAGTTCTTTTCCTTCCAATGCCAGACTTACTGGTTCCTGTCTTACTGACCACTCAGCAATGAAACTTTTGTATAATCATCTTTGTTGTAGAACCACCGTGTTTTGGAGATTGTCCAAGGTCAACTTGCCAATGACGATCATCACATATGAGGATCGCACTACAATTAGAATCTAGTGCTTTTCTTTTTGGTATACGTCGGAATTGTCATAAAGAAACACCTAATCCATATAGACTAGAGGTTTAGAATTTTACAGTGTGAGCTGCTTTTTTTTAAGTGCATGTTAGGTTTCCTCAACACATTTTTTAAATTGGCCTGGTCGATGTGAAGCTTTCTTATATCCAGGTGCTGTAATCACAAGAGTGATAACTCAAAACTGTATAACTTCCCTGTGGGAAGAAGGCCGGAGATCCTGGCTAAACACTTCACTAGAAGGGAAAACACTTCTCTTGCATTGATAATAGTTTCTCCTGCCACTTGGTTAAATAAGAAGAAAGTATAATTAAGAGGCACTTCTTTAGGCATTGTTAATTTGGGGACAAAATTCTCAAGAATGAGAAATTTATGACAGTTCCCAGCATGATAGGTAGAGAGAGGACTGCTTGATATTTATGTGCTTATTTGAAAGTTCCTTTTTCTCCAGTGTTTCAACATCTCATTTTATTAGAATGCACACTGAATACCTAGAATCTCTTTCTTTTGGAAAAGACAAAGCTCTCTTGTTAAAGGAATAATATTCCCTGAGAGAAGGCCCAGAACTGAATGGTTAAATGGTTACTCCATAAAGAGATTAAAAATGGAAATCAAGGAAGGTAAGAAAGGCGACACATGACTATGAACCTCATGGATTCCACTAGTAATATTTCTCTTAAAACATTGTCATTGTCTTTTTTTTTTCTAAGGGAAAATAAGCCTTGGATTTAACTGGTATCTAAACTGCATTTCTTTTTTTATTACTGCTTCCTTGAGTGGCCATGGAAAACACATTTAGTCTTTTGACACCTTGGTTTTAACAACTATAAAATGGCTTAATATCTTTTACTTTTATAACGGACTTTGTAATAGTTATCTATTACTGTGTAACAAATTGCCCCCAAACTTAGAGACTTAAAACGAGCATTTATTACACCACTGTTTCTGTGGCTCCATTTCTGTGAAATCCAGACATGGGTTTGCTTGGGTGCCTCTGCCTCAGAGTCTCTCAAAAGACTGCAATAAAGGTTTGGCTGGGGCTGCTCTTTTATCCAAAGGCTCAACTGAGAGATAATCCACTTCTGAGCTCACTCCTGTGTTTGTTGGCCTGATTCAGTTCTTCCTAGGCTGTTGGACTGAGGCCCTTAGTTCTTTGCTGGCTGTTGCCCAATGGGGCCACCCCCAGTTCCCTGCCACGTGAGCCTCTGCATAGCGCAGCTCACGGGGTGGTAGCTGGCTTCTATCTGGGTGAGCAAATGAGAGCCTCAGAGCAGGCTTGTGAGACAGAAGCTGCTGCCTCTTTACAACCCAATCTCAGAAGTGACATCTTATCACTTTAGCCATGTTCTATTCATTAGAAGCAAATTTCTGGGTCCAGCCGCACTGCAGGGGAAGGGGTTACACAAGGGCGTGACTGTAAGAGACAAGGAGGCTGCCTTCCATAGATCTGTGGGATCACAGGGAAGCATGCATCTAGATCAGGGGGAGTCTCTCAAAATTTCACCCTTTCCCTTAAGTAGCACAGCTTTGATTCAGGCATTCAAAACCACATTTAAAAATTCATTCCCTCATTAGGAAACATTTCCTGTGTATCTGTTATTTATAAGGCACTGTGTGTGGGGGGGGCGGGTGCTTTGAAAATGTCAAAGATAAAGGAGTTAGCAATTCAGGTAGCACAGAGCACCCTTTGACAGAGAAGTCGTCTGCTCTGTGGGTATGTAAGCATCCCCCAGGGACAGACGGCCAGCTCTGCGTGAAAGCAGGGGTGGAGCAGGAACGCATGCAACCTCCACATCTCTAGCCACGCTTCCATCAGCTGAAACTTTGGGAAAGGATCTAGAATGGGAAAGGGATCTGTCTTTAACCACTTTTAGGGGAGACTTGTATAAAGTTCTCAACACTCTTTTGGGGGTAAACACAAGGCATCAGTCCTTTTTAATACTCTTTCCTTGGGACCCAAACCATGGGCTGTGGCTCCTGTGCGATGGGATGAAGACAAAGATCTCTCTGGGCTCAATCTGCCACTAAGCAGTGATGCTTCTTAGGTTATTTCATTGTTACGGAAGTCTAGACTTCTTCCTTGACTTTTATATGTGTCCTTCTGGTCCCCCCAACTAGACTACTGGTCTCTAAGAGCAGAAGTCACTTCTTACCCTTCCTTGCATCAAAACAACTTTGATTAACGTGGCATATGTGCAACAAATGATTTATACACAGATGCCTCTTTCAGAGGGGCTTAATTGACACCTAGGACCAGTTAAGAACAACCAGCTTAAGATCATTGGTTGAAGGGCTTCTAGGGGCATAATCTTGTTTACATTTGCCCAACTTTTGATTCCTTCCTTCTGCTCCGGCCTTCTTCGAGTTTTAGTTTAATTTTTCCTGTCCCTTACCCTCTTTTTTTCATGAAAGCATACTTTCTTTTCTGTCATTCTCTGCCTCAGCTCAGTTTCTGCTCCTGCAACAGCCCCGGACGGGGGAAACATGGGCACCAGGGTCTCTCCCAAGGAGGACAGCAAGGAAGAAAGATGTGCCCACCAGAGAGGGTCCACGGCCCCTCCGGAAGCATGAGTGTAGGCTGACTTCTTTGCTCTTTCCTTCTGTACTTTTCAGAGTTTTTCTATTTAAATGCAGGGACCCAGGTCTGCTATGGTAGTAGTAGGTATTTTAATACATAAATATCTTTATCCTCTTTGGGAATGTGTTTCCTGTTTTGACTTGTTCTCTAAATATATATAATTTTTAAATTATAGGTTTACGTCAGGAGGACAATTTAGTCAAGTATAACTTTCTTCACAGAACATGTCCTGGTCTCAGCACATAAACTGTGGAATGTGAACAGGCTTGGAGAACACATGAATCGAGGTACCCTCTCCTTGACTCTTCCGCCCTGACATTTAAAAAATGTATCTTTTCTCTTTTCTTTAGCAACTAAGTCTATAAAAGGAGCTGCTGTCTAAGAAGGGTAGTAGAGATCAAAATCTTAGCTCATGTCACCCAGATAGAAAAATATTCAAAATCCCATCACAGAGAGAGAAAGCTCCTTTCTAGGAGCACCTTTGAGGTCCAAGACTACAGAGGCACAGATGTTTCACCCACAAGCCCTTAGACCCTTTGGTGATTGGGGTCCTGAGTTTCTGAACAAGGCTGAGAGGAAAGGCAGCCTCCTGGACAGTTGGGCTGTGTTACTCATCGTGTGGTTGGACATTAATGTGACCCACGAGCATTTCCTTTTCTACATCTCATTCTGCTTCTGGGATGCCAATCTGTGAAGTCAAAGGAAGAGTTTCTGACTTGGAATCCAAAGGCCTCGATTTGAAAATGGAGAGGCCTTACCTCCAACTGGGACACGATCAAATAACTTAAGTGGGTTTGTGGCCTAAAATCTAAATCAAAGTAGAAACACATAAATAGGTTGAGATATAATTACATAAATGTGCCACACAAGTGAAAGATGCACTTCCGCTATGTCCCATGTTGGGTTTCCTAGAAGCAGCTTCTGAGGTGGAGATATGTCTGCAGATGGTTTACCTGAAGGAGTGCACCAGGGCACAACACCTGTAAGAGACTGAGGGAAGCAGAGCTTGGCAAAGGGAGACGTGGGGCCCCACTGCAGTCGTGACAGAGACAGGAAGCCCTAGAGCTGGGGTCATCCTTCAGAGTTGTCACAAGCCAGGCAAAAAGGGCAGCTTCTATAACCCCCTCCCCACTTTCCTCACTGCCTTTGCCACTGGGCAGCTCTAAGGGGAGAAGGGGAGATGCTTGGAACACACGGCCCTTTAATGCTGAGGGCAATTCCCTGAGAGGAACTTGGCTGTGAGCCAATGGCAGCCCCTCCCAGCAGCTGAGGGGAGGATCAGGGCGACAGATCACAGAACCCACTCCACTCTCTATTTTAAAATGAGGTAAAGGGTATCTGACAAAAATCTGGGACTTAAAGGTAAAGTAAATGTTTATATAATTTCATATTTAATTATTAAACATAAGATTGAAGAATTAATATATACAAACTAAATAAGAATAACTAAAAAATAGCTCACAAGTGAATAGAAAGGGGCCAGAATAATGCCAGCGATGAAGGCTTCAGTTGAGCACAGACAGATTCAGCAGCATCCATGGCAATCAAAGGAGAGCGCCAGTAGTGGGACAGTGTGAATGATGGTGGATAAAGAGAATGAGTTTTCCTTCTTCTTCTCTTTTTTTTTTGCCATGGCTTGCAACTTACAGGATCGTAATTCCCTGACCAGGGATCGAACCTGGGCCCTGGCAGTGAAAGCACAAAGTCCTAACCACTAGACCACCAGGGAATTCCCAAGAGAATGATTTCTGAATAATATGTGTGTGTTCTTCCAGGCAACAGTCAACAGGAAGACACTCCCTCCCATGCTTAAATTTGAAGAGCTCAGTGAGATGCAGGTGACATTGCAATGTCTTCAGGAGTTTTTTGCTTTTGTTTTTTAACATCTTTATTGGAGGATAATTGCTTTGCAATGGTGTGTTAGTTTCTGCTGTGTAACAAAGTGAATCAGCGATACATATACATATATCCCCATATCCCCTCCCTCTTGCATCTCCCTCCCACCCTCCCTATCCCACCCCTCTAGGTCATAGCAAAGCACTGAGCTGATCTCCCTGTGCTGTGTAGCTGCTTCCCACTAGCTATCTATTTTACATTTGGTAGTGTATATATGTCCATGCCACTCTCTCACTTCGTCCCAGCTTACCCTTCCCCCTCCCCATGTCCTTAAGTCCACTCTCTACATCTGCGTCTTTATTCCTGCCCTGCAACTAAGTTCATCAGTACCACTTTTTTTTTTAGATTCCATATATATGTGTTAGCATACAGTATTTGTTTTTCTCTTTCTGACTTACTTCACTTTGTATGAAAGACTCTAGGTCCATCCACCTCACTACAAATAACTAAATTTCCTTTCTTTTTATGGCTGAGTAATATTCCATTGTATATATGTACCACATCTTCTTTATCCATTCGTCTTCAGGAGTTTTTACAGAGAGCCTTCACAAGCATCTGACCAATGGCATAAGTAGGTAAAATTTACCCCCAGAATTTCCAGCATTTGCAGTGATTTGTGTCATACAATTAGAATCAGAAGAATGTCAGTGATAAAAGAGTTGATGCGTGTCATTGGGTCCAAAGCCCTGGCTCTGGGTTCCAGTTCTCTGCTTGTCCTCTGGTGTCCACAGGTGTCCTGAACCTGCCCATTGAAAGGTATGCCAATGTGGGCCTCAGGGTATATGTGGGGATGAAATAAAAATGACAACGTGAAAAGGGCTTTGTAAACCGCAGAGCTCAATGCAAACATGTTAGGTGTCATTACACATCTTTATCTTCATTTCCAAGGATATTTGCTGAATGAGTCTTGATGGAAAAATCACATGGAGGAGAGTAAAGAGGTAAGAAGTTTCCTTCAGCCCCTGAAGATTAGCCCCATTGCCCTACATCTCCTCCCTGACTCTGCACTCGTAGCCATAAGAATGTAGAGCAATTAAATGTTTGAGCCTGGGGCTGGTGCTCCAATACTTGGCCAGCTGTGATTTTCCCCAGAGATCCTATTTCCATCTTCTCTTTTACACAGTATCCTGAAGTGCCTTTAGCCTCTGGCTTTCTCTCCTTCCCTGTTAGGACAGGCAGATGGGAGAGGGTACACAGGCCCAGAGAACGGGAACAGGGAGAACCCGAATTCACCCTGGAATCCGGGTCTTTCCAGCTTTGAGACAGGCGACTGCGCCCCATTATTCCGTGGGCAAGATGGGAGTCCAAGAAGCAGGGAGGCAAGGGGGTTCTCTGCGAGTTTTCCGTGCTGACCCAGAACAAAGGGTGAGAAGGCTCACACGGAAATATCTGTACCTCTGAACGTCTGTCATCTCACATTCATAAAAATCAGCACCTCACAAATTTCCCTTCCCAGAATGGCATAAGTGGAAAAACTGTGCACCACTCAGGTTTCAGGCTAGCAAGGCATCCTCAGAGGCATTAGATCTAGAAAAGTATATTTCTCCTCTAAACAAAGAGAGAGGCAAGCCTGTTCCTGGGTTCGAATCCTGGCTCTGCTGCAGCTCTATGACCTTGGGTTACTTCTCTTTGGCTTGGTTTTCTTTGTAGCAAAAAGTGTTGGGTTAAATTCTGACAGTGCTTCTCAAACGTGGTTGTCCATGAGAATCACCTTTAAAAATTCTTGATGCCTGGCACTTCCCTGACCTGTCTCACTCTAGAACAATTACAATAGAAGTCTCCAGGGTTGCTTTCAGACATGGCATGCAGTCAAAGTTCCCCAGGTGATTCTAGTGTGTAGCTACTTTCATGGACCTCCAGGTTAGATGATCTTCAAGGATGCTCCTTGATCCAAGGTTCTAAGCTTCTGTGAGACTGCACTTGTGGGGCTTTAAGTCTGGGTACCACTCTTCCCGACCAGGTTTCTTGGCCTTCCCTAATCAATAGAAATTGATAAGAGGCCAGACAGGAAACTCAGGCAAGGCTTTATTGGGGCCCCTGCCGCAGCAGGCAGGAGAGAGAACAAGTAACAAGTTCCCTTGCTCGCTCCCCGAGGGGGGTGAGCTGCTTCCTTATGTGGGGAGAGGGCAGGGGCGGGTCCAGGGGTGGGGCTGGAGGCGTGGCTTAGGAGGTCTGCCCACCCCTTTGGTGGTGATATGTGTATAGGGCATGCGCAGTGCCCTGCTTTGGCTCCTGGTACCCTGCTTTTGCTCCCTGCTCTTCAGAAGAAGCAGTTGTGTTTTTGGTCTTTTTGTTTCTTCTTGTCCAGAATGTGTCCCAACTGTGCATGCACACAGTTGTTTTTAGTCCCTTATAGTTTCTTTGTATTTTGTTGCTTGAGGAGATCAGTGTCCAGGTGCAAGCACTGCAGCAAAGGGTCCCAGGTCCCAGGTCCCAGCCTGTCTCACCACCTTACCTCCTTTGGAAACTAGCTTCTCTAACTGCTTCCATCAACTGCCAAGTGAAGCAGCTGACTCTGAAGAATGAGATGGTTATTTCTCCCCCACGTTTCTCTTCTCCGGGTCTCGACTCTTGACAACCAGGAAGATACCCCCTCTCAATTTACAACCTATAAAAAAGTCACCCTAAACTTGACCTAAGTCCCATCGCAAGAGTACACATCAGGGTTCTTAACTTTGTTGGTCAGGCTGATCCCTTTGAGAACCTCATGAAACCTATAGATCCTCTCACAAGAAAATTTCACGTCTGTGTACACATATCAAACTCAGAAAGTTTTCATGGGCTCCAGAACTCCTGATGCAAAGATAGTTCTATTCCATTTCACCATAATATATACGTAAAAAATTTACTTAACCCAGGAAAGCAGAAATTGCAACATAGCAGGAAGCATCAGGACTGAAAATTGAGCCCTGAGTTTTAACTTTGGTTCCACTTCTAATCAATTGACACTTAGGGGTCACTGAATCACTTTATGCCTCAGTTTACACACATGTCCAATTAAGAACCCTAACACCAACTCTGCCACATTTCCGCCTTACCTCCCACTCTCGTGAAGAATTGGCACATTCCTCTCTCCAACCTGTGTTTGGGACCATAGCACCAAGGTGTGTTTATGTATTTGCCACCTCATTCTGAGTGCCTGCATTGACCAAGGGGCCATGAGGATAAGCGTATGTAAGGGTGTTGGAGCCTGGAAGGGACTGGGTGAAGGGCCTGCATGCAGTGTCCATCTGTTTGGAGTAGGACTTGGACTCTGACCTTGGGAGGGGCAAGTGGAGAGCCTGTGGGCCCACTGGACACCAGCCGCAGTCCTTTGTGCTGGAAGGCTAGAGCTGGAACCAGATGTCTGAGAAGCAATCTCCCAGACTTCACACAAGCTGCCAAACTGGCCACGAGAGTGGCAGAAAATACCCAGCTGGTGAGGGTCAAGTGGTCTGGAGAGAGTGGGAACCATGCTGGCCTCTGGGCACAGGCATCTGGGGGAGCTCTGTTCCCAGGGTGCTAACCTGACAAGCATGCCCAGCAGGCGCTGCCGGGAGGGTGGGTTGGACAGCTCTGAGGGGCCCCAGCCGCACCAGGAGAGCACAGCATCGTTCTACCATGAGCCTTGGGTGGCTGTGTCCCTGGCCAACAGCCCCACTGCCCCATCTGCCCCCAGCCCACCTTCTCTGACAATCCTGGAAGCAAGGGATGGGTGAGAAGGAAAGGTCGCAGTTCCTGTCTGGGTCGCTGAGCTTCTGCTCAGTATGGTCACTTAGAGATGGCAGAGAAGCCCCCGGGACCCCAGGAGAGCTTTTTGTCTTGAAAGATATTGAGGAAACAATCAAAGAAGCCTCTCACCGGAAGTGGTGATGTGTGTGTGAACGGGGAGGCTGTCTGGGGGTCTCAGAGAACCTGAGGGATGGCGCTCCTGGGGACAGAGGGAGATGAGGAGGGAAAGGGTGACAACCTTTGGAGCCATGGCTTCTCATCCCCAGACTTCAAGGAATGACACACCTCCACCTTCAATCCCTCAAGTGCATTGTTTTTCCTCATTTCGTCCTACTGGAAAGGAAAAAACCCGGCAATGCACAGCGCAGCAGCAGACAGATGCGGTTTTTGAAAAAATTTTCTCCCAATTCCCCTTTTGCTGTTCACAGACTGTTTTGCAACTACCGTTTCCAGCTGGGACAGAGGAGTATACACAAGCAGTATATTTTTTTAAAATATTTACTTCTTTGAAAATAAAGATAGGCATCTCACAGTTTCTTCCCATAAAACAAGCCGTTTCCAAGCTGGGGTATTTCTTACTGTCTTTATAGGTCTGACAAAAGATGCTTTCTACTGCAGACTTTTTTTTTGTAAACCTTTTTCTTTTTGAGAGAGAAGCCGTCATGTTCTGCACAGAATTGCATTCCAGTATTTTTGAATCATAGAGAGAAGACACAAACAACTGTTGATGGTCATCACGGGAGGTGGAAGGTCACTCTGTGGTCCCCTGTCTTGCTGACTCGGCAGAGGGACCACCAGCCAGAGGAGACCCAGCAGAACCATCTAAGACCCAAGAACTCACAAGCTTTCTTGTTCGCAGGACCTCAACTCCACAACTCTGTTTCAGTGAGGTGAAGTACGTTGTCACCATCGGTGTTGACACCTGGCCACGAGGTTCTTTACAAGCCTGGGAAGAAATGGAACAAAGCTCTTACAGTCTCCACCGTTGAGGAAGCTGCCAAGCAAGGTGGCTCTTCCTCACGCCTGCTGGGGTGAGGGGAGCACGGACCCCTTGGTGCCAAAGAGACAAGGCTTCATGTCTGTATCAGCCGGGGTCCAGCCGGGAGCCAGACCATACCAGGCAGTCTAGGAGGGAATTTCCTGTAAAGAATTGTGAACTATACATTGTGAAGAACTGAAAAGGCAAACAGAACAGTTGGGTGTTAAGGAGATAGAAACCGGGGAAAGCGACCCGAGGCTGAGGACACAAAGGAAGAGGTTGGGGTTATTAAGACTTGGAGCTTTAAGTACAGGACGGCTCTTGGGAGCTGAAACTCTGACCTCTGAGAAGGGAGCCATCCAGTGGGTGAAGCTGTCTCTCGGGATCAAAGGGGCTACTGATACGGGGAAAACTGCAGGCTGGACTCTAGTGCTGCTCCTTTAAGGGAAGCCAGGGGGAAGGGGCAGCGTTGCTAGGATGACAAGGACAGAACCGGAAGCAGGAATTCATGGTCCTTCTTCCTCCTCAAGTCTCTCCAGCGCCCTCTGTCAGCAGCGCCCAGCAACTGCAACTGGCAAAAAAGTCATGTGCAACTCCCAGTCCCAGCTTTAGAGAACTGAGGATGAGAGACAATGGTTTAGTAACTAGTGCACTTCGCCCGGCCTCCGTTGCTTTATCACTGTTGCCCAGCTTTCCTCCTTTCCCTGATCTGTCGTTCATTACAAGCTGTGGAACTGGACCCTTTTGCTTCTTTGAAATCGCTAAGCTTAGGCAGAAGGTGGATTTGGAGAGCTTCCTACGTAGGTTACCGACATGCCTGGAACCCAGGATTTCTTAACCTCAGCACTATTTTTTTTTTTTTTTTTTTTTGTGGTACGCGGGCCTCTCACTGCTGTGGCCTCTCCCGTTGCGGAGCACAGGCTCCGGACGCGCAGGCTCAGCGGCCATGGCTCACGGGCGTAGCCGCTCCGCGGCATGTGGGATCTTCCCGGACCGGGGCACGAACCCGTGTCTCCTGCATCGGCAGGCGGACTCTCAACCACTGCGCCACCAGTTCACCTCAGCACTATTGATGTCTTGGGCTGGATAACTCTTTGTTTCAGGGGACTGTCCTGTGCCTTGTAAGGTGCTGAGCTGCATCCCTGGCCTCAACCCACTAGGTGCTTGGAGAACCTCCTTCGTCCTGCCTCCATTCAACCCAAAATGACAACCAAGAAAGTCTCCGGACGTTGCCAGTGTCCCCTGGGGAGCAAAATCTCCACCAGCTGAGCAGCACTGCTCTAACCGCTTTCAGTGTTGTTATTCTGAATTTTCTGGTCAGAGAGTTAGAACGGAAGGCTGCCAATGCTTTCAGAAACCACTTTGTACTCTTCAAAGCCCTTTCTCTGCTCTGTTGAATCATATCCCAACAACCCAGGAGGCAAGAGGGACAGATGCTGTACCTTCCACTTTACAGGCTAGCGACCTCACTCAGAACCACCCGCCGGCCCCCAACCAGGAAACCCTCTCAAGGCAGAGGCTATGCTGCTCAGAGGGCGCATCCTCAAATTTTTAGAGGGAAAAGGGGACGGTTGGACGTGGACTGGCGGAGAAGGGAACCTCCCCTGCGCCCCAAGCTACCAATAATGTTCCTTTTATTTTTCTTTTCAAATGTCCAGCTGTTGCCAGGAATACCATATAAAACATCTTTATGGAGTGAACTCAGGCCCCAGCAGCTTATACAAGCTGGCTCCGGAGTTCCTAATTAACTCTTGAGTCAGCGCTCCACGCCAGCCCTACCTGCGCCTTGTCCCTTAGAGTTTGACTTCTGGCTCACCTGCACGGTGGGCCTTGTGCCTATGACTAATAAACGCTTTTGATGTTTCTCGCTGGGTCTGGGAGGGCAGAAATAAAAGTCACTTCCAGCTAGCTGTGGTCCAGCCTAAACACAGACCGGGAGGCACTGGGGAGACGCTGAGTGGCCCTGACTGATCCAGCCAAGTAGCCCCTGCGGACGAGCGCCACTCCTGTGCTCGGGGTCAGGTACGGCCACCCCAGGGCCTTTGCGTGACAGCAAAAGGAATCACCACTTCACCACCGCATAGAGAAATCATTCTCAAAACGCCGGGCAGGCGTCCTCACAGCTCTCCCCACACTAGAGATTTCTGGTAGTCGTGAAGAGAAAGGGTGAGAGACCGTGCCATCACTGGACAGGACAGGACAGAAAGGAAATTATGAAAATAATTTCCATGTGCTCATGGGCTTGTGTGTGTGTGTGTGTGCATATGTGTGTGTGGGCACATGTGTGTACATATGTGTACATGTTGATCCATGACTTCTCATATGGAGTCCACAGAAACCAAGGTCATGGGTGTGCAGACCTTTTGCAAACCCTGTGTTCTAATTGGCTAACTTCTTGGCTACTTGATTACTTGATCACAAATTTACAATTTGTCACATCCAGTCCTTATGTTCCCAGTAGAGAATAAAGCCACAAAAAGTACCTAGATGTGTTATACAAATACTTGGAAATATTTGGATAATTTATCATATTTCCCTCTACTTATAGATGTTGAGCATTTGAAAAATAAAATCTAAATCTAGATCTTTGCAGCTCAGAATTCATAGATAAATAGGAAGCTCTGCTTTGGCAAGGACTGTGTTATAATTTGCCTGAATTTTTCATGGCACTTAGCATACCGATGGAATGGCAATTAAACTGGCCTTTCATTGACACTTGTTACTTAAATGACCAGAAGAATGATGTAAAAATAAAGATACTAATTTTTTAAGTGACAGGTTGACAGCTGGGGTTGGGTCTTTCCAAAGGGTGTGGGGATTTTCCTTCTCTTCTTGTTGATTCTCACGGCACCCAGGAGGGTGGCTGTCCTGGAGCCAGGAGCACATTCCAGGCTGATGATGGGGGTTGTGACATCAGACCGTATGCCCTGCAGAGGACTTAGGTTATAGGAAGTTTCTCCATGACCCCGAGAGACGAGGAAGAGCATTTGATTGGCAGTTCACTTCCTAACTGTGTGACCCAAGGAAACTGAAGTGGGGATAAGCAGGTCAGTATTCATGTCCCGAAGTTGTTGTGAGGATGAAATCAAGCAAGGTCATGCAGAGAGCAGCATGCAGACTAGAGAGGGCTTTCCAGAAGGCGGTGGTTATTAATGAGGGTGCTCGAGCAAAATCGTCTACATTGAGGAAAGTGGACTCCTTGTGCATCTGAGGAAGTTGCCCAAAGCCACACAAGCACATGATTTCAGTGCTCATGATGCAGTCACCTAATGAAGCCACTAGGGCATGAATTTGCCTCCGTTGCAAAACAAATCTGAATTTTGGCTCATGAAATCAGAACGAGTAAGGACTAACTAGCTACTGGTGTGTCTGGTGTAAAATAAATATTCTTCAAAGCTCGCTTACAAGGAACCCAATTCACAACAACAAAAGCAATTCGTTTATAAAAGGAAACAAAAGTATGAAATACAGAAGAAAATGATGGCCCCAATTCCTAATTCCTTAGAATCAACCACCTTTGTTTTGGCATACTCAGACTAGTTTCATGATTTTTAAAAAGGAATATGATTTTTAATAAATAATAACATTGATGATCCATAGATAATGTAACCAAACAGTACCCTGTGGGGCCTTCCCAGAAAGACCCCCTTCCCCATGTCCTCTGCCTGCTTCTTGTCTATAGAAAAACTTTAGTCTCCCAAGCTTCCCCAGTTCCAAAGCGTACATTTAATCAGAGAAGTGAGAAAATGAAGAAAGAAAACAGTCTAGCAAGACAAAATAATAATAGTTTAGCCATTAAGCAAAGTCAAGGACCCTTAGTTCCTCCTCAAGGGCTATAGATACTATTCTGAGCCGTGTCCTTTGAGCTGGTTTGAAGAAACTGAAACCCCCTCCAGGTGGAAGAAGTTACCTGCATGCTGACCACCTGCATGTAGACCCCAGACTAGTTGGAACCAGAAAGCTGATGATGTTGACTCCTGATGACCTCACTGCCAACCAATCAGAAGAGTGTCCACAAGCTGATCACACACCCACAACCCGCCTCCCTCATCCTGTCTTTAAAAACCTTTCCCTGAAAGCCTTCGGGGAGCTCGAGCTTTTTAAGCACTAGCTGCCTGGGCTCCTTGCTTGGCACCTGCAGTAAACCCTGCACTCTCCTTCACCACAGCCCTGTGTCAGTAGATTGGCTTTACTGCACTCAGGCAAGAGGACACAAGTTCTGTTTGGCTACAATTAGACAAAGATCATGAATGCGATACAAAAGTGACTGAAGTGAGGGAAATAGCAGGCTGGTACCACAACTTGTTCTGTGGGTGAGAAGAAGTGGGTGAAGATTTCCTCACTCAGAGGTCAGCCTGCAAAAGCGACGGAGCACCACTGATTAATCCTTCAACAGCCACCAGCACTGAAGACCCGTGAGCCCCCGCTGAGCGTCCTTGTGTGGACTCTCCATGGGTAGCTTCTCTGCAGCTTGTCTTCTTGTCTTAGTACTGTGAGTCCTGTATTCGAGCCCCAAATACTGTGAGAGTATTACTAAGTCATCTGTTTCAATACTTGGCCTACCAAGTCTTCCTACTTTACTTCATCATGAGTTTGGCCAACACGACAGTCTCCATTTACTCTGTTGGGAGGGCCTTTTGTAACCAGGAACCTTTACCAAGTTCCTGAGTCCAGGGAAGCCTGGAAGAAATGAGGCCCTACTTAGGCTGGGGCTGAGAAGTGGCTGAGCAGGACCCCTCTGCCCAGCAGGAAGAGAACAGCAGAGGGCACAGAGCCGTGCCTGGGCTCCCAGCAGCTCTGCTGAAGGGGTCGCCTTATTTCATTCCAAAGAGAACCTCAGAGCCAGAGATACATTCCAAAGCTCCAGGTAGTCTTCTATTTTCCCACCCACTGTCTGCCTGGAATCATAGATGACTCTGCTGCACTTTAATTAGTACAGATAAGTAACTGCCCAAGTCTGACCTATTGTTTCACTGTTTCAAATGCACCAGTGTTGAGACTCTGTCCTGCTTGCCTGGAAAGAAAGCAGAATAAACAAACCTAGAAAAATAACCCGAAGAGTACGTGATGGCTAAAACGAAGACAAAGCAGAAAGCATTCAGTTAGAAACAATTTCTACCACTTTGAAGTCTAAGATGATATTTCTGAAAGACAAAATACAGAACAAACATATGCACGTATATATACTGTTACATGCAATATCTAATTTGCAGCAATATATTGTGGGGAAAGAAACCCTCAACAAATGGAAATTTCTCCCAAGGTCTGGCAAAAAACCACCCCTGTGCTCTGATTTGGAAAAGAAGTCTGTAAACAGTGTTGTGGTGTCTGGTTTTATGTTACAGATGATTTGCAGATATCTAACTTTGATTATAGTTTAGCTTTGGAGATTTTTATCACAGAAACATATTTCAAAGAGCCCTAGCATTCAGATGATGGGGGAGAACCTTGTCAAAACAAACGCTTGGGCTTCTTTAAGCCTAAGAAAATGAGAATAGAAAGAGTGGACAAGCTGACGAAATGCCCCTGCTGGTTTATTTCTCTGGGTTTTGTTCTATACTGTGAGCTCCTTTTTTCCTGCAAACAGAAGTTTCCCTCACTAGGGTGATGGTGGGACCAGTCAGCCCCCCACCCGCAGATGCTCTGGAAAGGGTGGATCCAGCTTGCTTGGTGGCAAAAGAGCAATGACAGAGGCAAAGGACCACATTCCTCTAATACAGCAAGGCGTGGTCACTCATAGCTGGGCACAGAGCCGAGGGCAGACCACACTACCCCGCACTGTGTACTGCAGAAAGGACAGGGCACTTCGAAAGCAGCCTCGAGGAAGAAGAGCAGTCATGGAGATACATTGCTGCCCGAAAAGGGGATGTGGTAGGCGAAGCAACTCCCCCGAACTTTCCAGAACCTCTGGGGCAGGGCAAGGGTGATCTGCAGCACTCGGGCTGGGGCACATCGGGTGCTGGCTTTCCAGCACCAGTGGGTGCAGACTGTTTCCCGGGTCTTCCCTCGGGTGGTCCCGACCTCGCCAATTAGTGCGCATGTGCTGCGGACCCACCGTGCTGCCTTTCCTGAGCTAATGAATCACTGAGAAAAGGAGAAAGGGTACGAGGGAAGGGGCGGGGGGCAGGCAGGGCAGGTGGCAAGACCAGCTCTCGCTGGGGCTGTTTGCAGGCCCTTCCCGATGCCCTGCCCGCCCTCGGGAGCCAGTGCTTTGACCTTCTCCCTGCCTGTCCTCACAGCATCTTCCTGCTTCTCCCTTCCCTGGAGATCTGCAAGCTTTGCCAAGATACCCACAGGCGCGCGGGGCAAAGGGAGAACGGGATCCTGGGCTCCGGTGAGAAGATGCCATCTGCTGGAGGATCCGGCCCGGCGTCTGTGAAATTACACACTCAGGCAGGAGCCCCGGGAGGAGTGCGGAGCTCAGGGGCCGCTCTTGAAAAGCGTAGAGCGTAACATGGTCCAGGGCACCGTGCAGCGATCTCCGCAGAGACGGGCAATCCTGGACCTCCACCGGCTGCCCCTGTGGTTTGCAGCCATTGAACCTATCAAGTCACGTCACCTCTGAGCCTCAGCTTCCTCACCTGCCAAATGGGTATATGGACTCTGCCCCATATATGTATACGAGACCATGTGTGTGAAATTGGAGAAGGGCGAGCTGTTCGGGAAGTATTAGACACTGTGAGTCACGGAACAACAAAGGCTGAATGTACACAAAGGTCCCCGGGGGCCCTGCACGCACACAGCCTGGGAAAGGCGGGTGGAGAGGGACTCAGCTCAGCTGTCGCCAGGGGGATGCTTCACCACGGGGGTCCGCCTCCCAAGGGATGGAGGCAGGTCCCCAGCAAACCGGCCACACCCACCTCCTGTCAGGGTTTTGAGGGAAAGCGCCCCCATGTCCTGTGCCCAGGTTCTGGGGGCTTGAGTTTCCTTTCCCGAGGCCGGCGCTCCCAGGCGTCAGGGGAAGCCGGACCAGCGGGAGCTTAGTGGTTTTACTGGAGGGGAGCCTACAGGAAATCGTTTAAGAAGATAATAAGGGAGATTTTTCCTGTCTAGAGACGAGGCCCCTGAGTCTTGGCAGATGGGGCTGTTTTCTCAGGTTCAGGAATAAACGCAGGAGAAGAGCCTCGGCGGATCCCTAAGTCAGTGCCTTTGGGTCGGTACACAGACCCTCCTGCGGCAGAACCGAGCTTGAATGCCTTGGGCTTTGCCCGGGCCGAGACCCCAGAGACCCGCGTGACTCTCGCTCCCTCCCGGCCCGGAGTCCCGGCAGGCTGGGTGCTGCCCGAGCCCCTGCTCCCCGCTGCCCCATCCTCCCCTCCCTGTTAGATCGGCCCTGTTGCTTGAAATGTGATTATCTCTGGAGCTGAGATTAGCAACGAATTCCTACTGAGGCAGAGGGTAATTACTTCGGGTGGTGCCTGACTGTCCTACGTAATTTTCATTTCAACAAACGGTTTGACCCCAAAAGGTGACTAGTTCTGAAATTTTGCCTTCAGAGATGTGTCTGCCCGGGAAGTGCTATGTGGAAAAGGAGAAGCGTTACGTCCATACCGAGAAGAGAGATCAATCAGAATGACCGCGCACGGGGGAAATCGAGTCCCGTTCTCCGTTTCAGAGGCCCCAAGCGCAGGGACAACGGAGGAACCACGAATTCATGAATGACCCGGGGAACGGGGCCCCAGAGCTGGAACTGTCACTAGGGGTCGTTTAGGGCTCTAGCGCAACGCCGTGAGTTTTCCAGATGAAGGAGCTCCGGCCTGCAGAGCCCGCAGCCCACCGGGCACGGTCTCCGTCATCCGCGGGGGTCCAGGTCCCCAGCCCTCGGGAGAAGGGCCCTCAGGCCCAGCACGTCCCCGCTCCGAGGAGGCCCTGCCTGGGTTAGAAGCCTGCTCGCCAGCGCCGTCTGTGCAGCGTGGCCAGGACTCGCCTGGAGGCTGGAAGGGCGGCTTTCATCACCCCCATGCCTGAGAGGAGGGAAGCGTAATCATGCTGACCCGGGAGGGAAGCCCCCGCGCGGGGTTCTCACGATTCGCGTTTCCTCTTCCCTGGCTGTCACCCGATCTCTGATCAGTGTCCAGTAAACAGAAAAGAGCCTGCTTTATGCCATCACAGATTAAGTGACACCGGCTAAGGGCTCCATCTTTCACTCTTCCTTTGAAATGAATCCTCCCTCCCAGCGCTGCTTTTTGTCCCATGAGAGGAATGCGGTGCTGGCTGGCTGAGACCAGGGGCGCTTTTTCACATCCACACACTGAGCAGTGGCAGCGCTTTGGCTGCTGGGACAGCGTGTGCTGGGAGGTCTGGAACGATTAAAGCCACACTTAATTGTAGAGCCCTTGCATCTTTATCATCCTTTTAGCCGTGGAATGAGCGCCCCAGAGGGAAAGCAGCAGGCTCTGGAGGGGTCCCAGCGAGGCGAGAGGCAGGATGTGGGCAGAATACTCTCCAGCAAACGGACGAGGCACCGCTTGCTGCATTTCCCATCCTGCCGCCATTCCCCACGTCACAACGTGCCTTTGACCTCCCTGATTGCTGAAATACCCAATCTAGCTGGTTGCAGACACCACAACCTTAATTTTCCAAGCGCGGGAATGAGCAGATGAGGAGCCCGCCCTGGCTGCTTTTCAGCGACAGCAGAGAGACAACAAGCAGCCCCAGGAGGGAGCCTGGGACCTTCATGCCCGTCGTGGCTGAGAGCCCCGCTCACTGGAGCCCAGGGAAGCAATTCCTATTTCTGTTTGCAGTGACAGCCCCCAGCTCAACTTGGTAATGGTACGTTGAGCCCATTTATACAGAGAAATCATTTCCACTTATTGCACTACGTGACCTCACATGAAAATTCAGTTTGCTCAAGGTTTTCCCAGGTGTCAACATAAGGTACAGGAAGCCTTACCCACAGGGAGACAGGCCATGCATAAAGATGGGCAAGGACAACGCACAGGAGGTCCCAGCTCTGCCCAGCGCCTCGTAAGGCTTCTGCCGCTACACAGTGACACGGTGGGCACACTGCAAAGACATTAGGCTTCACTGACAGAAACTGGGGACGCGACAGGCTCTGTATCTCTTGATGGTCACATCACAGCTTCAGCACAAAATTTTGTTTCTACTAGGCAAGCTTTCATAATGCAAATTGGATCTAAGGAGTCAATTCATTATGGAGCATTTTTGCTCCACGTGACTTACAAATATGCCATCGGCTCCTAGAGTGGTCCCGAATGGGAAGTAGCCAGTGTGTAGCCAGTGGCCCAGCTCACACAGTGACAGCTCGAGGCATTGTTTTCCTTTGTTTTCCGCCGCTGGTTGTCAATGCTGCTGCGATGTACTTTCCCGGCCTCGAAACTTGTTGATTTTTATCTGAGCTTACAAGCAATCCAGAGTCTGCTCAATATTTGGCTTTCCTTTTCTCAATTTTTGACTCCAGTTTTGATAAGCCTGGTTATTATTTTTAGTTTGCAAAAACAAAATAAGTTTACAAAGATATCTTTGTGGTTGAAATCCCTGCTGAAGACAAGTAACGTTTAGCTGGCAGCCTGAACCTCTAGCTCTTAGCCACTCTCTCACACCACCACCACCAACTTTTTCTCATTGAGATGATCCGTATCAAATGTGATCCAAAAGTAACCAAGTGAAGTACTTTAGAGGAACACAGCCATTTCATGGGAGCAGGAGTTGGCCTGAGGTATTATAATTTTGAGGGCTTTTGATAAACTAAAGTGAAGTCAAAGACCAGAAGGGTGAAGCTGCTGGAAATCAGTTCAGAGGAGCAGGGGAGAGTCAGAGGTCTGACCTGTGGCTACATCCTTTAGACCTAACCTGGGTTTCTGCAGAGTGGGGCGCCACAAAGTTGATGTTATGGGGACTCAGATTTCTAATCATTAGAACTGTTCACAGGAGGAATGGGCTGCCTTGTAAGGGAGTGATCTTCCCACCAGTGAGACATTTCAAGCAAAAACTATGTCCTGTCATAAGGTTAGAAAAAGTACCCTTCTTGTGTCAATGAAAAAAATGTCACCTGCCACATCAGTAAGCAAAGGATGCTGCAGCCATCGAGCCATCACGTTATAGCCGCCCCTGCGGTGAGCCCTGAGGAAATTCAGGATGGAGAAAGGAGGATATTGGCCCTAGATAGTTAAGGTGCATATCAAAGGAATGACTTCAATGAGCCCAGACTACTGCATCTTCCCATACAGAGAAAAGTGCTCATTTCCTTAACTTGAGGTGTCTGGTTTTCTTTCATTAACATTAAATCTTTTGAAGTTCCGACTACCTGGTCTCCTATGTAACCCGGCTCTTCCCTCACCTCTTCAGAGCTGTCCCTCAGAGCGGCATGAGAGCCTGTCTCCCGGGCTTAAGTCCTCAGTTTTGTCCTCGAAATACAACATAATTCTCAACTTTTAGGTTGTCTGTTTCTTTTCAGTCGGCACTTGTAATGCTCAGATGTGGCATTCTCCGCTAGGATCTCAAGAGCACTGGGGGGTACACAGGCCAGCCGGACGGGGTCCCAGGCCATGAACAGGGAGGGAGCAATGATGAACGCAATGGACCAGACGAGGGAGACCTGACACTGTCTCAGATGCAGAGCCCATCATGGGCTCCCTCCTCCTGCAAGATCAGCTCCTCCAGGTTGGTTTCTACACCCTTCTGGTCACATCTTTACATTCACTTCAGCTTATCAAACCTCTCTCCTGGCAGAACCAGAAATGTTTTCTCCAACCAGGTGCCACTGAAAGCTCTGTGTTCTGATCCCACCGGGAACAGACCTCACCAGGGGCCACTGGTGAAGCCACGAGTTAAGGAAAACCTCCTGAGAACAGGATCCTGTCTCATTCATCCGGGCCCTGGCTCGCTGGGTGCGGAGCTGTGGTGTGGGGACCACTGGAGACCTCCCTGGCCCACCTGGTGGTGTGGAAGGAAGCTCCTGGGGTGTCTGGGAGAAAGACTCCAACAAGTCTGCTTGAGAAGCTCCAACCACATAAAAGCAGATGCTGGGCCCCTTGGTTTTCTCCCATTTGTGCTCCAGGGCACTCCTAATCCACATGTTTCCTACTAATTTACCCTTCATTCATCAAGATATTATTTTGTAAGAGCTTTTTGATGTCTGAGATGCTTGAGGAGTCTCTTAAGCCCTTTCCCACTTTGTACCACGAAACTGTGTGCTCCCGGCGCTTATGCGAGCAGGAGGTAGGAAGACAAGATGTTGTGCTTGCAGCCGCAGAAGGAGGAGAAGAGCCTTGCAGACAGTCCCCGCCCAGCCTGCAGGCCAGCGCGATTGTGCCAGGTGCAGGAAGGCACGCCACTTTCTCTACAGTGTTCTTTGGGTCCTGCCTCTCGGGGGGGCGGTCCCTCTCCTTTGGAAATTCAGTAAATCATCCCATTCCTTTACGCCCTCCTTGACCAACTGTTTAATGAGCACTGTTTAATGATAATGGGCATTGATCCGGTGTTGGGCATCCAAATATGAACAACGCTCATCTCTTGCCCTTGAACAGCTCACATCCTAGTGGAGAAGAGAATTGCATAGACCATTCCAGAAAAGGCAATGGGTACAGTCCCAATGGAGTGCAGGACATTATAGAATAAAGGAGGGCACCCACCCCAGACTAGGATGGAAAAGATGTGTCAGGGAAGGCTTTTAAGGCTCTCCAGAAGCAATGAAGTCGTCTTAAGACACAAGGTATAAATTCTCAGCTGTTTATTTAACGTCTCTCCGACCAACCAACTGCAATATTTCATAGATAAAGAAAGGAAGGGAGTGAAGAAAAGGAGGCATGTGAAAACACTCGGGGGTCAAGGCTTGACCTAGAGGCTTTAAATGAGCGACGCTCCGGGCTTCCCTGGTGGCGCAGTGGTTGAGAGTCCGCCTGCCGATGCAGGGGACACGGGTTCGTGCCCCGGTCCGGGAAGATCCCACATGCCACGGAGCGGCTGGGCCCGTGAGCCATGGCTGCTGAGCCTGCGCGTCCGGAGCCTGTGCTCCGCAACGAGAGAGGCCACAACAGTGAGAGGCCCGTGTAACACACACACACACACAAAAAATGAGGGATACTCTGCTTTCTTAATGCCATGATGTGATAGTCCATCTGATGTTTTCATTAAGAAACACAAGCTCTGACCCTCAGCCCAAGAGTCACTCCAGCAGCTGCAGACCAGCCCAGGCTCCAGGGCACCAGCTCTATAAGCCAGGCTGTGCTGCAGTGGGCTGGCTGTTGGCTGGCTGAAAATACATGGGATTTCACATGCTGGTATATTTCAAGTGCATTTCAAGGACAATTTTAAGAAAAATTATTTTACCCTCACCTATGTGAATCAGAGATCTTTGGTGCAGGCTTCAAACTCCATCTTTATTCATCTGCCTCAATTACCAACAGATTTTCTTAATTTTTTTCTGATAATAGAAATAACATCTTAATAGTAGGAATTTTAGTTGATTAAATAAAAATGTAAAGAAGAAAATCAAAATTACCCACCACATTACCTAGATAACCAATTAAACGTTTTGGAATTTACCTCTCTGATTACTTTTGGTAAGTCAAATGCCGTGTCGGAGTGTGTGAAGGTTTTAAGCCTCAAGATAAATAACCTACAGAAGGTTTCCCTTTTTTTTCAGTTATACATATGTATTTTTTATACTCTTTTCCATGATGGTTTATCACAGGGTATTAAATAGAGTTCCCTGTGCTCTACAGTAGGACCCTGTTGTCTATCCATTCTCTATGTAATAGTTTGCATCTGCTAATCCCAAACTCCCTGTCCTTCCCTCCCGAACCCCCTCGGCAACCACAAGTCTGATCTCTATGTCTGTGAGTCTGTTTCTGTTTTGTAGATAAGTTCATTTGTGTCATATTTTAGGTTCCACATATAAGTGATATCATATGGTATTTGTCTTTCTCTTTCTTACTTACCTCACTTAGTATGATGATCTCTAGGTGCATCCATGTTGCTGCAAATGGCATTATTTCATTCTTTTTTAATGGCTGAGTAGTATTCCATTGTATATATATACGACACAGAAGATTTTCTTCTAATGATTGGACCTCCTCATTCTGTAATTTCAAGTCTCAGGGTCAAAAATTGCCCTAAACTAACCATGAGTTTTTACATCCAATTAATGGCCAGCTGGTCAGATAGGTCCACCCGCAGGAGGCATAGAGGGTTTGGGTGAGGTAACCTGGTTTACACATTTTAGTCCTTCTGGGTCCAATCTATTCTTTGCCTATAGGACCTTGTGACCAGTCTTCCATAGCTACTGATGCCAGACTTTGAATTATGGGAGGGTCATGGCATCCTAACTCCCCTTTATTTATTTTTTTCATTTTAAATAAATTTATTTATTTTATTTTTGGCTGCGTTGGCTCTTCATTGCTGCGTGTGGGCTTTCTCTAACGGGCGGGGGCTACTCTTCGTTGCAGTGTGCGGGCTTCTCATTGCGGTAGCTTCTCTTGCTGCGGAGCATGAGCCCTAGGCATGTGGGCTTCAGTAGTTGTGGCGCATGGGCTTAGATGCTCCGCGGCATGTGGGATCTTCCCGGACCAGGGCTCGAAGCTGTGTCCCCTGCATTGGCAGGCGGATTCTTAACCACTGCGCCACCAGGGAAATCCCCACCCCCCTTTAAATACACAAAATGTTACCAACTCTTCAGAAGATCTAGAATAACCCTATTTTCCATCTAAAAGGAAGGAGTCATGAGACTTACTTGTGATATATGTGGAAAAGCAGAAGACAGAACTTTCTTTTTCTTTCTAAAAACTGAAAGGAAAACCAACTTCATTCCTTTCAAAGCATGATAAATCCCTGTATTAAGTTTTTTCTCAAAAGAGGAATAGCATTTTCTTACCTACTAATGTGCTAATGTGTTCTTTGTGCTTGGGGTCAAACTTTGAATTAGTCTTGCAAATTCACGTTAAAGTTTATCTTCAGTCTTGTTTGAATTCTTTATCACTCAGAATTCAGTATCGCTCAGATATATATCATAATTAACTCAGAACTGAATATCACTCAATATATATCTTTTTGTAAAAGTGGCAGAGAAATAACTGTGACCAAGGAGAGAAATAAATAGCAGGGTGCTATGTGACCTTTAATGGGTTTTATAACCTCTCTGTGCCTCAGTTTCCTCATGGTAAAATGGGGACAATAAGAGTACCTGCTTGTGGAAGATCGAAAAGTGTCCACAATCCTTCACTCCTTGTGTCCAAACCCTTTGCAACGTGAGCTTGCAGTTCTTTCCATCAAGTATGTAATGAAGTCTATTTCCCACTCCCTTTACTCTTATCTGAACTTGTGACTTTCTTTGGAAAATAGAGTGTGACAGGAGTGTCAGTGCCAGTTCTAACCGGAGCCCTGAGAGGCCTTGGCTGCTTCTCCTGCCTCTCAGAAATCTGCCCAGGCACCACGTGAACAAGCCCAGTTAGTCATGACATGGAGCAAAGACAAGCATCCCCTTTGAGGCTACCTGAGACCAGTCAGCCCTCCGTCAAACAGCATCTGACCACACAGGCAAGAATGAGCCCAGTCAAGACCAGAAGAACCATCTGGCCAAGCCCAGCCCAAGTGACTGAGCAGCAGAATCATAGGCTAAAAAATGCATATTGTTTTACACCGTTGCACTTTGAGGTAGTTTGTTTGGCAGTAAACACTAACTGATAGACAATATCATGTACAAAAATGAGAATTATAGGCTTATTGAGAAGTTGAAAGATCAATATTTGTAAGATATTGATAACTGATCCCTGCTCTATGTAAATTCTAAGTGTTTGTTTTCATGATCATTATCATTATTAAGGTTTTAGGAAATCCACATAGTTCCATGATCTATTTGGAAAGAACAAAAACAAAAGTCTCAAATGTTGGCTTTAGAAGGATATTTTGACTTGTGTTTCAGCTCACACCCAACAATGGTCAGTAAATTAGTAGATTTATCTCTGCTGATATTTTTGTTGCAATACTAATGTTTCCCAGCGTGACTGAGATCTTTTGGCATATGAACAAGCATTTTTGCTGAAAGACAAGGCTTTAATCTTACAAGTACTTACTCTTTTGCCAGGGAAATTATACTTGTTTGAACTTTTCAAAAACAAGCATAATTTTGATTTGCTTAGACGCCCCCTGGTTACTAGTGTATTATGTTGAGACCAGACATGTCATAAGCAAAATCTACTCATTTCACCATGTGTGCTGGAAATCAGCTGAGTCATCCAGAGTGACGTTAAATATAATTTCAGAATTGAAAAGAGTTCTTGTTCTTTCCTGTGGTGACAAGTACTTTAATATATATTTATAATTTAGTATAATTATTCATTGTTACATTATAACAGTTACTGTTTTTATGAACATAACTTTCCTACAACTTATTCGAAGTGATTCTATATGATCACCTGTGTAACAGAAAATCTAGAGAATTGCAAACCAGCACAAGAAATGGCATCTAGGATTGCTTTTTCATAAATTTCAGAGACTAGAGATACCCTCTCTGCTTACTTTAGTAAGTACGGAAGATCGCCAAGGGCTGCTAGAAGACATCTCGTTTGCCAAGTCTTACCTTATAATTTTTCTCTATCATCTCCTGTTAGTAAAGCAAACTTCACTTTATAAATAATAAGATCTTACCATTGCCTCAAAATAATTGTATACATCATGTCATTGTTGTTTTAATCCCCCAACTATCTAGAGAGGTAGACCAGATATCTGTGATTATCTCCACTTTACAAAACAAGCAAATGAGAGAGAGAATTGGTACACTCAAGTCGCCTTCCTGGCAAGTGGCATCACTAGGGTCAAAGCCAGTTTTTCTGATGCCAAGTGTGGGGCTCCTTCAACAATGTATCATCCAGCTCTTCATAGACCCCTGAATGACGAAAAGACAGATGTGGCCAGAAAACCGTCAGGCACAACTAATGTTGAATCCTGGCTTGTCCACATATGAGCTATTAGGTGACATTGGACAAGTTATCTAACCTTGCTGAGCATCATGTTTTATATATAGAAGAGGGATGATATTATATACCTCATGGAATTTTAGTGAAGATTAAATTATCTATTTAAAGTGCTTAGCACTGTATCTCAAACCGATGGCTATAGCTTTTGGTGTTTGAGAAGGTCCCTATGTCCATTCAGTCTCCTGTCTTACAGAGTCTTCCTGTAATAACTGCCATGAGAAAGTCACTGAAAGCCACCGCTGCTTTGGCATTCCTGCGTCCTCTCCCGTGCCCAGGGTCTCTGCCGTGAGATTTAGCTATTAAGGCATATAGGACTTCTGAACCTCTGATCTCAGCAAGAAGCCTGCTAGGATACTGTTATTTTCTCTTCTCGGGAAGAAACATATAGAAAACCAAACTACCTCTGCTTCTCCATAGTTTTTCAAGGCACTTTGCCTGAGGAAGACAGAGAAAGCTGGAGAACTCTGAGCCATAGAAACTCATGGGGTGGCCTCTCCTGCTTTTCCAGCCACATTTCCCAAGGCAGTTGCCTTGGGGGGAGGTGGCCATAGGATTAGACTCACAGTGAGTGGGTGGGGACAGGGGAAGGGACTCATCTTTCTTACCCAAGAGGGCCCCATCAAGCCTCCTTAAGGTGCTTTCCTAAATCTAAGAACCCTCTGTCCCAGATGGGAATTAGTCTGTTTCCCCACAAGGCAGAGACCACTGCTCTCAGTTTTTGCAAAGTAACCCTTTTTGTCCCCTTCTTACTGTATGTGTACGCACAACACCAAACCTAGTGACTGGCACGCTACAACGTGGGATGGAAGGAAGTGAACGGAACTGTTGAATTTGAGAGCTATGGGGAGGAAAAATGACATCTAACTCACAATTTTCTTCTTAAAACTTCCTAGACCCGGGCTATTTGTTTTCGAATGATTCAGAAGAAAGTCAGTTGGTTAAGAGAATAACTCTGAAAAGAACTCAACTCAGGAGTGAATCTCAGGACTTCAGCCAGAGGATTGCCAACTGCTCCCCAGAGATAAATCTAATCTTGTGGGAAAATAACTCTGAATTACTTTGAAGATTTGTGTTTTCTATATTCTTTCAACCCGAAAGCTTAAACTACCCTCTTACGTTTATAACCTGAGAACTGGGTTGCCCTTCTCACGGTCAGTGTTTTATCTCAGCTGAAAGGAATAAGGAACAATTCTGAGACTGAACCATGCCTCCTTATAGGACTGAAGCAATAGGAAGCGAGTGTATTTTGGTAGGTGATTTTGTATTAATTTGTGACTACTTTTTACCTTATCTGTGGTTGATAACATTAAGCTCCAAATGGTCTCTGAGGATGAGTTAGAATAATGGTCCATTTATGTTAGAGCAGCTGCCTTCTTGGTTGGTCACTAGCACTTTCTTGTGTCAAATATCCCACAGATAATTTTTTAAACTGATAAGTACATAAGAATGTGTCTCTGTATTGAAAATCTCACGGCATAGAACTCTGGAGCTCATTTGGTTACAAAACTGCTGCAGAGGTTTGACATCTTAGCTGATATTTTTTAAGGTTTCAGCTCTCTTTTCCAAAAGATACTCAAGGGAGTAGAAGGGTGCCCAAACCTGGATAGACAAGGGCTATGGGCTACATTATTCCCCAAAATAATCCTTCTCCTAAAAAGTCAAATGCACGGGAGGCATTTTGCAGTTACAAATGTAATATCTGACTAAGGCAAGCATCACCAAAGTATAGTAAGACCATTGGGTGAAAGTTATCGGGAGGGGATAGTCACGGGGTCTCAAACGCTACCCCTCAGATTATTAATTATTTACAGAAATGAAAAGTTACCTTCATAATGGAGAAATCTGTTGGATAAGAAATCCAACTTAGTAAATATAATGATGGAACACACTTCAGATACTTTCTGATGTGATACACAGAGAAAGATTCAACATTACCTGTGTGGTATTCTTCCCTCAAATACATAAACTGAATCTCATCAAGAAGAAATAATCAGCTGTATCCAAATTCTACATCATTCCACGTATCCAAATTCTATGACACGCCACAAACAAATTGGCCTGGATTCTTCAAAACTGTCAAAGTCATGAAAAAAAAATATGAGGGAATTTTCTGGATTAAAGGAAAATAAAGAGAAATGACAACTGAATGGTATCTGTCATCTTTGATTAGATCCTGGACCAAAAAAAACAAACAAAAAAAGCTATAAAGTATAACTATAGGTTAGATGATGTTATTGATTCAATGTTTAATTTCTGGAGGTAATAACATAATAACATAACTTACTTTTAAATAGTTAAACAAATATATACACATGTGTGTATATATACACAAAAAATTGTATATACAATTGTGTCTCGAGAGAGTCAGATACAGAGAGAAAGCAAATGGGCTAAAATGGTTTTTAAAATGCAAGTGAGGGAAGACAGCTCAGTTGACAGGGTTCCTGCAGAAAGGCCTAGGGCCTGGCTTCCAGATGAGATCAGAAGGCCAACACTGGCCCATCCCGTGGACAGAGATAGCCAATATCTTCCTAACTTACATGCTGTTTCTTCAAGACACTCCCAAGTTTGCTCATAAAATGGGCTCCCACAGCATCTTAATCTTTCACATGCTGGTTTTCCTGAGAGTACTACTTTATTTCATACTATGGCCCTTGAGCCAGACTGTTGTGGTTTTAATCCAGGCTGTTAATTTACTAGCAGCATGTGTGGATTTGGGCAAGTGACTTGATCTCTCCCAATTGCAGTATCCACACTCATAACAGGGGTGTAAAAGGAATAACTATCTCATAGGATTATTTGGGGGAATAAAGGAGGTAAAGAAATGGAGTCTTGGCACAATGTCACAATGCCTTGGGCATAGGAAGACTCAATAAATACTTGTTATTACTAATACTAATATGCATGCAGCTCAGAGCTTGCCCATGAAAGCTACAATAAGAAAAGTAAGGAACAAATATGTATCGGGCACCTACTATGTGTTAGGCACTGTTACTGTTCAATGACCAACAGTAAAAGACCATTTCCCTGATGAAGTTTACATGGTAGCCTACACTTACATAAGCCAGGATAATTCAGAGTAACTTACAGGTATTAACATGTTTAATTCTCAAAACACCTCTGGCTCTAAAGGTCTCATCTCAAACATTCTGCCTAATGGCTTGACTTGGTGGACGTTTCTGGGGCTTTTGAAAAATAATTGAGTCAACATTGAGGTGTATAGAAGAGGAGTAGTTTGATTTGCTATATTTTGTTTTGATCTTTCCAACTCTGTGAAAGTGTTTAATGACAAAATCATTTTCTGGTTGAGCTGGCCGCTAAAGATCCAATAGAAATAATTGATGAAGTGCATTCATTATTTTTAGGTAAATGATATTCCCTGGGGTGGGGTAAGGGCAGAAGAGACTAACGGGAAAGTGAAACAAAGAAACAATTCAATCCCCCTTTCTTACATATTTTAAGAAGCTTAGTTCACAAGGTCCAGGATTTCTACCGGATCTCCCCATTCTTGCCAAGGTCACCATGGTTCTATTTCCTGGAGAAGAAAAAGCACTCAGCATTTAAAGGAAGGCACAGCTCTGTATCATAATCTCAAGTCTGAATTTGTCCCAGCTCTCCGCCAGTGGATCTCCGCTCAGCTACCTGGTTAGACCAGCCTTGTTGTGACCAGGCATGAGTCACAGGGGGGAATGCTGTAAGCTTGCCGACAGTTTGTCATCATTGCCTTCCTTGCAAAGCCAGACCTGAAGACGTGTCTTTGTTGATCATTTTTGATGTGTTGATGAAGGCTACACATCTCTAGAAACCTCAAGACACCTTTCCAAATACTTTTCCTTTCATTTTATAAACCTCTGAGTATTTCCAGGAAAATATTATCCATATGTTTCTGTTTTGTGTCCACTTACTTCATCCTACTGTTTAGTAAGAAAAATTGGTATTCTCCAAGAAGTCTCATAATCTTTCTTTTCTTTCCATTGAGACTTCACCAAGTTCAAGGCTGGCTGGAGACTCAAAGCCATAGGCTTTTTTTTTTTTTTTTTTTTTTTTTTGGCTGTGTTGGGACTTTGTTGCTGAGCGCAGGCATTCTCTGGTTGCAGTGAGCAGGGTCTATTCTTTGTTGTGGTGCATGGGCTTCTCACTGTGGTGGCTTCTCTTGTTGCAGAGTACGGGCTCTAGGCATGCGGGCTTCAGTAGTTGTGGCACGTGGGCTCGGTAGTTGTGGCTTGTGGGCTCTAGAGTGCAGGCTCAGTAGTTGTGGCGCACGGGCTTAGTTGCTCCATGGCATGTGAGATCTTTCTGGACCAGGGTTCAAACCCATGTCCCCTGCACTGGCAGGTAGATTCTTAACCACTGCACCACCAGGGAAGTCCAAAGCCACAGGCTTTTAATTTTGCAAATACTATTTTCTTCTTCCTAATCAAAGAGACCAGGGTAAATACCCACAGAAGGCAAAACCATTTTAATAGCAGTTTGGACAAAACAGAAAGACCCAAGTAAATTAACCATCACATAATTTATATTCTGTTGACAATGTTTTCCTGAGTACTTAAAATGTTCTTATCCTCTAACCCACAAAATTCTACTTCTAGGAAATTGTCCTAAGGGCAAATTCGGAGATATACAAAGAGATTAAATTTATATGAAACTAAATATCCAATGATATGTTATTGGTAAACTAAATTATAGCATGTCCAAAACATGAAATACTACACAGCCATTAATGAGCACTTAGTGACATAGGAAAATGTTAGTAACATATTAAGTAACGAGGCAAGCTACACAAACATGGCTTGAGAGTTGTTTAAAAGTTAATGGTAGGGGGGGCTTCCCTGGTGGCGCAGTGGTTGAGAGTCTGCCTGCCGATGCAGGGGACACGGGTTCATGCCCCAGTCCGGGAAGATCCCACATGCCGCGGAGCGGCTGGGCCCGTGAGCCATGGCCACTGAGCCTGCGCGTCCGGAGCCTGTGCTCCACAAGGGGAGAGGCCACAGCAGTGAGAGGTCCGCGTACAGCAAAAAAAAAAAAAAAAAAAAAAAAAAAAGTAATGGGAGGGAATAAAGTGGTGAATGTTTAGCTGTACCTTCCATTGCCATCTGTGGGATGGCAATTCCTCTCGAATGAAAGAGAATTTCCTTCTGTGTCCCAAGAGCTTGTTTCTGGAGAGTTGGGACTCTACACTCAGAGGAGAGTTAACAAAGCTTTGTTTTAAAAGCCCAAGACCTTTGGAAGGATAGAGGTTGTAGCTTTGCAGAAGGAAAGGATGTTGGCTGTCCTGGAGGAACTGGAGTCTTCGGGGCTGGGAAGGAACGGAAAAGGTGACAAGCTTCTATGGGAGCTGAAGCCTGGGATCTTACTGCAGCTCCCAGGAGGAGGGGCCCGGGTGACAGCGTGACTCCCAGCGACCCTCAAGCATTTGTGTTACGTGTGATGGCTTATCCTCGCCTCTACCTTCCTCTACTGGGTCACTCCCACTAGGATACGAACATGTTCTGGTACATTTCACTTCAGAACAGCCACCTTCCTAACCCCGTATTTCTCCCCCCGCCACCTCCCCGTTGCTAAAAGTTTGCCCATAGTGGGCGGACTCCTCTGCCCTGCCCATGCCCTCCCCAGCCCACGGCATCATTATATGACTCAGAGTATAGAATAAACCACATAAAGGAGAGCCAGCTTGCGAGCCTGAGTTTTTCGGCTCTGGGTCAGAAGAGATGACATGTAGAGGCGAGCTGGAAAATATCATTCACCCGGAAAATTTTGAGCGGAATCCACCTCTGGCTCTGTCTCTCTCTGCATCAACATTCTGGAAAGCGATCCCTCCCTATGTGGAAGTTTGGGGCATAGAGGGACCCTCCATAAGTAATCATCTCACTCATCTTCGGAAGCAGCCCTCCCAGAATTGCCAACAGAGCTCCATTATCCATGGCTTTCAAATGAAATTAATATCTCCCAGGGCTCATTTGCCTTAAGGCTGTTCCTCTGATTTTTTTTTTTTTCATCCAAGGTGTCCACTAGATAATCGGGTAGACTTTTCAGGCAGTGGGGTCTTAGAGCATCCAAGCTTTTTGTACCTCCCCATGCCTGAGTTATTTATTGTAATATTCTATTTCACTGTAATTTTAACACCTTCATTTAAAACAAGAAGTGAAGCAACTTCACACAAGATATTTTAGAACCTATAAACATCTTGCTCAACACTCACCTCCAAGTTCACTTTCGCTTGCCTATGGGAATGGAGTAAAGCATACAGTTTATCCAGGAAGGGTCATGCCAAATGGGGACATAGCACTTTGTTTAAAGAGCAGATATCTTATTACTTACAACCCTCACCTTCTGGCCCTGGTTAATGCCGTAATTACTCTCTTAAATTTCCCTTTATTTAACATCATCCATCCTGCCTTCTTTTGTTACCGTTATTTAACTAACTAAACAGACCAAATACAATACCAAGGGCTAAAGGAGGCATGAATCCAACTTGCAGAAACCTGCTTTTAATTTAGGATTATGGGGCCAGTTTCCTAGAAATTGTCACATTTTTAAAGAAAATGTATTTTCCTTCTTTATGTCAAGAGATGGCTGATCTAATTAAATTCAGTTTAATCTAATAATGAGTATATTAGTGCTGTCTTCAAAATTAACATTTCAATCCCAAATCCAAACTTTAATCATCAATATGTATTCTTGCAAGCCTAAATTAAAAATTGAATTATCAAATTCCCGTAAGAACTTTCTTCACTCTCATGGAGACCTGTTAGAAGGTATGAGATGAAAAGGTAAAGCAAAATTACATTGGCCACCAAGTAGACCACTATGAATCATTTTCTAAAGAGATACTGACATATAAAAACTACTGGGAAATTAGGAAGCTCTCTGTAAGCTCCTGGAAGGTAAATGACATGATTCATTTTTGCATCTCAAGTGCTTTACGATGCATCACCACAGAGTAGGTGCTCATTTAATGAGTGCTGAATGGATGTGAACTTCAGCCTTGAAAATACTAAGCAAAAGTGAGATGATCCCAAGAGGGAAGACTCTTTTCTGTTTTGTTCTCTACTATACATAATAGGTGTTCAAGAAATACGGACTGAATAAATGAGTGACTGATACTGATACTGACCTGGACCCCTCATTGGGTTGCTGTATCCAGTTCATATGGAATCTTCAGGCCATGGAGAATCTATGGCCCCTGAAATGCTGAAGAAGAAGTAACTGAGCAGGACACTCAACCTGTTTCCCAGTGCAACACCTTGGGGAGACAAGAAAACAGCAATCTTATAGTAGATAATTTGGACCTTGACTCTTAGGTCCAAGAATTCTGCCAAGTGTGACTGGTTAGAAATGCAATTAGAAGGCTAGATTCCCTCCTTTGCCCTGCTAATAATAAGGGATGGAAGGCAGCATCTCGAAAACTAAAGAAACCACAGTGAGTTGTAGGACATTTCCACTGTAAATACATCAGGTGACTTTATATTTATTTATTTATTTATTTATTTATTTATTTATGGCTGTGTTGGGTCTTTGTTTCTGTGCAAGGGCTTTCTCTAGTTGCAGTAAGAGGGGGCACTCTTCATCACAGTGCGAGGGGCTCTCACTATCGCGGCCTCTCTTATTGCGGAGCACAGGCTCCAGACTCACAGGCTCAGTAGTTGTGGCTCATGGGCCTAGTTGCTCCGCGGCATGTGGGATCTTCCCAGACCAGGGCTCGAACCCGTGTCCCCTGCATTGGCAGGCAGATTCTCAACCGCTGCGCTACCAGGGAAGCCCCATCATGTGACTTTAGAACTGTCTATAAATAGTCGGTTTATGCCCCAACCCAGGACAAAATGGGAGGGAACAGCAGGACTGTCTCTGGGGAGTTTCTAGAGCTCTGGTGCATACGGACAATTGTCCTCTTGTTCTGTGCGTATCCAGAGTGAAGTCCATTCTTCTCTGTGTTAATATCACAGTAAAAAGAAAGAGATGAAGGTTTCAACTCCCAAAAGATGGTTGGCTCCCCCAAGAAGAGTAGACTCAGCAGCAGCAAAAAGCATCTCTCACCGAAGGCAACAAAACTAGAACACCTCAACCTCAGATCTTTACAAACATTGGTGTACAGTCAACTTACAATGCTGTGCTAGTTTCTTGGCTTAAATGGTGCATGCTGTAGAGAAGAGCTGCAAGTGCTGCAAGGATAAATGAAATTCAGGATCTTCCGAGACAGAAGAAGCAGAGGATGATGACATCAACAACCACAAAAATCACAAACTTCAGCAATTATTACAGAACTCTGGTCACTAAGACTGAGTCATATCTCTGGACGCCCCATTAGCAACCCCAACTTTGTTTATGGAAACTGGATCTTAATATCACTAGTCCTTCTTCAAGTTTTCAAATAATTTCATAAAGAGGGAAGTTGACATGCCTGTAGAATATATACATGTTCTCCTGCAGGTTTACATGAATTTGTGTGCAGAGTCAGGCATATAGGGAAGAAAGGCTAACCACGCTGGCCTCTGAAACGGAGCTGTGTCTGGGGAGAAACACAATAGTCATTGAACTCAGTGCATCAAAGCTGCCTAATGGTTTTCTGACACACTTCCAGGCAGTGGGGAATAGCATGTCCAATTGGAAGCAAGGGAGGAGTCTGAAGCCCTCAAAAAAGACACGAATCCTCCTTTTTCTCTCTTTTTCTTTTTGAACTCTGTAATATAATTTTTCAGCAAGGACCTTTTGAAGTCTGACTTTCAGATGGAAATTCCTGGAGGATGTGAGACTGCAGAATGCATGACAGAGCAGGGCACGAATGTCCTTTAACGCAGATCTTTAAGGAGACGGGAGACAGAGGGCTGCTTAGACCCCTCTCCCCCTCCAACTCCAAAAGCCCAGGGAAAGGAATCTCTGCTCTGCCTGATGAGCTTCAGACTCCTAAGTTCCACTGTCTTGTGATGTTTTCCTTTCGGAAGCGATTAGCATGTCAAACTCAGCACACCCAAAACTGCCCCTCGGTTTGTACTCTCTCCAGATTTTCTATCTCAAGTGGTGGCAGTAGCATCCCTGGTTGCATCACCTGGCCACAGGTAAACTTCACTTTTCACGCTTCATTCCACATGCTTTGTGCCACCACATTGCTAACCAGCCACTGAGTCCTTTGATTCACCTCCTGAATACATCTCAAATCTGCACCCTCTCATGAGAGCCAATACCCTCATGTAGGTACAAATCCTCTCCCAGGAGGATTAGTGCAAAGGGCTTCCAATATATCCTCCCGTAGCCAGTTTCATTCTCCTCAAATACATCCGGTGTACCCCACCAGAAGGATCCATGCCTAAAATATGACCTGTCATTCACTCCCTATTACCTACAAGATACAGTTCAAACACTTCAGCTGGCTATATGGAGAAATACAGCACAGTATTTCCAATCAGAAAAAGCTGAAACAAACCCTCCTCAGGAATGTTGGTACCCATATGGTAAAAACATGATATGTCAGCCCACGTCTACTGGTAACTTTAATAAAATTATATTCATATGTATTTATCTCCCAAACTAGCTCATCTTGAGAAAAGAGATTGTCCCCAGGGTCTAGCACAGTGCCTGGAAGATAGCGAGAATAAATAGATGTTTGTTGACACGTGCATGGAGAGGTCTCACTGAACTTGCTGAGGTTCTCTGGAACTGGCTTCTGGAAATCTGAAGAGAGGGAGGGAGAAGCAGTGGGAGGGTGGTGGCTATGTGAGGTGAAGGGTTGAAGGCGGATCCGTGATGGGGGAGGTGACGAGAGGTGGGAGTCTGGCTCCATGTGACTGATGTTAAAAACAGAGGTGCCTCTGATTAGGATGACGGGCTCGTCTATACCGAAGGACAGAGGAGGAAGAGATGCAAAGAGAAAAGTTGTTTCCGACCTGCACTTACCCTGTGCTGATGAGGACAGAACGCACATGGGAATCTCTCTCTCTACGTTTGTCTGTCGTTGGGAGAACCGCCTGGCATCTTTGTAGCTGGAACTGATCAGGTGCTTCCCCAGTAGGTGTGAGTATTTGGGAGTCATGATTAAGCCCTAGGAGGTCAGCACTCAGGGAACTCCGAGCTGCCTGGTAACGGGGTCCTCCCACGAAATCTGAAGAACCTTCCCTCAGCAGGGAAGTGCCCTCCAATCTCCCATAACACTTGTGGAAGCAGAAGATACTGCCCCTATCTCTGCACTCACTTGGGCTCCAAGGGGTCCCATCAAGACCAGCAGCTTTGCCCCTAAAAGGAAGTCCTGAGTCCTTTATCATAGGAATGGCATTTTCCTGCTTATCTAAATGTAAAGAGCTTCCCAGGGTCCTTCTGTATTCTTCTTAAGTCCATGGGAATAGGATTTGTGAAGTCAAAGTTGTAGGCAAATCTCAGGCAATATATTTGTTACTATTATCAAAACCTTCCTGTGCTCATAGACAGACAAAAATAGACCTCTTTTGAACATAATTATTTTGAAGAAAAGGAAGTTCTTTTGGTTATTATTCTCCTTGTCTATTGGTTGAATCCTTTTTCTGGAATTCTAATTTTCTGACCATTATTCAAATTCTCAGAGGAATTCCCAGGTATTGCCCACAAGGTCAAATGTTTGTGGTACGTTAGAAAATCAGATTGTGTAAAGCTGACTGGATTATTACAATATTACCCAGAACCTCCAAGACAAGACATTAAGAAGGATGATTGAACAGGAGTGTTAGTTTATGATACAGTTTCTGTCTTCGGAGTACCTAATTTTAAAACAGAACAAAGAGAACGATCATTTGTATAAAATCTCTCTTCATCCCCTTTTGTTTGCTTGTTTATTTTATTGTTTTTCTCACTCTGATAGTGTTTTCCCATTAATTTCCATGTATGGTGAGGAGTTATGTATTCTTTGCTCAAGTTATGGTCATTCTTTTTATCTTGATTCCTCCAAGTCTTGCCAGCTTTCTAAGTTGGAGGTGAGGTTTAAGGAAGACTCAGATGAAGAATTAAGGAGCTGGAGAAGAAGCTTCATCTCACTGTGGGTGGAGACCACCTGTTCCTTTCATCCTGTTATAATGTCATTTTTTTTAACTCCTATGTTTGGTGAGAGTAGAAATTTCTATAACCACTCCAGAGGGTAATGTGTGGCAATGTATAAAAAGTTTAAATGTCTTGCCCTTTGACCCAAGAAGAATTACAAGAATGTGTCTAAAAGGATATTCATCCATTATAGCACTTTTTATTAAAGCAAAAAAAATCTGAAAACAACCTGAAGAGGTTATCCATCAAAAAAAAACAACAAAGGAATTCCAGGCAGTCATTAAAAGTAATGACATTGTTTTGTAAAGATACTCATAGTATAAGAGAAAAAAATGATAACTAAAGGAGTAAACAGTAAAATTTCCCTTTTGTTAAATTGTGTGCGTGCAGTCCATAAGAATATGCAAAATGTAAACAGTAGTTATCACTGGGGAGTAAAATGTTAATCTTTTTGAGAAATATCTTTCCATGCTGTCTGAATACTTCTCATTTGTGGAAGTAAAGCACTGAACTCTGACATCAGAACTTTGCAAGGTCCATGACAGGGCACCTCCCGAGCCCCAGAGGGAAGGCAGGACATAGGAGAGTCTTTTCCTGAACCTGCTTCCGAGGAACATTCTGTGGTCTTGGCTCCCCCAAGCAGCTGAGATTCAGACAGGTCACAATGGACGATTTGTTCTCATCGCCAGAGAGGATGCAGGGAGCCCAGGCTCTGGGAATGGCGGTACCTACCTTGCAGGTCACACCCATATGAGACCAAAGTAGTGGGGCAGCCCAGAACGTTACCTGGAAAGCTGAGTCCCACTCAGGGCGAGAGAGGCCCTAAGACCCACTGATGAACAGGTTGGCCTGTCCCCTGTGCGTCCTGGCCTCGCCTGTCAGTGCTGACACTGCCACCCAAACCCTCTCTGTCAGGGTCAGACAACACCAGGTTTGCTGGTGTAAAATTCTCTGTGTGCTAGACAGAGCTTCCCCCAAAAAACACACCTTTATTTAAAATAATAAACCTTCCATTGATGTTGATAATGAAGGGGATATATTACTAGATCTTGCCTAATTTTGAACTCTTAAAAAGTAATTCTTAGCATGTGGGACTAGTTATTTTATAATAAATAAATAATTCGAGCTATTTCTCCTTGGACTCCACAACAAGCTTTTTAGGTTCGGGGTTTGTTTTAACAACTTTAGCATGACACGATGCCCTCAGATTTCCCAGTCAGCAGGACGGAGTCGCTGACTAACTCTGGATACAGCCCAGAGGCAGCAGCATCTTGCTGGTGGGACCAACTCTGGACACACCACTCCATCCCAGGGCTTTGGCTTCTATCTCCTTGGAGATCATCACTGATGTCCACCCCTTCCAGGTGTGTAACTCTAAGATACTTTGCCCTCCATCACCTTACCAGAACAGAGGGAATAGCATCTCCAGGTTCCAATTGCTGCCTAAAAGGCCTCTGTGGGAGAATCTTACCTTCTGGGGAGCAGGACTGGACCAGTTCTTAGTTGATGGGTGAGGAAGTTGGGACAGCACCCAGGGATAAAATGAGGAGTGGGACAGGTGAACCTCTGGCTTGACCTGGAACTAGAGACGTTGGTTACACTGGGGTACAGTGGGGACGGCAGAGGGAGGGAAGGATTCAATTTCAGGAGCATTTCCTATGTATAAGATGCATCATTGGTGTCTATAGGATCTAACGTCTGCTGAGCGCCTACCATATGCCTGGAGCTGTGTCTAGTGCTTTATGTATGTGATCCACTGGGTCCAGCCACAAACTTAGCCCATTAGGACAATTATGCTCCTTTTTTTTTTTTTTTGCTTTTTAAAATTGAAATCTAGTTGATTTACAATGCTGTGCCAATCTCTGCTATAAAGTGACTCAGTTATACACATATAAACCTTTTTTTATATATTCTTTTCCATTATGTTTTATCACAGGATGTTGAATATAGTTCCCTGCGCTGTACAATAGGACCTTGTTGTTTATCCATCTTAAAGAAGATGTGATACATATACACAATGGGATACTACTCAGCCATGAAAAAGAATGAAATAATGCCACTTGCAGTAACATGGATGCAACTAGAGATTATCTTACTAACTGAAGTAAGCCAGAAAGAAAGACAATATGCTCCTTTAATAGGAGAGAAAACTGAAGCTTAGAGGTTACACAGCTCTAAGTCATGGAGCCAGAACAGCCAAGCAAGTGTTACCCTAGAACCTGAGCCCTTGACCATCAACTAAACTATCAGTACAAGTGTCTCGGTCACTCTGCTGAGAAGGAACCCGTGTCGGAGAGGCATAAGTCATCTGCTCAGAGAAGCACATAAGAAGCTGTAGAGCAAGGATTTGAAAGCAGGTCTGTCTGACACCAGAAACACGTGGTTCTCCCCAGATTCTGGCCATGAAGGAAGACTCTTGCCCACGTTGCAGTGTGGCTGATTTGTCTCCACCTGGAGTCTTTGAGTCCAGCCTTAAACCCAAAATATGGTTGAGAAAATGTTTTAGAGAGATGTATGGGTCTACGTGTCCAATAAGTCATGCAAATAACCAAAATAGTTTCAGAGATCTTAGGACACATGCTGTAACTGCTGTGGTATTTCCTTTGGAATTCCATGTTGCCTTTTTTATGCACCTTTGAGTGGCTCACTTCACCAGGAGCCATGCCAGCAGGAGGGGAGCACAGTGCTGGGCCAGTGGTCAGCAAAGCTCCAGGCCTGAGTGCAAAGCCCACGTGAGGGTATTTGGTTAGCTTACCTGCTCCTGCTGACGGACCTCTGCTTTTTCCTCCCTGCCTGGTGAAAACCAACTCCCAGGCACCTTGACCAGCCTGGGAGTAACTGATACTATGTTACATCCACACCCCAAATTGCATGACCACCTGTGTTCACGTGTGTGTGTGAGTGGGATTGTGTGAGTGTGACTGTGTGTGTATGAGTGTGTGTGACTGAGTGGGTGTGAGTGTGTGTGTGTGAGTGTGAATCACCTCCAGGTCTTCTGCTCGGCTCCTTCAGTGTCTCTTTGGTACCCCATGTCGATTCTCAGCCAGTCACCCGGGTCCTTGGCACGCCGTCCCCTCCTTGCCGGCTCCCCGTGGTCGGCGGGCGTTCACTGCCCTCGTCTTCACTGCAGGAAGCATCACCACCCCCAGCAGCCACCTCTCGTGGAACAGAAGGGTCTGCCCCAGGCTCTCCCTCCAGGGCTCCCTGGGTCCCTGGTGGACTCGGTGGCTCAATTTCCAGCTTCTCCTACAGCTCGTGGCCAGGGCTGCTGTGCCTGCGCTCAGTGTCTACAAAGGCTCGCAAGGCAGCAGCCTCTCGGCGGCCGGCCCCAGCTGCCTGTGTGCAGGGCAGAGTCACTGCCATCCACCTCCATGGGCGCTCTTCTCCCCAGCTCCTGTGGACTCTCCAGGGAACAGCTCTGCCTTCCTCTGCAGACAGGAAACAGCGAGAAAGAATGGCGAGGCTGCGCGTGATCAGCAGCTTCTGAGAGGCTCCCAGAGATCCCAGTACTCATGCCCCTGTGTGATCTCCTTCCTTGGGGTAGGGCCAGACCTAGAGACTCACTTCCAGTGAATAGACAACACAAAGGTGATGGATATCACTTCTGAGATTAGCTTATGCTATGGAGAGAACTCATATATTGACTCCTCATCCCTAATTGACAGTAATGGTGTTTGGGAGGTGATGAGGTCATGAGGGTGGAGCCCTCATGAATGGGATTAGTGCCCTGATAAAAGAGGCTACGCAGAGCTCCCTGGCCCCTCCCAACCTGTGAGGACACAGAGAGAAGATGGCTGTCATCGAGGAAGAGGGCCCTCACTAGACACTGAATCTGCCCCCACCTTGATCTTGGACTTGCCAGTCTCCAGTACTGGAAGAAATAAATGTTTTGTTGTTTATAAGCCACTGAGTCTAGGACATTTTGTTATAGTAGCCCACATGGACTAAGACAGGTGACAAAGGACTATGCCTTCCATTTTGTGTGCCCTCTTCCTTTCCCTTCCCAGCTCATCTGATGAAGCAGCTGTCCTGTGATGAGCTGCCCCGTGGAGAAGCCTCCAGCCTCGGCTCCCAAGGGACTGAACCAGAAGTGGATCCCTCCCTGCCGAGTCTTGAGATAAGGCATCCTTGGCAGGGGACTCAGCTAAACCACACCAGAGTTCCTGAGCCACAAAATCTTGGAGATAATATATGTTTTTAATTAATTTATTATGGGGGTAATTTGTTACCCATCAATGTATAACTAAGACAGAGCAGGAACTGAATCTCCTTCTTCCTTTGGAAAAATCCCAACATCCTTGGCTGAGCTGGCAGGAGAGGGGGCCATGCCATGGTGGCCCAAAGGATTCCCATCCAGCGTCTGCAGTGGAGGCCTGAGCTCTGACAGGGAGCTGACCAACTGTCAACTCTGCCGTGAGCCAGTCTGCCGATCCCATCCTCCAGTATTTTATCTTCCAGGAAAGTGCTTGGCAGGGACCACGTTTGAAGTCCACAGAGAAACTTCAAGTAGAAGATGAAGATGGAGCTCTCTTGACCTGCTTAGTTCCATGCCAGCTCCTAGCACAGCCTTAACGATAAAATATGTTTTAAGAGTTTTACTATAAAGGCCAGGAACTTTGCAGTATCTGATACAGAGCTGGCACACCCCTTGACTAATAGAAGTAACAGTAGTCGCAGTAGTTGCAGCAATAATCATTATTATTATTATTATTGACATTAATTATTATTTTTTTTGTTGACACTTATTCTGTGTCTCCTCTTTTACCAGGTACAATACCAAGTGATTTAGATTCTTTTTATTAATCCTCACAACCACCCTATGAGGTATGTTGCTAGTCCCATTTTGCAAGTGAAAAAAACTAAAGCACAGAGAGTTAGAGTAGCTTTTCAAGGTCATGATGAGCCTATAAGAGTAAAAATAAGACAAGGGGTTCTGGCTCCACTGCTTCTGTTCCCAAGGGGATAACTGTTCTTGCCATGCACCCTGGCCAGTGGGTGGAAGCATCGTGGAAAGGCAGGTGATGCTCTGAGGACTGCACAGAACAGCATCACACTTGCACCTACATAAGACCAGGTACTCTGGTTCCCACTGCTTGGCGCTGACAACTTCTTCGGCCGCTTGCTGAAGGCCTCTAGGCCTGCCTAACCACTCCAAGGCACGTGCCTCTGTGTCTTTTAAACACTTTCTGTCTGGTGTGCTTCCAAAGGGAATTCCTTATGCTCCTCTCAAGCCTGCAGGGCACTTGGCTCTTGAGATAAGTGCATCAGGACATACCAGCCGCCAGCACCAGGCTTCCTGGCTGAGGAATCTCAGTTACTTCAGGCCCTATCTCCATCACTTTCCCATGTCCAACATATCCAGAAACACATTTAGGAAACTGAAACACAAAAATACCTTCTTGAGATAAAGCTTATTTCAGCAGGAGCCTAAAAATAACGTACAGTCATGATCTGTGTACGCCTACATGTCAGACTGATGACCTGCTTGAATTTCATCTGCAAAGCATTGGCTGCATGGTGTCAGGCAAGAAGAAATTTTAATCCCTAAGTCTCCGTTTATTCATCTATAACTGCCCGGTCCAATATAGTAGGCACTAGTCACTTGAAACGTGCTATAGGTATAAAATACACACTGGACTTCAAAGATTAAATTCCCCCTAAATGTAAATAATATCATGAATATGGTATCATGAACTACATATCATTAATATATTATTGATAATTTTTACATTGATTATATGAAAACATAATATTTTGGATACAATGGGTTAAATAGGATGTATCATTAAACATGTTTAATGTTGCAGTGATGATCTGGATTTAACTAGACTGCCCTCACTCGAGTGCTTGATACAGAACAACCCTGGCGTGGAAGGAGGTTCACTGCGGCCCGGTGAAATGCTACCCTTTTGTCCCAACAATGGACACGTGATTCCACAGAGGAAACCCTGGGACCAGGATGGAGGGATTCAGAGTCCCATGGGAATATTTAATGTTCTGAATTTACCACCAAGTGGATTACATGTTTGTTATCCTCTAGGCAGAAGGAATTAAATTTGAAAAAAAAAAATCTACAGTGGAGAAATAGATCAAAGGCTGAACTTGGTCAGTGGCATGCAGAATAAATATTATCTCACTGCTCAAACAAATCTTCTGGCTGCCAAGGCAAGACATGTTGATAAGGTACTTTTATGTCTCTTCTCTCCAGTCCCCAATTCCCCCAACCCTGGTGACCACATTTTTCTAGTTTTCTGAGGGGCCCCTGGTGATATTTGAATAATCAGAAAGCAAAGGTCATCATCTGAGTCATGCAGGAAGCCTTCAGATTCCAGGCGGGACAGAGATGAGTTTCATGTTCGCCACGCAGATCACTGGGAGGGTTGGATATTTGGTTCTATTCTGTGTTGACATCTGTGTTACCACAAGCTATATATTGGGTTGGTCAAAAGACTCGTTCATTTTTTTCCGTAAGATGGCTCTAGTAGCACTTAGTTGTCTTTAACTTCATTGGAAACAATTTTGTTAGATTGTATGTGACAGCTGTCATATCAGAGTGCATTTTAAAAAAAGACATCAAAATTGGTGAATTTTTGTGCAGCCATTTTAATATTGAAGATGGAAGAAAAAAAGCAACATTTTCAACATATTATACTTTATTATTTCAAGAAAGGTAAAATTGCAACTGAAACGCATGAAAGGATTTGTGCAGTGTATGGAGGAGGTGCTGTGACTGATCAAACGTGTCAAAAATGGTTTGTGAAGTTTCATGCTGGAGATTTCTCGCTGGATGATGCTCCACTGTCGGGTTGATCAGTTGAAGTTGATAGCGATCAAGTCGAAACAATAACTGAAGACAATCAACGTTATATCAGGCGAGAGATAGCCGACATACTCAAAATATCCAAATCAAGTGTTGGAAATCATTTGCATCAGCTTGGTTATGTCAATCGCTTTGATGTTTGGCTTCCACATAAGTTAAGTGAAGAAAACTTTCCTGACCATATTTCCGCATTAGATTCTCTACTGGAACATAATGAAAATGTTCCGTTTTTAAAACAAACTGTGATGGGTGTTGAAAAGTGGATACTGTACAACAATGTGGAATGGAAGAGATCATGGGGCAAGTGAAATGAACCACCACCCACCACACCAGAGGCCGGTCTTCATCCAGAGAAGGTGATGTTGTGTATATGGTGGGATTGGAAGGGGGTCTTCTATTATGAGCTCCTTCCGGAAAACCAAGAGATTAATTCCAACAAGTACCACTCCCCATTAGGCCAACTGAAAGCAGCACTTGACGAAAAGCGTCCAGAATTAGTCAACAGAAAATGCATAATATTCCATCAGGATAACGCAAGAGCGCATGTTTCTTTGATGACCAGGCAAAACCTGTTACAGCCTGGCTGGGAAGTTCTGATTCATCTGCCGTATTCACCAGACATTGCACCTTCGGATTTCCATTTATTTCGGTCTTTACAAAATTCTCTTAATGGAAAAAATTTCAGTTCCCTGGAAGACTGTAAAAGGCACCTGGAACAGTTCTTTGCTCAAAAAGATAAAAAGTTTCGGGAAGATGGAATTATGAAGTTGCCTGAAAAATGGCAGAAGGTAGTGGAACAAAAGGGTGAATACATTGTTCAATAAAGTTCTTGGTAAAAATGAAAAACATGTCTTTTATTTTTACTTAAAAAAACTGAAGGCACTTTTTGTCCCACCCAATAATTTTATGGTCCTACCGCCACTAAGGAGATGATTTTTTAAAGTGCCTCATGAAACATGGAACCTCAGGAGGGGTCGCCAGCAGCCTGGAGACAGCTCGTGCTGGTGGGATCCCGGGCTCTGAGCCGAGGGGCTTTGCACCGGGAAGTTAGCAGATTCTCCAACTTGTGGTAATAAAACCAGGTTATATTTACTAAACAGTTGTGTTGTGTCAGGCACGCTTTCAAGTGTTCTGCAGACATTGTCTGTTTTGATCCTCACAGCAACCTTGTTGGGTATTTTCCACTGCTCTTCAATATTTATGTTTACTGATGAGAATGTATGTAACTCACCCAAGGTCACACAGCTACCAAGTGGCAGAGTCAAAAATCAAAACCAAGCCTGTGGGATCCCCAAGCTCAGGCTCTGAACCCCTGAGCTATGGCAATTACACAGCCAGGTCCCCTGTTAAACTTTCATTTAAACTGTCAAACTCAAAGAATTTTTCTGACTTTTTGGATGAAGGAAGTTTTCTAACTAGGCCCTGCTACTTTTAGAGTTTCCATTCTCAACACACATCTCTCTCAGTTTGAGTTGACTTGGAGGTTGTTGTCCAGACAGCCCAGGGCTGCTGCCATAGTTGTTGTCCATACAGCTCTGGGAGGTACCATCCACTGTGATGTTGTGCACTGCACAACCTGCACAACTGTACACAGGGCCTGGCATAAAGAAGGTCCAGTGGTCCCTAATTTACTGATCACCGCCTTCCATCCTCCCATCTCATTCCTGTTTAATACAGAGCAATGTACTAAGTGTCAAAAGTGTCCCATAGGGCTTCGCAGGTGGCGCAGTGGTTGAGAGTCCACCTGCCAATGCAGCGGACACAGGTTTGTGCCCCGGTCCGGGAAGATCCCACATGCCGCGAAGTAGTTGGGCCCGTGAGCCATGGCCACTGAGCCTGCGCATCCGGACCCTGTGCTCTGCAACGGGAGAGGCCACAGCAGTGAGAGGCCCGTGTACCGCAAAAAAAAAAAAAAAAAAAAAAAAAAAAAAGTGTCCCATAGCATTGACTTAAATATCATGGGCTTCTTCTCAACTTATTTAAGATTCATTCCCTTAACTTCTGAGTGACCTGCTCTGTGGCTTGCTTCCCTAATCTTTCTTTAAGTAAAGTAGTCAGAACCAGAAACTCATGACAAATGAAATTACTTCTGGCATGACGATTGGAAGAGAGTCTGTGAAGTTTATGAAATTCATCTCCAAGGCCATGGGACTCGTATTTTAACATAAAAATCCCTAAACCTGCATATACAATGAAGGTTTCCTCAGAACATATGTGTGGATCCCTTGAAAATTACTTTTAGAGACTCAAGAATGAGTTTAAAAAAATCTTTTAAAAAATTTGAGGTGGTACTTGATTTGGGGAAAAGGTAATCAAAAAAGATATGAAAGTTTCATCTACTGAAAAAACTGAGATAATAAAATAGTGATCCTGTTTTTCTGTGTCAGCTTATAAACAGGCTCCTGGAAATTCCAAGAGGTGTTTTAAAATATATTTTGAGGGATGGCGTCATCTTGAAACAAATATGATTATTGTAAAGAAAAACAGTCATTGAGTCTATAAAAGGAAGATTTAAAGAAATATTTCATGTCCTTTTAGTCACATCTGTCATGAGAGAGTAATGCACAATTTTCGGTGCTATGCGCCTGATTGCATGCTCGAGAGTACAAGGTAAAAATAAATTAAAATAACTACCCCAGAATGCTAAATAGAACTCTGTGGCTTGGCATAGAATTGAGGGCTTATGTTTAAAAACTTATTTTTAAAAGAAAAGTAATTCAGAGGAGGGAGAGACCACTGAAACAGGAGTTCCTCTGCTAACTCTAGCTTGTGACCTTCGAGATGCCTGGCAATTGACTGTTCCACACACACACTCAGAGGATGCCTCACTGTGGGAAGAGGCCAGCCTGTTGGTGCATCTGTCAGAGATGGGCTTCTGAAGCCCAGACTTAGAGGGTCCGCAGACATGCGTGCTGGAAGGGGCCCGGGCAGGGCCACTGGGGGGTAAGGTGGAGGACTCTCGGTCCCAGCAGAGTGCTGGCTGCACGCCCCCCAGGAGCAAGGACAGAGGTGAGCACACCCAGCCACCCTTCCCAGTCACAGAACACACCCCACTGTCCCAGGGGCCGGGTTAGCAAGGGGGCAGGGCCGAGAGCGTCCCGGCCGTGGAGTCCCCTCCGGCGGGATGGACGGTTACCCCGTGCGGCTAACGTTTCGACACCAGCCCCTCGACCACATGCCTGTTGCAGAGTCGTTACCGCTAAACGCGAGTTGCTGCGGTGCTGTCCTGAGTTCGCTGTTGCTTCCTCTGCAAAACGAGCTCCTCGGACCTGGTTTTCTCTGAGGTCCCTCCCAGATATGCAGTTTGAAAACAACTTGCTGTTGGACTAAAGTCGTTTATACGATAGCCTGGAGTTTGACTAAATTAAACATTTCCCTCCTAAGCCAGTTAGTTTGTGTAAACACAGCCTAGGGACACCCACTCCCCGGCACTGACAACAAAGTGGCGTCTGAGACCCCAAGACCAAGGCTGGTCTCTCCCGATGAGGTGCTCTCTGGAACATGGGACTGATCTGGGTGACAAGCTCCGGTATGTTTAGAAATGGAAGTAATTGCTTAGAGAGAGAGTGGGGGGCGGGGGGAAACAGTCAATATAAGACGAAAAGGGAGAAAGGAGAGGAAGAATGCAGAACCAAGAAGCCAGCGATCAAGACAGTGCAGAGGGCTTCCCTGGTGGCGCAGTGGCTAAGATTCCCGCACTCCCAATGCAGGGGGCCCGGGTTCAATCTCTGGTCAGGGAACTAGATCCCACGTGCCTGCTGCAACTCAGACCAGGCAGCAAAGATCCCGCGTGCCGCAGCTAAGACCTGGCACAGCTAAATAAATAAATAAATAAATATTTTAAAAAGAAAAAAAGATGAGCCAAAAGACATCTCACTGAAGACATTAATCCGGACTTAAGATTCGCCAGCGGGTCCGGAGGATATTTGACAATGTCTGGGGTGACAGCTGGAGTGGAGGGGCTACTGGTATCTGGTGGGTGGAGGCCAGGGATGCCGCCCAGAACCCTGCAAGGCACAGGACAGCCCATGCCAAGGAGCTATCAGCCCAAGACATCCACAGTGCTGAGGCTGAGAAACCCTGGTCTGCGCCGGGGCAGAACAAACGAAAGATATAGGCTTTTCATTGCCATCAGAAGCAATATTTTATGTGGTGCCGGGGGCTCTTGGAGCTGCTAGCTCCCTGGTGAATCTGTCTTCGCGTCTGATTTCCACATACTGAGGGTGAACCCTCTGTTGGTTGGCCAGCGCCCCAGGTAAAAGCCACCGGGTAAAAGCATCCTTGGGTTTACAAGCTGAAATAGCTCAGTCTTGAAGATGCCAAGAGGTGATAACTATTCTTAGAAACCATTTCCCTATAAAAAGAAGAAGCTAGAGATGGTGGAAATAAGGAAATCAGGAGCTGCCTTGCTGCGCTGGCCAGACCACATGAGCCTGTCCAGCAAATATGTGAGTCTAAGGCCATTTGCACAGCCCCCTTCACCTCGCTGGAAGTTGGAGGAGGCCCCAGGTGCAGACTAAGTGGCCCCTCACACAAAGGGTAGACAAGATGGTGATCCAGGAAGACAAGGTCTAGATAGAAGACATTAGTTAGCAGTGGGAGAATGGAAAGTTCTAGATCAACTCGATGTTTATTTGAAGATCTAACGGGAGCTTGGAGTGCGTAGGCTTTGGAATAGCTGGAGTCTTGGTCCTCTGGTGGGACATCCACCACGCCCTAGCTCCTTTCTCGGAATGCCCAGTGTCACTGGGTGTCTGCCTGCCTTCACCCCCCTCTGACGATGGGGACAGGCAGAGGCCCTCTCCCACGTGTGTGCAGAGACTACCAATCGTCCACCGGCTGCAGACATGGGAGCCGGGTTTGGACTGAGTCCACCACCTCAGCCAAGAAGCCTCACTCAGGAGCGCCACCTACTGGACCAAGGGAAAAGGGACAAAAACCAGTCAGACTTCAAAGTGATTTCTGTGCTGAGATGTTTTCCTTAAGCCCAGACTTGACATGGCTTGCTCTACTTTGATTTTTTAAATTATCCTAGATCAGCAGTAAAAAAAAAAAATTTTTTTAAACTTTGGTACAGGACCTGACCAGTGACCTAGGCCAGGGATAAAACTTAGTGCTCCTCTCTGGGGCCCAGCGGGTGGACTGGCTGGGGCTGCCTGGAGGCTGGGGACAGAGACTTCTGAGGATTTCCCAGTATAATTAAGGAGGCGGGTGGCAGAAACAGCGGCCAGCCTGGACTGGGAAGGAGTATCACGTTAGGATCCCAGAGGCCAAGCCGGACCCGGGTATTGGGAAGACGACAAGGCTTTTACCACATACTCTTCTGTGTCACTGACTTTGTGTCTGAAAAGATGATTTGAATCTATGATCAACAAAACCAATTCAGGCCTTGGAAAATTAGGATTTTGGTCACCTTTATTAAAGTTGTTCATTTCCAGTGAGGACTCATTTTAAAATCCTACATTTAGCTGATTTTTGGAAAATGGCAGAGTTTGAATCCTAGTTCTTTGCAGCCCCAACTTATACTGAGTAAAGAAAATAAAGTCACTAAGTAGGTATGCGGCACTGAAGCCTTAGTCACATTTTACCTGTGCTGGGGGCAGGTGAAGACTCAGACGCTCAGCTACTTGTATTAAATCACCCATCATTAGAGTCATTGCTTAGTGAGTTTCCTCCAAGTGCAAAGCACTCTCCTAGGGAAATTAGCTCTCTGGTGTACACCTAGATATAGTACCGTTTTGTAGCTAAAATCTCAGGGAACTCATAGAAGCCAAGGACCTTGCCCAAGGTTACACTCTAAGTAAGTGATTGAAGGCCTTATAGCCATGCTCTCTGGTCTCCTGTCTATTGAGTCAGATTTCAGAACTTGAAAGGAAGGCAGTGGAACTTCTTCAGGACCTGCTTAGCTAGATGGAGTCCTCAGTGACTTGTCAGTGGTGCTGTCTGGAGGAGGACCAGGTGGGAATCTCCTCTCAGGATTTCCTGAGAGCGGGATTCCAGAAGTTCTCCAGCACACAAGATGGCGGACCATGGAAACAAGGTCTTTGTACAACGTGAAGCAGAGACATGGGGGTCAGGGTTACACAGACCATGAGCCAGGGGTGGGTTTCTCTTTTCTTCCATTTCATGGGAATATATGAGTGTCGTGGTTCATATAGTTGAACCCCCATTAATAAATATTAAAATAGTCATGCCCATTCACTAAATGTTAATAACTCTTCAGGTTTGTAAGTTTAACTTCATAACTCTAACAAATGAAACTAAAAGAATTAAGACAAATGGAGAGAACAGCAGATGGAGGGGAAATGTGTTCTGAAGGCTCATTTGAGGTTTTCTTTCCCCAAAAGAGCACCCGGCCAGAATGAACTTCAAATATGAAGAAATCCCCAAAAAGAATGCGTTTTCTGTTCCTCCCTCCCTGCCTTGTTGAAAACTCCACTCACTGTTCCTCCAGTTAAGCTCCTCCCTTCAACAATCAGGCCACTGTCCCTGAGGCTTGGCAAGGCCTTTGACATAACCAACAGCAAGGGAAATGTCTTAACAACTCCGTTAATACTGCAACAGAGGTTTCTTGTTAATAAATAGACAACTTAGGGCAAAGCTGCTGCCGCTTCCACAGGCCTACCTGCTCTGCTTGGAGGACCCGCCAACGGAAAAGGGGGAAAGGCCACGTCCCAGCAAAGTGGGGATTAGCTCTCAGGCTGGAGAGCGGGGACCGCCGAGCACGGAGATTTGGGTTTGAGTCAAGATTGTCTCACAGAGGTTGTGACTCACGGCGAATCGCTTACTGTTTTTAAAGCCTCATGGGCTTAGCACTTTACCTGCCACATAGCAAGCACTGAATAAAGAGCGGTGCTTTTTCCCTTGACTTCTTCTAAAAAATTGCATTATTATATACATAATAGCATGCATAAGTAGATATATTTTTGCATAAATCTTAAATGTAGAATTTGGTGACTTCCTCCATATATAAACATCCCCCAGATCAGAATATGGAACATTTCTAGCATCCTAGAAGGAGCCGTCATGCCCTGGTCCCATAATACTGGCCCCCCTTCCTGATGTCTGTCACCAAACACACATTTTGACCTCTCTTGAACCTCTGCAAGTTTCATCGTACAGCGTATACCCTTTTCATGTTCGGTTTCTCTCACTCAGGGTTTTTGTCTCCGTGTTGTTTTGTGTATCAGTAGGTTGTTCTAATTTGTTGAACAGTATTCTGTTGTGTGAATACACCACAATTTATTTATCCATTTTACTGGTGATGGATATTTGAGTTATTTCCAGTTTGGGGCTATTATAAATAAATCTGCTATGAACCTTCTTGTACATGTCTTATTATATTTTGTAGCATAGCGTATGAAGTCTGCTTCCCTCATTACTGGTAGACCAACTGGTCCAAAACCATTTTTCTCTTCTGCTTTTCTCATCTGTCCTTTCAGTGAATACATTCAAATCCTGACTGCAGCAATTTCTAATTTTTTCCATGTCTGTATCTCTCTCTATTGTATTATTTAGCTTCTGCCAGTCCTCCTCCCCCAAGTATGTCCTACAGGTTTGAAACGTCACCGCTTTGGGGGCTTAATTTGTGGTCCCAGTAAAATCAAAGTGTCCCCAGGAAAAGGGAAAATGAAACCTGTAGACTTATTTCAATCGGGCAGCTGGTAAAGAGCAAGGAGGGAGGGCAGATGGGAGGGGTCGGAATGGCGAGAAAGGGGTAAAGTCAGATGAACAGCTGGGTTTGACAGGGACAGGGTGCTGTTGGGAGAGCAGGTGGGGGACATTTCCCCTCCTCACTGCTTGGTGGAAGCATCAGCTTTCAGAAAGCTTTCCAAGGCTGAGACCTGTCCGTGTGCTCTGACACCCACCGCATCATAAACAACGTGATGTATTGTCATGATCTCACTTGATTCACGCAGACATCCTAGGAGACAGGTACTAATAGCTCATTTTATGGATTAGGGTTTCCAGCCTCACCTGCCCAAGGTGGACAGGCAGTGAGTGAGACCTCACGTCCTCTCTCACTTCCCAGAGCAGTCAAGGCGAATGCACCTGTGGCCGGGAATGCTCTGGTCCAGGGTGCTGGCGTCACCCTGCATCAGCTTCAGTCACCCAGTGAGGAGGTGACAAGGAACTTCTGAAACCACTCCTATTCTCGAGGTTTGTGGTCGATGCAGAAATGAAGGGACCAAGTGGCGAGCAACAGATGCCCTGAAATCAACAGTGAAATAAAAGGGCACCTCTGTCGTGCTGCCAGCCAGCTGCAACAAGCTTTCTCCCCAGCCCTTTCTTCCGTCCCAGTTACGCCACTGAATGGATCCCAGGAATAAGCTCCAGGTCACCACACCCCCAGGAAAGGTACAAACCTGCCTCTGGAGGCCTGCACCGTGTTCCAGTTAGAAAACCATTCGGGAGGGGTTGGTAGGAGGTTTAGTGGGTCGAGTTGTGCTAGCGGAAGTGCAGACACTTCTCAGCAGTGTCATCCGGCATCTGATTGATTTCTCTTCTACTTGAGTCAGTGACAACTGACAATTGTGCAGCACCTTAGCGTTGACAGAGGATTTTTATGCATTACTCCGTTATTCCTCAAAGCAGTGATGAGAGTTAATTCCTGATTTTACAACTAAGGAAGCCAAGAGGTCGAATGACTGGCTTGCGGGACTTAGCCAACGAATGTCAACATCAAAGTGGGAATCCAAGCACTGGGTTTTGTTTTTTTTTTTTTTTGCGGTAGGCGGGCCTCTCACTGTTGCGGCCTCTCCCCTTGCGGAGCACAGGCTCCGGAGCACAGGCTCAGCGGCCATGGCTCACGGGCCCAGCCGCTCCGCGGCATGTGGGATCCTCCCAGACCGGGGCACGAACCCGTGTCCCCTGCATCGGCAGGTGGACTCTCAACCACTGCGCCACCAGGGAAGCCCAAGCACTGGGTTTTTTTGTTAATGATTAAAATTTTCAAACATAAGTAGAGCAGAGAGAATAGATCATACTCTCTGTGTCCATCACCTAGCTTTAATCATTGTTAGTATTTTTCTGGTGTGCTTTGTCTATTTTTGTTTTGCTGAAGTAATTTCACAGACATCCCATCATTTAATCCCAAAGTGCTCGGTGTGCATCTCAAAAAAAATAAGACCACCTGTGTCTTTGGACCCAAGCCAGTGGTCTGCCCACCACATCCTGACACACCGACGCAACTCACTTTTGTCACCTGTACGTGCTGAGCACGTGGGACCTTTCTGTTGTGAAATTTCTGATTTCCGGTTTTTGCAACCAAAGCAGCATTCACCATGATGGCTTTTGTGCACTGTTCTCTCCTCACCTTTTAAAGGTGTCTCCCCTCATGTTTCTGTCTCTAGGAATTAATAGCTCATTGGCAGGTGAGCTGGGAGAGCCAAGTTGTGGTGACTAAGAAAATCAGAGCTGGGTTGTCAGTAGAAACAGACTAAGAACATCCTCTGGGGATCAACGCAGTGGGGACACTATAAGAGTCTCAAAAAGAATGGGTGTGAAAAATTACAAAGCTAATATCAAAGTCTTTCCCTTGAGAAAAATAAGAGCCTGAGTGGTCTTAGTGATGCTTATTTTATGGTTTAGTCATGTTCAGATGTTGGATTTTCAGGGAACACTGTAACTTTTGCAGGATTTGTCACCACTAAAGGACCATCCTGTCTGTCACCATTGTAGAGAACGGAGAATTAAGTAAGGGGCTGATTAAGAAAATGGAATTCCAGGGCTTCCCTGGTGGCGCAGTGGTTGAGAGTCTGCCTGCCGATGCAGGGGACACGGGTTCGTGCCCCGGTCCGGGAAGATCCCACATGCCGTGGAGCAGCTGGGCCCGTGAGCCATGGCCGCTGAGCCTGCGCGTCCGGAGCCTGTGCTCCGCAAGGGGAGAGGCCACAGCGGTGAGAGGCCCGCGTACCGCAAAAAAAAAAAAAAAAAAAAAAAAAAGAAAGAAAATGGAATTCCAGCCGGTGCTCAGGGCCAGCGAAGGAGCCTGGAGGTTTAGAAATTGGGAAGTGTGTTCTAAGGTAAGTGGATGGGGTGAGATTTCCCTCCACGGCCACCAACCCTTCAAGTGGCTTTTTCAGAAAGGCTTGTGAGGCTGAGATTTTCCTGTTTGCTGTGACATCTTCCACGTCCCAGAATGAAGGCTTGCGCTCACATGGTATCACTCGATTCACGCACGCATCCTACAAGACAGGTGTCAACAGCCCCATTTTGTGGATTAGAACATTCCGCCTCACCCGGCTCCCTAAGCATCCTCACTTGCCCGGGCTGCTTCCTGTTGCCCTCGAGGACTCTCACCCACAGCCTCCGCCTCCGGGGCAGAAGCCAGTTGAAAGCCTGGCCCAGAACCTCTGCCAGCTGGCCTGGAAAGCCTGCTCTAAGTCTGGACCTGTTTCAGCCAACATACTTCATACCAGGCGGAGAATCTATACCAGACACTGTCTTGAAAAATCCAGTTTCAAGAATTAGTTTATTGATCTGGCAGATGATTAAAAGACAACATAGATGAGCTCAAGTGATGCCTTGGTTTTTCCATCCTGAAAGGGAATCTGAAATTTCCTTGGAGGATCATTAGCCCGTCTGCTGCTGCAGAGGAAGCAGATGGCTTCTCCTTTCAGTCAAAAGTCACGCGAGCATCCCCGTCTCCGGGCTCTGCTCTGTTCTCGGCAGTACTCCTCGGGGAGTGACTCGGTCCGCCTGGATGCGGGCACGTGAGCATTATGTTGCCGATCGTGTCTGCATCTGAAAGGAGCCGTCCCGTGGTCCATCACGCGCCCGGGCTCTGCCCTGGCCTCTCTGGGTATGGGATGAGGGATGCAATTGCTGGAATGGCTGTAAAGGTTTAAGGCTGCTCCAAGAGAAAAGGAGGGGAAAACTGGCTTGCTCACATCACAAAGAGCTGACCGCGTCCACGAGTCTGGAGAAGGCGTGGAATTTGGGCTGGTGTACATGAAGTCACCTGGAGTGGTCATCTGAAACCAAACCTTGGGTGACCTCATGTCTCGCATTGCTAAGCAGAGAGGCTATGGCTTGGGGAGAAATTACTGGAGCGTCAATGCTAAGCAGCAGATTATTTACAACCTGTTCCTAATGCAAGGACAGCAGCGGTATCGTGGACTAAAGTGCATACTAAAAGGCTAATGTAATCTCTCGAGTCTGCAGTGACGTATCACCGGGTTGGGTTTCAGTAGGACACCAATGGCAGGGAAGTGTGCTTCCGTCTGGTTAGAGTGAGCAGCCCTCTGCTGGGCCAAACCCCACGTTGCCCAGGCCAGCGACAGAGGAGCCTGACAATTAACTTCTTCAAAGCAAACTTTCTTTCCCTCCTCTTACACACTGTCTGACCCCACTGTCGGACCTGTATGTGTGCGCTCTTTTATACACCAGCTCCCGAGCTACCAAAGGAAGCTGATTCTGCTTTGGAAACCTTGAGCAGCAGCAACAAAAAGACCTAAATTCCCCTTCCTGCCTCAAAACTCTTTGCAAAACTCGCTTATAGTAAAAATGCATTGTCCCAGAAAAGCACTCATACGGACCTTTAGAGAGGAACTTCTTTTGACATTTTTATGGAGGGATATTTTTAGAGATAAAATGAGCCCCCTTTACCCTCCCTTCCCTCAACCCCCCAACTTTTGCAGCCCACTGTTTTTTGTCAAGGATTGCTGTAGTTACAGCTCATGAATCATCCATCACTCAGACAGACTCCACCGAGAATGCTGATAGCATCGCGGCTCCAGGGCGCGGCCTGCAGAGGCAGGACAGGCAGGGCGGCGAGGCGATGTTCTCTCCAGCCTGGTCTGTAAGGTTGCCAGCCCAAGAGCCTGCATTTCTCACTTCTTTTTCATAGACTGAAAACTCAGGCTCTAACTCAGGCTCAGATCAGCTGGGCAAGCTCACAGACACAGGGACTTTAGTACCAGAATAGGAATAGGCATTCCCAGGCCATCTAAAATGCTGGCATAACTGGAAACACTCAGAAGGGGTCAACATCTTTTGTTAGTAACGGTCACTATGCGGACTTATGCTCTGGAGGAGATGAGTTCTGTTCTATCATTGCAACGACGGTGCGACTGGATTTCTGGATATAGGACAGAGCCATCTGTGACCTAAATAGTGTGTACACAACACACACACACACACGAGGAGGACATACATATTGGCCATATGTAAGTGTTACATACTGGCCATAATTTCTGAACCCAACATCTGGTGCGGTAACAAAGAGTAACATTGTTTTATCTGGAAAAGTATATATAGCCAAGAAAAAAGTCATTGGGTAATAAACTGAAATCCAAAGCGCTCCAGATCAGACATTTCCACAAGCAAATATTTGCTTCTCTCCTAAAGAAATAGACTAATATCAGCACAGTAAGATCCAGCAACAGTTTTAAAGAGGCAGGTCTTAATCTGTTCACAAATATCTTTAAGTATTCCAGAGAGACAAAAGTGACTGCACTTTCAAGGTGAGGATTTGGAAACCATAAAGACAAGATGCCCACGCCTGTCACTCGGGGAAGCCTTGTCCCGAGACACCCCATTTAATACACATTCCATTAGCGACCCTGTCAAAGACCCTCATTTCCTTCCTCAGACACTGACTGTCATGGGCTTAGAGTCGGGTTCTGGCCTGTCACAGGCCTTATTTCCTTTACCAGTTCTCTCTTCCAGGGAGATGGAGGGGAGTGAGAAGGAGAGAACTCAGACAGTGGGGTGTGGGATAGCATGCAGAGCCCTGTTTAAAGTGTTAGATTCCCTGGTCAAGGGGTCAGAGCTTGCTACCTGAAGTTGAGGCTAGCTGGGACCTCGTGGATATTCTGTATCAGACTAGGACGGGTTGTGTGAGTCCTGGGATTTTTAAATTTTTAATTAAAGAAAAGATTTCAGGGATACTTGTAACTCAACTCCTTTTTTTTCAATGCCAGACATTCCACATTAGTCACCGGGAGGTATTCATTCAAAGGGCGTGATGCTAAGACCACCGCCCTTACCTACCCTCCCATGTCCCCAAGACTAAGCTCCAAAGAGGGTCAAATCTGAGCGAGGACAGTCAGCCCTCCTCATCATGGTTTAGCATTCATGGCCAACCAAGATAATCCAGAAAGTTCCAAAAAGCAAAACTTGAACTTGCCTCTTGCTGGCAACTATTTCATAGCATTTACATTGTATTTACAACTATTTAAATAGCATTTGCATTGTATTAGGTATTATAAGTAATCTAGAGATGCTTTAAATTGTATGGGAAGATGTGCTTAGTTTATATGCAAATAATACACTATTTTATACAAGGGACTTGAGCATCCGTGGATTTTGGTATCTGCAGGGGTTCTAGAACCAACCCCGCATAGATACGGAGGGATGGCTGTATAAATTAGAGTTTTCGAAGGAAAAGGCAGACAGAAGCCTCAAGTTGGTGAAGGATTTTTGTGGTTTTTTTGTTGCTTTTGCTGAGAGTTTCAGACAAGTACCTTTCATTAGTGTTGATGTGACCTATCCTGCCTTAGGCCAACCGGTTAGCAAGTTGAGTTAATACTCTTATGGGTATGAAACAAAGTCCTCTCTCTTTACGTTTAAAAAAAAAGAAAGGAAGAAAGGGGAATTCAGTGGCAGAGTCCAGACATGACACAAGACTTTCTCCATAAATAAAACGTTTTACTTAAGAGATAAGGTGAACGCTGGGTATCTGAATAGTCTTTCTCTGGAAGATAAATGCTACAATGTTTGTAGAAAATAAAACCCGCAGAGAAGCCAGGACTTTTCTTGTCAAAACAAGGAGATTATTTTCTAGCAACCAAGGTCAGTCTTTTTGACCTTGCCTGCCATTAAGGTAAATGAGATAATGAAAGAAGGAGCTGGAGATAGAATGAGATAGCTCATGTGTAAAGAGAATGAGAAAGATATTTAAAGATGTGTGGAGAACTGTGTTCCATCCAGCTGCTTTTACTAAAAAGATGCATTCTCCATTGCTTCCAACAGTACGGCAATGACAGAACAAGATGATGTGGAATCGTGTTTTATTTGTATTTATGATCTGGAGGTGGTGACCACTGCATCATGGGTGACTCCGAAGTCCATCAGCCGTGGGCTCTGGTTCTGGAGCTGCAGGCACGGCTGCGCGGGGTGGAAAGGGCATCTCTGGGAGCGCATTGCAGGCCTTTCTCAGATGTGCTGGCAGCACGGAGCCCTGGCTCGCCTTGTAAAAGTAGCTCCGGAGCAAATCATTAGCAGGTCTAACCTCAATATTTTGAAATCCAAAAACAACATTGAGTCATGCTGGTTGTACTGTAAAGTTTTATTGCATTAAAAAAAAAAAAAGAGTCAAAAACAAGCTGGGGATCATGTGAATTATCTCTTTACATGTGTCAAGCCCGGGAGTTTGACACATGGCTCATGAAGATGGAATGAGCAGAGCAGCCACCGGGAATATGTCGTTAGAGGAAAGTCGCCCGGCCTCGGGGGGTGTAGGGCACCTCATCCGGTGGCTTCCATGCTGTCTGAACAGAACATCTGGCACGGGGTGTCTGATCTTTGAAAAACCAGGGCTATAAATACCCTTCATCCTGTACTAAAAATAGACTCACTTAAAACCAAAGAATCCACGGGGGAAAGTACTGACCACTGCTGACCTCAGTTTGTGTCCCCTAGCGTCTGCATTGTTCTGGTCATGCTCTCGGTGAGCCTGTGAAGTCAGGCATCTTAGAATGTTTAGGAGAAAAATGAATGAATGAGTGAATCCTGTTCTGGGGAAACTTCAGTATGTGTTGAGGACTGAAACTACCCATCGACACCTTCTAGATGCTTTCGTGAGTCTCCAGGTCAACCTTCTCTGGAAACAGTCCACCCATTCCATCTCAAAGATCAACTTTGTAAAAACGCTCCGTGACAGGAGCATCCAGGAATGGTTCCTTAGCCTACAGCGTCCAAAGCCATGGGAGCAGACCGCTTTCCAAGGTTCCCAGGCATCTCAGGGGGGACTTAACTAAACTGACCATAATTCAAACTTGAGAAACACTAAACAGATGAGAAAATCCAATAAAGAATTTCAGAAGACAAATGAGCCGACTTGTAGTGCCAGGCAATATAATAGATTATAAAGCTATAGTGATTAAACATATGTGCATTAGCGCCAGGGTGGATAAAGAAGTCAGTGGACCGAGAATAGAATGTCTAGAAACAGACCCCAAAATTCAATAGTATATGATAAGAGTAATATGTCCATCTAGTAAGCGACACATAGATTATTGCTAGGTTGTGCACAGATAATTATACAAGTTAAGAGATTGACCTCAAGGCTCATACCAAAAGAAATTCCAAATGGATTAAAAAGATAAGTATTTAACATAAAATTATAAAAGAAGAAAATGTAACTGACTGTTTATATAGTTGTTTTTTGAGAAGGGAAGGATTTCCTAAGCATGACCACAAGAAGTAGAAACCTAAAAAGTCTACAAATAACAAATGCTGGAGGGGAAGTGGAGAAAAGGGAACCCTCCTGCACTGTTGGTGGCAATGTAAGTTTGTGCAGCCACTATGGAGAACAGTATGGAGGTTCCTTAGAAAACTACAAATAGAACTACCATATGATCCAGCAATCCTACTCCTGGGAATATATCCAGACAAAATTATAATTTAAAAAAAATACATGAACCCCGATGTTCATAGCAGCACTGTTTACAATAGCCAGGTCATGGAAACAACCTAAATGTCCATCGACAGATGAATGGATAAAGAAGATGTAGTACATATATACGATGGAATACTACTTAGCCATAAAAAAGAACGAAATACTGCCATTTGCAGCAACATGGATGCAACTAGAGATGATCATACTAAATGAAGTAAGTCAGAAAAAGAAAGACAAATACCATATGATATCACTTGTATGTGGAATCTAAAATATGACACAAATGAACTTATCTACAAAGCAAAAACAGACTCACAGACATAGAGCAGACTTGTGGTTGCCAAGGGGGAGGGGGTTGGGGAGAGAAAGACTGGGAGTTTGGGATTAGCAGATGTAAGCTATCATATAGAGAATGGATAGACAACAAGGTCCTACTGTAGAGCACAGGGAACTATAGTCAATATCCCGTGATAAACCATAGTGGAAAAGAATATGAAAAAGAATGTATATATATATGTGTGTGTGTGTATAACTGAATCACTTGGCAATACAGCAGTAATTAACACAACCTGGTAAATCAACTATACTTCAATTTAAAAAAAAGAAGTAGAAACCATAAGGAGAAAAGACCAATGGATATAAAACAAAATTTCCATACGTCACACACACGCACAGAGAGAGAGAGAGAGAGAGAGAATAAAGGGTAAAGGAAATGCGTAAGAAGTCCATAAAAGAGGACATTTACACAGCAGCCAGGGTGTGTGTACAGTGGGTGCTGAGGGCTGGCTGCCCCACCCCCTCTTTGTGACCCTCTTCTCTCTTATTCATTTTAACCCTAAAACTGAAAAGCTCAACACTCACTTTCATCCCCTATGGATACGGGTGCCCATGTGACGTGAAATCTGTACAAGGAGCTATAAGAAGAGGTTTGTATATCAGTCCTTGTCAGGTAGTTCAAAGATTTCCATTTCTTTAGGGTCAGTTACTGGAGGTTTACTCTTTGCAGGTGTGCTGGATGAATGAGTTCAGACATCTGTGGCACAACATGGTTCCTGCAGTTAACAATACCATATTTTGTGCTTCAAAACATTTGTTAAGATAGTAGATCTCATGTTAAGTGCTCTTAGCACAAAACAAAACAAAAACAAAAAGACCCAAGGAAACTCTGGGAGGGGTTGGAGATCTCTATTACCTTGACTGTGGTGATGGTATCATGGGTATTTCCATATGTCCAAACCCATCAAACTGCACATATTAAATACATGCAATTCTTTGTATATCCATTATACTTTAATAAAGTTGTTTAAAAATACATAAAGTTTAGGCATAGGATGTTAAAAAAAAAGAAAAAGAGGTTGCCAGCTTCTTTGCTTCTTCCATCTGGAGTGAGGATGTGAAGCCTGGAGCTAGGCAGCCATTTTGTGACTGTGAGAGAAGGTAAAGAAGATTACAGTGACTAAAGTCACAACTGTTAGAAAATGTGACACAAACATATAATATACATCCAGTCCCTTAATACATAAGTAAAAGGGAAAGAAAGAGTGGGCATTCAGAAGATGCTTGTCAGAATAACAGTTTTATTTTATTTTTCAGTAAGTGTGCTATTTGGAATAAGATGCTTAAATTCTAGAAATATCACTAATTCACAAACAGTCATGTCTGAACAGTTTGGATAAATAATCTTTTATTATGCATCTAAAAAGCCCTTAGAATGACCAATTTTGTGTAATAACTTTGTATAGCACATAATCTATTAAAAATTGCTATGTTTTACACCTGAAGTTACTATAATATTGTAAGTCAAGTATACGTTAACTAAAAAAAAAAGAATGACCAATTCTAGTACAAACCACCAACAACAAAAATAATAGAAACATAAAATGTGCATTTAAGAATGTTTATTTTAACATTATATTGTTAAAATAAAAAGGGAGGAGTTAAAAAAAAAAAGAATAAAGAACCCTAGCTGTCTAGCTATAAGTCTGGTTGATGAATAATTTTAAGTCTATTAAATGAAATAATAATGGGGCCGTTATCAAACACATTCTAGAAGAAAATGTATTGATGTAAGAAAATTGATGCTGTACAACTAAATGTAAAACGCACTACCAAGGCAGAAGGCCCAGCACGTGATCACTTTTGTTACTGAAGGTTGAGACCACAGTGGGCTTTATTAGTGCACCCCCAGGTCCTAGTACAGAGCCTTCCACATATTAGTGCTCTGGAAAAATTTTGTTAAATGACTTAATGTGTGAAAGAAACTGAAGCCAACTGTCACTGGTGGGTTTTTTTCTTTTTTCTTTGAACAGGTACGTATCCCTCTTCTTTTTCCCACTTTTCATTTATTTTACATTAAATTATGACTTCTAGAATTAGGAAAAAGTTAAAAGGTAGCTAATGAAATAAACCCTTCTGTTCTCCAGGAGTGCTCTCCTTGTACTGACAGCGGGCCTGCACACCTTTTTTCCTGTGGACCATACTCGGTGTGTGGTCTTCAAGGGTGTGGAACTGAGCCAGACGTGGCCTGTGCCATCCCCTCCAGGCCACACTGGAGGGGCCAAGTTCACAGACCCCTTGGCCCACCCGGCTCTTGCCCTCCCCGGGGTCCGCCTGCTGCCCCCACTGCCGTTGGCTTCCCATCCAAGCCCCAGAGTCCCAACCTTCCTCTTCTCCATCCCCGTCTCTCTCTTCCCTCCCTTCCACCAAGAACCCCAATGGATTTGCCCTGCACCCCATCACCTATGCTCCCTTCATCTATTTTGTGCTGGACAAAGTGAGACAAGCTATCATGAACAGGTTCTCTTATCTTCCCTCCTGAGGTAATATTTTCGACAGGAAACAGTCCTGGTGCATCCCAAATTGAGCTAAAATGACAACAATCTGAGAGTGAAGCTTTCCTGTGATGCCTCTAGGAGGGTTTCAGGTTCTAAGACCCTGGATTGGTCTCAAGGATGAAAGGGGGCCAGGGCAGTTCCCGCAGGTCAAAAGCGATCATCATGGAAGGGGGAGGAATGCAGCAGGTCGTGACAGACTCGCACCCCTTGCCCTGTTTCCACCATGGCTCCTTCTAAGGAGACTCTTTGGGATGTGCTGGTGGAGGGCAATCTCACTTGCCTCTCTGAGGGAGCCCTGAGACCTACAGGACCATGCTGCTCTACAGACCGTGCGCAGATAGTGCCCCCCTGTGCTGACCTCCCATCTCATGAAAGGTGGGGTCCTCCGAGAAGTAGAGGCACACGCTGGTCCTCAGCGGTCATTCCCGTGAGCATCCAAGGTTCAGGAACATGACGTCGGGGCACGAAGATGGATAAGGCACCACGCTGGCCCCTGGGAAACCGGCGGGCTAGAGGGCGCCGGCTCACCTTGCCACACTCCCTGGTCATCCTGGCCTTTCTCACGGAGGAAGACACCAAGACAGAGCCACACAAAGCTGCTCCTTCACTCTTGGTCCCCAGGCCCCTTCCTCGTGACAACTCAGCATTAGTGATATCAGTGGAAGGCGTGGGAAGTGCCACCAGGAAGTCCCAACCCTGTTCTTAATCTCCTCCTACATATTTGAAAAAATACCTACCTGGAAACCCACATGAACACCTCCATCTCTTCCTGCACCTGGACCCGCACCTTTGTTCCTGCACCACCCTGCCCCACGTGGCGTCGTGCCCCTTGCGCATCTGCACAGCTGTGAAGGCCAAGTTCTTGCTGGGGCTGATCGAGTCGAGTCAGAGTGACTTTTTGTCTGTTTTTTGTTTCTTTGCTGCTCTAGAAAGCAAAGGAAATAAAGTTGAGAGTGCTGTTTTCAAAAAAAGTTCCCTGGGCTCTTAGAGTATTCTGAAAGTTTGCAGTGTTATCCCACTGTCGTACATGAAGTGCAGAGCAGTGAAGAGCATTGTGTCTACTCTGAGGGGACACGTGTGTGTACCCGAGCCCCATCAGGACTCATCCACACAGTCACACAGCTTGCACAAGAGTGTGAAGAATTAAACCCCATATATACATACATTTTACATTTAAATATATGTATGGAAGTGTAAAAGATTTAATGTGTGTGTCTATCTGTATCTACAACACAGGTAAAGACAGAGAGAGAGGTCAACAGTGTACACCGAGCAATGTCCTCTCTCAAGGGGATGCCTAGGGCTCTGCATGGCCGGGACAAGCCACCTAGGCCAGGGGTCACCTTGATTTCCTTGTACAGCCTCAGAGAGAGAGGATTATGCTGTGACCGTATCATAGGCTGAAATACCAGGAAATGTATGGGCATGTGTTCTGCACCCTGTTTATGAAAAGCATCTGTAACTTTTCCACCTGAGTCAGGAATGGTTCTCCTCCAACGTACCACACTGAAGCTTCTTTCCTTATCTTCACACCTGCAAACACGCAATTTATTTTCATTGGAAATACATTCCAGTCGTGAATGGAAGAATACAGAGAAACATGAGGGGACGAGGGGGATAACTTCAGCAAGTTAAGGAAAACACGTAAAGTGTTTACAGAGTACAAGTAGTCTAATTAGAACGAACCCTCACTTCACTTCGCCTCTGAGGCAATCTGGAGTCTTGGCCATTTGGTTTGCCAAGTGAAATGTTTTTTCTGCTCTGCTATTGACCGAGCAAGTTACATAGTGAAGTTTTATTGGAAAAACATGTGCAAAGTGTCTCCAAAGCAGCAAGGAGGAGACTACTTACTTGTTCCACTCTCTTTAGAGCAACCAGCAGTGTGGAGCCTGTGCCAATGGATTCATGAGATGGCGGCGGGGGCATCCTCCACTCCTAGTCATCAATTTTCAAAGCACCAAACAACAGTCATAAATCACTGCATGAGCCAAGCCCAGCATTTGGCCTGACTTACCCTCATTTTGTGTGTGTGTGTGTGTGTGTCTTGTTTTGTTCTCTAGTCCTGGACCCATCTCCAATCCTGTCCTTGTTTTGTTTCTATTTCGAAAATGCAAATTGTGACTTTCTGCCAGGGAACACCACAGTCCTTCCTCACAAACACTGAGGAAACAGAAAACTCACAGATTTCCCACCAAAGTGGCTGTCCACTCCTATCGGATGCAATGATCTTTATTAGCAGGTTCCCAGAAAATAAAGTTTTTTGTTTTGGGGTGTATGTTTTTTTGCAGAGTGAAATAGAAGACTCTTGAGATTCACCTGAAAGAATAGGAGAAGCAGGGCTTAAGGGTCTCTACTTTTTTTAATGCCATATAAAGCCTCTTGAATTGTAACAGGACGCTACAGACTTTTCTAGAACTTTCTATAAGATACACAGTGTTGTGGTACCTTTGGTACCTTTGGTTACACAGAAACTAATGATTCCACGGTTGTGTCTTTTCATCCACAAAACGTCATGGGGACCATTTTTAACAGAGCTTCCTTCTTAAATAGTCTTCATAAAAAGCTGTTGCAAGAGTTACATCAGGAGAGGACATGCATTAGGAACAGATGGAAACTTCCCAGCACTGACCATCTTTCTCCCCACTCCCCAGGAATCTTTGGTTGGAACATTTTCAGCTTAGACAAAATTGAACACAACAATTCCATTTTTATTCTGGAAACATGAGATGCTCCACTATGGCACCGGGGGTTGATGCCAATTGTACATCACTCCAGGACAGGTCCTTCACGTCCAAGAGAACCTTCATCCTTATACACCGGACCCTGTATGTGCTTTAATCACTGTTTCCAAATGTTTCACACACCCAGCTCACTTTTCAGCTAAAAAGAATATTTTGGCTGCTTTCCAATTATGAGTAAGAAAACTTTGGTCAGCAAGGCAGGTCTTTCAGAAGAAATGTCACCAAGGGCCCTACGAGTCCCCTTCTTTCTGTATGTGGAGTAACATGGGTTCTTTTGTATTCAAAGCCTCTTCCAAGATGCTCCTGCTGGGGGCCCATGATTCTCCATACTGGTCTCCCCTTCCAGGTTCAGCCATGGAAGTCTCGCTTTAAAATGCAGATACTTTATTTGAGACAAACCAAGACCAGTGAACTATGATTAACCCTGAGCACGAAGGACAGAGAACAGGGCTTCAGGAAAGGACAGAGTAGACAGTGTCAGTACTCAGTAGACAAAGGCAAAGATTTAAAGGATGCGGCTCTGCTAAGGCTTGTGGGCCTGGACGGGATGCTATAGCAGAGGTAGTCTCATGCTTAGGTTATTAGGATGCTGGATACTTCTGGGTTCGGGGGATGGAATAAGAATTCCTCTAGAGAAAGATGTGTGTTGTGAGGTGGCAAGACAGTTGCCTGCTAGATAATTCTACCTGGGACCATGTCAATATGGTCCAGAGAAGGACATTGTCCGGAGATTCTTATAAATTATGATTATGTATCTCCAGACCGGGACATCTGATTCAAGAGGATGAATAGTATCCCACCACTTTTTATACCAGCATTTATCACAAGTGTGGTGTCAGTTTTCTGAGTCTCCTCTCTAGATAGCACGAAAGAGCAACAGAAATGAAATTAAGGAGGTACCATCCATCAACTCCTTGCTCAAGCTGTATTTCAAAACAATGAGCTCCTCCAGAAATGTGTATTGCTATAAAACATTTAGATGAAAACATCTGAGATAAAATGACTGTATACTTCTAGGAAAAATGATATTCCTGGCAATGGGTCAAAACCTATCCATTTGGAAGAAAATATTGACATAAGAACATCAAATATTTTTTAAAATTTGCCTTCTGAAGGAAAATAAGGAAATGACACAGAAGTAAGCCTTTCACGTGTTTCTGGTGGGTGCGCCGTAGTGAGTCTGAGTTCCTCTTTAAAATGATAGAATCCAGTGTTGGAGATGTGTTAAATTCAGCAGATTGATCTCTCAGCTGGTGAGACAGTTCCTTGAGAAGCGAGAGAACAAATATACTTTCAGTTTCGTAAAATCTCCTTCTGGCTTCCTTCAGTTGGTATTTAGTTGGTAATGAAATATTTTCTGCAGATTAAAACAGACATCTCAGCATCTTACTTATAACCCACTGGGGCAGGGGAGTACCTGGCAGTAGAATGATGTCAGCTTCCTTGGAAATACACAAATGAACGACGAGGATTTGTCAAGGAAGGTGTTTTGACATCCAGCTAATGTGGGGATTCTTGGGACAGGTCTACGTCAAACTTGGTGTGAACTCTCCATGTGTGTTTGCCTGCGTACATGTGCATGTACATTGTTTTGGGCCATGGTTTTCATCCGATTCTGAGGAGATGTGTCCAAGAAGGTTAAGAATCATTGGTGCAAAGTAAAATAAAAGTGAAAGAGACAGAAACAAAAATGAACAGTCTTCCTGTTCCCAAAACGTTACTTTTAGGATTTTACAAGTGTAGGACAGGATAAAAGGCCCAGACTCACAGTATCCAGAAACCAAGATGAAAGAATTCAGGGAAAGGCGAAGAGTGTGTGAGGAACAGGGCTGGCGTCTGAAGAACAGGCTCCTGAAGGATCCAGACCAGCTCTGCCTTGCACTTCAGGCCTGAAATTAGGTGACTGAAGAGCATAGATCATAAACCCAGCAAGCTCTTTGTCATCGGGTTGAACTCCACGTCTGCAAGAGGATTTTGTCTTGGCCTACAGATATTGAAGTGAATATCCTTTAACCTCAGCGTGGTCAAAGCCCAAGACTGAAGATAATTCAGAGCACATCCTTACCACACACCAACCAGCTAGAAGAGAAAGAGTGTGTCAGTCAGTGTTCTCCAGAGGAACAGAACCACTAGGACATGTATACAGATCTGCTCTGAGGAACTGGCCTGTGCAGTTAAGGATCCCGACAAGTCCACAAACTGGTCAGAGCCCATGGCGTAAGTTCCAGTCCAAAGGCTGCCAGCCTTGAGACCCAAGAACTGATGTTTGAATTCAAGGCAGTCAGGCAGGAGGAGTTGTCTCTTACTCAGTCTTTTGTTCTATTCAAGTCTGCAACTGATTGGACGAGGCCCACCCACACTGGGGAGGGCAACCTGCTTTGCTTAGTTACTGATTCAAATGTTGATCACATCTGGAAACACCCTCACAGACACACCTAGAATGTTTGACTAAATATCTGGGCAGCCCAGGGCCCAGTCATGTTGACACAGAAAGTTAACCATCATGACGAGCCTGATTCTTTTGAACAAACACACTAGATCCTACACATCTGAAGCCTACTACACTCTTCAAAGCTGCTAGTGCAGCAGACTTTACAGTTGGGATGACAATGGCTGGTCTTCCCCGAGTACCTACTGATGCCAGAAAATGTCCAGGCATGCACTGGATTGAGATTGAGTCTCTGGACCACACCACCACTCTGTAAAGGAGGTTCTATTATTCTCTCCATCTTACAGATGACAAAACCCAGGCACAGAGTCCAAGACTGTGCAAGGAGGAAGGGGAGGAGCTGGGATTCCCACCCAGCCAGTCTTGATCTTGGTCCCAGAGCTGTGCTCCCAGCTGCCTCTCATCCCATCCCCTGCATTTACTCCCGTCCTATAAGGCTTCCCCAGTGCAACATGCTTCTGTAACTTTTGCAGAAACATAGTCGGTGCCTATATGTTCTGTTTTGAAATTGACTCCCCTTGAAGGTGTATGTAAATATCATACATAATTTTTAAGCCAACGTAATTCAATATCACATCTGCCTATTACAGTAGATGATAAACTTTGATAATATGAATTGTAACCTAACAGGGTGGATGCTCAAGTGCTTTTCATATACTCCCTCTAAAAACAATGGCGAAAGAGGGTTTGGTCAAAAATGCATGTAATTGAATTGGAAATATTTTATCTTAACCAAATACGACGATAAGAATATTTAACAATATTGATTCCTGGACTCTCCAACAGAGAGAGTGTTCTGACGGCACATGCTAATCTCCTGCCTGGATTCCAAACATTCAGGCACACCTCACTTAATTGCACTTCAGAGATACTGTGGTTTTTACAAACTGAAGGTTTGTGGCAACCCTTGTGAGCAAGTCTGTTGGTGCCATTTTTCCAAAAGCATTTGCTCACTTCCTGTTTTTGTGCCACATTTGGTAATTCTCACAATGCTTCAGACTTTTTCATTATTATTCATTTGTTCTTGTGATCTGTGATCAGTGGTCTTTGATGCTACTACTACAAAAAGAAAACCTACATGTTGTGAATCTGGGTCTACTAGGAGCTCCAGAAGTGGGGAATGTACGGAATGGTGGAGTGGCAATGTTTGAAAATATAACGGCTGAGGATTTTCCTGAATTGAAGGGAAAAAAAAGAGTACATACGTATATTTACATAAATTGTGCACATGTAGAAAGGATCAAGAAAAATAAAACTACACTTAGACCCTGCAGTGAAACTGTGGCGCATCAAGGAAAAAGAGACAATCTTTAGAAGTTACAAGGGAGGAATGACAGATTACTTTCAAATGAGTAACAGCTGGGTCATGTATTTGTTTTCTATGCTATGTAAAAAATCAGCACAACATTGACAGCTTAAAAGAACACACATTTTTTTGTTTTACAGTTTCTCTGGGTCAGGAGTTTGGACACGGCTTAGCTGGGTTCTCTGTGAGGGTACAATCAAGGTGGCAGCCAGGGCTAGGCTCTCATCTGGAGGCTCAGCTGGGGAAGGATCCCCTTCCAAGATCACACAACTTAGAGCCGGTCCACTAGCGAGGCAGTCTTACACAGGCAGACCTCGTTTTGTCGTGCTTCACTTTGTCGCACTTCACAGATAATATATTTTTTACAAGTTGAAAAAAACATCTTACAAAATTTTACATTTTGGTAATTATCGCAATATTTCAATCCCTCTGCCAGTAAAAATGATTATGACCCACTGAAGGCTCAGGTGGTGGTGAACATTTTTTAGCAATATAAAAATTTTAAATGAAGATATGTACATAGTTTTTTAGGCATAATATTATTGCACACTTAATAGAATACAGTATAGTGTAAACATAACTTTTACATGCACTGGGAAGCCAAAACATTTATGTGACTTGCTTTAGTGCCATACTCGCTTTATTGGAGTGGTCTGGAGCCAAACCCACAATATCTCTGAGGTCTGCCTGCACAACATAATGTAATCCCAGCAATGACATCCCATCTCCGTGGCCATGTTTATTGGTTAGAAGCAAGTCACCCGCACTCAAAAGAGGAGGTGATATGAGAGCATGGACACCATGACACAAGGTTATGACAACCACCTGAAAGCTCATCGGCCAAACGTCTCACCCATAACATATACCAGAGGACAGTGGGGTGACATCCTCAAAGCGACACAGAAAGGAACCATCAGTCTGGACCAGGACAAAAGATCATCCAATCAGGAGGGCCAAATAAAGTCACCGTCAAACACAGAAACACTTAGAAAGTTGACTACCCTCAGACCTTTTTTGAATTTTTAAGGAATATAGTCTTTAGCAAGAAAGATACTGGTAAACTATGTGGATATAGCTAACTACGCATAGTAAAAAAAATAATAGCTGATTGTATTTTGTGTTGAAGGAGATAGAACTGAAATTTTAGATAGGAATACCAGGAAGATAGGGAGATGAAATGGGAAGTATGGAAGCATGTTGGCCTGTTAACAGTATCTTTGTGTTATGGAAGGAGTACGGCTTTGCATGTCATTAGGAAAAGGTAAAATAAAACGTACACATTAAAACCAAATGTTCCTTTTTATGGCTGAGTAATATTCCATTGTTGTATAGATGGAATATTCCATTGTATAGATGGAATATTCCATTGTTTATCTATTCCATAGCACATAGGTACAAAATAGATAACTAATGAGAAAGTACTGTATAGCACAGGGAACTCTATTCAGTGCTCTATGGTGACCTAAATGAGAAGGACATCCAAAAAAGAGGGGATATATGTATACGTATAGCTGATTCACTTTGCTGTACAGCATAAACTAACACAATATTGTAAAGCAACTATACTTCAATTTTTAAAAAAAGCAAATTAAAAAAACCAAACGTAACTAAAAAGTGAAGAAATAAAAGCCATAATATTCAAACCAGCATGAGGGGGAAGAAAAGCAGATCCAACAACTAACAACAACAACAAAGCTTCATCATATCAACAGATGCCAAGAAAGTAGGAAAAAATGGCCAAAGAAAAAGCATGGTCTAAGAAAGGAGGTAGAAAGAAACCCAAATGGGTCCATAAACACAATAAATGTGAAATGATTACACTCACTTATTAAAATATGCTGCTTTTAAAAGACAGATTTACAACATCTGAAGACAGCTTAAAAATAAAAGCATTTTTTAAATTTCTGAATTTCAAGGCTCTCTATTGCTTTAGTCAGTGGTTCTCCAACCTCTAATGAATCACCTGAGGTATTTGCTGAAATTGCAGGTTTCTGGGCCCTGACCTAGAAGTGTGGATTCCGTGGGCCTGGTTTGTAAACCCAGCAATCTGGATGTCTAAGCAGTCAGCTGTTTCTGATGAAGGTAATCTGGGGCTCAAACCCTAGAACATCAGAGTCTTCAGCCCTCGGCTTTGCCGTCAAATCCTTCCATCATCAGATCATCTTGCTTCTCTCAGCTTGGCCTTCCCGGACCCCCAACAAGAATATTTTTCCTTTCACCGTCTCCCACGTGGCCAGTGCTCATACCCACCAGCGTGGGAGCTTCCTGGGGACATGGGAGACACCTCATCGATCGCACTGAACCCTTACAGCCCTTGGTGTGGTTGACTGAAAGGCTGGGCTCTATCGTTTTCTGGCTTATGCATAAGTCAGAGAGCCTGTGGGGAGAGTAAATGGGATGAGAGTGGAGGTAAACAGCACAAGAAGAAGGAGAAAGAGAAGGAGAGGGAACGAGAGGGGGGAGGGGGAGGGGAGGAAGAAAGGGGAGATGCGGGGAGCGGGGAAGAGGGCTGCAAGAGGCAGAGGCTGCCGGGACAAGCCAGCCAGAGGGCTTAGGAGGAAAGGACGAGCAGAGCGCAGCAGTGAAGGGTGACTCATCCATCCGGGCCGTTGCTTCCCAGGCTGCAAAGCCTCCTCCCAGGGAGCTCTTCGGCCATCGTTTCTGCAGCAGCAGAGATGAAAGTCAGACAAAATCATCCGAAAGTGCTGAACTCAGCCGGCTAAGTCTTCAGGGCTTTATTAGACGTGACTTTCCTCAGACATTGAGGAAAGTCTTCAGCTGAAGTCCATTCAGCAAATGAAAAAGCAGGAGAAAAAATAAACAGAGATGGATGTAGATAGCTGTTTTATGAGGCAAAGGAAGCGGCGAGGTCTGACAAAGCTCCCGGCTGTTACTTAGACTCTTGGATGCTCAGCCCTTAAAAACTCTCAGGATCGCCTTCTCTCCAAGAAACCCCACCGGCGGTCATAAAGGAAAGTTAACAGAATTTTTTTCCCTACAAAGACAAGGGTTGGCACAAACTAAAGCAAAAAAGATCTACATTGTTTCTCAGGAGAGTTCCTGACACCAAGCAGTCTGTCTCCAAGGAGGGGATTAAGGAATATACCCAATACTGCCATCTGTATAATATATAATATATATATATATATATGTATATATAATGCTGCTCGGACCTCAAACGAAACCAAGCCACATTAATATTGTATACATTCCCCCTCAAATAGAAATTTGAATGCTAGACAATCACTTCAAGCTCATATCCTTTTGTGATTATTAGTAGCATCTGAAAAATAAGACATTTTACAATGTTCCAGATCTTTAATAATGCAAGTCAAAAAAAGACATATTGCACACCAACAATGTACGAAGTTCCATGCTTGGGCCTATGATGCGTGCAAAGATGAACAAAAGATCTACATTCACATCATCTTCCTTGCCTGTTTGTGAGCTTATTTTAGACACAAAAATAAAGCCACCCTTGGACTTTGTCTCCAAGGCGAGGACTATTCCCTCCGGGCAATGATTCTCTGTGCTCTGCATATTTTCTTCAGGGGCAGGGGTGATTAGATTTTCCATTTCACATTCTGGGGTGGATTCAGAGGCCGTGCTTCCTCACCTTGCCCTGAGGTTATGGAAACCGAGCCTGGTGCCAGCTCTGCTCTGTGGCAGAATCACGTGTCTGATGTGCCCAGCTGCAGAAAGCGGAGGGGGTGATGTACAAATTTAGTCCTTGGATTTTCTAAGCCAAGTAGACTCTGCATTTCCAAACATTCTTCATTTTAAAAGGTGCAGGCTTTCCAAATACTGCAAAATTCTTGACATCCAAATACCTCCAGGCTCTGCTTTATACTGAAAGTGGATATGCATAATCACAGAAATCGTATTATTTCCAAGCAATTCTTCGGGGGAATAAAGAAGCCTGCATCATCAAAACCCATCAAAAGTGAGAAGTATTGTTTTGCAAAATGGTTACACTATTTTTTGAAAAGGGAAAAAATTTAAGTTGTGATAATTTTTAACAGATAAAAGTGCATACTCATATTTTATGTGCAGTTAGTTACAGGAGTGTCTTTAACACATAACACAGGACCAGATTCTCCCTTGGCCCAAGTAAGTATCTTTAATTAATCTCCCCAAAGAACCCATAATCATCCCAAAGCCAGTTGCTGCTCTCTCAGCTCCAAAAACCAAATTAAATACGATTATTCTTTCTAGCAGGACACAGGAAAGGCATAACTAGTTTAAATCCACAGAAACCCCAACCTCTTTTTTACCAATCATTTTAGCATCTCCTCCTTTGAAATCTTTTGCAAGAGCTGCCTTCAAAACAAAATAGGGGGCTTCCCTGGTGACTCAGTGGTTGAGAGTCCGCCTGCCGATGCAGGTGACGCGAGTTCGTGCCCTGGTCCGGGAAGATCCCACATGCCGCAGAGCGGCTGGGCCCGTGAGCCATGGCCGCTGACCCTGTGCGTCCAGAGCCTGTGCTCCGCAACGGGAGAGGCCACAGCAGTGTGAGGCCCTCGTACCGCAAAAACAAACAAACAAACAAACAAACAAAAAAATGGGCCTGTGCCTACCTTTTCCCAGTAGCTAATGGAGATGTTAATCACCAGGAAAGTGCATGGATTGTGTGCAGAAACCAGAGACAGGAGGTTCAGATACTCCACAAACCAGGTTACCAGTCAAAGGAAAAATATAAAGGATCAAGAGTTTCCCCAAATCCCCAAATGAAATTAGAAATAATAACCGCCTGGAAGTGCCCGTGATTTTTAACATCCGTGGAATGCTTGCTTGAGTTCATATCAAATATTATTACCACATCTGGGTCAGCAAATGGAATTGCCATGAAGTCTTGGATCCTCGACTTTTCTTAAGCAAACTCATTAGTGGTGCAAACTCTGCCGTGAAAACCCATCCAGATTCGCAAGCAGTGTTATCTTTTCATCAAAAAACATTAAGTTGTGGAAGGCAAAGTGTAAAATCCTGGGCCGTGGGTACACGGGAGCAGCTATAACGAGAGGCGCTGGCCCGGTGGCAGTACCTTATGGAATCAGGCTGAGGATCCACTGGTTAATGAACGGAGGTGAACAGAGATGGGGGCCAGCCTTCTGAGCACTCAGGGCTTGGGGTGGAGGGGCGGGCCAAGGGTTCTAGGAGATGGTAAAAGAAATGACAATTTCTAAAGGGTGCAGCATACCCTTAATCCAGGTCAGCCACTGTGAACAAAAGTATACTCCCCAATTAACTGTATAAAGGATATTGGGTAACAGCCATGACTATGTAAATAATTCTTGCTTAGAATTCTGCTAGATGATTGCTATGCTCAGAAGGGAGAGAGATGATTCCAATTGTTGGCGATATTAGCTGGTGTGTGGAAAGCTGCATCTCCGGGTTAAATGGTTGTTTATTATGATTGGCTTTTACATTGAGTTTCCATAGATATGTCCTATTAACTCAATATTTATTAAGCTCTGACTAGGTAGTGCCAGGCACCAGGAAACTTTTTCTTATAGCAAGTCACTTATCACAAAGATTCATTCAACATGCACTTACTGAATGCTCACTTGGAGAGAAACTGTGCTACACGTTAAAATGCAGCAAGGTAACGCTTCAAGCTGCATCTTCTAACCAAAGGCGGTACTAGACTACGACATTTCTAGAGTGTCTTTCTGGTTGAAAAAAAAATTTCATTTTGATTGGTTTTATTATTTGTTTATAAATAGTTTGTCTTTCATTGTAAACTTCAAGAATCCAGATTCATTATTGGGATTTTTCCTGAATCTAAATTATACATCGGAAAGGTCACCAGGCGATTCAGTTCTCACCATTGGAGTCTGTCAGCATTGAGAACGGAGATACACGTTAGGTGGAATTTTAAACACATGCTTACAAATTACTGCAAACCTCGGATACAATAAACAAATGACAGCAAGGGAATCAGGATTATTCCCATAGAACTTCCTTCCCACTTAAAAGTGGCAACGTAATCGGGCTTCCAGCAGAGTTGGGGCCCTCCTTTTGGGGGGACACATTCAAGGCTAGAGGTAGTTTGGTGGGGACCTCATTCCCCAGTCATCTGGCTCCCAGGAACATCCATTTTGCCTTTGACAGGGACCTGCGAGGGTTCTGATTCTTCATATTCTGAGAGTGCACAGTTGGATTAAATGATGGAAAAAGTCATGCCACACAGACATTTTCCTCTCAAGAAGTGAAGGAGAGTTCAGCCACAGTGCAAGTTTTTTTCTGCATTTATCTTGGACTTCAAAAAAATTAGAAATGGCGATAACACGACACACTGACATCTGCAAGTGAAAATGGGGAAGATTTGCAAAGATGATGGCAAAGAAAAAGGTTTACCAATAGGTGGGCATTTGTGGGGGGAAATGGTAGCAGGAATTTGATGGGAAGGACTAAACATTAACACACACACACACACACACACACACACACACAGATTCTCCCAGGATCAGAGCACAAATGACTGCCACAAAGTTTAGTTAGTGTGTGTTTCATGGAGTAATCAATGTTATCCTATGGTCCTGAACCACGCCTGAAGGACCTGCGAGTGTTTGGAACACTGGAAATCTTTCATTATGCATTCTTCAAATGTCAAAAATGTCAAGGAATAAAAACATTAAGAAGGCAAAACATTAAGCCAGGGCAAGATTCGTGTGGCATGAAAGACTCACGGAAGCTTCGTGTCCTAACCAAGCAGGTCCCTCGAGGCAGGGCAGAGGGCTCCAGGGGGTGAGCCATCTAACCTTAGCGGAGCAGGCTCAAAAGCAGCAGTTCCTAACATTTTGGAAGTCCCAGATTCCTTTGGGGATTTGGTCAAATTTAGAATCCCTGAAAAGAAAGAATGCACGTGAATACCCTCACTGTACAATCACTTACAAAACGTTTTCAGATCTCCCATCGTGTTGCACTGAGAACTCTAACTCAAAAATCCTCCAGACCCTTCTGATGAATGAATCTTTATTTAGAGTGGTCTCATGTTTCTTCTTCAAAATAGCTACCCAACCTGCCTGCTGCTTTTGCCTAAGACTTCATTTTCTCCACCATGGTAATAAAAAGAGCCATAGCGGTCATCTCCATGAAGGACGGTAGTGACCCGGATGTGTGGAGGCTCTTGTTATGTATCAGGCACTATTCTCACAGCTTACAGGTATCACCCTCACTTGGGCTACCAAGTAGCTACTCTGTTGAAGAAAGTACTGTTATGATCCCATTTTACAGACGGCGCCACTGAAGCACAGAGAAGTTAAAGTAACCATTAGTAGTTGGCCAGGGCAAACGTTCAGACCCTGGCAGTCTGATTCCAGACCTTGCATTCTTAACTTTCCAGGTTCTTCTACTCATAAAAATGGCAGAGAAAACTGTAAACATAAACAAACACGCATGGTAAAAAAAAAAAAAAAAAAGATGAACCAAAGCATTTTTTCATTGTTTTATCCCTTTTCCTTATTATTTCAGAGGAAGGTAGCTTAGAATCCTGATCAAAGTCCATCCCTTGTGAAGATGGGTTCCTCTCCAATTCCAGGGGCCAGTCGCCAGCCGTCACATACCTGAGCTGTATTGTTCTTGAGCCTTTCATCCTATTTTACATGCCCCAGAGAAGCGGAATGACAATAATATATACACTCATTTCTTTCAGCTTATTGCAACATATGGCAAGTTAGACGGCCCAGATTATCACCAACTTGGTCCCATTTTATAAAAAAGTAAGATCAGACTATATTAGTACGGTTAACTGCATTAGTAGTTACTATGGTTAATTTTATAGACATGAGGCCTTTAAATAATAGAATCTTCACAATAATTTGTAATGGGAAGAGTGATCTCAAAAATCTTTTGTGCCATGGGTGCTGGGTTTGTCATGGACAAAGTAGCTAAAAGTGTTGTCACATTTAGGGATTAATCATTTTTATTTTACCATAAGCAAGTCCATTGAGTCTGTGTGCTTTCCCAACACCACCAAGCAATTCTTCAATTCTCAGCGGACACTGACTGAGTGTCCTGTAATTTAACTCAGTCCTGACACTATCTCCATGGAGAAGCAGCATCAGATCCCACAGGGTAGGCGCTCGGTCCCGCAAGACAGCCGATCACAAATCCAGGTTGTTACTTGCGCTTCCGACCAACAGGCTATAATTCGGAGGCTTCCACAATCCCCTCTTCTGGTTTGATTAATTGGCCAGAGGGGCTCACAGAAGTCAGGAAAACAGTTGACTTACTAGATTATCAGTGTATTACAAAGGCTATTAAAGGTTACAAATGAACAGTCTGACGAAGACATCCACAGGGTCAGGCCTGGAAGGGTCCTGAGCACAGGAGCTTCTGTCCGTGTGGAGTTTAGGAGGTACCAGCCCCCCAGCATGTGGATATGTTCTGGTTCACCAACCTGGAAGCTCTCTGAGACCCTCCTTTTGGATTTTTATGGAGGCTTCATTACATAGACACGATTGATTGAATCACCGGCCACTGGGGACTGGACTCAGCCTCCAGCCTCTCTCCCCTCCCTGGAGGCCAGGGATGAGGGGAGGGGATGGGACTGAAAGCTCCAACCCTCAACCACATGGTTGTTTCCCCTGGCGACCAGCCCCTATCCTGAGATGCTTCGGAAGTCATATCATTAACACAAACTCCGGTGTGGTTGAAAGGGGTTTGTTATGAACATCAGACACCTTTCTCACTCTTACTACTTAGGATGTTTCCAAGAAACAGGGGTGAAGACTAGATATATACTCCTTATTGTAAAGCAGAATATCACACAAGTATTTCACGTTTGCTCAACTTTATAAGTGGCTATCAGAGTTATGCAAACGAGCAGGTATTTTTAACTTTAGATTTATTTATTTAGAACAATTTTAGACTAAATTTATAGTTATCTCTATATTCCCTTTACCCAGGTCCTTAACACTAACATGTGACCTATCCACAGAACATTTGTCAAAATTGAGAAATCAATGCATTAACTACAGGCGCTATTCAGATTTCATCAGTTTTATGAATATTGTCCTTTCTCTGTTCCAGGAGCCAATGCAGGACAGCACATTAGATTGAATCATTGTATCTTCTTCACGTGGTCTGTAACAATTTCTCATCTAGTTTTTCATGACTTTGATACATTTAAAGAGTTCTGGTCGGGTATTTTGTAGAACGTCCTTCGTTGGGGTTTTGACTTATCTTATGATTGGACTGGGATTGTGGATGCCAGGGGAGAAAACCACAGAGGTAAGTGCCCTTCTCATCACATCACATCAGGGGCTACAGAACATGACTCTTCACTGATGAGATCAACCTTCATCACTGGCTAAGATGGGGTCTTCCAGGTTTCTCTAATATAAAGTCACTTTTTTTCCCCTTTCCATACTCTCTCTGTTGGAAGCAAGTCAATAAATCCAGCCCCTACTCAAAAGGAAGAGAATTAAGCTCCATTTCCTAGACAAGGGATTATCTACAAAGATTATTTAGAATTCTTCTGTAAGATTTGTCCCTTCTCCCCATATATTTGTTTATTAAACATTTGTTTATACCAGTATGCACTATAGATATTTGTTTTATTTGCTGAGCTATAATCTAATCCTATAGTTATTTATTTGGTCACTCAAATTATCCCAGCTTTGGTCATTGGAAGTTCTTTCAGTTTGGCTCTTCTCTCCCTTTGCTATATCAACCCCTCCCTGTTTCTCTCTTTCCCTCTCTCTCTCTCTCTCCTTTTAAGCACTTCCTTAACTTTTAGCACTAACAAGATGCTCCAGGCTCATCTTGCATTTTCCCTGCCCCAGTTCTGAAATGAACCAATCTTCCAAGGAGTCCTGGTTTCCTTTATTGGAGAATAGTGCTAGAAGCAAGATCTGGGTCCTGTGTGTGTTCCTTGTTACTGAGAGTTCATGTTTTCTAGGTCCTCTCAGAAGATAGAGTTAAGGAACAAATATATATATACCAACCCATGTATGCATGCATACATATATTTATTTCTCTATTTATCAAAGAAGATATATATGTATGCATATTTGATAGATATATCAAAGATAAGGAAAAATATAGATACATGTATATACATGTATGCAGGTATACATGTGCATATCTATCTGAAGAAGGATGGATAGACAGATAGATGATAGATAGATAGATAGAGATAGAGAGAGATAGATAAGCTCTGACTCTAATCCAGGTTTATTCTAGCCTTCTTCTTTTGCTTATTTGTAAATTCTTCCTCTGAGAATATGAAATCTGGCTCTTATTATCCATGATTTATTAACTCATTTTTTAACCATAGTTTACATATAGTTTCAGAATTGCTAACTCTTACCCCTGTGAGAAAGTAATTTACTAACTACAGTATTGACATGCAGATCTTTTCATCTTTAGACTTAAATATTCAGTGAAAACACTGTTTTCTAAAGTTACCTAGATCTGTAACTCTTTCTCCACCCCCTTCAATAGGATTATGCCATATATTCTAATACAGTTAGGTTTCTTTGTCACAGTCTGCGTTCCATCCTGGGAAACCAGACTGTTTTCCAAAATGATTGTACAATGTTGCTGTTGTTCCAACGGTGAGGAAAGAGAGACTTTTTGTCTGTTTGATTAATTTTAGCTATTCTAAGAGGTATGAAGTTGTATTTCATTTTGATTTTAATTTACATTTCCCTAGTGACTAAAGACGTTGACCGTGATTTTATATACTATTTGCCATCTTTATGTCTTCTCTGATGAAATATCTGTTTGGTTCATTTGCCCAAGTTTAATTGGTTGTTTGTGTGATATATTGTTGAATTTTAAGAATTCTTTATGTATTCTGGATACAAGACCTTCATCAGATATGTGATTTGGAAATATTCCTCTCAAACTATGGTTTGTATTTCCATTCTCTTAACAGTGTCATTCAAAGAGCAAAAGTTTTTAATTTTGTTCAAAGCCAATTAATCAATATTTTGCTTTCATGGGTGGTGCTTTTGGTGTTGTATCTAAAAACTCATGGCCAAATCCAAGGTCTTGTGGATTTTCTTCTGTATTTACTTCTAGACATTTTATAGTTTCACTGTTTATGTTTAGGTCTTTAATAAATTTTGGTATGATTTTTATATAAGGCGTGAGATATATGTCCTTCAACATACCTGTTTTATTTTTATTGTTTTGTTGGTGGTGCATTTTTGTTTGTTTGTTTTGCAAATATACACCCAATCATTCCAGTACCATTTGTTGAAAAAACTCATTTTTCCTTTTTTTTTTTTTTTTTTTTTTTTTGCGGTAGGCGGGCCTCTCACTGTTGTGGCCTCTCCCCTTGCGGAGCACAGGCTCCGGAGCACAGGCTCAGTGGCCATGGCTCACGGGCCTAGCCGCTCTGCGGCATGTGGGATCTTCCCAGACCGGGGCATGAACCCGTGTCCCCTGCATCGGCAGGCGGACTCTCAACCACTGCGCCACCAGGGAAGCCCCCATTTTTCCTTTTAATTGCATTTACATCTTTGTAAAAATTCAGTTGACTATTTTTGTGAGTCTATTTCTGGGCCCTCTATTCTGTTTTATTGTTCTATGTGTCTATCTTTCCACCAATACCCTACTGTATTGATTACTGCAGTGTTATATGAAGTCTTAAAACCAGGTTCCAAGGTCCTTCAACTTTGTTCTTTTTCAGAATAGTTTTGGGTATTCAGTCCCTTTACCTTTCCATAAAAATTTTAGAATCATCTTATTAACATTTCAAAACAACTTTCTCAGTTTTTGTTTGTGCTTCCATTGAATCTATCAATCAAATATTAATAATACTGAGCCTTCAAATCCATGAACATGGTATATCTTTCCATTTATTTAGATCCTCTTGATATTTTCATTTGTTATATTTGTCAGCATATAGGTCCTGCATATATTTCGTTAGAGTTAAACTTAAGTACTTCATTTTTTTGCTATTTTTAAAAGTATTTTATGATGTCAAATTCTATTTTTTATTGGTGGTATATAAGACTATGACTGACTTTTGTATATTTACTTTATATCTCACGAACTTGCTAAACACATATTTTTGAAGAAAGAAAAAGACACAATCTACCTTTATTTTCTCACTGATTAGTAAAATCCTTAATTCAAAGGAATTTGAAAAAGATGTTTGAAGACCAAACCTATAATATTTTTTATATTAGAGACAGTTCACCGAAAAAGATCCACAAATGGCTCCTAAATGTATGAAAGGAAATATAAATTGAAACTGTATTAAGAAACCATTTCTCACCTCTCAGATGGGCAAAGATTAAAAAGTCTAATAACACCATTGCTAGCCAGGCAGAGGGGAAAGAGCCTTATCTTCCTGGTACAGGCCCACGTGAAAGGCAATTTGGCAATGTCTAGCAAAATTACAAAAACACTGTAAAACTCAGCAATTCCACTTCTAGGATTTTATCCTACAGATATTTTTACAAATATGCAAATAACATATGTGTGAGATTATTTAGTTTAATATGTTTATAATACAAAAATGAAACAATTTAAATGTTCATCAATACCCAGTTGACTAAATATGTTATATTATATCACACTGCAATACAGCACAGTCATAAAAATTGATCCTTAAAATATATTATCAAGTTTTAAAAGTAAGGTACAGGAATAGTTTAAGAAGAAAAATCAAAGACTATATTTATATATGTGTGTATATGTATCACATCTCTGGAAGACATAGTTGTATCATTTGTTGCCTGTGGGAAAGAAAACTAGTGCTTAATTGAGAGGGTGGGAAAGAGAATTTTTTACTATCCTATTTATGCTTTCGGAATTTTGAGATTTGGTATTAAAAATTGTCTTATAGCTACACACTTCTAAAATCTTAGAAATACTTCCCAACCTCTTCTAAAATCTTCCAAAAGAAAATGGTAGGTTTCAAAGTCATTTATTAAAAATAGAAAACTCTGATTATTTCTAATTAAGTTACAAAAGCAAAGATTGATAACTGGAAAAGTAAAATTTTATTAGGTAAATTTCAATTAAATCTTTGATTAATTGGCATATAGAATTTAAGAAAAGAATATAATGATTATTATGTGCAGCCAACAAGAATTTTTTTTCCTTAGATCTGCATACCACAATGAGAATTAATTTCAAATATCCATTAAATCTGAGCATGGAAATAAATGGATCTTGAAACTAGCCCTTTAATTATTGATCCACAAAGCATTAAACCAAAGTTTTCAAATCTAATGAATCCCATTCAATCTTTCTGATCTCACTAAAAATATTTTATTAATAATAACAATTCAATTAGAGAAAGACATTTTGTGCTGTTAATACAAGTTTTGATTGTTAATTTAACCTTTGTCTCACCCTTTTTCAAATTTTAGTTTTGTTATGTTTATAATTTACATAACATAATACAGAAGAACATGAGTGTGATTTATAATTCAATATATACCTACTGGGAATACACACTTAATTTTCTTTACCAATGGGATTTGTGATAAAGTTTAGAGACTGCTGCTTTAGAAACATGCTCTCACTGGAATGGGAGGCCCCAGTGGAGTCGAGTAGTGAGGAAGAAGAAAGGAGAAGTAGAAAGTTCCAAAATGTAGTTACCACCTAAGTCCCAAGAAATAGAATTCTAGAATCTCTAGACAGTTGGAGACAAAAGAGCTAAGAATTCTTCTTTCTCTAAAGCTCTAAAGAAAGGTCCTTGGTTGAGGCCAAGATCACTTGTGCCTTGTAAGAATCAGGAACGGCTTCATGGGATACAGGAAGCTCTTGTGAGCTGCCGATCACTGATTGCGTAAGTAGAAGTGTTTCTCCGTCAGAATCACCTGAAGGGTGTCTGTGAGGCAGGTACCTTTTTAGTAAGACCTAAATTACTCTAATGAAGCCACTGTCCCAAAGAATCAGCAATGGCAACCCCCAGCTTGAAGGATGTAGAACTTTGTACTTGGGACCAGCACTGCTGTGGGGTTTTGTTTTATTTTGATTTGTTTGAGACCAGTGAGATTCTAAGACAAGGGGTGGAAACCATCTGAATTTGTAAGCTCTGTGTCATAAACCTCGTTGGGCTCCTTCTCAGTGCCTGCCACAATGCTAGGGTATAGCTCACTGCTATACCGCAGGGACTTTTGCTATAAAGGGCCAGATAATATTTTAGACTTTGTGGTCAATACGGTCTCTAACCCAACACTCAACTGGAAAAAGCAGCCATATACAATATATTACCGAATGGACATGGCTATGTTCCAATAAAACTTTACTTACAAAAGCAGACCTAGTTAATGACCCTTGCTACTCACCAGTATGTATTCTAGATACCCCATCTGAGATGTAGTCACCTTATTGCTTAATTACTTTAAAGCCTCCATAATGATTCTCCCTCTGGTCTTGCTGAATACTCAGCCCTGTTTTTAGCCTCAGCTCTCAGTTGGAAAACTTAGCTCCACGAGGAGAAACTAACAACTCTAGAAACTTCTAGGCAGATAAAGAAAATGATACTGGATGAAAATATGTATGAATATCAGGTTCAGTATGAGGAACAGTAATAAGAAATTTCACTCCACCCTCATCCCAGCAAGGTTGTTCTATTTGGGGAAGACAGATTCCTTCAAGAGAGGAATCACTTCTGGAAAGCCAGTAGCCAATAAGACATGGACCTCTTGATCCTACTCCCATTTTAAATAGTTCAGTGGAGTCTCTTTATGTCCTCTCCACTCCCACCACCAACGCTTTCCTCCTCTTTTGACCCATAGTCATCCACCCCCTCTTGCTCCTCAGCTGACACCAGACTTTTAGGAAGGCCCATGAAACAGTGATGGAAGAAACCCAAAAAACATTGCATTTGCAATGTAACACTGATATTTTTGAAGCAGCGTTCCCACATTTGGAAAAGTATCAAGAAAAGAGAAAGGAAGAAAGATAAGGTGCTAAATCTTCTCCCTTTAATAAACCCCCAACAATAAATCTTAAAGTTGTCCATGTAGACCCATGTATACTTCATCTCTGGCTGAAACTGAGGTGTCTGTTTCCACGTGCATAGGGAATGGTTACCTCTTTGTATTCTATTTTTTGTTTTGTTTTGTTTTGTTTCATAGAGTTAAAATGGGAATCCTAGAAATGCTTCACACTCTGTGGTTTCCATCTGGACATCAATAGAGGGTTAATTTCTTTGCATGCCTGGTCCAGGGAACATAGCATTTACTTGAAAGTAACCATGTAGAAAGAGTTAGAGAGCCTGCACTCACCCTTTCCCTGTACTGTGTACTCACTGCCCTTGGTTTTTCCCTGATGCTGGTTCTGAATGTCCACAAGTGACAGGAAACATCTAGGCTGGCAGATTTCGAAGTTCTCATTGGCGATAGACTTAGTCTCAGGAATCAGGACAAAGCAGGGCTGTCTGATGTGGTCTCTCATTTTTGACAGGTTCTGCCTTCAACAGGCCTGGGGATGAAGGCTGCTGGTACTTTGGCCCTGATGGCTGCCTGATCACAGTCGTTGAACCCAAAATCTACACTCGCTGTAAACTGGCAAAAATATTTTCGAGGGCTGGCCTGGACCATTACCAGGGCTTTAGCCTTGGAAACTGTGAGAGTTCTCCCTGTTTGTTCTCTTTCTTCCCTTGGACTCGCCCTTGAGATGTCAGAGGCCCCATCCACACTCACTTCGGTTTGCTCCCAGCCTGTCCATGCTCTGCCCACCAGGGACGGCTGCTGGCTGTTCACATGTCCTCAGCTGCTGCCCTCGGGGGCTGCTCTCCTCCGCCCTGTCCCTCTTGCCCCCACTCCTGGAGTCCGGTATGAATGACACCAGCAAAGGGAGGGGAAAACACCACCCCTTGCTGACAGTAGAGGGGGCAGACCTGACATTGAGTCTAGTCCAAACTCAGCCACTGAGTATGTGTGCCACCCTGCCCATCCTGTGCCCCTTGGGTGCACTACCAGCCCGGACCCTCCCCAAGGTTTGTCAGGAACAGCACATGTTCCCTTAACATGTATAAGGGAACTCTTCCCCTCAGAGCAGGGTTGGAGGAAAAAATGCATTCTTTTTCCCTCACATGTCTGGCTTTTTCTCCCTCTAGGGATCTGCATGGCCTACTACGAGAGCCACTACAACACCACTGCTCAGACTGACCTGGAGGACGGAAGCACCGACTATGGCATTTTTCAGATAAACAGTTACACGTGGTGCAGACGTGCGAAGCTGCAAGAGAAAAACCACTGTCATGTGGCCTGCTCAGGTATGCTTTTGACTCTACAAATATTATCCTTAGGGATAGACAGGAAAGTTGATCATGGAATATCCACCCACCTTCTGCTTTGGCCAAAATTTGGAGTCCAGATGTGCAAGTAGGTCTGCAACAGGCTAATAAATTATTCAACAGTTCCCCAAGGTGACACTCATGATCCTGTGGCCTACTTGTCCAAAGATGACTTTTCCCTTCTAGGGTGGTTTTTATGAAGCCCACCACAAAAACAGGGGCCTGGATAAATGACCTTACCACCCTTTCATGCATAGAAAAGTTAAATATAGTCATTAAGAAGGAAAAAGCTGTTCACCAACTGCTTTCCATTAGCAATTCACTCAATACATGCAGTTTATGCTTCTTTGTACAGAATGAGACAAATAATTCACTTCACATAGCACTTCTTAAACAGTAGAAATGATGCTAGAATTCACTTCCAAGTCTTTTACTTCAGTCACTTGAGAAATATATGTGTGCACAGAACTGAGCATAGCAGGACGCATCAGACACGAATTCTGGTGTTAGGGAAGAGAATATGTGCTTCTACGAAGTTCAACAAATGACTGTAAACAGGTGTGGGCTTCCAAGGAAAGAGATATTATTAATAAAGTCATAGGAAGCTTTGTAGACATAATGATATTTTATCTAAGATTTGGAAGATAGGTAAGATTTGGATATTCAAAGATAGAGAAGTGTCATTCCAGGGAAGGAGAACAAAAAAGCAAAAAGGTGCATGAAAAATAACAGGACATGTGGTTGTAAAGGTTGATGACTACCTGACCACAGAGGACCTTGGGACCCAGGCTAAGGAGCATACACTGATTTCTGCCTGCACTAGGAAATCAGAATAGGTCAGTTGATTCAACATTGCTTCAGAAAAATTAATATGCAAGCTGGGTGTGAGAGAGATTAAAGAAGAGATGATTTAAGTGAGAGATAAAAAGACCTGAATAATGGTCATGGCTGGTGGTATGGAGAAGAATATGCAAGGGACACTCAACAGTAGAAGGATGGAGTGAAGTAAGCGGTTGTCTTGTTTGCTCCCCCTCTAGAAGGTAAGCTCCGTGAGGGCAGAAGTTTTATCTGTTTTGATCACTGGTGTATCCTCAGTGCCTAGAATGGTCCCTGGCCATTGTTGGAGCTCAAGAAGTATTCATTAACTAAATGAATGTAAGGAAAAGAGCAAGGGTGAAGGCAAAGAGTGATAAAATTCCTTAGGAGCAGGAAGTAAACTTTTATTTCTCTTGGACACATACAAGATAATCAGTACATACATGTGAATGTATGGATGATGGAATGCTAAGTTAAGTCACCTAATAAGCTGTTCCTACTCCTACATGACTGTGGAATGCTCGCTACCTCCTGACCAATTGTCGGTCAACCCTTAATTTAGAGCATTCTTTTCTTGAGCCAAAATCCATGTCCTTATAGCTTTATTCCATTAATGCTAGTTTTTCCTTCTGGATTTATTCAAAACAGATTTTCTCTATTTTATACACAGCAACTTATTAAATGTTTGAAAATAATTAGTAGGTATTTCTCATCTTCAATTCTTATCTCCGAGGCTCAAGCATTCAGTACCTTCACTTTGTTACAGGTCTGACTTTTAAACTCCTTCCCGTCTTGGTCACTCTCATTAGCATCCCCTATGAGCTTGCCAATAGAGTCTTCTAGTTAAACATGGTGGTTGGATGTGTATATTGTTGGAAGCTGGAAAGTGAGAGGACAAATGGTGACTAATTTAGCAATTAGAGAATTGCTAAATCCTGAATCTTAAACTGACCATGGGAAAGCCAAGAAGCAACCACAGGATCCCAAAAAGGCTCAGAAATCAGCAGCATCAGCTACTTCTGGAAACTGGAGTGAAGGCAGGTTGAAAACAGGATGATCAGTTGGAAATCCAGTTAAGGAGCAGCTGATTCCCCTCCTGATTCCATTCATGTATTGACTGCTCCTCCCCAGCCCTGGCAGGATACTGGGGCTCTCTCTCCTGGACAGGATAAGTAGAACGTCTCTCAATTGAGGGACCTCGCCAACATTTGAGTGGGAGAGCTCCATACTAAACATGGAGTTAAGTTTCTGTAGTCCCAGTCACCTTCCTCCACTCCGATCCTGGAATGTGGGCAGCCAGCCTAGGCTCTCCAGAAGAGAAGACCCTGTTCTGGGGAATCCAGCCAGATGGAAAGGAAGTAACTGAAGTGGGACCTCCCAGTGAACAAAGTAGCTAGATCTCCCTACAGTGAGATGCACAGTTGAAAATCCCCACCTCTGTGTACAGAACTCCTAATCAGCTTTTTAGTGTCCCTCTCCTAAATAAGGGCAGATAACTAAGGGGCATTAGACTTCATAGGAGTGTCACTGACATGAAAGAATGAGACCACCACCACCAACAGCAACAACAACAAAAACCAGATAAAAGTAACTTATTGAAAGCAGAGATTATGCTGGGAAATGAAAACTTCAAAAAAAAACTATCATTAATATCTTTGATATGTTTACATTTATAGTGAATTTCTCATAGACAGCATATAATTGGGTGTTGCCTTTATAGCCAGTCCAACAATTTATGCTTTTCAACAGTAATGTTTAGACCAGGGAACTTTTTCTGAAAGGGACAGATAATAAACAGTTTAGGTGTTGTGAGCCTTATAGTCTCTTTTGTAACTATTCAACTCTTCACGTAGCACAAAAGCAGTCACAGACAATATGTAAATGAATGGGCATGATTGTGTTCTAATAAAACTTTATTTACAAAAACAGAGGGTGGGCCTGTGGGCCCTACATAGTTTGCTGAACCTTGATTTTGATCATTTATATTTAATGTAATTACTGATATGATTAATTTAAAATCTACCATCTATTTGTGGGATCTATCCATCTAGGTTTATTTTTCCTGCCTTCTTTTGGATTAATTGAATCTTTTCAGTATTCTCTCTTATTTCCACCACTGGCTTATTAGCTGTACTTCTGTTTTATTTTTAGTGGTTCCTCTACGGGTTACAATATGCATCACATTCTATCTTCAAAAAACATCATACCACTTCACATATAATAGAGTTGACCCTTGATTTTCTCATTGGGCTCCTTGTAGGTAATGTGTCCTTTTCCCTCTAGCCCCTTTTTACAATTTCCTTTCTGTCACCAATTTTCAGCAATTTGATCCCAAATGTCTGTTTTGTGTGTGTGTTTATCTTGGTTGATATTCACTAACATTTTGGATCCCTGAGTGGATAATTTTTTAATTTCTCCTTCTAGGAGTCTAATAACACATGTGTTAGATCACTTAATGTTTTCCCATAGGTCACTGAGGCTCTTCATTTTTTTTTCAGCCTTTTTCACTTTCTGTGTTTTTTCTTTTTCAATTGTTTCCACCACCCTATGTTCAAGTTCTCTGATCTTTCTTCTGAAGTGCCTAATCTATTAAATTCACCAATTGAATGTTTCATTTCAGATAATGCATTTTTTCAGTGCTAGGTAATTATTTTATATCTTTCATTTTTCTCATTTGATTCATGTTTTCCTGTAAGTCCTTGATAGCAATAAACATATTTATAAGCACTGTTTTAAATTTCTTGTCTGCTAATTCAATCAACTCCGTCACTTCTGGGTCTTCCCTTTGACTGATCTTTCTCCTGGTTATGGGTTACATTTCCATACCTCTTCGTACATGTGATCGCTTTCTATTGGATACTAGACAGCATGTGTATTCCATTGTTGAGTGTCTGGATTGTGTTGTGTTCCTTTAAGGATTATTGAAGTTCATCTTGGCAAGCAGTTAGTTCTGGTCGGGTATATTCTAGAGCAGTCATTATGGGAGGGCTAGTTCAGCCTTACTCTCGAAGTATTTCCCTTTTAGCCTCTCTTGAATATCCTAAGGTTCAGCAAAGTCTCTCTCCTCTGGCCAGTCAGACATCATGTCTCCCAGCCCTGGCTGAGCCCTGCTGGTCCCTCGCAACTGTTCTCTGACTAGTCTCATGGAGTTTTACCCTTGACGTGCCCGTTTTGGCCTTCAGCCAAAGACTCAGTGGCATCTCTCTGCAGAGCTCAGGCGTGCTCCTTTTGGTGACTCCTTGCTCTCAGGGACCCTCTCGACAAATGCCCACTGTCTCAGCCTCTCATCTCTGTCTCCTCCACGTAGACTGCCATCTCCCGTCTGGGTTTTACCTTCAAGGTGTGTAAAGTGGCCCTGGGCAGACAGTCACAGCAGTCACAAGGTGAGCCTCGTCTGGCTTCTATCTCTCAAGGATTCTGCATTCCCTGTTGTCTAATGCCTGAAAATCATGATCACACGTTTGTCTAGTTGTTAACAGTAGGAGGGAAACTCTGCCGCTCACGGCCGTGCTTGACTTTACGTGCAGTTTACTGACTGAGGATTGTCCAATGTTGTGCCGGTTAAGGAAGTCTGGGGTAAATGTGTATCTGCAAGACAACCATGGATTCTCAGAAATTAAAATGTTAGATGGTTCATGGTTAGAGGTGAAGGATCACTCATATCTGCTTTCTCATCATAAAAAACCTGGGATTTTTAGGGACAGCTTCAAAATAGAAAACAGGATGTTGGTTTTATACCCTAATCACCCTCTATGACCGGCCGCCCCCAGCCTCAGGCCGGAGAGGCTGTACTTAGGGACAATGTCATTCTGTCCGATGGATTACGGAAGTAGGGACATTCGTCATGGGAACCTAGAAACAAGCGAGCATTAGAGTGTGTGTGCAATGTAGCTGATCCCTCATACATGTACAGAATACATGCACCTCACGCCCACCTGCTGAAGCTACGTGCGCTTGTTAGTCCCAGACCAAATCGTATTCCTCAGGTTGCTGCCGGCCTTCCCAAACTATTTGGGCATAATATTTGTTATATATACATATAGAGAAATATAAACATATCTATGTATACACAAGCTCACAGACATATAATAATATAATAGCATCTTTATTTCCCTCCAATAACTTAGTCCTCATTAAAGTAAGAGATGTTTAAGAAACCGTCATTGCCCCCTGGATCTAGGCTAGCCCACTTATATTAATCTCTATTTCTCATATCAGCCTGGTATCTGAGTTGGCCATTGTCACTTCAGAGAGGACAAGGAGATGTAAATTCTGGGTTAAGATAGTGGTATTTCCGTTGGGGGCCAGGACTATGCTGGGGAGAGACAGACTTTGCAGTAGAACTCATCTTAACTGAAAAAACAAGTTCTTTTTGTGTAGATTGTTGCTGTTTTCTTTTGTTGGATGGGGGAGAATGAATGATTCCACCGAACGATGCTTTGATGTTCAAGGTAACCCTTTCCTTATCTGTGTTTGACTGGACAGAATTGTCTATTTGAAGTAAATGGAGCAGAAGCCATTCTTGGCTCGGGTGTCAGTACATACCTGCTCTCTGGGCTCATTTCTGCCCCTCTGCTGCCCCTCTGTGGCAATTTCACTGGGTTTCTCACATCTCAGCCCCGTGGCAGGTTCTTTATTCCCCAGCCCCGACCTAGCTTAACACATTACCCTAAGGAAATTCAAAGTCACGTCCAACTTGCACTTGCAAAACATCTCAGTTGTGCAACAAAGTGGGACATTGACAAACACCTTCCACGATCTGTACGACCCGGGCCTGCAGTACCTAGGCCTCCCACCAAACCATGCACAGCATCTCCAGATGGGCAACCTGCCGCACTGCAGACACGAGCTTTGTTCTCTGTGTACTGGCCCCAGGGCTGCGCCGAGGCAGGTCTAACAGCGTACCCGCTGCTTCTTCCCTACTCTGTGTAGTCTGTGTCCTGCCATCCCTGGAGACCCCAGAGAACCCACTTCTCCTAGGAAACAGGCCCCAACCATGTTCAGCCACAAACCACAGTGTCTCAAGCACTCATCAAGAATGTATGCACACGAAATAAAGTGTTTCTAAGTAATCTGAACTTGTATTAGATACCAAGACCTTAAATTTGGATAATAATTACTTGAAAAATTAATGAAGTATTTATACCTTTATTATCGACTTTGTTAGCAGACGGTGTTGCCCAGGCGGGAATCTTAGCTGCAGTAGCTCTGTTGGAAGGAAGTAGCCTTAGGTTTGAAGGCAGACTCGCTTACTGGGTGTGTGACCTCAGTTTACAGGGATGATAATGGCTGTAACCATGGTAATCATGTAGTATGAGGAGATAATGCATGAAGAGGCTTCATATGTGCTGGACGTAGGGTACATTTTCCATAAAGGTCAACTAATAGCAATAGCTATTGTGATAAATAATTCTCTTCCCAGAAACAAGGCAAAAGACTTTTATAAGCTAATAAAGCTTTATTTGCTTTCCAGAAAAGTTGAATCCATTACACTTCCACCAGCAAGAACTCAGGAGTGCATATGTCATTTCACCCTTGTCAATATCGAACATTACCCAATTCCTACAAAATCTTTGCTCAGTTGATAAATAGAAATGCTGCCAAATGGTTTGGGTTTTTGTGTCTTGGATTGCTGGTTGTGGTGGGCGTGGATGTGGATTTCCCAGTTTCCCCTCAAAGGAAGGACATTTGGTCCCAGCTGCATTTGTGTGATTTGCGCACTGTCTACCGGCACCTGCTCGGGTGTCAAGAGCTGCATCCCCTAAGGTCCTGCCCCTGTGGGCAGCCCAAACTGGGCTTCAGAGGGGTCCAACCTGGACAACTCTGATGGGCCACATTCACCACAGGCTCAAGGCCTGGGGGTGAGGTTTGATGGGCCACATTCACCACAGGCTCAAGGCCTGGGCGTGAGGTTTGATGGGCAACATTCACCACAGGCTCCAGGCCTGGGGGTGAGGTTTGATGGGCCTAGATCACAGCTATGGTCTCCACCTGCCCAGCCTTGCTTCTGCCCATTTCTTCTACAGGGGTGGATCCCTAATAAATACCTTGCACTCCAAACCCATCTCAGCAACTCCTTCTGGTGAAACCAACCTGAAACAGAAGTGATGTTGGACTTTTTTTTTGTTTATTTGCCTTTTTCTGTCATGTTTGTGTTGAGAAGGATTTTGAGGCCACTTCTGGTGAAGCAATATCGATGAACACATTTTCAGTTGAAAGATTTGTTACATCTGAAAGCTATAGAAAAAGTAACAAAGGCAAAGATTGATGTATTTGACGTAAAACTTAAAAATTTCTGCATGTGAAAAACACCTTGGGTAAAAAGAAAATTATTGCACAAACCAGAAAGTTCCAATAGACAAAAGTTTAATAATTATTTATAAAGAGATGTTCCATGTCAAATTAACACAAGTAAAGAAAACACTGTACTGTCCTCTCTCACTTCTGTGTTTCTTTAGGACATAAAAAACATTTTCCTGTTGTGTTTTCCCTAAACACATTTCCAAAACCCTTTCAGGGCTGGTCCATTCCTCTGAAACTTTAAGATGTGGATGGTCTAGAAACAAAAACAGTTCTTTGATTTGTGAAGAAGTGTAACAAAAATAAGGATACGGCTCATGGTTCTTCCAACCTTCCTGCTCCAAAAGCAGTGAGAAAAGTGAAGAAAATCTGATTCGGGCCTCCCCAGCTCCAACAATAAAATCTCGGCTAACCCTCTACTCTCTCTTACAGCCTTGACCACTGACGACCTCACAGATGCAATTATCTGTGCCAAGAAAATTGTTAAAGAGACAGATGGGATGAACAACTGGTAAGAGTCTTTCCTTGGGAGACAAGCTGACGTGGGTGGAACCTACAGTGTGTCTGTCCATCACCGCTGCAGGGGATGGAGACAAGTTCACCTCTGCAGAGTGGTCCAGCGAGTTTCATGTGACCTAGTCTATATCCTCCTCTATTAGGGTGTGGATGTGCAGTGAACCTGGTAGAAGCGATTAGTATGGGGAGGAGAGGTGGGAAGGAGTCAGAATAATTTGCAATTGCTTTCAACATCAAGGTGTGCCCAACAATGAAGAGAGAGGTGCTTTCTCATGGGAATTGGAGAGCATCCGTGCAGACAACACACCAGAGGAAAAAGCTCAAGTTTGCTCTAGATTTGGATAAGATTTTGGAAGTCTGTGGCAGGGAGAGGAAAGTGACCATGTCAGTTGCATGAGAAATGGACAGGAAGCTTCCCCAGGTTGTGCATGAGACATGGCTAAGCTGGCGCCCACGGTCATCTCTGCGGCTGTGTTTCTTGTGAACGTTGCTAATCAGGTCACTCACTTGGGGATCCCAAATTTTCAGAGATGTGGATGTTTAAGCAAATGACCCATCCTTATAAAAGTTGCTTACTTTTTGCCGAGGCTAATATGGACTCTAGGAAAAAAACAGGGAGAGGAAAGTCTTAACGAGGCAAAAGGATGGAGTCCTTGGGTCTCAGAAGCAAATGACACTGAACCCTGGGCACCACTGGTTACATGGGTTAATTGTCTATGGTTTTTGAACCTCAGAATATTTGGATTGTCATGCTTCTCTCTGTTGTTCCTGTTTCCCTCTCCTCCTTAGGCAAGGCTGGAAGAAGCATTGTGAGGGCAAAGACCTGTCTGAGTGGGAAAAGGGATGTGAGGTTTCATGAACTGGACTGGCACCAGGGATGCTTCACAACAGCCCCCCAGGATTTGTAAGAACAGTCGTGTCCTCTTGTCTCCCTTCCTCCTAATGGTCCTTCTAGAGTTGGAGAGGGAAAGTTAAGCTGTATTTTTTTTTTTTTTTTGCGGTACGCAGGCCTCTCACTGTTGTGGCCTCTCCCGTTGCGGAGCACAGGCTCTGGACACACAGGCCCAGCGGCCATGGCTCACGGGCCCAGCCGCTCCGTGGCATATGGGACCTTCCCGGACCGGGGCACGAACCCGTGTCCCCTGCATCAGCAGGCGGACTCTCAACCACTGTGCCACCAGGGAAGCCCAAGCTGTATTTTTAAGGAAATAAATACTTCCATTTAAATGTCTTGACTTTACCCTGACTAAATTTCAATGATGTCGTAATAGCACACGGTTAAGACTTGAAAAGTCACCTACAAAATGTTCTAGCCCTGGAAGGAACAAGCTTCTCTTCTTTACTGTAATAAGTCCTGATTCCTGTGGCCCTGAAATGGCTGCTTATTTTAAAACTACGATTCCCAGGTCAAGGAGAACGCTGGGGGAATGACCACAGTTTGCTGACCTCTGTCCTGGAGCAGTAAGTCCTTCTTCTCCTGGTCATCGGACGAATAGCCCTTCCTCAGCTCACCTCTGCCAGAGAGAATGTTCCTGATTCCTCCAGGCAGTTATGATGGGTATTCTAATGGGACCAAATAGATGAAGTTGCAGCTCTTAGCCCCAGGGTTCCCCCATGTTATTCCAACATACATTTAAATTAAACCTATCAAAAACCACACTTACATCCTCATGACAAAATTGTTTCCAGACTTAGACCTGCAGATTTCATTAGTTTGCTCGGAAACCGAGCAAAGATATTTCATTACCTGGAACAGTGGGCTGAGGAGTTCAGATCCCCAGAGATATTCCCAGGATGCCCTCTGCTCCATGCAGGGGTGGATCCTCTACAGCGCAGCTCCACTCTGCGCCACTTTGCCTTGTCCATTCTCTGTCCTGCTAGGGTTAGAAGTGGCTGGGCCTGTCTTGTTGGAACTTTAGGGTCAGGTTGAACGCAATCTGACCGTGAGAATGCACCGAACTGAGGTTTGTTGGAAAAACGGTTATGCCTGCAACTAAGTTGCCCACTTAGAAGAAAGTCCCCAGGAGTCAGACTGATGGTTTCATCATAGCACCTAAATATCCCATACATGCTCTCTAGTGGCCAGCTGCCTCGGTTTACTGTTGGCTCATTTCGCATCCACTGGCTTTACTTGCAGACATAGGCTTTAAAAGCAGAACGCTTCCTTCCAAAAGAATATAAACGTTTTATATATGCCTAAACAAATGTAATCCTGTGACAATTTAACAGGCATTACAAAGCATGGGAAAAAAAAAAACTTTCAAAACGTCTGATATAAGAATCAAAAAATAACTACTTAAGATGGCTGAAGAAAATCTGAGAATTTTAGTGTCCATTGCACTGTACTAAATCAACAATCAGTGCTTATAGAGGTCCATTAATATGTATTTTTCATTATTATTGTCTTGTCATTCATCCACCTTGCAGTCTCCGTTCTTAGTTAAACCTGCATCGTTAAAACCAGTGGTACCATGTTAATGACCTAGGTGGGCATGGGTCCCGGTGCCAGCTATTCAAAGACTAGGGGAAAATTTCTTAACAAAACAAAAATCCAAATCCAAAACGTGCTTTGAAATCCACTGAAGGGAAGCTAGCTGGCTCTACAATTTGATGGATCTTTTTGCAAAACTCATAAACGTTCTAAGCATGCAATCTTACTATTTCTCTCCCCAAGTGTTTCATTTAGTATTTCCATAAATAATAATTTAGGATAAAAAATGCATTATCCTGGATAATTTTCCACAATGAATGCTCTCTGAAATTCAAGAGGAAAATATTACTCCTATTCCTAAGTTATCTTTATTTATTAAAATAAACTAAGATTGGGTTTCCCTGGTGGCGCAGTGGTTGAGAGTCCACCTGCCGATGCAGGGGATGTGGGTTCGTGCCCCGGTCCGGGAAGATCCCACATGCCACGGAGTGGCTGGGCCCATGAGCCATGGCCACTGAGCCTGCACGTCCGGAGCCTGTGCTCCGCAACGGGAGAGGCCACAACAGTGAGAGGCCCGCGTACCACAAAAAAAAAAAAAAAAAAAAAAAAAATTCTCCCTGTTCAATTGATAAATGCTGCTAATACTTTTGGTTTTCCTTCCATTTTTATTTTTTATAACGTTGGAATTACGGAGTTTTAATTTTGTAGCCCGCTCTTTTCACTTAATAAACTCCAAGATTTCCCCCAATTAATATTTTCTAAAATATATGTGATCCATGAGAACAGCACCATAGTTACTGTGCTGTCCCATAATTCATTTTCTCTTTCCCCTATTATTGCACATTTGGGTTAACCAGGAGTGTTTTTAGGTCTGGACTCTAGGCCAGTTTTTGCAAAGGGGTCTTTCTTTTCCCACTGCTTATTCTCCTCCAAACTTCACCCAAAGCCCTCAACCCGTAATTTTATGGGGTCCATGTTTCCACAGACTCCTTCGCTGCTTTGGGGATGACTTCAACAGAGACAAAAATGTGACATCAGTCACATTTTCCAAACAATTAAGATCTGCCATTTGGTCCGACATTGCGAGAAAAGGCTTAAAGCGGGTACTGTTCTGAAAAACCCAACCCCCATGGTTAGTTACCATGCCGTTTCACCTCCTGTAAAATGGGAATCATATTTGCCACACACAGCTGTGGTAACAATTAGCAACAATGTCAGAAGCACTAGTGGCACAAACCAGCCTTTGAATAAAAGTCGGTTACTATTATTCTATTTCTACATTATTCTTTCTCCAGTATGTCGAACAGGCGATTTCTAACAGGGACTGCCTACAGCAGGTTGAGCTACCTTTGGTGTGAAATAATGGCATTTCCCGGAGGGACAGGGGGAGATCTTGCCTGAAAGAAACCACCCGTGAAACCGAGGCCGAGTGTGTTTCACTAGGTCCGCGCTGAGCTGCTGAGATTTCCAAGCCACAGGGTAAAAAGTTAAGGTCATCTCTAGGCTTCTCCGCCCGCTACCACGCTCCCACTGGCAACATAATTCTTAGGGCGAGGAAGAAAAAATAAATCTAGAGTTGCCTTGAAAAGCATTCATGCAAAATACAGGCAGGATTCATAAGTAATCGGACTTCTGCATCAGTTTTCAAAACAGTATCCTGTTACCAGCTAGAGCAAACAGAGGCCTTTCAGCCCCGGGAACTGACAGGCGGTGCAGAGGGCAGACTGGAAAAGATTAAATATTTGTGCAGAGCGCCACACACCCCTTCACAAAGGGCCGCCTTCGTCGGGAAGAAAAGGAAATGCGAATCGGGGGAAAGGGATGCAAGAACTGAGAAGAGAGCCTTATCTCTGCGGAGCAAGGGCTGCCTTGGGAGGAGGAGGTGGCGAAGTGGAGAGCGGAGAAAGGGGCTGCGCTGCTGCAGCCTTTGGGCGCTGCGGGCTCCCACCTTGGGCGCTGAGGCTGCTCTTTTGACCCTGGCAGTGGAGTCAGGCCAAAGGGCTCCGGTGGGCGGGGGGACGGAAACAGGATGGGGAGAGTCCTGCAGTTGCCAGGCTGTGATGGCAGAGAGGCCAGAGAGAGGCGCCCTGGGAGAATCCCGCGGGCTCAGCAGCGCGGCCTTAACTCCTCGGGGCCGGAGGAGGAAGGGAGGCTGAGACGGAGGCCCGCGGAGCAAACTGTTTAAACGGGCAAGGCGTCCAAAGCGAAAGACCAGGAAAGGGAGGCTTTTGAAAATTGTTAAAAATTGCCATTTTCAACTCCGCTGACAGTCTATCGAGGCCGGCGTCTGCCTCTGAGACATTTTAGTGGCTGCCAGGAACTTGGAATTAAAAAAAGAAAAAGAAGAAGAAGGAAAGAAAAACGTTCTGTGCAGGCAGGAGGGAGATCGCTGATAAGATGAGAATCTTTCAGGAGCTGGGATTTTTCCGTGGACTTTGGAACTCCAGCTGGCCCTGCCAGGAGCACTAACACAGGATGCTTTGCAGAAAAAGCAGCCCCGGGGAGGCCCTTTGAATCCAGCTCCGATGACCCACTTGAGGAAGAGGAGGAGGGGCCCCAAGGGGGAAGGACAGCCGGTGGCCCCGTGGGCGGCTGAGGCCTGGCCCTCAGCCCCCGCTGAAGACGGGCATCACCGGGAGGGGGTTTTTTAATGCTGATGCCTGACTCACTTGTGTTAAATCAGGCTCCCTGAAGGTGGGTGTGCTTTAAATTCCCCGTTAATTCTGATGTGAGGTCAAGGCCATGAGAGACTTAAAGGGACCCTGCTGGGGGCAGGCCTCCCTTGGGCTCTTGCACCCGAGTCTTCTCACCGGGAGAAGAGCATCACGTGCCCCCCACCTTCCCAGCCGCATCTTGGGTCCTCAGGAGGCCTTCCCCTTGGAAAGCGTAGAGGCAGAGCCTCTGGATCTGAGCTGAACCCGTCATGCAAGCAGACGGGGGGGACGGAAGCTACATCTTTGGTGATGAGTGCGCTGTAGTGTATACAGAAGTAGAAATACAATGCTGTACCCGTGAAAGTTATATAATGTTATAAACCAAGTTTACCTCTTTAAAAAAAAAAACAAAAAACAAACACTGTTGGGCGGGGGGGGGTTGGGCTTCCCTGGTGGGGCAGTGGTTGAGAGTCCACCTGCCGATGCAGGGTACACGGGTTCGTGCCCCGGTCCGGGAGGATCCCACGTGCCGCAGAGCGACTGGGCCCGTGAGCCATGGCCGCTGAGCCTGCGCGTCCGGAGCCTGTGCTCCGCGACGGGAGAGGCCACAGCAGTGAGAGGCCCGCGTACCGCAAAAAACAAACAAACAAACAAACAAACAATACACAGGGGGAAAAGGGATAGAAATCATACATAACTTATGGTTACCAACGGGGAAAGTGGGGGAGGGATAAATTAGAAGCTTGGGACTAACAGACACACACACGACTACAGATAAAATAGAGAACCAACAAGGACCTACTGCACAGCACAGGGAACTGCATTCAATATCTGGTAATAACGGATAATGGAAAAGAACCTGAAAAAGAACAGATATATACGTGTAACTGAATCACTGGGCTGTACACCTGAAAGTAACACAACATTGTCAATCAACTATACTCCAATTAAAAAGAAAATTCCTCATCTATTGTAAGTAGCACCCAAAATAGAGGTATTCCTTGTGCATGGCCCTGTGCTAAGTGCCACATGAAACAACTGATGTGGACCCATCTCTCCCTCTGCAAGGCTGGCTGAGATACATATAGGGCTGAGATGATGTGCCAGCCCCCCTGTCTCCTTCTGAATTCCCACCCAGCTGCCTTCTGGACTCAGACCTGGATGCCTAAGTCCATGGTTCCCAGCCCTGACTGCCATGGGACTCACCCGGAGCTTTTAGAAAGTACTCGTGCCTGCAGCACCCCCGTCCCCCCACCCCTGGACACTTATTTACTTCATCTGCAAAGGGCATCGGAATTTACTTAGAAACCTGTACCTCTGATGGGCAGCCTGGCTGGGACGCTGCAGGAGGGGACAGGGGGGAGAGAGCAAAGCTGGTTCCACTGCACTCCATGTGCCCACGGGGGGCACGTACTAAGCTCATCACTCCCAGCTGCAGGGTAAGCGAAATTGAGTGGGTTTATAAGCTGCTTAAAGTTTAATAATCCAAAATACAGAGTGCCTTTAGCACTGTGTAACAGGAAGAAGACCAGCTGGGGAAGGAGAGGTCTGGGGTTAGGTCCTGCTTACGCCGAGGCTCCCGTTCCCTGGAGCCCACCTGCTGCGTGGAGGTGACGGGCAAAGCCTACCGGGCTGGGCAGACCTCAGCCCCAGACCCACCTCTGCAGCGTAGTGAGTAACTTAGGCCCTCCTAGCTTCTGTCTGAGCTTCAATCCTACAATAGTGTTACCCATGGGCTGTGATGGGCACTGAAGTGCCTCACAGGAATTCTAGCACACAGCAAGCGCCCAATGAGTTTTTACTATTATTATTACAAGTTAGCCAGCAGACCTCCCAGAACCATTGTGAGGATGGATGCAGAAATGTCTGCGCAGCCTTCAGGGAACTGCAAAGCACCATCAGCGGGTGTTACTGTCACTGCCCTCCTGGCTTTAATTAGGCTGAGGCCAAGACACAAGTTGGGTCGATTCCAGAGTTCCTGGGAGCAGAATGTGGGGTTTCTTACTCTCACTCCTCAGTACTTCCAGAAGGGTCTTTTGAGTCTAAAATTTAGAGAGTTCTGGAACAGTCCCATCCTAGTCCAACGGTGACCACAGTCAGGTTGACCAAGCAGTCTTGTAACGGTTTATAGTTACTTTCTCATGTGAGGCTGAGTGAACACCAAGCTCTTGGGGCCTGGGCGAAGCCTGCAGACAAAGCAACCACAATGATTGGACCAAAGTGGTCAAATTAAGGGGAAAAAAATCAGGTGAGCATTACTTCATTCTGGATATTCATTCATTTATTTATTGAAGTATAGTTGATTTTCAATGGATATTTTAAATGCTCCTACAGTAGGTCTTAGAAGAGTTTAGAGAGATCTGAAATGCTTAGGCAGCATAGCTCAGAAACTGTGGAAATTTTCCAAACTTTCTTTTTTGTGTTTTTTACTATGAGAGCTGCCAGATGTACCCTGAAAAAGCTACTGAGTTTCCTAACTTTCTGGACATGGGTGAATAGAATAATCCAGGGCATGTAGCACCAGGATTATTTACAAAGGCATCTGTCAATTTGATCTGACATTGTTTTCATCCAGTTAGAGAAGTTTTGCTGTAGCTAACGGGCATAGCATGTGGTTTGTACCCACTAACTCAGGCATCCAAGGAGTAACCTGCTACATGTTTGAACAAAGAAAAGGAAAGAGGAAGGGAGAAAACCATCAACTAAATTCTCAAAATGTCCTGCCACACTGAACATAAAGTGTTCGGTGCATGGGGTCATGGCTTGCTAGCTGAACCATCAGTGTTTCATATGTAGTAGATTCATGGGGTACTGCTGAGAATAAAAATAATAACAATGTCACTGAATCCAAGCTCATACTGTTCCACTCGACAGGCCAACAAATCAAGAGACAAGTTGTTGGGGGAATGAAGAGCAATTTTCTTCAGAAAGCCAGCAGACTGAGAAGATGGGGGACTAGTGTCCCAAAGACCCATCTTACTTGAGTTAGAATTCAGACTTCTCTTATACTAAAAGGGGACAGGGTGTGGCTGCTTGTTGCAAACTTCCTGGTGCCGGAATCCTTTGTTCTTGCAGCTGACCAAGTAGGTCAGGTCACGATGTTCCTATAAACCTCCAACAAGACACATGTTATTCTCTGTTCTGCAAATTTTTATCTCTATACAAGTGGAAAATGTTATACCTTTAAAGGTCAGAGCCTTGAGAATGAGCTAATGTATATTTCAGGCTAGAGGAAACATTCTTAACTTGTAGCAAAAGCAATAGAATACCAAGATTAAAGTAAAAGAAACAGACCCAATATGGAGTCAGATTTGTTCTTCCCTGTTACAATAATAACAATAATAATATTAATAAGAATAAATGTTCCTATATGTTGGGAACATAGCTAAGGATTTTTCATACATTAGCTACCTAAATTCCCTTAATAATCGTATGAAATTAATATTATTCCCATTTTACAAATGAGAAAGGTAAAACTGAGCCTAGTGAATTTGCCCAAGGTCATACAATGTTAGTTAATTAAAATAATTCAACACCAGGTTTTTCTAGACTTCTCTTAACCATTACACTATACTACGTGCATACACAACCCAAACACATTTTACCCAGAAATTCAGTCTCCTATCCTCAAGAAAATGCTAACAGATTCCAAAATAGAAAGAATATAGAGTCATATTTTTCTCTCTCCTTCTCTCTGGGACCCTTCCCTCCTTTGTATCAGAGAGTAAGTAACAAAGACAACCAAAGGCCAGGCAACAGAAAGAAGGGACCAAGGAAGAACTCTGAATCGATCAAGAGCCCACTGGACAAACACCGTCAATGAAATTCACAGATTTTTCAAAACATTGAGAAACTTTAAAATCTCCATTCAATTACAAAACAATAAATATGTGAGCAAATTTTCTCATTGAATGAAGGACATAAATTTCTCAGCTGTGTTCCTGGCTCCCTCACCAGTAACTTGACTTAGTAACTTCAAGACCCAAGCAGAGCAGGACCCTATGGTCCTTCCCCCCATGTCCTCAGCCTGCCTTTTGTCTGTAGAAAAACTTTAGCCAAATAATAAGTTTAATCAGAGAAGGGAGAAAATGCAGAAACAAAGGAAAGTGGTCCAAAAAAACTAAATAATAATAGTTTAGTCATAAAGCAAAGTCAAGGACTTTTAGTTCCTTCTCAGGGGCTATAGATACTATTCTGAGCCATGTCCTGTGAGCTGTCTTATAGATACTGAAACCCCACCACGTGGAAGAAGTTAACCACATGATGATCAGACTGTAGCTATGACATAAGCTGCCACGATTCTGAGAATTGCCCTCAAAGAAATGGGAACAAACCAACCCTGGAACTGAAGATTAACTGTACTTGAAACAATCAAGATGATGCTGGTCAGACCACCGCACGACCAATTTCAAGATGACTGTCCGAGCTGACTGTGCCGTTTCTACATTTAGCCCCCTCCCTCCGTCTAAAAAAGCTCTTGCCCACTGGTTGGCCGGGGGGTTGGGGGGAGGAGTCGGCCTTTGGACAGGGGTTCACCCTCTCCTCCAGTTGCCAGCATCTAAAATAAACTTTCCTTTCCACCAACCTTGCCTCTTTATTGGCTTTTGAGCGGCGAGCAGCTGGACCCCGCTTTTGGTAACAATGGGACATATACCTCATGTCCCAGGAGGCTTCTTACTAACTTCTGTTTACTGGTCAGCCATGTAATATTTTTAACTACTAGAAAAGCCTGAAACTGGGCAAAAGAGAACAGGAGGAAAGAAAAGATGGCGGTAGTGACTCAGTCACTGTCAACACCACCAAAACGAGGGCAGGTGCAAGGCTCATTAAAGTGCGAACAGAGCATCTAAAAAGTTCCATTAAGAAGGAGTCAATAGCATTCGTGTGCTTTGCAGAAAAAAGCTCAAAGTTTCAAACTCCTGATCACCAAGGGCTACCCCCTACCTAGGATCCATGACCCACCCTCCCACCCAGTGCCAAAAGCCAATGAGAATGTGCGTTACATCCTGCATTTAGCCATCCGCTCCACATTTTCCCGTGAGTTCATAATTTGACCCCTCTGAGAGGTCTGACTGCATGCGTTGAAGCTGTCTGTTGGGTTCGGTATTTCATCTCCAGCAGGAATTTCAGAAGGTCAAGGTCCCCATCTGTGAGGAATGCCATGTGAGTAATGAAACAAGGCAGACAAGTTCACCCTGGAGGAGATGTACGTCTCTAAGCGAGGCTGACAAAAGGCCTTTAGACTCTAGACGTATGGGACCTGGGATGGAATGAACAGGGAAGAAAATTAGCTCAGGGAGAGAGATTACTAAATCAGTGGGAAAAAGAAAAACATATGATATGCAGAGCTGCAAGCTACTGGGACATTTGGTTTCCATTAACTGTACAAGCAATTGTTTGTGCTGTTATTGCTGATGTTGGGTGAGCCTGTGTATTATGTTTAATGGGCACCCAGAGCAGAGGCAGTGATACAAAGGCAGTGGAATAAGTACGCAAAGGAATTAAAGCTAGAACTTATCAGTGTGTGGAAAAAATAAACCCGAACAGTTGCAGGTCCTGGGTTCCCCGAAGCCTGTGGTTTCCCACGCTTACAGGGAGTGCCCCAGACAGTGTCAGCTTTCTCATTTCAAACTCCAAAGCATCCTAAACCAAACACGAGGCTCGCAGATAAACGGTTTCTCTCTGATTTACACATCAATATTTCTCTGACTGTTGATTTAGCCCAGTCATCCCTGAGATGCCTTACAGATGAAGCCGTCTTCATTTTCTCCCCTGTGATGCTGGCAGGGCCATCCATGGAACAGTGGCTGAGACACTCCAGGCTAAATCTGAGGACATTCGAAATTTCCTTTCACTTTCTCAAATTTCAGTTTTGTAACCTCAAGCCCAATACTGCCATGTAAATAGTTTTCTTCTTTGGGTTAGTAATAGATTATGTAGTTTATTGGCCATAAATATACTCAGACCTCTCCTTACAGAAAGGCAGGTATCTATCCATTGGCACGTTTCATGGCACCATTTCTGTAACTGGAGTTCGGAATGTCTCAGCTGCATGAACTTCTGAGAGTCATAGGGCAGTGAGAGTTTTCTGCAGCATTATTTGGAAAATTTATTAAAATAATAATAATAATAGCTATCTTTTATTAAATGAGGAATGAGCAACACTCACACTGCAGAACTGGGAGGCCTGGGAAGGTCTCACAAATAGGCGGGGCAGAACCTGAACTTGAGCACGTGCATCCATTGGACTTTGAAGCCTGAGTCCATCCCTGTGTGCTTTGCTGCCTCTTCAGACAAGGCTCTTCCACCCCTGACAGGTTTGGAACAAGATGCCCATCTTCTATCTTCATCTTCCCTCTCACTGTCTTCCTTTTCTTATTCTTTTATCTCCTAGATCTGATGTGATGTCTAGAAGGACCATCCCTGAAAATTTTCTTAAAAGTTGCTTTTAGCAGGTGTGCAACTTACGTAACTTTTTTTTTTTTTTTTTGCGGTACGCGGGCCTCTCACTGTTGTGTCCTCTCCCGTTGCGGAGCACAGGCTCCGAACGCGCAGGCTCAGCGGCCATGGCTCACGGGCCCAGCTGCTCCGAGGCATGTGGGATCTTCCCAGACCGGGGCACGAACCCGCGCCCACTGCATCGGCAGGCGGACTCTCAACCACTGCGCCACCAGGGAAGCCCATGTAACGTACTTGGTGAGATGGTTGGTTTGTTGGATTTTTAGCACCAGGATGGAAGGATGGTTTGGAACCAAGACTATCATAATGTTTCTCAGGAAAGCAGTCAGGACCTAAAACTTCGGAAACTACCATTCCACTTGGTATGCTTTCCAAATATGAAGAGTGATGCCAGGAGCAGAGGCAATGCCAGGGAAGGGCTTCAACGTTCCTGAGTTTGCTGCCATGTGGAGGAGCTGCTGATTAGCCCCAGACGGGCTCTGCGGAAGCCCTCCTGCACCTTCTACCCACTAGGGCAGACGTGACCCGCCCTTTGGCCTCCCCACCTCTCCGGGTGTGGTCAAGCCCCTTGGCTCACACGTATTCTGAACCGATCTTTCCTAGCGGCATAACCACCACTGGAGAGGGATTTAAGTTTATACTCCATGCATTCACATCTAATTGAAATAGATGTTAAGGGCTCTCCGTCTTGTAAACTCTCCCCAAATCCAAGAGAACCCGTGGAGAGTCCCTGGGAACAGAGCGTTTACACCGTTCCTGCCCGAAAAGGTGTGGCATCTCCTTTAGCTCGAGTTGATGAGCACGTATGTGAGCCTCAGTGACAGGGACCGAGACCCTCATGCCGTGCCTTTCACAGTGCTTGGCATTGCGTAAGTGCTTAATGTGGTTTATTGATTCATGAGTCGATGCGTGTGTGTGTGTGTGTGTGTGAAAAAGAAAAAGGATTCAGCGCTGATGGCAGTCAGCAAGAGGAGGAGCACAAATAATTCAATCCTTTCTGTAATCAGTGTCCGTTACTCTTCACGACCAAAAAGGGAGAACACGGCTGCAATGGAGAATCCTTTCCGGTTAGGAGAGAGTAGTGCTGTGTGTTCCAGATTCTGTTTTCCTTCCTCCCTCCCTTCCTTCTTTTCTCTTTCTTTGTTTCTTTCTTTCTTTCTCTTTCTTTTTTCTTTCTTTCTTTCTCTTTCTTGCCCTTTCTTCCTTCCTTCCTCCCTTCCTTTCTCTCTCTCTCTCTCTCTCTTTCTTTCTTCCTTTCTCTCTCTCTCTTTCCTTCTTTTTTTGCAATCATAACTTTCAGACACAATTTACACTTGCATTTTTTGCCTCCAGACACAATTTCAGCACACTGTTGTTGGGAGAATTTGCTGATAACCTTTCTAAAGTCAGTGTCTTTTAAGAGACCCATTTCTACCCAGTCCTTCCACTGGCTGGCTGAGGTCAAAGGAACATGGACTACGCACATGTACCTATGTTTCTCAGTACTTTTCCACCTTAATCTTCTTTCTTGTTCTCGCTCTTCCTTTCTGACTTATTAATATCCCATCCAGGTTTTGTCAGGTGACAGTCACTCCAATGTTAGGGGCCTGCATATTTTTATAAAATCATCCAACTGCACGTGGAGGCATCTTCCACTTCCTCCTCATTTGCTGCACATGTCAACAGAATGAACACTGAGCTTTAGCATCAGAGACTTAGATTCAAGTCCTGTATTCATTCATTTACTGGTTGTGTGTTGGAAATGTATTTAACCTCTACAGTTGACTCATCTGTAAAGGAAGATAATAAGACCTGACTTATGGTGCTACTCTTAGGAGTAAATGAACAAATGTATGTAAGTTATCTGGCACATAGTACCTGACAGTAAATACTCAACATATATTTCCTGGCTTTGGCAGAAAAGATAACATACCCAAACCTCAGTCTGCCCATCAGTAAACCGTAGAATTCAGATAAAGGAAGAAATGCAAAACTTGCATAGAACACTGGAAAGAAGACTTCATAGTGCTAGAACCATGTGTTTGACTACACATCTGCTATCTCCACACTTAGCAGAACCATCAACTCCCTAGGACGCCCAGAGCACTGATGGAGCTTCAAGAGCGTGTCATCATCAACTGTTAATCACTGAGTGCATGAAATAACTGCTAGTAACCAGGGTGAAGCAAGAGAGGCACCCAGGGCTCAACCTGCATGGGTCTGAGAATATCTCCTTAAACTCTGTGCAATAGTAACAATATAATTCTAACTTTTAGGCACTGAACTTTCACACTTTGTAAGTCTCAAGAAAGAAACCATGTTGGATAGTCAGGTTAGATATTAAGGCTCAGATCTGATAAACAGAGAAACTGAGCCTCAGGAAGTGTAAGTTACCTGAACAAAGTTCATAGCTGACCTGAACTCAAAATCTGACTCTCCCTACCCCTCAGCTAGTGTCGGCTCCTTCTTACCCTACCAATTGAATGATGTGTGCTCATCTGGACTAGTCCAGCCTACTTGACTAACTTCTGACCTATTATTTAAGATGATGAAGAACTAGAAAAATCTTTTTTTATTGAAGTATAGTTGATTTACAATGCTGTGTTAGTTTCTGCTGTAGAGCAAAATGATTCAGTTATACATATACATATATACATTCTTTTTCATATTCTTTTCCATTATGGCTTATCACAGGCTATTGAATATAATTTCCTGTGCTGTACAGTAGGACCTTGTTGTTTATCTATCCTATATATAATAGTTTGTATCTGCTAATCCCAAATTCCCAGTGCAACCCTCCCCCACCCCCTCTACCTTGGCAACCACAAGTCTGTTCCCTATGTCTGTGCGTCTGTTTCTGTTTCATAGATACGTTCATTTGTGTCATATTTTAGATTCCACATATAGGTGTTATCATATGGCATTTGTCCTTCTTTTTCTGACTTACTTCACTTAGTATGATAATCTCTAGGTCTAACCACATAGCTGCAAATGGCATTATTCCATTCTTTTTTATGGCTAAGTAATATTCCAGTGTGTGTGTGTGTGTGTGTGTGTGTGTGTGTGTAGTATGTGTGTATATATATATATATATATATATATATATATATATATATATACCACATCTTTATCCATTCATCTGTCAATGGACATTTAGGTTGTTCCCATGTCTTGGCTATTGTGAATAGTGCTGTCATGAACATCAGGGTACATGCATTTTTTCCAATTATAGTTTTGTACAAATATATGCCCAAGAGTGGGATTACCAGATCATTTAGTTTTTTGAGGAACCTCCATACTGTTTCTCCATAATGGCTGCACCAATTTACATTCCCATCAAGAGTGCAGGAGGGTTCTCTTTTCTCCACACCCTCTCCAGCATTTGAGAACTAAAAAAATCTTGAAAGGACCTACATGTTGGGGATACAGTTTTATTAGTAAATACTGGGGCAATTTCTGTTTTTTGAGGTCACACCACTAGGTAAAACACTGCAAATCTGGTCCAGCTAAGCTGATTGCAAATCCACAATCATTCTGGTCCAATCTGCGTGGCTGCCCATGACAGAGCATCCACCAGGGGCCACAGCAAGTGAAGCCCACATGTGCTGAGAGGCTGCTCCTGACCTTGGTGGCTCTGGCAGTGGGCAGCCCCCTTCCTGTATGCCAGTGTGCCTTAGAAATGTTGTCATTATATATATATATATGCACAGAGAGAGGCAAGAAGAAATCTAAAGTTGCTGGCTAAGAGCCACCAATCTCTTCTGCAGGGAGAGAAAGTCGAGTGCCAAGATGGATGTGAACCAAATGTATTCCTCTTCTTGGTCACTGGGCAGGAGACTTTAAGAGGGAGGAAAGGAAAAAAGAGCATTACTTTTGGCCAAGTCCTCAAGGTGCTAACAAAATAGCGAAGGGGGTGTGGGTCCTGACTCCTTTAAACCTAAGATTTGACCTCAGATCATAGCAACTATTTTTGCATTTTCAAAATACTCACTATTAGTGTTCCAGATGGGACTACTGCCATGAAAATGCTTGAAGATCACCCAAGAACTATAAATTACTGTGTTGAGTTGAATTCTGGCCCCCAAAGATATGTCTACCCAGAACTGCAGAATTTGACCTTATTTTGAATAAGGGTCTTTGCAGATGTAATTAAGGTGAGGACCTGGAGATGAGATCATGCTGGATTAGGGTGAACTCCAAGTCTAATGACAGCTGTCTTTATAAAAGACAGAAAAGGAGCAGGCACAGAGACATAGAGAGGAAGGTCATGTGAAAACAGAGGCAGAGACCAGAGTTACAACCTCAAGCCAAGGGGGCACCAAAGGCGGCCAGCAGCCACGAGAGACGAGAGAGGAACCTGGAATGGATTATCTCTCAGAAACTCCAGGGGAAACCAATCTTGCCAACATCTTGACTTCAGACTGTTTCCTCCCAGGACTGTGAAAGAATGAATTTCTGTTGTTTTCAGCTGCCAAGTTCATGGTCATTTGTTACAGCAGCTCCAGGAAACTAATACACTTACTTGCCTTCACAAGAAACCATATATTGACTCACTGAGCACAGAGACTCAAAGCTGAGGCAAGGGACAAAACGTCACGATCTGTCCTTTCAGATACAGAAAGTGAGACAAATAGATGTGATCTCGGTTGGGCTGGTAAGTCAGTGACGAGGGCGGGTCTCCCCATCCCACCCCAGAAGGTGGAATGCAGCCTATTGTAGAGGGAGAGAACCTGAAAGCATTTAAGGCCATAGAGTTACTGTGGGAAACACATAATCAGCTACAACATCCCAGTGAGCAAAATTTTCAAGGATCTACCCCTATTGTCTCCAAGCAGGTTTTTGTTTTTTTTGTTTTTTTTTTTTGCGGTACACGGGCCTCTCACTGCCGTGGCCTCTTCCGTCGCGGAGCACAGGCTCCGGACGCGCAGGCCCAGCGGCCACGGCTCACGGGCCCAGCCGCTCCGTGGCACGTGGGATCCTCCAGGATCGGGGCGCGAACCCCCGTCCCCTGCATCGGCAGGCGGACCCTCAACCACCGTGCCACCAGGGAAGCCCTCCAAGCAGGTTTTAAGTCATCTGTGACTTGAAATGCCACATCCCACACCCTGTATTCCCACACAGCCCAAGCTTTGACCCCTGATGCTAGCATAGGGGACCTTATTCCACTATGAGCTCCAAAAGGCAGGAACTGAATCTCTTTCCCCGCCATATCCCTGGCATGTATCACAGGGTTTGAAGAATAATGGTTGAGTGAGTGAGTGAGGCCACCCTGTCTCAACCTGGTGTGCCAGGACGCAGCTGGTCAGGTTTGGAGAGTTTTCTCTGGAAGGTCACCAGCTGAGTCACTGACTAGCCACACAGATGGCCCCCAAACCTGCACTTGACCCATCAGGCCCACGTGGGCCAGGGTGGAGGTGGTGTGGTTACCTCAGCCTGCTGCCCTGTAAGTCCACTCACATCCACCCCAGGCCATGGGATGAGTGTGACATCATTGTGGGAAAAATACTGGATCCTTTCTCATTTTTTCACTAAGTGATTTTTGAGGTTAAGGGCTCTTTTGCTTACAGCTCTTTTTTTAATTTTTATTTATTTATTTATTTTTGCAGCACAGTCCCAACTGACAGGACTGACCGACGAATTTCCATACTGGTGTTGTAAACCTCTGGTCTAGACAATGGCTTTGCTTTCAGCTTCTGAGATTGGGATGCCCAGCCATTTTAACAAAAGAATATCAGCTGCCAGTTCTAGAAAGCACTGGACAATCCACTGCGGAGACTCTGGCTTCATTCATGGGTTCCTGGGGGCAGATTCCTGGGCAAAGGCCAGGAAAGGAAAATCCATCAGGCACAGCACACCCAGGTTAACAAAACCGACCTGGCTGTTCTACTGCAAAGGAAACAGGCAAAACCTCAGCCCGCTCCGATGAATGCTTTGATTAAACCCGAGGGGTCTGCGGCCACGTTCAGGAGCCTGGCAGTAGGAAGCTCCAGCCTTGGAGAGGATGGAGCTAAAACCTCTAGGACTTGGGTTTAGATTTTGCCCAGACAGCGGGGACACCACCATCATTTAAACTGACAACTGATGTGGACCGGAAGTCAGCTGTGTTCTGAGAGCAGGAAAAAGACAAATACCTGAGTCAGGCATTTAGATACATTGCAGAGGCCAAGCACAGCAGCAAAGACCTTCGTGAACATAACACTCATGCCCGGTGGCCTGGTCTACAGAGCATTCGCAGCACTTGTGAACCTCAGCTGCCAAAGGCAGAGATGAATGACAGGGACCCTGGTACAGAGTAGCAATCAACTGACACATGCTATTGACTCCCTACCGCATGTGGAGAGTTTGAGACAGACCTAAACCTTGGAAGCCTGGAATGACAGGTGTTATCCGGCCCAGGCTCCCTTTCACTGCAACCCTTTCCCTTCATCGCCAACTACTGAAATCCTACCCATCCTTCAAGGTCAGGTCAAAGGCAGACTCCTTTGTGAAGCCTCTTTTGATTCCATCTCCAGCCCCATCTTCACAAATATGATCCTTTTGTCTCTTTGAGCCTCTCATAGCATTTAGTTTCTACCTCTGTGATGACACAAATCACAGTCAGCTTTGGAGAAGTTATTTTCAAATGAGTCAGATTTCCAACAGGTTGTAAATTCCTTGAAAGCAGCATCGTGCTTACCACTATAGCCCCTGCAAAGCTCAGCCTGGGGTCCTGCACAGAGCAAGTATTTAAACCGCACTGGGATTAATAACTGAAGCTTGGGGATGATGAAGAAGAGGTTCAGGGCGATTCTTGCCCCCGTAGAGTGTTGTTTGTTTGTTTGCTTGTTTTGTTTTGCGGTACGCGGGCCTCTCACTGCTGTGGCCTCTCCCGTTGCGGAGCACAGGCTCCGGACGCACAGGCTCAGCGGCCATGGCTCACGGGCCTAGCCGCTCCACGGCACGTGGGATCCTCCCGGACCAGGGCACAAACCCGTGTCCCCTGCATCGGCAGGCAGACTCTCAACCACTGCGCCACCAGGGAAGCCCAGAGGGCATGATTTTTAATCTGTGACTTTGAAGGATAAATGAGGAGTGGCAAAGAAGGGAGGCTGGCATGCGAGACTCCTGGGTAGAGGCTGCAGCTGGAAGGATGTGGAGGCTGGAAAGAGCCCATCCTTCTTGGACAGGTCACATGGTATTAGCAAAGAGGAGCTGAGTGAAGTTCAGGAGAGGAAGCAGTCAATTTATGTTAGATTCACATGGTGACGGACCAAACATCAATTTGTCAAAACAAGAAGCCATCTAGGTTTCCATATAGGAATCTGTGTTTTAGAAAAATTTCTTGAACAGCTTTGGAACCAACTGGACATGGCAAGTGAAGGGAAGGAGTCACATGTCATCAAGGCTTCTGATTGAACTCACAGGTGGATGGCGATGCAATTAATCAAGGTCCAGAAGAGGGGGAGCAGGTTTGAGGATGGAAGGATGGGAAGGGTGATAAGGGTCGGTGTTAGACACATTAAATCATTTTTTCTTATAACCCAGTACAGAGACCAGTGTGTTGTGGGCATTCTGTGAATGTTGATGAAGATGATGGTATATACTAGAAGGTCAAGGCATTAAGGATCTTCATCATTAAACTTATGAGCACGGATAACAACTTACATCCGCACAGATATTTATAAAGCATCCCATCCCCGGTAAACTCAGTGAGGTAGATATTACCCTGCTACAGATGAGGAAACCAAGACTTGGAAAGTTTGTAAGTGTTAAGTGGCTTGCCCCAAATCACACAAGTAGTAAATGTCAAGGCCAGGTTCTGGACCTGAGCTTGGGACTCCAGACACGGTCATTTCCCACAGTATCCTGCTGCCTACCGCAGCAGAGGGGGGTTGCAGGGGCAGGAGGCGGGTCTACAGGCTTCTCAATGTGCCGATATAGCTGCGTGAGGGGAGGTCTCTTCGGGCTCACGTCGCTGACACACCTACACAGTTTTCTCAAGGTTTATAGTGTCTAGGCTACGAAAATGAGGACCAGCTGGGTTCCTTGCTGCTTCTCAACTCCGGAAGAGATATATAAGGCATCTCTGAGACCTTGGAAGAATATGGAGGATGATGAACTATTGATGAAGTATTGGTCATCATCTCACAAAAGTGCTGGAGACCCTGGGATGAGGGTTAACCCTTAAAGTAGGGCGGCATCATTCTTTGAGGAAACCCTAAGCATCTATATAGGAATTGGGGGAACAGGAAAGAGAAGGAAGACCGGATCTAACTTCTCTGTGGTCTTAGACTCTAAGCCCTGATAACAAAAGGTAGGAGAGGAAAGGGAAGGAGAGGAACAGAAGTGGTCCAGGTACAAGAGTTTTCCTTCACCGGCTGCCATTTCACCCACACGTGCCCCAAAGACAGGTCTTCTCCTCGAAGACATGCTGAGAACACAGGAAATTGGTGAGACCTTCCTCAGTGCCTCTTGACTCAGCTCATGCCATTTCCCAGAGACCTGGGACTGTAAAGATTCTTGGCATCTCTCACGATGCCAGCCCAGAATGCTCTGTGACTCTGAACATACAAGAATTGAAGCATGATAAAGATTCGGGTGGTCACCTCTCTCCTCCCTCTGTCTTCAGGATAGAATTGCCCTGTCCTGAAGTATCTCAGCTTCTAATACCAACCTCAAATGTCACTAAACTTTCCCAAGTCTCCTTTCCAGCCAATTGGTACCCCAAATAATATTAAGAGCACGCAAGATAAATGGGGTAATGATTTTGTTACTATATTGATAGGGATGTTGTGACCATGTAGTTGTTGAGTGCCTCAGGCCAAACTGTCATCTTTGTATTTCCAAGGCTTTAATTTTCCTCAATTCCATTCTCCTCTGTAATCTTTGGCCCATTCGCTGGGGCTTTTTCTAGAGCCCGGGTAGAAAAAGTCAAGGTGTAGTGCCAAGGCTAATTTATTTTTTTCTCTCCAAACGCTCCATTTCCCACTTAGCAAAAGCTGGCTCCGCACTGACTTGCAGAAGTTGACGCCTCTGAGAAATCCGCCCTTAAGTGCAGAGTTAGCCAGGACACATTTTCCTGGGAGGATGCCCCTTACCTGACAGAGCAGGGAGGGGGTCCTTCCTTCCCAGGCCCACATTTGCTTGTAAAGCCTTTCTGATCATTTACTTACAATTAGGCTCAAACCTAACTTGAAAGAGGTGTGTTTTTTCATTCCCACTTCCTGTGGCCTGAAAAAAAACTGACAGTTCCTGACAGTTTGAATTTTATCTTTCCACTCTGGGAGCCAGCCACACAGCAGAATTATATTCCTTAGTCAAACAAACGAACTACAGAGGGTCCATTATGTTGCCGCTTCAAAACAGGAAGCTGGGGTGAGTGAAGGCAGAGGCCTGGTTTTACATGATGAGGGATGCTCGGGGCTGCCATCGCCGGCCTGCCTGCTCCAAGCTGGAGTTTGGAAACCAGGGCCCTTCGGGGTCTGCTCCTTCCCACCCTGGGGGCTTTGTTCAGCTTGGACAGACCCCCCCGCCCCCGACCCCGGACCTGGATGTCCAAGTTCCTTTCCCTGGAGAAGCGCCGGCCCCCATGTCTGGCACAGGATCTACTTGTAGCTCTGAGAATTGACAGAGCCGTGGGGAAGTTTCCAAATACGCTCCCCACTTATCCAGTCTCCTCTGGGCCTCTAGGGTAGGTTTGTCTCTGGGCCCTGTGTAGGTGGGCCCAACCACAGAGGGAAGCCTCGGTGACCTCGGAAACCACCGAAGGAAGAAGGAAGCATCCAAAGGGTCCAGATGTGACGAATCAGGATGAGAGGAAGGAGAATGGTACACACCATCTTCCTTCACCTCTGCGGTCACCCACCCTGGATGAGGCCAGTGCTTCCTTTGTAACTATGGCTCCAACGACTACAAAGAACCTTCCAAAAGGCCACCGGGAGGTCTACATTTGAGAAACCTATCATTTCCCCATCGCGGAGAAGCAGCCAGAGCAACCTAACCTTGCCCTCACCTTGGGTAACTGGACTTGGCTTGCAGTGCTCTGAACGAGTAAACTCCTGATAGGCCCCCAGAGAGCCCTGTGCTGCTCATTTATGAAGTTTTAAAACAATCGCACGTCCTCTGCAAGCGGCCTTCAGGGGCCACCCACACGGACATGAATCACTGGCCTGTGTATCACTTTCATCTTCCAACAATGCCACCCACAGGCTGTGGGACCCAGGGGCTTTCAAGGGAAGTTGCAGGCAGGGAAAGGAGCCCAATTTAGGTCCAAGCTCACCCGCTCATTGGAGGGTGTGTATCCTTCAGGCCACGGAGGGGTCAGAGCAGACCTCCTTTAAAATCCTTCCTAGTGACCCCCCAGAGTGAGTTAAACCAGCAGGAACTTGGTTTCCTTCTCTCCCAGACCAGATTTCCTAAGCAAACACCGAGATCCCCGGAGAGCAAGAGATTTATGACCAAGGTCATAAATTTACACGTGAATTTTCCCATCAAAGGCTATTAAGAATACAACTTTATAATACGGCATGTGTGTACATTTTTAGTTTTACTTTTAGAAGGGTCCATATGCTCAAAATAGTTGGCATCTCTGGTCAAAAGTCATCATGAGAAAAATCCACTGTTCTCTTAAGCAACTTTTATAGCTGAACCAGGTCCTAACACCCCACGCAGTCCAGGGTGCCCAAGTCCTGTGCCCAAGCAGAAATACATCACTTAATTGGTTAAAAAAAAAATCAGGCAGGAGGATACTTTCAAGTTCCAGAAATGCAGACCTCAAGCTATGGGCACAACTGATTTATTTCATGTTCCTTCTCACCTAAATAGTGTGAAAATAGCTTAATTTGATTATTAAGAGACTTGTATGCCCACCAAGCAGAGGCCATTAACCACTGGGGGACAAGATTTGCTTTCAGTTCTGGGAAATAAACTTTAATCTGTCAGGTACATAAATGTTCCTGGGAATTAATAATGCAAGTAGCACAGTGCTTCTGAGTGTGGCTATAAAAGACTGAAATGACCTCCTGTTGTGTGAAGCTGTGGATTAACTTCAATCTTCAGAAGATCCCAGGATCTGAGAGTCAGGGTTTGAACTCCTTCTGAGAAAAAGAAATGCTAAACTCTAAACTACCACTGCGTGAGGAATTCTAGTGACCCGCTGCACAGCAACCGTTCCCAGTGTGGGGACAGCCTACTTGGGCAAAACGAAGTGCCTGGAAAGTTTAACACCACTGAGGCTAGTTTATGTGAAAACTACACAAATACTTTAAACGCTTAGCATCTGATCAAAAAGAGATTAGCTCTAAGCCTTGGGAAGGTAGTATAGGAGCCATTACACATCATAATATTTTTGGAGAAAACAGATTCAGGCAAAATTCAACTGGGGTGAACATTTAATTAAGCCGAGCCATGGGGTCCCCATCTGGGAACTCTGTCTGGCCTGTGGCCGGGCTGACTCGGACACCCTCTGACTCGGTGGTATCACCCGGTGCCAGCTCACATCTTAGAGGCAGCACTGAGAGGAGAGCGCCACAGATTGGGAATCTGGTGGCAAGGACGCAGCGGGTCACGGAGCCGAACGAGAGGGTTCAGTGGTGACCCACATGGCTGTTACAGAAAGCAGCCACACACCGAGGTGCCAGAGTTTTCACCCCGGGCCACGGTGGGGAGTCTCTGAAACTTAGAACTTTCCAAAACAAAATAAGGAAATGAATCGGAGAGGGTATCTACCCAAGGCCTTTGGCCTCCCCAGGCCCACACGCCCACATTCCCAAAAGGCAGATGCCTGCGTCTTTGGTGGCATTTCCCAAAGCCTCCTGCCAGGAGGTGACACACTCGCCAAGATGGAGTTTCACGGTGGAAGCCTGGGGTTGACTTTGAACACGACGGGTCTACACACGCTCCAGAAAGCGACCCCCTGCGGCTTATCTCGTTTGCTCCTCGGACAGCCCAGGGAGGGAGGGATGCTCTGGCACCTGCTTCCTTTACTGTAGAAGGAAGGGAGTTCCTCACTGCAGCCTGTTGGTAAACTGCACGCCTCCCCTCCCTAAGGGTGAAATCAAACAGAAAAAGTTGAAACCCAGGGATGTGGGAAGATGGGGGAGTGAAACAAAGGAAAATCAACTTTGTTTGCAAAACAAAAGAAGATAAGGGAGGAGAATCCCTCCTCCTCCGGATCTCCCGGTGAGGGGCTCTGTCCTAACCAACCGCATGGTGTTTACACTGCACAGGGCAAGGGTGCTGGGGGCAGAGGCCACATCCTCAGCATTTGGGGCTCCCCAGTGTCTTACTCATGCCTGGGACACAGTTGGAACATGGCAAGTGCTCCTGAATAAACAGATACTAAAGGGAAGAAGTCAGAGTGGATTTAACTTAGAAGAGGGTTAAAAGAAAGATGTGCATCCCCCCACCCCCATAAGTCCACAGAAAGTGATTCGAATTAGGATAAATGTGAAGGCAGGATCTCTGGGGGAAAGGGCTGGCAGACAAAGGAGGGAGGATTCTAGATTGTTCCTGCAGACTCCTCAAGTATGTTTTCAAATACAAACTCCATCTTCACTTAGGATGCGCAAAGAGGTAGGGCTTGGGATTATGTTTGCTGGCAGCCTCTTTCACCCAGTTAAAAGGGAATTCAATAGGATATTGAGGCTGGTGTGCCAGGACTCGCCCTGAAATCTCTACTGTTGGGACTGGGAATACTGGCCAGGACAACTATCCCAAACAGATATACTGTATATATACATTACTAAATACACACACATGCACACACACACCCACACACACACATATACATACATATATATCTATATGTGTGTATACATATATGTATTTTTAACTTCAAGATTGGGCCTGTGAAAAGCCATTTTGTTTTTCTTTTTTAAAAAAGAATTTTCCACAGGAAATTGAATTTCAAAGATGTGTTCTTTTAAATGGGAAGCTGAACCATAAAACAAAAGATCTTCATTTTAATAGTTAACTTTTGATCTAGTCACTAACATACTATGGCGGATTTTTTTTGTTCATTTTTGGGAGAAGAGCTCAAACTACATATTTTTCCTGAATTTTGGTCATCTTACAATATCAAGTTTGGTTCCTTGTTTAACACTGTGCTTCTTAGGTTGGGGATGCTATGATACAGAAGACTTCCGGGAGATTTCTGAGAGAAGGGTCAAGGTAAGCATTATGGACAGGTTTAAACTAAGGAAAAAAAATATGCTATCCAACCTCTCCAAACGTCTTGCCTGTTTTCCCAGCATCCAACCCCCCCTGGAGTATGAGCTTACTGGGACAGTGAAAGGAGTTGACCACCTGGGTCCCATCTTCACAAAACTTCTGCTCACATTTATCATTTCTCTGTAGGCTTTTCTCAGCTGAGATTAGCTCGTTGGAGTCTTTAGTTACAGAAGAATGTCCATCATAGCTTCAGTCTCCTTCTCTATTTCTTTGTTGCGTGGTTCTTCCTCTCAGCAACGCTCCCCCTTATCTGCTCATTAGTCTAGCATAGGGTTCATTCATTCATTCCATAGCAGTCTTTATGGAATAGTGACAGAGTAATAGTGACATAAGCTCCCTGACCTCATGGAACTGCATTCAGTCAGCAACCAAGCAACAAACCAAAAGCTAGTTACAAGGAAGCTTTTGGGGGTTTCCTGCAGGATGAAGAGAAAGTAATTTAATTGACCCCAGGGAAAAATATATCCCCTTAAGCACAAAGGGGATAAGGTGTAGGGAAAAGCAGGGCCCTGTTCAGGCTGGGAGTCCAGCACCAGCGTGTGATTCCTTGAGAGACAAGGAAGGGGACACGGTCTCATCAGTAGGTCCTCACTGTTCCTTTAGAGCAGCTCTGAGCTGAGGCGTCTTCCAGGACCCTGCTCGCAGCCCCACTAAGTGACTTCTTTCCAGCCAGGGAATTATTTATGTTCGAGGCATCTACTTACGCCAAACCAAGGCTGCCCTCACCACAGGAGGTTTCTAGATGGAAACCTGCCCAGAGAAGAGTGGAGAGTAAGCCCAGGCCTGCTCGGTCTGTACCTGGATGTCTTTACCAGCGGGTTTCTCGCCCTCCCCACCGGCCCCTGGCCACACTGGTGGTTCTACACAGCCTCCAGTAGAAGCTGACTTTCCTTTTCTGCCTTTTCAGGGCGTTTACAGGCTCCACCCACAGCCAGTCAGAGGAGGGCAAGAGTCACTGCTTGCTGTAGGGTCTGCCGTATGATGAGGTCGACACCTCATTACCTCTGGTGGTGGCATCACCACCAGCCTGGTTCTCTTCCACGTACAAATCCCGCACCTGCAGACGTGATGGCTGCACACACTCCCTAAGGTCTGGGGCAAGAGAACTGGGTGATTTTGATGAGGCGTAAATGCAGTGGCCACGTGTAAGAGCACCGCGAGGGAAGCGGTGGTAACAAAGTCAAGTGCGCCCAGCTGCCCACCGCACCCCACACCCAGCTGCGTCCACACTCAACCTGGCTCACTGCCCCGTTTAGCTGTTACACAGTAACAGTGGGTACTTAGTAGGCCCCACGAAGGCCAAACATTGTTTCTTTGTTAAAAAAACAAAAACAAAACACATATTGAAGGAGAAAATATCTGGAGCATTTGCACCACCAGACAACAAACATTGCTCTAAAGAGATGGTAACTGTGACCATGTGGTGTTGGCACCAGGGCAGACAAACTGGCCAATTGCCAAATATGGAGTCCAGAGATACGCTGATTCCTAATATGAAGACCTGATTTGTGACAAAGGGAATACACCATTTCATTGGTAAACGCTCCTCTTTTGAATAAATGGTGCTGGATCAATGAATATTCCTTTAGGAAAAATATGTATCTTGACATCATACTATACACAAAAAGTGAATTCCGGATGGATCACAAATTTAAAGTAAAATAATAAAAGAAAAAAATATAAGAAAATATTTTTATGACCTTGGAGTTGGCAAAGACATTTTAAACAAGACATTAAAAAACACTACCCACAAAAGGATAATGTGGCTACTTGGATTATATTAAAAATAAGAACTTCTGTCCATCCAAAAACACTATGAAGAGAGTGAGGAAGGCAACCCAAAGACGGGAGAAGTTATTGACCACATATACATCTGACCACAGACGTATATCCAAATATATGAAACACTCCTACGAATCAATTCTTTTAAGTCAGCCTAATAGAAAAATGAACAAACACTTGAAAAGACACTTTATAAGTGAGAATATCCAAATGGCTTGTAAACATATAAAAAATGCTCAACTTTATCAGTCATCAAAGAAATACATATTGAAATCACAGTGACAGACTACTACATACTACCAAAATGATTTAAATGTAAGTAAAAACTGCTAACTATTGGCAAGAATTTGGAGCAACTGGAATCTCCCTGCACGGCTGATGAGACTATTAGCTGGTACAAGTACTTAGGAAAATTGTCTGTCATCACTGACCAGAGCTAACACATGGTACCTTCTGATGGGTACTTCCCAGGTAGGGCTATGTCCAGCAGAAATGTGTACCCACGCTCACCCAAAGACAGGTACCCAAGGGGCTTGTTCTACATCCTTGAATTCTAGGCAAGGATAGTTATTTTATTTCTTGAGAGTTAAACACATTTACAAAGGCATCTTCAGTTTTAAAGTTGGAGACAATGCATTTGAGGCTGAGACGGAGGTTGTCCGTTTGATGGTGGTTTGGGTGGTGGGTCAGCTGATAAGTTGACTCCTTAAGCTTCTTTTGCCCTCTCAGGAGGAATGGCTGGTTGGAGAAGGGGAAAAAGGAAAGTGCAAACTCTGACTCACATTTGCAGGTGTGACCAAGGGGGCATTGAGGGATGAAAGCGACACACCTCAGCCAAACTTGGAAGCCCACTGAAAATTGTTCCCAAGGCGTGTGGTCCAAGTAACTTAAACCTTTTGTCATACCTGGAATCTCGGGTTTTCAGCACTATTCCATTTCCAAGTATTATGGGTTGAATTGTGTCCCCCTAAAATTCATGTGTTAAAGTCCTAGCTCCCATTACTTTAGAATGTGACCTTATTTGGAAGTAAGGTTCTTTCAGATATATTAGTTAAGATGAAGTCTCCTAATCCAATGACTAGTGTCCTTATAAAAAGGAAACGTTTGAAGACACACGCACATACACAGGTTAGAACACCACTGGAGGTGATGCTTCTACAAGCCAACGACCACCAAAGAGTGCCAGCAAACTACCAGGTGCTGGGACTGAGGCCTGGGACAGGCTCTCCCTCACAGCTTCAGAAGGAAGCAACCCTCTGAAAGCTTGATCTCAGACGTCCATCCTCCGGAGCCGTGAGACAGTAAGTGTCTGTTGTTGAAGTCTCCCGGCTGGTGGTACTTTGTGGTGGCAGCCCTAGCAAACGAATACACCAGGGGTTAAGGTTTCAACTGTCCGATACAAATCACAGGCTCCTCAGCCAGTGACCCAGAAGAGCGTGTTAGCCGCACTTATAATGATATCAAGGGCGTGTGTATCTGAATATGGAAATTGCAGAAAGTGTTATTTTTGCCTTTGAAAACAAATCAAATATTTTGCCAGTTCCTTCCCCAAGAAATCTTCAAAGTTAATGGGGCCTTGGAGATCACCTAAGGTCCAAATGCTCATTTTAAAGATGGTGTTGAGGACCAGAGCTGGGAAATGACCTGCCCAAGGTCAGCTGGCTTGTTGGGGATACACCTGAGAGTCCTGGCTTCCAACTCCCAAGTCTGAGATTTTTCCACTAGCTTGTACTTCAACCCTTGGAAAGTTTATGCAGACAGAGGAAATGTATGGTCCTCCTGTGAAATGCAGCTGTGAGCAAAGTGGCAGGAATCCCACCCAAGGCCCTGGCGAAACCATTACTTCACGTTGTCAAGATTAAAAAACAAAAGTAGCGAAATGCTTCAATATTCCCAGTCCAAAGAAAAATAGATGAGGCCAAAATCAAATTATGTCCCTGAATCTTTGCTTAATCCTACAGGTTACTTGGCATTCCTATTTCAACATTTTTTGGGGATTCCACTATGGAACTAAACACATTGGGTACATTTAATTTCAGACTTGTAACAAATCCGATGTGCCAAACCACACAACTCCACCTCAAGCTAATTTTCCCCAGTGGGAGAAAATGTAACACAGCAGCAGCCAAAGCGTGTGTGTGAGTTGAAAACACCCACATTCCTAACCTAAGCCTTATACCCCTGTCATATGTGTCTCTCTCCCGCCCTCTTCCCCACTCTCCCTGAATCCTTTCCAGCTCTTTGATTCTTCCAGAAAAAGAAAGAACAGAGACTTTCATACCAAAACCTAGATGATCAATTGACCTTGAAACCAAATTCAGTTAATTCATGACTGTACAGGTGTGAACTTGAATAGTGCAGATATAGCTGCCAGAGAAAAGCTTTTCATCCTGAAGGACAGAGGAGCAGGAACGAGAGAAAGGTTTCCTTTTTCAGTCTATGCAGCCTTGATATGACTCTTAGTCTAGAAAAAAAATGCATTTTGGATAATATCCCAACCTTTTAGCACTAAAATCCCAACTTTTTAGCACTCTGTTGGCAAATTCAAATGGCTCATTACTCATTATTTGGCAAACAAATAGTTAACATTAATCCTTCTAAAGACCAATGAGATTCTCAGGAGAAAACAAATACTGTCCTAATTACAAAGGGAGGGGAGAGCCGTTTGACAAATGATAATAGATTTTAGAAAAGAACGGACGAGGTAGCATTTAAAAGCTGCTAATATATCCAATCTATACAGCATCTACCTACTATTTTCATGATTCATCATAAGTTATAATCCAAAATGATTATCTATGAGCCAGTAATCTGAGATAAAAGCTTATGGCAATATTTTATTAATAATTTTACATTTATTTTTCTGCCTGTTTTTTTCCTCTCCTCTGAAATGAAATGGTGGTAAATTGGCATCAATTAACACATGTTTGAAATATACCAGGTTAAACTTGTCTGACCGTCCAGGTCAACGCATCTAGCAAATACTTTTGAGGCACAGAGACCAGAGTGAGGGAATGGAATCCCCAGGGACCTGCCTTCAGCCCTGGGTCATGGACCAAACCAGCACCTGCACTGGTGCTGAATGCAGAGCTCAGCTGGGGTAACAGATGCAAAAGACATATTCATTCAACAAACAGTGATAGAGAGTCATTGTGTAAATATGATAGTTCAATAGAAAATGTATTTGTAAATAAATTTTCAGGAAAGAAAATTTCCCATGCCCATCAAACCTGGATGTCCAATACATTCAAGATGTTTGTCAAGGTGTTTGGAACTCCATCTTTCAAAAGAGTTTTCCTTGGAAGAATAAAAGCAGAAGAGACGCCACCTACTGGCTGCAGTACGATAATACTTAAGACAATCTCAGAACTGTATTTGTGCAGCCCTTGGGGCACAGGAGGACAGTTAAAGGGGATCCATTTCCAGATTCTCAAGTTCCACAATGTATTCTTCCCTAAAACTGCCCAAGAGCACATCTGCATTTTCTGGTTCTCCTTTTCTATCTCCCCTTTCACAATCACTTTCTCTCATTTTACTAACACTTGCTTTTTCCCATTTCACATCTTAGTAGCTGTGCATTGCCCTAAGGTGTAAAAATGTACACCAAACACAGGATCATTTAAAATATAGGGGTAAAGAACATAAAAAGAATGTATAAATGTTTATAACTGAATCACTTTGCTGTACAGCAGAAATTAGCACAACATTGTAAATCACTCTACTTCAATAAAAAAATTAAAATAAAACAAAATAAAATATTGGGGTAGGTGAGGCCTCTTGTTAAGACCCAAAATCCATTCGCTTCCCATCCATCCCATTAAGAGATGTGGTTCCAATACATTTTTACTTGTAAGTTTAATAATTATAAAAATATGTAAGATATTTGTTATTTTCATAGACCATGCTAATAACAGCTGTATTGACAGCTATTGAAGAAAAGAAATAAAAGCATTTTTAAACTTTGATTTTATAATCTTATGTTTGCTTCAGAAAAGCAGGAGAGTTACCAATATGAAATTTTCTAATAAAAGTGTACTAACATGATATTTGGGAAAGAAAATGGGATAAAAACATGATTTCAAATGAAATTTCCAACTCATAAGGAAGTTAGTCATGATTTTTAATGAACGGTAATAGGTATCAAATAACTAATATTCAGATTCTACTAGATATATTTAAAGAGAACTATAACAGATTTATTTCTCAATGTCAATATTTGTACTAGACTAGAGATTTATAACTTTTGTAATTATTTAAATTTATGATGAAAAATTTTAAGTGTCAACCTAAAGCGGGCCAGCAGATATATAATTTTTCTAAATCATTTTAGGGAGAATTGAACAAAAAGCTAGAAGACTACTGTTCAAGACAGTTAGTGGATGGGGCCGAAAGAAAGAAGGAGAGAAAAACAGATTACATCATATGTTGAGCTGAGTGGGTAACTTGAGGCCCAAAACAGTAACAGGAGGTAAAAGGTTATAAGAGTGAGATGCTCGTAACGTAAGAAACAGGAGTGAACAGGCCAGGTTCCTATGATTCGAAGCTGAGGAGAGACACACATTGAATATGTGTAAACGGACAATAATGATTCAGGAGTAAGAGTCCACACGTAGCCGAGTTTCCTGAATTTGACGCATCCCCTTCCATTCAGGACAAAAGGCATAAAGTGGTTTTAAGACCCCGTAGTAAAATCAGGCTTAGAAACAACAAATGGCGCGGTTATTCATGCACATAAAAATTTATGCGAAGGTACTTTCCATTAGGGAAGCTAAAGCTTAACTCTAATATTTATAACCTTCCTCTTAAGAGCTAAAATAAAAACCTCAGTTTGGTGAGAGTATTCAGAGCCTAGACTGCAATGCTTCCAGTTAATTGCCCCTGTCTGGAAAAGAAAATACTGTTTTCACAATAGGCAGTTTTCACAAGTGTATTGAAAGCCACTGACTGGAAAAAAATAATGAGTACAACTTCATTTTCTTCTTCCCTACATTTGGATTAGGAAGAAAGTAACTGATCTTCACTCTAAAATCCATTCAGCAGACAGATTCTCTTCAAAATGTAATTATAACCTTATGATATCACTGATATGTGGAACCTAAAATATGACACAAATGAACTTATCTACAAAACAGACTCAGATACAGAGAACAGACTTGTGGTCGCCCAGGGAGTGGGATGGTGGGGGAGGGATGGACTGGGAGTTTGGAGTTAACAGATGCAAACTATTATATATAGAATAGATAAACAACAAGGTCCTACTGTAGAGCACAGGGAACTATATTCAATATCTTGTAATAACCTATAATGGAAAAGAACCTGAAAACATATGTGTATATATATAAGTCAATCACTTTGCTGCACAGCAGAAATTAGCACAACATTGTAAATCATCTATACTTCAAGTTTTAAAAATGTAATTATAGAATAGGCTTCTTTAAGGAGCTTTAGGGAAGGCCTTCCCAGGAAGGGCACGGTTTAGAAAAAGAACAGAATGGTCTGTTGCAAGGAATGCCCATGAGGACACAGCCTACTGTAGGCCAGCTGTGCTGCTCGTGTCTGGGGCTCTCCCTGCCCTGCCTTGCCCAGAGCACGCGTCTCCAGCGACCCAGCTTCCTTGCATCTTCAGAGTCCTCTGGACGTCTTGTTATAACCTTAAAACTAAAATCCTTTTTAAAAATTTATTTTATTGAAGTATAGTTGATTTAAAACGTTGTGTTTAACTTCTACTGTACAGCAAAATGATTCAGTTAGACATATATATATTCGTTTTTAGATTCTTTTCCATGATGGTTTATCACAGGATATTGAATATAGTTCCCTGTGCTCTACAGTAGGACTTTGTCGTTTATCCATCCTATAGATACTAGCTTGCATCTGCTCATCCCACACTCCCAGTCCATCCCTCCCCCACCCCCCTCCCCCTTGGCAACCACAGGTCTGTGCTCTATGTCTGTGAGTCTGCTTCTGTTTTGTAGATATGTCCATTGGTGTCATATTCTAAACTCTTAATCTTACCCCACTGCACACACACAGACCACACACCCTGCATCCACCGGGCCGCTCTATTTCCGCATCAGTCATGGTGCCATAACTACCCAACTGTTGAAGGGAGAATCCTGCAACTCTTCTAAGAGTCCACCTCCCTTGTCTGCGAACTCCATCTCCTAGATGCGTCGCACGTCAGTGCTTCTCTCCTCATTCACACACTTCTGCCTCGGGTCTCCCCTTGCACCCTTGTGATATCTCAGAACTAGTCTCCTCCTGCATCATAACCAGTCTCCTCCACTCTGTTGGCAAAGAGATGTCACATGCAGATGGAATAAGGTGCTGGACCTGCTGGGAATCTTCCTCTGTAGGATAAGAGCCAGACTCCTTACGATGACAATGGAAGCCAATGATAAGTAACTTTCCCGCTTTGTGCCTTGCCTGTCTCTTATGTCAATTACAATTATATATTTCCAGACATGCACAGTCTTGCAAGCACTCTTCTTTGCCCTTGCACATGCCGTCCCTTTGGCTGGAACAGCAGACCCTACTTCTCTCCCAAGGTTGCCCATTCCTCCCCCCGGGGCCTCTTCTTGGTCTCTCACCTCATCAGCAAACCCTGCCTTGAGACCAGGCTTCTTCAGCCTGGCTATTCCATGCCAGGAAGCTTGTGGAATCCTGCCGCTGTCAGAAAGTGAGATGGATGGAAGAAGGTAAAATGATTCCATTTTAAAAATGTAAATTAATCAGAGTAGACAAATTTAAATTATGTATAAATATGGGGTCCCTGGAAATTACATTTCAGGGTGAGGGTTTCGGGGATGACTAATAGGAAAAAATACAAAAGATGTAAAATAGAAACCTCGATGACTAGGGGGTGAGGGGGAAAGACCTTGAAAAAATGCTAAGTAAGCCAATATATGAATGGAAGCACTGATTTTGGAAGCACATGCTTTTTTAAAGTTTTCAGTTCAAAAAGTTAAAATTTACACCCAAAGTTTTGTTTCACTGCATCACATGTTGACCAGATATCTCGGGGAGTCTCCTTCCTTTAAGATCTTTTGACCCTGTTATAAAGGCCGATTTCCACTAAAGATACTTTTTTTCTGGTTTTCCTTCCTTATAGAGTTTTTAAAAAGTAGACATGCCGTCTGAAACTGCTTTGCTTGATACCTATAACATAAAAGCAAGTCTAAGCATGACAGAGGTTGCTAGGGAAGCATCACCCAGCTCGTAGCTGTGTGCTCTCCGGAGGGAAGCAAGCTGTCTGCACAAAACCCAAACCTTATGGTATAAATGGCATAAGGCTTTTGGCTGTCAAATCAGGGCCATCGGGTCATGTACCAAATAATTCAGCAGAAGGACTGGGTCCATGGGCCAAAACTAAGTGCAGTGGCTGAGACTGTGTGGGGATGTGGCCCTGTGGCCACATTCAACATAAATATTAAAAGTGGGTCGCCATGGGCAGGGGTGAGAACAGCTCCATCTACTGAAAAGCACCTTCCCCCAGCCCATCACGACTGGGAATAATTTCTCTGGATTAAGGCAGTCTCTCTCCTGAAAGTTCTTAATAAATGGAGAAGAAACTATTTGGGTAACGGATGCATTAAGCCATCATCACCCAATATCACCTTTATATAGGTCATTCATTCAGTAAGTGGGATCTGAAAGTCTACTGTTGGGAAGGTCCCATGCCGGGCACTGAGAGGATGGATTGGATGTGGACCAAACGTGTAAGGCTCTGTGATCATGGAACTTAAACGAGAGAACTTACATCGAAGTACCTTTGACCTTTGGAGCATCTTCTCAATGTTGTTCGTTCTGACGGGGTTAACAGCTTGACTCTGGAGCCAGACCACCTGGTTGTATTTAGGCTCCATCACTACAAGCTGGTGTCCTTGGGAACGTGAAATAGGGCTGACAAGAGTTCTTCTTCTTGAGGTGGCTGCGGGGATTAAATGAGATGATACACAGGAAATACCACACAGCGCGTGTACCTAGCATGTGTCTGTGTTTGTTGTTATTGGCCCTGTTGGCGTTACTAATTTTTACTGCTAGAATGTCTCTGACATAGTCTAGGAGACACAGACATTGCCTGCTCAGGTTCTTTAACAGACGAGCTAAAATAACAACAACTACATAAAACAAATAGAACAGAGGTACAAATGGCAGCAGGTGCATGGTGAAGGCTAGTGTTAGACACAGCTGTGAATGCAGGCAAGTTCCTTAAACTTTCTAAGGTTTAGTTTGCTAGCCTGTAAAATGGAGACGATAGTAGCTACCTCGCTGTTGAGATTAAATGTGTCAATTTATGAGAAATGTTTGGCAGGTTCTATGACAGTGCAAATCTTTAACTGCAGTGTCATTTTTAATTAAAAGACGAGGGCACTGGCCAACCCAGGATCTCCACTGGGTGGTGCTAGGAAACACTGCCTCACGGCAAGGAGGTCCTCTTCAGGGGCCTGGGCTGCAGAGAGCATCAGGACGGGCAGTTCTGATAGACCCTGCAGGCCACGTTCCCTGAAGCCCTTTGGAAGTGTCACCTGCTCTGGAGGTTCTCAAACATGTTTGCTCGACCCTGAGTAAGACCCTCATTCAGCCAACAGACAATTACTGAGTGTCTCTTGCATGCTCAGTACTGGTGATGCAGAGATGAATGGGACACGGGCCCTGCCCTGATCATGAATTCCACCTTGAGCTCATTGATTTGAGGTTTCTACGGTGCTTCCAGGTGGAGTTGGATATTCAGACGCAAGCTCAGGAGTGACGTCCAGAGCATAGATCGTAACTGGGGAGACATCGCCCTGGGTGGTGGTTGATCACAAGCGGGGAATGCACGGCCCAGGACCGGGCGTCAAGTGAGAAGAGCTGTGAGAGGGGGACCGGGTGGGTGTCTGGCAAGAGCAGAGGGTCTCGGAGTCAGAAGGACGGCCCAGGGGACCACGGTCAGAAGCCGGACAGGGGAGTGTCCAGAAGCGAGAAGCATGAACGGACAAAGCAAGAAAGTCACCAGGAAGACGGAAAAACGCCTCCTGGATTTGGAACAGGACGAAGCCCCTGGCCAGTTGCCTGGGGACGGGTCGGATGGGAGATGGTAAGTAGAGACGGCCCAGCACAGGCATCCTCCAAAGGCGTGTGCGTGAGAAGAAGCGGAGAGAGGTGGAGGTCCTACCAGGGCCCTGAGGGCTACCTGGGGGAGGAGGGCTCGGGGTTTTCATTTTTGGGGGGTTTTTGTTTGGTTTTTTTTTTAAGTTGGAAGAAAGAGATCTGATGGTGTTTATGGGTGGAGAGAAGCAGCCAGTGGGGAGGTACAGGCTGACTGCAGCCCAGGTGGGGCAGGTGGACCTCCCCGTCCCCTTCACCTCAGACAAGCCGGGTGCCCGGGGCGACCACCTGGCCTGCTCACCCTCACACTTCTCACCTATAAAGTACAATATACCGAGTAAAAGGGAGAACTGTGTATAAGGCTTCTCCATGCCCCAGTTCCAGCCTTTTAGCTATCTGGACCGTAAAGGGAAGAACTGTACAGTTTAAGTGTGTTTAGGTAACTTTCTTTGAAATGGAAACCAACCTTACAATCTGACATCAGCAAATGAATGCGTTCGATAAAATGCAAAGCAGCCCGTTCAAAATACTCATTCACTGGGGCAGCTGATTTGTAAATGTCTCTTTCCGCACATGAATTAGTGGCCCCATGGATTCACCCCCTCATGGCCCAGTCGAGTCTTCTGATGGAGACTGTTTACATTTCCATGTTTGAACACTGGGTAATGTGATCCTGGTACAGCCCTGTTCCAAACACGAGGTTAACACTTGGATTTATAAATCATTTATAATTCGACTTCCTGGCTGATCACAATAGAGAATTTGTATGTGTGCACATGAGGATATTCAGGCACAGAGAAAATTCAACCGTCTATATATACACCTTGCAAATTGCAGGAAACATATTCAGATTGCTTCCATTAAGGCCCAGACCCTGTTTAATAAATAGGTCCATTTTAATATGGAATGTTTTGACTACTATCCTCACAAGATACTATAGCACTCCACAGAAAGCCACAATTGTCTTGTTCATGAATATCATAAAACTCGTGGCCATGAAGCCCTTGGCAGGCGTGGTTTGGGCCCCAGCCATGGAAGGGAAGTGGTAACTTCACTGCCTTGATGCACAGACATCCTGAACATCTTTCTATGCGTTTCCAGGAGCCCGCGTGCTCTGCATCTAGATTAGCTGATGGCAGGTCCCACAGCCACTCGATAGACAGCTTTGAACTGAGTGACACGAACAAGCAGAGGACAAACTCCATTACCTTCCGTGACCTAACAACTCGCCAGGGCGCTGGCCCTTCCTGGCTCCTTCCAGACCTGACAATACACAGGGGTCAGCCCTCAACAGGGAGCCCGGCCTCCAGACACAGGAGTCTCTCAAAAAGACACAATTCGGTGACCCTGTTTCTCCATCTCCAGCATGATTAACACGCGTGCGTTTGGGGACAACATTAAAGTTTCTTGATTAGCCACGAGAATGGCCGAGTTCAGAGGTCATTCAGGACCCCTGCTTTTCCCACCACAAGGCAGCCCCATGGAGAGGGGACACACAGGAAATCAAACTGGTCACTTTGTTTCCAGGATCAGCTCTCAGGTTGAGAGATTTGCTGGCAGGAGAGCGGGGCCGTTTGTCCAGGAGAAGATGCTGCCGTGTGTCTGTGTCCTGCAGCCCCCTGCTCCCCCGAGGGCCGCTGTCTGTCTGTCTGACACCAGCGTGCTGGCACTGATGTGCCCCTCACCTTCCATGTGTTCAAACACTCAGCAGTTTTAATTAACTGGTTGCCGCTCCAAGAACTGACATCAGATGCTCTTGCGATCTTTCCTGGTGAAGCAGGAGCTGCTGGGCAGAGGAGATAGGAAGTGGCCCCGCCCCCAGCCCCTGCTGGGCCACAAACACCCCATAAAGGCTCAGCTGTCACTTACTAGAGAGCGTCACTGGGGAGTCGCCCAGCCCAGTGGCCACCAGCTGAGCCCAGGCTGCCCGGGGGAGGGGAGGAGGGAGGGTCCGGGGGATGCACGTCAGCTCACACTGATCAGCCGTGAAACCCTGGCCCGCACTGTGCAGATAAGGCACAGCAAAGGGGAGCTGGTGACCGTTTATTGAAAAGGCGATTCCGACGAGGTTTCTCTTTAACTCGATGGAATAAGTTGCAAAAGAGATGAGGGGCAGAGAAGTCAAGTCAGGAGCTGAAACAAAATGACGTAATTGCTTTGCCACATACTCGCATTTTTGAAAATGAGAGGTGCAACGGGAAAGACTGCATCACCGCGATGTTAAATCCTTGGTTACTGCAAGCAAACACAGCCGCAAACCTGGACGGAAAGCCCGGCCAAGTTGAAATGGATGCGAGACTGGCTCTAGTACAAACGGGTAGAGGTAGGGGCTCGTGGGGCAGACAGCTTTTCATTCCTCTGGCCTGATGTCGTTTTCGAGAGACGCGGGGCTGGACATTCCGAGCCAGAGGATATGGATGCAGATCAGACCAAGCATGTGGTTCTGTTTTTCAGCTGTTCTGGAGGTCTCGTTACCTAGTGACTCACTCTCTGCTGTTTGTAGATGAGCCGCATCTTCCCGATTAAATCAGCGAGCATACCAAGTCCTCCTCTGCCATGACCTTTCACCTCGGACGTATAAAATTCAGAGCTGGAAGGGGTCTGTGTGGCCGAGTGGACTCTGGCCCCTCTGCTGAGCGAGGTCCCGCCTGCTCCCTCGTAGGTGCGGGAACTCAGGCAGGTCAGCTTCTGTGAATGTCCGGTTCACTATCTCTAAGATCGAGTGAATAAGAGCAAATAATAATAATAATGCGCACTGTATTTTTTATCTACTGCTGCCCAGCAAATTACCCAAAACTCAGCAGCTGAGAACGACAGACATGCACAATGTCACACATTTTCTGAGGGTCAGGCAGTGACAGCAGCTCAGCGGGGATGCACAGCTTCGGGGCCTCCCACGGGGCAGGTGACAGCCGGAGCCTCGGCCCCTGGAGCCTTGCCGGGGGGCTGGGGGTCCACCTCCCTGCATGAGGCTCCCTACATGGCTGTGCGCCTGAGGCCTCAACTCCTCCCCTCGTGGGCCTCTCGGGGCCACTTGAGTGTCTTCACGACGTGGCAGCTGGTGTCCCCCAGAGTAAGGGATCCAAGGGAGGTGAGGAGAAGCCACCGTGTCTCTGGCGTAGCCTCAGGAATAGCCTGCCATCACTTCTGCTGCGTCCTGCTGGCCACACAGACCCACCCTGAGTGGGGCAACTATAAACGCACAAAGCCCGTGGGGCAGGGTCATGGGGGTGCGACAGAGGCTGCCTGCCACGCCCGCTGAAGGGGGCCCTGGGGATGAGTGATGACCCTCAACTAACAGAAGAGAGAGGGAACTGACAAAGGAAAATATGAATACAAAAAGGGGCAAGTAAGAGCAACTGTCACGGATTCTGCCCGTGTCCACAGAGCCTCCCATGCACCAGACACTGTTCTGGTTACTTGGATTATATTAATACACAAAGCCAAGATCACTGCACTCCTGCAGCTGACATTCCAGGGAGGAACACGGGCCATTAAAACAGACATAATTAGTCAGGAGGCCACTACTGGGGAAGTGACCTTCTGGGGGAGGTCGCCTTCCCTCTAAGAGGCCACCCTCCCACCTGGGGGCGCTGCCCATCCTCCCCAGGACCCAGGCCCTGGACGGCTCCGCACACTGGCCTCCCCAAGCAGCTCTGAGCGCCCTAAACTCCCGTTCAGGGACAGCCTTCCGGTTAGACGAGCCGCGCCCTGTTGGGGTGGGGACCGAGTGCCCTCAGTGGCAGCTGCACTGCACACCTGAACAGGTGGCTTCCAGACATGGCGTTTCTCAGTCCAAGGAGATTGTTTGCGCAGATGGAACTTCACCTTGGAGAGCACTTCCGGACTCTTGGAAGTAGCACAGGGTGACACAGGCTGGACCGGCTGTGATGGGTGCAGCTGGCTCTTCCAGTTACAACTCTGCTGCTGCACTGTCACAGCTCACCTTTCTGACTCTGGGCTGCTGCTTCTCTGAAATAAGGGATTTGGGCTGACAGATGCTCACGTGTCCCAAAGCACAGCACTGGGAGCACCTCAAAACATCATGGATTTCTGATAGATCTAATTTTATCCTAAGAAATTGTTTTAAAATTCCAGGAAAATTCGGCCTTCTCTCCATAGGCTTGCTTGGCTGATCGGACTCTCTGTGTCTTATTCACCATGGGCTATGGGAGGGTGTAGGGAGCAACTGTTGACCCCCGTTTGTCGGCCCCTGGAGCCTCAATGTCGAGTCATTTGTTGCCTATTCAGTTAGAGGTGGGCGGTGGATACAATGATTTAAGAAGAGTGCATGGGAGAAAACTGTAAGTTGAGAAAATTCTACTCATTAACTTATTTTTTTCCCCAGGACTTGGGGGAAAGATCAACCACCAATGATTACAATTCTGGAGCGACTTTGGCCGTAGGAAACTAGTTTTCTAGGCTAGAATCACCGCTAGGCAGTTGCTAAAGCCCCCCTCCAGCTGTATAAGTGTCCGATACTCTGCAAAGGGATCCCTTTCTCCCCTTCAGCAGAGGGCTGCGGAGGCCGCCACAGCTGAAGCTGCCTGTGATACTGCGTGCAGTGTGGGCCCCCGAGGCCAGGCTGCACCCCCAGCATCTGACTGGCTTTATTTTATTTGAGTTAATGAATTAAATCAGGTTCCGGGACAGGAGACAGAGGGGACATCTAAAACTGCCAGCTGTATCAAAGTGGGGGCCAGAGGACAGCGCAGAAAGACCATTTAGACTTTCAGCCTCAGAGTTAAAATATCTGTGAAGACACAGACACGTTTGAGCTTCCCTTAGAAAGTGAAGCAGGGAAAGAAGAAGCAATTCGTTCTCACCGCACCCACCCCTTCCTTCTCTCCCACTTCGAGAGGTACCCATGTAATTACCCGCATTAGCCTCGAGATGGCAGTCAAGGAAAAGAAAGATAAAATTCTCTGCTGAAATAGGGAGACCTGCAGAAACTCAAAAGGGCTGGATTCAAGCTATAAAAGGAAATATGATTTTTAAAAATACAGCATCATAAGAGTAAATAGGTAAAATGTGAAAAAATAAAACCTAAGACAGACAATTCTTGCATATAATACATAACCAACCAATCCTTTAAGAGAAATCCCGTTAAAATTCTACCTGGGGGCTTCCCTGGTGGCGCAGTGGTTGAGAGTCCGCCTGCCGGTGCAGGGGACACGGGTTCATGCCCCGGTCCGGGAAGATTCCACGTGCCGCGGAGCGGCTGGGCCCGTGGGCCATGGCTGCTGAGCCTGTGCGTCCGGAGCCTGTGCTCCGCAACAGGAGAGGCCACAGCAGTGAGAGGCCCGCGTACTGCAAAAAAAAAAAATATATATATATATATGTGTGTGTGTGTGTGTGTGTGTGTGTGTGTGCGCGTGTGTGAACGACTGCACCTGTGGCTCAGCCCCTGCAGCCGATCAGTCTCTCCCTCCTCCCTGCTCTGGGATGGTGGGGCTGGCATAACGATGGGGGAAGTGTGATGGTCTGGGGTACCAGACCCTATTTTTCTCCCTTTAGTCCCACAGCATGAAAATCATCTCATGACCCGTATGACTGTCAAGTAGCTGAACATTCGCAGAGCTGACAAAGCTGGAATTATCCCAGCCCGGAACATAATTCCACTTCACACATAAATGGAGCATTTCCCATATGGTTCCAAATACACTGAACGTTCTAGTACTGCACGTTTTGTTGTTAATCAAAGGAAGATGGTTTTGTGTGTTGTTTGTAACTTTACCGAGAGTTGTTGACAATTTTGTAAAATCCCATTAACCACGTTAGGTCTAGACTAAAGTAAACGAGTCACCCACTCTACGTAACTCTGTCCGTCCACACTTGAGCGGGTGAGTGCCTGGCGGTTACGTGCAGAGGGACATTGAAATCACCCATCTGTGGTCTCATCTGTTATGTCGACTTAAAATGAGCTTTGTGTAAAGGAGGTTCTAGTAGCCATTCATTTCAGCATAGAAAAGGGGTTTCAAAAAAAATTCTTTATTATCAAACAAGGGCACTGGGTCTGATTAGCAGCTGTCACAGTTGGTGTCCACAGCCCCCAGCCCTCAGGGGTCTTCTGGGCCTCCCCACTCTGCATGTACTCCCAGGAGGGTGGACCCTTCTCGGGGAGGGTCCTAGAGGCTGCGGGGACCCCTCTCAATGCACCCTTGGCTTCAGGCCTCGTTCTTAGCAACAACCAGCTTTTCTTATTTTTAAATCGAAGTATACTTTAGTTTCAGGTATGCAACATAGAGATTTGATGTTTTTCTAGATTATACACTTCAAATAAAGTTATAAAATATTGGCTATATTCCCTGTGCTGTACAATTACATCCTTGTAACTTATTTATTTTATACCTAGGAATTTGTACCTCTCCATCCCCCTCCTCCTCTCCCCTCTGAAAACCCCTAGTTTGTTCTCTGTATCTGTGTGTCTGTTTCCGTTCGGTGGAATCTAAAAAATAAAACCAATGAACAAAAAGAACAAAGCAGAAGCCAGCTTTGAGTGAGGTCCCCAGGGGAGTCCCCTAGAGGTCCCCACTCACCTGAGCTTACTTTCCCTCCAGCTCAGGCCCAAGGGAAGCTGGCCATCCCCCTACCTCGTCTTAGCTGAGAAAGACCCCTGGGGCAGGCAGGGCAGAGTCCCAGCCTTGGGGCAGGCCCAGCTAGGGGGCTCACTTCCCCATTCACATCCCCCCCCACCCCGAGAGCTGCCACACTTGGCAGATCACTCTGCAATTTGGGGACATACTTACACCACAATAATGATGTCTTGTTCCTCTGAAATTCAAATTTAACTAGAATCTGTGTCTGATCTGCCCCCACTCTCCACACTTCTCCCCAGGGTGAAAGGTCAGAGAGGAGTCAGGGAGGCCGTGGAGAAAGAGGCCTGGCCAGAGAACCTGAGGAGGACAGGTTGCCTGGCTCAGACCGTGGCCGGGAGATGCCAAGGTTGCCTGCGGAGCCTGGTTGCAATTTTCGACCCCAGGACCAAGAGGGTCCTCAATAAGCTCTCCCAAGCTCCCTCCCCTTGAGAGTTAAGACTGTTTTGTTTAGAGTCAGGAAAGCATAGATAGGCTTTTGTATACTGGCCGTCTGCAGGATCTTGTTGTTCTAAAGTGAAAGAAGCAGAAGGAGACACACAGTCTTGTGACCCCAGGGGAACCTGTCAGGCCTGGGGGCTCCCTGATAGGATGACGCTGGCCCATCACAGAATCAGAGCTAATACAGGAGCTTAGCGGTCACCTCTGGGACTAGCTCACCGGTCAGGGGAGCACACCAAGGCCAGAGAAGCCAGAGAGGCAAAGCGACTTGCCTCAGAGCCCAGAACATTGTTCTCCCCAGGCTGCTGGAGCAGAGGCAGCGGGAGAGGCGGGTCTAGACCAGAGTCACAGTGAGCGAGGTCGTCAGCCTCTAAATTTCCTGAGTGATTCGGGGTTTCCCTGGGAAGTTATGAGTTGATGCATCACTAAGAAAACTGTCTATTGGGCAATCATAAGTTACCTGCAAATCTTGATCTCTTGAAGGTGGAAGCTGTGGTTGTGGGACTAGATAAGAACATTTTTTTTTAACATCTTTATTGGAGTATAATTGCTTTACAATGGTGTGTTAGTTTCTGCTTTATAACAAGGTGAATCAGTTATACGTATACGTATGTTCCCATATCTCTTCCCTTTTGCGTCTCCCTGCCTCCCACCCTCCCTATCCCACCCCTCTAGGTGGTCACAAAGCACCGAGCTGATCTCCCTGTGCTATACGGCTGCAGATTGCCTCAGTGCCAAGGGCTTCGTGACCTAAGCTGTAAGGCTTGTGCAACATGTTTACGACACGTGGGTATACCCTCTTGTGAGACAACAGAATATGTGCATATTGGTCTCTGCTTCCTGTTCCCAGCACAGAGCTCCTGAAACCCTTGTAATTTCCTGGGTGGTAAGAATGCTAGGAGCGGCTCTTCTTCTACTATTTGGTCTTTGACCCCAGTTCCTGACACAGGGCTCCTATGTCCCTTGGGATTTCCTGGGCGATAGCAAAGTCTTTTGTTCTTTTTTTTTTTTTTAATTGGAGTATAGTTGATTTACATTGCAGTGTTAGTTTCAGGTGTACAGGACAGTATATGTGTGTGCGTGTATGTGTGTGTGTGTGTGTGTGTGTATGCATATCTATTCTTTTTCAGATTCTTTTCCCTTCTAGGTTATTACAAAATACTGAGTATAATTCCCTGTGCTATACAGTAGGTCTTTGTTGTTTACCTATTTTACATATAGTAGTGTGTATCTGTTAATCCCAAATTCCTAATTTATCCCTCCCCTCCCACATTTCCCCTTTGATAACCATAATATTGTTTTCTATGTCTGTGAGTTTGCTTCTGTTTTGTAAATAAGTTCATTTGTATCTATTTTTTTTGTTTAGATTCCACATAAAATCAATATCATATGATAGTTGTCTTGGTCTGGCTTACTTCACTTAGTCTGATCATCTCTAAGTCCATCCATGTTGCTGCAAATGACATTATTTCATTCTTTTCATGGCTGGGTAGTATTCCATTGTATATGTGTACCACATCTTCTTTATCCATTCCTCTGTCGATGGACATTTAGGTTATTTCCATGTCTTGGCTATTGTGAATAGTGCAGCTGTGAACACAGGGGTGCATGTATGTTTTTGAATTAGAGTTTCCTCCAGACATATGCCAAGGAGTGGGATTGCAGGATCATGCAGTAACTCTATTTTTAGTTCTGTAAAAGTGTCTTTTGTCCTCATGAGGTGACTCTGGGTGTGCCCCTGGCTGGGTGCTGGTCACCAGCAAGACCACGCCAGGATTAGAAGCTTAGAATTTTCAGCCTCACCCCCAGCATTGTCCAGAGAGGGGAGAGGGGCTGGAAAAGGAGCTAAGGATGGATCATGCCCACGTGAGGAAGCCTCCCTAAAAATCCCAGGTTGGTGAGCAGAGTGCCCCAGAGGGAGCAGGGAGCTCTGCACGCCTCCCCGCACACCGTGCCCTGGGCATCTCCTCCATCATCACCCTCATCTGTGTCCTCTACCGTGTCTTTTACCATGAACTGGGAACCAGCAATTAACTGGTTTCCTGAGCTCTCTGAGCCACTCCAGAAAACTAGTCAAACCCAAGGAGGGGCCACCGATCAGAAGTACACGTGACAACCTGGCCTGATTGGTGTCTGAACTGGGGGCCCGGGGACCGTCTCATAGGAGTGAGCCCTTACCCTCTGGGTAGATAGTATCTGAACAGAGTTAAACTGTAGGACACCCAGCTGGCATTTGCAGAATTGCTTGGTGTGAGACACGTGCACACACACACACACACACACACACATCTGGTGTCAGAAGTGAGTAGTGTGAGAGTGAAGGAGAGACACACACAGGAGAGAGAGTTTTGTTCCTACTCACCTCTGCTTTCAACAGTTAAGGTCCCCTCGACCTTGAACTAGGCCCTCGAGGGGCCGAGCCCTCTCCTGGTGGCTAACTCATGACGCTGCATCTCCTAGGATCTGCGTGGGTCTGGCACTCTGAGCGGGGCAACCCTCTGTTGCAGGGCCGACCTGTGCACTGGCTTCTACCCATCCAATACCTGTAGCGTCTCCCCGCCACGTTGTGACGGCCAAAAAAGTGCCTGGACGTTGCCGTGTGCCCCCTAAGAGCCAGACCGTCTCCCCGTCCCCCACAGTCAGATCCTAGATCCATAGCCCTGGACCCAGCTCCGCTTGTAGCGCTGTACGTCACGTGTTTGTAACTTGCTTATTTTATACCCAGTCGTTTGTGCCCAGCTCCCCTCAGACACCGCTCCAGCCTCGTGTCCTGTGAATCACCACGTACACACACTCGGCTGGGTCCCATCAGCGAGGGGTGCAGTGATAACTCTTCAGCCAAAGCTCAAGCCCAGATACCCCTGTTGCCAGGAGAGACAAGATCGGCTCAGCTCCACACACACCCAGACCCATCCGCTCACATCACGGGGCCATAAAAGCCAGCGTGAGCTGCAGGGGCATTGGAAGCAGCCACCTCTGATCCCTTGTATGTTTTCCATTTCCTCGAACCCGGGTCACTGGGCTCCACCCCCACCTGTCTCACTGCTCCCGGACCCTTCCTTTTGGTGACTCCCTGGATGGTCCTTCTACCGTCTAGATCCTTCCCCCTGGCTTCCATGGCCCCTCTAACTCTGTTAAGAGCCCTTGCTTCAGTCAGAGCTGGCAGTCACAGCCAGGAGGGCAGGGGTACGTTGGAATTTACTAGAGTTTCAAAAACTAGCAAGAGTACCCCGGTCAACCCAGAAGTTTCCATTTCTGGCGACCAGGTAAATAAATCCAGAAGAAGCTTCCAAGCTTCCCACCCAGCTTCAAAAGGGTCACCACAGCCAAGAGCAGAGGAAGAATGGAGGGGAAATGAAAGGAATTCTTGTTCTGGGTTGTGTTGCACAAAGACCCATTAGGGTGAGCAGTAATCCATGCTACAAGGTCACGGGAGCAGCACTGGCCATCGGACAGGGAAACTGAAAGAAAAATAAGCCAAGGTTTTGCGGAAAGTCCATGGGACGGAGCAGACCAAGTGGATGTGGTGTGAACTGCCTCCCGGGCCCTGTTCCTTTCTTCGTGGGTGGGTGGGAAACCACACACTTGCGGAATCGAGCTGTGTGTCTGCTGCAGAGGGAACAGCATCCCCTGAGACTTACAGGTGGAAGCAGGTGGCACAGCAGGGGGAAGGCAGTGGCCCCGGTGGGGAGAGTGGGACTTGATGAGAGAGACGGAATCTCCACAACCTAAGAAACAATGAAGATGTTTTTGCAAAGCCGGTGTGCTTAATGCGTTGCGGAAACAAAGGGCCCTTCTGACTTGTACAAATTACACTTGGGTTGGGTAACCTGATGGTTAAAAGAGATATCAGCCCAGACAAATGGTAAGAAGTTTCCAAAAGTTAATCACTCACCAGGCTTCCTAAGGGCCAGATTGCCTGGCAAGAAAGTCCACCGTCTGGCCCCGAAGGCATGATTTGTCATAAGGCTCCGGAAGAAGAGGGAGGATGATTGGATTTTGCAGATACGTCCCTCCCTGTACTTGTGAGGCCGGGGCAAGGGGCTTCCTGCCTCAGCGGCTACCACTGGCCTCCAGAAACGTCGTTGTGTCATGGGCGAGGCATGCCATCTATATGCCATCTATCTTGGGCTGTCATAACAAAAGTACAGCAAACTGGTGGCTTAAACAAGCATTTGTTTCTCACAGTCCTGGAGGCTGGGAAGTCCAAGGTCAAGGCGGCAACAGATTGAGGGTCTGGTGAGAACCAACTTCCTGGTTCCTAGACAGCATCTTCCGCTGTGTCCTCACGTGGTCGGGGGGGAGGGAGCCCACTGGGGTCTCTTTTCTAAGAGCACCAATCCCAGTCACACACGCCTTTATGAACAAGATTGTATCTGGTTTTACAGGAACTTATCTCAAGAAAACAAAATGCCCAGCACCTTGCACAGACCCAAACCACGTTCGTTCTCCTGTTACCCCTGCAGCTCTAGATTAGTAGGTTGGTCTGTTGGAGCAGGGTTTCTCAAACTGTAACACATCCAGGAACCCCCGGGATGACGTGAAAACAAGGATTCTGCTTCAGCAGGTCTGGGCAGGGCCTGAGATTCTGCATTTCTACCAAGTTTCCAGATGGTGCCAGGGCTGCTGGTCTGTGCTCCACACTTGGCCTAACAAGGAGTCGGGCTGTTCCTGCATAATTGATGTGACTATAGGCCTTGCTCAGTTGGTGTCACTGTGACCTGCCCTCTCAGTACTGTTTTCCTGCTTTGAGGGCGTCCTGCAAACACAGCTTAATGGGCCAGTGTGTTAGAAATTGCCGATAGAGTCCTATCCAGTAGGTCTATATTTCTGGACCTAAATATGACTTTGCCCAAACTCCCAAGGAAAGAACAGGTTCAGACCCAGCTGAGTGAAACCACTTTGTTCACTTAAATGCCCTACATCCTGATGAGGAGACCCATCAGGAAAACACAGGGTCACACAGATGTGGCTCCGCCATAATTCTTCCCAGACCCTTTCTTTGGCCTCTGTGACCCAAATCCTCAGAGGAGAAAACTCTCCCACCCCCCAACCCACAGTTGCCAGGATTTAGAAATCCTTAAGGAGCCTGAGACTGAGGATTGGTTTTGTTTTTGTTTTTTACTTCTTTTGGAGTTTAGAAAGTTAAAACCATTCTAAGCTCACATGCCAGACAAAATGGATCATTATAGTAAAACTAGAAGGGCAGACTTCTTGTGCCAGAAAGTAAGGAAAACTCAGAGTATGGTGGGGATATGTCAAGAGGATACAGGCGCTAGCTTGGTATTCCCTGTAACAGCCTCATTTCCTGGTTTCTGTATTTGATGCTTTGACATCTGGGGCCTTGCTGACTCTGGAGGGACTGCCCCTCCGGAGTTAGCTAATTCCTAGAGACTGTCAGTGACTACCCCAGAGCCTGCTTTTCATATGCAAACCAACCATTTGGGGGCCCATATCCCAACCACATCCTCTATTGGGCTCTCAGACTCAGGGTGCTGTTCCCCGGCCTTAATCAAGCAAAGCCAGGTTCCAGACAAGGAGGGACAGCCCCGGGGCCCCAGAGCCTGCTGAAATGATCAAACCAGCCGATCCTAAACCTACCCACAGCGCCCACCCATTCCTTCCTGTGGAAATGATAGTAAAGCCTCCCCCATCCTCCCCTCACTTCCTGCGCCTGTGACTAACCCTGTGAGCATATCCTCCTATTTCTAGGGATCAGCGAGAATAACAAGTGTCTCATTTCATGACACGCATGGCCATATCTGCACGTCCTACCATACTTGGTTAAAACAATCCTGGGCACCCTGAAAGCCCTCCCCCTAGTCAAACTGGAGACAACTGACCATCAAAGTAAGTAACGATACTAATGGATTATGCCCCGCTGCATAGAATAAGAATCCATGAGTTCTTATTGATAATAATTAATTAATAAACCAACAAAATAAATGGGGGAAAGAGAAAGCCCTTTCTTAGAGAGTCAACTAATGAACGTAGAAGGAATGAGGAGATCAGAATCCAGGAACAATCAATGTTAACATGAGTGGTTAAGGTTTGATAGGAAAAGGAGACTTATATAGACTCAAAGTATCTCCCCACAAATTACTTTTTAATTAGAAAGGAAAAATTAGTAATTTTATGGAAGAGAAACCTGGTAGCTACCACCTTAACGGAAGAGGAAGATGGTTCAGCAAGGTGGACAGGGATAAAGCAGGCAAGAGGCCACGTGAAGCTTGCAAAAATCTCTAAGGTCTGCGTCAGGAAGGACTTTTAACTAAATCTTGGAGAATATCAGAAAATCAAATTAAACACAAGTTCTTTTCCCCAGGCACTCCAGCTGGTTGAACATCTCCCAACTCAAGCAAGTTGAAACAGGGTGGTGTGAACTAAAGCTACCTGGCATTTGGGCAATTCTGTTATTTCCAAAGTACTTTTCCAAATAGTATCTCGCATGGTGCTGTTTTTCACAGCAGTTCTGTGATGCAAGGTATTGTGATCTCCTAATTTTACGTATGAGCAAATTAAACCCAGAGGCTAATGACCTGCCTAAGGTCACACAACAGAGCCATGACCTGACCCCAGGGTCCTGCCGACACTGCCCCAAGGTCCCTCCCACACTGCACTGTCACCCGTATTCACTAGCACCATCTGTGTCCCTTGAAAAATGCCAGGCAATCTCCACATTACCAAGGAAAATGTTCTAGAGGGGCAAGAAAAACACCTTCACACTTCACGGAAGACACCTCCACCACCACGGCACCTGTGTTTTTCTCTGGGGATCACAGTGACTTATGATATTAAATCTTTCAGAGCTCCATTTTTAGAAACATTACTAAATGCCAGTGCTAGTTGCATGAACTTGTCTGCATGGTCTTATCATGTCCACATCTTACATTTAAAGAAGGAAGTTTTGGAGCCTACCAGAAAATTGTATTTCCACATCTGTGAGGGAGATGGTGTGAGGAAGGAAAGGCTGGAAAGTAGGGTTGTGTTAAACCTGTGCAGGACCTGTGAGAAGAAAGGCCAGCTCACGTGGCCAGAGTGGACCATGGGCACAGACCTGGCCAATTTCCCAGAAACTTAATTGGACAATCAAATTATTACATCCGCTGGTCTGAAGCTGTTTCCCTGGTGGTAAAACATTCCATTGTGGTGCTGTGATTTCTCATAGCCATTTTTCAGGTGGAGCAAATGATTTACTACATTGGTGTCTTTATAAAACTATTACCTCTGCAAAACACGGTCCTTCAGTTCCTCGTACAGGTAAGGATGAGGCAGTCGAGTGCTTTAGTGCATGGCCTCTGGTCACACAAACTGCATCCAACTCTTGGCTCAATCCTTACTGCTGGAGACAGCTTTCATCTCTCAAAGACTTAGTTAACTCATCTATGAAATGGGAATATTAACACTACCTGCCTCACAGGGTTGTGAGGGCTAAGTGAGTTATTAAGAGTAGAACACAGTTCCCTGCAAATAGTGAGCAGGGAATAAACACCGCCCATGGTGAGGCTGCTGCTGATAATAATTTGCTTTGCATAACACAGAGGATGGTACCAATTTACCATCAGTAGAGCATGTGCTCCAAGACGTGTTTCTAGCTGTGGCAGAAGCGATGGTGATTCCTCGTGACTTATTCCCACCTTCCTTACCAAGTAACTACCCTTGTGCATGTCTACAAGAGAATTAATGGCAGGGGTTAAAGGAAGTCAAAGTGACCCAACACAAAACAGCACACCATCGTGCCAAATGGCCATCTGTTCCTTTTAACTGACTCATATTTCGATTACCTTACAAAGCAACTTTACCATGGTAGACTGGATAAGCTATCAGTAAGCTGGGATGCTAGATGAGCTGTGGGTAATAAGTACATGTATGCATCAGCTTCAGGCTTTACACACTCCATTAAAGGCCAATTTGGCAATAAAAATATTGAACCATACGAAATATCATTCCCTTTAACCCATACCCATAAATTTAGTCTAAAGAAATAATTACAAAGGAAATAGTTGAATGTGCAAAATTATTTCCAGCAGGAGTATTTATAGTCATGAGGAACTTGAAAACAACATATAAATCTAACCGGATGAGAAGATTAAGGAAATTATAGGGTATTATTTGATGAAATTGTGTGCAACCATTAAAATGATAAATATAAAGACTGCATATGGAATTGTCAGGATACAAGACCAGTATACAAAAATCAAATGTATTTCTATACACTTGCAATGAACAATCCAAAAATGAAATTTAAAAAATGGCTCCACCAGAGACAAGAAAATGATGTCGCCTCTCATCACTCCTTTTAACATAATACTGGAATTCCAGCCAGTGCAATAAAAGAAAGAGAAATAAAACGTGTACAGATTGGGCAGGAAAGAAAAAAATCTGTCTTTGTAGAGGACATGATTGTCTATGTAGAAAATCCAAAGGAATCAACAACAACAACAAATTCCTGAGACTAATAAATAATTATGGCAAAGTTGCAAGATTAATATATAAAAGTCAATTGCTTTCCTATATACCAGTAATGAACAAATCAAACTTGAAATTTAAAACACAATATTAGCATCTAATAATGAACTACTTAGGTATAAATATAACAATACATAAAAGATCTATATGAAAAAACTACAAAACTAAAGATTAAAGAGGCCAAAGAATAACTAAATAAATGGAGAAACATTCCATGTTCATGAACAAAAAGATTCAATACTGTCAAGATGTCTATTCTTCCCAACTTGGTCTAAAGAGTCAATGTGACCCCAATCAAAATCTCAGCAAATTGTGGATATTGACAACCTGATCCTAAACTTTATATGGAGAAGAAAATCACCCAGAATAGCCAACTCAATACTGAAGGAAAACAAGGTTGGAGGATGGTAACTACCTGACTTCAAGACTTGGTATAAAGCTACAATAATCAAGACAGAGTAATTTGGTGAAAGAATAGACAAATAGATCAGTGAAACAGAACAGAGAGCCCAGAAATACACCCACATATATATATTGAGCAGTACAATGGAGCAAAGATAGTATTTTCAACAAATTGTGCTGGAAAAATTAGACGTTCAAGTACAAAAATGTGAATCTAGACCTGTGTCACACCCTCACACTCTTCACAAAAATTAACTCCAAATGGATCATAAACCTATGCTTATTTATTTTTTTGAACTATAGTTGATTTACAACGTTGTGCTAATTTCTGCTGTACAGCAAAGTGACTCAGTTATACACATACATACATTCTTTTTCATATTGTTTTCCATTATGGTTTACCACAGGATATTGAATAGATTTCCCTGTGCTCTACAGTAGGACCTTATTGTTTATCCATCCTGTATATGATAGTTTGCATCTGCTCATCCCAAACTCCCACTCCATCCCTCTCCCACCCCCCTCCCCCTTGGCAACCACAAGTCTGTTCTCTATGCAGAGACCTGTTTTAAATGCAAAATTATAAAAGTAGGAGAAAATCTAAATGAACTTGGGTATGGTGATGACTTTTTAGATATGACACTGGAAACCCAATCCATGAAATAAATAATTGATGAGCAGAACCTCATTAAAATGGAAAACTTCTGCTCTGAGAAAAACACTGTCAACAGAATAAGACAATCCACAGACTGGGATAAAGTGTTTGTAAAAGACATTTCTGATAAAGGACTGTTATACAAAATATATAAAGAATTCTTAAAAGTCAACAATAAGAAACAAGTAACTTGATTAAAAAAAAAAAAAAAAAAAAAAGGTTAGGGACTTCCCTGGTGGCACAGTGGTTAAGAATCCACCTGCCAATGCAGGGGACACAAGTTTGATCCCTGGTCTTGGAAGATCCCACGTGCTGCGGAGCAACTAAGCCTGTGTGCCACAACTGCTGAACCTGCAATCTAGAGCCCATGAGCCACAACTACTAAGCCCATGTGCCACAACTACTGAAGCCCACGTGCCTAGAGCCTGTGCTCTGCAACAAGAGAAGCCACCGCAATGAGAAGCCCGCGCACAGCAGTGAAGGGTAACCCCCACTTGCCGCAACCAGAGAAAACTTGTGCGTAGCAATGAAGACCCAATGCAGCCAAAAAGCAATAAATTAAATAAATAATTTTTTTTAAAAAGATAAAAGACCTGAAAAAATAGCTTAGCAAAGACAGACAGATGGCAAATAAGTATATGAAAAGATGGTCAACACCCTATGTCATCAGGGAATTGCAAATTAAAACAACAGTGAGATACCACTACACACCTATCAGAATGGTCAAAATTCGGAACACTGACAACATAAGATGCTGGTGAGGGTGTGGAGCAACAGGAACTCTCATCCTTGCTGGTGGGAATGTAAAATAGCACAGACATTTTGGAAGACAGTTTGGCATTTTCTGACAAAACTAAACATACTCTTATAATACAATCCGGCAATCAGACTCCTTGGTATTTACCCAGAAGAGCTGAAATTTTATGTCCACACAAAAACCTGCACATGAATGTTTATACCACCTTTATTCGTAATTTTCAAAACTTGGAAGAAACCAAGATGTCTTTTAGTAGGTGAATGGATAGATTAACTGTGGTATATCTAGACTAGAACATTATGTTGTAGGTTTTTTTTTAATCAGTGCTCTTTTCAGATGGTCAAAGTGTGGAAGAAGAAGGGATAAATATATTCCTCCAATAAAAATGGGAAGAATTTGGGAGGTAGGGAGGAAGAGGGCCACTGCTGTCCCATGTCCTGACTTACTTCTTGGTTCTCATAACCCACAGTAAACATCTATTTGACAGACTTTGACATTCTTTTCTTCCACTGTTCCTTCTTTTTTTTCTTCCATCCTGCCTGCCTTCCTTTTGTAAGCAACTATTGAGCCCCTGGCACTAGGCACTTTTTCTGTAAAATGGAGTTGGACATTCCCAGACCCACACCCACATTAACCCCTAGCCCCACACTCCAAACACGTGAGATCACGACACGATCACACTTCTGTGCTTGTGGTTATGCCCATGTCTTAGCTTGGAATATACTTCTTTGACCTTCTCAGTCTACCAAAGTCCTGCTCATCTTTCAAGGCATGACTTAAAAGCCACCTCTTCCAGGAAGCCTTCCTTGATTTCCCTGATCAAAATTACTTCCTCCAGTTTCTACATTTCTTAGTAACTATGATGGTATCCTTTGCTCTACATTACATTTTATTTTTATTTTTATCAATATTTGTTAATAAAAGTTTATTAAATCCACATATATAATTATGCAAAAACATAATCTACTATTGATGGACTTTACAGAAGTTGAATGACTCACAAAACACACATATACTTTAGCCATGTAATTCTTAAGTATTTTCTTTTAGGTCCTAATTTTTCTGGTTTTAATTTTACCACTGTATTCACACCAAAGTTCTTAATAACATAACATCTTTTGAGATAAATGAGGGGTTAGTTTTTCTTACAGCAATCAGTTTGTTGTAACAGACCCAAGTTTATTCTTTCACCTTAAGTGAAGTGTGGTCTATCAGGATATGGTCTATCCTGGTGAATATTCCATTCACGCTTTCAGTTTATTTTTTATCATGTATTTTATTCTGTTTGGTATCATAATTTGTTGTACAAATGTCTTTGACTCTCACTAGGGATTAGGTCCCTTGGAAGCAATGACCTCTTTTTATTCATTTTATATTTCCCTGAACTGATCTTAGTGCCAGACACACAGGAGGTGCCCAAGAAATGTTTATTGAATTGTCCTGCTCTTTAATCCGTAATACTTTTCGCATGATTATTAAACATGCCTAGCGTCAGAATATTGACTCCTGCTGAAAGGCACATGGACTGTTCTCTTATTTTTGTGCTTTTAAATTTTTAACAAGGGAAATTTTCCCAAAAGGAAATTCCATTTTTTCCCAAATTGTTTGGCATATAATAAATAGCTGGGCTTCCCAGGTGACGCAGTGGTTGAGAGTCCGCCTGCCGATGCAGGGGACACGGGTTCGTGCCCCGGTCCGGGAAGATCCCACATGCCGTGGAGCGGCTGGGCCCGTGAGCCATGGCCGCTGAGCCTGCGCGTCCGGAGCCTGTGCTCCGCAACGGGAGAGGCCACAGCAGTGAGAGGTCCGCGTACCGCAAAAAAAAAAAAAAAAGAAGAAAAGAAATAGCTGTTTCATTTAGCTCAGTAAATAACTGGCATAGAGGTGTTTGGGAATTTGGGGGAGGGGAGATATTTAAACAATTACAATGAAGAAACAACCCAAGATAAAAGAAAGTACCCTCCAAGAATTTCTTGCAGGTAATTTCAATGTATACTTAACCAGGCGTCATAATCTATGTTTAAGCGTTATTGCCGACTTTTTCTGACTTAAGTAGGATAAAAGAGAGAGAGAGGCTTTTCATGTGGTCTTTTGACAGGTCATTCAGGGCTAGACTGACAGAGAATTCTCTCTCCCTAGCAAAGGGGGGAAGTCCTGGGCCAGAACACTTGGTACCAAGCGGCTGCTGCATCAGGGAAACCTCAGCACAGCGGGCTCTGGCTGAGTGAGCACACCGCCACCTCCTGGCAGGAAGGGGAAATGCAGATATTCCGGTCCTGACCTCATCACGGTGGAGATGCTGCTCCCGGATGGGATTGCGGGCCTGGGGATCCCGCCCGTCTCTGACCGACACAGGCAGCAGACAACCCAGAGCCCTGGGTACGCAGCTCTGCGGGGAGTCACCCTGAGTGCACCCTCAGGCACTCTTCTAGACAGAGATACAGCAGCGGACAGACAGGCTAAAATTCTTGCCCCGTGGAGCTTCAATTCTAATGCGGAGACACACAACAAACAAAATAAATATGCAAATTATTTGTATAGGAGAAGGCACTAATGCAAAGTCAAGAAAGGGGGCGGGGCAAGGAAGTGGGGCTGCAATTTTACATAGGGGTCAGAGAAGGCCTCCCTTCTCTGGGGAGCATCATGTCAAGAGGAAGCCTGCAGCATGGGGGTCGGTCCTCCAAGGGGGTCCCAGTTGACTTGTGGAGCAGGCAAGGCTCGGGGCCCCAGAAAGCCCATCACAGAGGGCTGTGAGCAGAGGGACCCGGACCCACTTTGCCTAGAAGCCACCCAGACAGATGGGAGGCCCTGCTGAGGTTCTGACAAGCTGAGTGGTCCAGGCAAGTCGCTGGTCTCTCCAAGCCTCATCTTCTTCATGCATAAAAAGGTATCTGAGTTCATACCATCACGACGTTTCTGAGATAAGTGGGTTAAGTGAGATAAAAGCACACTGTCCACGCTCAGTAAATCATAGTCTTCTTTAAAATGACATCTTTCTTCTACAAACATTTCCCCGTCACGTTCTCTGGCAGGGGGCGGTCTCCTTCCAGGGAAGACACGTGAAGCCCACCTTTGAGATTCAAATCTTCAGATCGACAGGGAATCTGGAAACGTCCATTCAGAGCCCTCCAGCTGCCCTAGTTTACAAGCTAGTTTTGATGGGGGGCAGGGACCTCGGGGTGCAGGGGCTTGAAGCAGGATCTCAGTTCCCTGCCCAGGAATCGAACTCAGGCTGCGGCAGTGAGAGTGCTGAATCCTAACCACTAGACCATGAGGGCCAGCGGGCCTGATGTAAGTCCCCGGTCCTTGTCTTCTTTGGAGAAAAAAATTCAGCAAAGTTCCCTTTACTTACTTACAAAACAGAAACAGACTCACAGACTTAGAGAACGTACTTATGGTTACCTGCGGTGGGGAGCGTAAGGGGAAGGGATAGATTGGGAGACTGGGATTGACATGTACACACAGCTATATTTAAAATGGATAACCAACTAGGACCTACTGTGTACAACAGGGAACTCTGCTCAATAATATATAACAACCTAAATGGGAAAAGAATTTGAAAAAGAATAGATACATGTATATGTATAACTGAATCACTTTGCTGTACACCTGAAACCACCACAACATTGTAAATCACCTATACTCCAATATAAAATAAAAAGGTAAAAAAATTCAGCAAAGAGACTGAGAGTAGTGAAACAGGTAAAGTGTTTATTAGGAGAAAGTACGTGCAGAAAGATACACTGGTGGGCTTGGAGGGGGTCATGCTTTTAGGGTGGCTTACATTGTTTATATGGGAGCCGTTTTCTAGGTTCCCTCTGGCCAGTCATCTTGCTCATTGCCCAAATCTGATCTGACTCAGGGCCCTTCCTGTGTGCCATGCATCTTTCAGCCAATATGGAATCCAGCACGAGGGTCTCTAGGAGGTTGGCAGGACACATTATGGGTAGTGCCCCCTCCCTTTTTGACCCCCGAGGAACCTTTCTGTGCATAGGTAGTTGGGGAGGTCTCCTTGACCTCAAGAATGAAAAATGTGGTCACCTTATCTTTTCACCCCTGCGGAGCTCAGCTCCTTTCTGCTCCTGCTGTTATCTTTTCCTTGAAATGTCAGAAGGAGACAAGCCCCCATTGCTCAGTCTGACAAGGTCCAACTGCTCTGTCTGGGGCCCATCTACCTCCTACCTCAGTTCCATCTGGGGAAACCTGTGCTCAGGAAAGAGCTGAATGAACCTGACCTCCACACCCACAAGAAGCTAAGCGGATGCTGAGCTTTGGCTGGTGGGTGAACACACCAAATTCCAACTCAGCTCTTCCCATCGTGTGGGACTTGCACTTGAGCTTGGCCCAGCTGAGTCGCCACTGTGGCGTGGCAGTCTGTTGGACTTCTACCCAACTTACTTCGAATTGAGTTTGACTCACTTGGGTACATTTTTCATTATATACTGTATAGACTCTGATGTCATTTCTTACTTCAAAGGCATAGATTTCTCATAGACACAGTATAACATCAAACGCCCCTGGATGTTCTGTGGTCCCTGCACATACCAAGCTGTGTTGTGATGATCCACTGTACAAACCACCTGTGTCAGGCTACAATCTGGTTACAAGCCTCCTTTCAAGCAAGGGGTGCTTTGAGTCTAAACTTTGCATTCCGAAGAGGTACATTCTGACGTCTCCTCCCTAAACAAAAAGACTCCTGCATGGATGTTGCTGCTTTCCTCTTCACAAAAAGGAATGGCAGGGTCTCACACTCAACTCTGAGGTGCTTTCTCCTCATTCAGCTGCTTCATTACAAAAACAGGAAGCCTGCATTATCTGAGGATTTTGGGGGGGAAAGATCCATTCCAGGTGAATCCACTTAAACATAAGATCAAAATGCCCCAACAAAAATGGACCAAAGCATGACAAGAGTTCATAATGATACTTAAAAGGGAAAAAAGCCCAATAGTCACCTCTTGAGGATTCCAGGGGACCAACTCACTTCTATTTAACTGTAAATAAAGGGAAAGATTGAGCATTTATTCTGCATTTCCTATATAAACTGACCCTCAAGGTAATCAAATAATTGATATGGGTAAGTTTCTCTTTTTAGAAGTATTTTGTCTAATAAATGAAGAAGGAACAATAGACTATTTTCATTTTACAAATCTGTAATGACTTAATGGGTCTAAGCAATGACTGTCTATGGCTACAAACATCACAACCAAGAGACAAGCAGGCATATGTGTCAAAAAGGACCTCACTCCACCTATGAAAGATTCTTGCCAAAATATCAAAATTGAATTGGGTCAAACTGTGGTTCTAAGTATCAATTTACAGAATACAAATAAGGAAGAAAGATGTAATAAATACCACCACGGCATGCAGTGAGGAAAATCAGACTGTGGGCAATTCTGCAGAACAAATATCCAGTTCAACAACCAAAAAAAAAAAAAAAATTGCAATAAGGAAGAGAGAGAAAAGGAGGAGGGGAAGTGGTGGGGAGAGGGAAAGGGATAGAATGGGGACCGACAGATTAAAAAACATTTAAGAAAGCTTATGGATCTTATTTAGACTGTAATTCAAGCAACCTGCAAAATTTTAAACCTATGAGAGAAATAGGGAAATGTACACATTCAGGATATTTGCTGACATTCAGGTATTAGAATTAAGTTTTAAAATGTCATTATGGCATTATGGTTATTTATTTTTTACGTCTCCGTATTTTAGACTTACATTCCGAAATATTTTTAGATGAAATGACAGCTTGAAATAAAATTCATATCTTATGGCAAGATAAGAAAAATTTAAACATGAAAAAATGTTCTCTGCCCTTTGGCCTCCCCGCCTCCCCTCTACTGTGCATTTTGTATCTGCCTTAGGCATCAACCAAACCTCCCCCATCAGCAGAAAAACCTGCTCAGCCACAAAGAGCAATGTTCTCCCAGCATCAGCAAGACAACTCCTTAAAGAAAACATTCCTTCTCAATTTTGTGAGGGGCCACCATGACCCACCACTTTGTACTTACAGATCTGGAGTGTGTAAACTATCAATCATATGTCATTCAACATACAGCCCTCTGCCTCAAAAAACTTATATAACTGTGCTTTGACCTCTAATGGGTGGAACAGTTCTTGGAGCTTTCTGAGAGGCTGTTCCTGGATTATAATCCTCAATTTGGCTCGAATAAAATTTTCCATTACTTTCCTAGATTGACTGATAACATTTTGTTCACAATAGGATACAGAATGGGGGGAGGAGGGTAGAGTTGGCATGGAGGGGACAAGATTGGCTATGCAGCCCTCGTCTATGGTGTGAAAAGTCAGGAGGGTCATTACTTCGGGGAGGAAAGTGATTGGAAGGGGGCACAAGGGTGATCTGGGGTGCTGGTGACATTGCATCTCTTGATTTGTATGGTTATTAAATAGAATTTTTAATTGGTGGAAATTTACAAGCTGTACAATTATGATTTAGGCACTCTAAACCTATACATTATGTTCTTATTTGAAGAAAAACTTGTTAAAATTGACCATTAGTTAGTAACTGTTCAAGCTGGATAATGCATACAAGGGAGTTTATTACACAATTATCTCTATATTTGCTCGTTTTAGATGTTCTATAATGAGCTAAAAATTTCATACTAAAGAGTCCGAAAATGAAGTTTGATTCAAATTTTATCTGGAAAAACCAAACTAACAAGGGAAAAAAACAAGTTTATCTGACACTTAACACGACGTAGGTTAAAACTGTATGCATTAAAGAAGATGTGGCACATATATACAATGGAATATTACTCAGCCATAAAAAGAAACGAAATTGAGTTATTTGTAGTGAGGTGGATGGACCTAGAGTCTGTCATACAGAGTGAAGTAAGTCAGAAAGGGAAAAGCAAATACCGTATGCTAACACATATATATGGAATCTAAAAAAAAAAAAAAGGTCATGAAGTACCTAGGGGCAAGACGGGAGTAAAGACACAGACCTACTAAAGAATGGACTTGAGGATATGGGGAGGGGGAAAGGTAAGCTGGGACAAAGTGAGAGAGTGGCATGGACATATATACACTACCAAACGTAAGGTAGATAGCTAGTGGGAAGCAGCTGCATAGCACAGGGAGATCAGCTCAGTGCTTTGTGACCACCTAGAGGGGTGGGATAGGGAGGGTGGGAGGCAGGGAGACGCAAGAGGGAAGAGATATGGGAACATATGTATATGTATAACTGATTCACTTTGTTATAAAGCAGAGACTAACACACCATTGTAAAGCAATTGTACTCCAATAAAGATGTAAAAAAAAAAAAAAAAAACAACTGTATCCATGCACCAATTCTCAGAATGAAGAAAGTGAATCCTCAGTAGATCTATGATGGGCTTTGCTGCACTGTTGAGTTTCACAATGAATCCATAAAGTCCAAAATGCAAAATCCAAAATTGCTTTTGCCCAATTCAAGTGCTTCATCCCTTTTCCCAGGGACCTCCCCTAATCTTTTGGTAGTAAAATCACACTCTGAAACAGCATGTGAGATCATCCTTGTTGAGCTTCTCTCTATTGTTGACTGCTCTAATTTGGCCAGGTCCTCATTTGTCAGTGACTTTGCAAATGTTTCGAGCAGTTCTCTCAATATCACTTTCAACACTCTGATGAAATCCCAACTGTTTGCAAGATTTGAAATCCACTTTGCAGTAATGTGCATTCTGTTGGAGCTATGCTCTCCAGATGCTGACCACATCAGACAACGTGGAGAGAGTGACCCAGAAAACAATGGGTGGAGACCAGCTCTGCTTCTTCATTTTAGATAGAGAGAAAAAGCCTACTTAAAACATAATACAAAATATAATTTTGGAGTAAAAAAATGGGGAGAGATTATTTAGCATTGACTGACTTTATGTGTGGCCAGAGCATTAGGGAATGTTGTCACACTAGTTAGCTTGGACTTCCTCCAACAAACTGGCAGCTGGTGCCATATGACCCAGCAATCCCACTCCTGGGCACATATCCAGACAAACCTATAATTCAAAAAGATACATGCACCCCTATGTTCACAGAAGCACTATTCACAATAGCCAAGACATGGAAACAACCTAAGTGTCCATCAACAGATGAACAGAGAAAGATGTGATATATATAGATAGATAGATAGATAGATAGATATGATATATATATATACAATGGAATACTACTCAGCCATAAAAAAGAATGAAATAATGTCATTTGCAGCAACATGGATGAACCTAGAGATTATCATACCAAGTAAAGTAAGCCAAAGACAAATATCATACGATATCACTTATATGTGGAACCTAAAATATGACAAAAATGAACTTATCTACAAAACAGAAACAGACTCACAGACATAGAGAGCAGACTTGTGGTTGCCAAGGGGGATGGATGGATTGGGAGTGTGGGATGAGCAGATGCAAACTCATATATAGGATGGATAAACAACAAGGTCCTACTGTAGAGCACAGGGAACTATAGTCAATATCCTGTAATAAACCACAATGGAAAAGAAAAAAACTGGCAGCTGGGGGGACTCTGATCATCAATAGCCAGGTAGCAAGGACCCTATGTGCAAAGGAAAAGAACCTACTCCCTCAAAAGCATTAGCGACTGATGAAGAATTTCTTGACATTTTTTGGAAGAATCCCAGAAGACGCAGGATGCATCATGTATCTCACATTAAACCAGAAGTCCTTCCCAGACCGTGCAGCTTCAAGAGTTTTTCTTATCTCCCCATCCCTCCTGCCATGGCCACCTCTCTTGATCCCATTTTCCTCCTCCTAGTTTGGCATCTTGCTCCTTCCCAAAATGGACCTCAAAATCCTTTCATTTCTCTTACATAGAAAGATTCAGCTTGACCCCCAACTCTGATCCTGGAACTGCAGACCCCATTCATTACAGCTTGAAGCATGAAATGATTCCCAAGCCCCCAGAACCTCTCTGTTTAGGAGGCCCCAGCAGACTGGATTTTTTTTTTTTTTTTTTTGAGCTTATCGTTTGCGGCCTCCACCAATCAAACCATCAGTATGTTCCTTTCAGACATGGACCATGCTCTCCCCACAACAAACTGGTCAATACTTTCCCCTTCACCCTGGATGTAAGGAAGGAAAACTGAAAAGCTGCTTTAACATGGATTATCTCAGAGAAGAGAAATTGTGAGAGACGTGTATTTTCTTCTTTTGGCTTATCTGTATTGTCTGAATGTTCTATAATAGGAATATCTATTTTAAAATCTTACCTCTTTTAAAAGATTGCATTGAGCATGAAAAGTTAACATATGTAATAATGTCAATGAAACCAACTTTTTATCTAGAAATTATATTTTAAAGAGAAAGGTGTATATTTTTTTCCTTTATCTCAAAGTGAAGAAGCATAAACGCTTTTCTATTCGTTGTGTTTTTTTCCTATCTGTCAACCACCTGTATGCTCCATTGTTTGCTTTTTCTTACATCATTTTTGGGAAAATTTTACTTAACAAGGATTCTGGTAAATGTAGCAGAAATGGCCAAGGAGCAGTTTGTAATCAGCACATTGCTAGTATAATCAGGAGGGCTTTAACCATTCAGGAAGGAACTTCCTGCCCTTTGTTTAATTAAAACAGCTTCTCTTGAAGATTAAACAAAAAAAAAGAAAAGAAAGGAAAACCTCTTTCCTGACTAGCATTTACACGAAGAACTGCCTGTGTTAAAAAATCCACAACCCATTAAGTGACATCATTAAGCCAACTACTTATTCCATCGTGTCAATGACCATGGTCACATGGAAGCAGGAGAAATATCTTCACCTCTCAAGTAGGGAAAGCAGCCAGTCTGATCATGAAGTGAGGCTTAGTCTCCGCACACAGCTTCTGGGAAATTTCCTCTGGACTGTGTATCTATCTAAGTCAACGAGTTTGCAATTGATGGTGTCACATTTCTAACCAAGGCTTGATTCTCATCCTCATCCTCCAGCCAAAACCCTCACCTGGTGCAATGAATTAAGAAGGCAAGGAAGGCAAGTTCCAGTTGGTTGAACTTGACCGGTCATCGGTCCAGCAACCCGAGCCCATGACTAATGGCTCTGCCATAGCGCTGAGAGTGTTCTGCAGAGGCTGGAAAGGTCCCCCCCGTCGCTGGTGGTTACCTGCGTCTCCTCCTGTGTCCCCACGTCAGGGTTCTGCCATCCACTCCTCACCAAACGAGGTCCCCAGAAGCCACCTTAACTCTTTCTCCCTTACTTCACACAGCCAATCAGATTTAAGTTCTGCCAGCTCAGCTTTCTAAACATGTCTTCATTTATCTCTTCTTTCCATTCCTACCCCTTCAATACTGCAGCTCTTTTCAGTTTTTACTTATACAATTCATTCTTTGCAGCTCATTAAGCTGAAGAAGCCTGGGAATAAAGTTTGAAACAAAGGTTAATAAAGTCTTTGCCTCATAACAACCACAAAGCTGGCGCCATCTTACTTCAGTTCTTCATTCTCTATCCAGTATGCAAGGATAGCGGGCTCCGGTGGTCTTCTCACCCTTTCAAACTCACCATCACATCTTCAGCGTTACTCCCTTACTTGAAATCCTCCACGGCTCACTCTGCTTTACAAGATGAAGTCCACTCCTCAACCTGGTCCTCTACAACCTCTGACCACTGGACAGGCTCTGTCCACCCGCCTTCTCATCCTGCCCTGCCTCATATTGCATGCTTCCCCCACGTCTCATTCACATCTCATGACTAACCCCTACTTGTAACTTACAGCCTAATCCAGTATCTCCTTCTTCAGACCTTTCCTTATTCACAGCTACCCCCAAACACACACACAGATCTCTGACTCCTGGAATGCCCTGTGCATGTCTATTATGGCACTTAGCATGTTGAAGTAATATAATTTTTCTATCACCGTGCTTTCTCTCTTGAAGGCAGAGTTTTGTATTCATCTTTATATCTCCATGCCCCAGCCGAGTATTCAGAAAACTCAGTGAATATTTAGTGACTGAATGCACGAATGTCAGAGAAGAAGCTACAATGATGTTAAAGTTTTGGCTGAAAGATAAGACTTTTCAGATAGAAAAGATAAGTCTTTAATGAGAGATGCATTCTAATGGTGAAATTTAAAGAATCATTGATGAGCAAGTGTTTTTTAGCTACCAGCTTTCCCTATCATGTGATTCTGAATTTTTTTTCATATTGCCAATTCCTGTCATACAGAGGACAGGGTTCTATACAGAGATTTATGTAAATAATATTGATAATTTCAGGTAATTGTAATATAAAGATTACATATTTAATTTGGGAGAGAAAGTCAAGGAAAACATTAAGAACTCTAAAGAAGGTTCTTCTTTCTTAATTAAGGGCTATCTTTAAGAAATTGAAAAGAGGAAGTAATGAAGCTACATGTGAAAGAACCATGAGCGTCCACAAAGCAAAGGAAATTTCAACATTCTGGTGTTACCCCAAGTAGAGAGGAATTTGTGCAGAGTTAAAATATCTAACAAGTAGACTATTCTTACAAGAGACACTAGAAAGAAGAGAAGGGACAAAATAGAAGCACAAGAAATATCAGAAACAAAACTGGAGTGACTAAAGGAAATTATTTTCTTTCCATTTCATAGAAAAATAAATCCATATGTTCAAACAGAATATTAGCAGCTGCTCTGTTGAGTCTCTGAGAGTTCTGAGTGAATGGGGGTAGGGGTTGTGATTCTATTGCTTATTTATTCTATACTGGCATCAACTGGGATCTTCTCGACAGTGAGATATCCCATTAGTTGTATCAGTTATCTATTGTTGTATAACAAAATACCCAGAACTTAGTGGGTTATTGTTCATGATTCTCTGGTTGGCAACTTGGGCAGGCTCAGCTGGGCAGGTCTTCTCCTGGTCTTACCTGGGGTCACTCATGAGGTTCCCAATCATCTGATGGATTGCTTGGGATGATTCCTCTAAGATGGCTTCACATGTCTGTCTGCCTTTCTCCATATGTTCTAGATCATTCTTAAGGAGACCAGCCCAGATTTCTTTACCTGGAGGTCTCAGGGAGCAAGCGAGACCAAGCTCCAATACACAAGTGCGTTTTGAGTCAACTTGTGTCACATGTGCTAATGTCCCTTGAGCCCAAGCAAGTCATATGGCCATGCCTCTGTTTCAGGGGAGGAGCTAACGTACCCTGTCTCTTGACAGATAGCCACATTGCATATTGCACAGGGCATACACAGAGGAAGAGGAGGAATTTGTGACTGTTAAACAGCCCTCTTCAAATACCTTCTAACTTATTTCTGAGGATCCTGCAGACTCTCAAGATGCCAGTGGAAGTCATATCTGGCACTTCTAAAAGTTCAGTCTAGTGGAGGCTGATGAAGGAATACATAACGAGCAAAGATCTCAGAGACCAGGGTGTTGTCCGTGGCACGCGCGCTCAGCATGTCACTCTGTGTTTAAAAATCATCCTTTTGGGCTTCCCTGGTGGCGCAGTGGTTGAGAGTCCGCCTGCCGATGCAGGGGACACGGGTTCGTGCCCCGGTCCGGGAAGATCCCACATGCCACGGAGCGGCTGGGCCCGTGAGCCATGGCCGCTGAGCCTGTGCATCCGGAGCCTGTGCTCCGCAACGGGAGAGACCACAACAGTGAGAGGCCCGCATACCACACACACAAAAAAAAAAAAATACAAAAAAAACCCAACTCATCCTGTTCCTGCAGCAATAAGCCCAAACCCCTTGGTGTGGCATTCAAAGCCCTTCACTATTTTTCCCTCCCTGCCTGCAGTTTATTGGTTACTGTAAGCTGGCTTATTTGTATTTAGTAAGTATACAATAAGCTAGTATATTTGATGCATAATGTCAAAGATAACAGAAGCTATTTCTTGCTCACTTATAAATATCAGGGGCAAAATACTGGTGGAACAGCCCTCTTTCACAAAATCCTTATGGTCGCCAGGGTGATAGTTTCCGCCATCGTCAAGCATGGCTTCTATAACCACGTGGGCGGTGTCCCCATCTGGAAGGGGACTAGATCAGAGCAGAGCCTGCAGAGGAGGCTAAAGCCCAACCTCCGGGCTTGGAGTCGCACACATCACTTCCGCTCAGCTCTGTTAGACCTCGGTCACGTGGCTACCAAAATTCACCCTTAGTACTCCCGTTGCAAAGTACCCATTGCTTCCCCACAGCTTGATGTCAAACACTCTCCTCTCTTTTCTCCAACTGACAGGCTCATATTTATTATTAAGATTTAGCTCCATTTTGTCACTTCCCCTGTGAAACCACCCCCACCTGCAGAAAGTTACTCAGGCTTTGTACTTCTTCCCACTAGAGCACCAAAAGTACTGAGTAACCAGACTTGTTATTCAAAGTGCTGAATAGCTAGGCTTTGCTAGACTTCAGGGTCTCCTGGGTGGGAAGATGCAGTATTCACATTGGCACAGGGGTGCACAAGTCACTGTGTAGATACAGCACAGAAGTGTTGAGTGAATGGAGGCATGGCGGGAGGCAGCTTCCAACTCAGGCCGATCATAAAAGCCACCTCCTGCAATGTTTCCACCTAGATGCATTCCAGAATATTCCATCACACTATGGGGTGGCCAGAGAAGGGCTGCAGCTACTGTTTCTGAGCATCATGGCAAAAAGGGGGCATAGCTCACCCTTTTTCTTCATGTTCTTTTATATTTGGGAGACCCTACGGCTCTCACAGAAAACAGATGCTCTGTGATAGCCAAACCATAGCTCAGCAGTGAGCCTGAGGCCAGAGGACCACTCCACCTGTGCTTGTTCCCCCATCAAAAAGCAGCAAAGATGTGTGCCCTCACTGGCAATGAAACACAAATTAAAATATAGACACTTTTCTTCCCTACCATCTTAGGAGATATTTTTTAAATTTTTACATTTGCTGGAAAGGATGATACCTTTTTCCTATCATCTTAACAAAGCTTGCAACATATTTTAATGCTTAACACTCAACAAGATGTGTTGAGACAGGCACTGTCATCGTCTTCAGATAGAAGTAGAAGCTGAGTAATATACCTAGAAAACCAATTGGCAGAACATAGCAAAAAACATTACCATGTTCGTATCTTCTGCTCCAAGCTTCTAAGTCTAGAAATATATACTCAATAAACAAGTAAAGACATCAGCAAAACTTGAACACACACATGTTCATTATAATATTCCTTACCATACAACAAAAAGGTACAACTAAAATGCATAGTTTTAAAACACATAAGCTTTTAAAAAATTAAAAAATACACAGAAATTATAAATAACACGAGTCCAGACTGATATAAACAATTGATTGAATACTTATATAATTGGGAGAGAAGAGGCAAATCTCCCATGGAGAAGAATTCCAAGTGATTTATGTAGCTACTCCATTTTCAAGAGGGTGAAGCATAACTCCCCGCTCCTGAAGTGTGAGCTGTGACAGTGGATGCCTTCCAAAGCTGACAATGTGGGAAGGGAGGGGTAACTTTACAGAGGAGAAGCTGACAAACACAACTTTAGCCAGGTGACCAAAGTGAGCACAATAGCGAGATCATTATGTTGACAGCATGTGCCCTTGATATGATAGAAAGAGGGTGGTGTTTTACTTATGCGGTCTTCCTCCAAAACCCATGACCCCAGTCTAGCCATGAGAAAAGATATCAGACAAATCCCAACAGAGGGATGTTCTATAAGATACCTGGCCAGTACTCCTCAAAACTGTCAGGATTGTCAAAAACAAAGAACGTCTGAGACTGTCATAGTCAAGAGAAGCCTAAGGAAACATGACAGATAAATGTAATGTAAATGTAATGTATCAACATGTACACACTATATAGAATATATATATATATATATATGTTTAACTGAATCACTTTGCTGTACACCTGAAACTAACACAATGTTGTAAATCAACTATACTTCTATTTTAAAAATAATAATAAATAAATGTAATGTGATATCTTGGATGGAAACCTGAAACAGAAAAGGGACAGCAGGTAAAAACTAAGAAAATTTGATAAAGTACAGACTTTAGTTAATAAGGATGTGTCAGTATTGGTTCATTAATTGTAACAACTGTACCAGCCTAATGTAAGATGTTCAAAATAGGGAAAATTAGGTGCAGGGTATATGGGAACTCGATGTACTATCTTCCCAATTTTTCTATAAACCTAAGACTGTTCTAAGAAATAAAGTCTATCTTTTAAAATGTATTTAAAATACACAGGATGGGGCTTCCCTGGTGGTGCAGTGGTTGAGAGTCTGCCTGCCGATGCACGGGACACGGGTTTGTGCCCCGGTCCGGGAAGATCCCACATGCCGTGGAGCAGCTGGGCCCGTGAGCCATGGCCGCTGAGCCTGCGCGTCCGGAGCCTGTGCTCCGCAACAGGAGAGGCCACAGCAGTGAGAGGCCGGTGTACCGCAAAAAAAAAAAAAAAAAATACACAGGATGGAATATAATTAATATGCAGTCTAATAGGTGGACTACAAATTAAGGTCTCACCTCTTTCAAGATTCAAATGCCGAGGCTCCTGGTGTCCATTGGGTAGCCGTGAAATTACCGTTTCCTCCCTTATTTTCCCTTCATTAGAAACAAAACCTGGGGAAATCACAGCTGGCCATGGTGGCCGAGTGGTCCTGCTGCAGCCACAAGGCATCACTGCTGGCAGCGGCCAGTCCCAGAGCCCAGCTCCATCCTGACCATTGGCAGAAACACAGCATTGTCCCAGGCACCACCACTAGCAGCCCAGTGGTCCCTGGATACTGCCCATTTCTGTGTTGTTGCTCAAATTTAAGGAAAAAGGGGTGGCTCAGGCCAAATAACACTGACAATAAGGGTAATGACAAGAGTGAACGTTTACTGAGTGCCAGGCACGGTCTTAAGCACTTGGCATGTAATAATTCATTTAATCCTAACAACCATCCTAAGGAAAGTCCTATTTTATTGCAAGCCCATGGTGACATTGACAGTTTCTTAAAAATTAAATACTTATATATAAATAAATACTTATATATACTTATATGATTTGGTCCAGCAATCTCACTCCTAGTTACTTACCCAAAAGAAATGAAAACCTTTACACCAAAACTTGTACATGAATGCTTATTACAACATTAGTCATAGTACAGAGAAACCGGAAACAACCCAGGTGCCCTTCAACGAGAGAACGAACAGACAAACAGAACGAGCTCCATACAATGGAGTACGTACTACTCAGCAATGTAAAGAGATCGACTACTGATCCACACAACACGATCTCGCTTACTGCGTGCCCGTGACGTGGTTTGACATGTCGCTCTGTCCTCTGAGTTTCCCATGAACATGCTCTTAGATTTATAGTTGAGATTTTGAGGAGATTCCAGTTCACTTAGGTGACAAAACTACTTCATAAGTTCTTCCATCAGAAGGCAGTCTGGCAGTCTCTCTTGTGACGTGGCCCGCTATTGATGACCAGTGCCTGGATACATTAGTTCACTAAGGATTTGCAAAATGATGATATTCTAATTCTGATACCACTTTTGGAATATTTCTACAAAGAGAAACTTCCCCTCATCAACTATTTGATTAACCAGAGGTACAAGACAGATGTTTAATTCTTTCCCTGTGAGTTAGTCCCTAGCCTCCTCCAATGGTAATGAATGAAGGGTTTTTTTTAGTGTCACTATGGACTCATAAATTTGAATATAGTTATTCTTATAGGTGTTCAAAGGGTCTGGTATTTGGCTAGAAGGAAACTTTTCAAGTTTTCTCCTGGGTCTTTTTTTTTTTTTTTTTTTTTTTTTTTTGCAGTACGCAGGCCTCTCACTGTTGTGGCCTCTCCCGTTGTGGAGCACAGGCTCCGGACGCGCAGGCTCAGCGGCCATGGCTCACGGGCCCAGCTGCTCCGCAGCATGTGGGATCTTCACGGACTGGGGCATGAACCCGTGTCCCCTGCATCGGCAGGCGCACTCTCAACCACTGCGCCACCAGGGAAGCCCTCCTGGGTCTTTTTGACATGACCTTAGAGTTTACTTTTTTCAATTGAGAAGTAATCAACATGTAACATTATATTAGTTTCAGGTGTACAAACATCATGATTTGATACTTGTGAATATTGTGAAATGATCACCACAGTAAGTTCGGTCTTGGTGGGTTTGATAAATTCCTTCCTTTGGTTAAGACACGATGTCCCCAACTCATCCTGTGGAGCTTCTATCCCAGAACTGGATGCAGTCATTTCTGCAAAGAGCTCTTATTCCTTTTAGTGGGAAACTAGTCAGAGACCACAATCTGGGTGCTAAAAGTCAAGTTTAATTTCTTAATATGCCACAGGTTTCAAAAAATTGACGTGGCCTGGGCCCCTTGGTGCATTTAAATGACCCTACGCCCACCACTACACACACACACACACACACACACACACACACACACACACACACCACACCACAAAATGTAGATCTGGGGCCTGCAATTTTGGAGAAATTCTTTCTCTCATATACTCAAGGCCTGTATTATTTTGTCTTACTTTGTCATGGGAATATTGTGTAACCCCCCCAAAAAGTGTGTAATAGATGTATGTGTGTGTGTCTGTGTGTCTGTGTGTGTGAGTGATTACAGTTGGCCCTTCTTATCCATGAGTTCAACCAACCACAGATACAAAAATATTTGAAAATTAAAATTCCAGAAATTTCCAAAAAAGCAAAACATGAATTTTCCATGCACTAGCAACTATTTATTTACATAGCATTTGCCTCATATCAGGTAGTATAAGTCATCTAGAGATGATTTAAAGTATACAGGAGGATGTGCACAGGTTATATGCAAATACTATGCTATTTTACACAAGGGACTTGAGCCTCCACAGATTTGGGTATCCATGGGGGTCCTGGAACCAATCCCCTTCGGATACCAAGGAATGACTGTATACAGGATACAAAATTTAAAATATGTTATCATTTGAAAATCTAGGCTGTAGTCCTACAAAGCCGCAAGTTGTCCAGGGTCTGCTCACCACCCCAGTTTCACCTCCTGTCCCTTTCTCACAGCCTAAGAAACTTGGGCCGCACTGACTTCTTTCAGTTTCCAGAACCCACCAAGTTCTCCATGACTTGAGGCCTTTGGGCCTGTCTTGGCCTCCCTTCCTGGAGGCTGCTGGCTCCTTCTGTACTAATCCTCCCCAGTTCCTGCATAAATGTCCCTCCTTGGTGACACCTGCCCTGACCATTCAGGAAGGTCTTTCCTGTCATGACACCTGTTGTTATTTTCTGTTAAACACCATGTTCCTTCATCAAGCTCAGCATTTTATAATTAGATGTTTGCCCACTTATTTATTACCTGATTCCTCTGTTGATCTCTTGTTTCTTGACAGCAAGGGCTATGCTTCCCTCACTATTCTATACCCTATAAATATTTCTGATAAATGAAATAATGAATATATATCTAGATCTAGAGATCTGGAAAGAGCTATCAAAGTAGTAGTAGTAGTTCTGTCTGAACTGGGATGACATTTGCCTTCTTTCTGATTTCCAGTATTTTTTTTAATCTAGCGTAAATATGTATTATTTTGAAGTAAGAGAAAGAAATGCACCTAATTAAGTGAAACATATATTTTAAACGAAAGCGGTAGGAATGCTTCGATACTTTCTAAGGGATAGCTCCTCGTTCCAGGCGGGGGAACCCCAGCCTCCAACCTGGACACGTACGGTGGCGAGAGCCCTCCATCACCAGGACGGGTCCCCAGGCTGACTCCACAGTGAGGTGCCTTGTTGCTCAGTGGAGACTCAACCACATTTGAGGTCCAGGGGCATCTGAAGCTGGGCAGCTCAAGGCAGGGTGTCCAGCTGTCAACATCCCACTGGTCCCTCCCAAGTTCCCAACCATGAAAAGCCTGCGGACCCCTAAAGCGAGTTCCTGGTCCCTTTCAAAGGATCAAGTGCATCTGCCTGTCTGTCTCAGAAGTCTGACCACAGTCAGTCTACTGCTCCTCTATAGCCACAGGTCTGGATAGAAGAAGAATATTCCAGGTGGGTGGGCTCACTTCCAAAAGCAGGAAGAGACAGTTAGGATTCTTTTCCACAGAAGGAATAGAGAGGAGATTGGTGAGTTTTCCCAAACATCCATGCTGGTAAAAGCAGGCTTGCTCCAGCCCACACATCATTAACTTCTGGTAAATTAAATTCTCTAGTCCAGGAGCTGGGACACCCTGCTTCCTGCCCATGCAGAGCTGGCAGCAAACTCAGAAAAGAGCACAGGCTCGTGAAGCTTTGTAAAACCCCCAAACGGGGGCTTGAGGATGCAACGTATTTTCCCAAAGAGTCCGCGAAAGGCCCCCAACGTAGACAGAAAATGCAATTCCCAGCTGGGACTGCAAGAGTTTCGTTCTGAGTTCCAGCTGGAAGAGTGAAAAGGCAGTGGCAGCCCTAGTGAACCTCCTGGGATTTTTTGATGCTGGAGAAGACGTTGTGCCTGAAACTGTCCGTGCGTCTCTCTCTCTCTTTAGTTTGAAATTTCAAAATGCTCCGGAGAACTTAAAATGGGAAGTTCCCGTAGCTCTTTGGGTCAGAAATGGGAATGTGCCGGGGGTGAGTAACAACTCTCAACCTTCTGACCTCTGGGACAGGAGAGTCAGGGGATTGTGAAAAGACAGCAACAGGGAAAGTGTCAGCATTCTGACTACAGTCTGGGACAAAGGCCATGGCTGGACCCAAGGCCACACTAAGTGAGCATTCATGTTAGCTTAGGGGGCAGTGACTCAGCAGCTTGTGATGAGCCCAGGCGATTCTCAAGCCAGCACGGTTCTATTTTACTCATCAGGCTGAACCTAGAAGTCTGTCCAAGGTGGTGGAGAAACACGGCACTTCGGAGAGTTGAGGAAACGTTGCTTTCTGTCCCGGGCTGTTTGCTCAGTTGGCAACAGATACCTTCAGTGACTGATACTCTGTGTGGTTAAGTAACAAGCAAACAAGAACATTTCAATGGCTGTGGCGTAACACAAGGATGAACTAACCCTGCAAACACACAAAAAGGTGGGAAAGGAAAGGAAAAGCATATCCGGTTTGTGGTTTGGGCCTGAACGGGTTCTGTGACGTCCAGAACTGGATCCTCTTTGCAGCCAAAGAAAATGAGCAGCAGGGCAGGGTTTGGAGCATTCACAAAGGGACAGCTGAAGGCTGCGGCCATGTTTAATCTGAGGAGAAGGCTTAGGTGGGAGCTTAGACTTATTCAAACATTTGAAGAGCAGGGACCCACATGAAAGGCAGAAGGGAAATTGTAGCTTCCTGAATTTTCTAACCGTTAGAACTCTCAGAAATGGAAGTGGCTGCCTGGAGAATAAAGCATTTCTGTTGGGGAGTGTGTTTTAGCAGAAGCTGGACGCACATTGTGATGACTGTAAATTCAACCCCAACTGAAGTCAGAATTGGGAATCCTGCCTGTGCTTCCTGGATGTCAGGCATCAGACTACGGCCTTTGAGTATATAAATCCTCACAGCCTGGGTTTCACTCTTACTCCATGTTACCAAAGAAGAAACTGAGGGTCAGAGAGGCTACGTAGTCTGCCTAAAGTTGCCCAAATGTTATATGCCTGTATTCAAACATCATATACTCTCCATCATGCTAAATGAGGCATTAATCTCTAAGCCCTTAAGGAAGAACGGGTATTATTTTAAAATGTTATAAAAATTCTACATTGCTAGAGCCATGAATGAACTTCTCTCAAGTATAAACAGTAATGATTCGCCAAGCATTTGATGGCATGCCGACGGACCTCTCTGCTGAAAATCCATTGGTTTCATGGTTTTAACAAAAGGAAATACATCAAGGGCACCTTTCGGAAACTTCTATTAGGAAACCCAGAAGTTAAACTTGTGTTATTCATACCATAAAATCAATGCAACACGATTTCCTAAACTAGTGATTTGTATGTTTTTGATGTTGCTATACTTGTTGTATTTTGTAACCATGCTATATCTACATCGTTCATTCTCAAAGTATGGTCTAGCGACCCTTGGGTATCCTCAAGGTCCTTTTAGAGAGTCCTCAAGGTCAAAGCTATTTTCACACAAATACAAGTATATTGTTTGCCTTTTTCACCATTATTCTCTCATTCTTATCTCTTGGTGATTTTGTTTCCAGAGGTTACATAACTTATGATTCCACAGATTGAATGAAGAAGCAGGTATAAGAATCCAAAAGTGTTCTATGAAGCCAAAACCTTAAAGCAATTTTCAAAATCATAAGGCCACTTTTTGCAGAAATTTTTTTGGTTTTTGGAAAATAGTTATTTTCACACAAAAATATTTATACCAACATGTAAGTGTTTTATTACTATTATTCTAAGTAAATTAATAAATAAATACGTTTAAATTTCTCAGGTTTGGCTTGTAATACCATAAGTGTCAATAGATGCAAGCACCGCAAACAAGAGCTTTCTGGGTCCTCAATAAATTTTTAAGAGCGTAAATATATGACATGTGTTTAAGAAGTAAATATCAGTTTAATGAATGACAATTTGCCTTACTTTGATCTGAATTTCACATACCACAGTGATGTTTACCTGTCCTCTATTTCAAACTGTTGATACCCACCCTACGGTCATCCCCCTAATGGCGTCCAGGACTCTGAAGTCTCCCATCCTCCCAGAGAGGGTTCAGCCAAGGCACCCAACAGACTGGCAGCCCAAAGACCTGACCTGACCTCGTAACTGTACTTGGATTTTCCCGTTTCACGGATGACACTAACTTTTGAAGGTTTATTATTGAGCATTTATCTCCCTCATCTCATCGCACCGCTCCGTGACTTGCACTTTTTGGCCATCAGAAGAATATGTCATTTTAACCACCAAGTTGCTGAATCACTGATGTTTCTTGTTGTCCTATCTACCATAGTCCAGAACTATGAAGGGTCTGAGATTTTGCCCTCTCTGCAAGCTAACAGTGTAGCCTGACACACTTTCAAGGATACTGACAGAAGACAGGCGACTCCTGGGTCAGGAACGAAGGACTTTATTACTCATGGTAATGGAGTAGTCAGAGTGCCATTTGGGCCCCTTCTCCGAGCCCTAGTTCCTACAGGGCGACGGAAAGAGGCCCAGGTGATGCCTGCAGGTGCCTGAGTTGAGTTACAGGAGAGGAATGCTGAGCTTGGGGAACCCAAATCTTTCATAACGGGCAGTAAACCTCCCTGCCCTTTGCCCCAGAAGAAGACATTATCTTATTATGTCAGAGAGTAAATAAACCTGTCCTTTGCTCCAGGGGATACCACTCAATCTTCAGCTCCGGGCTTCCTTGGTGGCGCAGTGGTTGAGGGTCCGCCTGCCGATGCAGGGGACACGGGTTCGTGCCCCGGTCCGGGAAGATCCCACATGCCGCGGAGCGGCTGGGCCCGTGAGCCATGGCTGCTGAGCCTGCGCATCTGGAGCCTGTGCTCCGCAACGGGAGAGGCCACAACAGTGAGAGGCCCGCGTACCGCAAAAAAAAAAAAAAATCTTCAGCTCCTTGTACTATGTAAACGTCCCTGAATAGACAGTACCAAGCAAAAGCAGTTAGTGCATCTGCAGACAAGCTAGAGACAAACACAGAAATCCTGGAGAACTGTCTCCAAACAGCCACTGCTTCCATTTATACACAGTATCTAATCTTTGATCCAAATTTGCATTATTTTCATTTTTAAAAAATTATTTATTTATTTATTTGGCTGTGCCGGGTCTTAGCTGCAGCATGTGGGATCTAGTTCCCTGACCAGGGATCGAACCCAGGCCCCCTGCATTGGAGCGCCGAGTCCCAACCACTGGACCACCAGGGAAGCCCCTATTTTCATTTTTTTGATGCTTGATAGTTGAGAGAATATTTAGCATTAAATCCTGGCGAACTTTTTTCCAATCTTATGAACAGGCCATAAGTCCTTCCCCTCCATCTATTTAAGTATGATCATCCTTTGGAAGAGTTTTCTGAGATTTTTCCCCTTCCACCCAATCCAAGGTAGATGTTTGGACACTCTCTCTATGCCCACAATAAAACTCAGAAACAAATTTATGCAGACATCAAAGTAAGAAGGGGTGAAGGTGAGGGTGGGGAATTGTAAAGTAAATACCAAAAGAAAAACTCGTTCTAGAGGGTTTTGGAAGCTATGGATAAAACGCTTTGTCAGAATGTACAAGCTGTTACTTTCGCCTAAAGGAACTTTTTCCTAAACCAACAAAATAGGATGTTCAATCCAAAATTCACTTTTTAAAATCTACTTAAATTTCTGAAACCACATCTAAGAAACTATCAACAATTTCTTCTAGAAAGAACAAGTCTGGTCAGAAGAGGAAGGAAAGCCTCACTTCATTTCATTCTAGAGTTTAACTTTTATGATGCAGATAATTTAACATTTTTATATAGTGTTTGCTTTATCGCCCCCTTTGTGTAGGTACCTGGCCAAAGATTCCTCAAACTAAAGCTGTCCTTTCTCTGCATCTTGAGCCAGCAACCTTCTCCGCATCATCTACCGTGACCCGTGGCAGGCGATATCAAGAGTATCTAATGTGAAAAACCCTTAACACAACCAATCCACTGGAGCAAGCCTGCCACTCAAAGTAGGCTGAGAAATTTTTCAAACCAGTTTGTCCTGGATACTCTTCTCAAACAGTCTTGAAAATACAGACAGACCTCACCAATACCAGGGGTATGAAAGTTAAAAATACCGGACAAAAGTTTTTGTAGTCAGTACAGCTGTATCAATACTATGAATTTCAAATGACCTTTTGGAGAGAATTCTGATAGTCCTTGAAGGTTAAAGGAGAAATTTCCCATCAAAGTCTGGGCTTGTCCATCATTGTCATCTCCTATAAATTGGTAGCACACCACAGTGGAAAAAACCTGAGATTGGGGAGTCAGTAACAGTTGGGTTTACAACCAAAATTCGTCATTAACCAGCTGTGTGGCCTCGGGCAGGTGACTTAACCTCCCTGAGTTTCAGTTACTCATCGGAAAAATGGGGATGAGAACACCTACCTCCCTTTGGTGGCTGTAAGTAAGTAGAGAGTGCTCAGCAATACGTCACTGTGTTGACACAGGCGGGAATCACAACTTGTTCTCCCCAGTGCCAGTCACGCTGAGTCGTCAGCTCATGTTTGCCGATGACAATCTGTGCCCCGAATCAGAGCCCAGTGCCTACTCAGAGCGGGATGCACACAGCATGGGCCCTGGAGTAATGCCGCCTGGGCTCAAAGCCTGACTCCACCGTCTCTAGTTGGGGACCCCGGGTACATTCAGAACTGCTCCCTGCTTTAGTTCCCTGCCGGCAAGTGGAGCAGAAAACCGGACTCCCGGAGGGAGATGGAAGCTGTCTGCCAGTTAACACTAAATAATTGCTCAGATAACGCTGGTAACTTGTATTATTGGAAGGGCAAGTCTGGGAGTTGAGCAGAATCATTCCCCAGACCTGAAATGTGAAGCCAGGCAGGAAATGCAGATTTAGACACAGAGGGTCTCAACAGTACAGGCACTTCGAGGAATTTTCTGAGAAGAGACTGCAGCCAGAACGGAAGGGCCTAACTCCAAAGTCTCCTGTGTCTTTTGTGTGTGGGAAAGTAAACTGGTTGTCATTCCAGCAGCCTTTTCGGAGCCCTGTCTCTTGCCCTCACTTTATAGAGCAGGCACTGGTCCGTCGAAGTTGTTAGACGCTTTTCAAACTACAGCCGTAGAAGGGCTTGGTAACGGGAGGAAGCCCTTTGGGAGCCACTAAATGTATATGGAATCTTCCACGCTAATTACACAGTAGACCTTTGCCCATCCTGAGGCTCACAGACCCCCAAACTGATGACAACAGAAACAGCTCTTGAGCAGACGACGTGCTTTTCAAGCATCACATATCTTCCAGGGTTGTGTTTCCTTTGCAGATCTTCAATCTGCTCGTTAACTGTAATTTAAATTTTAAGTAACATTTATCACATTGGATGGCCATTTTTGTCAAGGAAACACAGCTTTTCAACTCATAGGCCTACTGAATGCACGGTGGGCCTGTAGCCAGGCTGCCTGGGTTGATACCAGCTGTACTTAAGGGTGGAGGGACAGCGGGCTTGTGAGCCAGTGTCTTTCTGCCTTGGGTGCTGCGTCGCACCATAAAATAACAGCCCCTCCTTCCTAGGCATGTCTTGAGGCTCAGAGCACATAGATCTGTGGTCAGAGACCCCCCCACCCCACTACCCTCCCGTTTAAAACCCACACCTCAGTGAAAGCTTTCTTTGCTTGCCATGTGACGTGCATCTTCATGGTTACACCCAACCAGACGTAAGACAAAGGTAATATAAATCTGCACACCTCACAGCACAACTAAGACCACTTGTTGGAATATCTGGTATGTTCCAGGTGCTCACATTTTTATTTCTAATCTCTGCAGCCCGGCTCGAAGATTATTATTATCTTCATTGCATAGAAAAGGCAACTGAGGCTCAGAAAGATGGATCACCTGCCACAGGTCGGCCGGCCAGGAACAGCGGACGCAGGGCTGCCCCACTCTGAGCCCCACCCCCTGTGGTCAGGCCACATGGCCTTTCCCTAAACCTGCAGGGAACATGTGCTTCGGGGCAGGCCCCAGCAGGCACCTGTGCCACGAAGATGCCCTGACACACAGAGGCCTGGGCCCGGAGGAGGCTTGTCTCTTAAGGCACCATTTACTTTTCCTTCTTTACAATTCACCAGTGATGCAGAGGGCAGAGCTTCTCATCCTCTGGACCCATAGGTTTGTTACCTCATTAGCTGGTGTCATGCATGATATGTCACACCTGTCAGGGTGAATTCCACAAGGTCACACCGTTGGGGTGAGAGGCAGACTTCCTGGGGGAAAGGGACAATTCCATAGGCCAAGGGTCAGCAAGAGAAGAGAAGGCCTGAGATTTGGCTTCGAGAACTAGGTACAAACAAATAGAACAAACGTAAGCAGCTTTCATAGAGAACGTAAAAGTCAAAGGTTTTGATGGGTCAGATCTCCAGGAGCTTATTAAAAATACAAAGGATTAAATTCAGTGCACCTCTACGTCAGCCCTATTCCGTACGTGCTCCAAATCAGGGATTTTTACCAATGGGACCAAGAATAAAGAATTCCCTCTACGTGGAACCCTAAGTCTCTCCTCGCTCCCTGCTGAGGAGACGGACCTCTGCTCACCCATCTGAGTTCTCACCTTCCCGCGAGAAGACCATTCTCGGTGCCAAAGGAAATCTATTTTATTGTTACTTGCTCCTGGTCTCACTTTCCTGGGATTAACCATTATGCGTTTGCTATTACCTCACATCCGGTGCAAGGCCATGCTTTTCTGTTCTGTGCGACTTCATTTTTTCCAATGCCCATCACAATCTACTACATTATTTCACCACCCACTTTTAAAAAAAAATACGCATTTATCGGAGAAAAGCAAGGATTATTCTATCTCAATCACCATCACACACCTAGAGTTGATGGAGTGGTATGCGTGTGTTGAATAAATGAACGAAAAATCAAAGGAGTCAAATGAGTCACACGGGGTCCTCTTAAACGTGAAGAGCCAAGGAGAAGGCAAATTTCACCACCGTGTGGAGCTGAGTCGGGCCTTGGGGGTTAATTCTTTTTCTCCATTTGTTGCACTAAAATAGAAGGAATGAAGGCGGATTTGGGTTTCCCACTCTCCCATATTTTTTCACTCGCTGCTTCCCAAAAAGAGTTTTTGGTGGAGAATTGGGATATTCAGGGTCAATAATCACAGTGTAACCCGTCTCAGAACAGAAGTAGATCAATTGATGTCTACACCTTGGGGGGCACCATACGAAACACAAAACAAACAACGGCTTCAAGCAAAGCTATCATAGGTACCCGCCTGCTGGGTTGGTTAAGATTGTTGTCAGGCCATAAACAGGAGTGTGCACGCAACCTTCCCAGGGGCTCCTGGGTCTGTGCTGTGCTTCAGCCCAGGCTCTGCATGGCTTTGGCTGCAGAGGGTTGCGTCAGCACTGGAGAAAGACCAGGGAAGGGCGACAGTGAGCCTGAATTTTGAAAACTCATCACTAGATGGCAGCACATCACAGATTTGTCAAGTCACACAAGAAACTGGTTTTTCTGTATTCTTAACTAATTAATGAGATGCCCTGGGATTTTTTGGTGCAGTATTTTCCCTAGTGGTTGGTAACCTGTTGTGACCATTTCTTTGAGGGTAATTTTATAATGAGCAACATGAAATCCTGAAGCAGATGCATGAGAGTCCTGGGTGCCAAATGTAATCTCCACGTGTGAGCTGGCCAAGAAACGGCTCTCTGTGAACCGCGGACCTCAAATTTCTACACAGTCCACTTTCATGGGCAGACGTCAAAGAAAAAAGATGGGGATCAGAAGGGTGTACACAAACCAGAGTATACAGAATTCAATTCAGAATAATACCGTACATGGTTCAGAATTTGCGACATTGCCAGTGTCATTTGTGCCATTTCGTGACAATAGGGAAACGTCAAGTTTCAGTTGGGTCACAATAGGTTGTGTGAGATATTGTTTCTGTCGTGATTTCTCCTCCTGCCAACGGACCTTTCCTGGACGGAGAATTTCAAGTGGATGAAGACAAGTCCTGAGTCTCTAGTGGCCCATCAGACTTGGTCTCTCTAATTTACTTTGGGTGTAAGAATGGTACTCTTCAAACAAACATCCAGGCAAAACTGTCTACTACTCTTCAAGTCTCGTGCATGAGCCTAAACAACTCCCAAGCTAAAAACAATCATTGCTAGCATTTACTGAGCACCTATTGCATGCCTGGTCATGTGTCGAGCCCTCCGCCTGCATGTCTCATCCTACAAGAGGCCTTTGAAGAAGGTACTGTTAAGATCACACCCATTGCATGGCAAAAGGAGAGGCTTATTTAGGTCGTGTTCCCAGTAGCAGTAGACCTGGGTTCAAATCCAGGCCTAATTAACCACTACATTATTCCAGCCCCCCAAGACCAGTGAACTGCCAAGAAAAAAATTTTTTAAACTCTTCGTGGAATTTTCCTGTAACTCAACAGGGGCTCGTGGGCAACACTGACCTTGGGGCTTTTCTGCCGTCTGCCTCCTATGTGGCCTCCAACGGGCCCAATCATGTGGCTCCTTTATACAAGACTTATGGCACTTTGGATAAGCTGTTTCCCTAGAGTCAGGAAATGGAATATTTACCGCTGGGTATGAAGACCTTTACACATGTGGATCACGTTAAGCCAACATGATATCTTGGATGTAAGAAACTGGGCTTAAGTAATGAAATGCCTTACATCTATATATTTTCTATTTTCTATATATTTATATTATTTAGATATATAATATGTTATATACTTATATGTATAACATACAGCACTTTTTCAAAATACTTTCTCTATCTTCTCTCTGGGTTTTCAGAACAGAGCTGTGAGCTAGAAGAGAGGCACTATTATCCCTTTATCATATGCAAGTTAATAGCTCTGTGCAGGGCCAGCCTTGCTGATGGGCAACCGATGTAGTCACACAGGGCTCCACACTCTGAGGTCTCAGAAACTGAGGATTAATTAATTACCCGTTAAAATTCTTTCCAGTTTGGTCTTTGAATTTGTGTTTTGTCAGGGAAGTCCGATAGGAGGATGGGACACGTCGGGGGGTTAGCGTCACCTGCAGTCCCACGCCTGCTGCCTCCTGGCCTCCAACTTTTTGGCCATATGCTCCTGGCTGCCACCGCCCGTCCCACCGGCTGAGGCCTGGACACAGGCCTGGAAAGGGCCAGGCTGGGATGCATGCACCAGGCACCCTGTCGCACGGCGGGGCCCTGGGGGTCTGTGAGGGTCTGTACTTACCCTCCAGCTGTCCCTGTGCTTAAGGAGGTGAAACCCTAAACAGAAAATACAAACCACCACGGCAGGTGGGCCGAGACGCGGCAGGGAAGGAAACAGCTTTTTTCCCGCTTTTAGAACAAGTCCACGGTTTCATACCGCACCGGACCTTGCAAATTATGCACCTAGCCCTGGTTCTGTGAGTCGCTCAAGGTTCCAAAATCAGTGCAGACCATGAGGGGCTCCTACCGTGCTTTCCACCGAGTCAGGCTGGCAAGGAGCCCATGTCTTACAAAAGAGTTCAGTAAGTTTCCGCAAGCAGCGGTCTCCCTGGGGTGTTTAAAAACCAGATTCCTAGAATAAAAATGCATTTGTGGGGCTTCCCTGGTGGCGCAGTGGTTAAGAACCCGCCTGCCAATGCAGGGGACATGGGTTCGAGCCCTGGTCCGGGAAGATCTCACATGGCAAGGAGCAACTAAGCCCGTGCACCAGAACTACTGAGCCTGCGCTCTAGAGCCCGCGAGCCACAGCTACCGAGCCCGCGAGCCACAGCTACTGAAGCCCGCGTGCCTAGAGCCCGTGCTTCGCAACAAGAGAAGCCACCGCAGTGAGAAGCCCGTGCACCGCAATGAAGAGTAGCCCCCACTCGCTGCAACTAGGGAAAGACTGCGCACAGCAACGAATACCCAACGCAGCCAAAAATAAATGAATAAATAATTTTAAAAACTTTTTTTAAATGCATTTGTGCACACCTAGAAAGGATGTGCTTCAGGGCAGGGATCTTTGTCTGTTTCGGTCTGTATCCCAAATGCCCACATCAGGACCCGGCATGTAGTTGGTGCTCAAAAAAATATTTGTTGAATAAATGAATGAATGACTGTTCAGAAACCCTTCTCTAGAGAGGTGTTATCCAGAAGGCAGGGCCTGTGTCTTGTTTCCTCTTCCCCTCTGAACAAAGGTGCCGAGCTCTGTGAGGGCACCAAGTTCATTCTTGCTCGTGGATCAGTAGTTACCTGATGGAACAGGCAAAAGTCAACAGACCATGGTTTCATCCAGGGAAGTCTTTACATGTTTCTGCCCCCGTGACAGCCACCAGGGCCCCCAAAGAATGCCATGAGCATTGCTCTAATGTCCACTGAGGAATGACCTGAATGACCACAAAGTACATATGTGGCCAGGGTGAACCCTCCCCAGGAAGGAACGTGAAGGTCTGGGTCTTTCCTCAGCCTCTGTCTGGCCAAGTTCCATTTGCCTTGGGTGTGGGACTCGGGCGCCAGGCACACCCAGCCGCATGAGGCCTCAGAGAAGAGCATCTCGGGCAGGGAGTCAGGCAGTTGCAGTGGTGAGCCGTGGTACTTCCAGCCTGCACATCTCACAGGTTCACAGAATGTGGATGCGGCTCTTGTAAAGGGCTGACCACAGAGCCTCAGAGGCCTGTGTTCTCTGCCCGGGTTACCTGAAACGCCGTGCCCAGGAGTCCGTGATGCACAGAGAGTTTCAGTAAGAATGTCTGGTGGGCAAGCTCCCTGTCCAGGTCCTTATTAAGTATATTATTTCCACTGGAGCACATTCAGTTACATAGAACTGTCAGGCTAAAGCCTTAACTATGCAGCACCCAACTCCATGAAGTATATTTCTCCATGACTGGGGGAACGACGCTGCTTACTCTAGGAAAGAGATGTTAAGCAGCCATGTTAACGTCTTTAAAAACTTATATTTTTTATTTTAAAAAAATTTTTATTGGAGTATAGTTGATTTACAATGTTTAAAACCTTAACTTTTTTTTTTTTTTTTTTGCGGTACACGGGCCTCTCACTGTTGTGGCCTCTCCCGTTGCGGAGCACAGGCTCCGGATGCGCAGGCTCAGTGGCCATGGCTCACGGGCCCAGCCGCTCCACGGCATGTGGGATCTTCCTGGACCGGGGCACGAACCCGTGTCCCCTGCATCGGCAGGCGGACTCCCAACCACTGCTCCACCAGGGAAGCCCGGTAATGCTTATTTCTTAACTTGGGGTAATGCATATATGCTCTTCTGTTAGTTTGGATGTTAAGTGTGAGTGTTATTATTGTTTGAAACACACATAGGCATTATAGATATTGTTCTAAAATCTGAAGTGGGTTTACACTTAAATTAGCTTGCTATTGCTGAGAAACACACCAAAACTCAGTGGTTTTAAACAGGAATCATTTATAACCGCTCATGCATCTGCAGATTCTCTGGGGCTCGGCTAATCTAGGCTGGCTTGACAAGGGACACAGAAATACGCTCTGTTGCTTGGGAGGAACTATAAAGTCAGATGGCAAAAGTTATGAATAAAGAGAGAAGTGAAAACTTGAGGTCAATGATATATCATATCACAGCTCTGAGGAGATTCGTTCAATAAACCAACACATTTTTTCCCCTTTTTATTGTGGTAAAATACACATAACCTAAAAAGTACCATCTTAACCATTTTTAAGTGTACAGTTGTGTTATTAAGTATATTTACATTATTGTGCAGCCATCTCCAGGACCCCTTTCATCTTGAAAACTGAAACTCTTTACCCATTAGGCAATAATTCTTCATTCTTTCATTCCTCCAGCCCCAGGAGACCACCATCCTACTTTCTGTTTTTATGAATTTCATGATTCCATAAGTGGAATCACATGGCATTTTTCTTTTTGTGACTGGCTCATTTCACTTAGCATAGTGTCCTCAAGGTTCATCCATGTTGTAGCGTGTATCAGAATTTCATTCCTTTTTAAGGTGGAATAATATTCCGTTGTGTGTATGTGCCACATTTTTTTCAGCCATTCATGTGTTGATGGACACTTGGGTTGCTTCCACCATTTGGCTATTGCGAATAATGCTACTACGTACAGGGGCGTACAAATATCTCTTCAAGTTCCTGCTTGCAATTCTTTTGAGTATATACCCAGAAGTGGAATTGCTCAATCAGACAGTAATTCTATTTTTAATTTTAGAGGAACCACTATTCCATTTTTCATTGTGGCTGCACCATTTTACATTCCTTCCAACAGTGCACAAGTGTTCCATTTTCTCTGCATCCTCACCAACACTTGTTATTTCCTGGGTGTTTTTTTAAAATATATGTATATATTAGCCATCCTAATGAGTTTGAGGTGGTCTCTCATTGAGGTTTGAATTTGCATTCAAGCAATGATGAGTGATCCTGAGCATCTTTTCATGAGCTTGTTTGGCAATTTGTGTACCTTCCTTGGAGAAATGTCTCCAAGTCCTTTGCTCATTTTTTAACCAGGTTGTTTGTTTTGTTGTTGCTGAGTTGTAGGAGTTCTTTATATAATCTGGACATTAATCTCTTATCATATAAATTATTTACAAATATTGTCTCCTATTCTGTGGGTTATGTTTTCACTGTATTGATTGTGTTCTTTGATGCACAGAAGTTTTTAACTGTGTTACAGTTAATTTACTCTTTGTCCTTTGCTGCCTGTGCTTTTGGTGTCATATCAAAGAAATTATTGCCAAATCCAATGCCATGAAGATTTTTCACTATGTTTTCTTCTAAGAGTTTTATGGTTTTAGCTCTTACATTTAGGTATTTAATTTTTGTATATGGTATAAGGCAAAGGTTTAACTTCATTCTTTGCATGTAGATATCCAGTTTTCCCAACATCTGTTGAAGAGACTGTCCTTTCCCCATTGAACAGTCTTGGCATCATTGTCAACAATAATTTGACTATATATATAAAGGGTTTATTTCTGGGCTCTCTATTCCATTCCATTGGTCTATAGGTCTGTCTGTAAGCCAGTATCACAGTTTTGCTTACTGTAGCTTTGTAGTAAGATTTGAAATCAGGAAGTGTGAGGACCCCAAGTTTAATCTTCTTTTTAAGATTGCTTTGGCTATTTGGGAATTGGTCAAACTCTATTGAGATTTCATATAAACTTTAGGATAGATTTTTCTATTTCTGCAAACATGTCATTGGAGCTTTGATAGGGATTGCAGTGAATATGTAGGTCAATTTGGGTACTATTGACATCGTAACAATCTTAAATCTTCTGATTCATGAATATGGATTGTCTTTCCATTTACTGTTATATTTAATTTCTTTCAGCAATGTTTTGTAGTTTTCAGTATACAAGTATTTTCCTCCTTGGTTAAGTATATTCCCAAGTATTTTATTGTTTTCTTTTCAGTTTGTTTATTGTTATTTGATAGATTAACTTCCTTTTTTTAGGCATAATGCCTTAAACACATGCCTAAATAGGTAATTCATTCATTTATGAATTATTTCTTGAGTACAAAAAAGTTAATGTTGAAAGTAGATATATTGTATAGTCATAGAACCCTTAAAGAAAACTAACCAATAATTGGGTATACTCCCACAAAGAAAATTCAGGCCCCAAAGTTTTACAGGCAAGTTTTACCAATTATTCAAGGATTCAAAAATTTGAATATACTAATTCCTTAAGAGAATATATAAAATCAGGAAAATTTCCCAACAGATCCAATGAGATTAATATAACCTCATCATCATCAAATCATAAATATTAATCTTGAACACAGATGCAAAAATTTTATACAAAATATGTGCAAAATGAATCCAAGAACACATTTAAAAAACAGATCATCACTGAGTTCATTCCAGGAATGCGGCCAGATGGCTTAATTTAGAAACAGTCACATATTTTATCACTAAATACATTAAAGGAGAAAACTATGTTTATCTTATAAAAAGGATTTGATCTTAGTAAAAACATTTGATAAAAATTCACCAACAATTCATTAAAAAAAAAAAAACTCAGCCAATTCGTCAGGATCCAAGCACACTCAAATGGGGTAATTTGAAAGAGTTTAATGATTTACAACAGCAAAGGCATAATGAAGGGAAACCAGTTGAGCTAGTACATACCTTAGGTCAAGTTCCCTTAAAAGCAAGACCTGAAACAGAATTCAGATGCATGTATTGTATCGAGAGTGTTTTTGGGAAAAAGGAAGTGAAGGAAGCAGGATATGGCAGGAAAAGAAACTAGCAAGAACGTGATCTACCTGGAGTCTAGCTTTAGTCTGATCCCAGAGGAATTTCTGGAGCATCAACTGCACCAGGGTTGGTCTTACCTTTAGGCAGCCTAGGGAGTCAGCCTTAATACTACTGGGTATGTTCATTCCCATCATACATCCGGGAATCCAGGAAAAAATCATTGGGTGAGTCTGTGCACTTAGTGCACCCACTACGAGATGGACCTGGGCTAAGACTCCATTTACCACCTGATTTCCAAGTGCCCCTACTCAGGACGGCAGTATCAGCTCAACCTGCCCTGTATCCAGTAGTCCTCAAAAGGTGTGGCTGTACCACTTTCTTTAGTATTTTGTACCCAAGTAAATTTTGGGGGGAAGGACCAGGAAAATCACTACTTCATGCAATTTCCGTGATGCTTCAGGGTCCTTTATGGCAAGCCGGCCTCTCCTTCAGTTGATAAGTTTTAGGTCTAAAAGCTACTTAGAAAAAAAGCAAGGGCCCTAACTTCCACTGTGGTGAATGACCCCAGCCTTCTGCTGACCTAATTTTGAGGGCCTTTGATTCTGTTTATTGACTAATACCCTTGAAGTCTGTCCATCTCTCTTGTCTGAGACCCAGCACATTCTAGTAACCATCGCTATGGACCTCTATGGATAAGAGCTATTCAAACTCTGCAGCCCATTCTGGTCATTACACGCACATGGATCCTGAGGGTTAAATGCTAGGGATCCCAATTCTGGAACGATATCTCTCCCCTTCAGCCCAGGCGTACAGAAGACCACCTCCACCGAGCTTGCCAGCAAAGTCAGTGCTCCCCTAGCCAGCACATCCCTTATTATCTTAGTAAACAGGTGTCCTTCAGGGGCTCCCAAGGAGCAACATCAGCTGGTGGTTTCCCCATCTTGCATAGCAAATCATTGCAGCAGGCCCACCTCTCAGGGCCTTTTGACCCCTTCCTCCACTGTTGCCATGGCAGCAGCATCTCTGCTTCAGTGAGTATGACCCATCACTCTTTCTGAGCGAAGCCAGGCAGCCAAGTCCTCACTCTTGGGCCCTTGCCAAGGTGGTGTCTCCTACTTAACAGGAGTCTCTCCATATTGACAAACAGTCCCTTATCCAGACACACACGATCCACCTTGATTCTGAACCCTCAAAAGCCACTTCCAGATACAGACTTCCTGCTCCTGCCAGGACTGAGTAGCCAGAGCCTGCAGTGATTGGAGGGTACATCCTTCTGCCTTAGCACACGCCAGGCTGGGATTTAACCTCGAATGGGTCTGGTGGTCTGGAGGGGAGGGGAGGGAAGAGCAGATGCTGAGGAGGACAAGCCTCATCCTGACCAGCCTCTGCCTCAGTTAAGGCTTCTGCACGGTCCTCAGGAAGAGAGGGGTCGCTATTCTTTATAAGGGGGGAAGAGCCCTTTTCTTTATGAGGGGGAGTGGGCCACTTCCCTGGCTGCAGACGGTTTAGGGGAATTTGTGTATTGGTGGTTTATAAATACCAATAACCAGATTGCCCCATGCAAAGCTTTAAGGTTCTACTTCTTTCCTACCAGAACGCTGACTTTGGCAAGAGACTTATCAGGGCTGAGAATGTGACCTTCCATAAAGCTCTGCTACTCAACCAATCGGTTCCTGAGCTCAGAACTCAGCTTGGTATGCCCTCTAACTTTAGGAGAAATTAGGATTTGTTTAATGCTGCCAAGGAAACCCTGCTTCCACGCTTTGCTTTGAACTGATGACTGATAGCCTCAAGCCTGACATTTTCTTCCTTCAAAGCATCAATCCAAGCCGTCTATTCCATAGTTCTTTGATGACTAATGTATACCTTTCAAACAGATGAGATACTGTATAAGCCAATGCATCTATTTCCACCTATATTCCAGCCCAGTGTAAGAGAGGTAAAAATCTGTGCAGTTGCATTGGTGCTGCACTCCAAGGACTAGCAATACTGCAGCTTCCACCAGGGACACTGCAAATAAATGTGGAAGAAATAGACTATTCGTTAAAAGGGGCTATTCATTCAAGGGGGCAGTTATGCATTATAGCTAAAAAGGAGAAAATGGATTCCTACATTATATCATACAGAAAATGAATTACAGGTAGATTAGAAACTAAATGTCAGAGGCAAAACAATGAGCTTTTAAAAAATATTCTTACAACCCCAAAGTAGGAAAAGATTTTTAAACTAGATACACATACACACACATGCAACTGAAGCCCAGAGAATCTCTTGCACAAGTGCACCAAAGGACAGAAAAAGAATGTTCCTGGTAGCATTGTTGAAAAAGCAAAAAGGCCAGAAACAACCCAGTCGTTTCTTTTTTTTTTTTTTTTTTTTGCTGTAGGTGGGCCTCTCACTGTTGTGGCCTCTCCCCTTGCGGAGCACAGGCTCCGGACGCGCAGGCTCAGTGGCCATGGCTCACGGGCCTAGCCGCTCTGCGGCATGTGGGATCTTCCCAGACCGGGGCACGAACCCGTGTCCCCTGCATCGGCAGGCGGACTCTCAACCACTGCGCCACCAGGGAAGCCCCCCAGTCGTTTCTTGATAGGAGACTTGATCAATAAATCATGGTATTTCCTTATAATGGAACACTGTACATCACCAGATTCATAATGAAAATGAATGGGGCTTCCCTGGTGGCGCAGTGGTTGAGAGTCCACCTGCCGATGCAGGGGACGCGGGTTCGTGCCCCGGTCCGGGAAGATCCCACATGCCGCGGAGCGGCTGGGCCCGTGAGCCATGGCCGCTGAGCCTGCGCGTCTGGAGCCTGTGCTCCGCAACGGGAGAGGCCACAACAGTGAGAGGCCCGTGTACCGCAAAAAAAATAATAAAAAAAATAAATAAATAAAAATAAAACAAATGAACTACAGCCACAAACATCAGTATGAATGAAGCCTCAAAATTTTAAAAGCAAGTTGCTGCAGAACACAGACAGTCTGACCTTGTTTCCAGTTAGCTCTGGCAGAGAGAAGGATGTGGGACCAGAGCAGTCTGCAGGATGGTTAATAAACTCAGCCTCATTAAGAACAAGTGTATTTGATTCTTTTCTACATATGTAAGAGTTCGCCATCTTTAAATTAAAAAATGAAACTTATTTGACAGGATCCTTTGCCTCAAGCTGTTCGAAATCTAGGGAGGGAAGTGAGACATACAAGAAAAGAAAACTCTGAGACAAAATGTTTAAGAAAACTGCACCAGGGAAGAATGAATAGAATTAATATTATAACTGGGAAGATCAGGAAAGGCTGGTGACATTTGAGATGAGCCTTAAGAAGATTTTTAAGGACTTGAGAGAAAGGGAGGAAAGTTATCATCCAGGGTGAGTGCAGATTTGGAGAACTGCAGAGGATCCTGGGAAAATGAGGGCAATACTATATGACCCGATTCCCTAGGAATTCCTACCAGCCCACTTCTTTAGAACAACCTCCACCATATCCAGGGTCTACTCATTTTCTCCAGTGAAATAGAAAGAGCACGGCTTTGGAGTGTAAAGAAAGGTTTAACTGTAGCCCCGCCATGCACCATCTCCATGATCTGGGACGGACTCTCCTCCTTCTGTGGAAAATGGAGATGCCACAGTTGCCCCACAGTTATTTCAAAGTACAAAAAATGTGGGCAACTATGGAGAACAGCATGGAGGTTCCTTAAAAACTAAAAACAGAGCTACCATATGATCCAGCTATCCCACTCCCAGGCATATACGCTGAGAAAACCACAATTCGAAAAGATACCTGAACCCCAGTGTTCACTGCTGCACTATTCACAACAGCTAGGACATGGAAGCAACCTAAGTGTCCATCGACACATGAATGGATAAAGAAGATGTGGTACATTTATACAATGGAATACTACTCAGCCATAAACAAAAATGAAATAATGCCATTTGCAGCAACATGGATGGACCTAGAGATTATCATACTAAGTGAAGTAAGTCAGACAGAGAAAGGCAAATACCACATGATATCACTTATATGTGGAACCTAAAATATGACACAAATGAATCTATATACAAAATAGAAATAGACTCAGACACAGAAAACAAACTTATGGTTACCACAGGGGAAGGGGGTGGTGGGTGGAGGGAGAGATAAATTAGGAGGCTGGGAATATCATAGACACACGACTATGTATAAAATAGGTAAACAAACAAGGACCTACTGTACAGCACAGGGAACTATACTCAATTTTATGTAATAACCTATATGGGAAAAGAATCTGAAAAAGAATGTATATATAAACACACACACAGATATATACGTGTAGCTGAATCGCTGTGCCGTACACCTGAAACTTATAGGATATTATAAATCAACTATATTTCAATAAAAAAAATTTTAATGTGGGCAAATGTTGGCTCTCCTATTCTCAGGACACAGTTGTGTCAATGGCTTGATTTTTATCTTTGGCTTGATTTGTATCTTTAAATTCTACGTAGAGCAGGTATTGCTTCCTTGGGCCCAGAGAGAGGTGGCCTCAAAGCCAGCTTGGCCACGACCCGGAAGGCTTGAGGGAAGCGCTTTGTCCCTGCAACTCCTGCCCTGAGGCTCAGTTTCCAGGCTTGAAAAGCAGAAGACTGAGTCGAGGGTAGGAAAAGAGTTCATCTCACTTGCCCCCCAGGACAGTGGCTGCCTGGCGCACTGAGTGAGGAAGACTTCTGACTTTGCTTTTGGCCTCTGTGGAAGAGGGTGTCCTGACCTGTTCGTGTCTGATCACTGGGCCAAGATCAAGGGCGGTGGTCTGTCCTGTTCTACGGTCTCGTGAAGTCAGAGGCCAAGTGCCATAGCTGGCCCACTGTCCAGACACTCTAAACAGCCAAGGTTATGATGAGTTCCCTGTTCACCAGGCATTTCTTTCCTCTAAGTAAACAAGTCAGTTTATGCTTTAGGCAGATTTTAACTCTAAGATGAATGTCACCGAAGAGCTTAGTGTACTTTTAGGAAATGTCCCCTTTTAAGTTCCTAGCTAGAGTGACATCAGACAGAAGCTTCCAGATGGAGAGCAAGCTTCTCTGGAGGAAAGTTGTGACCTTTAAAGAGGGGTGTTAAATAGCCTCTCCTCATTTCAGCCAGGCCTGTGTGTTCCCACCTTGATAATCAATGCCCATAACAGTTAGATGTGAACCTTTGATTTGATGTATGAGTCACCACAGGCCAGCATGGGACAGGGGAATACCCCGTCCACTAGACAAAACCTCACTATGGCCCGGGAGATGGGGTGAGTCAGACAACAGCTACTCTGGAGAATCTCTGGCTTGCTATTTCCCCCACTTGGCTCAAGTACTTGAGGGGTTTTTTCCTTGTTTATAAAAGCAAAAGAAAAAAAAAAAAGCACCAACACACCAAATGGGATTTCAGAAGCTGGTTTCCAAATTGCTACATCCTGAATCCTTTGAAGGAATCTTTCGTTTGTCTGTTTTCACTTTCTGTTATGAGATATTTCAAAATTATTTAGAACAAACTGCCAGGTACTGATCACTCAGCTTCAGCAGCCATGAATTCAAAGACTATCTCGTTTTGTCTCCACCCTCCCCTAGTTCCCCCACCCCATCCCCTGGGTTATTTTGAAGTAAATCCCATATATCATCTCATCTCATCAGTAAATTCAATGGGGGTTTTTTAACTCTTGTTTCAGAAATTAAACAAGCTATGGCCAAGCAAGTGGGCTCCGTCAGCAGTAAGAACCCATGTGTCACTACTCCCCCCTTACAGACGTTAACTTGTCTTAGGTCACGGTGGTGGTAGGAGACAGAGCCGGGGACAAACATGGGCGGTCCAGCTCAGCCAGAAGATAAACGATTGGAACCTGGAGCCCTTGTTAAACTGCAAGTGACTCTCTAATAAGAAATACTGAATGTGCAAGCTGGCTGTGGGCTTGCATAATAGGCTCAATCAGTATTTTTTCAAGCACCTGCTATGTTCAGAATAAACACTTCTCCATAAGTAGGGTTTTGCAATGTGCAAAGCCCTTTGAACTTCCTGATAGCCCTCTAAGAGTTATTACTGTGCATGCTTTAGGAAGGAATAAACTAAAGTTCTGAACAGCCAACCAAATCTCCCCAACATTGGCAGGTAAGGGGCCAATTCCCTTCCAATGGGCAGGCTAGGTGTTGCCATCAGCAAATGCACCTGGAAAAGCAAAAAACATTGTAGAAATGTAACTTGTGTGTCTCCCTCTCTAACAAAAAAGCAAGCAAGCAAAGAGTGAGCAGTTTTTCCTGAAGGAGAGTGAATAGAGTGTCAACTCCTGAACTCACTACAAATTACGCAGGATGACTAAAGGGCTGCACGACTCGTGGATGACTGGACCTGCAATCCATGCCGTCGTAATAAACTTAAGTCTGAAAAGACGACATGTGCCCTGGAGAAAATGAGAGCTCTTATTCGAAATTCTAAATTACTAGAAGCCTCTGTCTCAAGCTCAGCCACTCTCCCCAACCCCTCTCCACCCTCGGGCTGCTTGGCCCACACCAATCCCCGCAAGGAAAGGGTGTGTTTGGATTCAGACACAAAGTAAAGGCACACAGAGAAAGTCCATCAGAGGAGCGGCCTTAAGAGGGAAAAAAAAATTGCAATAGATAAAGGAATCTCAAGAAGCCACAGGAAAAAAATACGAGCACTGACATTACATTTCCTGTAGCTTCAGGGAAAACATTCACTGTCACCATCCTGTGAAGCATGTCCACAGTCCTGCGTGTGCACCGGGCAGCGGAGGAGGCTGGGGTGCTTCCTGCCATCTTCACTCCTTCTGGGAACTCTTACAAAACCACCCATCTGCGTCTTTTTTTTTTAGTTGAAGTCTAGCTGATTTACAATGCTGTGTTAATTTCTGCTGTACAGCAAAGTGACTCAGCTACACACACACACACACACACACATTCTTTTTCATGTTCTTTTCCATGATGGTTTATCACAGGATATTGAATATAGTTCCCTGTGCTGTACAGTAGGACCTTGTTGTTTATCCATCCTATATATAATCGTTTGTATCTATTAACCCCAAACTCCCAGTCCAGCCCTGCCGAGTCTTATATCTTGAAACCTCTCAACCAAAATATTTGTCACCTATTTAATAAAGCGCTCCTTCTACACACTGAAAAACAAGGCATGCATTAACTATTTCAGTGTACCAAAAGGAAAAAATGTTTACATGACTTACCAATTGACATGCTTGTTTGGATTACCTTTGCATGAAGTACTTAAAATCTACTCCTAAACAATCAAAGAATTACGACAAGCGCATTTTAAAGCAATTTAGGGTTTAGTCTGTTCTAGTGAATGATTTCTTATATGATAGATTTAACCAAAAAGTCCTTTAAGAAGCCAGTGTTATTTTTTAACACAAGAGCTAAATATTCAGTCAGCTTTCTGAGTATCTTTGTCAAATCATGATTTTTAATATTTTTTTTTGATTTGGCTTTTTCCCAGATACAATAGAAGCCAAAAAAATCTGCTTACTTGGAGATACTTTTTAAGCTACAGTAAAATTACCAGTTCCTAGGAGGCAGATACCAATTCCAAGTAAAATGAACAATTCCAAGGAGTCAGTTTCTCCTTTGGGAAGGGGCTAAGGTGCGTATCTTCTATTCCTCGGGCCCAGGAGGAGACGATGGGGGGAGGGGAATCAAAGCAGGAAGGCATTATGGGAAAGCCTTTAAGTGATAATGAACCTTGTGTCTGGGTGGCACCACCTTGTCTGCATCACCGATCCCAGCTTCCAGTCCCCGGAGCGTCATCCCCCGCTGATTTCCTTCAAATCGAATGTCAAAGCCATCCCAACGTCACCCGCCACCCCCCGCCCTCAAACAACTAACAACCTAGATTCAGTTTTGTGGTTCTTGTTGTTCTAAGGAATCTAACCAGACACTTGTTTTCTCACATGAGCTTTGTAAACACTCACTTACCGCTGTCCTCTGGTTCTCCTGAGCTGTGGAACCAGCTGGGGACCTCTCGTCTGAAAGATTTCTTAAGGACCAATAGGCAGTTAATGTGGATTCAGAGTTTAGATTCTATCCTGAAGTTTAGACGATGCTGACCACGAATTTATTTTTAAAATACACTCTTCAGGAACAGCTTTTGTTTGTTTTGAAGGGCAGAGCTCTGATGACTAAACTAAAACATTTATTCCAGATGTGCCTCTGCTCCGAAGGAACCAGAATCAATTTTCCAACCACATCTCCTTGAACCCCCCGGCAAGGAAATGAAGGAGTGATCCGGTGATGGTACACCCTCTGGGATACTGATAACCAGCTGTGAGCGAGGTCGGGCCACGGCCCCAGCACTTTATGTTCATTGCCTCATTGAACCCTCCTAACTCTTTGAGGCAGCCAAATTATAATCCTCATTTTACAGATAAATAAAACCAACCCGTGGAGAGGTTAAATAACTGCCTAAGTCACAGAGTGAGTCACGAGTGGTCCAGCCAGGACGCAAACCTGGGCTGTCCATCCCGGGGTCCACATCGTTACCTGCTCCTCCCGGACAGCTAGCATTATCTACACAGGGGCCACAGTGAGTACTTGACATGCATTACCTCACAGAAACCCCTCAGCAGCCCTATGAATTAGCACCATAATTATTCCCATTTTCCATATGAAATTCTGAGGATCCCAGCTTGCTCAGAGAGCTAAGTCAACTTTTGAAGCCACGTCTATTCCTACAAAACCCCGCTCTTAACCAATGCACCCATCACAACCCACTGGGCTTGGAGAACTTTGTGCATTCAGGCAACCTAACACCAGGCACATAGATTGTTCCAGTGATATTTGTTCTCCATTTAAAAACTGAAACAAGAACAGATAGCATATGAGGAAGCACAGGAATATGGAAGTTTTACTTTTCGAAAGTAAAAGTTTCGTTACTTTTCTGTAATTAAGGATTACAGACTGAAGATTAAGTTGCTCCGAATAATTACTTGCTGAATCATCTGTGTGTTCAGCGAAGCTTAGCATAAAGAGTAATCCTTTAGTGGCAGAACGTAGATAATAAATCATGCATACTCTACATACTGTCATTCAGTGGTTCTGAACATTATACCAAAAGCTTCCTTTACTACTGAAAAATGAAACTGATAGACAATAAAACCTACACACATATCCAAAAAACTTTTTAATGCATAAGGATTTGTTTTGGATTTAAGAGAAATTAGAAATAGAGTTTTTAAAATCATTCACTGTGCTCGTACAGCTGACTTCCAGTTAAAGATGGTGGGCTGAGCACATGCCTTAGTCTCCACACTCTCCTAAAGCACCACTAATATAACAGCGAAGGATTTTCTAAAGGCATAAAGACCAGAAAAAAATGGGGAGGGGGGAATTGGGAAGCAGACAGGTAGGTGGTAATTGACTTAGCAGAACCAAGAAATTGAACACTAACCCAGTAGAAAGTACCTTACATAAACTACAGACTTCCAAAGGTTGAAGAAGTGGCATCATCGGATACTTTTGAAGAACTGAAAACTGGAGATTTGGTTAAAAGTCTGTTTAAGGGCTTCCCTGGTGGCGCAGTGGTTGAGAGTCCACCTGTCGATGCAGGGGACACGGGTTCGTGCCCCGGTCCGGGAAGATCCCACATGCCGCGAAGCGGCTGGGCCCGTGAGCCATGGCCGCTGAGCCTGCGCGCTGGAGCCTGTGCTCCCCAATGGGAGAGGCCACAACAGTGACAGGTCTGCGTACCGCAAAAAAGAAGAAAAAATAAAAGTCTGTTTAAGTAGCGGTCAGACCCCTGTATCCACTCCTTTACTCCTAAGACTTCCCTCCTTGCCCTAGTGCGAAACTGGAGGGTTATTCTCTGGAAAGAGGAAAACAGAAGGCTTCTGGACTGAGGGAAACCAGGCATAATCATCAAGGGCGATGCTTAGATTCCAAGAAAAGAAGTATTAATTGAAGACATACTGAACGTTGAGACTCCAACCATCTTCCATGCTTGGTTCCCAGAAGGCTGATAGCCAGGCTTGTCACCTGAAAAAAAAAGATAATGCACAGGGCTTCCCTGGTGGTGCAGTGGTTGAGAGTCCGCCTGCCGATGCAGGGGACACAGGTTCGTGCCCCGGTCCAGGAAGATCCCACATGCCGCGGAGCAGCTGGGCCCGTGAGCCATGGCCGCTGAGCCTGTGCGTCCGGAGCCTGTGCTCTGCAACGGGAGAGGCCACAACAGTGAGAGGCCTGCATACCGCAAAAAATAATAATAATAATAATAATAATAATAATAATGCACAATCTAAAAGTTGAGAATTATGTTTTATTCAGTGGACATACTGAGGACTTCAGCCTGGGAGGCAGTCTCTGGGGACCATCCCGAAGAAGTGAGGGAAGAGTCAGGATATAAAGGGGGGTCTGCAACAGAGACCAGTTTGTCAGAACATCAAAAGATGACAGTTAATTAAAGAAAACCAGACACCTCAAGTTAATGAATTTAGTGCTTTTCTGTGTATGGGAGGATGCAAGAGCCTGGGCTCACTGAAATCTTTCCTTTGATACGGACCTTAGCTATCTAGGGCCAGGATCCTGCCTTTCTCCATCCTGAGTCTCTTCCAGGTGCACAGTCAGGGCAGCTACAGTGGCTGCTGGCTTGCTGCCTGCAACATCCTTTATTACTGATATGGCAGGTGACATTTTTCATCCATGGCTACATGACTCAGCTCTAAAAAGCATAATAATAATAGAAACACCACACTGTGTAACCTAACTGAAATTATAACTTATGTTGGAAGAACAGAGAATCAGAAAGTGTCGGAGGATGTCGTAGAGGCTGGTGAGGAAGGAGAATTAAATCGTCACCTTTTATATGGAGAAATCAATAGATAACACCTAAGCAGGAAAATCAAGTAGTAAGTATTTTATTTAGTGATGAGGTGAAGGTTACCAAAAGAATCAATTAAAACTTTTGAAAGTATTAGATGCCCTTAGGGAGCAGAAAATGGAGGGGGCAGTTCGACCAACTGGGATTTGGGGGTTAAAAACCATAAAGAACAATCTAACTCTTAAACTATGCACAACTATAACTTTCATTTAAAAATACATTGCCAGGGACTTCCCTGGTGGCCAGTGGTTAAGACTGCGCTCCCAATGCAGGCGGCCCGGGTCCCAACCCTGGTTGGGGAACTAAATCCCACATGCATGCCGCAACTAAGGTGCGGGACAGCCAAATAAATAAATAAATATTTAAAAAATAAAAATATGTGGCCGAACAAAAGAATACAATAGGAGAAACCCAAGTATGAAGAAACAGGAAGGACCCAAGGAGACCTTGGAGGAGAGAGAAGAGTTAGGTGGGTGCGAGTTGAGGGCAGAGCCTGTGAGCTGGACCGAGCGTCGTGGGCATGTCTGACCCCGGGCTGCGCAAGGTGAGCACGGCTGGAGCCTGGCGATCGGTGAGGACAAGGACGCAGATGCGCCGGGGCAATCAAGTGGGGACCCGGACGACCTTGTGAGCCACGTCATCTCGGGGCTTCAACTTAGGAGCCATGGGAAGCCTGAATCGTTCTCAGTGCAAGGATGTCTCAGATTAACGTTTACGATTCGTGTCTAGGATGCTGAGAACTTTTGAGGGTGGGGCCGGGAACCGGAGTGGGTAGAAAGAGGGGTGTCCCGGACGCTGGCCGGCATCCTGAGGTCCTGAAGGATGGCTGTGCATCTTGATAAAGCACACGCCTCAGTGCAGGGTGGAAACAAAAGACACGAATGTGTTCTGTTTTAGGGACCATAGTTGACGTTGTCTGAAAGTCCTCTGGGTCAAGACGTCAAGGAAGCAATTAGATTCACAGGTTTAACGGAAAGATCTGGCCTAGACATGCAAATCTGAATCATTAACACATAGACATGGGTCATTGAAACCCCTGGGAACAGGTGGTTTGGGAAGAGAGCTTGGAGCGGACAGGCCTTGGGCAGAACCCCAGGGAAGCCCAGAGCTTAAGGGTTGAGCGCTGAGCAGCGAAGGAAGTAGAGAGGGAACAGCCAGCAAGGAGGAACCATCCAGAAATGACACATGTCAGTGCTTAAGATTAAGTCGTTCGAGAGTTTGCATCAATCTGTTCAAATGAATGACGAAAAGCCAAAGAAATCACTCAAGCTAGTGGTCTAGAAGAGTGTGTGTGTGTGTGTGTGTGTGTGTGTGTGTGTGTGTGTACACTCTCGTGCTGAAAATCCACTTTGACTCATAATTCAGATATCCAAATGGAACTCTCTCACGATCACTTGAGTTTGGCTACATAGAGAGAGGAGCCTCAAGGGTAGGCAAACATCAAACAAAAAATGGCCAGAGGGGCTGCAGGCTGACGGAAAAGAGGGCACCGCGTCCCCAGCAAGTATGTGCCAAAGAGGTGTGATGCTGCTCACAATGGCTGAGGCACAAGGAGACAATGGTTCAAAGGATACAGAAAAGTCAGAGAGAGGAAGGAAAAAAATGCTATTGTGACAAACTGGAAATTAGCTAAAGTTTCAGGAATTTTCAGACCTGTCTTAATAGGTGAAAAACGGTTGTAACCAGCAAACAGGTTTATAAGAAACCGTTTGGTGCATAAACACTAGATTGAGTGATTTCTTTGGCTTTTCGTCATTCATTTGGGCAGATTGATGCAAACTCTCAAACGGTTACACCTTAGCCACTGACATGTGTCATTTCTGGATGGTTCCTTCTCTCAGTGGGTTGCCTGGGGCAGGTATTGCCAGAACCTCCTGCTTGGCCAGGCCTGCTTATCACACCCTGTGACTGAGGTCTTTCCAAGTGCTGAAACCACTTCCTAAGTACGAGAAATGAGATGTTTTTCTACTCAGGTAAAGTGCAAAATATAAACACAAGCCCTCTTGAAAGGGTAACTGAATAAAATTATGCCAAACTGGAACATTTACTTTAAAAGCCTGAAAATAATGCCCCCTTTGTTGAAATGATCTTATCAATTGCTTCTTTTCCTCTATACACTGTGTCAATAAAGCAACATCAAAAAACCCGATAAGGGGCTTCCCTGGTGGTTCAGTGGTTGAGAGTCCGCCTGCCGATGCAAGGGACACAGGTTCGTGTCCTGGTCCGGGAGGATCCCACATGCTGCGGAGTGGCTGGGCCCGTGAGCCATGGCCGCTGAGCCTGAGCATCCGGAGCCTGTGCTCCGCAACGGGAGAGGCCACAACAGTGAGAGGCCCGCGTACCGCAAAAAAAGAAAAAAAAAAAAAAAATGATAGGGAAGGGTTATCATTTTTTACTCTAGCAAAAAATAAATAAATGAAGTTCCTGGTCTTTGGAAGGTCCTCTGGGTATTTTCTGCATATATTCTGAATATTGCCTTGATTGCTGTGGATGTTACATAAATAGTAAATGCCTCAGGAGAACAGTTAATGCTAATAAATGCTAACTCATAGCAGTCAAAATAGGGCATCAGAAAAATCACAGAACAGTGGTTTTGACCATGTAGCCCATGGTTGGTATTTTCACCACTGCAATAAAAGGAAATGCTTACTTCTTTCATTTTTCCTGTCCTGAAACAAAGCTTGTTAAACCATACCTTTGAAAAAATACCTTAAAAGAATATATAGTTTTCTCTTTTCATCTATTTCTTTTTTTAAATTTTATTGAAGTATAGTTGATTTAAAATATTAGTTTCAGGTGTATAACAAAGTGATTCAATATTTTCATAGATTATACTCCATTTAAAGTTATTATAAAATATTGGCTCTATTCCCTGGGCTGTACAACAGAACCTTGTAGCTTATTTATTTTATACATAGCTGTTTGTACCTCTTACGTCTATTTCTTTACTTCTTTATTTGCAACGATACATTTTGGTTGCTTGAAAATTTAGGCTTAGGGGATGGGTGAATCACACCCAAAGTTCAGCACCCCAGGAAAATGAGTGTATTTTGGTCAGAGTTATTGGTGGCAAACAATAAACATTAACTCGAGCAAATGTATGCAAAAAAGCAATTTATTGGAAACATACTGAATGGCTCATCAGAAAACAGGTAGCAGCCAAAGGTGGCTGGGCATCTGAGCACATCACAGAGTCATGCTAGTTAGAACGCTGCCACTGGCCTTTGCTACTGTCCACCTTCGACTGGTTGTTCTTCTGCCACTCAACCCCATTCTGCCACCGTGAGGAATCTCTACCTGCCTGAGCCTCTCCTTCACCCCATCAAGATTCAAAGCTTTAGGTGAGAAGCAACAGTTGACCCTGCCCTGCTAATGAGCTCATACTCTGTGTCCCAGGGAGAACAGGGACAGAATACTTTTCCCACTTTGGGTTCTGTAGAGGAAAACAGGACCCTGGCCCCATCAAGATTCCCACAGTTAGGCATTCCTCAACACCAGAAAGGGAGTTCCAATGCTGGGCAACCAAAAAATGACACACGACTACAGTAAGAGCTTTCAAACTTTTTTGACTGTGACTGTAAGAAATGCATTTCATTTCACATAAGACCCACCTCCTACTGTCCCATGGGTGGTGCACAAAAATCCTCATAGACTATAATGCAAACGACATTGTAGAGTGTGCAGTGCACAACCTGCACATCTGTACCTAGCAGCCCTGTGGGCAAGCCACTTCATTTTGTTTACTTGGATTCAATTTCTTACAAATGTTCATTGCAAACCACTAAATTAACTACATACCCCATGCTCTGGACTGAATTGGGTCTCCCCCACCAAAATTCAGGTGCTGAAGCCCAAACCCCCAATGTGAGTGTATTTAGAGATAGAGTGTTTAGGACAGAATTAAGGTTAAATGAGGTCATAAGGGTGGGCCCTAATCCGATAGGACTGGTGTCCTTATAAGAAGAGGAAGAACTCTCTCCATCACTTCCCCTAGGTGCGCACACACCTGGGAGAAGCCATGTGATCACACAGTTAGACGGTAAGAAGGCAGCCGTCTGCAAGCCAGGGAGGGAGCTCTCACCAGAGCCCAATGGTGCTGGCACCCTCATCTCAGACTTCCAGCCTCCAGAACCTGTGAGAAATAAACCTCTGCTGTTTGAGGTACCCAGTATATGGTATTTTGTTACGGCCACCCTAGCAGACTAAGAGGTCTCGAAACCACAATCTGAAAAACACTAAACTACACTCTGCCTAGGGGAAGGAGTTAGAAATATGTGGGCCCGTTTAGAACTCCATTTCTAGCTTCAGGAATTCCCTGATAGTTCCAGGCTGCAGCTGTTCCAGGGAAAGCCTACCTGTTCTGAACTTCCACCTCCCATTTCCCTCCCTCGGGCTTTGTTCTCCACGTGTCTCTCATTTGACCACTTCCTTAACTCCACGTGGGGAAATTGAAGAGGCCATCTTCCTTCCTCCCTCCCTCCCTCCTTTCCTTCCTTTCTCCCTTCCTTCCTTTGCCCCCTTTTCCTCCTTTACTTCCTCAAGTAAACAGATTTTTTACCATCTCAACACTTCCTTAAGCTGCAGTATCTGTTGAAAACATTTTCACCAACTCAAAGTGGATCTCACGTATCCAAGGATCAATATGGAATGTTTGGCTTTGAAAGCTTTGTTAAGCCTTATTCTCCTCTCATTACGAGCAAAATGATAGCTTTTACAAATAAAGAACTAGAAAGGCCAGGATTTTTTGAAGACAAGCCTAGCCCCACCCAATATATAAAACCTAATCTAATAGGGGTCTAGATTAGGACATGGCCAAGAATGGTCTGTATCAAAGAGAGTAAATTAAGGAAAATGATCTTGAAAATTGTGTTGTCTCCTCTGTACCCTGTTCCTGCCTGTCTTGTTTCATCTCCTCTGAGCACCTCATCGCCTCAGACTCAGGATAAGAATGTGTTTTTATTTGCAGCTTCCTTTTAGTCTTGACTTCTACACCTTAAAATGTTAAAAGGGTAGAGAATTATCTTACATTGACTTTCCTACATTCCTGTTACTTTGTATGTATTATCCCATCTTATCCTCATACCCATGGGGTAAAAACTCTGAACCCCACTTTCCAGGTGAGGACTTGTTCAGTCAGACAGTTTAAGTTCACAGTGTAGTAAGTTTTGTCCAATTCTGAAGTTTGGAGTTCTTTATTCTGTACAACATTGTCTTCCATTTTATTCAAATCCAAGCAGAGTACTATCTTTCCAGAATTTTGTATTTGGACATTGGAGTGTTCTAGACAATGGGGCACTGTGGCAGCTGCTTTTTGAGCCCCTGTGGTCCAAGTTCCCATGGTGGGCACTGCACACAAGTCCCCTGGATGGTAGGGTTTGTCCCCTGAGAATGTATAGTCTCTGCCCAAATGGGCTTCCATTGAAGCACTCTGTTGAATTCTGAAGATAAATCCACCAGGCTGAAATCTTCATAGTTTCCCTAATTACTATCACATTAAATTTCTTATATCTTGCTTTCAAAAGTATCTGTAATTTAAATCCATCCAGCCTCAGCCTTCCATTCCAAACTGTGATATAACAGGCTTTTCTTCAGTGTCTTTTGAACCATGTTGTTCTAGAAACAGGACAGGGCCAGCTGTCAGAGACAACTGGGGTCTTCTGGATTTGACTATTGGCAGCTCTGGGTTTTTTGGACCATCAGCTTACCTTCTGGGAAGATCATCTCTACAGCTCTAAATTAACAGAATCCTGCTAAATCTTCCCTAAGACCTCTTTCTGCTATGATCCTTTCACCTTATAGCATATTCTCAATTCATTTTTCAGGGATTGGTGGCCACAAAATTTAAAAAAATACATAAGATGGTGCTAAACTCTTCTATTTAGGTCTAAACAGCTATTAGTCCTAAGTAACCAATTCTACAGGCAGCAGTTTAGAATTAAAGCTGTTTTTTAGATGAGGATGACTAATTTCTCCAAGACTTAGGCGTTAGTAACTGTAGTGTTTCTAGATTGGCAGAGAAGGCAAGGGAGGGCATGAGAAGGAAGTGGTGAGGGCAAGGTGCCCAGAGTCCCTCAAAGAGGTAAACAGTGGTCAGCGCCAGGTGGGGGAAATTCCTCTCTCTGGCCCTGCAAATAGAGCTGCACGCTAGAGTGATTCCCCGACACTCCTTCCGGAAGTACCCTGGGAGGCCCTCTGCTGGGACCCAGTTGTGGTCTTGACTGACCAGGTGGTTTGCATCACATCGTAGCCAGGAAGAGTCTCTCTCTCTCTCTCTCTCTCTCTCTCTCTTTCCTCTCTTCCTCTCCTTTTGAAATGGAATTTCAGCTTTACAAGCAGGAAAACTTTGAACAAAATTTGGTACAAATCCTGAACATCAAAGTGCAAGGTGAAGCCGCAAGTGCTGATGTAGAAGCTGCAGCAAGTCACCCAGGAGATCTAGCTAAGATCATTCATGAAGGTACCTACACTCAACAGATTTCCAATGTAGATGAAAGAGCCTCCTATTGGAAGAAGATGTCATCTAGGGTTTTCATAGCTAGAGAGGAGAAGTCAATGCCTGGCTTCAAAGCTTCAAAGCACAGGCTGTCTCTCTCAGGGGCTAAGGCAGCTGGTGACTTGAAGTTGAAGCCAATGCTCATTTACCATCTGAAAATCCCAGGGCCCTTAAGAACTCTATGCTAAATCTATCTACTCTGCCTGTGCTCTGTAAATGGAACAGCAAAGCCTGGATGACAGCACATCAGTTTACAACATGGTTTACTAAATATGTTCAGCCCACTGCTGAGACCTACTGCTAAGAAAAAAAGATTCCTTTCAAAATATTACAGCTCATTGACAATGCACCTGGTCACCCAAGAACTCTGATGGAGATGGACAATACGATTAAAGTTGTTTTCCTGCCTGCTAACACAGCATCCATTCTTTAGCCTATGGCTCAAGGAGTAATTTCAAATTTCAAGCCTTATTATTTGAGAAATACATTTCATAAGGCTATAGTTGCCACAGACAGTGAGTCTTCTGACTGATCTAGGTAAAGTGAATTGAAAACCCCCTGGAAAGGATTCACCATTGTAGATGCCATTAAGAACATTCATGATTCACGGTAAGAGGTCAAAATATCAACATTCACGGAAGTTTGGAAGAAGCTGATTCCAACCCTCACGGATGACTTTGAGGGGTTCAAGACTTCGGTGGAGAAAGGAACTGCAGACGTGGTGGAAACAGCAAGAGAACTAGAAGTGGAGCTGAAGATGGGACTGAATGACTGCAATCTCATGATAAAACCTGAATGGATGAGGAGTTGCTTCTCATGGACAAGCAAAAAAGGTGGTTTCTTGAGAGGGAATCTACTCCTGGTGAAGATTGTTTGAAATGAAAACAAAAGATTTAGAATATTCAATAGACTTAGTTGATAAAGCAGCAGGGTTTGAGAGCATTGACCCCAAAGTTGAAAGATGTTGTACCGTGGGTAAAGTGCTATCAACTAGCATTGTGTGCGAAAGAAATCACTCGTGAAAGAAAGAGCCAACCGATGCAGCAAACTTCACTGTTGTCTTATTTTAAGAAATTGCCATGGCCAACCCAACTGTCAGCTACCGGTCAAAATCAGCAGCCGTCAACGTGCAAGCCAGGCCTTCCACCAGCAAAAAGATTAGGACTCACTGAACGCTCAGATGATGGTTAGCATTTTTTAGCAATAAAGTACTTGTTAAATTAAGGTATGTAAATTCGTTTTTTAGATATAATGCTATTGCGCACCTAATGTACTACAGTAGAGTGTAAACATAACGTTTCTATGTACTGGGAGACCAAAAACTCAGTGTGACTCACTTTATTGCGGTATTCACTTTATTGCGGTAGTCTAGAACCAACCCTGACATGTCTCTGAGGTTCGTCTGTGATGAGGCTCCTTAGGACGTGAGAGGAAGAGCAGGCTTAGAAAAAAGCAGAAAAGTCTCCGTGTGACCCACGCTTGGCTCCCACGTGGGGCTCCCAGGTGCAGGTAACTAGAACTCGGGTCAACAGGCTGGAGATGCCTGTTTGGGGGTCCCCGGAGCCCGCAGCCCCGTGTGCTCTGGCCCCAGCTCCCCCAGCTCCTCCCGGCCACGGTCCTGCTCTGCTTCACACCACCATCTGGATCTGGACGTGGCTGCTGCCATTGTTTTAAACGTGCCGAGCTCTTTCCCACTTGAGGAGCTGGTGTGGGAAGTGTGTAGAGAAACCATAAGGTGTAGGGCAGGGGGCACACTGTTACCCCCCCAGGGCCCAAGGGACATGGAGAGAGTGATCACCGGCCTGGAGAGAGAGCAAACATCACCTGAAGTACCTGGGATCTTGGCTTGAGGGAGGGAACCAAGGAACTAAGTGCCCGACCTCATGTTTTGCCCTCACCTCCTATGGGTTCCCTTTGCCCAAACTGGACACCAGGGAGGAGAGTGGCAAGGGAGCCAGAGTCTGTTAACGTGGTCCATACAGGTCAGTCTCTTGGTACAGAGAAGGTGAAGGAAAGGTGGAGAGCGGATCTGGAATGGCAAATGGAAAACACACTACACAAGGACCCTAGGACCCATTAAAACCCACCAAAAATATGGACTTTGGTTGAGACGCTTCCCAACCAAAAGAGCATGACTGCATGTTCAGACCTGTATTGCAAAGGCTCCTGGGAGACAAGGAAGCACCCTCCACCCCAGGGAAATCGGGTGTGTTCTAAGCCCCCAAGAACCACACAGATTGCATTTCCAAAGTATGTTCTTAGATGTGCCTCTCAAAATGAAATTCCATGTTCCATGAAAAAAAGGTATCATAATCAAATAAGTTCAGAAAATCCTGGGTTAAGCTGATTTTTCACTTCAAGGTTTCTGAAGCCATGTTCTGTTCTAGGGTACATAGTTAATCTCCAAAAGGAAGGGCTTCTTGGGAGCATCTCATGGACCACTGTGTTCTTTATGATACACACATGTGCTACCCTGAGAATCAGGCTACTGTGATTCTAGCTGCAGGTTTGCCACTGCCGGGCTCTCTGGACACTGCAAGCCACTTAACCCACTTGGATCTCATCTTCCTTGTCCGCCCGAGTTAAGGGGTTGATCTAAGATGTTCATATTTTTAAGATTTGTTGTCCATCCCAGCATCAAGGTTGACCGATAACCTTGAATTTCTCAGGATAAAAAGCACGAGTCCTTGGGAGAACCTCAGAGCAACGGCTTCCTCAGAGGGCTCCCTGGTGACCATCTTCTCCCCTTGACCCAGACCTTGGTCCTGAACTGGTTAATCATTAGTTCTGCACAGCTCTGATCCCTGGCAGTGACGCACGCTGACCTGAGTGCCTGCAGCAAATGACACAGCCTCAGATTCTGCCTGGTCTGGTTCTACCTCTGTGACTCACTAATCTCCATCAGTGACACTTCAGGGTCCCCCAAGGTCATCCCGCTGTGCCCGGGATCACATGTCCTGTGGTTCTGAGCTCACCAGACCTCACCAGCGGCTCCACCCATTCTGTCCTCAGCAGTTTTCTTCTAGCTGCTGATGTTTTTTTCCATACCATTTTGTTTATTCCTTATATCTTCCTCTTTTTTCCTACCAACTATGGACAGCAGTTTCATTTTTCTTCTCTTTCTTCCCCAAACTGCCACTTCCCTCCTTCCCATCCTCTCACTGCTCTCTGTGGCTCCCCTGTATTTTTCAGGGCAAAAGGTACCATTCCCCTTCCTCAGTTGGGACCTTGAAATCTAACACTCCCATCAATTGCGACACAGTAGCAAGTTAGCTATTCACTAGGGTGATGGTAGAATGGATCTTTCAGACTGAGACACTTTTGAGTGTGAAGGAGGGTGCTGTTAACAATTATGCCAAAACAATAGGTGTAAACCAGGACTGTTGCAGGTGGGGTTTTATGGTCACCCCGTTGTGTGTAGACATATGATTTACCATACGGCTGACATTTTGTATAATTTCCTCTCGAGTTGCATTTCTGTCCTAATCCTGCAGATTGGAAGCACTATTCCTGATGCATGTTTTCTTGAGTCACATGCGTTGCATGTCTGTCTCTGACCATTCCCTAGATCAGCCAAATTTCTCCTCTAAATGACGAGCTCCCTAATTTGGAGGTTAAACCTGCCATCCTATTCATGGTCTTGGTCCCTGGAGTTGCCATTCAGAAAACAGTAGCATCTGCATCCTTGCCTTTACCCCCATCAACTTCCCAGCTTTTTTTGGGTACCTTCTTTATCCACCCTGTCCCAGCTTTCCAGCTTGATCTGATTGTCTTTCTTTTAGTCACCTATAGCAGCGTTCACCGGCATAGCCCCAAAGTCAAGAGCAAGAACTTCTGGGTCCTGAACACCCAGACCCTTACCAGCCTGCTTCTGCTGTGAAGTTTGTGCTCTTCTTCCTCAGCAGCTAGATGCTTTTTGGCAAGTGCCCACACTGATTTCACCAGCCTCTCTGTATTGTTTTGATGGTAAGAGATAGAACCCCAACTCAAGCCAGCCTAGCTCCAATGGGGAATTCATTGACTCAAGGGGCTAAGAAAAATTTTGATAATGTGATTCAGCTGAGCCTGAGGAAAGACTGGAACCAGAGACATGAGTGCCCCCAGACTGCCTGCATCTCTTGACCTATTTGGGTCATCAGCTTGAGTCTTCCCCCTGGATGCCTAGCATTACCACATGCCAGGAAATGTGGTTTCTGTGCTCCCAAGTTTTACACCTTGGTGCTGGGGAGCCATAGCCATATTTCCATCAATTCCTAGGTATGAACTTGGGGTATGACCACCAGCAGTCCCTGAGGTCACACCTGGCTGGGAGGGCACAGTGGGTCGAGGCACATATCCTGTCTGGAGCATTGATGAGATCTCTGTTTGGATACAGGGGAGAGATCTCCCAACAGTTTGGTTCTTAAGGCAGGAAACAGGCTTCTTGGTGATATACGTACCCGGGTGGTTTCTGGTGCATTCTCAGATTCTTCGGCCAGTTTTTGTTGATGACTCTGGGTGAGGAAGAGTTCATTTTGCTTAACTGGTGTGCTTGGTGAACGTCTGACATACCTTAGTGCTTTTGACACTGAGGTAATTAACCCCATGGCATTGGGTCCCCAGTCCAAAAATCCAGGCAGGAACCAGCTTGCATCTGATTCTCCATCCCTAAGTGGATGAGCTGGAGCCAGAGCGAGAAAGGCAGGGGCCATTTCCAGGAGAATGGAGGTGCTGGTGGAGAGTCCCACAGACTCCTCTACCCTGGGTCTCCTGGACCCCATGGGCCATCCATCATCTTCCACGTTTCTTCTCCTCACCCCTGGGCGATGTGCTTTCTCCTGCTTAGCGTGCAACGCTCTATCAGTTAAACTCACTCTAGTTTCCTTTTTTGTTATTGTTTTATTTGTGATTATCAGCTGCTGGTGAGGTTGTTATTTTAGGAAGGTCCTTGGGAGTTGTCATTATATAACTGCCGGAGCTGCCGCCCAACAAGTCAGAAATTGTCGGGGACACTCACCTCCACCCCGTTGTTCCAGCACAACAAACAACTTCTCATCTCTGCCCCCGCACCCATCTCCCCACTTCCTCCCCTGTGTCCCTTGCTGCTCCCTGGATTAGTCACATGTCTGTCAACTTTCAGCTGAGTTTTATCACGTGGGAAATTGATTCATCTGAGTTGAACTCCCAAGTTTCCTTCACCTTTGACACCTTTCTTTTGTGTACCTTGAGCTTCTTTTCAGATAAAGTATGATTGCTCCCTTTGGTCAAGTTGAGTGTCTCCTTCTTCAAATTTCTCTTGGGGTCTTTTCCGAGGACCTTGTTGCCCGTGTGCCCTGGATCCACAGACCCACACACATACACCCACCACCACCACCTCCATCACCTCCACTTGACGGATTTTCCCTCTGTGCCTCTCCTTCCCTCTTTCCCTTTAGGGATCTAAACCACATGAGCCCATCCTTGCCCCAGTGGGGATTATCTGCTTCTGCCTGTCCTTCCCTCTTCTCATGGTTATTACCAGCTACTTCTTCAGCATCCCTTCAATTTCTTCAGCATGCACTGATCCACCCCTGTTCCTGCCCAAAACCTGTCCTGCAAGCTTTGCCCTAGCGGTCCCCTGCCAGCCCTGTGTTTCATTTCCCCTCTCGCTCTGGGCCCACCTCCGCTGTGGCCTGCGTGTGAGTAGTTTATATAAATGTAACTTCCTTCCACCCAGAGATTACCCCAGGCTTTTTGTTTTTTTAAACTCAAATCACAGATACAGGCACTATGCTTGAAACCCCATTCTCAACGGCACAGTTGAATTCAGAGTGTTTCCTCTTTTCTGTTGTATTTTTTAAATAACAAAGGTATTCTTTGTTGTTGTGAAAATAATACATGGTTGCAATAGAAAATTGTCCATTGAAATATTAACTTTTGCTGTCCAGTATATCTTTTCTTCTGTTTAAAAGGTGCGGGTTTTTTTTTTTTTTAATTGTAATCATATTACATATACAGTTGTAGATCCTCCCATTTTCACTTAATATTAAGACTCGTTCCTCAGATATTCATTGTGTTTTTGTGTGTGAAGGATTGTTTCAGGTCCTGGAGATAGAATGCTTTCCACCCTCCTTGAGTTTATGGTCTAATGTCAGAAGTAACAGGGCACTCATGATACTGAGCGTAAGCATAAAATCTGGTCTTGGAGGGGGTGATCAGGAAGGCTCCCCGCAGTGAAGCGAGGTCCTACTTAAGATCTAAAGAATTAGCAGGGGTTACCTGGCAATAGGGAAAGACTGTTCTAGGCACAGGAAACAGCATGTGTGCAGCATAGAGGGGAAAGGGCAAGAGAAGTTTAAAGGCTGATTCTAGAGAGGCAATAATAGACGGTGTGAGCCAGGTTATTGAGTGTGTATTTTATCTTAAGAGCGCCAGACACTTCCTTTTGAGCGTAATTAGATTTTCCTGTAAGACAACTGTAGCTACAGTCATGAAGCAGGGATCAACTCCTTTGTCTAATTATTAACTCTCCCTAATATACTTCTTACTGATACCATGAGATTCATAAGAGGAGACACCATCACTTACTTAATCCTTTCCCTGCTGTTCCTGACATTTCACAGCTATAAATGATGTTGCAGTAAACATATTTCTCCTGGGTTCTCCTCTGCACAAACTGAAACCCTTTGGGATGCTAACCGAGCAGCCCCTTCTATGTACTTAGCCCTACATTTTCTTTGTTCCGACTCTAGTTCACATTTCATGCCTCCAATCCAAGCACTTAACCAGCCGACAGATTTAGCAGGGCCTATTAGGACCAGCGGCTGGCTAGGAGGTCCCACCTGGGCTTGACTGTCCAAGTTTACCCACCCCTCCATCCACTACCAAACTCCCACGGGAGCTCTCAGCATTGCGGCACATTTCACATCATAAAGAAAGCCCAGTGGACAGGTTCACGTGTGTTTCCGAAAGGAGCCGGGAGTCCCAGTGGGTAGAGAGCATGGTGGTATATTGACAGCATACACACTAACCGAAAATGGACTGAAAACTCACATCAACCCTCTTCACACACTTCCTCTTTTTCTTCGGACCTTTTTTTAGTTTCCTCAGCTTACCTCTTGATTACCATCAGTGAGTACGGGAGAGAAAGGAAGCATATGCCACCCTTCTTGAGTTGTTGGGCTATTTTAGGTCAGATGTCATGGATCCCCAATTGAAGATTGGAACTAAAAGTTCTGGGAAGCTTCACACCAGTGTCATAAATTACTAAACCTCATTTCTCCAGCTTGGGTATCAAAGAGCCGAAACAAGTGTTGGTGGTTCTATAACTATTTGGGTAAAGGTGGTGTTCCTGCTTCTCCATGTTATTTCCTACTCGTTGCAACTCTTCTTGTTATTGTGTCATCTTTCTTGACCACTTAGCTTCCTCTCCAATTAAATTTTATTCATTAAGGAAACACCATTTTCACGGTTCACAATTTCTTGCAAACTATGCTTTGTACAGCCGAGATATTAAAAACCACACCAAAGTTTATAGAACTTCCAGAAACCTTATACTAATAAACTATCCCATCCTTGGTACATTTTTGGGTGTATTTTTAAATCTCTTCTAAGTCTTATTAAAATTCCACATGTTTCTTTGTGCAGAAGCAGATTGCCAGATAGAAGTCTTTCATTCACTTATTCATTCATTTATTCAAAAACTGTTTATTAAAGAACCCACTATGAGTGAGCTTTGTGATACACAGTCTGCTATACCACGATCTGGATGATGTAAAGCAGGACCCGGGTCCCAGGTCTAATCTCAAACTTTGATCAAGAGTTAAGAAGATATCCAATGTTCTGAATACCTCAATAAAAAAAGACGTTTTTGTACAACTTGCAAAGATGACTCTATCACACTGGCACACCTAACATAAAGCCCAGAGCATATCATGTTTTAACACTCCCTTCCTCTATATGACAAAACAATTATGAAATGAAATAAATTATAGTTATGACCAGAAAAGAAGCACAATGTTCTTTTACTGAGCTTCAACTATATAATAACCATGCTAGTAAAAATATTAAAAATGAAATAAATATTACAGTTCAAAAAACAAAAATGTCAAATGATTAATATTTTTAATTGCATGAATTTGTCTTTTGAAAGAGGTAAAAACTGTACTTTTTTCTGTTGCAGTAGACAATAATAAATTATAGTTTCGGTTTTCCAGCCATAACACCTGCGAATCTGTCAATGACAGACTGAGTTTTGATTGATCTTCTTTGCATATTCATGTTCAATACCCTCTGTGGTATGGTTGGATTTGTCCATCTTTCTTCACTTATAGTTGACTGGAGAACAATGTTTATTAATTTTAATTGCAAAAAGTTTCTTCCACATGAGACACCAGGTATACAAATAGTTAGGAAAAGAATATAGTTTAGCAGAGATTCCCATAAATCCCATTTCACAATAAATTCCAGAAATGGCAACACTGTCAATATTTTTGCTTCTTGGGGACTGATCCCAGTGGCTTTCAAAAGTCTTCACACTAAAAAAAAATTCCATTATCTTCCAAATATCTTCTCCAGAAAACTCACCATACATTTCTTCTATATTTTTTAAAATCTTTCAAAGTTTTTCTTCATCTCCAAAAATCATGGCATAAACGTTGACATTATCCGCTCTGTTCCTCTAGAACAAGCACCAAGTTCTTGGGGAAAATCATTGGGGCATTCCAACAGTGCCCTTTGGGTTTCTTCTGACAATGCAAGGCTAGCATCTTTTGTCATTCCTCTACATTCTTCTTCAAAATTTAATTCTTTTTCTATGTCAGCATCACTTGTTTATATTTTGTTGTTGCAGGATTAAAGACCTTTTCCTAAAACCTAAGCACATCCTCCCAACTTCCAAGTCAGGATTAATTTTCAAAATTAGTCTGTGGCATGCACAGCTTCATACTGAGCCCATCTTCTCTGGGAAAGACTTTTGGTTTGATACCTATAATCTGTAGCACTTTTCATTGATGAGGTGAGACTACTAAGAATTAATTAAAATTTCCCATAATTCCAACAATATCACACATGAAGAAACACACACAAAAGAGTAAACTCTGCAAAGTTGCAGAGAATGATTTCCAAGAGACACACCTAGGACTTGATCAATTTCTTAGATCTTTGCCAGACATCACCGTGCACACTGGTCGGAACTGCAGTGTTGACATTTCTTTGACCATGGCAGAGATTTATGCTCAGTCCATCCACATCCAATTGTTCCAAGATTTCAATTTTTTTTTTTTTTTTTTTTTGCGGTACGTGGGCCTCTCAGTGTTGTGGCCTCTCTCGATGCGGAGTACAGGCTCTGGACACGCAGGCTCAGTGGCCATGGCTCACGGGCCCAGCCGCTCTGCGGCATGTGGGATCTTGCCCGGGGATGAACCCATGTCCCCTCCATCGGCAGGCAGACTCTCAACCACTGTGCCACCAGGGAAACCCCCAAGATTTCTTTGATGTGTCCAGCAGCGATCTTCCCAGAATTGGAAAAGAAGCCCAGAACTGATTATTTTAACTTGATTGTCATCATCAATATGGACACATCTGATCACTTCAAATATTTAATAACTGTGAGAAATATCAGCACTGCAGTTAAAGGAATGCCAATGTATTTTGCTTTTTAAACATGTGTCACTAATTTCAATTTGGTGTAACTTCCCAGAATATGAACAAATTAATTTTGAATTTTCTTTTAAATACACATGAATTAAAATTCTCTTCTAAAGGAATAGTATTTTAATTTTTACAAAATATTCCTTCAAAACTGGACTGCAGTTTGAGGCTATTTCCACCAGTGTCAACAAATTTATTTTTATTCCTGATAATATATCTGCTTTTTAACCTTAGAAAGATTTTGTTTAGCTAAAAATTAATTAGGCTCAAAAGATGATACAAAATTTCTCACTATTTTTCTTTCTTAATCTATTTCCACTTGATGGATTTTGTCAGTAGTTTTTAGGAGTTTTGACTCTATTGCCAGCATTTCCACTTGTCTAAAGCAAGAGAGATGTGACTCTGATATCTCATGTTCAAGGACATTAAGATTCAATTATTTCCTCAGGTTTTAAAGCCGGTTAAAAGTTGAATGTTCCATTTTTTAAAACCTCATCTGCAAGCTGTCTCCAACAAAAACTCAACAAATTATAAAATGTTTTGCTTTTTAAATTTAGAATTACAAATTTTAAAATTATTTGTTATAAGAAAAATTCCATTGGTATTTTGATAGAGATTGCATTGAATCTGTAGATTGTAGTATGGTCATTTTAACAATATTAATTCTTCCAGTCCATGAATACAATATATTTTTCCATTTGTTTGTGTCATCTTCAATTTCTTTCATCAATGTCTTATAGTTTTAAGTGACCAGGTCTTTATCTTCCTTAGTTAGATTTATTCTTAGTTAGATTTATTTATTTATTTATTATTTATTTATTATGTCCAAAATTTAATGTTTTTGACATCATATTTTACATCTTTTTCTTTTGTGTATCACTTGTTGCATATACTTATTATGGATATATATGATTTAACCAATTTTGTCTTTTAACCTTCCTACTAGTTTTATATGTGATTGATCTACTACCTTTACTGTATCTTTTCCCTTATGAATGAGGCTTTTTTCCTTTCTAGTTTTATATTTCTAGTTGTGGTCTTTTCTTTTCCACTTAGGAAGTCCCCTTAACATTTCTTGTAAAGCTGGTTTAGTGGTGCTGGACTCTTTCAGCTTTTGCTTATCTGTAAAGCTCTTTATTTCTCCTTCAAATCTGAATAAAAGCCATGCCAAATAGAGTATTCTTGGTTGTAGGTATTTTCCTTTCATCACTTTAACTATATCATGCCACTCCCTTCTGGTCTTCAATGTTTCTGCTGAAAACTCAGTTTACAGTCTTATGGGAGTTCACTTGTACATAACTAGTTGCTTTTCCCTCTGCATTTAAGATTCTCTCTTTATCTTTAATTTTTGCAATTTTAATTACGATGTGTCTTGGTGTAGACCTCTTTGGTTTGATCTTACTTGGGACTCTCTGTGCTTCCAGGACCTGAATGTATGTTTCCTTTCCCAGGCTAGGGAAGCTTTCTGCTATTATCACTTCAAATAAATTCTCTACCCCTTTCTCTCTCCCTTCCTCTGGGACTCCTACAATGTGAGTATTATTATGCTTGATGTTGTACCAAATGTCTCTTAAACTGTCCTCCTCTTTGATAATTGGTTTTTTCTTTTTCTGTTCATCTTGGTTGATTTTCACTACTCTGTCTTCCAGTTCACTGATCCGTTCCTCTGTATCATCTAATCTACTTTAATTCCTTCTAGTGTATTTTTTATTTCAGTTATTGTATTCTTCAACTCTACTTGGTTCTTCTTTATATTTCTTCATTCTTCATTAAACTTTTCATTGTGTTCATTCATTCTTCTCCCAAGTTCTTTGAGCATCTTTATGATCATTACCTTGAACTCTTTATTGGGTAGATTGCTTATCTCTGATTTGCTTAGTTCTTCTTCTGGAGCTTAATCTTCTTCATTTGGAACATATTCTTTTGGTGCCTCATTTTGCCTAATTCTCTGTCTTTATTTGTATGCATTAGTTAAGTTGGTTACATTTTCTGATCTTGGAGTTGTGGCCTTATGTAGGAGACTCCAGTGGGACCCTGCAGCACACTCCTCTCTGGTCACCAGAGCTGCACGCTCTAGGGGTGCCGCTATGTGTTCTGTGGGGGCCCTTCTGTCGTGGTGGGGCTGACTACTGTGGGCATGCTCGTAGGCGGGGCTGACCCCAGTCCAGTGGGCTGCCTGGCCCTGCCTCATGAGGATGTTGCTGGTCTGTTGCTGCATGGTGTGGGCCCCAGCATGGCACCTTAAACTTATACAGTGCTGTATATCAATTATGTCTCAATAAAATTGGAAGGAAATAATTTTAATAAACCACCTATGTTCTCTGTAATTTTGGTACTTGGTAGACATTTATGAAACCATGATATTGCTAACATCAACTGCCTGTTCTATTCTTTTTTTCCTTTCTTTTAAACAGTAGAGTAGGGACCATCTTTATTGTGAGAGACTCATTTTCCTTCTTGATGAGCTTACTCTTCAAGTCATATGCAACTGGTATTGGCCACAAAAAAAAAGTTTTATTTTCTTGGTCCATATTTTAGTCTTAAAACAACCATCAGTAATTTAAAAAGAAAAAATGATTTTAATTTTAAAGATGTTTTTCAAATTTAAAATATTTCACATGTGAACTAAATTTTACACTTACAAAATAAAAATATTATACCTCAAGGTTAGCTCTTTTTTACTATTTCAAATTTTAAACACGAATGGGAACTCCAAGTGGTCACATAGAATGACAGAACTGAAGTGACTCAAATCTGTTTCTTATTCTCTAAAACCACTGGGCTATCAGTCATTGTTTATTTTGAATCGGTTTAAGCATGGGGATGCGAAAGACTAAGGGGCTGTAGACACCAACCGTGACTGAGTGACGGTCCACAGTTATGTCACATTGGAAACTTACTCTTGAAACAAATATATGGAGCTGAGTTCTCTGTGGGGATAACTTTGTAATTAGCTCCCTAAGTCAGCACCATAAGTTTATTAAATAAGTAATGACTCCATTCTTATGAGGTACTTAGAGCAGTCAATTCAGAGACAGAAAGTAGAAGGGTGGTCACCAGGGGCTGGGGGGAGGGGGACAGGAAGTTAGTGTTTAGTGGGGACAGAGTTTCAGTTTTGCAAGATGGAAAGGGTTCTGTGGATGATGGGTGGTGGTGATGGTTGCATAACAACGTGAATGTGCTTAGTGTCACTTAACTGTACACTTCAAAGTGGTTAAAATGGGAAGTTGTATATTTTATGTAGCATATTTTACCACAATTTAAAAAATAACTAATTTTTTGAAAAACAAAAAAAGGATAAGTAATTAAAATGTGCTAACTTTTAGCTTACACATGTATTGAAAAGTCAACAGTCACCACAGCAATTGTTTAGAATTTAGATCAAGAGATTTTTTTTCAGGAAGGAGCATTTTATCACCAATCAGGGCATAGTAGTAATCAAAAGCACATCAACTTGTGCTGATTTCATTATAGTTTGTGAGTTCTCTGTAGACAATGCCCTGCCATCCCCTGAACCCTGGAGGACAGCTCCCACTGCCCCACCTGAAACCAAGTAGGACCCTCTGAGGCTACTGGGTATGGAAGCCTTTCTGTCCCCCAGTTCTTGTTTGTAGGGGATAGACTTCAGCCTCCATGACCTTCCCTGAGTTCCTAAGGGCAGATTCAAACAGTTGCTAATCAGGGAAGGGTGGGGATGCAGAGATAAGGGAGGACCAGCCAAGAAACAATAGGGCAGCCTTGGGGCAGGGTCCTGGTTCTGCCTCAAGGGATACGCATAACAGTATCTTTGAGCTCTTCTGCAGAACTAAAACCCCCAATAAATGGAAGATGTTGACATTCTTCATTCCAGAGAGAAGAGAAGCTCTTCAAGAGACCACCTGAGGCCAGATTAAAGGAGTACAGGCCCTGCACACACCCTAACCTTATCAGCAACTCCACCCTTGAACCATTGTTATGAAACTCCGCACCAAGTCCTCCCGTGTTGGGACACACAGTTTCTGGAGGGCACGAGCCCACTCTAGCCCCCTTTGCCCAGCAAAGCAACAAGGCTATTCTTTTCTACTTCATCCAAAACTCTGTCTCCAAGATTCAGTTCAGCACCAGTGCACAGAGGCCGAGTTTTCAGCATCACATCCTCGGTCTATCCTTTCAGAGATAATATCCTGGGTTGCACATGTCAGGATGAGAAGAGTTGATTAGTGGTGGGTTTTCTCAATCCCAACATGTCCCAACCCAAGCTATCATCACTGCAGCCCCACCCTACCCTGGATGCCCAGGCATCTCGCCTTCCTCTCTCTGTCAGACTCATCCCCATCTCTTCAGTCCCCCAGGGTTTAAAACTTACATTACTGGGACTTCCCTGTAGGTCCAGTGGTTAAGAATCTGCCTTCCAATGCAGAGGACATGGATTCCATCCCTTGTTGGGGAATTAAGATCCCACATGCCGAGGGGCAACTAAACCAGTGCACCGCAACTACTGAGCTTGCGCGCCTCAAAGAGAGAGCCCGCACACAGCAACAAAGATCCCACATGCAACTAAGACCCAACACGGCCAAAATTAAATAAATGAAAAAATAAAAATAAAACTTCTGTTACCACCAGCTCGTTTCTCTCTTTCACTTCCAGGCCCAACAATATAAGCTCCTACCATTCTCTACCATATTCAAGTCCAGGCTCCATCCTCCTTTTCTGTACTCACTCCCAGCTAGACTCCCTGAGTCCCATTTCCCTTTTCTCTAAAGTGGATTTATTGTTCTGCCTAGGCCGATCTTACTTAGGGCTGCTTTTGTCTCAGAAACTCTTTCTTGCCACATCAAGCGGAAACTGACCTGCCTGCTTTCAAGGCCCTTCAAAGCATGACCCCACCCACTGACCAGTATTTCCCACAATCCTCTGGTTTCTGTTGGGCCAGGACCACCCCTCAAGGCTTCACAAACTTGCCTTGCTCATCCCTGCCCCCGGGCATTTGTTTGTGTTTCTTTTCCTGCCTGGGGCAAGCTTCTTGGCCCAGACACCTCCTACGAACCCTGCAAAGTCCCTCTTGGTGCTATAAACTTGAGCATCTATGTCATCTCTCATCTAATTAAAACACAAGAATGGCAGGAATGAGAAAATCCTAGATGAGGGGTTCCCTGAGACCCTGTGCCAGAGATCTTCCAGATGCTCACCCCCCGACTCCTCCACCCAGCTCTTAGCGGATGGAGGTGGGGTGGGGGTGGGTAACCACATGAACTACCTCAGTGGACTCTTGCTACCTGGCTTCTGACTGAAGCTCTTACCCTCTAACCCCCCTAACCCCTCTGTGAGATTGCCCTGGGGTTGACTGTGTCCCTTGACCAAAGGTCACCGTGCCTTTCGAGGTGGCCTCTTCTACATGACTGTCCTGAGTTCAATAATCACTCTCTACTCCCAATCCCTCCAGCCTGGAGTTGGTGGCAGTTCTGATGCTGCCAGCCCAGAGCTATCTAATTACCCCCCGGTTCCCCTATGTAGCTATCTCTGGAAAGAGTGCCACTGTGAATCAATTTTTCTGATTGCCTTATCTCTTGAAAAGGATACTCTAGAAGGTTTTCTGTCTCTTGAACATCTGCCTTCTTTCCCTTGGAACTCTGTACTGAATACCATTCACACACCTCCCCAGAGTCACGTGACCCCACCAGTCTCCTGTGTCCTTGGTTGCTTACTCATGGTGAACCAAGCCCCCTGCCATTGCCACAGCTGCCACCACCTTATGCCAGGTCTCCACCAAGGGAGGTGGAGGGGCCAGGGAGCCACGTGCCAACATGGCGTCCATTGCTTACTCGCCGGTGGGAACCACAGCAGCTCTGACGCCCAGGCCTGACGGGACCCAGAAGGCTCTGGTTCCTCCCTCACTTACGGATTTGAGTGAAGTGCCAAACGGGAGCACATGGAAACTGGTTTCCCAGCAACTGTTCAAAGGTGCCTGGAGACTGAACCCCATGGTGCAGGGAAGCCAACATTCACGGGCAAACCTTGATCAATGAGACAAGAGAGCTGTGCTTTTTCCTGAAGCTGTGGCCAGTTCAGTAATACATTGACTTGCTTCCCATCCTTTTCCGTCTCACTCCCTCTTTCCTCACTCTCACTGCCCTGGGATTGTACCACCCCCCAACCTCCAGGGAGGGGAGAGGGGCTGGAGGTAGAGTCAGTCACCAATGGCCAATGATTCAATCAATCGTGTCTGTGTAATGAAGCCTCCATTAAAACCCAAAAGGAGGGGCTCAGAGAGCTTCCAGGTTCCAACCAGACCTTTCCAGTTGCCACCAGGTGAGGTCCCAAACTCCACAAGGACAAAAGTTCCTCTGTTCAGGACCTCACCCTGTGGATCTCTTCATCTGGCTGTTTATTCCTTTAATATGCCTTGTAATAAGCAGGGGATCTAGTAAGGAAAACGATTCTCTGAGTTCTGTGAGCCACTCTAGGAGGGGGTTGTGGGAACCTGAGAAGCCCAGGTGACAACCTGGACTGGTGACTGGCATCTGGAGTGGGGGCTGAGGGCAGTCTTGTAGGACTGAGCCCTTCTCCTTGGGATCTGATACCGGCTCTGAGTAGAATGTGTCAGAATCGTGTTGAATTGTAGGACAGCCAGCTAGTGCCTGAGAATTGCGGGTGATGTGGAGAACCACCCCCTGCATCAGAACTGTTGACGAGAAATTGATTCAACATCAAAACTACAACACAGTTTGCATGAAAAGGAGTTTGAATGCCATAGAGTTCATTCACTGGAATAGGACCTTCTCTCCACACTGCATCCCACAGCTCTGGGGCACAGGGTGGGCACCTAGCAAAGTATTTTGTCACTGTTAACTTTAATGAGAAGCTCATGACCTTGTTTCTGTATCAAACACCATCAATTCTTCTCCTTTAATATCACGTTGATGCTCCTCCATGTACAGAGTCTCTCCTTCCTGCATCCTTTCCCCCAGAGCCTGTTCTCATAGGTCACATCTCATGACCTCAGCTGGAGACAGGATCCAGCCTCTTGGTACCCACAGAAGGGAAACTTGATGGGTCCAGTTCAGTCCTATCCACTCGGTGCACCCCAAACCTAACAGGAGTGTAAAGTGCTGTCTTGCTTCTGCTCTGGGATTTCCCAGGCCCTCGAGAGCCCCATCGTGGTCTGGGGGCAAGATCCTGATGTTAGAAGTCAGAAGCTTTGGTTCCCATCCCTGTCCTGAGAACAGTTCAGTTTGGACCTTCGGTGGCTCAGTAAACTTGGCTTGTTCAAAGTACAATGAATCTTAAAGATGTCAATGGCTGGGAGCAAACCCAGAGGCCCTCTGGCTCCAGCCCTCCATTTCTAGAGGAAAGAAAAGCAGGGGCGCCAGACTGGAGCCTCCCGCCTCCTGGCAGAAACAGCTGGGGAAAGGCTTTGTCTAAGACAAACGCAAGACACATGTTAAATATGATTGCTCTTATTAAAACACTTCCTTCTGTCATCGCTGGGAAATATTCTGTCAAAAAACAAGACGTAAAACTATGTACACATTATGCTGCCGTGTATGCATTTTGTTGTTATTGTTTTCCAAGGAAGGGTGTTGGATAATCACATATGTGTGTATATGTGCAGAAAGCTTCGGGAGCAGCGACTGCTTCTGGACAGCGGGCTGGGGACCGGGTGGGGCTGCAGAGGACAATGAGGAAGGTATTTACCAAATCTTTCTGTTCATTCTTGCCTGCTGGCCAGGCGACAAAAGGAACTTTGGGTTTCAGTGAGGAAATCTGAATTAATTACCCTGTTCGCTTTCTCTCTTTCCTCTGTAATTTAATTAAGATAGAAGCAATCGGCGCTTTCTTGCTCGCTGGCCCTGGAGAGGACTCACAAATAAATCCACACCCAGAAGTGGTGAGAGGTCCAGGGCGTTTCCTGGACCCCCGAGTCCCCACCCAGCTTTCTCTTCTATTGGGAGCAAAACTTTGGCAAGACCTGAATTCCCAAGCAGAAGAGATACCCAGGCAGAGAGCGGGGAGGCTCTGCTGAGCCCCAGAGTTGGCAAAGACCTTGTTGGCACCAACTCTTGTCATCCTGTAACCTCTCCATTATCCTCACTGCCCGTGGGCTCACGGTCCCTGGAGTCCGCACACGTGCTTCTGTGAGAAGCCGTGTTGAACTAGAAATCAGCTCCACCCCTGGTGTGCACTAACTCTCTTGTTCCTGAGAATTTTCTTCTTCCTTTTCATCCCCCTAATGCCTTGGAAGAATGTTAGTTAGGCTCAGAAGTATCAAGTCTATTGCAGTTTATCGATGGACTACTATAGAGACATGTTCCGATGAAACGTAAGGCAATTCCTGCTCTCTGGAATTCTACATCCACGTGGGAAAGAGAGACCTGAAGTACGTGAAGCTTCAAAGAGAGAAAAATTAGCATGAATCTATTAAAGAAATAATAAGAGTAGCAAACATTTGTAGAGTGATTCCCTATATCTTTTAATCTTCAGTGTTATTCCTAGGATGATACAATTACCAGGTCAACTCAGGGCACCTCTGCCTGGACAGAGGGCTGTAATGAGAGACCATTCTGCTCTCTAGCTGATTCCTCACTGCTTGTATTTCCAGTTCACTTCCCTTGTATGGTCACCAGAATTAACAGGATCTCATGAAATCAGCTTTGGCGCTCTGGGCACCCAGATAAGCCAGGTTTTATCACTTCTATCTCCATAATTTCTGATGAAACAGACGTCTGAAGGTTAAGTACTCAGAACTTCCCCCAGCACTGATCATAAATGAAGCACACGCTCCGTCCTCACGTGTGATCGCTTGCAGTGGTCATCTGTCACTTCGATTTCGGAGTGAGACAAAACAGACTTCCCATATCTAGGTGAAATATAGGTAAAATGGGGAGAAATTGTGGTCCTTACGGAGGGATGAGCCCAGCTCCAGCTGTAGAGGTTGGGGGACAGCTGCTACTCCAGGGCCCATGATTGCACGATGTCCCCTCCCTCTGACACTGTCACCTGCACGCCTTCCCCACAGAGAGCCAAGCAAAAATCCCAACGAGGATGCGTGAGATTGGGACAAAAGTGCTTTGTGTGCAGCTACTTTGCATCTCTCCTCTCTCTGGCTCAAAGTGAAGTTCTGAAACCATGTTACTGCGATGATCATTTTCTTGTGCATTTGAGACTAAATTGACATCTGAAAATCTAGCTCACAGGCAAAAAGGTAAAACTGCAGATATGGGCTTCCCTGGTGGTGCAGTCGTTGAGAGTTTGCCTGCCGATGCAAGGGACACGGGTTCGTGCCCCGGTCCGGGAAGATCCCACATGCCGCGGAGCGGCTGGGCCCGTGAGCCATGGCCACTGAGTCTGCACGTCCGGAGCCTGTGCTCCGCAACGGGAGAGGCCACAACAGTGAGAGGCCCACGTACCGCAAAAAAACAAAAAACAAAAAAACTGCAGATAAATGCTTGGCCAAAAAAGTATTTTTGGAAACAGCAAGTAATATATCAAAACAAAGAATTTTCTAACAATTCCAAAATGGGATGTGCTTCCTTTCAGCAGGGACTGGATGTGTGAGGGGGCTAAGACCCTCTGCTACTTGTGTCCCCTGCAGGGGCCAGCCCAGTTCTTTGCCCAGAGAAGGTCCCCTTAAGGCTTCAACTCAACTACTTGCCCACTGGGCAGCGCATTCCTTTCTGGCTGCCCCCAGGGGTTGGCCAATCTTTACTTCCAATCACATTGCAGACCTACTAAAAAATCCCCCAGACTGTCTAGAAAACATTGTTTTCTATTGAGTTATACCACAGAAATTTGCTATCAAGGCAAGATCAATTGGCTTTGGTCTGTCGATAGTGGAGGAGCTCAGGGGCTGATAGAAATCACCCCACTGCTTTCAGGTCCTACTGGGTCGTGACACGGCACACGTCCAGTGGAAACTACACCAGGAGTGTAGATGCACCGGTTGACCCCCGAGCTGGGAACCATCTCTCCGAGGCTGTGCAAACCCCCATTAGGTTCAGCTCATTCTGGGTAGGCAGTCTTCATGATCTGTTTCAGACCTCAAGGCAAACACAAGGGGCATTGTGAGCACGAGAAGACCCGGCTCCAGCGTTGCCTGTGTGACCTCCAGTGAGCACGTCTATATACAGGCCATCTGAGAGAGGTTTAGACAAGACCATCTCCAAGGCCCAAGCTGGAAAGGTCCCATCCATCTTCCGTGGCGCATTCCGATGCACCCACACAGTCAGAAGCCTTGGTGCCTGAAGCAGGACGTACCCGGGTGGGCCTGACAGCCCCACTGCTCATCTTCTCAGGAGGAGGTGAGCAGTGGATTCCCTCGAACCCTCTCGGGGTCTCCTCGCCTCTCTTAAGCTGATGCTCTGTCTGGCGGTCCATCTCGCTGCACCTTGTGGCTTCCCGGGTTGACAGCTCTGCGAGTCCATGGGGCACAGGTCCCAGCCCTGAGCTCCCCTGGCTGTCCTCCTTCCCAGCCGCTCCACCCTGATCACCTCTTGGCAAACAAACACCCCCAGATCTTTCCACGAGAGCTCTCGTTCATTTAAAAGGAATGTTCTTCCCCAAGTGGAATTTAACTGGAACTCAAATCACATGGGCTCTTTAGGTTTTTTATGAAAATCATCAAAATTGTGCACCTTGACACGTGTACACTAGTGCAGATCCAGGTTTGTTGGGCCTGGTCTGGGAGAGTATGAAAGCAGGCCCAGGGCCATGGATGGGCCCAAGCAAGGGAGGAGCCCTGAGGCTGAAGCTACATTAGCTTCATGGTAATTCCACCTCTGTCGTTATTTAGAGACCTGAATCTTGGGGACACTGTGCTTTCTGTGCTGTGGATGTTCTGTCACTTGTGTTGGTCTATCACCCTCATAAGAACAATGTGAGGAAGAGATTAAGCATGGCAGCCAGAAAGGCCTGGATGCAAATACCAGCTGTCTCTTTCCTTGCTTTGTGATCTTGAGCTAACCTCACTCTGCTTCAGTTTCTTCCTCTGAAAAAAAAAACAGAGGTAACAATGCCTCTTTCACAGGTGCGCTGTTGAGAATTACAAGGAGGGCGTGTTTATGTAACATGGACACGAGTGTTTAATACTATTCATTCAGAGAATGATGGATCAAACTCCCATTCAACAGTGTTGATTAGAGTTTAGTAGATGTGGTTGAAATCTACCTTCTACAAAGGCAAGTTGGTTATTCACTTGACAATAATCGGCATGGAGAATGCAAGCAGATATTCAGAGGTAGCATAAATATGTAAAAACAAGATGCAAAATAGAACCACACTTAGCCTGAACAGGTGGCCAAGAATTATTTTCCTATCACAATGTACCAAAGGGATAAAACACAATCCAGACAGCAATGCAGATGACAACAGTGGCTTCATACAGCAGCAAGAGAAGAGAAGCACACACACAAACTGCAAAGCTCTCAGGTATTTTTTGCCTCTTCATGATACTTGACCTCCTCCAAGTTCCATTCCAACACCTAAAACCCATTCCCTTGCCAGTTGGGAATCACACTCTTTACAAGACTTCAGGCAAAATACTGAATTTATTCAGTTGATTTGACCAGTCACGTTGGATAGAAGTGTCATTTTTATTTGCATGATGTAAAAACATACTTGAAGTAGGAATACTCACATACCTTACAGTGTTAAAAATATATATATAATAAGAAAGATTCATGAAGGCATTTGATAGAAAACATACACAGTATGCTATTTTAATATACAAATGCTTTAAAGAAAATAGAGAAATAAGAATTATAAAAGTCGCATCATTAAGAATTTATAAATGGTTCCATTTTTCTTAAAGGTCACATTCTCATCCTTTGGGATGTACAGACATTATGTGGTTTAACACAGTTTTATCCACATTCAAAACATCACGTTTTAAATGTTTGAAGCATAGCATGTACAGTACAAAATGTTTCCATAGGAACATAACAGAACCCAGCTCTAGTGGCCTGCTGTCAGATGGCTCCTAATTAATCAGTTAGCCATTTTTAAGACACTAGTTCAGCTTATTGCTACAATATTCAAGTTGTTCTAGTCACCCCAAATATAAAGGCTTTCATTTATATTGCAATTTACTGACAAAGGCTCAAAGAGTTATCATAGAATATACACTAATATACACCAAACTACTCTGAGTTAAATGAACTTCCCATACTTAAATTAGAACCGAGAATAGTAATTTTAGGCTAATATATTATCCTTGTGATTGGTATTTTTAAAATTTTGAGCAAAGTGCACAGTGAATGGAATCAGTCACTGGAAATGATCTTTCTGTGAACTCTCAGCTTCCTTTGAGTCAGACGTACCACCTGAGAAATGAGAACCTTCCAGCCTGATGGGGCCCCGGGGCAGCTTCACAGATCAACACACAGGAGCCACGTGGAGTCACATTCATGAGTCGTGGCAGCCCAGCCGATAAACGCACAATTCACTTGACAGAGCCCCTGTGCGGAGTCAGCAGAATCAGCTTCCCAGCGACCAGTAAATGCTGAGTCCTAATTTAGGGCAAATGCCGCCATCCATCCATCAGCCGTATTCTAGTGTTGGTGGACCCCGGACAAGGTTGAAATAGCCAGCCAGGGCCCCAAGGTCTATGTAGAGAGAACGCTGCCTCTTCAGCATCTCCGATTCCTCAGTGCTCCCTGTGCATGAAGAATCTGAAAAGGGAAACATCGAAAACATAAAATAAACGACCAGGGGACACGTTCAATGATAAATGCCTGGTTCTTCAGCAAAACACGAAAACAACAACAAACTGTGGGCCTAATGGAACAGCATTCAAACTCTGGTTTTATTAAGGAGCCATAGAGTTGAACACTATTGGCTCGTTTGTGTGATACGACACAGACAAAAGAATTCAAAAAAGAGTCAACGACCACAAGAAATCAGCTAGAAATCCTGGCCCGTCTTCCAACATCCCAGATGATTCTTTTTAAATGCAGAAAAGTCAGACAAGAAGCCGAGAAATGCAAACAAGAGTTCCAGGCTTGACGTCTGGGTTTGGACCCAAATAGATTTAGAATGTCCCAGATTTTCATAAGAAAACTGGAAACCCCGCTCTGTGAATATTCAATGCTCCTGGAATGCGTATTGTCTTTCCTAAATGCGAAAGCTTCACAGCTGGCAGAGAGATTTTGAGCAGAGGAAGCAGAAATGCAAGTCGCCTTCAAACTCAATATTTTATCAGCACCGCGATGTTTCCAAACAAGGGCTGGCGTGGTTCACCATAATTGCATTAAAAAGAACCCGGCTCTTCGCTAACAGCAAAACTGTCATGCTTGATCTGTTTTTAAAAGCAAATGCTATTCTCTGCTGCAAAAAAGCAAGGCAGAGCAATTCTCAAAGACTGCATTATCTCCATGTGCCTGGAAACCAGTTAGACTTTGCTGGTAAATTAGCCAATTTTTTTTTTTTTAATTGTGATTGTTTTCTTTTTGGCCGTGCCCCGCGACAGCTAAGATCTTAGTTCCCTGACCAGGGATAGAACCCGTGTGCCCCCTGCAGTGGAAGCACAGAGTCTTAACCACTGGACCGCCAGGGAAGTCCCAGCCAATTTTTTGTGTTTTTTTTGTATATGCTTTTACTAACATTCTTGCTGAAATTTCTCCAACAACTTACGGCATGCAGGAAGTCACTTCAATTTTCTAAAATTTTACTGAAGTCTAGTTGATTGACAATGTTGTGTTCATTTCTGCTGTACAGCAAAGTGGCTCAGTTATACACACATATACTCTTTTTCATATTCTTTTCCATTCTGGTTTATCACAGGATATTGACTATAGTTCCCTGTGCTCTACAGTAGGACCTCGCTGTTTATCCATCCTATATATACCAGTTTGCATCTGCTAATTCAACTTTTTTCCCAAGTGCTTTCATGAGCTCTAATTAGTAGAAGTTGGACAGAGACAAAGAAGGGAGGCAAGGGCGCTGCCCACCGCAGGGCGTCCGTACCCGCGATGTTCTCAGGAAGCTCCAACTCCTTTCGGCTCAGCAGCCGCTTCCGCTCAAAGAGCGCAGAGTCCAGGCTCTGACAGCGGGGCTGATCCTCCCTAGGGGGGTTCAGGGCGTCATGTTTCAGCAGGTCTGCTGCCCTGGGCCGGTGATTGGGGTTCCTCTCCAGGGCGGCCTCCATCAGCTCTCTCATGCCCGGACTGCAGTCTTCAGCAATATCTTCCAAAGGAGGCGCTTGTTTGTGGATCTACGAACAAACCAGCTCTCTTAGCATCAGTGGTATGAAAATATACCCTCGACAGGACAAGTACTCTAGTTACAAGACCTGAGCAGTCTTTTGTTTCGAAGCAAATACAGTTCATACCCTTCAGTAACATTTCCTAAGGAAACCGAGTGAAACCCATCTTTTGGTTGAATGCAGTCAAAGATACATGCGAGGTTTGAATAAACAGCTTTCCATCAGAGCAGTGGCCGAAGGTCCCTGTGCAGTAATGGGGAAGCGTCTACTTCTCAACCTCTCCAGGGTCAAAGGGGGCCTGCGTGTTTCACTACGTTCCAGGCTGCCGTGGGGATCTATAATCTAACATCATTTTTTGGAACGTGTTCAAAGAACACATACAACTTCCTTGGCTCAATGATTTATGCTACTCTGATGCTCTTCAGTGGCATCTTGTATAACAGCATAGCTATAATTTCTGCCCATGCACATTGGGGTAGGTCCCCGCTCAAACAGTGATGCCTTCTTTGCGGGAACGGGTCATCGCTCCACATGGGAGGAACTTTCAGCTTCCCCTCATGGGTCATAGTTCACCATCATCCCACTCAGGTGTGTTATCCGAGAAAGAGCAGCGGCTCCCCTGAGCAGGTGCTTACTATGTACAGGTAGGAGGGGTAGGCGGAGCGTGGGTAGCGCTTCACCCAGGGCGGGGTGCCCGTCTGCATGTGGATGAGTGTGGCCCCCAGGCTGTAGATGTCTGCTTTGGTCGAATGGCCCCTGCACAGGATCACCTCCGGGCTCATGTAAATCTGAAAGAGAAGCAGGACAGGTCAGTCTGACTCTCCTCACCTGTCTAGGTACCACTTCCCTAATCCAGTTCGGGAAGCTTCACCATATTCACCGCACACTTCATCCCCTCAGAAGGGCCTGGCATTGCTGTGTTCCCTTCAGTGAAGGAGAAGCACAGACCCTCGGGGACCCAGGCAGCTTTGGCCAAGGGGCCCCTGCAGCCTCAGAACACCTCTTCGCACAGACTGAGCACAAGGCAGACCAGGCAGCAAAGGAGCCACAGCCGAGAACCCACCTGGGAGTCCCACTCATCCAAGTTCTGCAAAGCACAGATCAACGCTTCCTGTTTCTATTAAAACACCAATTCCTTTCATATTTAAATGACACTGAAATACATGTCCTCATTTCATGTTTGTCATTAAAATGCCAAACCACTAATTATCTGCAGTCATCCAAAGGCAGCAGAAGTCTCCAGGGTATCAACACCGACTACGCGGAAGAGAAGAATTTAAAGTGTAATAGTGGGCAAGGGATCCTAATCGGTCATTTCTATGAACCACTTCTTATTTCTACCTACCAGGGAGCCCAGTGACTAAATATTAAAGGCATGCCTTATTCACATTGTGTAAGTTCTGTCTGGTTTTATGAGCCGATGCTGGAAAAGGAGGGCTAGTTTTAGAAATAGTTTCTGTAAGCAGCGTTTGTTTCTAAACGTAAAAAAGAGAAAAAGAGCAAACCCTGGGGAGCCGCGTCTTTACGGCGGCTACAGGCATAGAGCAGTTACTACCCTCGTTGTCAAGATTTAGCTTTAAGAAGTTTTGATGCCGTCTGTCATCTGAACATGGGAAAGCGGGTGAGTGTTCCCAGAATACATTTCAGAGTAAATAAATAAAGAACTGGCTTACAAAACCTGGGGAAATTGCCCAGTTTCCCCTTCCTAACTTGCCTCAAGTACTTGCTACGACACAATTCCGGGCTGTCTGGCTTTGGTTCCCTCGCTGATTCTCTCTCTCTCTCTCTCTGAAGGACTTTCTTACCAAATAAAATCACAAGGTTTCGCGCCACAGACAGCTGCCAACAGCAGTGCCCACACTGCTCCACCCTTGCCAGCTCCCTAAGCAAGGATTAGGCAAAGCGTTACTGCGGGCGGCACCAAGGGCAGCGATGTGCTCAGGGCCCTGGAGGGACAGTGCGATGGCACCTCGGGGGCGGCAGCATCCCACCCACCTGGAGGCCTGGCTGCGGCCCCTCGGGCAGCTCCCCATCGCCCCCGCAGGGGCCCACGGCTCACACTCCTCGCTCCTCAAGCCGCCAGAGCAGCAGGGCATGGGGGTCAAGGGCACTTCCTTTCAGGGCTGGCTCTGTGGGGGTCGTGCGCCCGAGGGTGTGGGCACTGGAGCAAAGGAGCCTAGCGGTCAGGGGTCAAGGCCTTCACCTCTGAAGACATTTATTACAAAGGGAAAGAGACTGTGTGTGTGTGTGTGTGTGTGTGTGTGTGTCCGGGCACGTGAGGATGACGTGTGACCTTACATAAGAACTTTACAAAAGGAAGCATGCAATCAAAGGAATTCTAATTAGCTATTCACGTTGATTTTTCCTTCCTTCTCTGTAGTAGGGAATTCAAACACAATAGCTTAAAGATAGGACAGATGAACCCTGTATGTGTATTATCAATATATGGTTACAAGATCATGTCCCGAATTTGAATGAGCTCTGTTGGGGGAATCAGAAGTCATCTGTAGCCAAGTGATCAAGTTCTAACGGGAAGCGAATCTGCACGGTTGACCTTGACGAATTATACCTTCTTGGCTCTTTAAGGATGAGGAGTCATAACAAGGTTGCCGAGAGCTTTCCTTCCCACTTCAACTCACCGTCACACTTCACTCTCACACTTCGATCGTGAGTGCCAAGGGTAAGCAAACCCGGGTTGATCAGAAGAGTTTATAACTAGGAACGCCAAGGTCAGTTTAGCCCATCATAGAAAGCAACTTACACTTGGTGAAAATACCTCAATCCAAATACTGTTCAGGAACAGACGCTGTGCTCCTATCTCATACCCAAGCACACACTCTCTTCCTGCTAGAAAATCCCAGAAAGGAGATGTCTTTCTCTGACTATTGCAAAATATTCAATTTGATCACCCTGCTGGGAAGAGAAAGGTATTTTCCATCTTTAATACCATAAATAGTTTGTTTCTCAAACTGGCTCCAGGAAAAAGGGTAGACTGTCACATATCTGAATGTCTGACGACTGCCAAAACATGCTGAAGTATTTTCCGAAAAAAACATGTCATAAGTGTTGTCTTATTAGATTTTGTGCTTTGGGAAAGTTTTCCTAAGATCTGGTGACTAAAACATTCTTTAAAAAAATAATAAATTAATAATGTTCTCTTCTGAACATTATTCTGCTTGAAGACAACTCTCCAGAATCCTCTCCCAAGTATTTTCCAGAATAAGTTCAGTAATAACAGCAAAAACAAAGATCTCTTCTGCTGCCCGGGGCGGGGAGTCTTTGCTTTCAGAGAGTTAAGAAAAGGCTTACAGAATCCTGGTTTGAAAGGCAGACAATTTTTTTTAGCACTGCCATGAGTTCAGTGCAATACATTTACTAGCTAAACTAAAGGTTATCGTCTGATTAACACCAGGACTGACCTGATAATCTCGGGGCAAACGTCCAGCCAACTGCCCCCTCTCCATTTCCTGAGGGCACTTTCAACAGCTAGAAGGGCATGGGGGGCTGGGAGGCTCTGACAGCTCACCCTCTGACAGTTTATCATCTCACAGTCATGGAGAAGGGTCAGGAAGGCAGCTTCTACACCCATGTAACTTCCCAGATGCATACAACCCCATACCCATCATAACCAACCGTGAACTAAACGGTTAAACGTTAATAATTCAGGTAAATTTACAATGGGTCCTCCCTCCAGAGCAGACTCCTTATTGGCTTTGCCCTGTGCTCCATCCCTGGTACCTACAGCAGTCTTCACACAGCAGGTGCCGGATAGACACTCACTACATGTGTCAACTGTTCAGCCTAATACGGTGAGCGCTACATATATTATTTGACAGCCCGTGAACGCATTTCTCTGAACCCCATTTAGATTCAGGAAAGTTTTGTTTTTGTTGTTCTTGCTTCACAAATGAGTTAAATAGTATAGCAAGTTTATATCTTCAAATAAGATTCATTTGTGCTCCAGTAAATGAGACTTCTTTTAAGATTTCCAGGATTCAAGAGAGGCCTGAAATGCTGTCAGTTCTCAGTAAATGTTCTTAAGGACCATGACAATTATGGCTGTAATTGAACCAAAGCAGTAATATTCGTTATGCTAAAACCACATATATTAGTTATATCAAAAAGTTACATAGCCGTTACACCTTAGACTTTAGACTCAGAAAGAACTAGATTTCGAGGCCCTGATCTATCAGTAGCTGAGTAACTTGGGGCACTTTATTTTAACCTCTTCAAGCTTCTTTTCTTATTTTAAAATGGGAATAATAGTATTTGCCTATGATAACAGTATTGTGAGGATTAAACAATATAATTTATTTCAAGGGCTAAAGAGTATACGGCAGAGAGTAAATGCTCATTAAACATGGTCCAATGATAACAATGATTTAATGTAATGGTTTTCCTCCCCTTCTTTGTCCTTTCTGCAGTAATGCTAGCACATCTTATTTTTACTCTTAGTAAGATATTGCCCATTCTGGTGTGAACATAATTACCTCTGTTCCTCGCAGGTCCTTAGGAAAATAGATCTCTTCAGTCATTTGGACACTTAGACCAAAATCCACCAAAACAGCTTTTGTGGACATGAAAACAATGTTGCTAGCTATAAAGAGAGGAAATTTTTCAGTAAAAAATTGTGTATCTATCCCTAAATAAAATGAAAACATTATTTAAAACAACGAGTTCCATATAAAGATAGACTGAAATGCTTCCCCTACTAAAATGGGCTTATTATGTTCAAAAGAGAAGGATGAATCTGGGTGAGAGTTTAGGTAAAAATCACTTCAGATTTGTCAAGAATTCAGCCAAGGTGGATATAAATGATTGTAGCCATTAATAATCCTCAAGATACAACAGCTAAGACATGGAAACAACCGAAGTGTCCGTTGATAGATGAATGGATAAAGAAGATTTGTATATATATACATTTTTGTGATACATAATATATACATATAAATTGTGTGGTATATAAAATGGAATATTATTCAGCCATAAAAAAGAAGGAAACCCTGCTATTTGTGACAATATGGATGAACCTTGACGGCATTATGCGAAACGAAATAAGTCAGACAGGAAAAGACAAATACCGCATGATCTAACATATGTGGAATCTAAAAAAGAAAAAAACAAACAAACGTAGAAACAGAGAATAGAGTGGTTGCTTCAGGTTGAGGTGGGGGGAATTCGGGAAGGTGGTCAAAGGTTACAAATAATAAGATGAAAAATAATAATAAGATGAATACTATTTCATCTTCCAATAATAAGATGAAAAAGTTCCGGGGCTGTGACGTACAGCATGGTGACCTCAGTCCATAATACTGAATGGCGTATTGGAGAGTTGCTAAGAGAATAGATTTTAAAAGTTCCCACCACACAGAAAAATTATAAATACATGAGATGGATGGATGTTAACTAACCCTATTGTGGTGATCATTTTGCAATATATACATATATCAAATCATTACCTTGTACACCTTAAACTTACACAATGTTATATGTCAAGTATTTCTCAATAAAGCTGGAAAAATTTTTTTTATATATTGAGTTTCAAGTTCTAAGACATAAGCATAGTATTATCAAGCCACTTTCTAAAACAAAAAAGTAAAATACCCAATTTTTGTCAGGACAAGTTTTGCTAGTCCAATTTACCCTTAGATATTAAGGGTTCATAGCAGGTCTCTCTTATGTATTTCCCCACAATCTCTTATTCCTAGAAAGCAGTCAGTGAAAGCTTCTTTAATGGACTATTGCCAAATTTGTATTCAAAATTAAAAAGCAATTTGTTTTTCAAAAATGTTGACTGTGTTTTTAAGTATGTTACTATTTTTAAAGCCTATTAACAAGGCAGTCGTTAATGATATGTGGCTATAATCTCTTGCACAACAATTGGAAAATCATCCTTCCTTATGACTTTGAAAGCTCTCGTGACCCCACTAGACTCTAAAATGTATCCCAGGAACCCAGGGAGAAAGGGGGAGAGTGCTGGCGGGGAGGGGTGTCTTCCCTGCCACCTTCAGATTGAAGGAGGAGCCATGTGCCTAAGGTCTAACTAGTCTTTTTTAAGCCAAGGAGAACTCACGTTTAATGTCATGGTGAATCACTTTCTTTGAGTGCAGAAAATCAAGTCCCTTGAGAACATGCTTTGTCACCCAAATAATCTCAAATTCTCTCATGGGTCCACAGCTCTCCAGTTTCTCCAGGACAGAACCTCCCTCGCCTGCTTCCATAAAGAGGTGGACAGTTTCGCCCCATAGAACCGCGCCGTATAACTCAGCGATGTTCTCGTGCCGGAAGCAAGCCTGGATTTCCACGTCAGATGGCTTAAATTGGTCTACTGGGATCTAGAACACAAAACACGAGGAAGATTCTAAACAACCCCAGGATAAAGCAAAGAATACACAACATAGGTCAACTCACAAACCAGAAGGCAAATAAATGCCCTCAAGGACACTCGGACATGTGAAATTGTACCCCTGAGTTAAGATAATGTTTACTTGAGATATGCCTTTACATTCATGTCCGCTTAAGGTAAAAAAAATGAGAAAATAAAAAACAAAATAATGAAATACTGCTTTCATTTAGAGTATAGATACCCAACCGAAGAATTTTTCATGGTGATTGAAACAAAGGAGGTAATTTCCCATCTTTTATACATGTTATTTCTACGGCACCTAGATTTTAGGTCATATTTTCAATATTCCTTGTCATGAAATAATATAATGTCTCTGGTCTCTCAGTTTGTGTTCTAACAGTGCATTTAAATAAGCACTGGCCATCTACTCTACAGAAAATTGGAAGTCATTAATAAAGAAAGAAGTAGCTCTTTCAGTGCAGATAGATATGGAATGTCTCCAAAATAAGAGCTATAAAATAATGTCTCCAGATTTTTTCTTTCTTTCTTTCTTTCTTTTTTTTTGCGGTACGCGGGCCTCTCACTGCTGTGGCCTCTCCCGTTGCGGAGCACAGGCTCCGGATGCGCAGGCTCAGCAGCCATGGCTCACGGGCCCAGCCTCTCCGCGGCATGTGGGATCTTCCCGGACCGGGGCATGAACCCGCGTCCCCTGCATCGGCAGGCGGACCCTCAACCACTGCGCCACCAGGGAAGCCCAGTGAGTTTGTTTTATTGCACTTTAAAAAAAAAAACAAAACTTTAAAGTAGAACAGACATACACAAAAGTGCAAAACTGGTTAAGTATCAAACTCAATGAATTTTCAACTGAATACACCCATGTAACCACTATGTAGATCAGGAAACAGAAGCCCACCAGCGCCCTGAAGCCCCCTGCTGCCCCCTGCCTGTCCCTGCTCCTCACGGGCAGCCACTAATGGGACTTCCAACAGCATGGGTTTGGTTAGCCTTTTTCGGCCTTTATGTAAGAGGAGCCTCATACAGTAGATCTTATTTTGTGTCCAGCTGCTCTGGCTTAACCTAATGTAGACCTATCATCGTCAATAGGAAGTTGTAAATCATTTCTTCTCTTCACTGGACAGCATCCCAGTATGTAAATACACCATATTTCAGCACTTGGAAACTTCCCAGTTTGGGGCTATTACAAATACTGCTGCCATGAACACTCTAGCACGTGGCTCTGGTGACCGCGTGTGCATGCCTGCTGGGCGAGCAGCTGCAGGAGTGGAATTGCTGGGTCACAGGGCGTGTGCGCGTTCACTTTGCTAGATCCTGCCAAATGGTTTTCCAAAGTGGGGCACCTCAGCATTGATTGTCCAGTAAGAAGAGATGGGGGGCTTCCCTGGTGGCACAGTGGTTGAGAATCCGCCTGCCAATGCAAGGGACACGGGTTCGAGCCCTGGTCTGGGAGGATCCCACATGCCACGGAGAAACTAGGCCCGTAAGCCACAACTACTGAGCCTGTGCTCCGCAACAAGAGAGGCCGCGACAGTGAGACGCCTGCGCACCGCGACGAAGAGTGGCCCCTGCTCGCCGCAACTAGAGAAAGCCCTCGCACAGAAACGAAGACCCAACGCAGCAAAATAAATAAATTCCTACCCCCAACATCTTAAAAAAAAAAAAAAAAAGAAGAGATGGGGTTTTTCTCTGAAATTCAGCCCTTTAATCTATAGTCCTGAGGAGGCTTGCAGCTTTCCCAGCGTCTGCTTCCCTGCCTGGTCCCCTCCCCATTGGGTGGCATTAAAGCAGCAGCAAACAGATGTGCTCTTGCAGGGTGGCCCCCCTTCAGCCACCACAAGCGGGATGAAGTTACCCAAGCTGGCGCTAAAGAAGCTGGTACTTTCTTTGTTATTAGAGCAAACTGATTAAAATCAACTATGCCCTTAAGCAGACTTGGGGGCTGAATGGCCCCAGGTAGCAAGCAAATCTATAAAACACAGATGCTTTTTTTGGACACAGCACCCTTAGATAAGAGGCAGTCAAAGGGTAGCCAGCTTTGAGTAAAGTAAATAAACGAACACGCAAAAGCCCCTATGCCGAACACGCAGGGCACCCTGTCTGGTTATGAAGTACGTACCAATTTACATGCCATTCTTTTCTTAGTTTTTATGTCTTGTGCTAAGTATACTTTTCCAAAGGCCCCCCGAGGAATAAAATCAGAGCCAATATTCCTGTAAGTCAGCTTCCAAGGGATGAGAAGAACATCAGAGTCTATCTGATAGCGTCCATTCTGGGGAGTGATTACCTACAACAAAACAAAAATGCAGGAGGGTGAGAATTTCAGCAAAGTCCTCTTCTGAGACCTGCCCTTTAGAAACTGGTTACGTTAGACCACATTCCTACACGCAGGGTTCAAAATTAATTTCACCGTATATAATCATAACAGTGTACAGAAGCCTCTTAGAGCTCCCATTTAGAGCTTCAGCAAAACAGAGAAAGCATGTAACAGAAACACATCCCTGATAAGACCTGATCATATTTCTATCTACGTGTGAGTAATTCACTGCCAAAGAGAACTTTAAAAATGATTTACCTAAGGCAACATGACTGCTGTGACAAAAAGGCTCAAAATAAACACTGCAGAAATGTAAAGTGTGCATGCAAGCTGACTCGTTTCCAGTTAAAATGTGCTAACCTGTTAGTCTGCATACCTACTACTCAGAGGTGACGCACACTCATAGAGAGTAGGGAAATGAACTGATGATCACAGACGTTCTGGAAAACAATGTGTTATGCCAGAGCTATGAGTTGACAGTGCCACGTAAGCAAAGTAAGGGCAGAACCATTTCTCATCCATTCACTCATTTAATATTTACAGAGTGCATGGTATGTGCCAGGCACTGTGTTTGGAGCTGAGCAGGCAGCGATGAACAAGAGACAGATGACCCCTGACCTCTGAGGGTTCATGAGTCAGTAAACACTTTGAACAAGAGGTCTGAAAAGCAGTCGACTCAAAAGCTGAGAGCGACAACCTAAGTGTCCATCAACAGAGGAATGGACAAAGAAGACGTGGTACATATACACAGTGGAATACTACTTAGCCATAAAAAGGAATGAAATAATGCCATTTGCAGAAACATGGATGGACCTGGAGATGATCATACTAAATAAAGTAAGTCAGATAGAGAAAGACAAATACCATATGATATCATATGTGGAATCTTAAGAAAAAAAAGATACAAGTGAACTTACATACAAAACAGAAATAAACCCACAGACATAGAAAACAAACTTACGGTTACGAAAGGGGATGGGGAGGATAAATGAGGAGTTTGGGATTAACATATACACACACTATATATAAAATAGATCACCAACAAGGACCTACTGTACAGCACAGGGGACTATACTCAATATTTTGCAATAACCTATAAGGGAAAAGAATCTGAAAAAAAAATATATATATATATATACACAGTATAGTATGACTGAAACACGTTGCTGTATGCCTGAAACGAATACAACATTGTAAATCAACTATACTTCAATTTTTAAATAAATGAATAAAAATAACAATTAAAAAATTTCAGAGAGAGATATCCTGATAGCAGTGTGGGGTATAAGGGTATGTACCCTTGTCAACACTCATCAAACTGGATATTAAAGATCTGTGTATTTTACTGCATATAAAGTGTATCTCAATTTTTCAAAAGTGAAAAATTGAGAGGAGAAATAATTATAAATAAAATGAAAACAAATTAATAAGAGAGTCCGTGGGAGGCATGACCTAAAAAAATGTGTTGGGTATGCTTTCAAGGGTTAGAGTCTCAAAATACAGGTTTTACCTATGTTTCATTAGTAATATTATGACTTCAGATTATGAATTTGGGAATTATGGAACTATCAAAGTGACATGAAATTATTTCAAGCATGGGAGAGGGTGAAGGGGAGTGCGGATCATGGGGGTAAAGAGTAGAGACTCCGATTCATCTCCGGATGCACAGGGCTCCTCACACGGGCCCTGCTCTGGGAATAATCCTGGTGAGCGTTTTTCACTCAGGACCTACCATTGCTAATCTTAGCTACACCCCATGAACAGGCGTGCTCACTATCAGGGAATGAAGCAAAGAACGATGCTAATACTTCGAAATGTGAAGTCACTACACTTAAAACTTTAGTATTCACTGAGTGCAGCCTCTGCGCAGGACCCGAGAGGGAAAATGACTAAGTGGAGACCGCGGCGTTGCCAAGTTTGAAACATGACCTCCTTTCAAGAAGTGTCACCTCAAGTTCCTGGAGGCCACTTCTACAGCACACTGGGAACCACATGCAGACAGAACCATGCTCACGGCACTCAGCTGCACTCGCTTTATTGCCTCTTCCTTGTTATTAAATATTTACAGACCCAATTTCATTCGATTCTCCAGGAATCCACTTCAGGGCTTAACTCACCTTTGGAAAAAAAATTTACTTTAAAAAAAAATTTTTTTTTTAATTGAAGAATAGTTGATTTACAATGTTGTGCTAGTTTCAGGTGAACGGCAGTGATTCAGTTATACATATACGTATCTATTCTTTTTCAGATTCTTTTCCATTATAGGTTATTACAAGATATTGAATATAGTTCCCTGTGCTATAGTTCCTTTGTTCTAGATCCGTGGGATCTGGCTCTGTCCTGCTCTGCTGGTCCCACAGCAAAGGGACAGCCAGGTTCAAGTTCGGGGCTGTAACCAGTAGGTCTTGGCTGTTTATCTATTTATATATAGTCGTGTGTAACTGTTCATCCCAAACTCCTAAGTTATCCCTCCCCTCATCCTTTCCCCTTTGGAAACCATAAGTTTTTTTTCTATGTCTATGAGTCTATTTCTATTTTGTAAATAAGTTCATTTGTATCATGTTTTTAGATTCCACGTATAAGTGATATCATATGATATTTGTCTTTGTCTGACTTACTTCACTTGAAAGTTTTACTTTGGTCCAACCCAAATCTTCTCTAACCCACTCTGATGCAGTGTCCTCTTAGCCGACAGGATGAAGGGTAATAATACCAGCCATCTACCGAGCATTAATTCTGGGCCAGGCCCTGTGCTGAGTACTTCATACATTAACTCAGCAATTTCTCACAACGGGCCTGTGACGTAAGGACTCTTTATCCCCACTCACAGATGAGGAAACTGGCTTCAGGAGATTAAGGAACTCACTAGGCAGTGACAGTCAGGATTCAAACGCGGGTCTGTCTGACCCCAAAGCCACAGCTCCTATTCTTTAGATGAGAGCCTTTGATCTTCCAGAGGCTGTAATTAAAGCTGAGCTGTGGTCAAACCTCAGTTGTTAAATGTCTACATTTACACGTCACTGAGCACAACTTGGCCTTCTTCGCTTTAGATCAAATACTACAGTTCCTTCACGCCAGTTTAGCATCCCCAGCGTTCTGGGGACCCTCCTCCAAACATCCTGCAAGTTCTCCCAGGCCACCTCAGACGACAGTCCCTGAACGTGTCGTGTGACATGCAAGTGCTGGCCCGTTTGTGGTTCTGCAAAGTCCCTGGATCTCCCCCAAGTCCGACACCTTCCCTATTTCGGTTTGAAATGTTTTTCCCCTTTCTTCTTCTCCTTCTTCTTCTTTCTAGGGGTCCAAGCTAATAACCTTATGGAAATCTATGTTAACCGTTACCTCTGCCAACCCCTTAACATACTAAAGCCATGGTCAAGTGCAGACACGCAGTCCATTTCCTCATCCCAATCACTGCCGTTGACACAAAACAACACTGGGCCCAGGAGCAGCACTTGAGAAAGTCCGTAGGTATATCAGTGAGAATAATTCCATAAGGGTCCCGTGTGATGTAGCAGCTAGGAAATGGATGTGACCTCGGTCTACAGGAAAAGAGGCATGGGCTCTAGAACAAAGGCCCAGCCGACTCTGTCCTGCTCTGCTGGTCCCACAGCAAAGGGACAGCCAGGTTCAAGTTCGGGGCAGTAAGGTGGGCTTGAGGCCAGAGGGGGCTGCCCACAGGAGGAGGAAAGGTAACACCACAGTGCATGAAAAAGAGCAGGCACAGCCAGGGGCATCAGAGAAAGAAGAGGGAAGACGGCGTGGGGAACATGCAGTTTTGTAAACATTGGGAGGACTGTCGTAAGGAAGGCGCATGACAACCACAAGCACAACACTTGCATCCTTTCAACACGCACTGTGTGTACACAGGTCACGTGCATTCATTGTATGGAATGAATGCGGCCATTTACCCATTTTACAGATGAGTAAACAGAGGCATAGGGGTTGTAATGACTGGCCCAATGTCACCCAGCTAGTCCATTTCAGAGCTGAGATACATGCCGGGCACTTTAATTCAAGGGCCTGCCATCTTCACCACTCCTCATCGTATATGTATATACACATTTTTATGGCCAAGAAGTAGGGCTTAGGAGTCAGGGGAGTCAGAGATGGTTTTTAGTATCCTCTAAGGAAGGACTTCCCTACAGTCAGCATTGGCCCAAAATGACATTAAATGCCCTAGAATATGATGCATGCTTCATCACAGGTTTCCAAGCACAGACCAAAATGCCCCAGCAATTATTGGAGCTGATAAAGGGGGTGATTCAAGCTTCAGACAGAGAGTTTGACTCAAGGATCTTTAAGGGTTTTTTTAACCCTGAGAAGCCAGGAATCCGTGACTAAGCCTGCGGAGCAGGATAGCATCTCACACCCACATCTATGAGCAAGCTCTCTGGGGCTCTTGAGCTTCCCAAACAATCACCCAAGAGTTGAGTGCTTAGAACCCATTTTAGGTTATTCATCCCCAGATGAGGGTGAGAGTTGGTCTAGATTATAAGTAACTTGTAACACCCTCACACAAAGCAACCCCTGGCTTAGTCTCCTAAAGTTTCTTCCCCAGGTCCTGCTGGATGTTGGTGGAATCTTTTAAATATTATTTTCAGGAAAATAGCACCCACTTGCACACACATGCAGACCACCATTTTACATGCCTATGCGCTTCAGGATATGATTGTAACTCCTGGGTCCTCCACCCTGTCCAAATAACTCCACAGGCGCTGTGGTTGTAGGTTGCCTGTAATACACCAGGCGTCTGTGCCTCCATTCTCTCCATCTGAAACATTCTCTGCTCCCCAGCCCCTTTATCTGGCTGATTCCAACTCAGTAATTTAGGCATCAGTTCCTCTTGGGGAAATTCCCTGGTGGTCCAGTGGTTAGGACTCGGCACTTTCACTGCCGAGGGCCTGGGTTCAATCCCTGGTTGGAGAACTAAGATCCTACAAGCTGTGCAGTGCGGCCAAAAAAAAAAAATTTTTTTTTTTAATTCCTCTTGGAAGCCTATCTGACATTCCTCCATTCCTCCTGCTCACCCTCGTGGTTATGTGAGGTATCCCGCCTGAGCGTTCCCATAGCGATCAGGGCTAGCTGTATCGAGACGTCCTACACTGCATTACAATTACCTGTCTACTTGCCCTCTCCAGCAGGCAAAAAGCTACCAGGGAACACAAACTGCATCTCTAGCACCTGGAGAAGTACCTCATCCCCTGTAGAGGTTTGAGCTCTGTCTAGCAAATGAATGGATGAATACTGGAAGGAAAGCATTTGGTCCATCGGTAGATACACTTGAAGGTCGACTTTACCTTGGAACCAATCTGTTGGGTAGATAATTAGCTGCCATCTTGTAAAGCAGAGAAACAGACAGCAGCAAGGCCAGGAGAGAAAAGTTTTGATGGAGTCTTAGTGGGAGGACCATGGGAAGAGGAAGGTCTTGAAGGTGGGATGGTTCCCAGGAGAACACATGTGAGGATGAAGGAAGCCAGAAGCCAACGTGGCCTCCTTCACCATCTTGTCTCGGACTGGCTATGATCTGGGATGGCAAGTCACCGTTCTTGCGCCATTATTTATAAAACAGGGAGCTGTGACAGGCTACTAGCTGTCACAGAGATGCACCTAATCCTTAAGGACAGTGACAGGAAAGCCAACCACAGCCCCCTGAGCCATCAACCGCAGGGTGACTTGCCAAATAAGGCATGGTCTACTTTCCTATGGATTTTAAGCTTAGGTCTTCTTGCTGTATTTTATATTCTTGACCACTTTTTAAAACAAAAAGCTTTTTGAAAGTTGTAAAGATCCCTGCTTTTTTGATATGTCCTATTTGCAAATTTTCTCCCAAATATGACTTGATTCATTTCTGGAGCACAGGCTCCATGACAGGACTGACAACAATCTACTCTTACCCTTTGCTGGTAATATTTTCACTTCCTTTTAATGCCTTCATTTCTCTCGTTTGCTGCATTAGCTTTTTTTTATCCCTCACTCCAAAACCTTCAGGAAGCTACTGCTTTGTACTCTTTATATTTTTCCTGAATTCCCTTCTGTACATTCCCAATTCTATGGCCCAACGCTCATTAGTCTGATAGTCCAGGGGAAATAAGCCCAAGTCTCTACATATTTACAAGCAAAAATAATGTGTTTATTCTGCATGTTTTCCTTTAAGATACCCACTTTAACAAATAAATATGTAAAAAAAAAGAGAGAAATACATAAACAATTATGTTTCTGATTATAGATATATATATTATTTTGAACCAGAATTCTCCAGCTATATTTTAGCTAAGACAAATAGGTATTAACCCTTATTCAAATTATGACTTCCCATTTATAAACAGAAGTACTCTTCTCAAGGCAAAGTTAACTATCAAGTACAGTTTGGTATATCCAGACCAAAGCAAGTCATACAATGATGCAAAATGTAATCCTTTTTTTTTTTTTTGGAAAAGGTAATTTTGCAATTCTGCTGCAAATTGAGCTATAGCTGAACACAACTGGCTTCAAACAAAACAATTCACTACACAGCTGACCTAAATCACTGTGTTGTTTTGAACTGAACGAATGTGGTATGCAAAAAATAATAATAATAATTACGTACTCGGTCCAGAATCTTTACTTGTTCAGCACCGCCCCCCATACATTAGCCGTCTTGCCATTTAGATACACCAAAGGAAAGGAGGCACTTTCATCAATAAGCGTGTTTTGCAAGTTCCCACCCACTCCTTTGTGAATTGTCCTTTTTTAAAAAATCACCTCAAGCCAGCACCTACATTCACCTTTCAGAGACTAAGACACTGACCACACCCAAACACATCACCTGATCCCCTACTGTGGCAACTAAGTGTTGTCACAATATTTTGGATTATTTGGATACCTGCGATGACTAAACAAGTATAGCCCTTGTCATTCATACTTTGTCAACTAAAGAGACTGAATCTGTGGATAACTATTTACTGCCCACAAACTACATTTCTGCAAGAACTGAATTTAGCCAGTATTAATAGCGTGACGTTTCAAGATGTGACGAGAGAAGCACAAAAATTCAGCCTTCAAAAAAACTAAACAGACATTCTTTGACATAAATTGTAGCAATATTTTTTTGGATCTGTCTCCTAAAGCAAAGGAAATAAAAGCAAAAATAAACAAATGGGACTTAATTAAACTTAAAAGCTTTTGCACAGCAAAGGAAACCATCGACAAAACAAAAAGACAACCTACTGGACAGGAGAAAATATTTGCAAATGATACAACCAATAAGGAAGGGATGAATATCCAAAATATGTAAACAGCTCCTATAACTCAACATCAAAAAAACAACAACCCAATTAAAAAATGGGCAGAAGACCTGAATAGACATTTTTCCAAAGAGGACATGCAGATGGCCAACAGGCCCATGAAAAGATGCTCAACATCTCTAATCATCAGGGAAATGCAAATCAAGACCACAATGAGATATCACTTCACACCCGTCAGAATGGCCATCATCAAAAAACACAAATAACAAACGTGGCGAGGATATGGAGAAAAGGGAAACCTCCTGCACTGTTGGTGGGAGTGTAAATTGGTGCAGCCACTATGGAGAACAGTATGGAGGTTTCTCAAAAAACTAAAAAGAGAACTACCATATGATCCAGCAATTCCACTCCTGGGTATATATCCGAAAAAATGGAAACACAAATTTGAAAAGATACATGTACCCCAATGTTCATAGCAGTGTTATTTACAATTGCCAAGGAATGGAAGCAATCTAACTGTCCCTCAACAGATGAATGGATAAAGAAGATGTGGTACATGTGTATATATATATATATATACAATGGAATACTACTCAGTGATAAAAAAGAATGAAAGTTTGCCATTTGCAGTAACATGGATGGACTTGGAGGGCATTATGCTAAGTGAAATAAGTCAGACAGAGAAAGACCAATACTGTATGCTATCCCTTATATGTGGAATCTGAAAAATAAAACAAACTAGTGAATATAACAAAAAAGAAACAGACTCATAGATATAGAGAACAAACTAGTGGCTACCAGTGGGGAGAGGGAAGGGGAAAGGAGAGGATTGAAAGACACCAACTATTATGTATAAAATAACCTGCAAGGATATACCGTGTAACACACGGAATACAGCCAATATTTCATAATAATACAAATGGAGTATAACCTCCAAAAATTGCGAATCATTATATTGTACACCTATAACTTAGATAAAATTATACATCAACTATACTACATAAAAACTACATGTTAATTAAAGACAAAGTCTTCATTCCCCTCTCAGATGAAGGAATCTCAGGAAGCCTTTCTCTTCGGCCTAATTGACGAATGAGCTCTTCAGTGAATTGTTAAACTAAAATTCATTCTTCTTAATTATCTATTTGTAGAACTAATCCTAAAATATGGAAAAGATTCTTTAAATGGAACTTTTAACGAAGACTGTTTTTTGCACCTTTCACATGGAGGTGATTCTTACAGATATTCCATTTTTAAAAACCATACCTGGCAGCCAGTCTGAACCAAGTTCAAATCCCACTCAGCATTAAGTGCTGCAGCAGCAGAAAGCTGAACACACAGCACTCAACTGATCAGGAAAAAACATACCATATTTAATAAAATTCCAGATTCTTGTGGTCGGTGTCCGTACAAACGCTTTGCGGTGTTGGATATGTGGTTTGCAAAAGCAAGCAAATCCTCCACGGTTCCGTATCGGACCGATGACAGCCAAGGCCCCTCCTGGCCGCTGAGCAGCACAGAGTCGGAACGCCCCTCTTCCTTGTGATTGCTGTCCTGACACACGGTCATCAGACTGGGTTCGTAGGCCACAGGCTCTTCACTTGCGTAAAGATTTTCCATAATGTCTATTACATCAGACACGTTCAAATGTTTCATTAATAAATCGATTTCTTCTTTGCTGTCACTTCCAGTGCTCATGAACTCCATCACTGTCAGGTTCTCCAGAGAGTCTGCAAAAGAAACCTCAACTGCTTAGTTTACTGTATTTGTATTTGCATTTGAGATCAATGGGAAACTGACATGAAAGGATTGGGAACAGGCTTCTATATGACTTTGTTTATAAAATAAGGGCTCTGGCCACAGTGTGTGTGAGGTCAAGTGCGCAGACAGTGAAGAAAGGGACCTTAGATAACCTTTAGTCCGGCGCTCATTTTACAGAGAGGCAACCTGAGATCCAGCGAGCTCACTTGCTTCCCACTTACTCACTGAGTTGGTGGCATAAGCTGTAGCCACTGAAAATAAACGTCCACTAAATGTAAGTATGAATTAGGGCGGCAGGAGGTGAGGCGCCTGGTCCTTGACCGTTTCCAGCCCTGCTGCTCCCCCAAGGGGACAATCTTCCCTGCATGATCTCTGTGGCTTTTAGGCCGTGGGTGGCTTTTTTTAAAAAAAGAAACTCCTTGGGACTTCCCTGGCAGTCCAGTGGTTAGGACTCAGCACTTTCACTGTGGTGGCCCGGGTTCAATCCCTGGTTGGGGAACTAAGATCCCGCAAGCCACACAGCGCAGCCCAAAATAAATAAATAAATAAAATTAAAATGGAAATTTACTTAAAAACAAAAAACTCCTTTACCAAATTCAGGAGCTAACTTTGCAAATAAAATTCAGGCCCTGAAGCCAGAAGCATGTCAAATGGATTTTAATCTAAGCAAATGTGATGATGGTAAGTCAAGTTTCAGGAATAATTATGACACAAATAACAGCTCATTTAGAAGGGAGATGGCAAATCTCAAATCCTCTTTCTGCTGAGGATGGGTTTGAGAAAGGAGAAGATTCCTTTAACTTGTAATCAGCTGTCCCCTCCTGTGACCAGGATTCTTTAACAGTACAAAGCATGCATCTCAAAGACTCAAGAAGGTTAACTTAATATCTAGATCAATGACTCTCTAGAAGTTGTGGTTTTATAAAGAAGTCAGGGAAGCCAAATCTATCATAAGCAAGACATGGGCAAGGTCAACTAACTCTGATTAGCCAAAACCGTATTTCAGTTCTTATATACAAATCAGGAGCCACACTTGGGGATCTGTAAATGAGAAAAAGAAGGTAAATCAAGGGTAAACAATGATCCTGTTACTCACGATTTTGGAACAACACCATTCCAAAGGATTAAAGATAAAAGGACTTAAGAGACCTAAGAAAATGAAAAGGTATGTATGTCTACTTAAACTACTGTGCTCTTGGAAGCAGCCTCTCTCTGACAAGTGTTTCAGGTTCTTGAAAGCACAACCCTTCAATGTGTTCAACATACAGGGCTAAATAAAAGCCACAGGCTCCCATCAACCTGGAGCACAAGCACCAAACTCCAGGAAATATTCCACCTTGGGGCCACCTGCCCACAAGACCCAGACATTGGCCTCTTGGTGAATTTCACTTGGGAAAAGAACCATGCAATTTAGTGTCGTTATTAAGTTACTGGACGATCCATTTCTTTCTTTCTTTCTTTCTTTTAATGCTCTTTTAAAAAAATATTTATTTTATTTGGTTGGGTCAGGTCTTAGTTGTGGCCAGTGGGCTCCTTAGTTGCGGCTCACAGGCTCCTTCGTTGTGGCATGTGAAGTCTTAGTTGCGGCATGCACTGTGGGATCTAGTTCCCTGACCAGGGGTCGGACCCTGGCCCCCAGCATCAGGAGCGCGGAGTCTTAACCCCTGCGCCACTAAAAATTGTGTATGGGGAAAGAAGTCTAGGATTGCGCAGTTATGACACGGCATCTAGACTCAGACCGCAGGGGACCAATCTCAGCCCCTCCTTTAGCGTTTGCATGATCTTGGGCAAGTTTTGTACTTTAACCTCACTGCATGTCGACGTCCCCCACCTGCAAAATGCAAGTGATAACAGCACGTCCCTTGTAGGTGGTGGTGAGGGTCAAAGGAGTTCGGGAGCATAAGGTGCTGGGTGCAGAGTCTGGTACACAGTAAGTAAACTATGTCTTTTGCAGCTGCTACGATGCGCGTGACATCGAAGGACTGGGTTGGATCCCTGGCTTTGCAGATACTGCATTAGGCCGCCTCTCTTAACTGCAGATGGGCTGCGGCTACCTATTCCCCCCCAACCCCCCATCCTCCCCCTCCTTCACAGTAAGGTTTTAAAGACTGTTTCTAAAATAAGAGACAAAGAAAGAAAGAAAAAAAAAAAAAGGCAGAAACCAATGAAATGTTTTGATGGCTGCTATCATTACAGTTACATCTAGAGAGCAAAGGAAAGCGCCCTCTCTGAGACCTGGCTGGTCTTTGAGGAAGACTGATTCAGGCTCTTGGAGTCTGTTGAGTTATGAAAGGAATTTTTTAGGTTAATGGAGGAACACTGGACTTGGGTGTCATGGGGCCATTTAGTTGCAGTTTCTACTTGTAAAATTTACAGGGAAAAAAATGGAATTGAAACAACAACAGCTCAATTTAGGACCCCACTGGCTGAAAAGTTCCAAAGCTGCTGGATTTACTTAGCGAATGGCTGGCCAGAGAGAAAGTAAAGTGCCCAGTAGTAACAGGGCTATAGAAAGAGAGGAAAAGGTCCATACAGTTTACAAGTCGGTTAGCTGATCTGGAGAGGAAAGGCGGGTTTTGGTTTTTAAATCCTGCACAAAGCCTGGAACATTTGTATGTAAAACCTGAGAGGCGGAAACACACACGCCCGTAATCTGATTGCTGGGGAAGGGCAGGGAGGTGGAGGCGTATGTCTTCGGCGCCACTAATCCCCTAGCAACTCCAGCCTCCACTCCCGCAAACCCGCGTGCAAACCCGCGTGTGCCCCAGAAAACCCTGACGACCGACCGCTCAGGGCGCCGGCAAAAACCTCAGCGTTTTCACACCTTAATTAAGCAGACAAGATGCTAACGATTTCTGCGTTATTCACCATCAGTAGACGTCTAGAAAAGTGAATGATGAAGGGATCTGTATTTCACTTTACAGCAAGCACCCTTCCCCACACAGTGTTCAATAAAAATCTGCATTAAATCCCCACTTGTTAACGCAGGAGGGGACTACACCAATTTTAGAAATGGACAAATGGGCAGATACAGTCAAAATTATCTGCTTCAAATAATTTCTGAAATTGGCAGTAAAGCCAAGAGGAAATACTCTCCTAACATAATGGCAAACTCTTAGCTACTTCCATCTCCATAAACAAAAGTCGAGGGTTTCCTGGCAAGTGCGAATGACAATGGCCAAGATTACTGGCGTAGCTCCTACCGTACAGAGGTGATTATACCTCGTGTTACTTCACATTTAAAAGATTTTTCTGCCAAAATAGTACATTGCCCCTCAGGGCACACCTCCAATAAGACTTCTTCTAATAACATTTTTTTTCTCAAAAAGCCTGAGAATTGGGACTTCCCTGGTGGTGCAGTGGTTAAGAATCCACCTGCCAATGCAGGGCACACGGGTTCAATCCCTGGTCCGGGAAGATCCCACATGCGGCGAAGCAACTAAGCCCGCGCACCACAACTACTGAGCCTGCCCTCTAGAGCCCCGCGCGCCACAACTACTGAGCCTGCGCTCTAGAGCCCGCGAGCCACAACTATTGAAGCCCAGGCACCTAGAGTGCGAGTGCTCCGCCACAAGAGAAGCCACAGCAAGGAGAAGCCCGCGCACCTCAGCACCCCCTGCTCTCTGCAACTAGAGAAAGCGCGCGCAGCAACGAAGACCCAACACAGCCAAACATAAATAATAAATAAATAAACAAATTTATTTTTTAAAAGAAACCGAGAATGAAGCCATTCTAGCTGTATTAGAAGCACAGCCGCTTCAAAACCTCTAGATGCCTCAACCATCCAATTTTCCTTATTGGCCGTCTGCCAGAAATACCGCACACCAACCTCAGTCCATCAGATCTAGGGGCGTCTGCCGATTCAAATTACCTTCTACTTGGCAAGTACCTAAAACTCAGGCCACAGATACGCAAAGCAACTGTATTACTGCTTCTTTCCCTGTTTTTGTCCGGAGCAGTCTTTTATTCTGGGCCAAAATACGTCTTTCCAAAAGTGAAACTGACATTGCAATGTTTTCTTAAAGACAGCTCGCGGCCTTCCCCGTTAAATTTTGGGACGATCTGGACGCTGCGCTTCCTTTTCAACGTGGTTCTCCGCCTACAACTAGAACTTCGGAATCCTGATACTGCATTTCCACGGGGAAACATCTGTGAAATAACATTTTCCCCCTTAACATTCTTTCTCAGGCCAAAAGCCCAGCATTCGTGTTCTGCTATAACCACCCCACTGGTCGCAGAATGGGATCTGGGATGCAAGCGTGAAGTTGTTTCAGCTGCTCGGAGGCTCTCGACCCCGCTAACCCCCCTCCCCTCCCTTCCTCCCGGTCCTTAAGACGAAGGGAGCCTTAAAGGGCTTGCACATGAGAAGAGCACCCATCGCCAGGGCCAGCGGCAGCCGGGCCCCGCGCCTCCGGGGCGCACTCACCGGGTCTGAGCAGGGAGGGCGCAGCCTTGCGGGTGGCGCCCGCGGCGGGAAGCCGGGACCTGCCCTGCTCGCGCGCCAGGGATCCGGGAAGGAGGAGGAAAGGGGAGGAGTCGCGGGGCGGCGCCCCGTGGGACCCTTGCGCAAGGTGCTTTCCAGCTGTGCCGGCTGCAGCCGCGACCCGCGTGCAGCCCAGAAGCGCCGCAGCCGGAGACTGGCACGCCCCCCCCCCCCCCAGGGCCCCGGAGCCCTCCCGGATGCCGGGGCGCCCCGGACCTCAGGGTGCGAACCGCCGGGGCACCCAGCAGGGCTGCGATCGAACGACAGCCCCGAGCCCCCGAACTTTTACCTGCGGCCTCCGCGCGCCCCCGCCGCCGTCCCCCGACGGCTCGCGGCGCAGCTGGCGGGCGGCCCCCGGGAGCCGGGCGCGCCGGGGTCCCCAGGTCCGGCGTCGGCAGGAGCGGGAACCAGGGCTACCGGCCCCGGAGCGTTGGCGCGCCGTTCGGGCCCAAGCGGTCGAGTGAGCCCCGCGCCTCCCGCGCGCCCGGGCCGCCCTCGTCGGCCCCTGACTCACAGCTTCTGGGCCGGCCGAGGGGCGGCGCAGCGGACTCCAGCCGCCGCCTCCCCGCCTCTTCCATTTCCCCTTTCTCTCCGTAAACAGAAAGAGCCCGCCGGCTTGCGGGGCAGCCCGAGCCCCCGCGAGGGGAAATTCCGGCCTCCCCCCGCTGGCCCTCGGGGCGCTGGGCGGAGCTGGAGGAGGGACGGGGGTGGGGCGCGCCGGCAGCGGGTCGGCCTCGCCACGCCTCCCGGGGGCCCCTGCCGGCTGCGCGGCCCCGGCCCACCGCCTGGAAAAACACCCCCGAGGTCCCTCCGCCCTGGGGACCCGGCAGCCGCGGGGTAGAGGGCTCCCCGACGCGGAGCTGGAAAGGGCGGCCCTGCCTCCGCCCCCGGCCGCCGAGGGAAGCTCGTCTTTCCTAAGGTGCCGGCGCCCTCGGCGCTGCTGCGGGGTCCCCGGCCCTTTCCCGCGCCCCCATGCCGGAGGGTGTGTCTGTGTGCTCGGGTGGGGGGCGAACAGGGGCGCCGCGTGCTGCCCCCCCCCCCGCGCTGCAGGAGGCGCAGGGAGCTTCCCGGAACCGCGGCCCGCCCCGCTCAGGTTTCGGTCCAGGTCACACACGCAGGGGGGTGATGCGTGGCCCCCGGCACCGACCCAGTTTAAGGGCTTGGGAGAGGCTGCCGTGGGAGGTGACGGGCGCCGGACGAGGGCCGGGGTCCCCTCCAGCAAAAGCTGCTTTCGCTCTTTGCAGCCTCTATGGGAACTGGTTATTGGTGGCACCGCCCGGTTACAAAGTGTATCTGCCCCGTCTCCTCCTATAACCCCCAGCTTCGAGTCTGGGATTCTCTGTCCCGCTGGGGAAGAAGGTCCACGTGCGTCTCGAGTGATCTTCCTTCTCGAGTGGAAAGCGTTTTCTCTCGGCGAAGCCGGAAGGAAGTTTAGGGAAACAGCGCCTCCCTCCACGAAATCCTCTCTCCAGGACATTGCCGATACCCACTGAGAGGCGGCACACGCTCCCCCCAGCCCCGCGGCCCTGCCAGTACTTCCTGAGTATCAGGACATTTTGCAAGACAGCCCCGAGAGGGAGAGACGCTGTAAGGCACCGACCCTCTCCATCTCGGCGACCCGGACGTCGGACGCGCCAGGTGGAGCCCAGATTCCAAGTCCTCGCTGAGCCCGCGTCCGGCCCTTTCCTGTCCCCAAGCTCGTGTCGGGCCCACGCACCCTCACACGCACACAAGGGCAAGACTGCAGCGGATCCGCTCGAAGACTCTCCACGTTTCTCCTACGGAAAGTGAATTGTTATTCCCACCCAAGGGAGTCATCTGAGAATTGCCGGCGGACAGAGGCTAGCTGAGATGAGAAGCAAGGCCCTCGCTGTAGGACCTTAACGCCCATCACTTCTTTGTGCTTCTGGGCCCGCGGCGTTGGTGATAACAAGGGGATTGAGAGACGCCCGAGACTTTAGTAAAAGCGAGCCCAACTAGCAAATTAAACGGTGACGACTGATGGGGGACCCTGAGCCATCCCCCTAATTATTTTAAGTACTAGAGCGCAGCGGCATGAATGACGCGGGGCGAGTACCATTTCCAAGTGGTCTCAGGGCTGGACCACCCCCCGAGCCTGGTCCAGGGGACCCGGCTTCTCCTGCTCTCGCAGGAGGGCGCGCTGCCTGGACCGACCCCGCCGCCCTGACTCGGTAGACGCAGCCCGCGCCCAGGCGGGGAGAAGCCCGGCTGGCCTGGCCGCGGACTCCGTGGAATTTGGCCGGGACTCAAAAGCAGATTATCCCAGTCTCGGCTGAAACTGTAGCATCAGCTCCCTTCGCCTTTTCTCTGGGAACCAGATTGGCCTGGCTGTTGCCTCTAATCATAACGTGAGAGACGTCTCTCCTCTATCTGTTGTCTCTGACCAACGAAGGATGATCTTTATAAGCAATTTTAAAAATAGAAACATGGAACCACCCCCTTGATGAGCTAATGAAAACCACACCTAATCTTCTGGGAACTAAGTATTAGCCTTACTTCCTACATAGAGGTCTTCCAAATATAGTTGCATTTTAGGGAGCTGGTGAAATGGCTGCTCCAGCGGGGTTCTCGCTGGCTGTTCATTGCTTATGCAGTAGCAGATTTCAGCTGGTGGGGTGAATTAAGAGATTTTTACTAAAATACATTTTTAAAGTCTAGCAAAGATTGGATCTGGTGACCCGGATTACCGGAGAGAGAGGACAATTGAAGAGAAAGAAAAAGTTTGCAGACTACTTGCATTTTTCTCCATCAAGACTTTGTTACACAGGCTTGCAAAAGCAATACTGCTCAGCGTGCTAGAACAGTGAGGTTTAAATTTGCCAAGGAGAAACCACCGCAGCGGGAGTGTGCACAGCCAGAGGTGGCTGATTAAAGCACATTACAAAACAGCTCTGGAAGCTGTTTGCACCCAACAAAATGCACTTGAAAATTGAGTTGCAAGGTTGCAGTGTACTTGAAGAGGCTTTCTCCACTGGCGGGTTGGAACAATAATAGGTTTGTCGTCTGTAGTTTGGAAATCAGAGCTCATTTACTCAACAGAACCAAATCGATGAACAGTGGTAGGTGACCCAGTCAGTGCATCAGCCTATGTAAGCTTAATGGGCTCTAGACTAATAAATAGAATACAGGACACTGCTTTCCAGTCTTCTTCATATTCAAAAAATATAATATTTTTAGAGAATACTGGGATAAACTGGAAAAAAGGGGATACCTATATATGGCTTGGTGAAAAATGTATTTCATTTTCTTAAATTATAATAACAGTAAAATACAAAAGGGTTTGAGGAAGATCATTAAATACTGAATTTCAGTAAAGCTTTAAATAAGTTTTTTTTTTTTTTTTTTTTTTTTTTTTTGCGGTACGCGGGCCTCTCACTGTTGTGGCCTCTCCCGTTGCGGAGCACAGGCTCCAGACGCGCAGGCTCAGCGGCCATGGCTCACGGGCCCAGCTGCTCCGCGGCACGTGGGATCTTCCCGGACCGGGGCCGGTGTCCCCTGTGTCGGCAGATGGACTCTCAACCACTGCGCCACCAGGGAAGCCCAAGATGTTTTTAAAGTTAAGAGGAACTTGAGCCTGATTTCATGAGCATAACTTTTTTCTGTCTGGCTTTTGTTGCAGCTATACCTATTTACCCATCAAGAGGTTTAGACAATGACCTCTTTAAACTTCTGACAATAACCTTCAGATGAGAAACTGTACAGACACATGAGTAATCAATTTAAAACCACTACTACAATCTTTAAATTTTTTGAAGAGTTGAAATTGTATTTTAGAAGTCCAGTAGGTCTTATATTTTTCATTGACATAGGTAAGTTTCTTATGATAATGTGAGTGGCTTTCAGTGATAATTGAACTTTTTCATAGTAAGTCTTTCTAAGTTACAAAGCTGTGATTTGCAAAACTTGCATGCACTGTCAGAGAATTTAGCTTGGATGCCACTAAAAAGACACAGCAGATGGAAGGATGAAGCGTCCGGGGGAGGAGATTCAGGACCGCCAGGCCCACCCTGTCCCCCACCCTCAAGGCTGATGCTCCTTGGACTTTGGCCTTGCTCCTCTGGTACCCGAAACACAAACTGCTTCCTCCCGCCCAGCCCGGGTCCCCTGCAGCTGCTGGCGAGGAACCTGCTGGCCTCGCTCGGCATCTTGAGGTGGATTAGGATTCCGTCAGACCCGTGGGGACCACCCCGTGTGCACCATCACGTTCTGCTCTCCTCTCCCCGCCGCCCTGGCCACCCTACGGCATCCCAGAGAAGATTGCAGAGGCACCTGAGTGCCTTAAGGAATACGGGGGTATCTGTATTCCTGCCACATCAGCATGCAAGGCTTTCCCCTGCGGACCACCCAGAGGGCAGGCGAGGATGAAAGGGACAGTCTCCTGTGTCCTCATCCCTCCTTTGCCTCTCCTGACCTTCTGTCCTCACAACTTTTGCCATCACTGTGCAACGTGGGAACAGCAAGGAAGGAGGGCAGTGGGGCCCGGGGCAGAGATGGAGCCCTCACGTGGGGGAGATGGGGTGAGAAATCCCCTGCTTCCAGCTGCTCTCAGCTGTGGCCGTTGTTTATCTCTGAAGGCCGTGTTTAAACTGGGCCTAGGTGTGAGTTAGAGACCTTTTGTTCTCATGTGCAGAAAGCTAAAACTCGGGTCTCTCAAAGTACCTACATCACGCGCCGTTCTGTATGAAATGTACTATTTTTTTGTTCATTGCTTTGTGCTGTGACTTCCCCAAATGTGAGGTCCATGAACCACACTTTGAAAACAGAAACTACTGCCCTGTGCTTCTCTCTCCACCTCCCAAATGGAAACTCCTGGTACAGCATTTCTTAATCTCGGGCTTCCGAGATTACCACATGGGTTGGGATGCCCCCAGGAACTGTTCAAGGCTCTCTCCTCCGGCCAATGCAATAGCTTTCATTTTCCCCATTTTTAGAGGGGGGAAAAGGGCTCAGCAGTGAGGCTCCCCCAAACTGCATGGGGCCCAATGTTGGAGAAGTCCCTGATGGATTTGCGGAAATTATCTCCTAAGCATCTCCTTATTAGCCAGAGTCCCCTCATCCCGGGACCACACATCACCTGCAAACACGATGTGAGGGACCGGCAACTTATTGCTTGGGCAAGGCAAGGAATTGTTTTAAAAAATTAAGCACAGGGCTTCCCTGGTGGCGCAGTGGTTGAGAGTCCACCTGCCGATGCGGGGGACACGGGTTCATGCCTCGGTCCAGGAAGATCCCACATGCTGCGGAGTGGCTGGGCCCGTGAGCCATGGCCGCTGAGGCTGCACGTCCGGAGCCTGTGCTCTGCAACGGGAGAGGCCACAGCAGTGAGAGGCCCGCGTACCGCAAAAAAAAAAAAAAAAAAAAAAAAAAAAATTAAGCACAGGCTGATCTGCAAGTGTAAATGTAGAGGTAGGAAAAAAAAAAAAAATCACCAGAAGAGCATCCTCTCCAAAAACAATCATTACTAACCTCCTTTGAAACGGTGTTCTTCACACATTACATGTTAGGAAATTGGCCGGATTAGTATTTCAACAGCCTTTAAGAAAAGGTGTTGCATGCTTATTCTCACGTGATTAGTTTAAACCAAGTGAGTTAAACACATTTTGGGGTTTGCCGTTGCAGTTACAGCACTAAAAACAATTGCCAACAGATTCGTCTCAGTGTGTATTGGGGAGACTTCTCCCCTTTCTTAATCAAAGCCCAGGATTAATGTTCATGAGAACATTTTTCTAAGTATCAAGATGCTTCGATGGATGGATTTCATAATAATGAAGCATCCTGATAGATTCTGACCATATTAAAAATAATGATAATAGCTGTCGTATTTTGAGCACTAACTATGTCCGAGCACTCTGCTCATTGCCATCCTGAGACGGGCACTAGTCTCTCTTTTTTGCCAGTAGGATTTACATGACTTTAAAGAGGCTAACTAATGTGTCCGAGGAAACCAGATGCTAATCCATGTCTGATCCCAAGTCCAAAGAAGCAATGTCTTGCATCTACCAGCACGGGGTTAGATGGGTGCAAAAGCGCCTGGGTGCGTGGCTGGGTCTGCTGGTGCCGCTCGGAGGAGAACAGGACTGAACATCAGCCAGTTGTGAAAGGCCTCCCACTGCTTTCCCATCCTGGCCTCTCCTTTGCAGGAGGTTGGTTTTCCTTTTCAGGCTCTAGCCTCTGGCTCCCTTCTGCCAGATGTGAATAAATTTCAGACATACCTCTACTGGGTCTTCAGCTGGATAATCTTTTATCTCTAACCATGGGAGGAGAGGTTCTGAAAGCATTTCAGCTGTCTCCCAGGGGGTAGAGATGTGGAAGAGGGCTGAGCCCAGGAAACCTCAGAAATGGAACGCTAGTTTTGCTTATGCTTAAGGGAAACCAGCTTTAATGCCTCTTGGGGTCTGTGGGAGCCCAGAGAGACTTCCTGCCCCCTCTAAGCCTGGTTCTGGGTGGGATGATGGGTGCTTAGAGGCACTGCTGGGGCTTAAGAGCATCCTGAGATGTTCTCATGGATGCTGAGGGCGGATGGACGGGCAGTTTTTCCCACTCACCCACCCAGCTCTGGCACAGAGCACAGTCCCCCAAGGCCAAGGCTCTCTCCAAAACAAGGGTCCTCACCCAAAGCCCTACAGAGGATGGATGGAGCCTATTTCTATCAGCTCACAGAGCCGGTGATAAACTCCTCGGGATCTGTGACAGCTGGCTGTTAAATACAGTCATGACTAAAAATAAAATTATATAAAATTACAAGTAAATGAAATATATATATTAAAGACAATGTAATAAATATGAAAAACTTACCACTTCCCGATTATTTTGTTGCCTTTTATTGCTTTCCAGGCTCTCACTCATGTCTATTACATCCACATGGTGGAAATACTACACCGTGAGGGGTTCCTGTATGTCTCTTTCCAACTCTGCACTTGGTGGCCTCCAGTTAGCAGCTGAAAATAGGCCATCGTGGGAGTATTTACACCACAGAAACCAGCAAATGCCACAAACCAGGGCAGGGCTTTCACAAAGCTGGTTGTTAAATATTTACCAGCACAGAACTGCATTCAGGAACTTGTGACACCCTTTTTAGGGACTTCTGACACACTTTAGGTTATTTGTTTTTGTACTCTACCCCCCTTTTCTAACACTCAATAATACATCAGAATAACTTTTATTTCCACCCAAGTAGCAAAATCTCCAACAATGAAGGGTGATCGTGGGCCCCCATCCCTCTGTCATTCCTGGAGCTTCATCTCTGTTCTAACAGTAAAGCCATGGGAAGGGGAGAAGTGCATCGAGGGTCTGTCCTGAGAATGAGGCTGCAGCCTGGGCTGACCCCTCCGGAGCAGTGGCAGCGGACACTTTCCTTCATAATCTAAACTCCTCCCAAGCTGATGCTGGCTGGGTTTCCAATCAGTGTCGCCCACTGCCTCTTAGCAATCCCCTGGGGAATTCTTGTTCAGTATAAAGGGGCTTGGGCCCCTGAGATATGAATTTCAGAAAGGTCCAAGAGAATGGAAGTATGGGGCAAGCAAAAAGAACATGTCTTGCATTGACACCTGTGCTTTACCACTTTCTGTCCATGTGACTGTAGGCAAATCAATAAATTCATGGAGCTTTAGTTTCTTTATTTATAGAAAGGGAAACAATAAAAGTTACTTTGTTTTCATTTTGCTTTTTACACTTTCCTTTCCTTTTTTTTTTTAATAACATCAAGTGCTATCAACAACTCACAGCTTTGACACCAGGAGAAAAATGAAATCCATTATTATGTGTCTTTATACTATACTAAAATACTTACGAAAAACACAATACTTTCATATATTTGTCAGTTCTTATCATTCATACAATAACCTTGAAAGTGACTGTCATTAGGCCTGTTTGACATTTGAGGAATCTGAAATTTACAGTAAGTAACGTATTACTTAGATAATACCCAGAGCCAAAATTCTAACCTACACTTGCTACTTTCAAAACTCTGCATCAACTATACTCCAATATAAAATAAGAATTTAAAAATAAATTTTAAAACTACATAAGTAAATAAATAAACAAACTGAAAAACCAAAAACCTATGCAGCCATTAGATTTGTGATATTCTTTGACATAGTTGGTGCTAAGTCATTCATTCAAGAGCCACTTATGGGGATCAATAGACTCCAGGGACAGCCCTCACCCTCCATCTCCTGCTGTCTATTGTCCATGAAGCCGCTGGCCAGTCCTCCCTACTTCCTCCTGCAGCTCCGCTCTCAGAGGCCACACCAGCCTCCCCAAAACCCCATCTTGGTTGCTTGAAACCTGCCACTATGGGTGGTTCTAGCTAACTGAACTGCTGGAGAGTCAACAACCTGGGCTTCACCCACCAGATCCAAGATTCATGAGCATATTCTAGGGCACGGACCTCCGAGAGGGGCTGGAAAAGTAAGATGCCTCTTCTTAGCCGTAGATAATTAAAGTTGGAGAGGCTCCAGACACACCACATGTATGCGCCCCTGTTCCCGGTGCTCAGTTGTAGTTTTAACTGCCCCCCAAAGAACTCCAAATTAGAGATCACACCACGAATCTGTACTTTGTAAAAATTTAAATCTGATGGCAAAACAAGTTATGTTCAGTAAAGACATTCTGGTAAATAGAGATAATGAAATGTACCCCCTGCCCCAATACTCAGGTCAGCCATAACTACTGTCAACATTGTAGGGAACATCATTCTGATTTTTTTTGTGTGTGTGTGATGCACAGAAATTAAGATTTTGTTGCCTTTACCCCTGGTGACTGCTTCTAAAATTAGCTTTCAAGTGAGAAGCAAAGAGTAACCCCCACACTATTTAGAAGGCAATTTGCTCACTCATGTGTTTATTCACCAAACACTTGAGTGAGTATTATATGGCAGGCGCAGTTCCAGGTGCTGGGAAACAGCAGGGGACAAACTCAATGGCCTTCAGGGAACCTATAGCCTGGGGACAGCAGAACACTGAAGAAACAAATACATAGAAGAGGTCAACTTCTGACAAGTGCCACGACAGAAATGAACAAGGTGGAGGAAGTAAAGGGAAGTGAAAGATGCTTATGAACTGGATCTTGCGAAGCTCAGAGAGGACCTTTCTGAGAATGTGCCCCTCACATAAAGATAATGATGTAGATGAGAGCAGCCCGATATAGGTCAGAAGTCACCATGTAGGTATAGCTGTTAATCACTTAAATCCATGCTTCAAGTTTGTTATGAGCTGATGTCGATCAAGTCTCAAAGTAAGCAAAGATCTTAGAGGCGATTTAATTTAACACCTTCATTTTATAAATGATGAAGATGATGTCAGGGCGGTGACTTAGCCAAAATCATGTTACTAGCAAAAGGCAGAACTATGTCTAGAGGCTAACTTTTGTGACCCACATATCCCATCTGTTATTACTATAACATGCATCTCCTTTTAGAGAAGCATAATATAAAGAAATGTTGCTCTATATTGTTCCCATAAATACACTGTAATCAAATATAATCAATTACATAGTATCTGGTATCTTTTTTTTTTTCCTGATGCAAAGTCTGGGGTGAAAGAAAGAACAAGTGTTTTAGTGTCAGTTACATAACATCCGGATGCCTTTTCTTTTTCTTTCTTTTCTTCCTTTCTTTCTCTCTCTCTCTCTTTCTTTCTTTCTTTCCTTCTTCCTTCCTTCCTTTCTTTCTCTCTCTCTTTCTTTCTTTTCTTTTTTTTCTTCCTTGTCATTCCCTAGCTGTGTGATTTAGAAAAGCTACTTAAACTTCTGAGCTTTAGTGTCCTTACTTATGGAACCAGGATGCATCATAAATGTGGTTTTTATTCCAATGTGTAAATGGAGAAAATAGTGAGAGGTTATAAGGGGAAAAAATAGCATACATAGAATGATAAAAGTTAACATCTTCTACACAGGGGAAATAGAGTCAAGCTTTGCCAGTGGTTGGGTTTTTCTTGCAACTGAGTAGGGCTCAGGTTAGTAACAGAAACCCTGGGTCAGTGTGTGGAGAAACCTGGTAACCAATCCAGCAGTTCGAAGCTGTATCGCTGTGGTTTTTCTCTTTAAGTAACCAAATCTTCCGGTTTTCTTTGGTGCCTGTTTTCTAACACTTGCTTTATTTATTGCATCATCAGCTGTGTGGTAGTGGTATCATTTTTACCAGTGAACTGGATTATCCAGGAAATCTCCCTGGGGTTCTTGGAAAACTATCTGAAATTGATCACAGCCAGGACATTTTGAAGGAAATACCCAACTAAGAAATCATTGACTGTTCTACAGAGTTGGCAGAGGTGTTAGGAAGATCTTAGAGTCTCTTTAGAAAGGTCAATTTAAAGGTCTATGTTTAGGTCTCAGAGATCTCCATGGAATGCTCATTTTTTTAGAACACTGAAACAGACAGGAAGAAGCCTAATTTTAATGTGTTTGAGCCTTTAGCTCTGAGGCTCCTCAAGCAGGCTGCTCTTTTCCCATCCCAGCTGGGGATATCCCACAGACCAAGCAGTAGTGGTCTGATCCAGGGAGAAGATGTGGCTCCATCCCTAGGATGGGAATCACACTCTTCCCAAATTCCAGTCCCCTCCAACTCAAGGCTGCTTTCCTCTGCTTTGCAGCCCCTGGCAGGCATTTCTGCCCAGAAAAAGGCATTCTCACTGTGGCTTGTTGGCAGGAACATTTCCAGATGTGTGGGCAATGCAGCCAGTGACAGATGGCCCAGAGAAGGGACACCGGCCTGCAGAGGAAAGAAACCTGGTACCACAATCTCGCTTCCCTCTTGCCTCTTCAAAGAAATTTTCTTTCTTCTTTCTTTCCTTTCCTTTTTTTTTTTTTTTTTTTTTAAGAAAATAAGATATGAGTTAGCATTAAATGTGGCAAGAATAAAAATGAATATTTCTGTGCTGGTGACTATGTGTCTGAATTCATGGGCTTGTTGGCATCTAAGGTCATGGACCTCATCATTAAAGACAGGATCACAATGAAAACTCACCTATAAGTGAATCAGTAGAACTCTTTGTAATCTGAGTAAAGAAAATAGCATAAGCATGGACTTCCCTGGTGGTGCAGTGGTTAAGAATCTGCCTGCCAATACAGGGGACACGGGTTCCATCCCTGGTCTGGGAAGATCCCACATGCCACAGAGCAACTAATCCCATGAGCCACAACTACTGAGCCTGTGTGCCCGCATGCCTAGAGCCCGTGCTCCACAATAAGAGAAGCCACCGCAGTGAGAAGCCCGCGCACCGCAACGAAGAGTAGCCCCTGCTCGCTGCAACTAGAGAAAGCTCGTGCGCAGCAATGAAGACCCAACACAGAAAAAAAAAAAGTATAGGCAAATATAGCTATTATTATTATTACTAGTAAGAGGAAGTAAAATATGCCACCTCAAAATATACCAGTTAGTGTATTGATTATTCTGAATTAAGTTCACTTGAAAAACAGCCGGTACAAGACACACTGACCCTCATTTTTCCCCCCCGAAAGCAGGAAATAAGTGTCCCATGTGAAGTGATCCTCCCTATACCAGGAGGGTAGAAAGACATCCTTATCACCAGAGAGAGGGAATTCAAGGCTGAGAAGCCTGTGTAAACAAACCTTGTTATTTGCTCACTAATTTACTGCCCTAAGCCCACACTTCTTCGTGTTGTGTATTCTTCACAAATTTACTGTTTCTCTGCCTAAAAGGTGTAAAAGCTGCTTGCTTTAGTCACTTCTTTGAGTCTCATATTTTTATGGACTCCCTTCCATACAAAAATTCAATTTGTTTTTCTTCTGTTCAATGTGTCTTGTGTCAATTTAATGATTAGATCAGCCAGAGAACTTAGAAGGAAAGAGGAAGAGTTTTTCTCCCCTGCATTACAAATATGGCAAAAAAGCATCTCCATGGAGAAAAGTGCATAATAACTCTAGCAATGACGAGATTAGATGAGGTGTTTTTTCATGGGATAAACAACTTCTTCAGAAAAGTGTAGAATTCCATGGGATTCTACACACACACACACACAGAGCAGTGATTCTCAAGCTTGAGCATACCTAATACTAACAGCTCGTAAAAAAATGCGGATTCCCGAATCCCACCCCTAGATAGTCTGATTAAGTAAGTCTGGGGGTACAGCCCAGAACTCTCTATTTTAGCAAGCTCACCAAATGCTTCTGATGCAAGAATCAGGTCCCTGGACCAACTTCAGAAATCCTAGCATCCCCAAAGAGAAAGAACACTTAGTGTGAAATATACGAAGTAAAACTGCAGGAACATTGGTATCACATTTCCAAAGCCTATGTTCACATTTTAAAACATTTGATTACAAGCATTTGTACAGGACTCTCAATCTAATGTTTCACCTTCATGTTCCCCAAACAGCAGCAACCACTTTAAAAAAAAGTCACAGGAGAAAGAGAAAAACTGTCAGTGCCACTACTTTATATAAAGCATCTCAGGGGGAATGAAGATACAAAACACTTTCAATTAAGGCAACTTTGTAGCTCAGAGCTCTGTTTAGTTCACTTAATAGGAGAGATTCTTGTGGTCCTAATAGAAATATTTCCCATGATTTGAGGTTTGTACAAAAGCCCTCTATGTGTCTGGAGGTGCCTGAACTACTCTTTCTTTAAGGGTCTTCTGTTGTTGTTTTTAAAACATTCTGTTAAAATATCATACTTTTTCTTGAGAAAGAAAGATATTGACCGAGCTGGGACTGTTGGTTACCCTAATTACTATTCTACCTTTACTCACAGCCTTTTTTTTTTTTTTTTAACCTTGGGCAAATTATTTAATCTATGCTTCAGCTTCCTCACCCATAAAATGAGGATGATAATAGTTAATTTTATCAATTCTAAGATGAACATTTCTCCCATATTTTGATATTGCTGAAATCAGAGTGCACCTCTCCATTGACAATTTTTTAAAAAGCATTGTGTCCTAGATTAATTGGTAGATTTTTCTTAGAGGTGCATAAAATAATGGAGTGTCTTATAATGAGGATGTCTTAGGTTAGATGAAATATGATAATAATATGGATATCCTAAGGCTTTGTAGGGTTAACTGAGTCAAAAAACAAAATGCTTAGAACTGTGACTCGCTAGTAATTAATCACTTGATAAATATAATCTTAATATTCTCACCCATGGATGGATTATAAATTAACTAGTCCCTCCTTGGTGGCCCTTTAGATTGTCTCCACTATTCCTACCATTATATTCTGCATCAAATATCTTTGTACGTAAACCTTTAAGTGCACCTCTAATTAGGACAGATTCCTAGAAATGGAATTACCAGGTCAGAAAGCAAGGACATATTGAAAGGACGGACTTAAAGTCAGTCAAACCTGGGTTAGGATCACCAAAGGATCTTAGTCATTTTAAGTAATCTTTCTACATCTCAATTTTTACATGTATCAAATGGGGATAATAATAAAACCCACGGGTGTTACAGAGAAAAACTACAGGCCCAGAATGGCATCATTTGGGCTCAAGCCCAAGATATCAAGCCTCGACTTAATACCTCACCTATTTGCAGTTTCAACCTCCCCTGGAAATGTAATCTTAATCAACCAGTCTGGAATTTTCTGGTCAGCACCAGTGACATCCTCTATCACGTGGGCCCTGTCCATTCCCCCCGCGGCCCCCCAGAGGAAGAGGCCAGCTGTTTGGTAAAATCCTTGCTATTCCCTTCCCACCCCATCCCCCCCAAAAAGTGTCCTGGCCTGAAAATAATCCTTTCCTTTCTTTTGCTAATAGCTCCCTTGTCCCGCCCGTCTCTCTATAATAACCCTCCATTTTGTATAACCCCCTGGGGTGCCTTTTAGTTGCAAGGTTGGGTGCTGCCCTGTTCAGGAACCCTTGAATGAAACTAATCTGAGCTTCAAATATACTCGGTGGAATTTTGTTTTTTTAACACAGGCATATTGTGAGGTTTAAATAAAATGATGCAATTAGACAGCATACAATACTGACCCAGAGTAAGTTAAAAATGAGTGTAAGCTATTTTGCTGGGACGTTGAGACCCCAACAGTAAGCAGGGCTTCACGCCAGCTTTGGAGGGGTCTGCGCTGTACTGCTTGAAATCACCAGTTTCCAACAGTGACCCCGTGTGGCCATAATAGAAACAGCATCCGCGGAAAAGAGGCCTGTGTCGTCAGAATTGATGAGATTCCCTCAGTTCTTTCTCCCGGTATTGGTTGACCAGACCGTCCGCTGGCAGAAGCCTGTGCCTGGGATTCTTGAACAACCTGAGATAGACACACTCAGGGAAGGGGTGAGGGGCTCCGTCGATCTGAACAGAACGGCCTGAGCTATTGCTTTAAGTGTTGACAGGGGATGACCTCCTAGATAGCAATGAACTGGGGAAACAGTTTATCATCATTTCTATGGAAACTGCATAGGAACAGTTGACCTCCCTGCATATTATAACCATGAGACATCACTTTGGCAGTCGTATTTGTCCATTATAAATCCCAATGAATTCTAAGACTGAATTTTAGTGAGTGTTTGGGATGGGCAGCTGATACCCAGGCTATAATTCACCAAAGGCCTCCTGGCTTGAACTTCTGGAGCAGCCAGGAGCTTATATAATAAGCACATTGAATATATTTAACAACTGGCTTGTCAGATGATCAATTTTCATATTTTCATCGATTGTAGGTCACAGAACATCATGCCAACCTTAATTCCCTGGTTTCTACAACCTACTCATAAAGATTTACTAAAAGAGAATATGATTTTAAAAGAAGATTTTAGTTTCTTAAGTAGATAGCTTCTAGAACTACAGAACTGCAAGTAACAGCTGAGAAATGGCTATAAACCATAAAACCCAAAGATATGGATGTGAATGGTCAGTTTGAATTATAATAAATTTAGAATGCGTAATCATAAAACTTTACATGATTTTTCAATGTAGTTTGACCATATAGCATGAAGAATGTATATAATAACTTCAAAAACCAAGTTATTTGGAAAATCTAAGATGCTTCAAGGTACATACTTCCTTTTCTGCCCATATATACATGATAAATAAAGTTTAAAGGTGTGAAATGCAGACAAAGAAAGTAAGTCTCCCTGCCTGCCCCTGGTCATTAGAGCCTCAATTCATCTCCTTGGAGGCAAGCTGTAGATTTGAGACATTTTACATTTTTTAATGAAGGAGTATTTTAAATCTTTAAAATCAAATTTAGAGTTATAATGTTTCAAAATATTTAAAAGTTCAAAAGCTGCACAAGGTATAAACAATCCCCTCCCACACTTTTCTTCCAGCCTTTCAATCCCATCTTCAAAGTCAACAAAGGCTTCCAGATTTTTTGTGTGTCCTTCCAGAGATAGTCTGTACACAAACAAGCAAATGTGTGTGTGTGTGTGTTGTGTCCTACCCCCTGTTTGCTTTACTTAGCAATTTTAACAATATATCTTTTTTTTTCTTTTTTCTTTCTTTTTTTTTTTTTAAGAAGATGTTGGGGGTAGGGGTTTATTAATTAATTTATTTATTTTTGCTGTGTTGGGTCTCCGTTTCTGTGCGAGGGCTTTCTCTAGTTGTGGCAAGTGGGGGGTCACTCTTCACTGCGGTGCGCAGGCCTCTCACTATCGCGGCCTTTCTTGTTGCAGAGCTTAGGCTCCAGACGCGCAGGCTCAGTAGTTGTGGCTCACGGGCCCAGTTGCTCCGTGGTATGTGGGATCCTCCCAGACCAGGGCTCGAACCCGTGTCCCCTGCATTAGCAGGCAGATTCTCAACCACTGCGCCACCAGGGAAGCCCCAATATATCTTTTTTAAATAAAAAATTGTTTTAATTGAAGTATAATTGATTTACAATATTGTGTTAGTTTCTGCTGTACAGCAAAGTGACTCAGTTATACACATACATATTCTTTTTCATATTCTTTTCCATTATGGTTTATTACAAGATATTGAATTAACAATGTATCTTGAAGATTGTCCCAGTTCAGCAGATAAATAGCCTCCTCTTTCATTTAGGTTATTTATTATCTCTCCCTCTAAGAGCAAGTATGTCTCTACAATAAATTTCTAGAAATAGAATCGCAAAGGTTATATGCATTTGTAATTCTGAAAAGTATTGCCAAGCTTTCTGAAGGAAATTTCGAAAAGGTTCGACTGGTTCAAAGAAAGTCACACATAGTTGACATTTTAATTTTCATTCCAAAGCCCGGTTTCATAAACAATGGAAAGGTAACTTTAGTCTCTTCTCTCTCCAAATTATCTTAGTTCCAAACTGGTAGAAGATTAATAAATTCTTTGTCTTCAAACATGTAAAATTATAATAAAAAGTCTGTTTACTATATAGGGAGCAAATGGAAGAAAACGGCTATCAAACCAAGTGGAAATGAAAACTAACGGGTCAGCTTATGAATAGATGCCCTGCATCAGCACAAGTATTTTAAAATGTAGTTCATAATTCAATGAATTGTGAACCTATTATGTTCTTACTGCCAGAGGATCAGGGATGAGTGAGTCAGAAGCCCTATAACATCAACCTGCTCACAATCTTGAGAGAGACAGACAGACAGACACAGAGAGAGAGAGACAGAGAGAGAGAGAGGACCGCTCTTGTCTGTTCCAGCGGCCCACCCCTCCCTCACAACACACCAAAGCTTTTTGGGAACGTCTGCTTCAGGCTTCCCTTCCCGTCTAGCATTTACCACTAGACACAACTTACCTATGGCTCAGGCTATTCGCCTCAGCAGAAGGTGGACTCCCTGAGGGCAGAAACGCGGTTTACTCTTCTTTTTTCACTTTTTTAATAATTAATTTTTATTGGAGTGGAGGTGCTTTACAATGTGGTGTTAGTTTCTGCTGTACAGCAAAGTGAATCAGCTCTATGTATACATATATCCTGTCTTTTCTGGATTTCCTTCCCATTTAAGTCACCTCAGAGTGTTGAGTCGAGGTCCCTGTGCTACGCGGTAGGTTCTCATTAGTGATCTGTTCTATACATAGTATCAGTAGTGTATTTGTGTCAATCCCCATCTCCCAGTTCATCTCTCCCCCCTTCCCCCCTTGGTATCCCTATGTTTGTTCTCTACGTCTGAGTCTCTATTTCTGCTTTGCAGATAAGATCACCTGTACCATTTTTCTAGGTTCCACATACATGCGTTAATATACGATATTTGTTTTTCTCTTTCTGACTTACTCCACGCTGTATGACAGTCAACATGGTTTTCTCTTGATATAAACCTTACAACACCTTATAGTACTGGCACAGAATGTTCAGGGAATATGTTTTAATTGAATTCTAAGTCTTGGTGCTGTGAGGAAAGAGATCTTACTGCAGTTTACCAGACGAAAATGACAAAAGCAAGAATTTGAGTTTCCTTCCTAAGGACACACATAGCAGATTCGGGTCGAGGCAGGACCAGAATGCAGCCTCCTGACTCCCAGGCCAGTGCTCTTGTTCCCACTTCCCGAGGCTTTTGCCTGATCTTCGGGGTTGCCGGGGTTGCCCTCATCCAAGGTGCTAGGCTGAGCTTTGAAGAACAGCTATGAGACTGGTTCTCTGGGCTTAAGCAATGCATGAATGGATGGGTGGGATTAAGATAAATATATATTTCTGTTTACCAACATATAAGCAAGTTTTTCTGCATGTGTTGGTCAAAAGCTAGTGAAAGGGGTTTGTGAGCTTTCCTTGCTGCTGAGAGATGAAAACCTGGGCCAGGTAGACCATCTCGTGCCCTAGGGCCATTTCCTGATTAGAGGATGTGATGCAGAGAAGGCAGCAGAAGCCTGCAGTTCCACCTTTGACTGAACACTCAGGCATTTGATAAAGGAGATTAAGTCTCTAGCATCAGCTCTGTGGTTGCACATGGTGTAACCAAGCAGGACCCTATGATGCCTTCCCAGAATAGACCACCACCCGTGTCTTCTGTCTGCCTTTTGTCTGTAGAAGAACTTCAGTCGAAAAATAAATTTAATCAGAGAAGTGAGAAAATGCAGAAAGAAAGGAAAACAGTCAAGCAAACAAAATAATAATACTTTAGCCATTAAACAAAGTCAAGGACATTTAGTTCCTCCTCAAAGACTATAGATACTCTTCTGAGCCATGTCCTTTGGGCTGTTTTGCAGCTGCTGAAACCCCCTCCAGGTGGAAGAAGATAACTGTATGCTGCCCACAAGCACGCAGACCCCAGACCGGTTGGAACCAGAAGGCTGATGATGCTGACTCGCAATTACCTCACCACCAGCCAATCAGAAGAGTGTCCACAAGTTGAGCACGCCCTGTTCCTTGACCGCTCTAAGACTCCTCCCTACCCCCTCGAGGGTGGGTCACACAGTCTTGAGGGCATGAGCCCACTGTGGCCCCCTTTGCCTGGCAAAACAGTAAAAACTACTATTTCCACTTCACCCAAAACTGTCTCTGTGTTTCTATTCGGCACCGGTGAACAGAGGGCGAGTTTCGACAGCAATGGGAGGGCAGGAATCTCAGACATTTGTGCATGAGAACCGTGGATTTTACTCCAAGATGATTTGAAGGGAAAAGTAAAGTCCGGCATCCTTCAGTATCCTCAGGGGATTCGTTCCAGGACCCCTGCAGATTCCAAACTCCACGGATGCTCAAGTCCTTATATAAAGTGGCATAGTATTTGCGTACAACCTACACGCATCCTCCTGTATGCAGTCCGCCCTTGAACAATAAGGAGGTTGGGGTGCTGACCCCTGGAAAGTGCAAAATCCACAGATAGCTTTTTTTTTTTAATTTTAGTTTTATTTTTTAAAATTTATTTATTTTTGGTTGCGTTGGGTCTCTGTTGCTGCGCATGGGCTTTCTCTAGTTGAGTCGAGAGGGGGGCTTCTCAATGCGGTGGCTTCTCTAGTTGCAGAGCATGAGCTCTAGGCACGTGGGTTTCAGTAGTTGTGGCACCCGGGCTCAGTAGTTGTGGCGCACGGGCTTAGTTGCTCCACGGTGTGTGGGATCTTCCCGGACCAGGGCTCAAACCCGTGTCCCCTGCATTGGCAGGCGGATTCTTTAACCACTGGGCCACCAGGGAAGTCCCCACATATAGCTTTGAACTCCTCCAAAACTTAACTACTAACAGCCTATTATTGACTGGAAGCCTTACCAATAACATAAACAGTCAGTTAACACATATTTTGTATGTTTTATATATTATATACTGTATTCTTACAATAAAGTAAGCTAGAGAAAAGAAAATGTTATTAAGGAAGTCATAAGGAAGAGAAAATACATTTACGGTATCGGATTTATCGATATTGTAAGTTTATGTCATCTGTTTATAAGATGAATTGTCTGTCGGTTCCTACATCAATATTGTTTTATATGATAAAAAACACTGTAGGTGTCATACATATTCTAACGCTAGCCATCAAATATGAAAAGAAAATGTGAAAAGGAAATTTGTATTTATTTACAGGTAGAAAAATTCTGCATTGATAACGAGGAAGCAGCAATATGATTACTTTATGGTCGCCTAGTGTCATGGATAAGATTGCTTCACAGTTCACATGCACTAATGAATGAATCATAAAACTTTATGGCATACAGTATTACAGTCATAGTCATAATACAGTACTGGAAACATTGTTACATTTTTTTAAAAACCACTTACCTAGGATGATAGGCTGATACACTTCTCCAACTACGAGACGGAGGAGGCATACTGTACGGTAATGTAATTCTTTGAAAGCGAAGCTATAAAAGAGTAAGGAAACTAACTCATTATTAATTTCATATTAAATATCACTCACCTTATGCCTATGTAAGGATATACTAGTATCTACATATAGTTTATGAATTCATAACGTAAACTTTTTCTTATTTTTCTTGATATTTCTAGGCTATGAGTTTCACCTGTAAGTTTTTTCAAATTGTCACAAATGTCCAGAAAACTTTCCGATATATTTATTGAAAAAAATTCACATGTTAAGTAGACTCATGCAGTTCAAAGCCATGTTGTTCGAGAGCCAACTGTACTTTAAATCATCTCTAGATGACTTATAATACCTAATACACTGTAAATGCTATGTAAACAGTTGCCTTCATGGGGAGAATTCAAGTTTGGCTTTTTAGAACTTTCTGGAATTTTATTTTTCAAATGTTTTCCATCTGTGATTGGTTGAACCTGCAGATGTGGAAACGGTGGATAGAGAGGGCTGACTAATTTAATTCTATAGTGAGGAAAAGTGTTATTTTTCTATTGCAGCAAAAATATAAATGTTGTAGAGAATGCAAAATTTTCATGATTTTATAGATAAAAAACATAATTTCACAGAAATTGCAAGATTGTGATAGCTCATTCCGCCAGTGACTATAAGTTTGGTTTTCTTTGCTAGTAAAGCTTTCCCTGGCACCTCTGCTTGCTGAGTTGTTCTCAGTCGATATATTCAGCTTTGAATGTGAAAATCCTTCTTGGTGACTTGAACAGGAAACCAGGATCTGAAAGGGCATTAGTAAGGTAGCCGGACAATTTATCATCCGAATGGGAACACTTTTGAGAGTGAAAGAGTGTGGAGTTAATAATTACATGGGCACAACCTGAATATATGGTTTCTGGAGCCTTATATCACACACGTTCACATTTTATCAAAGACTAGCTTACCGTGTAAAAAGTATTTTAGTGAAATGTAGACACAATTTAAGAATTTGCTAATTCTTTTTCTATTGGCTTGCATAGGATTCCTTTTTCTTTTTAATGATAAAAATAATACCTGTTTGTTTTTTAAAAAAATACCAAGATGCTAAAAGTCTCTCATTTCTATGCCCCTCAGCCCCTACTTTCCCATTTATTGTCTCACCGTTCTGAAAGATAGAAATACAAAATGAAGGTGTTAGCAGGGTTATGTTCCCTCTGAAACCTACAGAAGAATTCTTTCTTGTCTGTTCCCAGATTCTGTGGTTTGCTGGCCGTCTTTGGTGTTCTTTGTTTTTTGGCTACATCCCTCCAATCTCCGCCTTGTTATTGCCTGGTATTCTCCCTGTGTGTCTGACTTTACGTGGCTGTCTTATAAGGACACCAGTTACACCTCCCCTACCCCAGTAGACATCATCTTAACTGATTACATCTGTAATAACCCTATCTCAAAATAAGGTCACATTCTGAGGTCCTGGGGGTTAGGACTTCAACATATCTTTTTTTTGGTGGGGGCATGATTCAATCCATAATAGAAGGTAAAATCATAAGTCAATAAATTAAGGCTGCCATTTGTAACAAATATTCAGTAATACCTCGAAGTTTGGTTTTTTTCCCCATGTTTGAGAGAATCTATGGGGGTAATTTTTTTTTTTTATTGAAGTAGAGTTGATTTACAATGTTGTGTTAATTTTTGCCGTGCAGCAAAGTGATATATATATATATATATATGTTCTTTTTCATATTCTTTTCCACTATAGTTTATCACAGGATATTGAATATAGTTCCCTGTGCTATACAGTAGGACCTTGTTGCTTATCCATTCTATACATAATAGTTTGCATCTGTCAGTCCCAACCTCCCATTCCATCTCTCCCCCATCCACCCTCCTCCTTGGCAATATGCTGATAATTACTGATGGACGTAGAGAAACCTGAATGAACTGACCTCAGCTAACCAGAACCTCCAACTTATTGACCAGAATGTATTTGCACTGGCCTTTCCAAAAGAGCAGTCATTAACAAGAAAAGAATCAGATGAGTGTAACTTTTTATTAAACATTGAGTAGATACAAAATAACATTCATAAACATGTGTGCGGTAAGAAGAATTCGAATACAATGAGCCACGGTAGCCCCACCACACAGTTTAAAGAATAAAACACTACCTTTATCCTTCAAGAACCCTATATTTAATTTTTAATGGCTAAATTAATATGTTGACACATGCTTATTATAAAAACTTTTTATAATTAGAATTCTACTGAGCAAAAATAGAATGGAATAAGAAAACACAATGGAAAATGAGAAGTATTGGACAAGAATGTGCAGAAATTTGAGAAGTATTGGACAAGAATGTGCAGAAATTGGAACACTCATACACTAGTGATGAGAACGAAAATGATGCAGCTGCTTTGGAAAATAGCCTGCAGTTCCTCAAAAAGTTAAAACATATGACCCAGCAATTCTACTCCTAGGTATACACCCAAGAGAAGTGAAAACATATGTTCACACAAAAACTTGTACATGAAAGTTCAGAGCAGCACAAAAAGGTGGAAACAACCCAAAACAAACAGCCCAAATGCCCCTTAAGTGATGACAGGGTAACCACCTGTGGCATATCCATACAATGGAGTATTATTCAGCCATAGAAAGGAATAAGGTACTGATAGATGCTACAACATGGACGAACCGTAAAACCATATACCAAGTGAAAGAAGCCAGTCACAAAAAAACACACATTGTATGATTCCACTTGTATGAAGTGTCCAGAAAGGCAGTTCCGAGGAGACACACAGTAGGTACGTGGTTATTTAGGGCTGGGGGGAGTGTGGTGATTAGGGGTGGTAGCTAGCCGGCACAAGGTTTCTTTTGGAGGTGATGAGGTGTTATAAGCATGATTGTGATTACTGCCCATCTCTGTGAATATACTAAAAACCATTGAATGGTACACCTAAAGGGGTGAATTGTGTAGTATATGACTTAAATCTCAGTCAAACTGTTACAGAAAGAGTGAAAGAGGGAGCGAGGGGGAGAGGGAGGAAGGAAGAAAGGGGAGGAAAGGAGGGAAAGAAAAAAACCCTGTATAAGGAAACCTAGGTTTAACTTCCATTTCTGCCCCTGCCTGGCTGTAGAACTTTAGGAATGTTACTCAACGTCTCTATGCCTTAACCTCCCCATAAATAAATGGAGATAAGAGTTCCTACGTCACAGGCCTGTTGTAAGGATTAAAAAAGTCAACCCACGTAGAGCACTTAGAACAGTGTTTGGTAAAGAAAAAGTGTTATCGTTTATCATCTTCTTAGATTCGCAAGTCAGTGCTCCTTCCTCATGCCCTTGCTCTCTGGTTCTATTTTCGTGACTCAATTTGAAAAGAGTAGGTGGGGTGCTCGTTCTCCTGGGAGCCTTCTTTTAGAGAACCGTGGGAGAGGGGAAATCAGACACGTGCGAAAGCCTCATTCAAGCAGCAACTCGCTTTCTTGTATAAGCGAACGTCTTTCGCCTAGTTTGACCCTCTAGGCTTCCCATCCTTTCCCCATCTCCTCCGCGCGCATGCGCGGAAGCCCGGCGCCCTTTCGTCCGCGCTCCTGCAGGTTTGATGATGGCGGCTCGTGGTTTGGGGCTGTTGACCCGTTTGCCCCTCCGTGCTCAGAGAAGTCAAGTCCAGCGTCCTCTCCGCAGGCTTCTCAGTTGCCCAGGAACGGTGGCCGCAGCCCTCGGGAGGGAAGAGCAGTCCTCGGGGAGCGCGGAGACAGGTGTGGCGCCGGGGCTGGGGCCGCGGGCGGGCGCAGGGCCAGTGGGAGCGGCGTGGGGACCGCACGGCAGTGTCCCGGCCTCGCTCGGGGGATCTAGGGCCGCCGCCGTGGCTCGTGGTGGTGGCGACGGCGCGGCGGCGGCGGCGCGGTGTGGGACGTTCCTTCCTTCAGAAACTGCGTGCCCAGTGATGAAGTCGTTCAGAGCTCCGCAGTGCAAGCCAGGAGCAGAGTTGGCTAGTGTCTGACAGTTGGGCAAAACGTTGTTGCCAGTTACGGTAGTGATGCCACAGTTGAGCCAGTCGCTTCTTCGTTCACAGATGTAACTGAGGTTGATGCTCGCAAGTTGTCGATGGAGGCCGAGCGACGTGAAGCCTTGATGAATAACCAGGACCCCTGGTCCTCTAGTGGAGGCTCTACCTCAGCAATTACTGACGTTTGCTTTGTTCTTCTGGCCGTTTTGAGCAGAATCAGCTTGGTAACAGATTGGCCTGGGCTGGAACAGGCAGGCGTTCCAAGTTTATAGGCTGGTGTGTTGAGAAGTCCAGTCCCCCCTCTTATGATCTAAGAGCTGTGTTTATGTTATTTACAGTTCTTAAAACAGGCTGGCAGGGTTGTACCACGGTCTCCATTTTAGAGATGGAGACAGAGGCGCAGAGAGCTAAGGGACTTGCCGCTGAGTTAATTTAGAGCTCGAGCCCCGCTGGTAAATAAAGGGTGTTGATTTCTACCATTTCTTGGAGCTGTAGTTTTAAGGTATGAAATTATTTGTGGGAACAGTTCTAAAGAAGGCTAAACAAGTACGGTATTTTCCCCTAAAATAAATGATAGGGTTGCTGTCCTCATCAGACTGTATGAGAGACTCATATTGACAGAGAGTTGGAAATATCACTTACTATGACAGTTCATTGAAATGCTGATTGGACTGTATTTAGTAGAAGCTGTTTCTGTTAAAAACTCTTAAGTGACTGAAAATGTGAGTAAGGCTTTTGCCAAAGGAGCTATTGTGATTTAACATGTGTATAGTGGTTTAAATTTTAGAGTATTTTCATATGCTCTTTGAGATATAAAACTCTGTGAACTAGGTTTGGAAGGAAGTATTATTACTCCATTTTATACATGTGGAAACAGGCTGGTACAGGTGGCTGGTAAATGGATAATGCTTAGCTATTCCATAGCAAAGGTGAGAATAAACCCTTCTGATTCCAAGGCTTCACTTAGTAGAACTTTGTTGTTTTTCTCAGGAAATGTGTTTCATTTTGTATCATTAGGATAATATGACTGGCTAAATATCCAGGGACTCTTGTGAGGCATAACAAGTAACAAAATCCTCATTTGAATTTCTTTTCCATTTTTAAAGAGAAGAAGGTGATTATATAACTCACTTAGAAGCATATACTTTTATAATTAGAAGGAAATTGAGAAATCTCCAGTTCAGTTTTTCACTGTGTGAGAACTCATTGCCAAAAGTTTGCTAGTTATATTTTATAGTAGCAAGGAACACGCTGTTTCATACATCAGTCAGTTCCATTTTGATCGGGCTGTAATGGCTGAGAAATATTTATAATGAGCTAAATCTGCTAACTTCCCATTTCCCCGTTGGTCTTAGTTTTGACGTAGCTTTCACGTGAGTAGTGGAAAGAACCCTGATTTAAGAACAAGAATATGCAGTGTGTTGTGCAGGACTCTTTGGGTGCATGGGACAGAAACGAACTCAAACTTGCTTAAGTAGAAAAGGGAGGACATACCAACCATGTAACCAGTCTCCAGAAAGAGACGTGACTGCTTTAATAAAGTCACCTGGATGGATGCGGTCAGAGGGAAGTATTGTTTCCTCACCTATTGTTTGGTGGCCTCCTATCTCGGGTTCTTCTTCTCCAGTGGGTTCTTGATGGCGATGGCCACTAGCAGCTTGCAGCTTTCTCCAAAGAGAAGAATAAAATGGTCTTTTGCCTAAATTTGAAAGATTTGAAAGATTTTAAGAAAGAGCTGTTGATCATCACAGCCGCACCTCCTGGACCAAGAGGAGTTGTTTAAAATCCTCTGACAGCCCTGGCCCGCCTAGTGGGGTGTGATACTGGATAACTGCTGACACCGCCCCTGTCCGCCAGCCACACAAGCAGCCTTGTGCTGTTAGCAGAACAAGGAGGACAGATGCCGGGCCACCAAACAGCAGCTAAACTCTACGGAAGGCTACGCAGCTTGTTAGATGTTTGCCTTTGTGATGCTTTTTCACCAGTAACGCTGCCTGCCCTGTTTATCTCGAAAGGTTATTGTGAGACTCAGAAGAGTGTTTCTGTGAACACTGGCAAGTGCTGCAGCGGTGGAAGGACAGCTGTCACTTCTCATGAGTTTGTTTCCAGGTTGTACATCCCCGCTTTATCTACAGTAATTCTCTGTCAGTTTCTAGACCTTCATTCTCCTCTCCAGGCGCTCTCTGGTTCCTCAGAACCCTTCATGTCCGTTACGTCTGGAACGGAGCATGTGCTCCGTGTGTGGCCTGACCAGTAAATAGGAAAGAAGTGCTCTTACCCCCTTGGATTCGGATTTTATATCTATATCTGTCTTCTCCCTTTCCTCGCCCCAGAAGTTAAGACATTCCCTTGGCTCATTTTGAGCTTTCATCAAATCAGACTTTTGGTCTTCTTTTGTTCATTTACTGCTGGCTGAATCCCTCCCCCCCATTATGTGCTTGTGTCTTTATGTTTTTTTTAATTCTAAACGCAGGACAATATGTTTTGTGCTTACGCTTATCAAATTATGTTATCAAGACAGTTGCAAATTTGAGTCTGTCTTAAAATACTAACACTTACTAGTTTTTCCTCCCAACCTTGTGTTGTTTGTAGGTTTGACAAGCCTTTTGCAAGGTCATGTACTTACGCTACCTGAACTTTCTGTCCCCTTCGAGCCTTTGTCCCGTCTACCCCGTCGTGCCTCCTGCTGTTCAGGGTTAGCGCCGTCGGTCCTGTCCAAGCCCCATCTGTCATCTGACTTCTCTGTCTCCCTCTCGCACCCGTCCCTGCTCTTCCCCAGTGATCCAGCTGCAGGGGTACCTGCATAATAGTGCAAAACGTTGTATACCAGTGATACTGCAGTATTGCTTGTGATAGCAAAAAAGGTAAACCATCTCAGCATTTATCAGAAGACTGATTAAATTATCGTAAACACCTAAGAATGTTTATGCAGTTATTTTAAAAATGAGGTAAATATATATCTACTGACAAAAAGATATCAACAATGTATTAAAATTTTAAAAGCCTATTACAGAAGAGAATGTATAGTACATTTTCAGTAATTGTGTGAAAAATGTTTATCTCCGGAGAGATACAAATGTATATGTTTATATATGCCTTGAAAATGTCTGGAAAGGTAAATATCAGACCTGATAAGTGGGTATTGGAGAGAACTAGGGGAGGATTTATACTTTTACTCTATGAAATTTTACATCTTGACTTTACTTTTACAGTAAGCAATTAGACATCAGTGTAGACTCAGTAAACATCAGAGACAAGAAGATAGAGGTGGTGATGACAGCTGGAAAAGTGGGTGAGAAAAGCCTGGACCATAAAGAAAGAAGGACCAGTTGGAAGGGCTGTCAGTAGACTGAGGTCAAAGTGAGTAAGAGTAGTCCCTGCCCTCAGCATGGAAGACAGATATCCTTCCACGCTGTTAAGGAAGCACAGCACCGTGAGTGACCTTCTTCCATAGGTGTTGAAGTGAGGTAGTGCCGAGGTGGAAGCAGTTCTGCCGAGGAGAGTCAGCTCTTCCCAGAGCTGAGCACGGTTTGGAGGATGAATGGGAGTTTGCAGGGCAGAAAATGAGAAGGTGGGCGTTCCAGCCAGAGAGGGGAAGACGTGAAGAGTTCAGAGTGTGTGTGGCGGTGCCGTGTGAAGAGCGCCGCGCGCGAGCAGCGTGGAGGAGGTGGGGCTGAGGTTGACGCGGCTGAGGAGGGGGCCGAGGTGCCGGCAGCTTTATAGCCGGGCTGTGGGGCTCAGACCTCCTCACGGATGCGGCAGGGAAGTCAGAGAAGAAGACTTTCTAAAAACGATTACCTTAGAAAGATGCCTTTGGCAGCAGTGTGGAGAGTGGCTTGAGAAGGACAAGACTGGAGCGAATGAGACCAGTTTAGCCATCAGGCTGCTGTGTTCCAGGCTGAAATGAGAGATGATGTTGAAGAATTGGCATCCGGAGTAGAGAAGAGGACGCGTATTTAAGAGATGCATGTTTAGCATCTCTACAGTGAGTGGAGGGAAGACGCGCAGTACCTTTGATCAGTTGTTAGAAACGTGGAGTAAGGCGGGGCCAAGAGTGCTGCTGAGTGAGGCCTGCCTCTAGCGGGGGCGGCCCCGCAGGCCGGAGGGTCCCACCGGCCCTTACTGCCTGCCTTCCTCTGTCTTGTCCGTGAGGATGTCTTGGGGTTTGCTGAAATGAAGGTTCAGTGTGTGCAGTATTTCCTTTATCCATTAGTTTTGTGACCTTTTGAAAGAAGATGAGGCTGAAAGCTTTTGCTGATTTCTGTGCATCGGTTACATTTAATCTCTTTGGAATTAGAACTTGAATGATTTTCTTTTTCCTTGTGTTTAGTTCACTTGTTGATCTTTGTGATCAGTGGATTATTTACTTCTTGCCTATCACAGCTCTTGCCTTCATTTCCTGTGATTGTAAACTCCCTAACCCCTGGGTGGTTTTTAATGGGGAAAAAAAACCCGTGTGTTTCTTTAGTAAAAAGTATCATGAGCTCTTTATGGGCAGCAACTACGGTTCGGGCTCTCAGATTTCCCTGTGATGCAGAGCACACAGGGAATGTGTACCAGTGATAGTTGGTAACTCATTGTTAATTGTTTGAGCCAGATCAAGACCCTTTACAGAGAAAAACTAATAACTTATTTTATTTTTTAAATATTAATTAATTAATTAATTTTGGCTGTGCCGGGTCTTAGTTACAGTGTGTGGATCTTCATTGCGGTGTGTGGAATCTTTTAGTTGCAGCATGCAGACTTCTTAGCTGCGGCATGTGGGATCTAGTTCCCCAGTGAAGAATCGAACCCCGGACCCCCTGCATCGCGAGCGCAGAGTCTTACCCACTGGACCACCAGGGAAGTCCCAAAAACTAATAACTTACTTTAATACATTAAACTTCTAAACTCATTGTCTCGTTGCGCTCAGGCTTGTAATCATTTTTTTTAGGCTTTGGAATATTATAGCTTATACACACTTTGTATGTGTGTATTTGTGGAAGTGGCTTTACTTTTAAAATTTTGTGGAGTTCTCCCTTTTTAGCGCTATGCATTGAGTATAGTCAGTCAAAACAGAATGGACAATTTAATGGTAATCACAAGAGAATGGTAATAGGAAGACTGGAAATAGTATAGCTCCATCCTTATAAAGGAGAGGAAAGCAGACGAACTGAGGATAAAGTTGGTTGTGGTCAGGTGTAAAATCTTTATATACCATACCGAGAGATGCTTTGAATTTTACGTGTGTGTGTTGGGAATGTCTTTGTCTCATTCATAGGCTCTGAAGACAGGACTCCAAAAAAGACATTCTCTGAGGTGCAAAAAGAGAGACGAGAACAGGCCCAGCGGACTGTGTTAATCCACTGCCCAAATAAAATCAGCGAGAAGAAGTTTCTCAAGTACTTATCCCAACATGGATCTGTTAACAACCACTTTTTCTATGAGAGCTTTGTAAGTATTTGAAAAACAATCTAACTTAACATTAATACTTTTTTTTAAGTTATTTTTTGCTCTGTTGCCTCTGCAATATGGTAAAGTTAGATTCTTTTTTGATATCCTACATCTATCTTTGTCTAAATTTCTTCAATGAGTTTTTTTTTGATATGAAAATAGAAATCCTTATAGGAGTATCACAGAATTATAAGCATAATTATACCTGAATCATTTCATAATTTGAATACTTCAAATCGTTCCATTATCTTAGGTGTAGAAGCCAGTGGGAGATCTTTGTTTTGCCTTTTAATTTTCTATTTCAGCATTATTTTCAGCTTCTCTTAACTAATATCACTTTATAATGTTCCTTTTCTTAATCTACTTACAATGGTTAAAACCATTGCTCGTGTTAGAAGTGTGTCATTGTAAATTTTAAAAATTAGTATTTTGCCTGTTACAATAATTGCTTCAAAATATGAACTAAAATACTATGTTAAAAATAGTGTTTTGAAATGTGTTCTGTTCTTATGTTTTTGGTATAGGGTCTTTACGCTGTTGTAGAATTTAGTCAGAAGGAAAGTGTAGCTTCACTGCAGAATGTAACTCGTACTCCAAGCCTGGGCAAAGAGGCTGCAATTCCATTCAGATCACGTTACTTCAATTTAAAGTTGAAAACTCCATTAAGCCAGACTTCTGAACAGTCAAGTGTTCAATGTAGGAATCAGTCTTCTCCTTCAAGCAAGAAGCTTTTTGAATTACTTTGTTGTGCAGAAAGTGTAAGTTTATAGGTATACTTCCCCGACTTGATATGTGTGTGTGTTTGACTTGTTTTGTATATTGTAAGTTTTTATTATTAAATATTCATACTGAGTGAAAAGTAAAAGTAATCCTTCCCTACTCCCTGCCACCATATCCCATTTGTAATCCTCAGAAGGAACCACATTCTTCCAAAGTTTGGGGCCTTCGGATTATTCTGGCTTTCTTTCTCTTGTCAGCATGACATATAATTGTACATGGCATTCTTTTATAAATTTTAAAATATCTTATTTCTGGTTTTATCTCTTTTTTTCTGCTCTAGTAATGTTTATAGTAGTTTTGGTTTTTCTTACTCAGACTTGTCAAAGGTTTAGCTAGTCCTTTCCAAGAATATGTTCATGGTTTTAGTTATCAAAATACTATTTTGGGGGTTGATTTTCTAATTTTTAAAACTTTACTTCTAACCTTTTTGTATTTCCTCTACTTTCTGTTATTTATTTTTCTTGAGTTAAGTGTTTAGTTTGGTTATTTTCAATTTTATTTTCAAATGGTCATTTAAGGCTGTGGTTTTTTTTGTTTTTTTTGTTTTTTTTTTGCAGTACGCGGGCCTCTCACTGTTGTGGCCTCTCCCGTTGCGGAGCACAGGCTCCGGGCGCGCAGGCCCAGCGGCCACGGCCCACGGGCCCAGCCGCTCCGCGGCACGCGGGATCCTCCCAGACCGGGGCACGAACCCGCGTCCCCTGCACCGGCAGGCGGACTCCCAACCACTGCGCCACCAGGGAAGCCCAAAGCTGTGGATTTTATTTTAAATATTCAGCCCCAGCATGCCCCTTCACAGTGTGATCGTTTTATCACCAGCCTTCTAGGGAACGAACAGGACTGGTATTCTGAGGAACTGGGGGACCTTGGGCCTTCATTTCTCGAAAGCTTGCTTATTTCTGGTGTTACTTGCCTTTAACATTGGTTCTTCTCTCCCCCCAACTTCATTTAAATGTCCAGCTTTGTGGTTGCTTTGACCTCCTCTACTGGGGCATTTTACTGTTTTCATTTTCTAAAACAATACTTTATACTCAGGGCCTAAGAAAAATATTAGTTTTAATTCCAGCCAGCTTTTTTTTTTTTTTTTGCCGGTGTCCTCATTCCTTAGTGCTTTTTAAAGGGCATTTGTAAAATCCACTTTTAAGGCTACATGTAAAAAGATTGCATATTTTTAAGGTAGGTCTCCTAAGCCATCAAATTTCTAGAAGTAAAATGACAATTATTTTACATGACCTTAACATTTTCTATATTCTCTTGTTTTTGTTTTGGCCAGCTAGGTAGATGATCAGCTCAACACTCTCTTGAGGGAATTCCAGCTAACAGAGGAGAACACCAAGCTCCGATATCTCACCTGCTCTCTTATTGAAGATGTAGCAGCTGCGTATTTTCCGGACTGCACTGTTAGACCCTTTGGCTCTTCAGTGAACAGTTTTGGAAAATTAGGATGCGATTTGGACATGTTTTTGGATCTAGATGAAATTGAAAAATTTAGTACTCACAAGGTAATTACATTTCTTTAAATCACAAAGTTGTCAGAAAAAATAAAGGAAATCTTTGGATTTAATAAAATTACAACTTGATTTCTAAGCTTAAGAAACAATATGGTTAAGGAATAGGGTCTATTTGATACTGATTCTTTGGAATTGTAAAGTCTTTCTTTGTATTGGTCTAATATGTTATCATTCTTTTGTGAATATCTTAAACATGTAATAAAATGGTTGTTCTTTTTGAGGGTTGAGAATTTTTTGGGGTAGGCCAAGGTTACTTACTGTGTTATTCAGATTATGTGTGTATTAACTAATTTTTTCATCTGCAGGATCTAGTTAGTGAAATGCTTTTTACATCTCATTATTTTTGTTTCTCTTCATTTCTCAGAATTCTTTTGATTTTTGTTTTATTCAAAGACTATGTTAGCTACATATAGGTATATGATTATTATACCTTTTTATTGGGTTGTTCATTTATCATTAAATTTTGTCCATCATTTCTAAATGCCTTTTCTTTAAATTCTTTTTTGTTTGCTAAGATGGCTGCTTGTTACTTGTCTCACATACCTTCTCTTCCTACATCAGTATTTCCAGCCTTCACATATGTTGTTACATTTTGAGTATAAATAGCAGATCACTGAATTTTATGCTTTTACTCCAACCTGTGAGTCTTTTTATTTATTATTACTGGTAATTTTTGGATTTATTTCTACTGTCTTATTTTTTATTTCCTATTTTCCATGCTTTTTCTTTGCTTTTCATTCCTTTCCTTTCCTCCTCCTGTTGGATTCTTTCTTTATTCTGCCCTTTCCTCCCTTCCTGTCTTTCCTGTTACAGTTTAGAAATTGTATATCCCATTTATGTTCTTATTAACATGCATGTCTGACAGAGTAAACTTAATCAGTGTGTCTGTCATCATCCCAAACAATATGAGGTGCTTTAATTTCATTACAACTTTGATTTGAAAAGGCTTCTGTGTTTTTGTAAAACCTCAGGTTTTTAGGACTGTTCTTTCTTATGTATTTCAAACTAGTAATCATCTCTGTGTAGATGTCCAGTTGAAACTTCAAACTTAACATCTTGAAAACAAAACTTTATCTTCATCTCCTTGTAAATATTCTTTATAAGTTTTTATAAAAGTTCTTAGTTATGTGTCACATAGTAATCAGTGGCATTTTAGCTTTCCTGACATTTGCTGTCGTCTAAGCGAAGATATCTAAGCTAATCTTTCAGGTCTACCTCTTCATTTACATACTCAAAGCTATAGTGACACGGTCCCTTATAAATTCTCACTTAGATGATTGTAGCAACATCCTGCTTTCCACGTGCTTCTCGTGTCATGCCTTGGTATTCCAGCCCTCAGTCTCTGCTGGAGTTATCTTAAAACACAGATTGGATCATCCACAAGCTTAGAACAGTTCTTCGTTTTAACACAGAATTGAAATGATCTGTCTCATAATTCATTTTAGTAATCGTTTGTCTTTCTCTATCTTCACACACCCGGTTTTCCAATCACATCATTTAATTACCAGTTGTGGGGCACTTTTAGGATATGAATGGCGACTGAACCGTAGTTCTGTGTCTTCCCTGAGGAGTGCGCTGCCCTTCCACTCCTGACTACCATCCCTACACGGGTTTCAAGGCCTCGTTCTGACTCCACCTTCTTAAACCATACTTGATTTTTCCCTCTGCTCCAGTCAAAATTAATCACTCCTTTTTTGTAGTGTAACTCATATTTCTGTCTCCAGATCCCTTCTGTGTTAACATTTAGTTCGTGGTTGATCTGTGTCTCTCACTGTATCCTAAGCGTGGGCAGGGCAGGATCCGTGTCTGTTCATTTTGTCATCCCACACAGTGCCCGCCATACTTTATCTGCTCAGCATGTAATTACGTAGTTGAAACTGGCCAAGAAATACGAAACACATGAAAGTGAAACGGATCAGTCTGATTAAGACTAACATGTACTTGAAATTGTATTAAATTCCTGGCAGGGACACTTAAATTATGTTAGGCTATTTTTATATTAAATAAAAGACCTTGCCGAATAATTAAAGTGCATTATAATGTGTTGTAATGGTGAAAGCTTGGGCTCGGGAGTGCAGAATAGTAGTTCTTTTACTTACCAGCTGTGTGACCCTGGGAAAGTTATTTACCTTCTCTCTGCCTCGATTTTCCTAGCCATAAAATTGGGATAGTGCTATAATGCCAGCTCATGGAGTGTTTGAGAGGATTGCTAGACAGTAAGAAATACATTTTTTTCTGTTGGAAGCAGAGGAAGGAGTTGGAAACTTAGTTGGATCTTAGATTTCTGAAATAGAGAGCTGTTAGGAAAAGATATTTTAAAAGACAGTGCTCCAGTCTCACTAAACAATTTAACATTATTTCGTATGTAGGTTTAACTTATGCAGTGTTGTTATAAACATATACTCTGAAATATATGCTTGTTTAAGATTATAATAGCTTTGCTAATAGAAACATTTAAAAATGAAACATGAAAAACAGGAGCACTTTTATTTCTTTTTTATTTTTAAATAAATAAGAATAGATTTTAAAAAACCAGGAGCACTTTTGAACTCACCCTCCATAAAGCAGCTTCCTGACCACTGTCTGCAGGTGTGAGCCTCTCCCTCTTACCTCTTGGTGCTCTGTGTGTCCCAGCACTCCCCCTTGGTTTGTGGTTCTCTGGGCTTGTTGTATTCTTCAGCCTGAGTTGAGGGCAGTTAGGAAGAGGTTATAATATAACCTATACAGATTTTAACGTGATTTTTTTCCCCCACTTAATAGTGTCTCAGCAGTTCAGTCTACTGCATCCTTTTCAATGGATGCAGAATGTTCTGTTGAACGAATGTACCATGATTTACTTAACCAGTGCTTTATTTGTTAGACAGTTAGGGGATGGTGTCTTTTTTTCCCCACTTTATTGCCAACTACATTAGGTAATATTCTTAGGTTGTGCATAACAGAAACCAACCCAAAGCAGCTTAAACAAGCAAACAAAAGAAGTAGAGGGAGCATCCCAGAACCCAGGGTCAGGAATGTGGGTGAGTCTTAGGAAAGGACAGCACTAGGAAGTATAACCAATCAAGAGTCCACGAAGGGTTCTGTTTCTTCTCCACGTATTTGCTTTACTTAATATCTTCCTTCCCTTCACTGCCCTCTCCCCACCTGCTTCGATTTTCTTTACATTTTCATCCTCGTGGTGTAGACTGTGCCTGCCCCAAAGCTTCTGAGTTATATTTCAACCACGTGGTTGCCTCAGAGCCTCAGCCTCAGTTCCTGGTGGAGACGGCTGGCTGGATGAGGGTGTGCCCCTACAGTGCTCACATCAGCCGCCCTGCCAGGTCCACATGTGTTGTCAGGGCCTTGATCCTTTCAGGGGGACTGAGTTCTCAAAGAGGGCTAGGAGGCTTTATTAAGCTAGACAGAGCTCTTTTTTTTTTTTTTTTTTTTTTCATTATGCGGGCCTCTCACTGTTGTGGCCTCTCCCGTTGCAGAACACAGGCTCCGGACGTGCAGGCCCAGCGGCCATGGCTCACGGGCCCAGCCGCTCCGCGGCATGTGGGATCTTCCCAGACCAGGGCACGAACCCGTGTCCCCTGCATCAGCAGGCGGACTCTCAACCACTGCGCCACCAGGGAAGCCCTAGACAGAGCTCTTAAAAAGTATCTGCCACACAAATAACGCTGCAATGAGGGAACAGCTTTCCAAGTCAGCTCATCTGTATGAGCATTCCTTTGGGGTTATTTCCTAGGATTTTAATAGCTAATCAAAATCTTATTGATATGTATTTAAAATTTTGCTCTTTCAATACTAAAGTTGTCCCAAAAGTATGTCCCGGTGTACACTCCCGCTGACGGGATGTATGTGTTTCCCCGCACCCACCAGCGCTGGTCCTGTCACCCTTTTTGTCTTTGCCAGACTGATAAATGAAAAATCTCATTGCTGTTTTAATTTCCTCTTAGTTTCTGGACAACAAGAACATCTCTTTCTATGTTTCTTACTCATTTTTATTTCTTATGTTAGTTTCTTATTCAAGTGTTTTTGGCCATTTTTAGAATTGGGTGGGCTTTCCTCCCTTCCATTTGTACAAACCCTTCATAAATTAGGGAAGTTAGCCCTTTATATGACATGTATTATTGTCTTCATTTGTCTTTTATCTAGTAATGAATATATGCTTGGCCTGAAGATGGTTTTAATTTTTATTCATCCGTATCCTTTTGTGTGTTCTGGAATTTTGTGTCATGCTTAGAGAATCCTTCACTCTAAGACTGTAGAAACTTTCACCCATTGTGTTCTGGTACTTTATAGATGAAAACCTTTTATGTTTAAGTCTTTGGTCTGTGTTGAATTCACTTTGGTTTTGGACTCGAGTCTAGTTTACTGTTTTAATGGCCACTTGGCTCATTGTTTCAATAGCAATTTTCCCGCAGTAATTTGCAGAGTTCATTTTATTAACTATTAAATTTATGTAGTTAGGTCTGCTTGTACTGTTTCCTTCTATTGATCTACTGTCCTCGTGCATATATTTCCTGTTATAACTACTGTGGGTTTACAGATCTTATTAAAATGGAAAGGCTAACTTGGAAAGGGCACATGTATGTTCACAGAATTTATAGAATCTATGGTTCTACTATAGTATTACTTTATGATATATACTGTGGTATGTAAGTTAATTATAAAAAGCCAATGATTTTGCAGGTTAGTATTTTATACTCTATAGAGAAGCAAAAGAAAACTGAAGATTTTTTGAAAGTATTTTCATTGAAGTATAGTTGGTTTACAATGTTGTATTGATTTCTGGTGTCCAGCAAAGTGATTCAGTTATACATACATATATTCTTTTTCATATTCTTTTCCATTATGGTTTGTCACAGGATATTTAATACAGTTCCCTGTGCTATACAGTAGGACCTTGTTGTTTATTTTATATATAGTAACAATAGTTTGTATCTGCTAATCGTAAACTCCTAATTTATCCCTCCCCCACCCCCTTGGGTAACCATAAGTTGGTCTTCTATGTCTTCTGAGTCTGTTTCTGTTTTATAAATAAGTTCATTTGTATCATATTTTAGATTCCACACACAAGAGGTTTCACCTATTTGTCTTTCTCTTTCTGACTTCACTTAGTATGATAATCTCTGGGTCCATCCGTGTTGCTGCAGATAGCATTATTTTGTTCTTTTTAATGGCTGAGTAGTATTCCATTGTGTGTGTGTGTGGGTGTGTCACATTGTCTTTATCCATTCATCTGTCGATGGACACTTAGGTTGCTTCCATGTCCTGGCTATTGTAAATAGTGCTGCAGTGAACATTGTGGTACATGACTCTTTTTGAATTATGGTTTTCTCAGGGTATATGCCCAGTAGTGGGATTGCTGGGTTGTATAGTAGTTCTATTTTTAGTTTTTTAAGGAACCTCCATACTGTTCTCCATAGTGGCTGTATCAGTTTCCATTCCCACCAACAGAGTAGGATGGTTCCCTTTTCTACACACCCTCTCCAGCATTTATTATTTGTCGACTTTTTAATGATGGCCATTCTGATGGGGGTGAGGTGATACCTCATTGTAGTTTTGATTTGCATTTCTCTAATGATTAGGGATGTTGAGCATCTTTTCATGTGCTTCTTGGCCATCTGTATGTCTTTGGAGAAACGTCTATTTAGGTCTTCTGCCCATTTTTTGATTGGGTTGTTTGCTTTTTTGTTATTGAGTTGTATGAGCTGTTTGTATATATTGGAAATTAAGCCCTTGTCGGTCACATCGTTTGCAAATATTTTCTCCTAGTCTGTAGGTTGTCTATTTTGACAGCTGAAGATTTTTGGTCTGCTTTTGGCTGTGATTGCATGAAGAATTTTTTGTGTATGTGTTTGTGTGGTTATTGATTTTGTTTGTTTGTTTTGGCTTTTGTTGGTGTGTGTGTGTGTGTGTGTGTGTGTGTGTGTGTGTGTTTTGGCCAGAAATGACTTAGAGCATCCTTTTAGAAAAGTTTTTTTAAGAAATTCCTTTTTTATGAAAAGCTCCTATTTACAAATGTTTTTATTATTCAGGCCTCAGGAAATTTTCTGATGGAATTTCAAGTGAAAAATGTCCCTTCAGAAAGAATTGCAACACAGAAGATCCTGTCTGTGATAGGAGAATGCCTTGACCACTTTGGCCCGGGCTGTGTGGGAGTACAGAAAATACTAAATGCTCGGTGTCCCCTTGTCAGGTTCTCACACCAGGCCTCTGGATTTCAGTGTGATTTGACTACTAACAATAGGTATGGTCTCTTATTTATTACCTTAAATGTGAATGTTATAAGGTATTAGCATAGTTTTTCTTGTACAGAAACAATGGCTTTCGACTCTTTTATATGCTTTAATAATATATTTTTTTAAATTTGAACACTTGAATTGAAAAGTAGAGTTTTCAATTATTAAAATGTTAACATGCCTAACTAACATCTTCTGAGAAGACTTGTGTTTCATTGTTCGTACTTACGTAGCCTGATAACAACTCAGAAATTCCGAAGTATATAGCCTTCTAGCGCACTTGGAAAATAAAGCAGTACCTTGGGTTTGTGCTCTCAGCTGCTTCCAGATGCAGTCGACTGTGTGTCCAAACAAAGGTAGCATTTGCTTAAGTCAGACGGTGGTCTGAGCAGCCTAATGAGACTGCGTAGTTTTTCTTCAGCATGTTTTCATTTTATTATCAACCTGTTTGCTTTAAAACACATGGGATGAGAATGACAAGTTCTTTTATACTCTGACGACTTTTCTTTGGTTCTCAGTAGGGAAGACGTCTCAGCTGAGGAGTTTGTTTCTTTATACTCTAGTATGCTCATTGCATGCGTTTGGTTTCACTGTACTATCTGCTAGATACATAATCAGAACTACAAAAATAGATTCAGAAAATCCAATCTAGAGCAGTTTTGATTAAACTCAAGTGTTCACTAACAAGTCAGTGCTAAGTACTTTTGAATAATAAAAATATATACTGTATTTCTATCATTACTATATTTTCTTTATAGTATGTAAATAGAATAAAATGACCTTTTTTTAGAGGTGAAAGATTACATCATTAATTTTTTTTTTTTTTTAGCGAGAAACACCTTTATATAAATCCACACAATCAGAATAGTTTTTAAACTATTGAAATTTTTTTTCACACATACACACTGTATTTTATTTTTACAAGAGATACATAGACTGACACCAAGCATTGTAAATGGATGACCCCAACAAAAGCAACAATGATTGCAATTACCACACACGAAACACACTCATACTGTGTCATAATATTGACATTCAGTCCAGTAATCCTCCACTGTAACAGCTCCTTTACTTTGCAGTGAAAATTGATTGGTATATTTTTTGCCTTTGAGTCCTTGTGGGATTGTTTTTTTTTTATTCAAACAGAAAGTCACAAAAATTATAATCATCCTCATCAGTTCACTCAGTCCCATGTAATTAATTTTTTTTATCTTGATCTTTTGTTAGCACTTTTATGAATTCATCAGTTTTCCATTAGAGTTCTGAAAATGCTTATTCATTCAGTTCAGCAGTATAGTCAGTTATCAGAAACCTGTACTTGTCAGAGTCTTTTCCATGAATTCCTTAAAGATGAAACCCTTTTATGGGAACATATTTGCAAAAGCATCAGAGTACACCCAGAACTGTCCGTAAATGACAAAAGACTTAAAAATGACCACAGTTAAAGATTTGATGAAAGTTCATAATAATGCAATTGACAAGGAAATTTAGTTATTTCTGAGATATACATTTTAAAGTAATAACTAGAATTATGACATAACATTATACCAGAACATATAAGATTGTTAGAAATTTCATGTAATGTCTGAAACATTTATATTAACATATTTCCATACAAATAACCCATAGAAAGTTTAGTATTAGTTGTTTTTTGTTTGTTTGTTTGTTTATACAGCAGGTTCTTATTAGTCATCAATTTTATACACATCAGTGTATACATGTCAATCCCAGTCGCACAATTCATCCCACCACCATCCCCACCCCCCCACGGTTTTCCCCCCTTGGTGTCCATATGTTTGTTCTCTACATCTGTGTCTCTAAAAGGACATTTATCTTTGTAATAGTGTTATTTTCATGGTCTTGTTGGTATAGTTTTAAAAATTTTGTTTTAATATGCTTCAGGTTTTTATACTCTCATTGTTTTATTATATCAGATACCTTGCACTATTTGATATTTATTTTTCAGCTTAATTTACCTTCATTTACATGGATAAGACATTTAATCACCATGAATTTCTAATTTGACATTTCTCCTCTTTTCCTTAAACTCAGGAAGTAAATGCCATCCATGGTGGTACTTAGTAGACAGTTTGGAGTTGATACTGTGAAATGATGCTGTGCCCTCTCTCAGCTCTTTGAGTAATTAAAAAACATGTCTTGATCAGTAGGCGATAAATTTTAAAATAATTTTTATAATTCTTTGCACTGTAACATTATGACTAGAAAACTTACTGAAAACAGGCTCTGAAGATGGATTTCTTAATAGACGTTTTATCTTCATGGATTGTGGTTTTTATAAATATTAAACTTAAGTGATTTTGGCTGGATTTTAAGACATTTATACTTGCTTGATACAATAAGTAGAATGTTTTCCTTGTCTGTCAAAGGACTAGATAACCCCCATTTCCCATTCTAAAGCGTCCTGATGTCGATGATAAAGTATAAGGTTGTTTCACCTATAATCTACAATGAGATCAAATTGTTTTTGAAATTCAGTTATCAGGAAATCTTTACCCTGGAAGAATTATCATGTTTCTCCTTGTGGCCTGTGTAAATCCTACAAATGACCGCATTTCGTTTCTAGCTACTTCTGATAGGAAGATCAGAAATAAACTTGCAGCTCAAATTTTAATTAATCTGCAGAACCATCGGGCTGGAATGCCTACAGCCCGAATACGTTCTGGTGCTGACTTTGTTCATTTTGTCTATATCTTCTCTGATCTAAATTTCTAGACTCATACCTGGACAATTTACTATAGGGGTTCTTAAATGCCCCCTAAAAACACTGGAAAAGCAATGGGTGCAACAAATAAACACATGAACTGATAGCTCAAAAAAAAAAAAGGACTAGATAATCCAGGTGTGCAACTGAAGTGTGAAGTGTCTTATTTACAGATGTGCTGGTGTCTTTACTGATAGTTAATAAAGGGTGCTTAGATAGTATTTCACTTATTAGGTCATGTTTAGGAACTTTGATTTAAAAATTTAAAGCTTTTAGAACTGCATCGTGGTTGTCAGCAGTTAAAAGAATGTTTTAAGGGTAATGAAAGTATAACCATTCATGTTAAATTTTATATTGCAAATACATAATGCTTTTGATGATCTGCTCTTGTTATTCTGAATATGTTCAGATAGAGTAAGATATTTAGATATGTCCCCAGGTATGTGTTTTATTCTACTCTAGGATCATAATTTGGGGGTTTGAAAATTCCTGTTATTTTTCTCTTTTGAAGGATTGCCTTGAAGAGTTCTGAACTCCTTTATATATATGGTGCCCTGGACTCCCGAGTGAGAGCCTTGGTGTTCAGTATCCGATGCTGGGCTCGAGCACATTCGTTAACGAGTAGTATTCCTGGTGCTTGGATTACAAATTTCTCCCTTACTGTGATGGTCATCTTTTTTCTCCAGAGGAGATCACCCCCTATTCTTCCAACACTAGACTACCTAAAAACCCTTGCAGGTGAGACTAGAAGCATCTATTTTCTCTCTGACGTTTGAATGGATAGAATTACCATGTGTTATCAAAACCATGTGTGTGTGTTTGGTGGTCATGTATTTTCAAAGCCTTATGATTCTAAAATTTAAGAGCTTTTAATTTTCTTAATGTCCACCAGGGGTCATGAGAGCAGATGATTTGTGAAGCTGAGGCCTTTAGAATTTTTTGAGAGTTCTGTCTTGTGTCAGTTGGCAATGTTGTTTACAGCCTCCTGAGCCAGTTGGAACCTCTCCCTTGGTTTACCAAGCTTGGAATGACCTTGGAAAAAAATATATCCCAGATGCAGCTTCTGATAGGATCCCAGCTTCAGAGATGGCTTTCCAAGTCTGAAGCTATTTCCAGATTTCTCTTAGAGATGCTAAAAACTGTTTCATGATGTTGTTTTGGTTTTTTTGTTTTAGCATCTTTATTGGATCATAATTGCTTTAGAGAGATCCTAACTTTTTTTTTTTTGGTTAAAGCTTATAAGGAATCATAGGTAAATGGTTTTAAAATTAGTATACTATTTAATTTATATTTTAAATAAATTGAAATTTTGATAGACTGCTGGATAAGATACTAAAGTATTACAGTCCTAAATTCTAAAAGGAAGATAATTCAGGGATTTACTCAAAGTGTATATGCACTCCCATCTTCTTCCCCTCCTATATATTGCTGCCAAATAATTATTTTAAAGGACATCCCTGCATCGTCCCTGTTTAAAATCACCTTAAAGGAATTTTATTCCCTATAGAATAAACCTCAAGCAGCTGACTTAGCTTGGTGTTTAAGATTTTCACCTGTAGCCATATCCAATTTTTCCAACCTCTTCTCCTACCATTTCTCTTCATGTGTTCCCTTCCATGAAGGGAACATAACGTAACATTTCATAACATTTCCTCTTAGCTCTTTCATTTATGCTGTGTGTTTTTCTTCCTAGAATGTGCCTTTTCTTCTCTAAATTCTTTTAAGTTCTCTTCCATGCCACTTTTCCTTATTATTCAAATTAGAAGTAATCTCTTCTTTCCTGTGTACACTGTAAGTGATGGTACAGCTTGAAAGTAAGCTTTAAAAAAAGCTCCATGTGGCAGGTTAATGGAAAGTAGCAAGTTTTCAGGGAGGTGGAGTTGTGAGCCTGTGTCTCATCTTTGAGGTTGGAATAAAGGGCATCGTCCGTGCCGGTGCTCATCTTATCGTTTGGTGTCATTCATTCACTAAAGATCTGTTGGTCACTTACTATGTGTCAGGTGAGATTTTTGGCACAGACGATGTTCTCAGGTAACTCAATCTAGTAAAGAGGTAAGAAACAAACAGAAAACATGGGTAGATCTCACCACTAAGCAACCGGGAAATAGCACTTCCTGTTCAATCCGTGCTGTGTGCCCTGATGCTTATGACTGCTCTCCTAGAAACCATTTTGGGGAAATATGGAATTTTGGAGTTCAGAAGCTAAGATAAGAAAGAGTAGAAGCTGAAAAAAAGGAGGAATTGAGGCAGGTTTATGTTGGGGGCTGACTGCTGCTAACATCGTGATTGTTCTCTTCCAGTCTAACAAGTGCTGCCACCCTGCCACGCTCAGGCCCCTCGCACCCCTGCCCCGGGAGGTTTATACTGCTTCTCTCCTTCCCACTGCTCCATTCTTAACAGTGATTTTTGGAAATTCATGTCTACTTGTAGTATTCTCTCTCTTCAAATCCTTCAGTAATTTCCTAGTATCTTTTTTTTAATTTCCACTAATTGTTTCAGGAAAAGAATATGATTTGTGAACGAATTAAAAATGACATGTTGAGTTTTTATTCCAAATCTATTTTAAACCAAATTTAAATTTATGCACATCTTACGGCATCAAAACGGACAAAACTAGCTTGGGAATTCCTTCATTTTCTACTTAAAAATACCAAATTAGTTGTTGAAAATTCTTCATGTTAGTTTTTAAACATGGTCAGAGAAATTTTGGGGCCATTTCAGTTGCTTCTTTCCACATAGCACATTATAGGTGTGAATTGCCAATAAATGTAAAGCGAATTTGATATAATTGTTGGTACTTTTTTATCTTTGGTTTTTAAAGTTCTAGTGAAATCTTGAACTTGTAAAAGAATTTTTTATGGATGAATGCATATGAAGGATGTGGTGAAGATGATTTTGAGGAGAATTTGTCAAAATATTTTTTTCCTACTCATTTAAGTATTTTTCAGAATCCATGTTTTTTATACTTTCTGATTTTAACCAGTGGTCCCATACTGATGTACATTCAACAGTATATGGCTAAGAATAAAAACAATGTTAAATCGTGAAATAATCAAAGCCATCTTGGGCACTCCATAATTATGCAGCTGAGGGACTTGTGTCCTGTTACAGTCCTTTTCTTCTAAACTGCACCTCTCATTTGATATTCAGGTAGAGCCTGTCATTTGTGTTGTTTCACAAAGAAGACAGTAAGACCCCGTTTACTCGATTGCCTGCCTGCTTGCCTGCCTGCTTGCCTGTCTGCTTGTTTGTTTGTTAGTAGAAGGCAGCGTCAATTTCTGGAACGCCTGTTAGCACTTCTAGGACTTTGTCAACCGCTGTTTGAAATCCAGAAGTTGAAGTCCAAACTTCTTATCCTTATGTTTCGGGTCCTTCGTGGTCTTCGTTTTCCTCCTCTTCTTGTACCTTCCCTCTTGTGTGCAGATCGGGAGCTGCAGCCCTTCTGTACTTCTGCACATCTCTGTGCCTTCGCCTGAGGCGGCCTTTTCCTCCTGCCTTCTCTTCTTGCCTGGAGGACCTCCTCATCATCAAGGCAGAGAGGACATGCCCGGTCCAAAGATTCGCTTGTTAGCTCTTTCCTGGCTTCTCTCTCCCCCCCTCCCTCCCAGGAGGCAGTGCCTTGTCGGCTCCCAAGCACCTGGAGCGCACCTGGATGGTAACAGCGGGTAGATTGTTGTCGTTCTTTTACCTGCCTGCCTTGGCCAAGCTTTTCTAGGACAGGCTGTCTGATTCGTCTCTGCATTTTCTGCTCCTGGCTTAGAGAAGTTCAGTAAATAGATTGAAATGGTTGGATGAACATTTTAAAGTTAAAGGTTGTTTTGTACTGAGCATGATGGCAACTTGCGTATTTTGGTTATTCTTGAATTTTTGTTTCTTTATCTTTTCTTAGTCGCTACTACTTTCCCCCATGTGTCTTATTTTCTTGCGTTTTCTGCCCTTTTTTTGCCTTTGCTACCTTTGTTATATTTACTTCTGTGTTTAATGCTTTTAATATAGCATCTTACTCTTATAATCAGTTGTTTGATTAGAGTTCATTTGTTTAGGATTCCTGCTTTTCTTTCCTGTGACGAATTAAAGGTTTGAGGAAGAAACGACTGGGTAGTGTTTTCAGCAAATTTGATGCGGAGACCCCAGCACAGAAGAGAGATTTTATTGATTGATTGATTGATTGATTGATGGGTGGATGGATGGCTGGTACGCGGGCCTCTCACTATTGTGGCCTCTCCCGTTGCGGAGCACAGGCTCCGGACGCGCAGGCTCAGCAGCCGTGGCTCACGGGCCCAGCCACTCCGCGGCATGTGGGATCTTCCCAGACCAGGGTATGAACCTGTGTCCCCTGCATCGGCAGGCGGACTCTCAACCACTGTGCCACCAGGGAAGCCCCAGAAGAGAGCTTTATTTGCTAGCTTTCTGTGACCCAGTAACAATTTACTGAGTGCCAGGCACTTGGCTAAAAAATTTTATGCATCATCTCAGTTTCCTAAGTTCACATAGTTAGAACATGCTAGAGCCAGAATTCAAATGCAAGCACTTTTCAGAGCTTATACTTTTGTTTTTCAACTGAAATATTATACACATCAAAGTGCATATATATATATGTGTGTGTGTGTGTGTGTGTGTGTGTATGTGTGTGTATAGATTTTCGCAAACTGAGCACACCTCTGTAACCGCCACCCAGATTGGATAAAGCACCTAGAAGTACCAGCTGCGCTCCTTTCTGGTCACTGTACACCTTCCCCCAGCCCAGTCTCTTCTGGCGGCGTAGATGAATCTTACCTGTTCGTGTCTCTTATGTAAAAGCTGTCACAGAGTACGTATTCTTCTGTGTCTGGCTTTTCCCCTCAACATTGTGTTTAGGAGATTCATTCATCTTATTAGTGCATTTGTGGACCATTCATTTCCATTGCTATGTAGTATTCTGTTATATGAATATTCCAAAAGTTTTTTTAAATTCTGTTTTTGGTGGACATTTGGGTAATTTGTAGTCTGGAACTGTAGTGCTAGTGTGACTGTTCTGGCACATTTCTTTTGGTGAGAACTGAACACAGGTACTCATTTCTGTCCAGTGTATCTGAGGAATAGAGTTTCTGAGTCTCAGGCTTCAGGTATATTGAGCTTTGGTAGAGACACTGCCAAACAGTTTTCCAAAGTGTGAACCCCCGCAGGCCCAATATACAAGTTGTAAATGCTGTTGGTCTTTGCCAACACCTGGGATTATCTTTTTTTTACGGTAGTTCTTCTAATTGCACGTGTCGTGGCATCACGGTTTGTTTTGATTTTCTTTTCCCCGGTGACTAATAACATTGAGCACCTTTTCATATATGTATTAGCCATTTGGGTATCTCTTGTGAAGTTTCTGTAAGTCTTTCGCTTATTTTTCTGTTGGATTATCTGTCATTTTCTAATTCATTCACTGGAATTCTTTACATATTCTGCATGTGGGTCCTTGGTCATGTGTTCTGTATGTATATGCTTATCTGTGTATCTCAAATATGTGCACACTGGTTCCCGTCACTCCCTTGATAGTGTCTGATGAAAAGGACTGTGGCTTTTAAAGTTCAGTTCTCTCAGAGTTACAGCTGTGCATGGTTATTGCAGACTTTGTGACTGTAACTTGCGCTCTGGGCCTGTGCCTTCTACTCCTTTAGTCGCTCACTGTAGGCAGCCACTTTTAACTCTTTTACCTGATCTGTTTAATATTTTAAACCATATTTCCAAAATAAAATCCTGGATTGCTGTTTCTTGATTTTCCTTTTTTTTTCAGCGCTCAGCACCGTCTGTGACGTCCCTTTATGGAAGAGGAGGAGGAGTAGCTCCTCCTCCCGTGGGGCCTCACACACACACACACACACACACACACACACACACACACACGCACGCGCGCGCTTTCTGTCCCCGTATTGTGACTGGAGCTCTAGCGTGATCTTGCTGTGCACCCTTGACACTACTGTGACTATGGAAGCACTGTTCGTATCTGATCCATGGAGTAAACTAAAATTAATTTCCTTTCCTGCCCAACTTTTTACATTTTTTGGAGTTAATAGTTTTTAATAGTCCTTATTTATTTTTGTTTGCTTAGTTTTTCATGTACTTAACATTAATTGAATCTCAAACTTGCCACGAGTTATCTCAGTAAATCTTTTCTCAAAATAGAAGCATCAAATATTCTGTTAATTAATTCTTCTTTACCTAGCCTCTGTTTTTTAAAAATAGTTTTTCATTTTATTTTATTTAGTCTCATGTTAGAGGCCTTCCTCAGGTGTCTGGTAATCTTTGAATTTCTGCTCATGTTTGAATTAGAAACTAAAAAGCTAATCTGAGTCTCTGAGCCCAAGTGGAGCTTGTTGGCTGTGACACACAATATAGGGCCCGGCCGGGCTGTTCGCTGGGGCTTTAGAGTCCCCATCTCCAGGTCATTCCTTTGGGGCTTCAGGCTCCCCAGAAAGGACTCTTTCGATCTTTTCTTCTGGCAAAAAAGGCCTGGCTACTGGCATGCTGAAACTTTGGCATTTATTATGCCATTTATTGCATTTAGAACAATTTTCCCACCCTCAGCTGTGTCTTGCATCTCCCAGTCTAGAGGTTCTTTCTTCTGCTGTCTCCAGGGTAAATGCGACATTTTCCATCAGGAAGAGACCTGGGGTCGGGGGAGGGTCTCAGTGCTTCTGTCATCGTCAGGCGTCTAGGCTGGACCTGGTGCTTCAGCTGCTGAGCCATTGGGAGCTCTGCCTGGACATCTGGTTTCTTCTTGGCTTTCTTTACTGCTGGTTTAGGACCCAGTGTTTCCAGATTGCCTGAGTCATTGCTGCTTGTCGATCTGTTCTTCATCTTAAAAATTTTGGTTGCTCTTGGCTCTTCTTTTCTCCACCTTTAAGATTTTATGTCATTTTACTGTCGTTTCAGTGGTGCTTTGGGAGAGGGTAAAGGTAGACGCCCGAGTTTATTTTGCCATCTTTACCCCAGAGCGCGTGCTCTGAGCCAGCATGTAGGCTGCCGCCCAGGGGGCTGAGTGTCACCGGAGCCCGCTGCGGGATGGGGGGGCCTCGTCTGTAGATGAGCACGGTGATTAACAGTAAGTAGTCTGCGTGACAGATGCACATGTGTGAGGAACAGCGTCTAAGTATGAATTATTCTGGAGTCGGGTGAGCTACGAGGTGTTAAAGCTGCTCTCAAGGGGGGATACAACCATGACATCAGAGTCTTCACACAGTTGGATCCAAGTACTTGAGAGGCAATCCCTTGGATGTGCATTTTCAAAAATCACTCTGGCTGGGTGGACTAGAAGGAAGCAAAACGGCAACTGCCCGAGTGTGTTACCCCCCCCACCCCCAAATATTAGAGTTATGCCCGTCCCACCCCCAAATGTTACAGAGTTAGCCCCGCCCCACCCCAAATGTTAAAGAGTTAGCCCCGCCCCACCCCCAAATGTTACAGAGTTACCCCCGCCCCACCCCCAAATGTTACAGAGTTAGCCCCGCCCCACCCCAAATGTTACAGAGTTAGCCCCGCCCCACCCCAAATGTTACAGAGTTACCCCCGCCCCACCCCCAAATGTTACAGAGTTACCCCCGCCCCACCCCCAAATGTTACAGAGTTACCCCCGCCCCACCCCCAAATGTTACAGAGTTACCCCCGCCCCACCCCCAAATGTTACAGAGTTAGCCCCGCCCCACCCCAAATGTTAAAGAGTTAGCCCCGCCCCACCCCCAAATGTTAGAGTTAGCCCCGCCCCACCCCCAAATGTTAAAGAGTTAGCCCCGCCCCACCCCCAAATGTTACAGAGTTACCCCCGCCCCACCCCAAATGTTACAGAGTTAGCCCCGCCCCCAAATGTTAAAGAGTTAGCCCCGCCCCACCCCCAAATGTTACAGAGTTACCCCCGCCCCACCCCAAACGTTAAAGAGTTAGCCCCGCCCCACCCCCAAATGTTACAGAGTTACCCCCGCCCCACCCCCAAATGTTACAGAGTTACCCCCGCCCCACCCCCAAATGTTACAGAGTTAGCCCCGCCCCACCCCAAATGTTAAAGAGTTAGCCCCGCCCCACCCCCAAATGTTAGAGTTAGCCCCGCCCCACCCCCAAATGTTAAAGAGTTAGCCCCGCCCCACCCCCAAATGTTACAGAGTTACCCCCGCCCCACCCCAAATGTTACAGAGTTAGCCCCGCCCCCAAATGTTAAAGAGTTAGCCCCGCCCCACCCCCAAATGTTACAGAGTTACCCCCGCCCCACCCCAAACGTTAAAGAGTTAGCCCCGCCCCACCCCAAATGTTACAGAGTTAGCCCCGCCCCACCCCAAATGTTACAGAGTTACCCCCGCCCCACCCCAAATGTTAAAGAGTTAGCCCCGCCCCACCCCAAATGTTACAGAGTTAGCCCCGCCCCACCCCAAATGTTAAAGAGTTAGCCCCGCCCCACCCCAAATGTTACAGTTACCCCCGCCCCACCCCAAATGTTACAGAGTTAGCCCCGCCCCACCCCAAATGTTAAAGAGTTAGCCCCACCCCACCCCAAATGTTACAGAGTTAGCCCCACCCCACCCCAAATGTTACAGAGTTAGCCCCGCCCCACCCCAAATGTTAAAGAGTTAGCCCCACCCCACCCCCAAATGTTACAGTTAGCCCCACCCCACCCCAAATGTTACAGAGTTAGCCCCGCCCCACCCCAAATGTTACAGAGTTAGCCCCGCCCCACCCCAAATGTTAAAGAGTTAGCCCCACCCCACCCCAAATGTTACAGAGTTAGCCCCGCCCCACCCCAAATGTTAAAGAGTTAGCCCCACCCCACCCCAAATGTTACAGAGTTAGCCCCGCCCCACCCCCAAATGTTACAGTTAGCCCCGCCCCACCCCCAAATGTTACAGAGTTAGCCCCGCCCCACCCCAAATGTTACAGTTAGCCCCGCCCCACCCCAAATGTTACAGAGTTAGCCCCGCCCCACCCCAAATGTTACAGAGTTAGCCCCGCCCCACCCCAAATGTTACAGAGTTAGCCCCGCCCCACCCCCAAATGTTAGAGTTAGCCCCACCCCACCCCAAATGTTACAGAGTTAGCCCCGCCCCACCCCAAATGTTACAGAGTTAGCCCCGCCCCACCCCCAAATGTTACAGAGTTAGCCCCGCCCCCAAATGTTACAGAGTTAGCCCCGCCCCACCCCAAATGTTAAAGAGTTAGCCCCGCCCCACCCCAAATGTTAAAGAGTTAGCCCCGCCCCACCCCCAAATGTTACAGTTAGCCCCACCCCACCCCAAATGTTACAGAGTTAGCCCCGCCCCACCCCAAATGTTACAGAGTTAGCCCCGCCCCACCCCAAATGTTAAAGAGTTAGCCCCACCCCACCCCAAATGTTACAGTTAGCCCCGCCCCACCCCAAATGTTAAAGAGTTAGCCCCGCCCCACCCCAAATGTTAAAGAGTTACCCCCGCCCCACCCCAAATGTTACAGAGTTACCCCCGCCCCACCCCAAATGTTAGAGTTAGCCCCACCCCACCCCAAATGTTAGAGTTAGCCCCACCCCCAAATGTTACAGAGTTACCCCCGCCCCACCCCCAAATGTTAAAGAGTTAGCCCCGCCCCACCCCCAAATGTTAAAGAGTTAGCCCCACCCCACCCCCAAATGTTACAGAGTTAGCCTCACAAGTGAGTGAGGCAGAGGCACCTGTCACCCGTTGGCTTCTCTCACTCAGTTACTACTGACGCGTGGCGTACCAGAAGGCTTGGCGTTGTTAATAGTTATAATCGAAGCTGAATGTAGTTAGTTATATAATTGTAGCTATTCAAGTTTAATTCCAGTAAACTCTTCTTATAAAAGTAGGACATTATAAAGGATTTGTTACCAAAGAAAAATTAATCAGCTTTCATATAAACTTGATGCCTGTTGTTATGTCCCTTATTTAGATGCCTGTCCACTTCAGGTGGTTTGTTAGAAATGCATGTGGCTGGTGCACTGTTGATTTTGGCTCTTTCGAACAGAAAGATTAACCTAAATAATTATATAGCCCCATAGATATGATGATCTCTACTGCAGCCCCTAGTAATCTATCAATATATACCAACTCTTGCCAGTTGTGATCTCTCTGGCAGATTATGAGTTATGGTAGTTCAATATTAGTTCCCTGAAAAATGTGGGTACGTTTATCAATCTGGATATGTCTGTGAGAATGTTATTCAGTGAATTTCATTTGTCATATGTATCATGTTGAAAAACAGTAATTGCTGTACCAATCATTGAGAATCTAAAGATTTTCCAAAGGAAGCAAGAAAATCAAATTTAGTAAATATATAACCTTAATTTTTTTCATATAGTTTTTAAGTTCACTTAAGGGGAAGGACTCTATTATGAGTTAATTAAGGTGCTTACATGGCTATTTTTTCCACAGCTGAGAAAGTTTGTATTTAGTTAAGAATTTTTGCCAGTTTTTCATACAGTACATTTAAGAAGAAAGTCATTGCCACGGGAATTAATGAAGAGTAATAGCGTATCTTATGTCTGAGTAGGTTGGGAATCTTTTCTGTATGGCAGCACTGTCCAGTAGAACTTTCTGTGATCATGTTGTACATTAGGGCAGCCACTTGTTATCTGTGGCCATCAGGCACTTGAAATATGGTTAGTGTGACTGAGGAACTGAATTTTTTATTTTAATGGCCGCATGTGTCTAGTGGCTGTTATATTGGACTGTGTAGCTGTTGTTTGGGTGATAGTTTAATAGCAGAAAAACAGGGGCGAGAGAAAAAAGGGGAAGACTTTAACAGCTGAGTTGTTTCTTAGGTTTGAATGCCTTGGGGATTTTGAAAAAAACAAAAATGGCCCTATCTTAAATCAGAGGATAATTTTTGTCCTTTAAGTTTTACTACTTCGTTAAAAACTCTTTTAGTGAAGACCAGCAGTCATAGACACAGTCTGTTTTTCATCACTGCACATTCCTAGAAATACTTTAATGTAGAAATACTTTAATGTGGATCTCATTTTTCTATTAGAATTATATTTCTGGGGGAAAAAAAGGACATAGCAGCTAAAAGAGCATCAATATATGTGACTGGCCTGTGTCACAAAAAATATAAACTGTTGATAATTTGAAATAATAAAACATATGCCCAGGTCCCATAAAAAGTAGATCTAAGTGGAACTGTATATAAGTTCTTCAGTTGTATAGTAGAGTACATAAAATTTGCCACTAAAATTAATAGCAATTAATTTTAGAATCTAGAATTAATGGTAGAATCTGGAATGCTTTTTGAATACTTAAGTCAGTAACTCAGGTCTTAACCAAAAAATAACCAAAATCATAAAAAAGGGGAGACAGAAGTTTGAAGGAATCTTGTTTATCTTTCTCTAAATTTCTTTCTGGCTGTTATAGATAAGCACTCAAAGTCAAATATCAGCGATCATTCAGATTCTTGGTTATGTGCCCGCTGTACACTGGACTCTGATGTTGTGGACTGGATGGGGGGGAAGGTCATCACTGCCTTGATTGGACAGTGGCCTCTGTAGCCCCAGACTGGGGTAAGGGAGCAGACAGCATGCATGCAGTCGTAGCGCAGTCGAGCAAGTGCCGATGGAGCACGGAACAGAAAGGCTGGAGCGCCAGCTTGGAGTTAGGGAAGGCGAAAGCCGTTTTTAGGTGTCCATTGATTAGACTTTTCAGAATGAGAGTTTGCCTGCATGTCGTACAGTAGAAGGTAGGTTAAAATGGTTGCAGGATTTCGTGGTAGCTATACATTTATTGATAACTAGGGAAATGATTACCTCTGAAGATGTAAATACTGTTAGGAAAGGTGAATGTTTAAGTCCACTGTGCTGTTAAATGTGTGGTACTGAATCCCAGTCACTCTGGAGGCCTGCATCTTAGAAATTACTGGAAGGTTTTCAAAATTCTTAGAACATTCAATTTGTATGTATCGTGGATGAATTGTTGAAAGTAAACGCACAAAAGGGTGATAAGAATGAAATTAGAAATCTAAATTAAATATTATTGATCAAAGATAGTGCCAGGATTTAAGTTGGTGAAATATGGGAACTGTCTACATTTTCAGCTAGAAAACTGATGACCTCAAAAGATATATTAGGAATCATCGAGTGTTGATAGACAATTCTAGTTTGCTAAAGTACATGTGAAGTTAATTTTACCGAAGTAAAATTGCTCTCAAATCTTCTTTAATCGAGTTTTAATCCTCCTAACCGTCTATACTATATATAAAAAACAGTGACTAATAATAGGACACATTTATCTATAACTTTGATTTATGTGATTATAGATTTCTGAAGTAGGGAATATCTTTGAAATAGAATTTAAATATTTTTCATTTCTGTTTATTTAAGATGCAGAAGATAAGTGTATAATAGAAGGCCACAACTGTACATTTGTTCGCAACTTCAATAGAATTAAACCTTCAGGAAACGCAGAAACACTAGGTAGGTGTTTTCTTTTTCTTTGTTCCTTTTTGGACTGAAACAGACTTTCTTATTATTTTCCTTGTTTTATTTTCTTACAGAATTACTACTGAAAGAATTTTTTGAATATTTTGGAAATTTCGCATTCAATAAAAATTCCATTAATATTCGACAGGTAAATACTGTTTCAATGTTTGGTTATTAGGCACATGGTCTTCTACTGCACTAATATTTAACGAGTTTAGTTTTCAAAGCACTGTCACAAATGTCATTGCATGTCACCTCTATGGTGATAGACAGTAATAAGAAAACTGGTGCCCGCGTGGAGCTACATGACTTGGCTAAGATCAGTCATCTAGTGTCTGGAGGAGCAGAGACCAGCTCTTTTCAACATCTGCCTTTGTCACTTTGCCAAGTAACTTTGTGTCACTTACTACTAATAGTGTGTGTGTGTCCTTCAGAATGTGGAATATATTCTGAACGTTTTTTAGAAAGCATGATTTTACATATAGTTCTCTTTAAACTGGATTTGGGTTTCTATGAAAGAAACAGAATACCTAGTCCCAAAGGTAGATTTGAATGATTCCCTCCATTTGAGCCCTTAGGGTTTAAATTACTTAGGCAAGTGAATAATGATTTGGGTTCATCTGAGTAGCTGGAATGACAGACATTTTCCCTAAAGAGAATCTATCAGAGTAAACCCTGAGCAAAACTTGTTTGCACGTGGGAAATACTTGAGATGGCGCTCCGGGTCTGTTCTGCTCAGCATGTGGGTATCTGGTTACAGCCCTTAGAAGACTGGCTTCGTAAAACACATACTCAGATATTCTGTTTTTGTTTCTTCACCTCTCCTTTTTTCATTCTTCCCTAACCCTTATCCTGCTCATGGAGATCTTGTTTTTAACAAATAAAAAAGAAAGAAAGTGTGGGGTTGGGAGAGGGTAGAGGCACAGAGCTCTGGACTGTAGTCTAGAAGGAAAAGGGCACGGAGCATAGGCAGTTCTTCACCCCTCTGTACCCTTACCCCTTAAGGTTCAGAGGCGATGGTCAGGCAGGACCCTGCTGGGCAGTGGCTTGAGAGGAGTTAGGGGATTAACAGGGGCTGCTCGCATTGGAGACCTGACTGCTGGTTTTGCAGTGTCTGAGTCATATATGTGGTATTATTTGGAAGAGGAAAAGATTATATAGGCTAGTGGATCACTGATGTTTGTGTGACTCGTAGCTCTAGCTTTTCTTTTTATTTCTGTATCTTACCTGGCAGAGCCTTATTTAAGTTGGATCTTTAGGAATGTAGATGGGAAACGTCTAGTTTTTTTTTTTTTTTTTTTTTTTTTTTTTGTGGTACGCGGGCCTCTCACTGTTGTGGCCTCTCCCGTTGCGGAGCACAGGCTCCGGATGCACAGGCTCAGCAGCCATGGCTCACGGGCCCAGCCGCTCCGTGGCATATGGGATCCTCCCAGACCGGGGCACGAACCCGTATCCCCTGCATCAGCAGGCGGACTCTCAACCACTGCGCCACCAGGGAGGCCCTACGTCTAGTGTTTTTAAATGAATAATCCTTTGTTCCTTCTCTTCCTTTCTCATTTCATACTTGTGCAACATTAATTACTATATTTAATTTAAGGCTTCTGATTTTGTGTGCTTCTATTCCCACTGTAATAAGTATGTTTTTAGCAAGTTTCAAACATAACTGTATCTTATTTTCTGCCATTTTTCTTTTTCATATTTTTTTCTTTCCCAGCTCTATTCTGTTAGGTAAATGTTATGTTATTTTAAAAATACTTTTATTGGTTGACTCAGCCCAGATACCTCTCATCGGAGCAGTGACAACATCATCCGTAGCTCATAAACCTAATTTATTTTTCTCTAAAGAATATTCATAAAACTACAGTGGAAAAAATCAGTCAGAAGTACACACACACATATACACTAACTCATAACATGCATATATACCCACTCCCCTTGGGGAAGAAATTCTTTACTCTGTAAAGTTAATGCTGGTATTTTATGCATTTTTGACATTTTATTAAACCAAACAGTTTTTATATCTGAGCCCTTCATATATTTATACATCTTTTTCTTCCTTGTAATTATCTGTAGGGAAGGGAACAAAACAAACCTGAATCTTCTCCACTGCACATTCAGAATCCTTTTGAAACTTCTCTCAACATTAGCAAAAATGTAAGTCAAAGTCAGCTGCAAAAATTTATAGATCTGGCTAGAGAAAGTGCCTGGATTTTACATCAGGAAGATAAAGATCGCCTTTCGCCATCAAATAATCAGCCCTGGGGGCTGGCAGCCCTGCTGCTACCTTCTGTAGCAAATAGTATGTCTCTTGCCAAGAAGAAAAAGAAGCCTGCAAGTGAAAGAATTAAAAACTTGTTGGAATCCATAAAAAGTAGCAGTACAGAAAATTCCACAGCCACTAATGGGGTAAAGAGCAGTTAGTACTCAGGCATAATGGCTGCTCCTTTGCTTTCAGAACTGGTTTTATCCTATAAGGTGATCACTGGACTACCTGGAAGAATGGTGTGAAATTCTGGCAGATCACACTTTCATCCGATGTCTCTCTTTTCATGATCTTCTCATTGGGCCCCTTAAACTGGTCTGACATTCTGCGATGTTTTCAGTCTGAAAGCCAGTGGCACTGTATTAAAACGCCAGCCATGGGAACAGGTGAAAGAAGATTGGAATATACTTCAGATAAAATATACAAAGCAAGTGGGAAAAATCAGTTTTACAATCAAACCATTGTTGAAATCTGCATCAGTCTCTGGGTGTAAATCATTTAGAAGGACTTCTAGGTATGTACATACGTAGGCACTGAATACAATAAAGCTGCAGAATTTGATAGTACTCTTTATTTTTGTATTCTTCAAAGTATTCTTATTCACATATAAATAAAAACAGATTGGTACTGATTTCCAAAAATGTTCATGTTTTTAAAACAGATGAATGCAGACACTTCAGTTACTACATTCTAGGTATTCTAAGCCAAATATATGAAAATACTAGTACACTGTATTTAAATATATTACTTAGTTAATTTTTCTGTTTTCAAAAATAAAATCCTTTTTCTACTAGTATGTGGTATTGCCAATATTCCTTCACTTCTCTTTTAAGAATTCCTTTCTCCCTGTGGGGAATAGGTATGTATTGAAATATTATTTCCATTACATTCTCTGTAGAGTAACTTTTAGTTTATGCAGCAAATATAGTGTTGGAAAATACACACTTGAGCCAGCTGACTTCACGGTGAATTACTCAGCTGCTTTGGGCCCCAGTTTTCTCTTCTGTTAAATGGGGATGATAATAGTGCTTCCTTCACCAGATGGCTGTGAAGGTTAGGTGAGGCCCATAGGAAAGTGCAAGGTCATGGGCCTGGCACCTAGCACATGTTTGTAATGTTTGTGGTATATAATTATTATTGTTGCTACTCAGAATACAGATGTAGCATTTGTACTGGTTTTCAAAATAGTTTCCCATCTAAATTTTAGGTCAGAAATGATAATGAGCTCTGCTTGGGGCATTATGGGAAACTCGTTAATAGAATTGTCATGAAACAAGTAAGTTCTGTGCCCATGTGCCGTGCTATTTGATTTCACATCTGAAACCAACAAACAGGCATCAGTGTTCTTCTATACAGGCGGTGTCCTTAAATTAAAAGCCGTTTTTCATTTGTTTTTTGATGAGGTTAATTCTGTTGGGCCGGAAATCTGTATTGAGAGTTAAAAAGAGGTTTAAAAAGCATAAATATTTAAGTTTCTAAATGAAATGATTTTTTTTTCTGTTCACAGATATTTGATTGGACATTTTCATTTTTTGATTGGTGTTAAGTCTAAAATGGTCATTTAAGCACATAAAGTATGTATATGTGTTAGCACTTCTTTTCTTTTTTGTAATTTATAGAATAACTTTGACACTCCAGGTCTGTTTTACTTTTCAGAATGAGATTTAATTATGGGATGTGTTTTAATCTACACTGATCTTTTTGCGGCAGGCGGAGGCTACTCTTCGTTGCAGTGTGTGGGCTTCTCATTGCGGTGGCTTCTCTTGTTGCGGAGCACAGGCTCTAAAGCGCAGGCTCAGTAGTTGAAGGGCATGGGCTTAGTTGCTCCGCGGCACGTGGGATCTTCCTGGACCAGGGATTGAACCTGTGTCACCTGCATTGGCAGGCGGATTCTTAACCACTGTGCCACCAGGGAAGTCCCTACACTAATCTTTTTTTTTTTTTTTTTTGCGGTACGCGGGCCTCTCACTGTTGTGGCCTCTCCCGTTGCGGAGCACAGGCTCCGGACGTGCAGGCTCAGCGGCCATGGCTCATGGGCCTAACCACTCCGCGGCATGTGGGATCTTCCCGGACCGGGGCACGAACCCATGTCACCTGCATTGGCAGGCGGATTCTTAACCACTGTGCCACCAGGGAAGTCCCTACACTAATCTTTTAACATGAAGTTTTCATTCCAGTAAACTGCATATGACTACAAACACATTTATTATGTTTGTTCATAAGTTCATTGTATCACTTAGCAAATTTTTAAAAGAGAGTTTTTATTACATCTTAGGGGATAATCAGCAGTTATTTGTCATTGCCATTTTTTAGTTAAAACTAATTGCAGCAGTGAAGGTAAGGAAAATTTTTCAAGGTTTTTCTTTTTTAGCTATTATGAGGCTTTCATCCACTAACTCTCATGAACAATGAGTTTTATTCTCTGTGTGAAAGTAATTTTGATGTGAGCCTACCTGGATCAGATTGATTTCAGTATACATCATTCCTGATTTTATAGCCCACTAGTCTAATTCCTGGAATTATTATCCGTTTTTAGGAAATCAGAGAATTGTCCAGACATTCTAGGAAAACAACGTATAATCTGTCTCATTCACAAACCTTCAGTCATCGTAGAGAAGAAGAGGATAAAAAGAGTTGCTGCTGGACTTTCTTCCTGCTATCATTCACTACTTAGCTCTTTGTTTTGCTCTAGGGTGAGACCAGAATTAGACTGTTTCAAGTCACTTCATGTTCCTAGAAATCACTTGGCCTTAGACATACAGCTCTATTCAATTCCTTACAGCCTGCTGCTGCCATAGTAGGCAAACGCCACATTTACATGTATAATGTAAACCTGCACAGAGAGCATCTGCAGGAAAACCAGCAGAAAGAGCCACCAAGCAGTCGCAGCACGTCCGGGTAGCAGCTCTCTTGTCCATTCTCCAGAGTTTGGTATTCAGTTGGTGAGTAGCTGTCCTAGTATCTCGGTTCAGCCCCTTCAGGAACCGTTGTGGGAGGGGAACATTCAAAACGCTGTAGCAAGGAAGAAACCGTTTCTACCGGAGATAGTCAGAAGAGGCTGATGTTCATCAAATAGGATAGGGTAGGCCTTGAAGGAACTGTAATCCCTGTAGACCAAAGGAGGGGCCATAGGGATTATCGTTCTGGGAGCAGAAGGCAGTGTAAATGGGAGTCAGGAAGATGAAGGGTGTTCGGAGTGCGGGCCGTCTGACCGGCTAGGGTGGGGTTTTTGCTGTGATACTCAACAGAGAGTCGAGGTTGAGCGTGATGGTGAAGGACAGCGAGTTAAGGAGGTTGAGTATATTTTCAGCGGTAAAGCATTGAAGGTTTTTGTGTACGAGAGTAATAAAAATTAAAGCAGTACTTTAGATGATTGATCTGTTGATACCAAGTAGTTATCAAGCGCTGCTCCTTTTTTCTTAGCAAATTTGAGTACCTTAGGTTCCATCGTTGAGTTAGATAAAATTTGGCTGTTAAATTTTCCACACAGGTCCAGAAGCTGACTCTCATATACCTCACAAGAGTATTTAACAAGAAGGCAAAGTTTAAGTGGCTTAAAGCCATCATCAGGAAATATCATCAGGTCATGGTATGTAATTTTATGTAAAGCCTTCCTAATGAGAAATTCTTTGCAGTATATACTTGGAAAGGAATGAAACATGATCAGAAGTCACTTTTCACCTTGGGATGATGTTGGAAAATTTATTTTAAATACTTGAAAGGCTTATTTTAGTTTCCATGCTGAGTTCAATTTCTTGTGGATACATACTCCAACGAATATAAACATTACAATGTTCCTCTGGAATTCCCATGGAGCAACTCCCAGAAAATGTCTATTTTAGATGGAATCTTTAATCAGAAATATCTATGATACAGGATATATAAATCACCACAAACTATTTTAAAAATACACTATTTATATTTCAAATGTGATCCCTTATGTTATCTGTGTATATGTGTATCCACCCAGCTTTAAGTGCTCAGTGGACTCAAAACTAGATTAAACTAGATTCACTTTTTCTGTCTACTTACAGATGAATACATTTAAACTTTTTTTTTTTTTGTCACGGCAAAGTTTCTGATCTTTTAGGATGGGGCGCTGAGATGTTTTAAAGAGAGTATTGGAAAGATGGGATTTGAAACAGTAAATGTTACACTGTGTAGAATACATAGTATGATAAAATACCTAATTTGGAATAGAGCAAGTCCAACTTAATGAAAAATATAAATTATAAATGATATTTTCTGGGTTTATTTTGAAGTATGACACATTGAAAACTTGCTATAATGGATGCCGTCAAATAAAATGGAGCAAGTTAATGAAAGATTACAAATTAGGTTTGTGTTATATTCTGTGTCACCAAAATTCATTAACGTGTCAGGTACAGTGGAAGTCATACATTTTGAAGCTTCCTATTACAGAGTTACTGGTACTTGGCTTAGATTAATGGAGCCTAATGATTAGAGTTTTAATTAATCTTTGCTAAACTTCACATGGGCTCGGAGAGTGGTGTGAAATAACATTAACATATCTTTGTCTCAAAAACTGAGTAAAAGGTGGATTATGAAGCTGGCTGATGTCTTGCAGTGGAATTTGAAACTCAAAGCCTGATTTTTTTTTTTTTTTTTTACTTCATGTGAGATGTTTATTATAATTCTATAGATATGCCTGTCAGTATAAAACTAGCACACGCTTCACCTTGTTTTTCTTCTTTAGCAATTAATTTTGGTGATTTTAGAAGGACTGTTTGTTTATGATTTATGTGATAATGTCCCCTTTTCCCCCAGTTCTCTAATCAAACCTAAAGTAAGTATCTTTGGCATTTCCCTGCTTGATTCATGGCATCACTGGTTGTAAAGCTTAGTTACCAGGACTGAGTGGTCTTCTTCAGCTTTATATAATTGAGTTTTTAGAAAAGAGGATTACAGCATTTTTCATATATTTTTTTATTTGATCAAAATATTTTTATATTTTGATTTCTTTTTTAAAAAAGTGATGACTAGAATAACAGTGAGCAGTGGCACTTCACTTATCTGTTGTTAAGTGGTAAGATGTGTTCAAATGAACACATTTTTCATATAACACTGATTTCCAGAGCTTCATCCTCATCTCTGGACATAGGACTGTCAAATGATTATTTTAGTCCCACCGCTAGAACTTCATCATTGTGCACTGGACTTTGTGCTTTACTTCCAATTCAACCTGTTTTATTTATTTATTTTTATTTATTTATTTATTTATTTATTTTGGCTGCGCTGGGTCTTCACTGCAGCACGCGGGCTGTTCGTTGCAGGATTCTCTCTAGTTGTGGTGCACGGGCTCAGTAGTTGAGATGTGCAGGCTCCAGAGTGCGCAGGCTTAGTTGCTCCACAGCATGTGGGATCTTAGTTCCCCAACCAGGGATCGAACCCACGTCCCCTGCATTGGAAGGCGGATTCTTAACCACTGGACCACCTGGAAAGTCCCTCAACCTGTTTTAAATTAAAATTATTTTCTTCCTCAGAACTGGCTGACCTCATAATTGGCTCATTTCTGTTTTTGGTATCATAATTCTCTGCCACCATAGTTCAGACTCTGGGATCCTTTTAGACTCCTTTTTTTTTCACCTTGTTTAATTAATCTCTCTATTTCTGTTGCCATTGGCTTAGTTTATGTCACTACCTCTCTTCTAATTTAATACAATAATGTATTAGCTAGTTTCCCAACCCACTGTTTTCCCTCTTCTGTGTACCCATGTAAACCATCAATTTTCAAAGGAATAGGAGTCAAAGTACCTTTTATGGTAAATTAATATTAAATTATATGTGTTTATTTATTGCAATTCTAAAGATACCTTGGAACTGTACAGAGCTTTAAGGTCATTCTAAATATCAGGTGTACAAAACAGATACCAGTTGAAGGTTCTAATTAGTAAAAAGCACTGGATTTTTTCTGTAACATAAAAATGTCTTCTGTTTATAAACTCCACTGACTTCTGAAAGTTTTCAAACTTCTCTACTAATGACACTTAATCCCCCAAATACTGGTACAACAGAGTCATTCATTCAGTAAACATTTACCCATGATTGCTATGTACCAGACCCTCTAAATTGAGACATACCAAGAGACGGAAGGTTTGAATTGCCAGAAAAATGATTTTTGTTCTTGGATAGAAAGGCTTAGTGTAAGGGCAACAGTTTTGCCTACGTATCAATTAATGATGATGCAGTCAATTAAAATTCTATAAGAATTTTTTAAAGAAAACTTGAAAGTCATTGGAAGTGTATGAGGAAGAATAAACATACAAAAATAGGAGAAAAAATTTTTTTAAATTCAACAAATAACATTAAAATATAAGGCACGGTAATTAAAACAATACTACTGGTTTGAGATAGACAAAGCAATGGAACAGTAACAGAAATATACTCAAGATATATAAGGGAATTTACAGTGATATGATAAAGGGCAACATTTCAAATCAATAGAAAGATGGATTATTCAGTAAATAGTGTTGGGACAACTGGTAGCTATTGGGAAAAAAATAGTTTGATCCTAGTCTCACTCTAATACCAAATAAATTCCAGGTGGGTTGGAATTTAAATGTGGAGGGGGAGAAAGTGAAATCATAAAGTACTAAAGAAATCCTGGGTGAATATTATGAACTTGGGATAGGGAAGGGTGCCTTTTCAAGTATGACATGCATTTATAAAAGAATATATTGATAAATTTGACTACTTTAAAATGGAAAGCTATGCCACAAAACAGCCATAAACAAAATTCTGATACTAATGGAAAAAGGGCCAATTTTTCTAATAATGAGCTCCACAAATGTATAAGTAATAGGCAGAACAAAGCTATATTATAGAAGCAATTAAAATGGACAAGTAAACAATAAAGATGGTCAAGCTTACAGATAATTATATAAAGCATTATTATTATGGAGAATTTTGAACCCAGGCAAAAGTAAACTGAAATGTATAATGAACTTGCATAAATCCATCACCTGTTTCAATAATTAACTCATGGCAAATTTGCTTTAATATATAACCCATTTACTTACCCAATCTGTATTATTTTAAGCATATTTCGGTCATTCTATCATTTTATCTGTAAATATGTCAGTTACTGCCAAAAGATAAGAGCTTTTTTCTAACATAATCACAAATTATTATTAAACCTAAGAAGAACAAACAAAACAATAATTCTCTAGTATCTTCATATCTACTTAGAGTTCAAGTTTCCAATTGTCTTATGGATGTCACAGTTGTTTTTTCCCAAGACTGTTTGTTTGAATCATGATCCAGTTACGGTCCCCAAGTTGTGACTGGTTGACCTGTTTCTGAAGTCTCTTGAATTCTTAGGTTTACACTTCATCTCTTTTTTTCTTTTGCGATTTATTGAAGATATGGGGTTATCTGTCTTAGGGAGTTTCCCACAACATGGATGGTGCTGATTTTGTTGGTGCATATGATTCTGTGCTGTGGAGTTGTTCAACATTAATGACATAAAAATATTTATCAGTTTTAGAAAACTTTCAATCATGTTCTTTCCTGGTTTTTTCTCTTTGTCTCTTCATTTTGGGTATTTCTAATCTATATTACAGCTTATCAATTTTTTTCTTTAGAGGTGTCTAATTTTTTAAACCCATTCACTCAATTTTGGTAAGGTTTTTTTTTTCAGTTCTAGGATTTCTATCTGGTATTTGAAATTATTTTTTCTAATTTTCTGACAGAATTCTGAGTCTCATCTTTGATTTTCTTATAAAGTCTGTCTGATAAGTTGATTGATTATCTGGTCTGCTTCTGTGTTTTGTGATGCTGACTTCACTCTAGGATGCCTGACTGGTGGTGTTTTGTGTGTTGACATTGTATGTGGAAAATAGATTACTTGAGGGAGGGTGATGTTGATTTCCCTTCAGAATGGATTTATTTTTGCTTCTGGAAGATGGGTGGGAGCACTTATGATCCTGGATCACTGTGGTCCAGAAGGGGCTTGAGATTTTGAAATTGGAGTCAGTTCCAGATTCTAGCCTCGCCCAAAGCCAGGAGGGCTCAGCGGGGCCCCTTCTTCTCGTTAGGTCCTGAGCTCCCTTTCCCTGCGATCCTTCTGAAAGCCCTGCTCAGCTCCGATTGCCTCATCCGCAGGCGTCCCTGTGGGGAAAGCAGTCCCACGTGCTAGGCTCACCTAGTGTAGGTCTGCGTCTCTGCAGTCCTGTAGGTTTTCACTGCCTTGATAGCGTTTGGATGCTTTCAAGCAACTGCTTTTTGTCTTGCCCAGCTGCAAAGATAGCTGAGAGAGAGAGAGAGAGAGAGAGAGAGAGAGAGAGAGAGTTGGTATGTACTGCCTAGACTGCCATTACTGGAAGCCACTGAGTTCTTTTTGATTCCAGCTTCTGATCCCATATGTGTGTGTGTATATATATATATATATTTTTTTAATTTTATAGGAATGATGTATACTGTTCATTTAGTTTACTTCCTTCTAAGGGGCTTTCACATGATGTCTCAGTTGCCGAGAAGCCTTGAGTTGGGCTTTACCTAGCAGTGCGGACACCTGGCTGGAGTGAAAGCCTAGTTCACCCTTGAGGAAACAAGGTTCTGCAGGTGGTGTTCTGTGCTCGGCTTCAGAAATCAGAAATTTCTAGCTTTTATTTCTGGATTGTGATTTCCTCATAGAGGATTTTGTCCATGCCAATTGAAAGTTTAAATTTATGCCATGTGTGAATGAGTGGCAAAGCGCCCAAATAAGAATGGGAAAAATATCTTCTTTTTCCAACCATGTTCAGACACCTCAAACAACTGTGAAATACAATTTTTCTTCCAGTTTTCCAAAATATTTATCTGGGCTGAGACCAAGAATGAAAGCATTTTAGGCCAAAAAGCTCCTTGGAAATTTTATGATTTATAATAGAGTTCCCTTTTGAATTTTAGGCATATGTTGTTAGAGTATCTTATTTATGAATGCAGGATTTTAGTGCATTTTTACATCAGTGAAATAACTCGTGTTTTTTTTTCTATAAGTTATTTTTCTAATATTTAACTATTTCATATTTGTAGTTTTTCAGCTATATTATCAGCCTATATTTGTTTAGGTAACAGAGAGGTAACAATTAAAAATAGCTATCATAATTTTGAATTAGTTTTCAACTTATAATTTGCTACATGTATCCTAGCATTGCCATATTGCCAGAAACCTTAATTCAAGTCTCTAAATATTTAATAAAATCATTTTGAAAACTGAAATTATTTGGTGTTTTTATCTTGGTTGCTCTGAACAAAGGCAGTACTTCAACCTTCTCGACGCTTCAGGGTGAAAATTGTGTTAAGTAGTATTTGAATTTAAATGTGGTTTAAAATGTTTCTTAATTCTAAAGCCCTCTGTAGTTTCCGTTTTCTAAGCAATATTAGCTATATTTGATCTTCTAGATGAAGAAAGATTTGACTATGATTAAATATGTACAGTACCATCCTGGAATAAATTTTATTCATAGATTAATAAAATATGTGCAGCGTGATTTAGGAGAAAATATTTTAGGCCATTAAATTTAGTTACATAAGCTACAGTATGTTTTAAATTCTGTGCAATGAAATCTGTTTTGCTTTAAAAATAAAAAGTTCATTGCACTGGAAAATGCGGAGTATTTGTTATCCAAGACCATCAAAAGCATACCCGGTCACATATTTAGGAAAATTTTGAAATACTAGTTTTAGCCTATCAATTTAATGGCATTTGTTATGATTGTCTGATTTTCTTATCTGTACTTAAAAGCCCTAAGAGGGCTTCCCTGGTGGCGCAGTGGTTGAGAGTCTGCCTGCCGATGCAGGGGACACGGGTTCGTGCCCCGGTCTGGGAAGATCCCACATGCCGCGGAGCGGCTGGGCCCGTGAGCCATGGCCGCTGAGCCTGTGCGTCCGGAGCCTGTGCTCCGCAACAGGAGAGGCCACAACAGTAAGAGGCCCGCATACCGCAAAAAAAAAAAAAAAAAAAAAAGATATTTATTCTCATATGTGCCTAAATGATTTGGGAGCAATATAGACCTTTGTCATAATGTACATTCTTCCTCCACTGAGGGAAGGAGCCATTCGTTACTGTGTGGAAGAAATGTAGATGAGTTGGGGGAAGTGGCTTATGTCTCTTTCAGATGCTGTTGCCTCCATTTGCTCAGATTGCAGGAGGCTGTTATGTGGAAAAAACATACATTGCACCATAGTATAAAATGATAATTAGTACCTATACATCTTCACTGTTCTTTCTGTCTGAAAATATCTTCTGATTCATCTTCAAGCTTATTTCTCATTTTTAGCTAAATGGTTCTTCTTAAAGTCCAAACTAAAAATGGAAAGTTGGCCTGATTTATTTACCTCCCTATATATCTGGAATTTGATACCTTTGTTTCCCACATCCTCAGGTTCCAGTCCATTGGCATGTCCTGTGGGCTACTCTCCAGAGCATAGCCCAGCTGTGTCTGCTTTCCACCATCTCCACTATAAACGCCCTAGCTCAAGCTGCTGTCACTTCTAACTGTTCTCACTTCCAGTATTGATTCCCCCCCTCCATTTACACACACTAGTTGGGTAGTGGTGTGCGAGGGCTGCCATAACAAAATACCACATACCAAGTGGCTTAGACAACAGAAGTCTATTTTCTCACAGTTCTGAAGTCCAAGATCAAGTTGCCACCAGGGCTGGTCTCTGGTGAGAGTTCACTTCCTAGCTTGTAGAAGGCTGCTTTCTCACTGGGTCCTCACATTGTGAAGAGAGGGATCGCTGGTGTTTCTTCCTCTTCTTTTAAGAACAACAGTACTGGGAATTCCCTGGCAGTCCAATGGTTAGGACTCGGCAGTTCCACTGCAGGGGGCCCAGGTTCAATCTCTGGTCAGGAAACTAAGATTCTGCAAGCTGTGCAGCATGGCCAAAAAAACAAGCAAACAAAAAACCAAAACAATCCTTTCAGATTAGGGTCCCACCCTTATGCCATCATTTAACCTTAGTTACCTGCCTAAAGACCCTATCTCCAAATATTGTCACCCTGAGGGTTAGGTCTTCAATATCATAGGAAATCTCAAGTGACCCGGAGTAGACAAAACATCTTTAAAAAGAAGAATAAAACTGGGGAATTCACACCTTCTGATTTCAAAAACTTATTACAAAGCTACAGTACTCAAAACAGTGGCATAAAGACAGACATATACAGCAATGGAATAAAATAAAGAATCTGAAAATAAATCCTTACATAAATATTGTCTATTTTTGACAAGAGTGCCAAGACTAGTCAACAATAAAAGGACAGTCTTTTCATGCAAAAGAATGAAGTTGAACCCTTAACAATAAACATTAACTCAAAATGAATAAAGACCTAAATGTAAGACCACAATTATAAATCTGAGAAGAAAACATAGGTGAAAACTTCATAACTCTAGATTTACTAATGATCTCAGGGAAAACACCAAAAGAATAGGCAAAAAAAGAAACAATAGATAAATTGGACTTTATAAAAATTTAAAAAAACTTTTATGCATCATAGGACAGTATCAGTAGAGTAAAAAGGCAACTCACAAAACGGGAGAAAATATTTGCCAACCATATATCCCATAAAGAATTAATATGTAGAATGTGTAAAGAACTCCTACAGCTCAACAACAAAAAGACAACCCAGTTAATATAATAGGCAAAAGATTTGAATAGACATTCCTCCAAAGAAGCTATACAAGTGGCCAGTAGGTACCTAAAAAGATGCTCAACATCATTAGTCATTAGGGAAATGCAAATCAAAACCACAGTAAGATACCCACATCAAATCCTCATTAAGATGGCTATTATCTTAAAACAATGGAAAATAACACACATTGGCAAAAATGTGGAGAAATGGGAACCCTGATACAGTGTTGGTGGGAATGTAAAAAGGATCAACACTGTGGAAAACATTTAGTGGTCCCTCAAAAAGTAAACATAGAATGATCACACCATATGATCAGCAATTCCATTCTTTGGGAAATACACAAAAGAATTGAAAGCAGAGACTCAAACAGATACTTGTATACCAATGTTCATAGAAGCATTATTCACAATAGTACAAAGGTGGAAATGATCCAGGTGAATAGCTAAATGAATAAGCCAGATATGGTTTATAAATAAAATGAAGTATTATTCAGCCTTAAAAAGGAAGGAAATTCTGATCCATGCTACAATGTGGATGAGTCTTAAAAAACATGCTAAGTGATATAGACCAGACACAAAAAATCAAATATTGTATGGTTCCACGTATATGAGGTAGCTAAAATAGGCAAATTTATAGAGACAGAAATCAGAAAGAGGTTATCAGATGCTGCCTAAAAATGATTGATATTACCATGTGTTTACAAGGAGGTAGAGCAACTAAAATTCTCATACTTTGTTGGTTTGGATGTAAAATGATATACTGTAGCCATTTTGGGAATCTAGTTAGTATTTACTAAGGCTAAACATGCTTAATCTAGGACCAGCTTCCACTGAGGATGCAGTGAGCTGGAATGATCATCACTCTCACCATTACAACCACAAGAAGAAGAAACTTGAGCAAACCTCAAGTTCACAACTTTCTTGAACTCATTAGAGAGCGGAGGTTGAAGTGCTACAAGCTAGCCCCAAATCTAAGGAGAGGCAAGCACATGCAGGGAGAGACAAGATGCAAGCTTACCTGGGACAGATGCAGCTAAACATCAGTAAGAAGAATTTAGCTAGGATTCTTAGAAAATAGGTAAAAGCCAAGTTGGATTGGTGACAGAATTTGGAGCCTGTGGGGACTGCAGATACAAGGGAAAATTACATCCAGGTGTATACTTTTCTTCACAAACCTCACCAGGTGTTCACAGAAATGATACATGAAAATTCTGAGAAATGGTCTCTCATTGTGCCAGCCTGGAGGGAAAGGTATGAAACCCTACCCAGATCCTTTCCCCCTTAAAAACCTTAAACTGCAGAGGAAAGGGTAACAAATGCTCACTCTTAGGGCACTGATAAAACACCACTGCAGCTGAAGAAAGGGAAAAGGAAAAAAAACCTCTTCCCTGAGGAAGGATAGCAATACATGGAGGGCCCAGAACTGTGGGAACAGAAACACTAAGAGGACCACATCCCTAGAGGCAGGGACACAAGGCCTGCTTTTGACTGACTCTTAATCAGAACGACAGTGGGTGCTTCCCCTAGACCTCTGCCACGTGACTGTGTCACGTAACAAGTAACAGTGGAATATTGCTGCAAGAATTGTAAGAACGTGAATCAAGAGGTATAGCACAAAAGGATAGCCTAAAGTTGAAGGAGGAGCAAAAACTGAGAAAAATCCTCTGGTAAATGAGCCCCACCCTAAACACAAGTATTTATAGAAGAATTTGAAGACGGGTGTACAACAAATCCTAAACCCAGCTCAACCCTACTGATTGACTCAAAGCCCCATACTAAAATTCTAGTAGAAAGAAAGGCATGTCCACCTCCAGGCATAAAAACAATTTACCTGAGTCACTACTGACTAATGCTAGAAAAAACTACAAGGCATATGAAGAAACAAGAAAAACAGCACACTGTCAATAAAAAAAAAAGCAAACAATAGACCAGATTCAGATATGACACAGATGTTGGCATCAGCAGACAGATCATTTAAAATAACCATAATTAATATGTTAATGGTTCATAGGAAAAGATTAGCACCATGCAAGATCAGATGGACAATTTCAGCAGATGGATACAATAAAAAAGAATCAAGTGAAAATGCTAAAGGTAAAAAAACCACAGTAACAGAGATGAAGAAAACATTATTCAATGGGCTCATCAATAGACAACGTAGCTAGGGAAGGAATTAGTGAACTTGAAGATAGGTTGATAGAAATTATCCAAACTATAGCTATTATTTTGTAATAACCTATAATGGAGTATAATCTGCAAAATTCTAAGTCACTATGCCATACACCTGAAACTAATAATATTGTAAATCAACTATACTTCAATAAAAAATAGAAATTATTCAAACTAAAGCAAAAAGAGTGGGAAATAAAGCATTCAAGAGCTGTGGCACAATAACAAATAGTGTAACATATGTGTAATTGGAACCCAAGAAAGAGAAGAGAAAGAATAGGGCAGAAGAAATACTTGGTTGAGAATTTTCTAAAATTAATGATAGACACAAATACCAGATCGAGAAGCTCGGAGAACATCAAGCAGGATAAAACCAAAACACACACAGCCCCCAATTGATTTCCTATTCAAACTGTTGAAAACCAGAGACAAAGATAAAATCTTGAAGGCAGCTAGAGAAAACAAAATGCAATAGTACAGAGAACCAATGCTATGAATCACAGGACTTATCATCACCTAAGCTAGAAGACAATTGAGTGGTATTTTTAAAGTGCTGAAAGAAGAAAAAGCCTGCTAACTCAAAGTCATATACCTCATAAAACACTTTAAAAAATGTGATTCCTTAAAAAGATCATTAAAATTGATAAACATATAAACCATGAAAGAAGGAAAGAAGAAACAAATCACCAATATCATGAATGAAAGAAGAGACATTTGCATCCTAATAAGGGAATTCTACTGACAACTTTATGCCCACAATTTTGACAATTTAGATGAAATGGACCAATTCCTTGAAAGACACAATCTAATAAAACTTACTGAAGAAGAAATAGATAACCTGAATATCCTATCAAAGAAGTTGAATTCATAGTTTAAAACCTCCCAACAAAGAAAATTCCAGGTCAAAATGGCTTAACTGATGAATTCTTTCAAACATTTAAGAAATAATACCATTTCTATGCATCCTATTCCAGAAAAGAGAACACTTCACATTCATTTTATACAACCAGCATTACCCTGATACCAAAATCAAAGTCATTATAAGTAAAGAAAGTTACAGACCAACATCTTTTATGAACAGAGATGTAAAATCACTCAACAAAAAAGAACACAGTATGACCAAGGTGGGGTTTGTCCTTGGAATGCCAGGGTTGGTTCAGTGTTTTTAAAATCGATCAGTATTATTCATTGTTATTAACAGACTAAAGAAGAAAACCATATGATCATCTCAGTAGATGCAGAAAAAGCATTTGCCAAAATTCAACATTGATTTATAATAAAAACTCCTAGTAAATCAGAAATAGCATGGAATTTCCTTAACCTGATGAAGGGCATCTACAAAGTCTTATAGCTAATACCACACTTGATTGTCAAGGACTGAATGCTTTCTTCATAAGACCTGGAACGAGGCAAGGATATCCCCTTTCACCATTAACTGGAAGTCCTCTCCAGTACAATAAGGCAAGAAAAGGAAATAAAAGGCATACAGATTAAAAAGAAAGTAATACAACTCTCTATTCACAGACAACATGACTGTCTATAAGCAAAATACCAAAAAATCTATTTAAAAAAAATTCCTAGAACTAATAAGTGAGTTTACCAAGAACACAGGATACAAGGTTAATATATAAAAATCAATTGGATTTCTCTACCCTAGCAATGGGAATTCAACAATTTAAAAAGTGTGCATGTGCTCACACACACATTTAGGTATAAATCCAACAAAGTATGTGCAGGGTATGTGTGCTGAAAACGACAATCACTGATGAAAGAAACCAAGGAAAACAAGTAAATGGAGTCATATACCTTGTTCATGGATTGAAAGAATCAATAGAGTTACATTGTCCATTCTCCTCAAATCTGTAAATCCAAGGCAATCCCAGTCAAAATCCCAACAGGAATTTTTTAATAGATATTGACAAACTGACATTTAGTTTATATAGAAAGACAAAGGAGCTAGAGGAGTCAAAACAGTTCTGAAATAGAAGGAAAAGTTGGAGGATTCACATTACTTAATTTCAAGACATTTAAAACTACTGTCATTTAAACAGTGTTGAATTGGTGAAAGGATAGAAAAACAAGATCAATGGAACAGAATAGAGAGCCTAGATATAGATCCATCTTTGAAAAAGTGCAAAGGCCGTTAAATAAAGTATAGTCTTTTCAACAAATGATTCTCAGAAAATTGAAGGTTCATATACAAAAAAATGCGTCTTGACCCATAATGCATACCTCATATGAAAATTAACTCAGGATGAATTATCGATCTAAATGTAAAACATAGAAGTATAAAACTTCTAGAAGAAAGCATGTTAGAAAACCTTTATGACCTTGAGTTAGGCAAAGAATTCTTAGATATGTCACAAAAAACATGCTCCATTAAAAAAATAGATAAATCAGATTTTATCAAAATTGAAAACTCTTTGATCTGCAATGACAGTATCAAGAGGATAAAAAGACAAGCCACAGACTAGGAGAAAATATTTGCAAATCACATATCTGGTGGAAGAATTGTATCCAGAATATATGAAAAATTCTCAAAACTCAACCATAAGAAAACAACTCAATAAAAACCAAGTCGACAAAAGATTTGAATGGGCACTTCATGAAAGAAGATACACAGTTGCCAGATAAGATGCTCAACATCGTTAGTCTTTAGGGAAATGCAAAAGAAAATATAAATGAGATACCACTACTCATTGATTAAATGACTTATTTTTAAAAATCAGACAGTACCTAGTGCTGGCCAAGGTAGGAGGAAGTGGAACTCTCGTACATTGCTGGTGGGAATGCAAAATGGTACGACTTTGAAAATCAATTTGGTAGTTTCTTATAAAGTTAATCATATACTTGCCAGCAATTCCATTCCTATGTAGTTACCCAAGAGAAATATAAACTATGTTCACACAAAAATCTTTATATGAATGTTTAAAGAGTCACATAAAAAGCAGCTTTATTTATAATCATGGTTCATGAAATTTAACTGAAGAGGTGATATTTGGGCTGAATATGTAGTGAAAAGACTGGGCACCACAAAACTGTTTCAGATGTAGCAGGAAAAGTCTAAAGCAGTACTCAGCACTATGCAGTAGAAGTATAATATGAGCCACAGATATAAGCCACACATGTAATTTAAAATTTTTAGAAGCCATGTTAAAATGTAAAAAGAAAACTATTAAATTAATCTTAATAATATAGTTTGGTTAGCACAATATATCAAAAATAGTCATTTCAACACTTAACCTCTATTAGAACATTGACATAATATACATTTTTTTTTGCACCAGAATTTGAAATCCAGTGTGTGTTTTACCCGTACAGCATATCCCAATTTAGACCAGCCACATTTCAAGTGCTCAATAGCTATGTGTGGTCAGTGGCTGCCATGTAGGACACCACAGTTTCTACAGGAACTTCGAAGTCATTCTTGCTGGAAGAAAATGTAGACCAGAACAGTGCATCTCAAACTAGCTCTGGTGTAGGACTGGTGCTTGTGTTTTTTAAATGTTCAATCTATTTTGGACTGACGTTTTTGTAAAATGAAATTTTAAAAAAATTAATGGAAAAAACAAAAACGAAATAGAAAGTGAAAAGTAAAATGCAAACTTAATTTTAAAATATCCGATTCAGTAGACATACTATTCTAGGCTCTCTCTTTCAATTTCTGTGCTTATCTCACTCGGGACCAATCGTACACGGTTCACAGGCCGAGGCCAGTCTGCAGGAACCCTGGACTAAACTATGGTGGGGCTCTGTTGTCTCCCCACCAATCGTGTCAATGTAAAGGGAAATGCCTCGTTTTTCGTTGACTCACAAGATAGTATGCTTCTGACGATTTGATACTAAGAATGCCCAGCTAGGCTTTAGCATTGCTTCCGCCTGAAAATAATGGAGCAGTGCTGTCATCACTTGTTCCAGTAAACAAATCCTTGCATGCGCACCACAAATTCTGTCTGCACCATCTGAAGTGCCTCTCAGAGTCTAGGTTAATCTATTCTGTTTTTGCTTTTGTTCTCCAAACCTTAAAGATAGTCTTGCGAAGGCAGTTTCCCTTCTCAATCTTCTTTGCATGAACTCCATGAGAGTAGGGTTTCAATTTTCTCTCTCTAGAAAAAAGTGATAGCTGGGACTTAGAGTTTGAGCCAGTCATGTTTCATGTAGGATTCAAATATACTGAAAGAATCGTGGGGAGGGCCAGTCAGAGGCTTCCTTGAATGCCTGAAGGACTCTTCCACGGAGAGAGTGGACCAGTGGCGTTGGGACCAGCCACTGTGACAAGACACAGTTCCCACCCCAGATGGCAGTGCTCACTCATTCTTCAGGAGCCACTTGTTGAGTACCTACTATGTGCTGTGGAGTTTATATAGATCATCTATCACCTATAACCCTCCCTCTGAAACGAGCTTGAAGACATACCCCTTATACTATAATTTATTTCTTTGGAGGTAAAACTTTTGCATTGTTCAAAATTCAGAATTTACAAAAGGACATACCATGAAACACAGTGAAAAGCCTTCCTCTTACCTTGCCCCACTCCACCCAGGTTTTCGTGCCACTGCCACCCAGTTTTATGCTTAAGCAAAAACGTTTGCCTGTATTTTCTTTTCCACTTTTTAACCTCCCTCCTTCCATTTGTCATTAGTTCTTAGTAACTATTCTATATCAGATAGCAAGTGTTTCCTCATCCATTTTTATGCTGCATAAATTTCCATTGAATGGATAAATTAGAATTTGTTTAACCAGTCTCCTATTTTCAGACATTTTTTTCCCAATTTTTTGCAATTACAAACAATGCTGCTAATAACATTTTATATTATCATTTGTTTTATGTATTAATGTCTCTGTAGGATGAATTCCTAGAAGTGGTGTTTTTGGGTCAAGAGTTTCATGAATTTGTAATTTTGAGAGTACTCCAAACTGCCTTCCCACCAATATATGATAGTGCCTATTTATACCCTCACCAAGAGTGTATCAGTTTTTTTAATCTTTACTAATATCAGTTCAAAAATGGTGTCATGCTTTTACTTTGCATTTTCTTTATTATGAGTAAGTTTTTTGAATTTGCTGTTCTGCAAACTATTTACTTCATAAAAAATTTTATTGTCTTTTTTATTGTTTTGTAAGACCATTTTATATATTAGCGAAATTGGCTCCTTGACCATGAAGTGGTTGTATTTTTCTCTTGCTTGCCATTTGTCTCTTGACTTTACTATTGTGGTTTTTGCCATGTAGAAATGTTTTATTTTTACATGGTAAAAGTGTATCCATTTTTCGTTTAGAGTTAAGAAAGCCTTTTCCATTTCAGGAGTATTTAAAAAATTATCTCATGGGGCTTCCCTGGTGGCGCAGTGGTTGAGAGTCCGCCTGCCGATGCAGGGGACAAGTGTTCATGCCCCGGTCCGGGAAGATCCCACATGCTGTGGAGCGGCTGAGCCCGTGAGCCATGGCCGCTGAGCCTTCGCATCCGGAGCTTGTGCTCCGCAACGGGAGAGTCCGCAACGGGAGAGACCGCAACAGTGAGAGGCCCGCGTACCGCAAAAAAAAAAAAAAAAAAAAAAAAAATTATCTCATGGTTTCATCTAATGTTTTTGCAATTACAATGTGCTTGCAATGTTAGATGTAGCTAGAATTTATCCTACTATGATATGTGAAATAGGTATCCATTATTTTTTAGATGGCTACCTAATTGTCCCAATACTATTTATCAAATAATACATGTTTCTCTCCTGGATTTTAAATCCTACTTTTATTATATAATAAATTCCAGTTTGTATTGGGGTCTCTTTCTGACCTTCTGTGTTCTTCTATTGATTTGTCTACTTATGTGTCCATTCCAAATGGTTTTAACAAGCTGTTTAACCAAAATGTTTAAATTATAGCTTTATAATTTGTTTCAGCATCTGAAGGGCTTATATCCCTCCCATTACTTTTTTGTCTATTTACCTTTCTATATGAACTTTAGAACCAGCTTGCCAAGTTCCAAAAAACATCTGGTTGGTTTTTAAAATTGGGATCGTATTAAATTAGTAGATTAACTTAGGAAGAGTTAACAGCTACATGATGTTGAGTCTCCCTCCCAAGAACAGGGTAACTTTTCCATTTGTGTAGCTTTTCCTTCGTTTCGCTCAGGAGTGTGCTTCAAGTTTTCTTCACATAAATCATGCCCATTTCTTGTTGGGTGTATTCCTAGCTAGTTTATCCTTGTTACTGCTACTATGAAAAGGGGGACTTTTCTTTCGTTGCATCTTACGACTGACTGTTGTTGTTACTCTTGCCACTCTTAGCAGTGAGAAAACTGACACTAAGAGAAGTGACCTTCCAAAGTCTCACCAGTGGCAGGCAGCCGAGATGGAACTTGGCCTCAGATCTGATTCTGCCCCGATACCAACTTGTGGATACAAACCATCCACTGTTTAATATATACCTTGGTGAAAAATGTGTATCATTACTATCGTGTATTTATTTCTTTTCTGTTGGAACTTAAAGGAATATTGAGACATGACCCAGCCCACTCTCATTTTATTGATGGGGAGAATGGGACAGGGCTATCAAGAAGCTGTCCAGCGTTTACAGGGGAAAGAAGGAAAAAGTGATCCCATCTGGTCCTGTCACCTTTGTTTTACCGATTCCTGTTCCGTGAAGCAGCTTGAGGACATGAGGGCAGACTTTGTCCATTACAGCTGGAAATACTGCCTTGCAGCCTTGGTTTTGGCTTTCAAGCTGGTGATGTTATTTTAATCACCCCCTGCTGAATTTTTTCACAGAACTGAAATGATAAGGGCTGCTTCTATTTTCTACCCTTGTTTAAAACACTGTTTTGCTCTGCCACCCTAGAATGCACAGGAGAAAGGTTTTTTTTTTTTTTCGATGTCAGCACATTTCATTTCATTTTAACATAACCACATCCTGGTTGACAGGGGCTTGGATTCTTCCAAGGAAGCCAAGGGTGGAGACGTGGTCAGTTAATACTGTCATTGGCCTGCAGAGGGAGCTCTGTGGTTTTCTTTTTCTCCAATGCACGTCTGGCCCATTGGTTAATGTAGGGGAGTGACTTATGGACTATATAGTATTAGAGAGTCAAGTTAGCTTTTCCTTTCCCTACTGCTCTGCTATGTCATGGATCTCCACCCTGGGAGTGGGGGTCAGTGCACAGAGGGTTTTACTCACATGTGCTCCACAGTGCTCTGAATACATATACATATGTTCCCATATCCCCTCCCTCTTGCGTCTCCCTCCGACCCTCCCTATCCCACCCCTCTAGGTGGTCACAAAGCCCCGAGCTGATCTCCCTGTGCTATGCACTGCTTCCCACTAGCTACCTATTTTACATTTGGTAGAGTGGACATATATACACTGTCACTGATTTTTGTACAACTGATTCTTATTTAGATTTACCTGAATGCTTACCTATTTCATTGCTGCTTACATTATATTTGTTTCTTTTGAATTTGATTACTTCTTCTTGAAGAAAATCCTTTAGTAGTTCCTTCAGTGAGAGTTAATGGGCTAAGTGCTCTCAGTCTTGGTTTGTCTGAAAATATTTTAAATTTTTCCTCACTTTTGAATCAGTGGATATAAAAATCTAAATTGTGAGTTATATTCTTCCAGCACTTTGAAGATATTATTCCACTGTATTCTGGCTTTTATGGCTGCTGCTATAGTATGTCTACAGATACAGCAAGAATGCTCCTGCTGGTTGCTCTTAAGCTTTTTCTCTTTGCTTCTGATTTGCAGTTTTACCAACATGTGTTCAGGTATAGTCGTGTTTTATTTATTTTGCTTACAATGTGTTGCACATCCTGAATCCACAGATTCATATTTTTTATAAACTCCAGAAAATACTCAGCCATTCTCTTTATGAATACTGACCCTCCTCAGTCTCTTGATTCTTTCTTCCTGCAACTTTAATTAGATATATTTGGATGTTTCATTCTATTTGAATATCTCAACTTCTCTTTCATATTTTCTACCTCTTGATCTGGGTATTGCATGTTGTATAATTCCCTCACATTTTCTTTCCTGTTCACTGAGTCTCTGATAGCTGTATCTAATCAGATAAAACCTATCTGCTCAGTTTTTAACTTCAATTACTAGATTTTTATTTCTAAAACTTGTATTTGGTTACTCTTCATTTTTGCCTGGTTTCATTTTTGATAATGATTTATTCTTTTCTTACTTTTTGAATTCCTTCCTTTTTGACATTAATCATGTCACATATTTTCATTTTATAGTCTATAAGATTAACCAGTTATCTGAAGTTCTCAGGTTCTAATACTCTTTTTTTTTTATGTCTGAGGGCTCTTAATCATAGCAGATTATTCCCTCAGGCATTTCACAAACAAGAGTTTTGTTTGTGAGCTCATCCTCTGTAAAAATATTGTGTAGCCTGAGTTTAGCACCCTGGGGATTTTCATTGGCTGGAACAAATTTCATATTCTTTTCTTAAATTGGGTTTTCCTGAACCATGCTGTTAGTGTGAAATTGAACCAAAATCTGCATGAAGAGTAGTTACCAATTCCCAGGAAGGATTTTTTTTTTCTGACTCCCAGTGTGATAAGCAGTACACAAGCTTTCTTGTCATGTCTCTGTGATCTTACGTGGATATTTATCTAGTCTAACCTTTCATTGAAGGTGTGTTCTTTAAGGGCCCCCACTTGCTGTGGGCGTCTTGATCTCCCTTTTACTCATATGGGACCAAAACTCTTCCTTCCGTCTTGGCAGGAGTATTAAAATTCAAGCCTCAAGATTACATAGGCTGACAGCCCTACCTCTGGGACAATCACCGTATCAGCTCACATGCTCACTGCTTTGGCCTTTAGCTTACTCTTTATTCCTTACTCTGGGGTTTCCTTTACTTTCCTTCAAGCTGTACTTAATGTCATATTTGTCCTATTTTACCTTGCGGTACCAAATACTTGTAATGGTTTGGTTTCCAAACCATATCTCTAAAAATGGACGTCCCCGCTTTTTGTTCAATTGCAGCTGATGTAATTTTTCCTGTAGGCTCTAACGGGGACTTGAGGAGCCACCTGTGCTGGCTCCCCGGAGACACGAAAGCCCCCCTTCAGATGCAGTCCTCCTGATTCTTATGATGGAGGGAGGCCTTCATGATGCACAGGGAGCACAGCTGTGTGCTCTGGAGTGGGGCAACGCGCTTTGGGGTGAAGGTGGAAGGCACAACTCAGGGCATACTGCACACGAGACAATGTGATGCAGCTACATCCCCAAGAGGAAGGAGAAAGCAAGGGCAGCGAGACGTGTCTGAGCCCCAGTGCCTTGAAATGAGCTCCATCCTTCTGGAAACAAGAGTCCGGTGAGGAAACTGAACAAATGCAAGGTGTCTCTTGGCCTCGGACAGGGGAGCTCACATAATCTGCATGGTGGAGAACACTGGCTGAGAGATGCAGATATCACCTTCTCGCTGCCAGAAAAGCAGTTCACAGCAGCCCTGGCTCTGAATCTGAGTACAAAGTGTTCCAGTTCAGAGGAAGAACAGTCACAGGTGTCATGCTGGTAATGGTCATTCTGACTCACAGAACTACAAACCATGTCTGCACCAGCCCAACCAATGAAGCCAGGAAGCGAACTTACTACGGGAGACAATCTATGCGAAGGACCATTGAATCATTTGCTCTTTTGAATTAGTCTCACTGGAACTCTCTGAGCTCCAGAGAAACACTTGTTAGAACTTAAATTTAAAAGGTTGAAATGGAAGACAGTTTGAGGAATAAAGAGGGAGTTTTAGGAAGAAAATGTAGGTCTTAGAGTGACAAGTATTTTTTTATTAATTGCATCACAGAGGGCCTGGAATTAACTGAATCAGATCAAACTTTTAGAAAAATGCATGTTCAGAAAAAGCTCCGGTAAACTTTCCAACAGCTCATTGATTTGGGGCTGAACCTCTGTAACATACCTGGAATATTGAAGAGGGCCTAGAATCACCTAGAAATATGTTTGTGCCCCGTGTAGCAACTATCTCATTATTTAATCTGTCTGAAATTAATGTGCACAGCTTTGTGGGATTTCCTGGCCTTAGGTGTTGTGGCGAAAAGTACTAGTCTACGTAATCTGTTTCCCTTTTCCTCCTGAACATACAGATAAAGTCCCTTTCCCAGACTCCCTTGCAGTTCGGCGTGATCACATGACTGACAGTGAGTGGGACGTGAGCAGGAGAACGTGTGCGTCGCTCCCAGGCCTGAAACCTTTACACCCACCTCCGATACGCCCTTTTCCTTCTCCCAGTGATTGGGTGGCAACCCCCAGGCGACCCTGGAAGCCTCATGTTACAGACGGCACACCACCTCCAGCCTGGGCTCTTGTATGTGTGCGTGGAGCAGGCTGCTTCCCTGGACCTCCGTGGATGGTGCCCGTTCCCTTGTGTTGAAGCAGTGCGTGCTTGTGTCTGTTCTTTTAGTACAGCCTTGCCAACCTGAATGAACACAGACCCTAACAAGGACACCAGGGTGTTGGCAGCCTGTGCAAGCCCTGCATGCCTGCCCCAAGATGGAATGCTTGTTCCTAGTGGGACTTACGCAAGGTGCTCAGCAGTGTCCCTGGCCATCCTCCCCTGGAAAGAGGTCCTCTGCATCCCTTTGTCACCCAGCGCCCAGGGTCTGCACTCCTATCTCTCTCACCCACCGCAGCCAGATCGTCGACCAGCAGTTGTTCTAAATGCACAGAGATTTTGGATACATGCTTATTCAAACCCCCGGACACATGAAACTGGGCTGTGCGTTCCCCTGCCACACCTTCCTGGAGCACTGGGCTTTGTTTGAAGATTTTGGAGGAGAAAGAATATTATTTCCTATTAAAATAAACATTAATGGGCAGAATGCAAAAGTGGATGAATTTCAAAGACCAAGCCTAAGACTTCAAAGAGAGTTCAAGTTTGCATTTACAGTTCTGGATCAAGTACTCAGCCCTCCCCTGGGTGCTCATCCACTGTGATTTATTTATTTATTGTTATTCTCAGGGTTTTAGGTTTTAATCCAGTAGCCAAATATTTTCTTCCAATACAGGGAAGACACCTAATTCAAAGGTTGTCAGATGGTTTGTTCTTGGCCTCCCTTCTCTTCCCATCCCCGCTCCTCCCCACTGAAAAAAAAAAAAAAGATAAATTTACCACCCAAGCTTACAAACTACGAAGTAGGCTATAATGTGAGTCTCCCAGCTGAACCCTGGAAAGGGCCAGGCTCCCATGCAGCCTGTGACCTCGGGAACCTCCTCTCCCCACTTTTCATGAAGGTGGGAATAGTTCTCAGGCCCAGACCCCACTGCATTTCTTCACCCTCAACCCAGACCAGTCCCGAGTTTGTGACTTGGAGCTGCATGTGATCTGGCCATCTAACACCGAAGGGCCAGCTTCTGCCCTGAACGGTCTTGTGTTTAACTTTCAAAGTGGGCGTCCTTTTGTTTTTCCAAAAGTGCGTGTCCTCTTCTGATGGCCAGTGTATCTGCAGTTAACATCCACTTGGGAAGAAAACAACCTCTGGATCTGGTGGCAGATTAGCAAAGACCTTCTCATTTTCTGGGAGTGGACCCTCCACCAGCAGCTCATTTTGGGGTCACCAACCCCATTTCTCTTGATGAATTCACAGCCCTGCCTGTGGCATCCTCTTGAATTGCTGGACATGTGTTTACTTGACTCTGGTGAGGAAAGTACTCCCAGGGTCAGATTCGCTTTGCTTTCAGAAAGGGCCAGGATGAAGCTGGTGGAGATGGGCCAGCACCAAGCAGGGGTCCAGGAGGCAGCGCCTGCCTCGAGCTCCCTGAGGATGGGGAGGTCTGAGGGGTGAGCATGGCCAGTATCAGAGGAGCTAGGACCCATCTCCTGTGCCAGATCCTGCGGTGTGAGAGCTTTGCTTGGACGGGAGACAAAACCAGAAGGCAGGAGAGAGGGGGATCAGGACGAGGTGCAGAAGTAGAGGCCACGGTAGGAGAGGCTGGAGTGACAGGAGTAGGAGATGCATGGCCCAGGCGGTGGTCAGCCAGACTGTAAATACGGGATCATAAGACCTCTTTTGAGTTTTCAGTAAGAAATCTTAGGTAAAGTGCCTAGTATATAATGAGAGCTAAATAAATGTTAGTTATCTGAATGAAAAATTATAAAGGGGTGGGGCTGTAGACCTGCTACCACTTCCAAGGCAAAAATATACTACTAATAATGAAAGATTGGGAGGAAAGAGCAAGCCTTTTATAAGAAACATAGTTTACAGTGTTATAAGAATAACGTATGTGAAAGCACTTCTCTTAAGAGACTTTAGAGCAATTTTAGGGTCACAGCAAAATTGAGGAGAAGCTACAGAGACTTCCCATGTACCCCCTCCTCCCACACACACCCAGTCATCCCATCATCAACATCCCCCACCAGAGTGGGAAGTTTGTTACAACTCACGAACCTACACTGAATCATCATTGTTACCCAAAGCTCATAGTTTCCATTAGGGTTCACTCTTGGTGTTCTGTGGGTGGGGACAATGTGTAGCCACATGTATCCGTCGTTATAGTATCACACAGAGTGCTTTCACTGTCCTACAAGTCCTCTGCACTCCGCCTGTTCATCCCTGTGCACTTCAGCCCCTGGCAACAACTGACCGTTTTACTGCCTCCGCAGTTTTGCCTTTTCCAGAATGTCATATAGTCAAAACCATACAGTGTGTACCCTTTTCAGATTGCCTTCTTTCACTTAGTCATATGCATTTAAGTTTCCTCAATGTCTTTTCATGGCTTGAGAGCTCATTTCTTTTTACTGTTGAATAATAATCCATTATCTGGATGGACCACAGTTTGTTTATCCATTCACCCACTGAAGGACATCTTGTTTGCTTCCAAGTTTTGAAAGTTATGAATAAAGCTGCTATAAACATCTGTGTAAAGGTTTTTGTGTGGACATAAGTTTTCAACCCCTTTGGATAAATACCAAGGACCACAATTTCTGGATCATATATGGTAAGAGTATGTTTAGTTTTGTAAGAAGCTGCCAAAATGTCTTTCAAAGTAGCTGTTCCATTTTGCATTCCCACCAGCACTGAATGAGAATTCTTATTTATTATTCTGCATCCTTGCCGACATTTGGTATTGTCAGTATTTTAGATTTTGGCCATTATAATGTGTGTGTAGTGATAGCTCATCGTTATTTTAATTTGCATTTCCCTGATGACATATGATGTGGAGAATCTTCTTACATGCTTATTTGCCAACTGTATATATTCTTTGATGAAGGGTCACAAGATATTTTACCCATTTTTAATCAAGTTGTTGATTTTCTTGTTGACTTTTAAGAGTTCTTTCTGTATTTTGGATAACAGTTCTTTATCAGATGTATCTTGAGCAAGTATCTTTCCCCCATTTGTGGCTAGTCTTCTTATTCTTGTGACATTGTCTTTTGCAGTGCAGAAGTTTTAAATTTTAATGAAGTCCAGCTTATGCATCCTTTGTCTTATGGATTATGCTTTGGTATTGTATCTAAAAAGTCATTGCCATACCGCAGATTATTTAGGCTTTCTATTATGTTATCTTCTAGGTGTTTTATAGTTTTGCATTTTACATTGAGGTCTATAGTCCATTTTTGAGTTAATGTTTGAGAAGGCTGTGAGGTATGTGTTTAGATTCATTTTTTTGCATGTGGATGTTCAGTTGTTCCAGTACCATTGGTTGAAGACTACATTTGCTCCATTGTATTGCCTTTGCTCCTTTGTCAAAGATCATTTGACTATATTTATGTGGTTCTATTTCTGGGCACTGATTTATTTGTCTGTTCTTTTACCAATAACACACTGACTTGATTACTGTAGCTTTGTAGCAAGTCTTGAAGTTGGATAGTGTTAGTTGTCCAACTTTGTTTTTTTCCTTCAATATTGTGTTGGTTATTCTGCTTTTCCATATAAACTTTAGAATCAGTTCGTTGATATTCATGAAATAATTTACTAGGATTTTGACTGGGATTGCACTGAGTCAAGTTGGAAGAACTGACATCTTGACAATACTGAATCTTCCTATCCATGAACATGGAATATTTCTCCATTTATTTAGTATTTCTTTGATTTCTTTCATCAAAATTTTGTGGTTTTCCTCATATAAACATCATACATATTTTTGTTAGATTTATACCTAATAATTTCTTTTTTTGAGTGCTAATGTAAATTATATTATGTTTTTACTTTCAAATTCCATTCATTTATCGCTGACATATAGGAAAGAAATGGCCTTTTTAAATATTAATCATGTATCCTACAACCTTGCTATAATTGCTTATTAGTTTCAGGAGTTTTTTTGTTGACTTTTTCAGATGGATGATTATGTTATGTGCAAACAAAAATAGTTTTATTTCTTCCTTCCCAATCTGTATGCCTTTTATTTCCTTTTCTTGTCTTACTGCATTAGCTAGGACGTCCACTATGATATCACAAAGATGTGGTAAGAGGGAAATCCTTCCTTGTTCCTGATCTTAGAGGAAAAGCTTTTTGTTCCTGATCATTAAGTATGATGTTAGCTGTAGGGCTTTTGTAGGCTTCTATCAGTTTGAGGAAGTTCCCCTCTATTCCTAGTTTCCTGAGAGTTTTAATCATGAATGGGTGTTGGATTTTTGTCAAATGCTTTTTCTACATCCATTGATATGATCATGTAATTTTTCTTTTTTAGCCTTTTGATGTGCTGGAATTCACTATTTGATTTTCAAATGTTGAATCAGCCTTGCATGTCTTGGATACATCCCACTTGGTCATGGTGTACAATTATTTTTATACACTGTTGAACTCAATTTGCTAGTACTCTGTTGAGAATTTTTCATCTCTGTTCATGAAAGATATTGGTTTGTAGTTTTCTTCCCTCATAATGTCTTCATCTGGTTTTGGTACTAGAGTAATGCCAGCTTCACAGAATGAGTTAGGAAGCATTTCCTCTACTTCTATCCTCTGAATGAGATTGTAGAGAATTGGTATGATTTCTTCCTTAAATGTTTTGTAGAATTCAATCCATCTGGGCCTGGTGCTTTCTGTTTGGGAAGGTTGTGAATTATTGAATCCATTTCTTTAATAGACACGGGTCTATTCAGATTGCCTATTTCTTCTTGGGTGAGTTTTGGCAACTTATGTCTTTCAAGGAATTGATCCATTTGACTCAGGTTATCAAATTTATTGTCATAGAGTTATTGAAAGCACTTTTTAAACTATAAAGAGCTACATAAATCTGAGGACATTTTGTTACTATTGTCATGGCACTAGTCTGAGTTAGATCTTCATTCTTTAAAGATTCATTCATTCATTCATTAGACATTTATTGGGCATTTGCTCTGTGCCAGGCATTTGTTTAACTTTTAGCAGCAACCAGTAAAGCTGTGGCATCTGCCCTCCACAGACCTTGTGGTCTTATGGAAGAGATAGACAGTGACAATTATACAGGGATGAAAGTTAAAGAACCACAGGGTGCTACAGCAGGGCTCCAGAGCAGAGGCCCAACTCTCTAGGGAAGTCAAGAGGCCTCCTCAGAAGTGATGACTTAACTAAACTAGAACTACCTGGAAGTCAAAGCCAGGGAAGGGGCCTGGGAGCATGCAGGTATCCCAGTGTTCCAGGCAGAGAGAACTGTGCAAAGGCTGGTGATGGGAGAGAGCAAGGCATAGAGAAGAACTTAGAGACCAGTGTCAATAATATCAGAATAGAAGAAGAAAAGGGATCGAAAAGAAAGGACTAGAACTTTATTAAAAAATGAGGCACATACAAATTCTCTTTGGAGGGAATGATAAATGTTTCAGAACACACCTCCTGGGACTGCTCTGAGGGATCTGAAAAATGTAAAGCACAAGCTCTGAAGCAGGTTCACTGGGGTTCCCACTGGTTGGTGCAGTGTCAGCAGCTCAGGCTGGGAACCACCGCTTCCGAGGAGGAGGAGAGGGCCCTCCGCGCCCTGCTTCTGCCCATGCTCAGGGTGTGTTGCCGGGGCTGATGGGGCAGGGTGCTGGTGCTGGGGCCACCCCACTGATGAGCCCCACTGCAGCACTGAAACGCTGTGGCTACAGAAGTCTGCAGGACTTCTCCAGAGGTTCCATGAATTTTCTGTGGCTTCTGTGGATGCCAGAGGGCAAGATCTGTTCTTCGACATTTGCTCCCTAATTTTCACAGGGACCCAAAATCAAACCAGGCCATCATCCAGGAGTTCTTTGGCCTCATTTCGCATGGCTTTATGTTTTTAAGGTTCTTTTCCTCCAAAGAATTAAAATATTTTATAGACTTCAGGTAGTAGTAACCTCATCAGGGATCAAAGACGTGATATTCACACAGGTGGCATTTGGGGAAACAGTGGTGAGGGCAGGCAGTTGGCCCTGCAGGCATGCTGCAATGACCCAGGACTTTGAATCAGGCCCACCAGGGATTTAAATCCTGCTTTGCCATTTTCTTGCAGCTACATGACCTTGGGCAACATTTTCTATGAGCCTCAGTTTCCTTGTGTGTAAGTAGGATAATAATGTTCCATTGCAGGTTTGTTACAGAGTGTATATCAAGTGCTCAGCAAAATGAACTCCTACTGCTTTCAGCTTCCTAGTCTGTACATCCTGGAAACATCTGCAGGTGCACCTGTGGGGGTGGGGGTGGGTGGATGGGCTGCAGCACCGCCTCCTTCCCTGATGCACTTTGTGCTTCCTAAGAAACCAAAATGGCGGCTTCATGTATTGGCTTTGCCAACTGAGAGCTACTCTCCACGGATTTGCTGTTCTTACAGGCCTGGTGCTCTTAGGTAAATGATCCCTGATTATTGGCAAGGCATCTTAGGGTCCACTACAAATTGAGAGCATCCTGGAGCCTGAGCAGCCTCTGCTAGGGTCTGGATTCAGCCAGCATTCTCTTCATCCCATAAGTGCCTCCTCAGCCAAGAAAGATTCAAGGCAACCAGTATACGGTAACACATCATGAGGCTGTGAAAATATTGCCTCAAATGCAGGGTATAAGATTTCGATCACACTGGTAGAAGTGGGTTTCAAATATGGCTCTGAACAACTTTGCAGTCAGTGTGAAAAGGAAAGCAGATTTAGCCAGCTTGTGGAACCGTCCAACAAATACCCATCCCACAAAGCCAAGTCCCCAGGATGAAAAGGAGCATGAAGTGTTTTCAGCTGTATTAAGTGTATATGAATTTAGTAGCTGTTAAGGACTTGGGCATTCTGTGGAAATGGGTACTTGTTGGGTTATGCAAAAGCAACTATCTTTGATTGGGATTGACATATGCACAATACTATATATAAAATAGGTAACTAATAAGGACCTGCTGTAGAGCACAGGGAACTCTACTTAATATTCTGTAATGACCTATATGGGAAAAGAATCTTAAAAAGAGTGGATATATGTATATATATAACTGAATCACTTTGCTGTATACCTGAAACTAATACAACATTGTAGGTCAACTATACTCCAATAAAAATTAATTAAAAAAACAAAATAGATAATAAGGAAAAAACAGCAACTATCTTATGCTTGAGCTCAATACATCTATAATCTGATTTTTCAAGGAAATAAGTTTATGTGAAGTTGCAATAGAAGATATTTTAAACAAATTTCATGGGAAGAAATGAGGTATCATCATGCCCTAGCCTGTTCTCCACTCTTGAGGGCCCTTCAACCAGCATCGACAAGTCTTATCTACCCTTCATTGCACAGAAATAAAAATCTAGGGACTCTCACCAAAAAAGAGGAAAGCCAGCATATGTATATATTTTAATGCAACTAGCTTTGACCACACCCTTTCAAAGTTATTGAGGTTTTTGCCAGTAGTAAGTTAAAAATTGTCAATTTATTATTTTTTATTTTATTATTATTATTTTATTTTTATTTTTTTATTTTTTTTGTGTGTGGTATGCGGGCCTCTCTCTGTTGTGGCCTCTCCCGTTGCGGAGCACAGGCTCCGGATGCGCAGGCTCAGCAGCCATGGCTCACGGGCCCAGCCGCTCCGCGGCATATGGGATCCTCCCAGACCGGGGCACGAACCCGTATCCCCTGCATCGGCAGGCGGACTCTCAACCACTGCGCCACCAGGGAGGCCCTTTATTATTATTTTTAAAGGGAATGTCTTGTTTGCAGGACCACTGAGTTCTTCTACGCTGTCCCCTTGGTGGGGGGTGTGGAAGGAGGGGTGAGAGACACTATGATGTGTTACAGTTTCCTGTGGCCTCCTGTTTCTTTTTTTTTTTTAATAGTTAGCCATTCCTTTTTTAAAATTATTTATTTATTTATTTATTTGGTTGCCCCGGGTCTTAGTTGCGGCACATGGGCTCTTTAGTTGTGGCATTCGAACTCTTAGTTGCGGCAGGCATGTGGGATCTTTTTCCCTGACCAGGGATCGAACCCGGGCCCCCTGCATTGGGAGTGTGGAGTCTTAACCACTGCGCCACCAGGGAAGTCCTAAAAATTGTCAATTTAGCAGGAACTTGAAAAATATGTGATTCCAGTCCATGCTGTGAGACCATGATTCTCTGTGGCTATTTGGGACTCTCTTAGGGTCACATGTGGTGCTTTCAAATCCCGGGTAACAGAAGAGGCTCCTTGGGGAGAGGCTGAGCCTGGAGGACCCAAATGGGTCTCAGGACACTAGCTGGGTAGTGCTTCTCTGAGCGCTGTGGGAGAGTGAGGGAGGCAGAGGTCGTGCAGGTAACTGGGTACATGGGGGCAAGGGGTGTAGGAAGGTGAAACAAGAGGCCACAGAAAGGCTTCCCTTAACAATAGCCAAAAAAAGCCAAAGCACTCTCCCGGAAACTGGGAAGCATTACTCTCTTTCATTAAATTATTTTAAGCTCCCATCTCAGAGCCCATATCTCAGCCCCAGATTCCTATCCTTTCACTTGTTTTGCTGCCTTCTCGTCCTGGTTGTGCCATTGACATACACCTGCTCTGTCTGTCAAGGGCAAGTCCTACTTACCTCCCTCCCAGCTCTTTGTTCTGAAGAAAAGGTCCTCTCATCCTGCAAGCTTTGCCTCCATGGACACTTGGCTGCCCTGGAAAAGGGCTCCTTGCTTTTGTAACGAGTGCTTGGGAGGATGTAGGTCACGTTTGCCCTTTTGAGTTAATGAGACGCGCTCAGAATCAGAGTGAACTTGACCGTGGCGCAGTGTTCCTCCCCAGCTCTGGGGGAAGTTTCTATTCTTATCTAAAAACACAGATCAATCCTTTCTCTTTCCTGCAGTAACTTAATTGTATTTTTCAAAGGTATTATCACCAATACTTTCCCTTCAACTTCTTATTTTGAAAATTTTCAAGCATACAGAAAAATGGAAATAATAAAAAAATGAAACCCACGTGCTCTTGGACTAGATTCACCAATTCTGCCTCATTTGCTTGCTTTCTTTGGCTCTCTCTCTCCCTCCCTCTTTTTTCTCTGAGTTTATATACATATATTAGCTTTTTTCGCTGAACTATTTGAAAGTAAATTGTAGTCACCACGCTGGTTCACTTCTAAATACTTCGGCGTGAATCTCCTTAGAATTAGAATATTCACTTACATAACTCTGATGTCATTATCCTACCTGACAAAATGAACAATATTTCATTATATCATCTCATATGCAGTCTGTACTCCTTTGTTCAATTCAGGATCCTATTAAGTTTCTTTATGATACAACAATCCACTTGCTTTTATGTCTTTGTGACATTGTATTTTTTGAAGAGTGCAGGCCCATTGCCTTGTACAGCATTCTACCTTGTAGACTGATCTGTGTCCTCATGGTGGTGTTTGCTTTGTTTTTGGTAGTGCCTGTGTTTTTGCCATAGCTTGGAGTAAAGGCGAAATGTATAGTTAGATTACGGTTAAATAATTCTCTGAAGAATGTTACATGGGTGGTGTTGAGAACTTGTATTTCATTATAAGAGTAACAGGATGTTAGATTGTCCTAATATTTGTGATGAAATTTCATTTTTTTTGGCTAAGGTTGTGGCCACCAGACCCCTCCACTATATAGATAGATTTTCTTTTTCAAATTTGTAAATCATTGGGGGTGGTGAATACTTTGGGATTGTGTGAAGAGAATGTCACTAGCAATATTTTGTCCAACAATTTAAGAATCCGTGATGATCCCTGCCTGTATGAGTTATTATATTGTGGCTGCAGGTTGATGATTTTTTTAAATTGTGCAGTCTATTTTATATTTATTAGCTGGCATTCTGTAAAAGAAGAGCTTTCTCTCTCTCCGCCTCCGTTTCTCTCTCTCCCTCTCACTCCCTCCCCATACCCCTCTTTGCATATCATTATAAATTCATGATTTTTGCAGTTTAACTTGTTATAAACAATGACCATCATTTTTCTAATGCCCAGGTTGTCCTAAATTTCACCAGTGGGAGCCCCTTTATTTGGGCCCCATAACCATTTATGTGACCCCATGAGTGTTTGATCACCAGTTTGTTTGCTAGCACAAGTTGTCCCAGACTCATCTCGTGCTTTCTCTGACCAAGATCTGGAATCAGCCATTTCTCCAGGACACCCTGGTTTCTTGTAATGGGGAGAAGCATTTAGAAACCAAAATCTGGGTGCCGTGTGTGCTCATGGCTACTAGCCATTTCACTGAACAAAGCTGGCAGATATATTTTCAAAATAATCATGAGCTCTTAATGAATTTCCCACACAAAGGTCATAGTATAAGGCTTTTCCTTATCTTTTATAATTTCATCTCTTTTTTTTCTTACAGAGAAACTTTTGTTTCTTAAGAAGATTAATATATTTACCTTTTGCCTTATCCAGAATAATAATAAAATTGTTTTAGAATTATAATACTGTATTGGTCAGGGTTCCTCTAGAGAAACAGAACCAGTAGGAGGCATATATACATATATATATATATATATTTTTTTTCTTCCTCTCTCTCTCTTTCTCTGTATGAGATTTGCTATAAGGAATTGGCTCACATGACTATGGAAGCTGATAAGTTCCAGGATCTGCAGGGTGAGTTGACAAGCAGGAGACCCACAGACAGCCAATGGTGTAGTTTCAGTACAAAGACTGGCCGGCCTGAGACCCAGGAGGAGTCAGTGCTTCAGTTTGAGCCCACAGGCAGGGAGAAAATCATGTCCCTGCTTGTAGACCACCAGGCAAGAGGAGTTCCCTCCTACTTGAGAAAGAATCAGCCTTTTTGTTCTATTCAGGCCCTTGATGGATTGGATGAGACACACCCACACTAGGGAGAGCCATCTGCTTTACTCAGTCTAGCAAGCAAGTGTTAATGTCATCCAAAAACATTCTCAAAAACTCACCAGTGAAGGGGACACATAAAATTAATCATCACAAACACCAGTATTACAACTATCCACAAACCTAGCAAGTTTCAGCTTTCTTTGCCATTCTTTTTGACCTTAGAATGTATTCCATTACAGATGTTAGAGATAAAAGTGACTTGGATTAGTCAGAATTAGAAGCTCCTTAAAATCAAAAGTTACTTGAAATAGTTATTTTTCCAAGTGTGGCTGTTTTATCAACTTGATATATATTTAAGTTTATTCGCTTCTGTTTGTATTCAGTTTTAGAGTTTAAAAAATCCATTTGGATTTAATTTTGGGGTTTTTTGAATATATAAAATGTTTATATGGTTCAAAATAAAAAAGATATAAAGAAGTATACTCCAAGATATCTCACTTCCACCCCTACCTCCCTTCCTGATTCTACGCACTCATCAAATTTATCATTCTTGTGTTTCTTTTTGCAAATACACTACATAATATTGATATTTACTGGGATCCTTTTCTAATAGAACTATCTCTATTCTTGATCAGTAAAGTATCACAAGTCCACTGTAGACATTTCACAAAAGGCAGAGCAGCGCTTAAGTAGCACAGAAACATCTGGACACAGGTTGTTTGATAACTTCTTGTTAACTAACTGACCTTAGTCAGATACTCATATGATTATATTTAGATTTGGCTCACTGGAATTTTCTTCAGTTTTTTTTAAACCCCATACATATCTTGTTATTTTGATTTACATGATTTAATTATTATTTCTATTTTAGCAAACACATTTCCTCTCTAAATTCAGTATTTCCTCACAAGGATGAGACCCTGGAGAATAGAACACGGGAAGTCATGAGGTACTTTCTTTGTCTACTTAACAGAGAAGAGGCTTCAGTTGTACTAGTAACGCCAGGAAAGACCTACACCTCAGCCCCACCCGATTCACGGGAGGAAGTGCTCATCTCCACAGGCCAGGATGTAGTCTGACAGCCAACTCCCTAGAGGAGGGAAGGACTGAAAACACCCAGGCTATCAGTAGCATCTCACTGTTGCTTTTAGCCTAGCCAGGTGGTACACAGTTGCAATCAGTCATATTTCTCAGGCTAAATATGAAAGCCCAGTTGAGATTGTACAAGGGATGCATTATTTAAAGGAACAGACAGAAAATGACAATAGGGCTGGGTCTGGCTTTTTAAAACTATCCATTTCACGTTTGTACAGTACTTCACTTGTTGGAAGTGTTTTCCCCTGTATGATCTCAACTGGTGGCTATGGTAACTATGAAAAGTAGGGCAGGAATTATTATGCCTTTTTAAAAGATGACAAAACTGAAGGTGGTAAAACCAGAAATGCCTGGCCAACCAGCCATGGAGCTGGGGCTCAGAGAGAGACTTCCCAGGAAGCCATTGATCTTTCCTTTTTATGTTAAGTAATGGTCAAGTACAGACAAAGGTTTCGGAGAGGGCAAATTCTCTCTAAGCCAAAGTCTTACATAAAGCCAAGAATCTTGTATTACAAATACTCAGTATGTTAGTTATCTATTGCTGTGTAACAAATAACCCCAAAACAGAGTACATTAAAATAATAAACACAGGGGCTTCCCTGGTGGCGCGGTGGTTGGGAGTCTGCCTGCCAATGCAGGAGACACGGGTTCATGCCCCAGTCCGGGAGGATCCTGCGTGCCGCGGAGCGGCTAGACCCGTGAGCCATGGCCGCTTAGCCTGCGCGTCCAGAGACTGTACTCCGCAACGGGAGAGGCCACAACAGTGAGAGGCCCACATACCGCAAAAATAAATAAATAAATAAATAAATAAAATAGTAAACACGTATTACCTCAAGTTTCTGAAGGTCAGGATTCTGTGTGTAGTTTAGCTAATTATCTGTGACTCTTTCTCTCTAAGATAAAGATATATTTCCATAAGATACAGTGTGCGCACACACATGCACACATGTGCACACACACACAAATTCAAATACCTCAGATTGATTAAATCAGAATCTCTGGGGTCAGGCAGGCATCAGGAGGATTCTAAAGCTTCTCAGGTGTTTCTAATGTGCAGCCATGATTGACAGCCATTGCCCTAGCCTTTGGTTTATGTTTGTGTGTGTGTGTGTTATTTTCTCCAGAAAATGGAAAATTCAGTGGGAGACTATTTTTATTCCTTACCCAGTTTGTATCCAAGCTGTATCTTCATAAAGGATGAAGATAGGCATGTGATACTTAATAAGTACTTCATAATACTTAATAAAAAGTGCTTAAGAGAGATTTGGTGGGTCAGCCTTCTGTTGATAATCCCCTGTGTGTAGAGGTGTATTCAGAGCCCATGTGGGGAGGATGTCATTGTCTCACTCCTTCCTCTTCTTGAAGGATCTGTTAGTCATTGACTCTCCTGGTCTTTTTCTATGTGGAAATATCTTTAACTTCACTCTTGTATGATAGTTTAGCTACGTGTACAATTCTAGGTTGACAGTTATTTACCCTCAGCACGTCTGAGATATATAACTGCCATTGAGAAGAGTAATTTTAGCTAAATTATTATTCCTTTGTAAGTCACATATATTTTCTCTGTTGTTGCATTTGTTTTATTTTCAATTTATATTATGGAACTTAGTGAGAATTTAGGAGGTCTTTATGTGTGGGAATCACGTATTGCCTGGCTTGAGAGCTTCTTCCTTGAGAGAGAAGAGATTTCTTTCTGCCAGATGCTTTGGAGCTTATCAATGGACCAAAATAACATTTTATGTTAATTTCTAATCTTAAACATTACAGACTATGAGGGTGTTATTGTTTCAAATCTCAAATCTGCATGTGAGCAGGCCTATGGTTTATAAAATCTTAGAGAAACATTATTTTTCTACCCAGTCCCCAAGCTAAGACAGGCAAACGTCCTTGTTGTTTACCTGTGTTTGTGGACAGATTTTTTCAGACTTTCTGTAGCCCTTAAGAATTCCAATTTTATGTGGAATTGTTATTTCCAACTCCTCACCTTATTTGTGGGACCCCTTGATTAGTGAGTCTAAAATCCTATGCTCTACCTTCCACCTCTTGCCATTGCATTCACTGCTATGACAGTGCCTTCTCAGTTCAGGCTCTGGGAATATACCTTAATTTTGTGCACTTAGCTTCATATCTAAAAAATATACATTTAATCTATTATTACTAGGTGTGAGTGTGTGTGTGTATTTGTTTTCAAGTTATCTGATGTACTATCTTGCCCTACTATTTTTGTTGTAATTACTTCCTTTAACCTCTGCCATTTTAGTCATATTTCTACAAAAGTTGTTTAAATAAGATAAAAAATTAACAGGTGGCTAGGAGATTTTTATGAGTGTGCATCTATTTTTTTTTTTACTTCATTTCTAATTTTATAGCATTGAAGATAATGAGGTCCATTTTCATTCTATCAGTCCTTAGAAATATAGTGATTCTCTGTTTTCAGGGTACAAAATCATATATTTGTATATATAAATATAAATTATATAAATGTATATATATATGTATAAATGTGTGTGTGTGTGTTCAACCTTACTATTAATTGGGTTTGGATCCTCACCTTTTTGTCCTTTAGATTGCTCCCTTGGTTTCATTTAATGCTTTTCTGTCTTGACTTCAACCTTATCTCCTATTAAAGTTAAAATCTCCACTTGCTTTTGTTAGCATTGACCCAGTATATCTGTCCATCTTTTTATTTTTAATATTTCTCGTTCAATTTATTTTAGATACTGCTCTTTTGTGTACTATATAGTCAAGTTAGCTGTTTTAACCTAATCTGGGAGTGTTTTTCTAGGTTAGAAAAACACTATTTATGCTTATTCTTATAATAGATATATTTGGTCTTAATTTTTCATCTCCTGTGTCTGTACTTCAGCTTTATTTTTCTTTCTTTTTTTATACTGTTTTCTGTTACTTCTTTGTATTATTTTATGTTATGTTTTATTCTCCTAGTAATTTGGAAAGTTTATAGATGTGTTTTCATTTTTCCTATTGGTTCCCCTTATAATGCTTTAGTCTGTTTAACCCCTTATATATTGATTTTATAATGTTCTCACTGTCAATATCTATTAGATTCTACTTTTACAATCCATTGTTCCCCTCCCCCTTCTTTTAACTGTCATACCTGGTCATTATATACTTTTTTTTGCTCTCTCATTTTGGGGGCCCCTTTTTGCTAGAAATAGTAAACTTCAGCTGGTATTTTGTCTTTACCCACTTTAGGCTGCCAGGACAAGATGAGAAACTAGCAAACATGCACTTCTGCCCAAGAGTCCTACTCCCCCCCCCCCATTGTTGTTCATTCTGGCATTGACTTTTGTGACACTGACCTCAATGTCTCTTCAGTCGTGACATGCTCAGGACAAACCTGTGGTGTAGTGGATCCCAAACGCTGGGTGCCTAAGGACCACCTGGCCCGCAGAGGTTTATGTTCTCTGATTGCGTGCCCTTCCCCGCCCACATGTAAATGAATCAGACCGTAGGCCTAGGCAGGCTCCAGGAATCTGCGTTTTAAGCAAGTACCCCAAGTGAGTGTGTTGCGAGCGTTCTGGAGGCCTTACTGTGAGAGTGTGCTTCTCTAGAGACTCACATTGCTCTGAGACCTGAGAATTCACTGCCTTGTGCAGTGACCAAGAGCTGGCAGTGACAGGCGTATGGAGTTGCTACTGTATGCTGTTTCTCCCACTTACAAGTTTCATGCCTCTTCTTAGTTGCCTTCATACAAACTGAGGACAAGAATGGTGGTGGCATGCCAGGTAAACCACTGAGTGAGTGTTTTTAACTTCAATGACTTACTTATCTACGCTATTCTTCACTGAGTAGAAAAGACGTGATAACAGCTCGTTTATGCCACAAGTAGCTCCTGACCCATACATAAAGATGGCTTTATAAAATTCAAATTGAGTTTTGTGTTTTTCCAGTATAATGAAGAAAAGTGACGTGTACATATCCCTGAGAGATGGCCTCATATGGTAGCCGAGTTGCCGGCTCTGCCACGAGAGTCCAGAGTTCAAATCCCCATCTCACTACTTACGAGCTTGGCCAGTCTCTCACTTACTCCAAGCCAGCGTTTCCTCATCTATAAATGAGGAGGAAGGTGGTTCTAGCTCCCTCACAGAACTCTTGTTAGGATTAAATGAGATAATACATGTAAAGTGATTGAAACAGTGCCTGGTCCAGAGTAAACCCTTATTGTTATCATCATCCAGAGGAATGGCTATTTAAGTGCAATTCCTAATATTTAGGAAGATTATTGGCAGTTTTTTACACAGATGGGAAGCTTGGATACCTCAAGATTTTATTATCTTGAGGCAAATTCAAACTCCTTTATCTCATCATCCATCTGTTCCCTTTCTCCATGCTCCTAGGAACCACTGGATTCAATGGAGCCACTATATTCAAGGAAAGATATCGGGGTCAGATGAAAGGAACTGAAGAAAGTTCAAGTATTTTTGCTGGAACTGTTAGCATTCTGTGAAAGCTTTCTCTGGTTTGAGTGTGGGGTGGATGTTTGGTGAATATTGAGGTTTTGCAGAGCAATGTGGGGCCATCCAGGGGACAAACAGGAAGCATGGGCACCTCTCCTGGCTCTTTGACTTTGATTTCAGCATCCAACTCTGCACTCCCATTTCTGGTGAGAACAATAATACCTGTCTCATGTTCTGCTCAAAGATCGTGTTGGAATGAACAGAATGTCTGGAGGGTAGGAACAGATACCATCACTGTTATCAGGGCTTTCACAATAGCTTCCCTCCTTTGTTCCAGCTATAAGGCTAGACACTATAACCAGGGAAGCTGGGGGTCTGGGGGGAGGTTGTCCCCACTCTTGAGGCTACACTGTGAAGTGTGGACAGGACAAACCACAGTTACTAGTGGCTCCCTTTCCAAGGCTGTTAAGGCTGCACCTGGCTCTCATTTCCATGCCTTTCTGATTTTTTGACCCCTTCACTTCCTCAGCTCTTTCCTCCCATCTGGTTCCTTTTCATAGCTGCTCTCTCTCCAGTGGCTTTCCTCTTGTCTTCACATGGCTCCAGTCTCCCCATCCTCCACAAAACCTTTCCTAGATCAGCTTCCGCTCTCGACCCCTGTCCTGTACCTGCCCTTCACTGGCTTCCACAGTCTCACGTGCTGCCCCAGACGTTTCTCCAGGCGCACTTTGCTCTGCTCTTCGCCATCTCATACCTGTCCCTTGACTTAACAGTCACTTAGGAGTGGCCTCCAGTCACCAAACCCACTGGACGCTTTTCCATCCAGTCTCTTCAGCAGCATTTGGACACCCTACCTCCTTTGGTTTCTGCACCTGAGTGCTGTCCTGGTTTTCATTTCTTTTCTTTCTTTTTTTGGGGGGGGGAGGGTCCAATTATTCCCCTCTTGTTAAGATGACATAAATGGAAATGACATTTTTCAAGATTCTCTTTTTGATCTTTTTCTCTTGTTACACTCATTTGTCCCTTGGCGATGTCATCCTCCTTCATGTCTTCAAATCTGGGACAAATCAGCTAAGAGTGGCCATCTAGGTCCCTGGTACCAACTGCCCACGTCGATGTTGTGTTTGTTTTTTATCCTTCTTTCCAAGAATGTGGTGCATCACATTTACTGATTTTTCATATGTCAAAACATACTTGAATCTCAGGACAAATCTCACTTGATCATGGTGTATGATCCTTTTAATATGTTGTTGAACTTTGGGGTATTTTGCTGAGGATTTTTGCATCTATGCTCATTAGGGATACTGATATGTAATTTTCTTGTCTTCAGTGTCCATGTCTGGCTTTGGTATCAGGGTAACAGTGGCCTCATAAGATGAGTTAGGAAGTGTTCCTTCTTCTTCAATTTTTTGAAAGAGTTTGAGAAGAATTGGTATTAAGTTTTATTTAAATGTTCAGTAAAATTCACTGGTGAAACCATCTGGTCCAAGACTTTTCTTTGTTGGGAGGTTTTTGATGGCTCATTCAGTCTCCTTACCCATTATTGTTCTGGTTATATTTTCTATTTCTTCATGATTCATTCTTGTTAAGCTGTATGTTTCTATGATTTTACCAATTTCTTCTAGGTTATCCAATTTGTTGTCTTAGAACTGTTCACAGTAGTCTCTTGTAATTCTTTGTATGTTTGTGGTATCAGTTGTATTTATTACTTACTTCTATTCCCATTTCCAAGTTCTACTGTATTGGAGTCAACTTTGGCTGCATAACAAACAACCATAAAACCTCAGTGTCCTGAAACAACAAGTATTTGTTTCTCACTCATGTGTATGTTGGTGGACCTGGGCAGAGATCTTTCAGGCTGAGGTTCAACGATGCTTCATTCTTTTGGAGAGGCTGTAGCAGCCTGGAGCATGTTATTCTCATGGTGAAGGTCAGAAGCTCCCAGAGGAGTAAGTGGAAGTGTGATGTGTCTTAAGGTCTAAGTTCAGAACTAGTTCTTCTGCTCTGATTCCATTGACCAAAGAAAGTCACATGGTCAAGCCCAACATTAGTGGATGAAGGTTATGGGAAGGAGAAATATAGTCTATCTCCCCTACACCCTTCAAGGTTGTACAAAGAACCCTGCTTCCTGATTTTCTTTCTAGGAGTTTATGTTGGGATTATAGTATAGGTCATTTACTTTCTATGGTCTATTGAGAGTTAATGTTGTACCAATTAACATAAAATGTAAGAACTTTGCAAGTGTGAAGCCCACTTACCAGCCCCATCTGTTATGCTACAGTTGTTATATGTAACATGTCTGTATATTTTATGCACTCCAAAATACGTTTTTCTTTTTGCTTTGAACAATCATATGCATTTTAATGAAATTAAGAGGGGAAACTAGCCTTATGTTTATTTAACACACTTACCATTTCCAGTCTTCTCCACTGTAGATGCAAATTTCCATTTGTTATCATTTCCTTTCATCCTAAAAAACTTACTTTAGCATTTACTGTTGTCCAGGTCTGCTGACAAAAATTTCTCTCTCACTCTCCTTTTCTTTTTTTTAATCTGAAGTGTCTTTATTTTGCCTTCACTCTTGAAGGATACTTGAGTTTGATAAAGAACTCAATGTTGACATCTTTTTCTCTTCCAGTCTTTAAAGATGTCATTCCACCTCTCCTGGCCTCCTTGTTTTCTAACTGGTCCCTACTAGCCTTCACTCTATGACCATATTGTCCATGCTGGAAACTTCCTTCTTTTCCAAGAAAGATGCTTACTCTGTTTACAGATTCATTCTTGAGTTTTATCTCAGGAGAAATTGCCCTAGTCACTTGTGATTGGGAATATACTGGAAGGGGGAGGGGCACGGCCAACCCCATGGTTGTGTAGGCAAAAGAAACAACTGTACTTTTATTTCAGATGATAGGTCTGTAGATCCAGAAAACTAAAGAAGTCTTAATATTAGAATTAATAAAAGAATTTTATAATATAACCAGATACAATATAAGTTTACAAAATCAAAACCTTTTCTTTATGATAACAATAAAAAGTTGGAAGTTAAATTTTTTTATAAGTACCATCCATATATAGAAAAAGCTATAACATATTTAGAAATAAATTTTTAAAAGGCTCAGCATGCTTATGAATATAACTGTTAGACATTATTGAAGAACATGAAACAAAGGCTGAATAAACAGAGATATAGTTCATATTCTTAGATGGGAAGATATAATTACAAAAATATGATCTGTCATTCCAAGTTATTTTAATGTAATTTCAATGGATTCTCCATTTTTTGGAAATAAATAAAATTATTACTTAGTTCATATATAAGAATACATGTCTAAAAATAGTGGAAGAAAATAGAGTTTGATATTGGATTTATGAATATATGGAAACAATATACACAAAGGTGGGATTCCAAGCCATATTAGAAAGTAAGCCATATTCTTAGTAAGACAGTAAATACTGAAGCAATGAATGAAAGAAAAAATATATAACATGATAGATAATACCTATAATTATATAATTATACATACATGAATGTAAATACATATATACTTGACTACAAACAATTTTTTGAGATGTACCTTTTTATTTATTTTAAATTTTTATTGGATTACAGTTGATTTACAATGTTGTGTTAGTTTCTGCTGTACAGCAAAGTGAATCACTCATACATATACATATACCCACTCTTTTTTAGATTCTATTCCCATGTAGGTCATTGCAGAGTATTGAGTAAAGTTCCCTGTATATAAAGTAGGTTCTTATTAATTATCTATTTTATAGATAGTCGTGTGTATATGTCAATCCCAATCTTCCAATTTAACCCTCCCCCCTTCCCCCTTGATAACCATAATTTTTTTTCTACATCTATCACTCTATTTCTGTTTTGTAAATAGGTTCATTTGTACCATTTTTTTAGATTCCACATATAAATGATATTATATAATATTTGTCTTTCTGTGTCGGACTTACTTCACTCAGTATGACAATCTTTAGGTCCATCCATGTTGCTGCAAATGGCATTATTTCATTCATTTTTTATGGCTGAGTAATATTCCACTGTATATATGTACCACATCTTCTTTGTCTATTCCTCTGATGGTGGACATTTAGGTTGCTTCCATGTTCTGGCTATTGTAAATAGTGCTACAGTGAACATTGGGGTGCATGTATCTTTTTGAATTCTGGTTTTCTCCAGATATATGCCCAGGAGTGGGATTGCTGGATCATATTATAGCTCTATTTTTAGTTTTTTAAGGAACCTCCATACTGTTCTCCATAGTGGCTGTACCAATTTACATTCCCACCAACAGTGTAGGAGGGTTCCCTTTTCTCCATACCCTCTCCAGCATTTACTGTTTGTAGATTTTTTGATGATGGCCCTTCTGACCAGTGTGAGGTGATACCTCATTGTAGTTTTGATTTGCATTTCTCTTACGATTAGTGACGTTGAGCATCTTTTCATGCGTTTGTTGGCAGTCTGTATATCTTCTTTGAAGAAATGTCTGTTTAGATCTTCTGCCCAGTTTTGGATTGGATTGTTTGTTTTTTTGATACTGAGCTGCATGAGCTGTTTGTATATTTTTTAAAATAATTATAAAGCAAAATACACACTAAATAGGTTCCAAAGACACACTGAATAGAATCCAAATACAATTACTAATATACCAGGGAAAATATAATATACACATATGGTGATCATGTGTAATATATAAACATATATACAGTAATCCCTCCTATATAGAGAAATCATACAAATAAAAAACAAAAAGACAACCAAACAGAGATGGCCACATATTCTCAGGTCATAGTTTAGAGTTGTTTCTGGAAAGCAGCTGTCCAATCAGGAACCAGTTTTCCTAGCCCCTCCCCACTTGCATCTAATGACATCATGTGACTAGTTCTCACTGATGAAAGTGATTGTGTCATTGCTAGGGTCAAGGAGTTTAAGGAAGGGCGTCAATTTTCCATCCTCTCTTCCTACAACTCTAAGGAATGGTGGCGCCAGAAGATGGAAGAAGTCCACGTCCCTGAGTCATCTGGAAAGCTGCCTACCAAGCTCACTGGACAGTTACATGAATGAGAAATAAGTGTACTATCTTATGCTTCTGAAACTCTGAGGTTTCTTTTTTATTAAGGCTAGCATTACCCTAACAAATACAGGATATGAACATAAAATTCACAGGAGGGAATGGCGCAATATCCATTGAACATATGACTAAAATTTTAACCTCCCTAGCAGTCAAGAAAATGCAAATTAAACCAAAGATATACCATTTTAAAAATCCATCAGATTTGCAAACATTAAAAAAGCAATAATATTTAGAGCAGCTAAAATGCAAGGGCAGCCTTTGCTGGTGGAAGTGTACAGTGCTACAATCTTTGGGAGATGTAATCTGACAAAATTTATTAAAGTTAAAATATATATTTATTATACATCACATGTGATATACATTTGTTCTTGTTTTTCTTGCCAGAAATGTGTAACCTGAATCTAGCCAAGCCTCTAGACCTAACTTCCAGTTTCAGAAATACCAGAAATAGAGGAAAAGTTAAATAATACCGTGGAGGGAAATAATCAGAAATCCAGGATGTGGGGCACTCTACAAGATAACTTAGCCAGACACCTTAAACACCAATGTCTCAAGAAAAAAGTGACAGACTCTTCTTCACTAAAAGAGACCAAAGAGATACAAAAACTAAATGCAGTACATTAGCTCAGATTGACTTCTGGCTAAGAAAGAAATTATAAAAGACATTCTTAGGACAGCTGGGGGGAAATTTGAATGTGGACTGAATATTAGCTGACATTATGAAATTATTCTTAATTATCTTAGGTAGGACAGTGGTTTTGTAGCTATCTAGAAGATGCTCTCTACTCCTAGAGAGGCATGCTAAAATATTTAGGGGTGAATTGTCATGATATTCAGGGGAGAATTGTCAAGTAGTATAGCAAACACAGAAATTATACTTATAAATAGAGATAAAGCATATGCATCCATTTTCACCTAGCAAGTTCATCTTTGCAAACTTATACTACAAAATAAATATATTAACACATAAGAATGAAAGTATAAGGATGTTTATTGTTTCACTGTTTACTGTGACAAAAAAATTGGAAGCACCAACAAGAGAATATGATGAAGAAATTATGGCACATCCATGCCACGAACTACCACCATACAGCAACTACAAAGAATGAGTTAGATCTGTCTGCATTGAATTGAAGGGATATGCATGGTATATTGTTAAGTAAGAAAAAAGTTGTAGAATAAAAGTATAGTATAAATTCACCTTGTATAAGATAATATTTGTATCAAAACAAAACATACCCTCTCTTATCTAAATACCTATCTATCTATTTATCTATCCTCTATCTGTCCTCTATCTATCATCTATCTACATATGTATGTGTGTATGTGTATATATGGAAAAGAGAGTTAGAGCAGGAAAGGTACACATCAGGTTTTAAACGTTGGTTGTCTTAGAGAGGTAGGTGGGAGATTAACTTTTTTCTTTAAATATCTGTGTATCATTTCACTTATTATAATTAGTGTGAATTACAATGGATTTTTTTTTAAACCTTATGATAAACTCTGGTCTGCCTATGACATCCTTTCTTGTTTCCCAACATTGTAATGGGTTTATTCTTCTTTAAAAGTGTCATTTCTTATCATTTCAATGGGATTTTGGGAAGAGACAGCAAGTTAATACACACTTGGTCTATGATCTTAAACTTGAAGTTCCCTCCACCATTCTTTCCAACTTCTCTGCCTGCACTCATGCAGTTTTCTTTTACCTGGAACACTCTCATCTGAGCTTAGGGTTTCTAACTAAAAATAGCGGATGTTAGTTTTGGTTAGGAAAAGACGTGACCTGTGACCAGTGCCTGTCTTAAAAATTCCTCCATTCTCTTAAAGAGATAATGTGGTGGAACTAAATTCCCAGCTGGCCTGATAATGTACACGCTCTCTCTAGGGGATCTGGAAGAGAGCTTTACTCTTTGTCAGTGGCACAGACTAGGAGCCATTAGCCTATTTTTTAGTTGTCATCTGCTGCCGTGGTGTAAGTTATAAGGACAGCTTTATAGCAAGCAGTTTGGTAGAAGGGCTAAGCCAACCCAAATCACCAGTCAAAGGATTGGTACAACACGTGCAGGGAGCATGTGTGGGTTAGGTAAGCAGATCAGCTGTTCGCTTCAAGTGTGTGGAGGTAGGTTATTGGTGGTGACTTTTCAGTCAACACAGTCTCTAGGGCTGTGTTGACTGGAAAAGGAAATCTCTCTGAACGCAGGTGGAGATTTCTTCTCTGGAGATTACTGGGAGTGCATTGTTTCCATTCCAGATCAGGAAGGAACCTTCGGGAATTATTGCATCCAGCACTCACCTTCCAGATAGTAGGCAAGAGTCTTCCTATTGAATAACTTCAAGGAACCTCTACAGAAATATTTTTTTCATACAGAATGTACTTTCTGTTCAAGTCTATGTTTATAAATGATCAAAAATGCACACTTGATAGAAAAAGGACTTAAAAAGATTTTTATCCCAATCCTTTTTCTGTCAAGAACTTCAGTCTGAAGAAAACAATCCCATTCACAGTTGCATCAAAAAGAATAAAATAGCTCAGTATAAATTTAACCAAGGAGGTCAAAGACCTGTACACTGAAAACTATAAGAAAAACTATATGAAAGAAATTGAAGAAGATGCAAATTAATGGAAAGATATCATGCTAATGGATTGGAAGAATTAATATTGTTAAAATGTCCATACCACTCAAAGCAATCTACAGATTCAGTGCCATCCTTATCAATATTCCAATGGCAATTTTCACAGAGGTAGAACAAACAATCCTAAAATTTGTTTGTAACCACAAAAGACCCTAAATAGCCAAAGCAATCTGAGAAAGAAGAACAAAGCTGGAGTCATCACACTCCCTGATTTCATACTATATTACAAAGCTATAGTAATCAAAACAATATAACACTGACATAAAAATAAACACATAGATCAATGGGACAGAATACTGAACCCAGAAATAAACCCACATGTGGTCAATTAATTTATGACAAAGGAGCCAAAAATATACAATGGGGAAGGACAGTCTCTTCAATAAATGGCATTGGGAAAACTGGACAGCCACATGCAAAAGAATGAAACTGGACCACTATCTTGTGCCATACACCAAAACTGACTCAAAATGGATTAAAGACTTGAATGTAAGACCTGAAACCATAAAACTCCTAGAAGAAAACATATGCAGTAAGCACCTTGGTAATGATATTTTGGATGTGGCACCAAAGCAAAGGCAACAAAAGCAAAAAAAAAAACCAAAAAAACAAGTGGGACTATGTCAAACTAAAAAGCTTCTGCACAGCAAAGGAAACCATCAACATAATGAAAAGGCAACCTACCGAATGAGAGAAAATATTTGCAAATCACATATCTGATAAGGGGTTAATATCTAAAATATGTGAAGAAGTTATACAATTCAATAGCAAAAGAAACAAAAACAAAAACAGACAAATCCAATTAAAAAATGGCAGAAGATCTGAATAGACATTTTAGATAGACTAGAATAGACAGATAGATAGTCTATCTATCTATCATCTATCTATTATCTATATCATCCATAATCTATTATCTATATCTATCATCTATCTATCATCTATCTATCTCTCTCCAACCTACCTACCTACATACCTACCTAAACACATGCAGACTTTAAATGCCTCTACTTTTGACTTCTTGTAATTAAGGGGTGTGTTTTTTACCTTTTAAAAAAAAAACCCAACAAATATCGTATATTAACGCATATATGTGGAATTTAGAAAAACGGTACAGATGAACCGGTTTGCAGGGCAGAAATAGAGACACAGATGTAGAGAACAAACGTATATGGTCACCAAGGAGGGAAGTGGGGCTGGTGGTGGGATGAACTGGGAGATTGGGATTGACATGTATACACTAATAGGTATAAAATAGACACCTAATAAGAACGTGCTGTATAAGAATAAATACATTTAATTTAACTTAAAAAAAAAAAGGAAGAAGACACATCAAACAAACAAAACTTCCACGATGTGCGTTTTCATCAGCGTGTCGCAGGTCTGGGAGGATTAGAAACAGGAGGGCTGACCGGAGCCAGCTCGGCTGCCTCTCCTCTCACCTCCACGCAGGGTGGCCCGGGGCCAAGTTTGCTCACCTCTCTCTCCTGGGGCCAGTGCGCCCCGGGCGGGAGACAGGAGAGGGGAGGCGAGAGCGTCACTGAGGTCCCCTGTGTGCGTCCCCCTCCTCCCCCCACCCCGGGCCTCGCCTCTGTGGACACTGGCCAACGTGAGCCGCCCGGTCCCACGTGGTTTTGTTTAACTCTGTTAGAACTTGGAACCAACCTCACGCTGCGCCAGTGGGGAGAACAAAGTCCATAAAATGTATGTATTTTATAAACGGTGAACTTCTGCGAAGAAACCAAACTCATTTAAGCCAAAGCCAAGGGGAGCGTGATGCTTTGACTGATGCATAAAAGAGAGAAAGAAGGTTGCTTCCCCTGTGTGTTATTTGGGGTTGTTGTTTTTTTTTTTAAGACTGTTTATTAAAGGCCTTACTTTAAAATAAACAGAGAGAACTCTCGTGTTCTCTTTGTAATCACGTCGGAGTCCTTTGAAGCCAAGGATCCTGAGTGTGACAGCGGACAGCTGTTGACCCTCTCCTGGGCTCCGTGTTTAGTTAGCTGGCTCTTGAAAACTTTGAATCTCTTTCACCCTTGAGAGAGGCTTTCGGAGTTGACACTTAGAGCAGGGGGAGGGGAGGACGACCTCGGGACTTAGCATCTATATTCAAGCTTCTCTGCAGACAAGGCCCTCTCCCCGGGGGCCACACAGCCTGGGCCCAGGGCCCTTCTTTCTCTGCGTGAGACCCGCTGGGTCCCTTCCTGGCTCCCGCGGCGGGGGCGCAGCCGTGGTGAACAGCAGCTCTGGGAGGGGGCGGGGCCGCGCGGCCCCTGAGATGGGGAGATGCCAGCGTCGCAGCCTTCTCCTCTGCGCTCCCCCGCGGACCTTCTCCTCCTGGGCCTGGGAGTCGGCAGACAGCTTCATTTCAGTAAATGCCTCCGAAGGGCAGTTCCCCCGCCCCGGGAAATTTCCTTCTCTTGTTTTAACCTCCCTGTCTTGTGCTGCAGAGATCCTGGCTTCCACCTTCCCCACCCTACCAGCACGCAGCCATCACCCGGCTATTCTGGTCACTTCCTCCGGACAGTTCCTTGAATTGTTTCGATGCCATTGTATGAGTCACCGAGGCCAGCTTCCTTTCCCCTCTTAGGCAGCTGGGAAAATCCGGCTCCCTTCGTATTTTCCTTTGTTAACTGCTGTATCCTGAAGTCACTCAGGCCTGGCTGGGCAGGGGCGATGTGAGCCACGGGCCCGGCAGCCAGCTCTCCTGGACACCCCAGCTGTCCCTCGACGGGTGGAAGGCCATCCTGGGGGGAGGTGGAAGTGTCTGGGGGAGGAGCTTTTCCCACCTGGGGCTCAAGGTCTCAGTGGGTGAGTGTGGGACCCACGTCCTATCATTCAGCTGGCAGTACGACATCTATGGAAGAGGACGACTGCTTTGTCCCAACATATGAAGACAGACTTTGACCTCGTGGTTTAAAAGATGGAAGCTTAAGTAGGGCTTTGCAAAAAGGCTGGAAACGCAATGGCTGATGCATGTAGCTAACGGGGTGTTCACAGCCGGGGAGGCTGTTAAGGCTCAGATGCAGCCAGAAGGGCCAGGATGGAAACAACTGTGGACCAGGAGGCTTTGCCTCGTGGAGTGTGATACTCCTGGGGCCTTGAAAGCATCCCAGGATCGAGCAAAGGGCCGGAAGAACTCTTCTGAGAAAATGGTCTTAAAACCAGAGATGGCTTAGCGTTGCTGCCTATTTGGGTCACCGCCTTGCCCCCAGCCTGGCCCTTCCTCTGCCCTCCACCCACCACCCTTAGGTCCCAGTAAATGCCCAGGGTTCTGAGGCGCAGGGGCCGTGGGGGGGATCCTTTGGAAGGGCAGATACGCACTTAGTTAGAAGTTGGGGAGAAAATGGAGCCCCGATCGATCAGCGGTGAGAGGGACCACTGAACGCGTATCAGTGACGTAGCCTCTGCGCAAACCCTGGACGTACCATCTCAGTTATCTACCCCACTAACCTGGGGAGGTGCGTGTTTTATTATGATCCTCATTTTACAGCGAGGAGGTGGAGGCTTAGAGGGAGGTTGTGACTGTGGCCGAGGTCACAGCTGAACAGAGTTCTGAGCTCGGGTCACTGACTCCAAAGCCTCGCCTCTGCCCGCTCTCCCGTCTTGCTTCTCTGGATCCAGCGTGGTGGGCATGGGGTGAGCAGGGACTCCTGGTCTTGTCCTTCCAGAACTGACCAGTACCTGGACAGTGTCCCAGCTTCAGGACCGAGCGGATCGAGGCCCAGAACCTTCCCCCACCCCCTCCCGGGAGCCACCGCGGCCCGCAGTTGCCGGTGGGAAGCAGCTGGGAGTGTGCGGTCAGCCCTGGGCTTGGTCCTGTCCTGTCCCCACCTCTCCCGAGTTCCACCTCCACACTGGGGTCGTGCTCTGCAGCTCGCTGACTCACACCTGCATCCCTCCAATCCATCTAATCCTTCGGACGGATGACCAAGCTGGACGGTCTCCTGGCTTTTCATGTCGCCTTGGCCCCGGCCTCTGAACCTGGGCCCCGCACCCCAGTTTCATGCCCTGCAGCCCACAGGCAAGGTAGACCCTGCTTCTCCACCTGGCTCGCCAGGGCCCCTGCTGGGAGGCGTGGTCTGGAGCAGAGACCTGGACCCCAGCTCCACCTACATCCGCCTGGTGCCTGAGTCTCTCCCTGCCCTGGCTGGAGTGTGAGTCCTCCCCCTCCTGGTGGCAGCACACATCCAGCCAGGGCAGGTCCACAGCATTAGCTGTCCAGAGTTCATGAGTGATCATGGTTGGCAATTCCCAGTGTAGAAGGTGAGCCGGGGACCTGGTGTGTACGTGGCCCAGTTAACCGTTGGTGACTTTGGGAAAATCACCTCCCCGTGCTTCCATTTCCTCATCCGCATGCTGGGGACAATAACAGAGCTGACGTCAGGAAGCTGACTTGAGGACTGAGTGAGTTAACTTTCGCGAGGTGCTCGGACCCATGTCTGGCGCAGGGCAGGCCCTGTCTGTGTGTTATCTGTTCGGACCGTTGTACGGAGGTTACCTCACTTCCTCAGAACTCCTGGCTTGTGGTCATTAAGCAGAGGACGGTCAGAGCCTCAGACCGAAATACAGGCATCCCTTGTGTTATTGCATTTCGTTCTATTGCACTTCACAGATACCGTGCTTTTAACAACTTGAAGGTTTGTGACAACCCTGCGTCGAGCAAGTCTGTCGGCGCAGTTGTCCCAACATTTTGTCACCTTTTGGTAATTCTCGCAGTATTTCAAACTCTTCCTTATTATTATGTTTGCTGTGGTGATCTGTGATCAGTGAGCTTCGACTACTGATTGCAGTTACTATTGTAGCTGTTCTGAGGTGCCGCCAACTGCACCCATAGAAGACAGCGAATATAATCCATAAATGCTGTGTGTGTTCGGACTGCCACCCCCCAGTCTCCTCCTCTCCTCGGGCCTCCCTCTTCCCTGAGACACAAAAATAATGAGGCCCGTGAATCACCTTACAATGGCCTCTAAGTGCTCAGTGACACGAAGGGTCAATGGATGCGGACACTTCACTGCTGTCTTATTTTAAAGAATTGTCACCCCACCCAGCCTTCAGTGACTGCCCCCCTGGTCAGTCAGCAGCCATCAACATCAAGGCAAGACCCCCCCAACCCGCAAAAAGGTTATGACTCGCTGAAGCCTCAGATGATGGTTAGCATTTTTCAGCAGTAAAGGATTTTTCATTAAGGCATGTACATTGTTTTTTTAGACACAGTGCTATTACACACTTAGTGTAAACATAACTTTTTTTTTTTTTTTACCGTACTCGGGCCTCTCACTGTTGTGGCCTCTCCTGTTGCGGAGCACAGGCTCCGGATGTGCAGGCTCAGCGGCCATGGCTCACGGGCCCAGCCGCTCCACAGCATGTGGGATCCTCCCGGACCGGGGCAAGAACCCGAGTCCCCTGCATCGGCAGGCGGACTCTCAACCACTGCGCCACCAGGGAAGCCCTAAACATAACTTTTATATGCACTGGGAGACGAAAAGATTTGTGTGACTTGCTTTACTGAGACATTCGCTTTATTGCGGTGGTCTGGAACCGAACCCACAGCATCTCCGAGTTCTGCCTGTAAACTAACTCTGCCCTATTAGTTCCAGCCATGTTAACGACCCATCAGGTTCCCAGCATGTGGCTCATTTAGCTCCAGATGATTGGTTAGCCCCTTCATTCCAGTTGACCCAGAGTTACTAGACCATGTCCAGGGGTTGGACTAGTTAAATGTACCTCCAAAGGTGGGAAGGAAATTTTTAGTATAGAGGTAGCTCTGGCCTTTTAAATTCCTAAAATTCCCCATGTAGATTTGGACACATCACACAATCCTTTCACCCACCCAGATCCTCATATCCAGATGGCTTCAATGAGTGGCCAGCACTTTCAACGCATGTGAAGGTCTATTAAAAATGAGAAAGAATAGTCCCTGCTTGAAACCTTCTGGTGTGTAGACCACAAAATAACAGAAAACTCCAAAGCGAGCAGTCAGTAGTATAGACTGAAAGATGACCGATGTGTGATGAGTAACTACTTCACTAACTTTATATAACAGACGAGGTGGACCTTTGATGCCCGGGTTGCCACCGGTTGGAGCCCATCCTTCGGTTTGCAGCATCTCTTGTCTTTGTTGGGTTGGATCTGCGTGTGGCAACGGGGGATCCTGGAACCCTGGCCCTCCTACCGTGGGATCTGCACAGTAGCTCTGAGCTCAGGAAAGACCTGGTGTGATGGGTCCAGCCCATGCCACCACCCTGCTCTGGTTTGCTTAAGCCCACACTGGGATGCTGTCCATAAGCTGCCCAGAAAGCTGAGTAAATAAACAGCCCGCCCACCAGGACGAGGAGAAGTCCCTGTCCCTCTGCAATGCTGGGGGGGAGAAGGGGAGTGACACTCTTTCTTAGCCTCAGTGCCTTCTCTCAGCTGGAAAAATTAAGGAGAGTTGTACTGTAACGTAACTGCTAAGCTAATGTGTACACGCACACCAAGACAGTGCCTGCCGCAAGACGACCTTGAAGTTTCTGAGGTTACTGTCCGTCCTGTAAGCCAGCGGTCCCCAACCTTATGGGCACCAGGGACTGGTTTCGTGGAAGACAGTTTTTCCACGGACGGGGAGGGAGCGGATCGTTTAGGCGGTCACGTGAGCCCTGGGGAGCCATGGGGAGCGGCAGCTGAAGCTCCGTTCGTCCTCCCACCGCTCACCTCCTGCTGTGCGGCCCGATTCCTAACAGGCCACGGACCGGTACTGGTCCTCAGCCTGGGGGTTGCGTACCCCTGCTGTAAGCCACAGTCTCATAGACAATAGTCACTGTTGCTCCAGGGCTCTATCTGGGTACTCATTCCCAGGAAGCTGCACTCTGGGGTTTGTTTATTTTAATTTTTTTTAATTGAAGTATAGTTGATTTACAATGTAGTGTCAGTGTCAGTGTACAGCAGGGTGATTCAGTTATACATATATATATATATATACATTCTTTTTCCGATTCTTTTCCATATAGGTTATTACAGAATATTGAGTAGAGTTCCTCATGCTATACAGTAGGCCCTTGTTTGTTTTCTATTTTATATATAGTCGTGTGTATCTGTTAATCCCAAATTCCCAATTTATGCCTCTCTCCCACCCTTTCCCCTTTGGTAACCATAAGTTTGTTTTCTATGTCTGTGAGTCTGTTTCTGTTTTGTAAATAAGTTCATTTGTATTTTTTTTAATTCCACATATAAGTGATATCATATGGTATTTGTCTTTCTCTGTCTGACTTACTTCACTTTGTATGATAATCTCTATGTCCATCCATGTGGCTGCAAATGGCATTATTTTGTTCTTTTTTACCGCTGAGTAGTATTCCATTGTATTGTATATATGTACTGCATCTTCTTTATCCATTCCTCTGCTGGTGGACACTTAGGTTGCTTCCATGTCTTGGCTGTTGTGAATAGTTCATGCTGGGTTTTGAGACGTGGTGGCAGCCAGGTTGTGTGTGCACGTGAGCACGTGTGTCAGCTGTGCACCCATCAGCGATGCTCAGGAAACTGAGACCAGGGCTGGGCTTTGAGGGACCATGTTCTCAGACTGACAGCCGTGCCCCACTTGCTTCCTTTTACCAACCAGTGAAAATCACGGTGGAGATGTGGACAGATGAGAAGTACAGTATCCAGAAGAGCGGGCTGGGGGGTCAAACCTGGTCCCCACGGTCAGCGATCCGGCCCCTCTCAGCAGAGACTCTTCCCTGAGGAGTGCTGCGTGGACGCTGGTCCCTGGGCGTGTCTCTCCCCGAGGGCAGGCAGGTCAGACCTCCGCACTCCACAATCCGAGCCCAGCCCAGCCCTCCTCCGCGGGGACCCCTGGGACCATCTAGCTCTGTGTGTCTGCCCCCGCATCGGTACTTAGCACTCGTTTTCTTCCCTTTTCCCTCCATTAAGACTTTCCCTTGAGGCAAGTCTGATGAACTAATTTCCCCTAAGATGCCAATTACTGATAAAGCTCCACCTGTTATTCTCTCTGAGATAATGGTACCTTAGGATGGAAGAAGGAAAGAGGTCTGTAAGCCTGGAATTTCAGGCATCCCTGAGTGGAGGCACGGCGGGGTTCTGAAACACACACGAACACACGCACACAGGATCTCACGCAGGATGGAAATCCATGCCACTCTCTGGCAGGGGCCGTGCTGGCTCTTCTCATGTCAGAGAAAAGACAGAGGACGTTGTCCAGACCCATCTGTCGTGACTCCGTCCCTTCCAGATGCTTCCCGAGTGCCTGGCACACGCAGGCACTGTGCTCGCTTGCTCAACCGGAGGCTTGTTGAGGTTGATGCCTGACACACAGCAGTCCCTCAGCACGTGGGCTGAGGGGAGGAGGGTGAATTCCTCCCGGAAGGCCTCGCAAAGGCTGCTCTGACGGCCCAAGGGCAGCCGGGCCCCTGCCCTGTGCCCGGGGCCCTAGGGCAGATGGCATTTGGTCTTTGCTAGAGCTGGCCCTCGATGGAGTGCGGGCGATGCTCTCACCACTCAGCCTACCACGGCGGCCCTGCCAGCCCACATTCCTGAGTCAGAGAGAACCCGGGCGGCCGGGGCTGGTGTCAGATTGCGCAGCCCTGGCTGCAGGACCGCTCTGCTTGCCGGGCTAAGGCGCTCTCCCCCGACTGCTGGGTGAGTGAGAACATTCCACCACTCCCGCTCCCGTCTGTGTAGCCGCGCCAGAATCCCCGTCTGAATTCCTCTTCGTTCACACTGATGTGCTTTCCACCCGGAAGTTGCTAAGAGCTCCTTTCGGTGGATAATGATGGTTTTTGCAGGAGGGACCTCGATGGTTTTTCCGTTTCTGTTTCCATAATACGTACCAAAACCCACACTTCATTGAAAGCAGATGGCGACCGCGCCTCGCGACGGGCAAGGGGAGGCGCCGGCCGGGACGCCTCTGATGTGTCTGCCTGCTGGGCAGCCCTGGCACGGGTGGGGTGGATGGGGTGAGGGCCTGGAAGCCGGAGCCGCGGAGACAGAGAGGGAAGCGGGGCAGCCACGGGGCGAGTCTCCACGGCTGGAAGAGGCAGGAAGACAGGATCAGGGACGTAGGGGCCACGAGGGAGGGTGGAGACGGAGAGAGAAGGAAAGAAACAAGCCAGTGAGATAAACTCTGGCCTCCCTGGCCTCTCATTCCCATGCCCTGAGTCTTACAGTGTCAGATTCTCGGGAAAGTGCGTGAGTCAGGCAGCTAACCCACGGGAGGAAATTGGTGCTCAAGCCGCAGCCGCAGGGACCCGGGCCTGACCCTCCTCATCTGTCTCCGTGTAGTGCAATGAGAAGCATATTCTCCACTGCATCTTTCCCCAAAGCAGAAACCCCATTTCCCTGTCTCCAGAAAAGGCAAAGGGAGGGCCTGCTGCGGCCCAACGGAAACTGTCACCAGTGGGGCTCTCAGGACAGCGTTGCGTTGTTCAAAGGCCCCTGCGGTGGCCCAGCCCGTGCAGGGCCAGAGCTCACGTCTCATCTCTGCTCCCACAGGCGGCCCTGCGGTGACCTGAGCATCAGAAGCCACTATGGCTGCAGATGCGCTGGGCGCTCGGGACAGAGGTGCCAAAGCCCGGCCCGTCTGGCAGTGGGGGCACATGCACGACCTCAGTCCTGACTCCAAACAGCGACACAGCTGTCTACAGTGAGAGAGCCCTGGTCCCCCGACCCGGGCTGGGGTTGTGCACCTCTGCGGGTGCCCGGCTTGAGCTAACGTGTGCAGGGTTTAGACCATCCAGGGGTGACCAGATAAGGCAGGTCTTCCCCAAACTTACTTTTCAGTGAGCGATCAAGGCACTTCCACACGTAAGTGATGTCATACAAGAAATTAACACAGCATTGTAAATCAACTATACTGCAATAGAATTTAAAAAAGATCAGATGATGAATCCAGTTTCATCCCCCCTGCCCCAATTCACGAAATGCAACTCGCGGGCAGACACTTCACCCTTTAAGGGGTCTTGGGGTGACTGAAAAGCCAGGCACCAGAGAGCAGCGAGCTTCCAGAGGAAACTTGCTGGGAGGCCGCTCAGGACTTGTGAGGGGACGGGGCTGTTGGTGAGGAAGGTGGGGACCCGGGGCCCAACCCCCCAGGATGTTGCGACTGAGAATAAGAAATCCGCATAAGTGTCTGTGCCCATTGTCCCCATTCATGGAGCACAGCTTAAACCCATGGCATTTCCTACGTGATGAGGGGCATAACGGTGACTTTTGTGATGCTGCTGACTTCAGGACCCGCCCAAGGATGTGCGCTGGTGGCCCGGTAGCCACCCGCAGGATTAAAGGGCTGGAACCTTCAGTCTCGCCCCCACCTCTGGGGAGGGTCGTGGTGCTGGAGACTGAGATCAGTCACCAAAGGCCAGAGATGCAATCAGTCGTGTCTCTGTAACAAAGCCTCCATGAAACCGCAAAAGAAGAGGCCTTAGAGAGCTGCGGGGCGGTGGACAGTGGAGGTCTGGGAGGGTGGTGCGCCCCGGGATGGCGCAGAAGCCCGGAGCCCTCCGCCCACACCCCGCCCGTCCTCTGCGTCTCCTCCATCTGGCCCGTCCTCCTTACACCATTTTATAATCAAGTGGAGATCTAGTCAACACGCTGCTTCTCTGAGCTCTGTACCCAAGGAGGCCGGTCGTGGGAGCCTCCCGTTTACGGCCATTGGTCAGAAGCCCAGGGCACGGTCTGCGCCTGTCACTGGTGTCTGAGGTTGGGGGACGGTCTTTGGGGCTGAGCCCCTGTTCTGTGGGACGCGACCCTGCCTCCATGTAGACAGCCTGAGAACCGAGTTGAAGTGTAGGACACCCAGCGGGCATCACGGATCTGTCTGGTGGTGTGAGGACCCCTAACACACACAAACTGGAACTGGGCGCAGAGCCCTTGACCACCTGTGTTCTCAAAGGCTGGGGCCTCTCTTCCTCCCTCTGTAGGCTTTGCTGACCCTTCCTCTTCTGAAGCCCTCTGTCACTTGTCATTCAGATGTGCTTCTTTATACAACCAGTGACGTGGCTACACAGCCGAGCCAGGAGAGGTGTGGCCTGCTTCATTGGCTGGTCTGCGCATTGTCTGAGAGCTGTTGACCCGCCCATTAGGTCCCCAGACATTCAAGGGGATGTGTCTGTGGGTTAAAGGACAACTGTCTTATTTTATTGTCATCACCCTCCTCCCTGGGGTGTCCATGGAGGCCCTCCGAAGGGATGGGAGAACACACGTCCACGTCCACACGCATTGCTTCGGCAAGCTGGGAAAGGCTCGTTCACCTTAAACTTGAAACATGAGACAGATGGACTAGGTCCAGGGCAGTTTTTTTTTTTTTTTTTTTTCTTCTCTGAACTGAAGTAGCCTTGTTTTCAGGCCCTGAAAACTCGTGACTTCTCCTAAAAGGATGATAATAATGGCACCAACCACGGCACACTTACTATATATTAGATGCCACACACATGCACAGGCACACACGCACACAATCCACCATCTATAACTCTGTAACACGTGTACAAGGGGCAGGCTAGCAGGCGATTCACCCAGTCCACCTCCTGGGAAGGTAGCTGCACTCACATCTGACTCACGCACTGGGCTGTTTGCTTTGCTCCCTCTAGGAAATCGCGTTCTCAGGATTAGCCAGGCAGAGGCTCACTGGTGTGGTGCCCAAGCGACAGCCTGGCTAATGTTTTGGTCCAGGAACTACACGCCTTCTTGGGAAATCACTGCTCCTTCCCTGATAAGAATACGGCGTCCAGGACAAAGCCCCGGGCCAGGGGCCAGGAGACGGGGACCTGGATGCGGTCCCATCATGGACTTTCTCTGTCTCATGCCCTTGGGCAGGTCACTTCCCTTTCTGGGCCCCAATTTCTTCTATAAAAATGAGGGGCTTGGACTATGCAATGGGTAAAAGTCCTCAAAGCTCTAAATATCTGATGATTTCATAGCAAAACTCCAGGACCTTTTGATTCCTACCTTTTTTTTCTGTTCAAATGAATCTGGCTGGACGCAACACGGTGAAAGTACCCCTGCAGCGTCAGACTTGTTGGAATTTATCTTTTCTGTTCATCTTTTGTTATTATAATCTAATGTATGCCGAGTGAGATACTTTGTTTACTTAAATGAAGTATAACGTAGAATCAAGAAGTTAGAACAGGTAATATAATAAAGGGCAGGTGCCCACCCCCCAGCTTCAGAAAGAAGGCACGACCCACCCAGATGAAGCCTCTCTATACCTTTCCCTTAGTTTATTTCCCATCTTTTCCTGGAGGTAATATCTATCCGGAAATTCACCTGGGTCCTCCTCATGCACTTCACGTATAAATACATAGAATGTTTTCATGTGTGTGAACACCACCACATAAACAGTATCACAGAGTGTGTGTCATCTTCATACTTGCTTCCTTTCCACATTTAATTTGGGGTTTTGATCCTCGTCGATTCATTTCTACTCTGGGATGATTGTCTGTTGTACGGATCAATGGGAATTTCTTTAAATGCATTTTCCTCTTGGGGGAAATTTTAGGTTGCTACCTTTCTTTCTATCTTTTTTCCTTTTTAATTCATTATACACAAGGCCGTTCTGAATGTTCCTGAACACATGTGAAGGAGGTTTTTCTCGGAGCATCGGTGCTGGCCCCAGCTCTCTGAGATATTTCCAGATTGCTTTCCAAGGAGGTTTCCTGATGGGCCCACTGTATCTTCAATAACGTTAGGTTTGGTACTGTCAGAATTCTTTTTATAAACAGTTTTTTTAATAAGTAAAACTTTCAAATGCCTCAAAATTCAAAACTATGAAGGGCAGGATGTGAAGATAATTGCGTTTTTGGTCCCCCGGCATCCGGTGTTCACTTCAGTGTTAACTGTCCCGAATGTGTCCTACAGGGACATTTTGATGGATACGCAGGCAGGGGTGTACAGGTAGGTGTCTCCTTTTCTTATTTCTCTACTCAGTGACTGCCTCCTAAGCAGGCTATTCTGCCCCTGTTCCGTTCACCGGACGCTATACCTTAGTGATCCTTCTGCGTCAGTACAGAGCATCTGCATTCTTTTTTTGTTGCTTAAGTCATTCACTGCTACTTGACTCTTTTCTAAATAAAAAAAATAAATTTTTTGGTGAAATGTATCATACATCATAGAATATAAAACATTTATGGGCAATCAGAAGAAGAGGAATAAAATGAACCCTGCCTACTCCTGTCTCAGGCTCTGAAGGAGAATCACGACAACATTTCCAAAACCCTCCCCGCTCCTCTTTCTCATGACAGCCCCTTCCCTTGACGCCCAGCTAATCCCTCTCCAAACTTTGGTGTCAATGATTCCTCTGCTTTTAAAATAGATTTCCAGCCCATGTGTATATCCCCAAAGGACCCATTGTTCAGTTTTGACTGGGTAGCAAATGCAAAATTAACTGGAATAAAAAAGTTAAATAAATTTTAAAAAACTGCCCCTAGGTTCCCAGGAGCAGGTAACTCAACGGAATTTCTGGGTCGAGATTCCCTGAATGCAAAGAAAGAGGCCCTTTTGGAAATGTTGGGACGCAAGTCTGTGGGGAGCCCTGGGCTCACACCATTGAGGCACCTGGCTGTGGAACAGGTTCTGGGCCCAGGGGCGATGTGATCTGGTCGGCTGCTCAGAACTTCTGGATCTAAAGTCAGTTGCCAGAGGAGGACATTTCTGTGGGGTGAAATGGGGGGCCTCGGCTGATCAAGAGCAGTAGGTCGTGGAGGAGAAGAAGGGGCTTTATCAGTACGTGGATGGGAGAAGCCGGACGAGCTCGCCGGGTGGGTGCTCCGCTGGGCACCTGGTTTCAAGAGATGGCAGGGGGTGTTCTGATGACCCGTGGTGTCGCTGGGCTCCCATCCGGAGGGGGTTGCCTCTGTCGGGTCATCTCGGGGCCTCCCTTCTCGTCCTCGGGATGCCCTTTGTCTCTCTCTGGGTGGGGGGGGAGGTTCCCGCACACCCCACGCCTCTTCTTTCTTGTCATGCTCTCTCATTTTGGTGGAGTGCTTCTAGTAGCTTCCTGCAAAATGATATGTATGTACGAGATACATTTTTGAGGCTTTGCATGTCTTAGAATGTCTTTATTTTACTCTCATACTCAAGTTCAAGTTTTGCCAGGTAGAGAAGAATAGTTCAGATAATATTTTTCTTTAGAATATCTTCTTGCTTCTAGTATATATATATATATATATATATATATATATATATATATATTTGGCTGCATTGGGTCTTCATTGCTGCGTGCGGGCTTTCTCTATCTGTGGTGAGCGGGGGCTCTTCGTTGCTGTGCGCAGCCTTCTCAATGCGGTGGCTTCTCTTGTTGCGGAGCACAGTCTCGAGGCACGTGAGCTCAGTAGTTGTGGCTCGCGGGCTCAGTAGTTGCGGCACGTGGGCTCAGTAATTGTGGCTCACGGGCTTAGTTGCTCCACGGCATGTGGGATCTTCCCGGACCAGGGCTCGAGCCCGTGTCCCCTGCATTGGCAGGCGGATTCTTAACCACTGCAGCACCAGAGAAGTCCCTAGTACCTCTCTAAGAAATCTAAAGCCATGAATACTGACCCTTTGTGTGATCTGTGTTTCCTCTCTAGAAACTTGTAGGATCTCCTGACGGTTCCTGGAAGTGGACATTTCACATGTCGAGCTTTGATATGAATCTCAATGACCCTCACACTTTGGTCACTCATGTCCTTCAGTTCTGAGACTATTCTTAAACCATTTAATTGATGATTTCATATCTCTTTTTTCTAGTATATTTCTGGAACTCCTATTAAATATTGGTGTTGGACCACCTGGTCTTCTAATTTTATTATTTTCACTCTGTATTTTTCATCTTTTTGTGTTTTTGACTACTCTGGGAGATTTCCTCATTTCTGCAATTGATTTGAATTTCCAAGAGCTCTTTTCTGAGCTTTGAACGTCTGAATGATCCCTTTTCAAAAAACTTCATTCTTGTATCATGGATGATAAATCTTCTCTTATGTCTCTGAATATATTAACTCTGTGTGTGTGTGTGTGTGTCTGTGTGTGTGTCTGTGTGTGTCTGTGTCAATCCTGGCTGCAGAGTTTAAGATCTGAGAAATAAAAGGCTGATTAGAAGCTCTGAGTTCCTGACTGGGACTTGTTGATTTTCACACTATATTGTGACCATCTGTTGGGGGACCCTAATGTCAATATCTTAGAATGTTTCCTGTCGGGCTGGTGAGACTCTCCATCGGGAGTCTTTTTATCTCCTGGCTGGAGAGGAAGGGTATGGCCACCAGTGATCTGGGAGTTGAATGGGAGAAAAAGGCTGGAATATCTCTGCAGCAAACGTTCAGTAGACATACTTTACCTGTACCCACCACTACGACGGCCACGTCCCAGTCCCCTGACCTGCAGTTCTACCCTCTCCAGGGAGGCAAGGAAGACATGGCCCAGGACAAGGGAGGGACAAGGAGACTTAGAGATCCATGACTTCTGAAACAGCTTTCACCCACTTTCCCTTATCTCATCTTTACTCCCCACCCCCTTGTTCTGAAGCTCTTAACTTTGGGATATCGGGATTTCCCGTATTTCCCTTCCAGTTCTATTTTCAAACTGGAAATCTTTCTGGAGCTTATCTCTTTCTTGTAGCTCCTTGTCAAATGCAGGCAATAAAAGCAAACTCGTGGCCCCCGTGTTTTGTTTTCCCCACTTGTTACCTAAAGCCACAAGCTCATGTGCTCCAATTTCCTTATTGCAGGCAACATGCTATATATGTCAGGGTCTTTGCTAGATCAGCACTACGGTTCTGGTCCTGATATCTGTATCCATCAGTTTGAGCTATGTTATGTTGCAATAATAAATGGCTTCCAAAATCCTAGTGCCTTACAACATCGGATATTTATTTCTTGCTCATGTACATGCTGGCAGTACATCAACTTTCACCCTGCATTCTTCTGCAATACAGGCTAGAAGGGGCCCCTATCTTAGTCTTGTGGCAGAGGGAAAAAAACAATGGCAGAAGCATGCCAGGTCTCTTAAAACATCTGTTCAGACAATTGTCTAAATTCCACTTGACAAAGAAAGTCACACAATGAACCTCAGTGGGCAGCATGTCTGTTCTCTCTCCAAGCAGGAGCCTCTAGGGGTGCGCCTAGTAGCAAGGAAAAGCAAATATTTGGAATAAATAGTACAATAATACCATCTGGCACAGTCAGTCTTTTTTTTAAATCTTCTTTAAACCGATTCATCCAAAACTGGGATTTGTCTTTTTCACGCTCTCCTGTTCTAATGAAGTAAGAGGTTGTCATGTGACATCTCTTTCCTTAACATCCCTGTATCTTCAGTGAGTGCGTGGCCTGGATCCCCAAAAGGCACCTGAACTTCGATGAGCTCCTTTACCACTGCATTCTGTCCCAGATTATGAAGAAGATTCACCGCTACCCATCCCAGCAAGGCACCAGCACTAACTCTCAGGTCCCCACTTTCCCCTGAGGTTCTTTTATGTAGAACCCCACTTCTGCTGCTGGGTGAGATTCCGAGGATGCTTTGGTTGTGGTTTCATGTCCATCAAAGTCTGGGTGTCCACTGGTTTCTAGGCTGAGTTTCCCATGAGATCCCCATTTCTATTACAACTCATGTATGTTTTCAAAAGAAGCCCCCATTACTGGAGATTGTATTCTAGCAAGCAGAAAAATCAGACTCAACTCTTGTCTCCAAATATTTTCTATTTGAACACAAGGCAGGTACTGGGTTCTTCCTCTTCTCTAGTTGCTGACTGAGCATAAATTAATTTTGTTTACATTTTTAGGAACAGTCATTAGCTCATGATTCATGCTGAAGAAAATGTTCCTATCTCTTCTGCTCTGTAAGGGTTTATTTTGGTTTCCTCATTGTTTATGTTGAAAGTTCCAAGACCCATGGGCTTCACTAAATCTGCAAAAAATCCATCATCTAAACAAACAGCACCTTTCTCTGCGTCTGTAGGGTACCAACTATTTATTTTTATCTGAGAGTAACCAGCATTCATTTATGCATTGGTTCCAGATGTCGCACCCAGAAAAGCTAACCTAGCCAGGGGGTAACCGTGCCCTCTTGGCTCCTGAAGTGTGAAGGATACAGCCTCTTCATTCTGGAAGACAGTGGAAGCCGTGGCGCTTTGTGGGTGAGTAGGTGATGCTCTCTGAGGCATCCGTCCTGTACAGATTCTCAAACTGGCCACACAAACCAATCAGCTGTGTCTAGTCGTGTGTCTGTTTTGTACTACTTTGCTTTTGACTGGGTTAGGGAAAGTCCTAGAATTGGGGTTAATAGAAAATCTCCTTCACCTTGATTTGAGCTAGGTGGTCTAATGACCCTCCTGGGCTATTCACACATGGTCCCTTCCCCTGCCGGGCACACCTGGAGTTGCACTGCCCACCACCTTGAGCTCAGGTGGGCTGTAGGTGGAGCTTTAGCCCATGAAATGTGAACAAAAGCCTGCCAGTGCTGATGTGCAATTCGCTACAGCTCCTCTGACACAGCGGTAGTGGACGCGTCCGGAGCTTGGGTCCCTGAGTGAAAGTAGGCTGAGCTGGTCTGCCATGGATGGCTGGATGGTGTGAGCAAGAAATTAGCTTTGTGATGTTCAACCATTGAGATTCTGTGGTTATTTAGAGCCGTAGTTAAACCAAGGCCATCTTGGGCCGTGAAATAACACGGTGACTCAAAATCCAAGCTCTTTTTAAATTCTGACCCAAAACCCAGGGGCCATAAAAGAGAAAATTCACAGATGACAACATTTTTAAAAGTCAAAATTTCCTAAATGGTGAGAGTCACCGTACAAAAAGCAAAAGGGAAAACTTACACTGAAGGGAAAATATTTGCAACTCCTGGACTAAAGTCTTGTTTCTCTAGTGTACATGGAGCCACTGTACTTGCTGTTCCTCTACTTAAAATGCTGTTCCCACAGAGAGACGCATGACTCAGGCTCTCATCTGCTTTCAGAGTTGGCTCAAATGCCGTCTTCTCAGATGGCCGAAACTTGAAGTTCTCATCACGCAGTTGCTGTCCTTTCCCTGCTTTATTCTCCTGATAATACATGTTCAATGTTGTTCCCATTTCTTTCTTTCCTTATTTAGGTGTGCCCACCTCCATCCTCTGGGATGTTTGCTTTGCCTGTTTGCTTTACATACTGTTATGTCTCCAGCACCCAGAAAAGCTTTAGGTTCTCAACAAGGATTTGTCAAATGGATTAGCCAGGTCTGTTAAGTGAAAAAAGTACAAAACAGTATGAATTTTATGCTACCATTTGTGTAAAAGGTATTTTTCCCCCTTACATAATCTAGACTATTGGAAATCCTACAGAACAAACAAACAATTTTGTCAACAAATAAACTGCAAGGAGTGTAAAAGAATAAAAGTAGAGGGAGAATCTATAGATTAAAAGAGACTTAAGGGAGAAGGGGAGGGGACAGGGATAAATTGGGAGATTGGACTGACAGACACACACGACTGTATATAAAACAGATCACCAACAAGGACCTCCTGTACAGCACAGGGAACTCCACTCAGTATTCTGCAACAACCTAAATGGGAAGAGAATTTGAAAAAGAATTGACACGTGTGTATGTATAACCGAATCGCTTTGCTGTACACCTGAAACTAACACAATACTGTAAATCACCTATACTCCAATATAAAATGAAAATTAAAACATAAAAAATAAAAAATATATATATAAAAGAGACTTAAAAGATGTATCAGCGACTGCACCATGTGTATTATTTGGTTCGGGATTCAAATAAACAAACTTTAAAAAAAGGCTGACATTTGTGAAGCCATTAGAAATTTGAATACTGCCTGGATTTTTTAGGTTATTAAGGAAGTACTGTTAATTTTTAAGTTGTAATTATTGTATTTTGGTTATGTTTTAAAAGTCTTCATCCTTTAGATAGACACCCAGAAATATTTACAGATGAAATGCTGTGATGTCTGGGAGGGGGTAGGTCGGGTGTGGTTGAAACAGGATTGTTCTTGAGGCGATACTGCTTGAAGCAGGATGATGGGAACATGGGTTTCCATTATAGGATTTTGTCTGGTTTTGTATCTGTTCATCGTTTTCCACAGCAAAAAGTTACAAAAGAATGTCCATATGTGTGTGTGTGCGTGCACACACACACACACACACACCCTATTGACTTGTATGTGCATAATGTATCTCTAGAAAGAGCCCCAAGAAACTTATGATGGTTGTCTGTGGGTGGCACGAGACACTGGGTAGTTATGAGTAGGAGGGTGGGTTTTTTTTTTTAGTAAATTTATACGTATTTTTCAAATTTTGGACACTATGAATGTATTCTCTATTCAAAAAAATTAATTTTTTTGAGCTGGTGCTCAAGCTCCCATATTCTTAGCTGTGTGACCTCAGGCAAATTTCTAACATCTTCAGCCTAAATTCTTCTCCTATGAATTGGGATAACGGTGTCTCCTCCGGGAGATGAGGAATATAAAACACGTAGTGCAATACCCAGGATATGGTGGATTCTTCATAAGTTGTAGCTCTTTTCGTTTTTACTAACCTTGAGAGAGGGATGTGGGAGCCAGGAGAGGGAACGGGAACGAGAGATCGCGAGCTTGGGCTAAAAGCTCGGAGAGAGAGACACATGTTTGGTTTTGGTGTCCGATGGCCTCGCCTTGATTAATATCAGCTGCATGAGAGCAGACAGACCGTTATTTATCTTAGAGAAGATGACTTGGGTTGGTTCTAGGGCTGATTTTCATGTGCTTTTATTTTCAAATTGTGGTTTGAGGGCTGCCTCAGGAATTGGAAACAGCTGGGGCCTCTGGACCTCAGCGTGGTCCTGCCAGGGCAATTCTTACCTTTTTAGGTCACAGCATTGTCTTCATGTGTAAGTGAGTGAGTGAGGTCAGAGGACCGTCCAGGGCCTCCGATTCTAACTCCCTGTTACTTCCCAGAAATATTCAGAAGTCTGTTTCCAATTGTCTCTGGAGGAGACTTTAAATTCATTCATTCATTCATTCATTCATTTATTCAACCGTTTATTCAACAAAAGTGTGCCAGGCACTATTCCAGACACTGGAAATACAACAGTGAACAAAAAATGTAAGTGGTCTGCGCTCATGGGGCTTAAATTCTAGTAGTGGAAGATAAACAGCACACAAGTGAACCAACCACCAATCCACAAATATCTAAATAATTTCTGAGGGTCACCAATATTATCAGGAAAATAAAATACGAAAGTGGCATAAAGACCAGCAGGGTGGTCAGGAAGGTTCTCACTCTGGTGGGGGATAGTTGAGCTGCGACCTTAAAGATAAGACATGAATCATGCAAAGATCTGGGAGAAATGGTCTACAAAAAAATGCAATTTAAGTGCGAAATAATTGACTGTTCTGCTCTACTTGCCTGGTGTATCTACGTTTAAGGGAACTGGCTGTACAGGCTCCCATTCACTCCCACAGCCTATGTAGTGGCCACATTAGAGGCTGTTTGTTACTTTAAAAAATGGCTCCTCTAAGGTTCCTCTGTGAACTTCTCTAGTGATTTGAGTTACAAAAGTGTAAACACTATATTTTGACAATAGATCAGTTTGGCAAACAAATGCCTTATTTCATTCTGAAAACTGTCCTAAGAACAAATCCTAAAAATTGTGAAAGACTTGAGGGACAGTATCTAATTCTCAAGAAGAAAAGGAGAGTCCTTGGAATTTGCTTTTCCTTTTATCTCATCTTCTTTTTTTCTGTTTTTTAATGCCTGTGCCCTCAGAATCTTTACCCAGAAAAGAATGACACCCTCTCCTCCTGACACCTTACCTTTTCCAGGTCACTTTCCTCCACTCTGGGTGGTTCTACAGGACAGAAATGTGCCCTCGGTGAAGCAGGACAAAATTCATCTCTCTGAGTAAACTCAGTCCCTCTGTCACACGAGCGCTGCTTTTGTAAACTTTACAGAACAGATATGCACATATTTTCTGCTGATTTTTAAGAATAGACTTAGTGAATGTAGAGCAATTGAATTCAACCACTGGCGCTTGGCAATACAAACTCACACCCGGGTCACATATGGCATTAACTCCGCACCCCAGGTTGGGGTCAGGACCCGGGGACCACGTGGTGACATACGTGAACTGCACCAACCAATTGACAAAAGGGTATCGTCAGGGCCAACGTACCCAGTGGGGACAGTGTCCAGGGCCCATAGTACTTTTGTGTGCTCAGAACCCACAAAAATGTCCTAATTTCCTTTAAAACCAGAAGAAAAAAATACACAATTTTAGGCCAAATGAGAAGTTGATAGATATTATCAATATATTCATCTTTATACCCAAACAGTTATAAAATATAATCTTTTTAATGAAAGAAGGTCCTTTGAAGGCCAAAGAGCCCAGGGCCGTCGGTATTGTTCAGGGTTAGTGATGAATAATGCAATAATAAAGTTGCATATTTATTATCTCTGATCAGGAGAAGATTTGCTAGAGGCAGAACATTTTAATAATGTTATTTAAAAAAAAGTCACTTTGAGAGAGACGACTGGCCACCTGGGGAGAGGCTTGTGGCTTCTTCACTGAAAGGAGAAGTTTTTTCCTGGTTCCCTCCATCAATGTCCCCCTGCCCATTTCTGGCATCACTGATGGGACCTCAGCAGTCTCCTGCCTCTCCGTGTCTCTCTTCCCTTCCTTCCTCCTGTCCTTTCACTTTATTCTCTCCCTCCCTCCTGGTTTCCCTCCTTCCCTACTACTGTGGCATGCTTTTCCCTGTGCCTGAGGTGACACCGAAAGGGAAAACGCAGGCCCGGGAATCAGAATACACACACAGAAGGACATTCTTGTGGTGTAGCTGAGGTCCCAAAGGATGCATCTCCTATCCTTTTTATGTGCAAGGCAGTGTGTGTGTGTGTGTGTGCGCGCGTGTCTCTGCATGTGTGCGTGTGTCTGTGCGTTTGTTTCTGTGTGTGTGTGTGTGCATGTATGGGTTTAGCAGAATCCACCTGCTTCAGTCTCTCAGGAAGCCTTGCTATAAATTTTGTCTGAGAAGTCCTCACACTGCTTTCCTTCGAAATATCCTAAAAATATACTTCTGTGGTTTGACAGCAAGCTGAGAAGCATGACAGCCGAGGACACGGAATTAATGGAAGTCATAAAGTTTTACCTCCAAGACATGTGCTCTTGAGATCATGAAGCTGTAGTCAACGACAAGCAGCAACTGACTGCAAGCCTGGGGTGAGGAAATTCGTCTCTGCGTTTTGCTCTAATCTTGGCTGCAAAGTGGGCATAGTAAAGCCTTTGTGGCAAAACTTGGAGTTTGTAAATAGACATAATTTAGACTTTAAGAAAATGGGGTCGGGCAAGGGCTGGTTGCTGGGCGAAAAGAAGGTCCTTGCTAAGTTTTTAAGCCTCCGGATTTATGAAAATTCTGAAAGGTGACGACGTGGTCAGGTGGGAAGTTGAATCCATGTATCAACACTGGCTCTGCACTTGCTACAGTATCGATGGCTTCCTGGGCATGGCCAGGCCCTGACCTCTTTTGAGGGGTAGTGAAATTTCTGGAATTCAGCTTTCTCAACTCTGAAAGTGCACAGTGACCTAAAAGAAAAGGTTTGCACCTCTAAATTATTGTAACTAATAAGTTACATGGGTCTAATGCAAAATAAACATATTTGATAATAATGTGATTCTAAAACAACCTTTTATTTCTTGTAACTACTTGATGTCAAGCAATTAAAAATTACATGACATGTAACATTATTTGGTATCTAAAATATCTGCTTACTTGAAAATGGGAGGAAAAAACAAAAATACAGGAGGAGAATGGAATAGGTGAAACACAGGGCACCTTTCAGGACAGTGAAACTATTCTGTAATGGCGGATACATTACGCTATGCATTTGTCGAAACTATCCTATTCACGGCACAGCGTTAACCTTAGTAGATGCAAATTTAAAAGATCATTTAATAAACAACAAGTTCCCACTGTGTAGCACAGGGAACTATATTCAATATCTTGTGATAAACCCTAATGGAAAAGGATATGAAAAGGAATGTATGTATATGTATAACTGAATCACATTGCTGTACAGCAGAGATTAACACAACATTTTAAATCAACTATACTTCAATAAAATAAATTTTAAAAAATCATTTAGGAGGTCAGAGGATCCCAGGATGGAAGGCAGGCTGTGACAAAAGAATGTAACTGTGCTACAAATGTATGACACACCTTCCGTGGAGGGGGTTGGAGGAACGGTGATCAAGTAACTTTGGGAATGAGTGGAGACTCTTAAGGACAAAGGCAAAAGGAGCTGCTCGTAAGCACAGGACTCTAGTCGGAAGGTTGTCTCCCATGAGGATGTGGGTTAAGAATTCTGAAGCCACAAGATGTGTAAACTGGAAGTGAATCATGAGGTCAATGTCCAGGAGGTGGCGGGAGCCAGGTTTCACACCGTTGGGCTGTAAGGTTATGGACCAGCAAGAAGCAGAGGCAAGAATAATCCATGTAGTGCTGGACCAGAGGTGGAGACATGGGGTAGCTTAATTTAGATACAGATGGTTACATGGTCAGGTTAGTACACACACATAGATTCTTTGTCTCTGTTTGCTGGGAGATCCTAGAAGCAATGACTCCCCAGGAATAACCAGCCCCCCACCAAGATCTAGCCTTGGTTTCTAATACCATTCTCCGATAGAAGGGAACAGGGCTTCTTGGAGAAACGGCTGTTTCTAGAAAGAGCTGGGGCAGGAAATATACAAGATGAGCTTAGAGCATTTTGGAGCGCTAACGAACAAGGATGGGCTACAGAAACAAAACTCCCCCAAAAGAAGCCCACACACACACCAATGGGGGCTCATCTAAGAGACCCAGGAACTGCTGAAAGAGTTCCCAATGACCAAGATTGAGTAATTTTAGCAACAAATAAATAATGTAATATTGTATACACATATTTGTACAAAGTAGAGTATAAATATTCATGAGTCCATCATGATATAAATTAATAATTGAATACATTTTTAAATTGAAGTATAGTTGATTTGTACTGTCATGTTAGTTTCAAATGTACAGCACAGTGATTCAGTTTTTTATATATATATTATTTTCAGATGCTTTTCCCTTATAGGTAATTACAAACTCTGGAGTGGGGCTCCCTGTGCTCCACAGGAAGACCTTGTTGGTTGTCTGTTTTATGTACAGTCGTGTGTATCTGCTGATCCCACACCCCTAAGTCACCCCTCTCCCCCGACACTTTTTGTTTGGTCACTATTTTCTTTTTTTTTTTAATTGGGGTGAAGTTGTTTTACAATGTTGCGTTAGTTTCTACTGTACAGCAAAGTGAAGCAGAGATCCCTGTGTTCTACAGCAGGTTCTCATTAGTTATCTCTTCTTTACATATTAGTGTATATAAGTCAATCCCAATCTCCCAGTTCATATCCCACCCCTCCTTGCCCCCTTGCTGTCCATACATTTGTTCTCTACATCCGTGTCTCTATTTCTGCCCTGCAAACCAGTTCATCTGTACTATTTTTCTAGATTCCACATATATGCATTAATATACGATATGTTTCTCTCTTTCTGACTTACTTCACTCTGTATGACAGTCTCTAGGTCCATCCACGTCTCTACAAATGACCCAATTTTGTTCCTTTTTATGGCTAATATTCCATTGTATATATGTGCCACATCTTCTTTATCCATTCGTCTGTTGATCCCAATACATTGTTTTAAATGGAGGAGAATAGACATGGTTCCCACGCAGAAGAATTCCAAATGACTCCTGTAGATACTGACTTGTCAAGGAGGAACATGACTCCCGTCCCTCAAGTGTGGCCTGTGACTTCATAGTGACTTCCCTGCAAGAGGACAGCATGCAAAGGGGAGCCTGCAAGAGTGACTTTGCAATGGAGAAATCTGATAGCCACTACCTCAGCCAGGTGCTCAAGGTCAACAGCAACATAAATCACATTGATAGTACCTGCCCTCCATGTGATGTGTTGAGAAGGGCACCTGACTTCTGTAGTTTTCCTCCCGAGATGCAGAACCCCTGTCTAACCACAAGGAGAACATCCAACAAACCCAAATAGAAGAACATTCCTTAGAATACTGGACCTGTACTCCTCAAAATTGCCAAGATCATCAAAAACAAGGAGAGTCCGATGAGTCAAGAGGAATCTAAGGAGACAGGATTCAGTGTGATGTGGCGTCCTGGATGAGATCCTGGAACAGAAAGAGAGTGGGCGTTAGGTAAAAACTAAAGACATCTGAATAAAATCTGGACTTCAGTGAGTGATGTAACGATACTGGTTCACTCACTGGGACAAATGTTAATAATTCTGTACACCGGGTATGGGCACGTGGGGCTGTGGACTATCTTTGCAACTTTTCTGGAAATTCAAAATTGTTCTAAAATGAAAAGCTTATTTAAAAAATAGAAAGCAGGAATACTGCTTATCAGCTCTCTTTCCAGAATCTGGACATTCATCTGCATCCCCCTCTCCTTGGTCCACAGGCCTCTGAGAGCGCTGGTTGCCTCTGGCCACTCCTTTCTTCCCAGAGTGTCCCCTGCAGCCTTGGACTCTGCAGTGGCTCCCGTTCGACTGTAAATGACCTCTGTTGGGTGAATGTCTGAGATTTTCACAGCACAAAGTGTCTTCTGACTATTTGTGATCATCCATGGGCATCCCCACCCCCATCCTGTCCGTCACCCACGGCCAAGGCCACCATGACCTCGCTGACGAGGCGTTCCGGCCCAGCAGGCAGAGCACCCCACTGCCACGCACGTGCACCACTGCACATGGTTCCCTGCTCAGTACAATGGCCTGAGTTTGTAAATGGATGATCATAAAGCTATCCTTCAGGGGAAGTGTTATTGTTTGAATGCTTCTAGTGTTTGGGCCTTACTGGGGCTGCACATGGCGTCATCTCAGATCGAGGGAGCGGAGTTGACCGTGCCCGCCTCGCTGGGCCGTTGAGAGACTACAGATGCTGAGGCAATGCCTGCTGAAAGTACCACGGCTCTTGGCACGTACAGACTCACAGTAGATGCCCTGCCCTCTCTTCCCATCCTCCTGAGCACAGAGGGCGATGTGGCCCAGGACAGGGTTCCCCAAACTCTGCTCTGCCCGCCACTTTTAGGACCCAAGATAATGTGTGTAAACACATTTGTTTGGGAAATTCCTGCACCATACCCTTCTCTTGGAGTTTGCAATGTACACTTTGGCCTGTTGGAGGCTCGGAGAAGCCCTATAGTACAGACAGGCTTAATTTTCTTTAACTAAAATCCCCGAGACCCACTGAACTCCTACTGTGTGTGATGTATCCACCCCTGAACCAGTAGAAATCCTTGATCTAGTCAAGCACAGGAGGCCAAGCAGAAGGTCGGAGGAAATAGAAGTTTGAAGGCTAAATATCTACCGAGCAGATGCAGACGTTGGCCACTAGCTGCTCATAAAGCAATCGTAAGGGTGGCGTGGGACAGCACCTGTGCGAGGCTCCGAGCAAGGCCAGCCGCTGCTGGTTGAGGCACTTTTGTCCTGGAAGGGCAAGGGTTGGGGATGGCTGAGGGCTCTGGGGAACCATGAAGTCCTGCTCTGCAGCTTCACACCGTGAGCTAAGTGCCAGCTCCGGGGCAGCAGAAACAGCTCCAGAAGAGCCTTCCCTGCCTAAGGCCACTGCCCACACCATGGCATCAGGTGACGGGTGACGCAGGCAACCCCAAACCTCTGTGGGAGGCTCTAGCACTGTGCTGTCGACCTGATGGAGAGGGCTGGGATGGCTTCTCTTTCTCCCTTGAGGTTTTCTGATTCTCCTAGGAAGTGATTGGCTGTCTTTCTGGGATCCCTGTGCTTACTGAGATAAATTAATCCTTGCATGATCTGCTTAAGAGGAGGTAACTCCAGAGTGTGTGCAAAGCCTCTGAGAAGAAAAGCAGAGCGTTTCAAAGCAGCCGCAGGGAGACTGAAGTGTAAATGTGGTGGCCCTTCGCCTGCTGGAAGGTTAAGCCCTGTGGTGTTTTATAGGCAGAGTCATAAATAGTCATAATCCCTCTTTTGGGTCGACTTAAAAGCCTCAGGGACAGACAAAACTCAGAATGAAACACGGAATTGGAGTTTCAAACATGTCTAGGGAAATCCTCCTCGGATGGCACAATACCTACGGATCACCCTGCATCCTCAACCTCAAATTCTCCTTTTCTATAATGTAAATGCAACAAATCCACAGACGTTGCATGTCAGTTATTTCCATAACCTGATCCACAGTCACAGAGCTTTTTTGATCTGGGTCTAGTCTAGCTGCTTCACTGAATAACTCTAGATGACAAATATGTTCCCTGGTCTTTGCCCTTGTAAAGTGATTTGTTGTTGTAAAAGGTATCTTACTGTGGATCCTTAGTTGTGGGGGCAGGAACTGGGGCACATCCTTGAAGCCGTGGGCCCCGCTCTAAGCCCCAGTTTCTCATCTGTGAAATACTTGACTTTGGATGTCTGGCCCCCGGGAACTGTGAGAGAATATTTTCTTTTGTTTTAAACCACCAAGTTGGCGGGAATTTATCTCAGCAGCCCCAGGATACGAATCCAGCCCTGACGTGGGGGAGATGTGGGTTTGCTCAAAGAACCGAGGGAGGACCTGTGAGCAAGCGTAGCCTAAGATGAGTGTGGGAGTCGGGGTCCAGGCCACAGGAGGTCTCAGAGACCCTAGGGGGACGTTTGGGTTGTTTAAGTACAATGAGAAGCCACGGAAACATTGGAAGCAGGAATGATAGTGACGTACGTTTTAAAAAGAGACCATTCCAGGGAGGAGAGGGAAGAGACGAAGGGAAGCTGATGCCAAAGCAGGAGTGAGAGGTATTAGCAGCCTGGACGAGGCTGGTGGAGGCGATGAGGGGAAGCCCATTAGATCAAGATGTATGGGGGAGAGAAAGTTGACAGGACTTGCTGACGGATTGGATACAGTGGTAGAAAAAAGGAAGAAACCAAGGGTGATTCCTAGGTGTCTGGTTCAAGTTGAAGGAGTGAATTGTGATGAAGCCTAGAGGGAAAACAGGTTTGGAGCCGGGGATGGGATCAAGAGTTCTTGACATACATACACTATTGATACTATGTATGGAATGGATAACTAACGAGAACCTACTGTGTAGCTCAGGGAACTCTACTTGGTGCTCTGTGGCGACCTAAATGGGAAGGAAATCCAAAAAGGAGGGGGTATGTGTATATGTATGGCTGACTCACTTTGCTGTACAGTAGAAACTAATACAATATTATAAAGCAATTATACTCCAATATAAATTAAAAAAAATTTTCAGCTTGGAACATGTGAAGTCTGAGATGGCTGTGGATTGTCCAGAGAGAAACATCAGACAAGTGTCTGAATATACAAAGCCGCAGCTCAGGAAAGACAAAGGCTAGAGACGTAGTAATTAAGGAATCACTCTAGAGTATATAAAGCTTGGGTCCCCAAGGGGGACACAGAGAAGACAGCTCAGAACTGAACCTTGAGAAATACCAAGAATTAGAGATTGGGAAGAAGATGATCCAATAAAGGAGACAGAGGAAGGCCAGTGAGATGGAGGGAAAACTCGGAAAGGATGCTGTCCCAGAGGCCAAGAGAGGGACGTGTTCACAGTAGGAGGTATGCTCAACTTCTACACATGCTGCTGAGAAGTTACATAAAACAAGGCCACAGAACTGTCTTTTTGATTCAGCAACACAGAGATCCCTAGAGACCTTGCCCAAAGCAATATCAGGTGAGTGGTGAGGGTGGACACAAGATTGGAGGGTGGAAGAATGCATGACTCACAATAAATTCCAGATGAAATGAAAGGGAAAACATAATAACAAAACTATGAAAATATTGTAAGCAAATATAGGAGAATTTTTTTTATAATCTTGGGGTAGGAAGGCTTTGAAAGAAACAAAATCAAAACACATAAAAATGAATACATTTGACTGCACCATCAATAATTAAAAACTTCTATATGATAAAAAAATACACAAATTTTAGGGGAAAAATGAGCTATGGATTTTGATATGCAAATATTGTATATTTACACCATATAACTGAAGTGGGATTTGTATTCAGAATTAATAAAGAATTTCTATGAATCTATAAAAAATGATAAATAATCCAATAGCAAAATTGGCAAAAGAAACAAAAAGGCATTTCACAGAAGAGGAAAACCAAGTGGGAAATAAACATATGAAAAGATGTTCCAATTTGTTAGTGATCAATCAATAAAGTGATTGCAGCTCACTTTATTAGTCCCCATATTCATATTGTACTGGGGACTGGGCATTCTCAAACATGGCTGGTCATGGTGGGAGTGTAAATTGGTACAGCCATGGAGGGTTATTTGGCAACATCCATTTACAAAATCCACTTTGTATAATATGCCCTCAGAAACACTTACATGTGTTTAGAAGGTGGTGTACTGCTGCACTTGTAATAGACAGATGCAGCCAGGGAGTCAGCTCTCCGTTCTGGAGCTCTGGGCCCTCTTGCAAACTCACACAGAATTCAATTCCTTGAGGTTGTAGGACTGAGGTCCCTGTTTTTTGCTGGCTGTCAGCTGGGGGCTGCTGTCAGTCCTGGAAGCTGCCCACAGTCCCTGACCACATGGCCCCCTGTCAACATGGCAGCTCACCTCTTCAAGGCCAGCAGGAGACTCCCTCTCTTCAGGAGCCCTTGGAGTCTTAAATTACATGGTGTATTCAAGGGAGTGACCCTCCCATCAGGCAAGAGTGGACCCCCTTCAAGGAAATTATTAATAAAATCATGGAACTTATTCTGGTCTGGTGTGAAGTAAATAAGCACCTTTGATGATTTTGGTTGTTCATTTTATTTCGTAAGAGATCAGAAGATACTCAGTTGTGTGGTATCAGTACTCGGTGTCTTTTATCTTCAACTTCTAAAAAAGATCAACTTATAGATCCCAATGCTTTACCTTTTTATCAGACCAAGGGGTAATCAAAATGAACTATACTGAGCTACGAGAAAACACAATCCCTGAAACACTAAGCTTTCTGCTAGCTCGCTGCCCTGCGGCCGCTTGTACAAACATTTCCGAAGCTTCCTATCTCCCGCAGAGCCCAGGGAAATGCTGTCAAAAGCAAGTTGTGCAGGGGTTTGCAACCGGGGTTTTGTTTTTCTTCTTTTCCGATGTGGATAAGCTCATGGATGATGTAGGCCTTGATTAGGACTGAATAGGACCAGCAGTAGAAATGTATATATATAGGCCCGGGATTTCCTGCAGAGTTTGTCCTCTTTGGAACTTTCACAGTGGAAAATAAAGGTATCCCTCTTCCCGCTGTTCCCTGTGGTTACAATAACACAAAGCTGTGTTCTTTGGACACTTTTTGCTTCCCCAGCAGTCCATAAGAGATTTCCGCTTTGTCATTAAGCCACCATCACCAGCAAATTGTTTTGTCAGTTGGCCAGAACCTCTAGATATGCCAGCATCACGTTAGCAGGAAACTCCAGCTGTGCGTGTGGAGGTGGGGTGGCCATGCCTTAAGGAAAGTTTCATTTTTGTTTCAAGTTCTCGTCATCTTTTATTGTGTCCAACAACATCAGATGAAAACAGATCCAAGGGTGTTTCTACATCTGGAACTTAGTCATCCTGCTGAGGATAGTCAAGGTGACTCCAGGGAATAACCATGGAAAAGGATCAGGAAACCTTTCTGAGAGCCAGAGAAGGAACTCTTCATTGGACCAAGATGCTCACAGGATCCTGTGCCAACCCCACGCCTGCCCTGGGAATAATCAGACTCCATGGTGGGCCCAATGCTCTTCACCTTTTCCAGCTGTAGTTCATGCACTGTTCATTTCTGTAGACCTGGGCCCTGCCCGGCATCCGCTCTGGCAGGAAGTGTATATGAAGTCTAACCAAGACCTGCTGATCTGCTGTACTCAGATCATTGGTGCCTGCCTGTGGTTTAATTTGCTTAACTCTCTGGACCCCCCTGTGTTCTTGGCCAATGCTCTCCTCCTACTCTTTGATTTTCCTTCAACTGTCGAAACTCTGGCTCAACTACACTCAAGATCAGCTATTCTCTGACACTCTGGATCTTGGTTCAATCACCTCTACTCTAGCTTGGTTTTTTTGTTTGTTTGTTTGTTTGTTTTTTAATTTAAGCTTAGGGTCTGAATTATGCACTGCTTATGATTGTCTATGGTACTGAGATTGTGATTTCTTTTTTTTGATTTGTATTTTATTAAAAAGTTTTTTTATACAGCAGGTTCTTATTAGTCATCAATTTTACGCACATCAGTGTATACATGTCAATCCCAATCACCCAATTCATCACACCACCACCTCACCCCCTGCCACTTTCCCCCCTTGGTGTCCATACATTTGTTCTCTACATCTGTGTCTCAATTTCTGCCCTGCAAACCTGTTCATCTGTACCATTTTTCTAGGTTCCACATATATGCGTTAATATACAGTATTTGTTTTTCTCTTTCTGACTTACTTCTCTCTCTATGACAGTCCCTAGATCCAGCTACGTCTCAACAAATGACCCAGTTTTGTTCCTTTTTATGGCTGAGTAATATTCCATTGTATATATGTACCACAACTTCTTTATCCTTTCATCTGTTGATGGGCACTTAGGTTGCTTCCATGACCTGGCTATTGTAAATAGTGCTGCAATGAACATTAAGGTGCAAGTGTCTTTTTGAATTATGGTTTTCTCTGGGTATATGCCCAGTAGTGGGATTGCTGGATCATATGGTAATTCTATTTTTAGTTTTTTAAGGAACCTCCATACTGTTCTCCACAGTGGCTATATCAATTTACATTCCCACCAACAGTGCAAGAGGGTTCCCTTTTCTCCACACCCTCTCCAGCATTTATTGTTTGTAGATTTTTTGATGATGGCCATTCTGACCAGTGTGAGATGATATCTCATTGTAGTTTTTTTTTTTTTAACATCTTTATTGGAGTATAATTGCTTTACAATGGTGTGTTAGCTTCTGCTTTATAACAAAGTGAATCAGTTATACATATACATATGTTCCCATATCTCTTCCCTCTTGCATCTCCCTCCCTCTCACCCTCCCTATCCCACCCCGTAGGTGGTCACAAACCACCTAGCTGATCTCCCTGTGCTATGCGGCTGCTTCCCACTAGCTGTCTGTTTTACATTTGGTAGTGTATATATCTCATTGTAGTTTTGATTTGCATTTCTCTAATGATTAATGATGTTGAGCATTCTTTCATGTGTTTGTTGGCTGTCTGTATATGTTCTTTGGAGAAATGTCTATTTAGGTCTTCTGCCCATTTTTGGATTGGGTTGTTAGTTTTGTTTTTTTTTTTTTTTTTTTTTTTGATATTGAGCTGCATGAGCTGCTTGTAAATTTTGGAGATTAATCCTTTGTCAGTTGCTTAATGTTGTCCCAGAAGTCTCTTAGACTGTCTTCATTTCTTTTCATTCTTTTTTCTTTCTTCTGTTCCATGGCAGTGAATTCCACCATTCTGTCTTCCAGGTCACTTATCCGTTCTTCTGCCTCAGTTATTCTGCTATTGATTCCTTACAGTGTAGTTTTCATTTCAGTTATTGTTTTATTCATGTCTGTTTGTTTGCTCTTTAATTCTTCCAGGTCTTTGTTAAACATTTCTTGCATCTTCTCCATCTTTGCCTCCATTCTTTTTCCGAGGTCCTGGATCATCTTCACTATCATTATTCTGAATTCTTTTTCTGGAAGGTTGCCTATCTCCACTTCATTTAGTTGTTTTTCTGGGGTTTTATCTTGTTCCTTCATCTGGTACATAGCCCTCTGCCTTTTCATCTTGTCTCTCTTTCTGTGAATGTGTACTCCAGCTTGTTTTCTGACCTTTGGTTGTCACACTCTTCCTCACCCTAAACTTTCCCTTTTAGAGCCAGACTGTGGTCCTCTCCCAGTCCCAGTGCCCACTGACACACAAAGCCCACCTGCTCGTTGCTGTCAGCTTTTCAAATCAAGACACCCTTACCGCATCCTTGACTGTCACCCCACCTTCACCTAGGTGAAACACAAGCTCAGGGAGGGAGTGGGGTGAAGGATATGGTTAGACTCCAGAAAGGGATGAAAAATAGGATGGAGATGCAACAAGGTGAGTGTCCGTTAGCTACATTTCCTAGTAATGTACAAAGCTGGATGTTTAATGGTGTGATGAGAGCTATGAACTAAGTATGGATGTCAAAATACGCTCATCAAAAAGAGAGAGTCAAAACAAACTTGTGGTTACCAAAGGGGAAAACTTGGGGGGAGGGATACATTAGGAGTTTGGGCTTAACATATACACACTACTATATATAAAATAGATAACCAACAAGGACCTACTGTATTGCACAGGGAACTATACTCAATACTCCGTAATGACCTATATGGGAAAAGAATCTGAAAAAGAATAGATATATGTATATGTATAACTGATTCATTTTGCTGTACACCTGAAACTAACACAACATTTTAAATCAACTATGCTGCAATATAAAATAAAAATTAAACTAAATTTTAAAAAAGACAGAGTCAAGATAGCACCATAAAAACATGTAGTCCTGTTGGCCACATCTTGTGTGACAATAACTGTTACGGTAACTGTTATTTTGCAGCATTTCTGAGTCTAAAGAGCACCTTAAAATTTTTTTAAACAGTAATCAGAATTAATTAATTAATTTGTTTGTTTGTTTATTTTTTGGCTACATGGCTTGTGGGATCTTAGTTCCCTGACCAGGGATCGAACCTGTGCCCCTGCAGTAGAAGTGGGAGTCCTAACCACTGGACCACCAGGGAATTCCCCCTAAAGAGCATCTTCACATCTCATATTTAGTTAATTCCAAAATGGTAAGATATGTTTTTAACATATATTGTAACACTTCTGAAATCTCTGTGCATCTTGCAGTCAGTATTTTGCAATCACTATGGGCCAGGTGTCAGTTGTTACCTGTTGTCATTGCTTCAGCTTTGAAAATGCCACATCAAAGTCGACAGCATTGGCGGCAACAGCCTGGAACAGTCCCAGGGATAGTTCTCTCATAGCCCCTGGGGGCCAAATTCCTTGGTAAGGGTGGAGGGGATGGAAAGATGGTGCATCAGATGGGTTTGCCAATTTTTAAAGGAGAATTCAGAAGAAGGCAAGCTCTAAATAATTGTGGAGCCACCTTAGGAAGTCAGTACCACTGGCTTTCAGGCCTTTGATGGATTCTTCTAAGCTGCACTGTAACATTAAACTCTTCATGGCACAGAGGAGAGTTTATGTAGTGAAACACAATTTTTAGCGACTCTGAGTAAAAAGCCATTTGGAAGAGTATGAATGTGAAGATGTTTCTAATTTATTTCTCTTGGGTTTTCCTTTTTATAGTTGCATGTGTATTATAAAACCAATATCTAAGTAAGACTAAAGCAGCTCTTCTAAGACATATAAAATAAAAATTCTACATGAAGGGCTTCCCTGGTTGCACAGTGGTTAAGAATCCACTTGCCAATGCAGGGGACGGAGGTTCGATCCCTAGTCCGGGAAGATTCCACATGCCACGGAGCAACTAAGCCCATGCACCGAAACTGCTGAGCCTGCACTCTGGAGCCCATGAGCCACAACTACTGAGCCCATGTGCCACAACTACTGAAGCCCACACGCCTAGAGCTGGTGCTCCACAACAGGAGAGGCCACTGCAATGAGAAGGCCGCGCACCGCAACGAAGAGTAGCCCCCGCTCACCGCAACTAGAGAAAGCCCGCATGCAACAAAGAAGACCCAACACAGCCAAAAATAAGTTAATTAATTAATTTTAAAAAAATCTTTAATTCCTGTTCTAAAATTGGCAGGAGAAATTAGGGCAAAGTGCAAGGTTCACTTGCCCAGTTATGAATATTTCTATTAGTTATATATAAGCTAAAGAGAGGTTAAAGATGAATACTTCCAAAAAGAGGGGAAAAAACATAGAAGAACTGGGACTTCATGGAAAGCATCATAAAGAGCAAGGCTAAGGTAGTCAGTCTCCAGGCAGCACTTGGAAGTTTCACATCAAAGGATTTCTTTTGAAATCCCACCCGCTGAGCTGGGTTCGGCCACTCCCAACTGAGAGAGAGATCAAAGAGCAGCAGAGTCCAGCTTCTGAGTCCCACTCTTTCGACTCCAAGGTGACAGCCACTTCAGCACCACATCCTACATGATCCTATACCCTTGTCTTCCCCTGACATGGAGGCTTGGACCCCTCATCTTGACTCCTTGCCCTACAGACCTCCGACTTGCCCTGGAGTAGAAGTTTTTCTATGAAGCATCCCCAGGTCTGACTTGGCTTTTCTGGCTTCTATACTCTTTTCTCACCCCTCTCCCCACATAAGCCTAGTCCCTGCTCTTAGACTTGACTTGAGACACAGTGCTTCCTTGGTTTTGGCTTGACGAAACTTGTTTTGGTATAGGGTAGAATACATCCAACGACAAGTCTCCAGGGTCAAAGGGATTCCTTTGGAGCCTCAAGTTAGCCAGAGAGCAAGTTTGTGGTGCAGGTGTGGCCATGATGCTTAATGCATTGCAATGCGGGATGACAAGAGATGCTTTTAAAAAATCTCTTCTCCGAGAGTGTCTTGGCACTGTTGATACATAGAACAAAGGAAAGTTGGGACATCCAGGGGTCCATCAACTCCACCCCAATCCAACCAGAAATGGCCGTGGGGATTCTTTCTGAGGATTAAATTCAGGGTTTGATCCTTTGGGCAGGGACTGAAGTGAGCGGAAGTCAATAGCCAAGGGAAGCTTTTGTAGAAACATCAAAATTATCATGACAGAAGCACAGACCCCCCTGTGACTTGTGAAGGAACCCCGGGGATCCCCGAATGTGGCTCCACGGTGGAAGAGGCATTGTTTGTCCACCCCTTCGTCTTTGGAGCCCATCCAAATGTCTAGCACGTAGTAAGTGCTCCATAAAGATCTGATGATTGAAAGAATGAAGTCACGGATCACCTGGACGAGAGCAAGGGGACCTTGGACCTGAGGGAGAGGGAACTTCTGCCTTTCCAGATCTTTCTCCCATGAGTTTGGATTTTGAGGTCCCTAAACACCATCCATGATGTTTCCAAGCAATGAAGATGGCCATCTGGGGACATGTGGGGAGCAGTTCAAAGAAGCAGGCATCCTGGGGAGGAGGAGATGATGGTATTTTGATGCTAGATGGTCTGGTTGTATGTTAGTTTCTTTGTTTATTTCTCTTTTGTTGTCCATAAACCTTTAGTTTAACATTCCAGCACTATCAGCCATGTTGTACGGAGTAAATGGAGAGAGTTTATATCCACGTTCGGGTCAGAGCTTTAAAGAACAGCAGGTCCTTGTGGGCTGGCTTAAAACAGTCCTACAAGGAAGTTGATTTCCAGGGAAAGAGGTGTCAGGATTACAGGGGCCCAGCTGTCCTTCCTTGGAGATTCTTACTTCATTGATTTAATTTTTAAGGAAATCAGAGTCTGGTCTCGCCATGATGTCTTTGACCCACGCTGCCCTGTTACTTTCTGCAGCTGAACATTAACTGAGGGCCTGTGTGAAACAGGGTCTAGAAAACACGCACATGGCATTTGCCTGAGACTACCTCTGGCATCTGATTGTCAGAGTTGTCCCCAGCAGGTCACCAGCCTCCAGATGATGGAGGAGATGGAGCTGCGAGGTGACAGAGCAGATGTGACCACAGCCGCCTTGGAACCATGTCACAGGAGTGTGTCTGGTGGGCGTCAGATCGTGGGGTGACCACACCACAGCACAGAGAATCTAGTAAGGGCAAGATATTTTCGTGAGCAGCTTTCTGATACCCATGGGTTTAAGTTGTTAAGACTTAAGGGCCTTCCCTAATGGTCCAGTGGTGGAAACTCTGTGCTTCCACTGCTGGGGGCACGGTTTCGATCTCTGGTTGGGGAACAAAGATGCCACATGCCGTGCGGTGTGGCCAAAATTTTAAATTAAAAAAAAAAAAAAAGACTTAAAAACCATGCAGTTGACCTTCCAACAAAAGGCTATTTTTTAGACACGTGGCCTCCACTAGGGGAAGGAGAGCCCTCCCTGCTCCCTGAGTGAAGGAGCAGTGAGGACCCCAGGGTGAGTTCAGCTCTGTACTTGGGTTTTCACATTTACATACAAAGGCAGCTTGCTGCTATAAAGCTCTGAGAAATTGGTGATGGTGCCTGGCATTTGGAAATATTTTTTTGTTTTGCAACTCAATATATGGATTACCTATTTTAAACTTTTGTATCAGATTGAATTGGAAACAAATTTTATACCACGTGCATCGCCCAGACCTCACCCCTTAGACCCCACTGGTCCATACTGTCCGGGATCTTTTTCTCAAGGGCAATTACGTCTCCCAACACCATAGCAGTGTGGTTCAGGGGTGGAGAGCTTGGGCTCTGCAGTCAGACACACCAGTCCGAGCCCTGCTTTTGCTGCCTGTGGACCTCCGAGGCACCCCGCGCCTCCTTCCTCTGTCACCAAAGTGACGATGGCAGAGCCCACTCACCAAGGGGTCAGAGGATGAGGGGCATCTCTGCACCGCACCCGCCAGGGGCCTGGCCCACGTCGGGGTCCACAGATAACAAAGATGACTTTTGAAATAAATATTGGCCCTGTGTGTCCTCCGTCCCCTAGGGTCCTCCACGTCACCGTGCTCTGTTCCCGTATCAGCCCAGGTGACAGATGTGTGCGCAGGGCGCCTGGTCACTGCCCGCTGTCCCCGCCCGCCCCCGTCCCTTCACACGGCTCCGTTCTGGGCCCTGGGGGACCTCCTGTGAGACTGCACCCTCTGCAGGGCCCGTGTGGCTGGTCCCCGGGGCAGGCCCTGCAGGGAGCCAGCCAGGACCGGGGTCTGGCTGTGTGCGTGTCCGTGTGTAGTGTGTGTGTGTGTCTGTGCACGTCGTGTGTGTGTGATATATGTGTGCCTGTGGTAGAGTGTGTGTGGTGTGGGTGTGTGCAGTGCGTGTGCACGTGTGTGCGCGCTGTGTCCTCGCCTTTACCGAGCAGGGGCACTTCCTCAGTCCCTCAGCTCCCCCGCCACGTCGGCGTCCCGCCGGCTTTGCTGGAGGGCTCCAGCCCCGGCACCTGTGCCTCCCGGGTCTCAGACCCGCGTCTTGGACAGAAGTCAGCCTCTGCCCCGAGAAGGGAAGGCGCCGGCTGCTTTCCTGGCTTCAAAGAGGAGCGGCCTTTCCTGAGCTCCACGAGGAGGCCCGCCCTTTTCCTGGCCCGAGGGCGTCCAGGGGCCTCGGCGGAGCCTCTTTGCAGCAGCCTGGTGTGGAGTGGCATCCAGCTCCGTGGCCCCCAGACGATGGGAGGGTCCACTGTCCAACTGAGGCGGGGTCTGAGAATGAGCTTGGCCCTGTTCCTCTTGTCCCCGGCTTCATCCCCCCAGGTCTGCTTAGGGTCAGCTGAGCCTTTGGTAGATGGTTTACCCACAGAGTGGCATTCGCACACCAACCGCTGGGCTAGTCAGTCACCTTTCCTCTAGTTCCCTCTTGGGACCCACTGTGACAATACTGCAGAGTGACTTCGTCAGCACGGGGACAGGGGTCTGTGGTTAGACTCGGGCAGCACTGAGCGGCCTCTTTTCTCCCTCCCTGGCTGGCTTTGTCCCACGGTTATTTTCAAGGCCAGACAATAGATTGCACAGAGCAGCTTTAGAACCAAGGCTCCAGAACGAAACGTGTGTTTCTGCTGAATGACTCCCCCACTCCTCCATGACGTGTGAGCCGTCTGCCACCTGCGTCTCCCGAGGGACCTGCGTGTGCCGCCAGCTGTGAGCACCTGCCCGAGCCCAGATACTGGCACCAGCCAGGGCTCAGCCTCATCCTATTGCCACGGGCAGCACGGAGGAACGATTTTGCTCCCTAGAAGACAGATGAGTTTGGTCCAGCCTGGAACTGTCTCATAGGGATGGGTAGTCCAAGGGCATCACTGCCGAATGTGCACCTAGAAAACAAGAAACACAAAGCCGTAACTACCCCTACGCTTAGGAAGTGAACAGTCTACACCCAAAGCGCCAGGTGCGAAGGATGCTCTGTCTTCTTTCCTTCTTGGCCCCTCCACACCCCAACCTACACCTCTCTCCTCCATCTTCTCCCCCGTCACCGCCCTCAACACCCTGACATGCGACTGTCTGACAAACAGAGAGAGGATGGGAGACACGTGGCTGGTTTTTTGTTTAATTAATTTATTTTATTTTATTTATTTTTGGCTGCACTGGGTCTTCGTTGCTGCACGCAGGCTTTCTCTAGTTGCGGCGAGTGGGGGCTACTCTTCGTTGCGGTGCGCAGGCTTCTCATTGCGGTGGCTTCTCTTGTTGTGGAGCACGGGCTCTAGGCGCATGGTCTTCAGCAGTCGTGGCTCACGGGCTCAGTAGTTGTGGCTTGCAGGCTCCAGAGCGCAGACTCAGTAGTTGTGGCACACGGGCTTAGTTGCTCCGCAGCATGTGGGATCTTCCCGGACCAGGGCTTGAACACGTGTCCCCTGCATTGGCAGGCGGATTCTTAACCACTGCGCCACCAGGGAAGCCCCACGTGGCTGGTTTTGATGGATGCTGTCAAGGACATATATTTAATGGAATGCAATGGCCTGTGCCTGAGGAAAAGGCCTTCATGGCTTAATCTGGAAGCTCCTGGGTGACTGAGGTTTCATGGTGGTCCCTCTGGAGCTGCGGCAGTGCATTGTGGGACTCGGGATGCAGCCACCAAGTGCTGGGAGGAACCTCTCTTTCTCATCTGCTCTCCGGCAAACTGCAGCAAGGTTCTCAGGTATTTCTACGTGTTGGTGTATATTATTGGTCAGACACCTGAGTTTCGTGTTATTTGCATAACCTTTCACTTCCCTAAAGCTGCCCCAGAGTTTGAGGTTCCCTTGCACACCCCATCTCAGGCTCACCTTCTCTGCCACTTCACAGGACAGCAGCGCTGGGAACCTGGGATGGATGGATGGACGCCTGCCCCAGAGTCAGCCCCGTGGCTCCTGTCACCTCTGGGGACCACCACGGACGGTGTTTCTTCCTCCCAAGCCCTGACCATGTGTGGATGGCATGACTTTTGACAGGGACTGCACCTGGCTAATATATTCTGGGCACTTAGTGTGCTAAGCACTGTACCAAGCGGGTGTGTGTGTGTGTGCACGTGCGCTTTCTTATTTAAACTTCAGATGATCCCGCATGGGAGACACTGCTGTAATCCCCATTTTTCAGATGAGGAGACTGAGGCTCAGAGAGGTTAAGTCTCTTGGGTAAAGTCACACAGCTAATTAACTGCAAGCTGGAACCCAAGATAGGTCTGTTCACCAGAACCAGAGTATTCTATTCCCCCCAGGACGGCAAGACTTAAAAGGAACAAGCATCTGGGGAAGGAGGCTGACAGGGCAGCCCCAGCCCTTTGCCTGCCTTCATGGGAACAGTGTGTCTGGCCATACAGGGTAAGGGCAGGGATTCTTCGTGGGGCTTTTGTCCACGTCCAAAGCTGGGCTTCAGGGCACCCGTGAAAACCCCTTGAAACTGTATGCAAGGTGTTGTGGGTATGCGTGGTGTGGTTTTTTTTTTTTTTTTTTTTGAAGAAAGGATGCAAAATTTCACTGATTCTCAAAACGCTGGTGTTCCCCAAACTGTTAAGAACACTGTGACAGAGGGTCACATCAATTTACCACACCATGTGACCCTCTTCTCGGCTTTCTCTTGCCTCCCACTATTTCTGTGGTCCACCCCCTTTTGTTCAATTATTAGGAGTTGATCCCGGGGCTTATGATGGTGACACAAGGTGAAAGGCAGTGACGGTCACCGTCCCCGCAGACCTGCCCAGCTGCCACCTTCCTCTGACGTGTCGCCCAGAGTCAGTGGATTCTGGACCGTCTCCGAGCGGGGAGCTGGGGAGGGCCCTTGCTGGCCCGCTGTGAGGTGATTTACAAGAGGGTGTGAGGGGCTGGATTTACTGGTGTGAAGTGTAGGTGGGGTGAGGTGATTTACAAGAGGGTGTGAGGGGCTGGATTTACTGGTGTGAAGTGTAGGTGGGCCCGTGTGTCAGCTGAGCCAAGGGGCCTTGCCCCTCTGTGCTGGAGGCTTCATTTGGAATCACAGGTGCTCTTGCTCACCTTTTAGACAGGGTCTTGAACTTGAGGGGCCTCCAGTGACAAGACTAATACTGCCCTGCTGAGCAGAGATGGGGGAGCTGGGCCCTGGTCTTTCTCACTCATTTTGCTGAAGTAAGAGCTGAACGTTGAATTCCCACAAGGAACAAACCTAATCAGGGTGAAGGTAGAGAGATAAAAACCCCAAACACCAAATGTTTCCAAGTGGCTAACAATTTTCTCCAGAATAGAGGTTGCGTAAGAAATAAAAGCCTCTGAACTGTGGACAATCCAGCACACTGCACCCAGATTATTGTGGTCCAAGGTAAGAGGAGGCTTGACAAAAATCTGGACACTCACATCTCAAGATCTCTCTTTCCAGAACTATCCGGAAAGCCATGGAAGCTACCGTCAACTTTTCCACTTATCTTTGGTTGAAGAAAATTGGCCTTGATAGTTGGGGGACAAAGTTCTTTTTCATCATTTCTTCCTTCTTTCCCATCCTGTCTCCAACCTGAAAATAGCCTCCCTTTGGTGGTTAAGGGCCAACCCTCACACCTCTGAAATAATACCAAAATGAAAGTATTTTGTTCTTTTGCTTAACTTGTCTGGTTATACCTGAAACTGGATGAGGGCTGGGTTCTCCACAGCATCTGGTTCACAATGGGTGAATAGACTCAGAAATCATTTGGTGGCCTGGAGCGGCAGGGGTACTGGTTTGCTTGAGTCTAAGAACTGATTTTAACCTTGAGCTTCCATAAATAATTTTTGGAATAAGGCACGTGGAGGTAAATTAATAAAGGATTTGGACCCTGGTTCATAACTGGAAGTGGATTCTGAGCTGAGCCAGGAGGTGACCCAGCCAAGAGTCCTGGGGGCTGCCTGTTTACTACGTGCAGAGAAGAGGGAGATCCTGGGAGAAGGCAGCTCTTAGAAGACTTCCTTCTCTCAACCACAAGCCTTAAACTTTACAAAGGCTAGACTATAGTTCAAATAGAGCTCTTCTTCTTCTTGCCTTCTAGAAGGACAGTGAGTCAGGGATGGGAAAGGGATGGATCAGAACCACAAGGGAGATGCAGGTCCTCAGGGTGGAGAGGAGTGAGACGTTCAGAACCCAGGTCCTTATCAATGTGTCACCTTGAACCAGGAACTGAACCTGTGTGTGCCTCGCTTTCCTTACCTGTAATATGCAGATACAGACGGTCCCAGACTCACCATGGTTCGACTTAGGATCTGCTGACCTTACAATGGTGTGGAAGCCAACAGGCAGGCAGTGGGAACCACACTTGTAATTGTGAATTCTGCTCTTCTCCCAGGCGAGCGACATGCAGTAGGACACGCCCTCAGGATCGGAGCTCCCAGTCAGCCACGTGACCAGAAGGCAAACCACCCCTACACTTACAGCCATTCTGCTTTTCACCCTCAGTACAGCAGTCAGTAAGTTACACGCGACATTCAACACTTTACTGTAAAGCAGACTCTGTGTTAGATGATTTTACCCAACTTGGCAGGCTCATGTAAGGGTTCTGAGCACATTTAAGGTAGGTTAGGTGTATTAAATGCATGTTCAACTTACAATATCTTCAACTTAAGATGGGTTTATTCAGACGTAAGCTCATCTTAAGTTGAGGAAGATCTGTAGTCACTTGCCCCACTTGTCGTGAGGATTAGAGTTAATATATATCATGGCTAGGGTTGAAATTGGCTCATGGCAAGTACTAGGTAGGTGAAGGCTATAGCTATGATTACTGCTGCTGTTATCGTAAAAACCACCACCTTCTTTGTTCTATAGGATGCCAGAGCCCGAACTGCTGGAAATTTACGAGTGCCCTCCACCCACCTCTTCTTTCCCCTGCCAGAATTCTGTATTCCAGACACAAGTCTGTTTCCCTCATCTTAAAGAAAGGAGAGCCCACCAGTTCTTCCGTTATCTGGTCTGTAACAGTCCTTTACGCCAGAAACTTTTCCTTGTAAGTTCACTAACCTCTCTTCTTGAAATTAAAGCCATTTCCTCTCACCGAAGCCCCTTTAAGATAGAGAAGTGCTTTTCTCCTTAAAATAACTCTCTAGTGTTTAAACGCTCTATTAAATCCCTTTTCTGGCTTTGCTTTTCTTGCAGAGAATTAGGATCATTTAACTTTTCTCTAGGGCTCCTTTCAATTACCTACTGGAACTGTTCTTTCTCTTGCCTTCTTGTTCTCTGCACATCACTCTTAGAAACCAAAGCCACCATGAAATGGGCAAGTGACGACAATTCTTGCTGATGCCACAGGTGAGGGAGAGGTTAATTCCGAGCTCCTGTCCATTCTCTGCCTATTCCGTCTTGGTGCCATACTCATCCTCGTGGCCACAGTCAAAGATACTCATGGATGACCCCTACCTGTCAACGGAGGGGACCCTTCTGAAATTCTTCAGTGTCTCATCCTTTTCTTCTATCTGTCATTCACCCTTCTGGGCTCTTACGGTCTTTTTGAGCCTGTCCAAGGTGCTATACTCACATCCAAATTTGGACTCATCCTTCAATCTAATGGGCAAGGTGAGCTCCTTGAGGTAAGACATTGAACTTACCTCCTGGTGCTCAGCATGATGCCTGAGATCTTCTGTGATACACTGGTAGATACATTTCCTGGCAACATGGGGTGTTAGGTCCTGTTAGGACAAAGGTAGGCCCTGAGGTGACATTTCCTGAAAGGTTTCCTCTCTCATATTCCCACCTGGACATGGCTGTGAAGTGTGTAGGGATGTGACTTCTCTCAAGCACTGCATGCCCAAGTGGAAATGTGCTTCTTAGATTTTTTTTACCCAAGTGTTATTTTATCTTCGAGTTGGAAATTCTCAAGAATCATTTGCAAAACCTCCCAAAGGGAAAACTTGATGTGCTTAGGGCCCGGAGGCCATTCTGATGAACTCTTTGGAGAGATAGGGAGGGGAAAGTGGGACTTTGTGAAATCAGGCAGATAATTACAATGTCATCTGACTGTGTCAGGAATTATTGGTTCAAGTCACGGTCTCCACTGGGTCACTGTTTCTGAGTGCCGTTCTTCAGAGAGAGTTGCATAACCCCTTGTTAAACATCCACACGTCAGAGTTATTTCCATCACCTCCAGTGTGTGTCTCGTCCACCCCAGGCAGCTGGTCCTACCCCCTGCCCCTGGTGAGTCTTATTTCTGTGGCTTTGCTAACACTGTTTTCTTGCCAGGGGCGCCCTGCCTTCTCCAGTCTCAGGCAGCCTTATACAGCGCTTACATGAGCCCCGAGCCTTCCTTCCTCACTGTCATTATTCTCTGCTTGTTCATACCTGCAAGTTTTGTCTTCCTAATAACTCATCATTGAGCAGCACACAGGGGCAACCAGGAGCTACACGTCTTTTCCAGCCCTCGTTCCCAGCCAGCAGAGCACAGTGCAGAAGAAAGAGATCTAGACCAGTGGACCAAAACATGGCCAGTTTCCAGAATTACCTGGAAAGTTTTGCTAAAGACCTGCTGAATCAAAATCTATGGAGATGAGGCCCAAGAATCTGCTTTAAAAAAAAAAAGGTTCAGGATGTGAATCTGATGATCGATCAAGTCTGAGAATTGCCAAGATGTGAGAGGAAGTTATGTCAGGTTCTTGGTGCTTAGAGGATAGAGCTGCTGAGACTTGGGGTTGGTCCCACGAAACCGAAACAGCCTCCTAGGAGGCGGTCTGTGCGTCTTGCGTTGGGGTCCAGGGAGCACTGGGCTGCTGTGACACTACACACATTGACATACTGGCTTTCCATTCCCTGGAGAGATTTATGAAATTAGTTATTTTTATATCCTGCATCACATTCACCTTCAAACTAAATACCATGGCTCTTACAAGTTAACCAATTCTGCATTGAGATAAACAAGGCTTGGCTGGGTAACTATTGTTTTCCATCCATTCTGCTTTGCAAGATGGCTCTTCTTTGGCCAACATACAGGATCGATTCTATTCAGCTTAGTGCTTAGTAATGATTTTGTTCACGACGTGCTTGTCCATTCTCAGGAGGGACACCGCAGCCCCTCCCATGGCCATGTTCGTCATACTTTTTGAGGCAATGCCTGTTTAACTGTGGTGTCGGGCTGGGTGACCATTTGCCCATTCAGGCAGAGCTGAGGTTGCAGGCTCTAACATTTAGGCTCACACAGCCAGCTTGGCTCAGATGTTTGCCTGCATCCTTGCTAGTGTGTGGCTTGGACTGTCCCATAAGCCTCTAGTCTTAAACCTTGGATATGCTTTAATATGTTCACAACAGAAATTTTTCTGAGCTTGGAGGCATTAAATTTCACTTTCCATGTAATATCCACTTATTTTATGTTGAATTACCAGGATGACATAATATCAATATTAATAAAACCATTTATTGAGAACCTAATACATGTAGGGCAATGTACGGGGTAGATACTGAGGCTTCAAAGATTAATAGTATAAGGTCCTTGCTCTAGAGAGGATCATACTCTGATGGGAGATACAGAATGCCATTCATAAGAAAGCAATTTACAAGGCCAGACAGCAGATATCAAATACCAAATGAATGGCTCAGGCACTAATCACCCTCAGGCTTTGGAGGAAGCCTTGACCATGAAAAAATGGAGAATTGGAGAACTTAATTTAACACAGGGCCTGGCATGTAGCAAGTACTCAATAAAACCTGTCAAATGGATAAATGAATAACTGGGTGATGGTAGGGTTTGAGCTATGCCTTGGCATGTAGGTACAGCACGCTCGAGAGAGAAAACACACACACACACATACACACACACAAGGCTTTTCACCAATGAAATTATGAACCTATTTTATCAGGAAGTTACATGAGTGAGAAATTTAGGAGAGCATGCCTTCTTGCTAAGGTTAATCTGTGTATTATTTGTGGCCATCATTTATTAAGCAGTAACTAAATGAATGGCACACACTAAATATTGTTTATTTGCAGTAAATAGATGAAACATTTGCTGTGTAAATTCATTGATTCACAATAAAACAAGGAAACAAGAGAGATGCCTGTTCAATCAGCTAAGCTACATACAGTAAATACCTGGCTTATTTTGTAATCAACTAATTTATATCCAGCACAGATTTGATACCAAACAATGTATAAGACCCAAGATAGGAACAAGATATAAAGAGGGTGAGGAATGGGGCAGAAAAAAACTAAAAGAAGCTGGACTAAAAGAAGTGAGATTTCTTGCAGTTTGGGCTAAAAAGAAAGCACATGAGTTCCCTAGAACTAGGAATTAAGTAAATTTGTGGGAGAAGAAAGCAGAAACCTTTCTTCTTGCTCCTAATTCCTGAAGGAAGTTTTTTCGTGGGGCTCTTTCTAACCCCAAGCCCTTAGTTAATTGCTGCTACTCCGAGTTTTACTACTAGGGGGACCATGACCACCAGCTAGCCAGCTTCTTACATGCCTGGCACTGCACTAAATCCCATACACACATTAAAAAAATGTAATCCTCCAACTGCCCTGTGAGCAGGTCCTATAATCCGCCCCTTCCTGAAAGCAGCAGGTCTTCTCCAGCCCGGAATCGACATACAGAGCGTTAGATGCAGTCAACGGGAAGCCTGCACAAGGGAAGATAAGAAGACCCCACTTCAGAGACAGCTTTGATCTAGAGGGCGGGGCAGAGGCACACGGGGCTGTGAGCGGCCAGAGCAGCCCCAGGGGACTCAGGACCAGGTCTCAGGAATGAACAAGGAGGAACCATCTGTGGTCACTGCGGACCCTGGTTTGTTTGTTTGCTTGTGTTTATAATACATCGTTTTTTTCGGATGAACAGGTTAGGTCATATGATAATTGGTATTAACTTCAAAGTCATCAGGTAGAAGACAAAGTGAGTATATAGATGAAATAAAATGGAATCAGAGTTAAACGTTGTTGAAAGGACCCTGGTTTTGATCAGCCACACGTTAATTGTTTACAAGCAACCATGGGGCAGAGATCAACGTGCCGGACTCGGAATCAAAGAAGACGTCTCCAGCCGTGTGAATCTGAGCAAGTCCCTTCTCACCTCTCCGCTCCAGCTTCCGCGTCTTTTAATGGTGGCAGAGAGGGAGCTTCCCCAGCCCCTTTGCCGATGCCATGGGACTGAGCGTGAAAGTGAAAGCTGCAGGCCATTACTCAAGCCCAGTCAAATCCTATGTGTGCCTGTTTCTACATAGGTCCTAAAGAGCACTAAAATTCAATATTCCTCAGTACAGAGTATTTTATTCCTTTTAATATTCTTCACTACTTCTAGGCCCCTTCAGTGTGTCCCAAGTCCTGCTAGTGGCTGCCTCTCGGCCCTGCCTGTCCTCTTCCTGTTGTCACTTAGCATCGCATGAGCTTAGATAGGAAGGGGAAGAATATTCATCGTTGTACAAACATCCTATTTTTGTTTATTTTTTATTTTATTTATTTATTTATTGGCTGAAATTTTTTAAAAATTTATTTATGATTTAATTTATTTGTTTATTGAATTGTTAAATCGAAGTATAGTTGATTTACAATGATTCAGGTGTACAACAAAGTGATTCAGTTATACATACACACACACACACACACACATGTGCACACATATATCTATTCTTTTTCAGATTCTTTTCCATTATAGGTTAACACAAGACATTGAATATAGTTCCCTGTGCTCTACAGTAGGACCTTGCTGTCCAACATCCTTATTTTTTAAGAACGGCAATTTTATAAAGAATAATCCACCTATCATGGTATCACCTTAGCACATTGACTCCCACACTTCTAGTTTGTCTCTATGCATTTATGATTTTCACATGGCTGTGATCACAGAGTAGGTACATTATCTGCTTCTGTTAATTCTACTTATTTAACAGCACTCTAAACATTTCCCGAGTTGCTACATCACCTTCATAATTGTTTTGGCTACTTGTTGAAAACTATTCCATGTGGTAAAATGTCTCATGATGAAACATAATTTTATTACTGTTGGACATTTAGATTGATTTTAATAAATAATGCCAGAATGAATACCTTGGGTTTATAGCCATTTTCTCCCTTATGAATTGGAAGGAAAAGCCTTTATACTTTTTTTTTTTTCTAAATCCCCTGTGTAGTTATCAGCCTTCGCTGACCCATCTCTGCCTCATCTTGTTTTATCCTCCTGGGAGGTTCTGGTCTGTGGGGCGAGGATTTAGCTGCTGCTTCTGATCATGATTTTTTCCATCAACAAGTCTCTCCGAAGGCTGTTTCTTGTTCTCTGAAAGGCCAGAAGTGTTAGGTATGTGGCCTGACAACACTTGCCTCGTGGTCGTCCACTTTGGAGAAGTGACTTCTTCCAACGCAAGAGGAAAAGTTCTACCCCACAGGGTGGAGGTGCCTCCCGGAGAGTTCCACTCCAGCCCACGGGGGTGGTGGCTCTTTGACCGGAAGTGGAAGTGGCATAGGTAGCTGTATCCATCAGGCTCTGACCAGGAACATGAGATCCTCTCTCAGCATTAAAACGGAGGACGTGGGCTTCCCTGGTGGCGCAGTGGTTGAGAGTCCGCCTGCCGATGCAGGGGATGCGGGTTCGTGCCCCGGTCCGGGAAGATCCCACATGCCGCGGAGCGGCTGGGCCTGTGAGCCATGGCCGCTGAGCCTGTGCGTCCGGAGCCTGTGCTCCGCAACGGGAGAGGCCACAGCAGTGAGAGGCCTGCGTACCGCAAAAAAACCCCAAAAAAACAAAAAACAAACCAACAACGGAGGACGTGTAAATGCAGTGAGGTGATGATATGGCCGATGGAAAAGTCGAGAAGCCCAACAGGGAAGTGAGGCTATCAGAAGTAGCAGGAGGTCACAGCTTCCCGGGGCTGAAGCCCAGAGCCAGAGTCACCTGACGGGAGCTGGGCCTGGGGCCCGGTCCCCGCAGAGCTGAAGTCCGAGGGAGAAACGCAGCCCTGCTGGAGAGGCTACCCAAGGCGGAGAGATGGGGAGAGGCACCCCGGCTGCTCCCTCTCTCCTTCTGCCCAGTCCCCCGCCGGTACCTCTCCTGGGTTGAACCCAGGTGTCACAAGAGCCTGCGACACACAACTTGCAGGGCTGAACCACCACCCCCCACCACCACACACTGCCTATGATACAAAGTGAAGTAGGAAAAGGATGAGGAATGAGCCTAAAGCAAACAAGCCAAGAATCGGTACAACGTCACATTCCAAAGACTCACTCTAAAGAGCACTGGGGCAAGAGAAAAAAATCCTCTGGAGAAGCCAGCCAAGAAAGCAAGCAAAAGGAAGTAAGCGGTTTAAAAAATTTAAGCACCCACATCAGTCACACACATCTGTGTTCTTTGTTGCAACTGGTACCTCTAGCTAGTTTGAGCCAAAAGATGATTTACTGAAAATTATCAGTAGGTCACAGCATCTACAGGAGACCAGGGTCAGACATAGAAGCTGCACCGCCAGGAGCACAAGTTATGTGGGTGGGGAGCTGGCTGTCCCTGCAGAGACGGGGCTGGGACCCTGGACTCACCCAGCAGAAAATCTGTACCAGACACATGACCGGCCCTCCCCAGGGCTGCCTCTGAGAGCTGATGTCTCCCTGCCAAGTGGCACTGACCTCCTGTAAAGTGGATTCAACCCCATTCCTGGTTTTTACTGAGTTGAAGGCATCTGACTGCCCAGCCTGTGATAAATGCCTGCACCCCAGCTGCAGAGAAGGCTGGAGGAGAGAGTTAGGCTTCCACTTTGGGGAAGAGCCACTCCTACAAACTGAGTTGTGTTCCCCCCACCAGATTCATATGTCGAAGCCCTAATGCCCGATATGACTGTATTTGAACAAGGGCGTTTAGGGGGTAATTACGGTTAAGTGAGGTCATAAGGGTGGGGTCTGAACCTGATAGGATCAGTGCCCTTGTAGGGGAGGAAGAGAGAGAGCGATCTGTCCTCACACAAGCAGCAAGGAAAGGCCCGGCGAGGACAAAGCGAGAGGTGACCGGGCAGCCTGCAAGCCAGAAAGAGCACTGTCACCAGAGCCTGGCCACGCTGGCACCCTGACCTCAGACTTGTGGCCTCCAGAACCGTGAGAAAATACACTTCTGTTGCTTAAGGCCCCCAGTCTGTGGTGTTTTGTTATGCAGCCCGAGCACTGAGACAAGAACTCAATGTGGAGTCCACGATAATCACAGGAATTCTGTTCACAAGATGTGGGGTGGCCACGCATTTAATAAACGTCCTGTACACCCAGGTTACCACCTTTTGTTCACCACAAAATGTTACCAGGTCTTGCCACACTTGTGACCATTAAAAAGGATACAAATGAGGACAGTGGTGGCCCTGCCTGCACCACTGGTACAGCGCCAATGCCACTTGTCACGTGAGAGGGCTGGTTCCCCTTAGCTCCAGACCTGACGGGGCACGTCTGCATCCCTTGGCCACGTGACAGATGGAGCCACACCACAGAAGCTGAGGTATCACCTTAGCGTGAGGAGGGACACTTCCCACCCCGTGCTGAACCCGACCAATCCTTCTGACAGCCCTGGTTGTCACAAAGGCCATCTTTTTCTACCTGCTGCTGGTATCTATTCCTGCAATGCGGATCTTCCCACACAGATTCAAAATGAGATGGTCTACTAACAAAGAACGTGGGAAGGTCAGCCCCACTGAGGCACCAGGGTTAGAAGGACGAGGCCAAGTTCATCCCTGAGGAAGACGGTGTTAAGAAGCCGGGTCCTCGGAGAGTATCCGACACCCTTGTGTTCACTTCCTTTAAGATTCTGCTCCGGTGGGGTAGGACCGATTGAGCCCTTTCTGTAATAAGAACACCCATTACTAGGGTGTCCCCTTGTGTGTCTCTTGTTGTGTTGGATCCTGGGGATAAAACGCTGAATAAGATATTGCTCTCGCTCTCGGGAAGCCCGTAGTCCAGAGATCATTAGATATACTTGTATATATAGTGCCTTATGAAGAGTATTAGTCTTTATTCTGTAGGTCATCCGGAGCCATTGAGTAGGAATGGGCATGTGATAGTCATTTATAGTTTTTATTGAGTTCAGAAAGAGATCATTGGGATATAATGACAAGAACTACCAGACAGAAGAATGAACAAAATATGATGAGAGCCTGGAGGAGGGAGTCACCAGAAAGGGTCGCAAAGACAAGGACGTGGAGGGCCCTCCCAGAGCTTCTATTTGAGAGAGCGCCTGGCTGCAGCCACTGTCATTTCTTGGGGATGAAGCTGGTGAGCTGGGGCGTGGGGCTGAGCAGGCAGGGAGGGGACATGGGTGAAGAGTTTCTCTGATGAAGGGTTACTAAGAGGGGAGGCTCAGGGCCCGAGTATAGGGTGGGTGATATGAGTCAGTGTTTCCTCTGCTGGGGAGCCTGAGGGAGAACTGCGAGAGCCTCCTCGCTCCTTTCTTCTACTTTCAAAAACTTAAACAAGGCAAAACGAAACAATAGTCGACATACAGTCTCTGCCACCTTCGCGCCACCCCTCTGTCGCGGAACAAGAGGCAGCCCCTGCATGCACGAGCGTGGCTATGACCAATACAGCTAGTTAAAGACAACAGGCAGCGGTCTGGGTTTGCCAACCCCTGGTCTACATGATCCAGTTGGAAGACGCAGTCACTGTTTTCCTCCTAGTTTATGATTTCGAGGTCCCTTAGGAGGTCGTGTGTGTAGGTAGGAAGGGAAAAAGACACGGGGGGAGTCAAGAAGGAACGCGCACAGAGGAGGGGCTCCTTCTAGCTCCAGGAGAAAAGGGCAACATTAGCATCACAGGTCCCTCTTGTTCTTTCTTTTTTTTTTTTGCGGTACGCGGGCCTCTCACTGCTGTGGCCTCTCCCGTTGCGGAGCACAGGCTCCAGACGTGCAGGCCCAGCAGCCATGGCTCACGGGCCCAGCCGCTCTGCGGCATGTGGGATCCTCCCGGACCGGGGCACGAACCCATGTCCCCTGCATCGGCAGGCGGACTCTCAACCACTGCGCCACCAGGGAAGCCCCCTCTTGTTCTTTCTTACAGGCCCTCCTGGCCCCACCCTGCTGTCCACCTGCGGTTCCAAACTGACTGGCCGTGTCCTGGCCTGTGGCTGCTGGGCCATTTTTTTTGTCCCCGAGATGACTGTGCCCAGGATAACTTATATTTTGGTGTAAACACACCTCAAGCTCCTTTGAGATGAAAGACTCTATATAAACATGAGTTACGGCCCTGCTGAAGGGAAGCTCTGCTGAGTTTTTCCAAAAGCGGAGTTAACCCCCTTTGGCCTCTGCGAAGGGCTGGCAGTAAAGGACCGCTGGCCACTCCAGGGGCCCTGGTTTTAGCTGTTGATTCTGTGATGCGATAAATCCTCCTCCTCCTCCAAGTGCAAAGGTGGCGTTTGCCTTTTGCCAAAATGCTGAGGACGAGGGGGATCTCTAACCGAGGTCCAAGCTGAGGCGGGATCTTTGCTTTTGAAGTTGTTTGGGAAGAGAGGGACACACACACACTCACACACTCACACGTTCATCTTCCCTAATGACATAAACTCCAGAAGAGCTCCTCCCTTACCCGATAACCGCCTATGGGTTCTCAGGATGCTGGTTTTGCTTCTACACGGAAGGTCGCACGTGGTCCCGCTCCTCGGTCCCTCTGTCCCTGAGCCCCCAGAAGGCTCCCTGCTGTGTGGAGCGCGGCTGTCTGCAGGCGTGACTCGCTCCTGTCCAGGCCCAGGGCTCCCCGGGCCAGCTCCGAGCGGGGCTTCCCTGCACACGGTATCAGACAGGGCGGACCAATGTGTCTTTTTTTAGAAAAGACCGTAAGTGTCTTATCTTACTCCTCTGGAATGTTCCGCAGTTACTTCACCTCTCGTTTAGGAAGCGTTGGTTTGAGGGTTCTTCGAACGTCCCCGAGCTGTTCCATCAGCTCTGCGGGCTCGTTTCACTTGAGGTGGCCGTGCCTCTGCTTCTGCCAAGCTCATTTCCATCTCTCCTCCTCCCGGCTAGAAAACCTTGTGGTTAAAATAACACACAGCCTCTATTCAGAGCTCAAACTCAGAGCTGCTCTCAGAGGCAGATTTGGGATTTAAACCACTCTGGGAAGAGGCATCGGGCTGCTTTGTAATGATTCCATTTTAGACGTTCACGAGGAAAGTGAGAACCTCAGGTAAATATTTTCTTTCCTTTGTCATTGATTTGCTGAAAAGATGATTGGGAAAACTGTGCCAGTGGGCGCTGGAAGAAGCCAGCTGCCTCCTAGCTTTTGACTGTTGCACAGGGCTTGTGTCTGTTTCTCTGGAAGAGGATAAAGTGGGGAAACAGGATCTTAGGGAGAGAAAATTGCAGGGGCGACTCTCTCTGTGCAGAAAGGGCTGGAGGTTTGAGGAATACTTGTGCCTCGGTGGAGCCACCCGAATGCCTTTGGGTGCGTGCAGGTCAGAAAGGTGGGAAACTAGGGTCCGTTGGTCTTATTCATTCTCTGGTGCAGCTGCTTAGTCATGTGACCAGCTCACACGGGCACGGGTGCAAGCCCTCTCTTGACATCTTCTCTTCTTATCAAATGAAACTGAACCGGTTCTCTTTCCCTAACTGCTTCCTCCTCAAGCAGGTGGGTACCATTACATCCATCGATCTATGGAATATCTATCTATGTGTCTATCTATGATCTATCTGTCTGTCTATGATCTATCTATCTTTCTATCTATCTCTCCATCCATCTATATCCTACTTCTAAATTGTTTCAAAATGTTAACCTACTATCTCATGTTTTCATATTTTCTAATTTATACCTTTCTCTGGTGATAGGACATTAAGGATTTGCCTTCCATCTCTTTGTAAAATATGTTAACAATTTCTTTGAACACCGATAACTACAGTCTCTGGAGACAAAAGACGAATTTATGTGCAGAAGCCAGTTTTGGGCAAAACTTACCACCACTCCTCCAGATCTTTCTTTGCACAACTTGTTTTATTTTTTATTTTTGCAAAAATTTGTGCCTATGAAGTATTTCAATATAGCTCCCCTTGGCAGGACCAGGTGTTTATTTGCCAATTCTCCACCTCTCTCTGTTTCTCTCTCTCTCTCTCTCCCCTCCCTCCCTCTACCTCTCTCTGTTTCTCTCTTTCTTTCTCTCTCTCTGTTCCCCCTCCTCCCAGAGGTCATTGTTTCCTCTAAAGTTTTAGTTTGAAGAAAATTCCACTCCAATTTGATGATGGAGCCAAAGCAATCAATCAATAGCCAATCAATCGTTGGTCAGTCGAACACTGACTCAAGTGCATTCTCTATGCTTTGTATCGGAAGAGTCACCAGGCTTGGGGGAAGGTTATCCCAATACATACAAATACCCTCATGGGTGTTGATCATGTATTTTGACTCCTACCTATATTCATTAAATAATTACCAAACATTATCAGATAGTGCAAAATGAAGTGCTCAGTTTCAAGCTTCAGATTGCAGGTGAGGTTGAAGACATAATACGACCCCTATACCTGAGAGCTCACCACGTGCCAGGAACTAAGTTAAGCACTTGGCAAGCATCTTCTCTTGCTGTCTCGGCAGCACTCAGTTCACACGTGAGGGAGGGCTAAATGCCCATCTCCCGCAGCTGATGTGCGAGTGCAGCGCTCAGAGTATGGCAGGCGTCAGGACATGCATCCATCATGTCCTGTTGCTTTGTGGCCCCCAGCCCGGAAGGCTTTCTGCCCTTGTCACTATACACCCTCCAGCTTCAGGTATTGGCCTAAATCACCCCTCAGCTGAGAGGCTTCCTTGACCCTTTTATTCAAGGAGCAACCCTGGACCACCCCATTCACTTGTTTTTATTGTGGTAAAATTCACCTTTTTAACCATTTTAAAAGTGTACAATTAAGTGGTATTTAGTACATTCACAAAAAGCTGTACAACCATCACGACCGTCTAGTCCCTGAACATTCCCATCATCCCCAAAGGAAACCCCTTGCCCACCAAGCAGTCCTTCCCCATGTCCCCCAGGCCCCCAGCCCCTGACGACCACTGATCTGCTCTCTGTCTCGATGGATTTGCCTGCTCTGGATATTTCCTATAAATGGAATCATGCAATATGTGGCCTTTGTGTCTGGCTTCTTTCACTGAGCGTAATGTTGTTAAGGGTCTGCCATGACGGCCATCCTTTCTGCGGCTGAGCGAGATTCTACTGAACGCATAGAACCCATTCTGTCTCTCCGTTCATCACTTGATGGCCATTGGAGTCGTCCCCACCCTTTGACTATTGTGAATAGTGCAGCTGTGAACAGTCATGTACAAGTTTTTGTTTGAACACGTGTTTTCAATTCTCTTGGGTGACTCTGTAGGAGTGAAGTTGCTGGGTCATGTGGTGACTCGACGGTTAACTTTCTGAGGAGCTGCCGGGCTCCTGTCCACAGCAGCTGCCCATTTTACACTCCCAGCAGAAACGGATGAAATCCTCCATTTCTTCACCTCCTGGCCAGCATTTGCTACTTTCTATGTTTGTTATTATAGCCATCTTAGGGGGTGTGACGCGGTTGGTCATTATGGCTTTGATTACCATTTCCCCCATAACATTGAGTAGCTTTTAATGTTTATTGGCCGTTTGGTCCCATTCACTTTTTTTTTTTTTTTTTTTTTTTTTTGCGGTACGCAGGCCTCTCACTGTTGCGGCCTCTCCCGTTGCGGGGCACAGGCTCCGGATGCGCAGGCTCAGCGGCCATGGCTCACAGGCCCAGCCGCTCCGCGGCATGTGGGATCTTCCCGGACCGGGGCACGAACCCGCGTCCTCTGCATCGGCAGGCGGACTCTCAACCACTGCGCCACCAGGGAAGCCCCCATTCACTTTTTATTCCCTTTATTTGGCTCTGATTTCTTTATACATAAGTCCTACGACTTATCATTCCCTATCACGTTCCCTCTTTATTTATTTACTATTTATCTCCTCCTGTGACTAAGTAAGCTCCATGAGGACAGGAACTCTGTTTTGTTCACTATTGTATCTCTGTGCCTAAGACAGGATCCAGTATTGTGGGGACTCAATATATATCTGCAGAATAACTGAAGATGAAATTATGGTTATTCCCCCAGCCCTGCACCTAGAGCCTCCCTTTCCTGCAGGTGGCTCAGCAGTGGGGCAGCACCAAAGCTGGTCTGCACACCAGTCCCTGACATCATTCCCCACCCTCCTTACCCCTGGCTGACGTTGCTAAGGCCAAAGCATTGTTTTTTCGTTTTTTTAAAAAGAACAGTGCTTTGGCCTTAGCAATAGAGTGCCCTCTGCATTCCACACACCCCCTTGGCTTGTGGGGCGAGAGGCCAGAGCAGCAGTGCTCAGAGAGATAATCAAGGTTTGCGGTGAAGAGACCCTGAGCCCAGGCAGTGGCGAGGAGGGCAGGGTGGGAGGGGGAGATGCGAGGCGGAAATTTCAGGAAAAATCGGCAAGACTCTGTGACTGGCTGGGGTGTCAATCAAAGTCACTTCAGATTTTGAACTGGGAAGGTTGGGAAAGTGGTGGCACCATGAACTATAAAAGGAAGTTGGGGGAAAGAGTCTATTTGGGAGCAGGGAAAGGGGAGGCTTGTTTTATATTGAGTTTGAGACAAGAACTAGAGATCTGAGTGTACAAAGCCGGGGTGCAGTGGCAGGTAGAGCCCTGGAGCTTCATGGGAAAGCACAGGGCGTGAGGGGCGAGGGTGGAGAGCCTGCCTGGGAAGGCCAGAGTGAAGCAGCAAAGGAATCAGTGAAATTCAGAGAACGGGCAAAGTGTCTGAGAGAGAGAGAGAGAGATGCCAAACACAGAAACATTTCTCTGGTGAGGGGTGAGTAGAAGAAGACTGGGTACAGTCAGGAGGGGGAGGGGACCAGGACGTGGGGGGAAACCACACCAGGGAGGGGATGGAGCAGAGGAAGGATGGAGGTGAAGTAGGACACAGACGAGAGAGACAGGTAAGAAGGAAAGAGGAGGGGGCTGGTACCCCAGGACACGTCCCACCGCCCAGAGGAGAGAAAGACAGGAGGGAAGGAGGGCGGGCGGGAGGGAGGGGCGTGCGGGCTGCAGTGTGAGGTTATGAATAAGGTGCTTGGTACCCAGCCTGCAAAACTTGGACCTGAGCAAGAGTGTCCGGTGGCTGAAATCTGCCCCCAGTCATAATGCTGGGAGCCTACACTCCTCCAGCTCCGAGCCTGAATAAAGAGAACAGCTCTGGGCCAAGTTCACTGTGCTGGCTCCACAGCAGCTCCCCAGCCCTCTCCCCCGATACGGTCACTCTTATCTCTAGACAGGGCTCTCGACATATTTCTGGAACAGAAACTACTGGCTACGGTGTCCTGAGCGGCAGCAGGGCACACCAGGATAGGGTGGGTATTTTCTTAAGTGCTATGGCCAAAAATAAAAACAAAAAAGCTTTCAGGAAATTGTCCCTTAAGCAATTAAAAAACAGATAAGAGTTTCGTCTTCATTCTGAAATGATGGGGATTCAGGACTGACTTCCTTGGATGAAGTGTTTTCTGATTTCTTTCGATCACTGATTAAACTATATACGTATTCCTCTAACACACCTTCGCGTAAGCTCGCTGTAAGCCCATTGACAGTCCCACTGGGAGGGACACACGAGACCTGTCCCCATTCTCCAGTCTTAATAAAGGGTCAGGTCTGACTTCTGAGGGCTACAGGCCTCTGTGTTCAACCGAATGAACCTAGCATACTCCTGTAGTGTTCACAGTGACAAAATCCTACTGAGTGTGCATTTGCTTTTTCCAGATGCACCTTTTCCTGTTGTAAAACATCCCTTTAAAATGATAGAGGATGTTTAAAGCATCATCTGTAATCATGGTCCTATTGTTCTGGAATTGGGGTGAAACACAAATAAAGAATTGGAGTTTTAGTGCCATAAGATGTTTTGTCCTGAAGGGAGTGGTGTGTTTTTTCCTACATGTTGCCACCAGGAAATAAATGATTAGAAAGTTTAGCATAAGGTTAACGCTGGGACTGAACCAATGCAGGACACAGGAATGATATAAAATCACCGTTCTGATTTGTGCACGTAAATTGTAAAATCGCCCTTTGATCTTTTACATTTATGTAGAGCAGTCTTGGCTATGAATGTCAAGGCTAATCTACAAGAGCAGGTGACACAAATAAAACCACGACCCTACTGGCATTAGGCTTTGAAAAATACTACGTGGGATTATTTTATAATAGCCTTGCTTTCCTGATTCTTAATTTTCTTAAATTAATATGAAAATTATGCTGAGGATTTCAGTGCACAAAAACAGAAGGTGAGGAATGGGACCAGGAAATTGGCAGGCGGAGACCCTCAGGGGTTGAATATCCCGCGCAGTGCAGGTCCACTGTTGTCCTCTAACCATCTTTTTCGACACCAGCCAGAGTAGGGGTGCCTGACAGTTCTTTCCACCTCCCCCCTCTGTACCCCCTCCACAAAATCATTGCCAACTGCAGTTGGCATCGCAGGGCAACATAGCATCGCAGTTGAGAGAGTGGGTTTAGGAATGGAATGGACCTGGTTGGGTCCCCAATCTACCTCTTTCTAGCATGTAACTTCTCAAAGCCTCAGCTTCCCCCATCCTAAAATCAAAATAATAAAAGCTCCCAGCCCAGAGGAGTGTTCTGACAATTAAGTGAGCTAATGTATGCAAAGCTCTCCACTCACTCAGTCAACATGAACTATTATTTTTTAAAATATCTTTATTGGAGTATAACTGCTTTACAATGGTGTGTCAGTTTCTGCTGTGTAACAAAGTGAATCAGCTATATGTATACATATATCCCCATATCCCCTCCCTCTTGCATCTCCTTCCCACCCCTCTAGGTGGTCACAGATCACGGAACTGATCTCCCTGTGCTATGCGGCTGCTTCCCACTAGCTATCTATTTTACGTTTGGTAGTGTATATAGGTCCATGCCACTCTCTCACTTCATCCCAGCTTACCCTTCCCCCTCCCCGTGTCCTCAAGTCCATTCTCTATGTCTGCGTCTTTATTCCTGTCCTGCCCCTATGTTCATCAGAACCATTTTTTTTTTTAGATTCCATATATATGTGTTAGCATACAGTATTTGTTTTTCTTTTTCTGACTTACTTCACTCTGTATGACAGTCTCTAGGTCCATCCACCTCACTACAGATAACTCAATTTTGGTCCTTTTTATGACTGAGTAATGTTCCATTGTATATATGTGCCACATCTTCCTTATCCATTCATCTGTTGATGGACACTGAGGTTGCTTCCATGTCCTGGCTATTGTAAATAGTGCTGCAATGAACATTCAAAGTGAACCATCATTATCATGGGGAACATGTGAATCACAGAATCGAGCTACCATTTTCCAGACAAACAAATGCCAACCTGCCTCTCCTGTCTCCTGGAAGTTGCATCCTAAGGCACGGTTGTGATGAAGTTACTCCTCCACTCAAAACCTTGACTGAATCAAGTTCAAACTCCCTTTGTGTGGCCTGGGAAGCCCCTCGTGAAGGCACTTCACTCTCTCTTCCACCTACCACCCTCTCCAGCCTTGTGAACCCTGCACCCCAGGACCAGCCTCTGGGAACCAGCTTCTGACCCCTCATTCCTCATGTGGGCTAGTTCCCTGCAGGGCGATTTAAGCTGGAGTTTATCTCCTTTGGTGCATGTCCATGCTACTTGTTCTGTGTTGTTACGTATCACTTACCAGTGTGAATGATATCTCCCATGTTATGGAGCAAACTCGTTGAACATGGAAACAAGCCCTTGTTCATTTTTACATCTCCTATTGTGCTTTGCAAGTAATTCTACACGTAACCAAACAGAAAAGGTTGGTTGAAGTGAATTGAAAAGTTGACTCTTGGAATGTTTTTGCCCAGAAGGTCATTACAAACTTATGGTTACCAAAGGGGAAAGGTTGGGGGGGTGGATAAATTAGAAGGTTGGGATTAGCATATGCATAGTACTATATATAAAATAGATAATTAACAAGGACCTGCTGTAGAGCACAGGGAACTCTACTAAGTATATTGTAATAACCTATAATGGAAAAGGATCTAAAAGAATATATATATATATATATATATATATATATATATATATATATATATATATATAACTGGATCACTTTGCTGTACCCCTGAAACTAACACAACATTGTAAATCAACTATGCCCCAATATAAAATAAAAATTTTAAAAAAAGGTCATTAAAGTAACAGTAGAGAAAGGGATTGATTGTGATCAAAAGAACGGATATGTATGTATATATATATGTGTTTATGTGTGTGTATATGTTTTTACATATATTTTCTCATCTGTGAAATAGACAAATGGCACATGAAGTTGCTTCCAACTCTAAGCCCGTCAATCTGACTTATTGGCCTTGCTATCCTTATAAAGCACCTTTCAACATTATAGCAAAAGAATAGCCAGGGCTCTGCCACCTCGAGCCATGGGAAGTGGGCTGGGTGGGAGGTGAGTCTCCCAGAGTAGTCTGAGGGTAATGCATCAGCTCACCCTCTGCCCCCAGTGGCCTTCCTCGGGCAAAGGCCACCGTGAGTCTGTTTGTTATTTCAGTGCTGCTTTCAAAGGCAGAATGTCACAGATTTTCTCTTCTTCGTGGCAACACTTGGCATGTATGTTAGTACCTCAGACACAGAAGACACCCCATAGAAATCTCTTGAGCATATAATCTTCCCTTTCATTAAAAAAAATAATAAGGGCTTCCCTGGTGGCGCAGTGGTTGAGAGTCCGCCTGCTGATGCAGGGGACACGGGTTCGTGCCCTGGTCCGGGAGGATCCCACGTGCCGCAGAGCGGCTGGGCCCGTGAGCCATGGCTGCTGGGCCTGCGCGTCCGGAGCCTGTGCTCCACAACGGGAGAGGCCACAGCAGTGAGAGGCCCGCGTACCGTAAAAAAAAAAAAAACAAACAAAAAAAAAAAAAAAAAAAATAATAATAATGACAAGATTTTTAATACATTTGTGGCAGGACTCTGTGCTTAAAAAACAGTCACGACTTCCATCAAGAATAATGAAGTCTCTCCTTACTTGCTGCAGGTGACAAATCCTTTCTTCTCTGAAAAAAAAAAAAGAATAATGAACCTTCCTCTATACATTATGTATACATTAGCTCACATGTGATTAGCTCACAACAGTCCTGTAGGCTAGGAGTTATGAATTCAGATTCTTTTGTTATAGATAGCATTTATTATATAGCATTATTTGTAGAGTTTACCGCTATCGAAAATTATATATGTCATTATGCTTATTATAACTCTGCCCGTAAAATGTAATCTCCACAAGGATAAGGATTTTTCTTTCATCATATACATTACTGTTTCCTTAGCACAGTGCCTGGTACATAATAGTGGATCAAAATACTTGCTAAAGAGAATTGAAATTTATATCAAGAATATGGCACTAAATAAGGTCTACTAGAAAGGGAAAATCATTTAAGCAAAGAAGAAAGCGCATTCTACAGAAGAGAATGAAGCCTGAGGCATAACTGAGGTTTAGGGAGGGGGGCATAGGGTTAATGGGAGATTTTTACTCCTGATTTGTTTAGAAAAAACATGGAATCAGACAGAAAATGAGAAGGTGGGAAACTCTAAAGGTTTTAGAAATTTTGTAATGTTTTATGTTTCAGAGGTAAGAAGAGTTGGGAATAAGTGTAGGTTTCATTTCCCCCACTTTTGAATACTTTAAAAGGGAAAGCATAAGGAATAGAAAGATGGCAAATTTAGAGGAAGTCCATGGAAGAGATGATAGAAAAAGATTTCATGGAGCATAAATTTAAAATCTCAAAAGACAATGCAGTTATCCTGCCAGAGAGAAGGTAAGCTAGGAGTTCAAGGCTATCAGGGAAATCAAGTGAAAGAAACAGTGAAAAAAAAAAAATCAAGAAAATTGCGTTGCTGAGGAAAGAGCCACGGATGGCAAGAACCGCCCAGCTTTGCCAACAGGAGAATGAATGGCTTAAAGGAAACAGGAAGCTTGGGGGTGATTGTAGTCAGTGGAGCAAATAAGGGTGAAGTGGGTGGAATTTTAAGGCTGAAGATTTCATGACAAAAAGTTATGGGATGGTAAGAACTTTGAAATGGCTCTTAGAGAGGAGATGAGTCATCCCAGAGACTAAGAGACTTTATAAAAAGATGTGAAAGTGTTAGGAATTGGAGGACACTTGGCATCCTGAAAATTGTCTTAGAAACACACCAGAACTCATTCATTCCCTCATTTAGCATTTCTCGAATATCAAGCAGGCACTGAAGACACAAAGGCGAAAGAATCAGGCCAAACACAAACCCTGCTTTCTTGGAGTTTACAGATGAATAAAGCAGATAATCTCACTGAGGAATATATATATATATATGTATATTCAAGTAGGTGTTGGCCCAAGGAGTTCATGTAGAAGAGTGAATAACAAAGGAACCAGGTCCAGATGGGGTGAAAAGGAGTGGACGGGTAAGCAGGTTTTCCACGCAGGGGCATTTGAGCTGGGATCCGAAGGGGGAGGGGGGAGGCCGGGTGGAAGGATCCTTCTAGAGAGGGGCACAGAGCACACAAAGTCCTCTGGAGGAAGGATCATGGCTCCTTCTAGAAACACAAGGAAGATCAGCACCGCTGGAGAGCAGAGACTCAGGAGAAACGGGGTCAACTGAGGCTGGGGTGGTGGGAAAAGCTCCATCAGGCAGGCCAGGGGGTCATGGTAGTTATTTGGTTTCAGCCCAAGAGCAGTAGGACATAACAGGACATCTCTTGCTTGTCGGAGGGACGGGATGTGACCAAGATCTGGACTCTCCAGATAACCAGTACTGTACTCACCAACTTATGTGCCAAAACCGTTCATATTTTCACCACCTTTGATGGACAAAGGTCTGGATGAGGGTTGCTCTTATTCTCTCTTGTCCTTTCTTATGTTCCTGAACTCTTAACATTTTCTCGATGGTCCAAGGCACCAAATACCATACTCTTGAGGTATAAAGCCTGCTTGTCCTATGTTCAGTCATCGTAGACTATTTTTCTCTTTTCTCTTTTGAAAAGGATTTCAACTTTTCCTTTCCATCATGTCTGCCTCTCTGTTTCACTGGATGCTTCCAATCTGTTGTGGGATAAGAAACCAGAGAACCCAATCGAGAGGCTTCAGCTGAGCTGAAGTTCATGGGCTTTGTGGCTCCGTGGGTACCCTGTGGGTTTCCTCCTCTGCCCCAGTGGTGCTCCAAATGGCAGGGCGGCTACAGGAAGCTCCAACTGGTGCCTTCGAGCTGCACTATCCAATATGGTGGTCACTGGTCATGAGTGCTATTTAAATCTGAATTCGTTTAAATGAAATAAAGTTAAAAAATCAAGCCTTAGGGCTTCCCTGGTGGTGCAGTGGTTGAGAGTCTGCCTGCCGATGCAGGGGACACGGGTTTGTGCCCTGGTCCGGGAAGATCCCACATGCCGCGGAGTGGCTGGGCCCGTGAGCCATGGCCACTAAGCCTGCGTGTCCGGAGCCTGTGCTCCGCAACGGGAGAGGCCACAACAGTGAGAGGCCCGCGTACCGCAAAAAAAAAAAAAAAAAAAAAAATCAGGCCTTAGTCACACTGACCACATTTCAAGGGCCTGATGGCCGTGTGTGGCCAGTGGCCACTATATGAGACAGCACAGATCTGAACACTGGTATTATCCCAGGAAGTTCAATTGCATAGCGCCGTCCCAGAGTGCTGGTGGAGACCACGAGCCAGATGGTGTACACTATTGTCATTCATATTTTTTAAACGTCTCTCTGACTGCAGGCATGTACCAACCTTTCTCGTTCCTCTAAGCATACAAAAATACATTGTGTAAATTATTCCTTTCGGAATTGTTATAATTACCAGAAGGCTATTGAAAAAGTACTCAGGGATCTGCTATTTCCAGCAGAGAAATGGACTCAAAGCTAATTAAAATTCAACAGTTGCTTCCTGGAAAATCTGAGCTTGATTCACCTTCCCACGGTGACTCCAAATAGATACCTGTCACATACGTGTCATGCAGCCTTAATAATCTAGTTGAGAAATTCCAAGACACCACCTGAGCCTTCCTCAGTCCATACCTCAACCTCATAAAACCAAGTATTTCAGGAACCTGAGACCTTGGTACAAACAGATGTTCATTTTCTGAGAAAAAAAAAAATCAGCTTATTGAACTGGTGAGCTAGTTATCCTGTGTTCTGGGCTCAGAACCACAAATGAAACAAGAAACAGATCGAAGATATTCTGGCTGAATGTTATATGAAAATCATGTCAAGGTGTGATGAATAATGCATGAGCGATTCGTTGATTTTCATGATGTGCCAGCTTGAGAATGTCATCTGAGCCTAGAGGCTTCCATAATCGTCACAATAATAATAGCACTTAGACATCACTCATCCTTGTAACGACTCTGTAAGGTGGGTGGCATCTCCCACATCTTACAGATGAAGAAACTGAGGCTCAGGAGGTGGAGCACAGCAGGAGTACAGCTCTATGTCCTGTGACGTTGCATCCTCCAGGTCCGGCCCCAGCCCTCTGCTCTCAGATGCACAGACCTCTGTCTCCTGGCACTTCTGGAGGTGAGGAAGCCTGGCGAGATGGCTCAGGAAGACACAACAAAGCAGAGTGATGGGGAGAGGAGGCTTTAACGGTCCAAGATGATTGCGTCTTTCTGGAAGCTTCTATGCCCTCTCATTCCTCTGGTGATGGTATGGTTTGTGTGCTTTGAACCTTGGCTTTTACTGACAATGAAAAAAAAAGTGGAATGCAGCAAATTCTTTTCTGCCTGTTGTGGTCAGCTGACTCAACATGACCTGAGTTTCAGAGAGAATCCACTCTGTTTAAAAAGGAACAAATAAGCAAATAGAAACAGACAAATAGAACTACAGAAAGTCTCTGGGGTGAATGGGAACAGCCTGTCTCTTGCTAATTCAGTCATTTGTTCTTTTTAAAAATTCTTTCCCATTATGGTTTATCACAGGATACTGAATATAGTTCCCTGTGCTACACAGTAGGACCTTATTGTTTATCCATCCTATATATGATAGTTTGCATCTGCTAATCCCAAACTCCAATCCATCCCTGCACCGACCCTCCTCTCCCTTGGCCACCACAAGTCTGTTCTCTATGTCCGTAAGTCTGTTTTTATTTCATAGATACATTCATCTGTGTATATTAGATTCCACATATAAGTGATACTATATGGTATTTGTCTTTCTCTTTCTGACTTATTTCACTTAGTATGATAATCTCTAGGTCCATCCATATTGCAGCAAATGGCATTATTTCCTTCTTTTTTATGGCTGAGTAATATTCCATTGTATATATACATGACATCTTCTTTATCTGTCAATGGACATTTAGGTTGTTTCCATGTCTTGGCTCTTGTGAAGAGTGCTGCTATGAATATAGGGGTCATATGTATCTTTTTGAATTATATTTTTGTCCAGATATATGCCCAGGTGTGGGATTACCAAATCATATGGCAACTCTACTTTTAGTTTTTTAGGAACCTCCATACTGTTTTCCATAGTGGCTGCACCAATTTACATTCCCACCAACAGTGTAGGAGGGTTCCCTTTTCTGCACACCCTCTCCACCATTTGTTCTCAGTCATTTTTTCTTACCACTGCTTCCAGGATAAAGTGCTGTCTGCAGTGAGGCTGAGGTTGGAGGATTCTGTAAGGTCTCTCCCCTCAGCTGCTAACCCCAATGGTTTGTAAGTATTTTCTGAGCACCTGTCTTGTCATGCAAAGATGAGTGAGATGCAGTTCTTGCCCAAGAGGAGCTTGTAGTCTGGCCTAGGAGACCAACGGGTAAGCAAATACAGGCATACTTTGTTGTATTGTCCTTCACAGATATTGCATGTTTTACAAATTGAAGGTCTGTGGCAACCCTGCACTGATCAAGTCTATCGGCGCCATTTTTCTAACAACATTTGCTCACTTCATGTCTCCGTGTCACATTTTGATAATTGTCACAGTATTTGAAACCCTCCGCCAGCAAAAAGATGGCAACTCGCTGAAGGCTCAGATGATGGTTAGCATTTTTTAGCACTATTTTTAAATTAAGGTATGTACGTTGTTTTTTTAAAGACATAATGTTATCGCACACTTAACAGACTGCAGTGTAGTGTAAACATAACTTTTACATGCACTGGGAAACCAAAAAATTCCTGAGACTTGCTTTAGAATGATATTCACTTTACTGTGGTGGTCTGGAACCGAAACCACAATATCTCTGAGGTCTGCCTGTACTTAAAACACAGCAGGATAAAGGCTATGAAATCAGGACAGGTGAAGTGTAAATGTGTGGAGAACTACATGCACACACTTCCAAGCAAAAATTCTAAGTTACGGTGGGTGAGACGAGGATGTAAGCTTAGAAATGGGGTAAAATGGGGGGGGGGGCAGGCTATAGGCTCTGGTTAGAGGTGAGGCAATGCAGACAAGGCACCCAGGACACTGGCACCCATTATTGAGGTCACGGGGCCACTGGTAAGGCTGGGCCAGGACTTAATTTAGAGCAATAGTCATGATTCACCTAGGAATAGGATCAGCTTTAATCATTGACCAGTAAGTATCTATCAGCAATACTAGAAGTAAAGAAATTAGTCAGGCATCAGAAACTAACTTCAAGAGATGAGAGCCATGGATTATCCCTCAGGGGCAAAATTGGGAACTGCAAGTTCAAGGCAGGGGAGAAAAAATGGGAGTGTGTACCACGGTGAGAGCCGGAGCTCCAGGGCGCGGAGGATGGACATATGTTTGGCCCTGGGCCACAGGCAATACTAGGGAAAAGGATAAAGGGGGGGGAAAGGACTCAGCCAGACCAGCCTGAGCCCACCCCAGACTGAGATCTGCATCCCTGGGTCAAACATCCTGCTCAGACCATTTGAATGTAACTGGTTAATTTCTGGTGAGAACAGGATGTTCTTTTTTGCTCTCCCGAAGCAGGGTACTCAGTATGCTTGTTGCAGAGAGAGTGTGGGAGGAGGAAAAGATGGGAAACAATGCCACGCCTCAGGGAGATCGGGGCGGGGAGAGAAAGCCAGGCAGGAGATGGGGGTGATGAGGATGACAGAGAACCGGCGGGATGAGTCCGTGGGGTGCGTGGGCAAGAAGAAAAACGGTGGCAGTGGGTGGTCGCCCTTTACAAAGGCAGGTACGGTGCTTGTTAATTCTGAGAAGTAGGAGAAGAGATTTCTTTCCATAAGAGCAACATCCACCTCCCCGAGGGCTACACAGGGGAGCGCAGGCAGTGGTAAAGGTCCTCTGCCTTCGATGCGAAGGTGACTGTTCTACATGGCCCCTCACACAGTGACAGTGACCCCACGGCCGTATTTCACAGTAGTTCCCAGGACACAGTTCCTGAAACTTCATCTTGACTTCAGTACAAGAAATGACAAAGCAGGGAGGCGAGTTCCCTACGACTTCCTAGAGCATTCCCGAAAGAAATATCACACTCCTTCCTTTCGTGTGGCGGAAGCCATCACACACTCAGCAAGTCCTCAGGGGTCTAGCAAAGTGCTGGGCAAGAAAGACAGAACCCTGTGGAGTCCCCAGCTCTTTCTAACAAGATGCCCAAGCTCTCAGGTGAGGGCTTCATTACAGCAAGCGATATCAAATAAACCAATATTCTACAAAACCAAAGAGTTTAGAGTTTACTTTGGAGATGCTTACTAATGAAACTTGACCTCCAGAAACCTGCTGAATCTCTAAGCTACACTCTGTCCCTGGGGTTCCCTTGACTTCGGTGCTGCCAACTAGAGTTAGGGTGCTGTCCTGATAATACAAGGGTCTGGAGTTCAGGACACAGTTGCAGTGGCTCAGGGACACAAGCACCCAGCCATCCTATCAGCAGGTCCTCATGGTTGGCTCAGAAAACCCTCAGTCTCTCTCTGTTTGTTCTGCTGCCCTGAAGGGGCCAGCTCGGGGCCTCTGCCTCACCCACCTCTCCAAGGCAGCGTGAATGCACCACCGATGTCGCTGACATGCCAGTTCCAAATTGTCCAGACTGACGTGGGTGCCCAGATGTGGGAAACAATGAGCTTGTAAACGACTCTCAGTACGTGGACACCAGAAACTTGTCACAGAAAGAGTATATGCCATTGGGATCCACATGGGAAAACTAGAAGATGGGGTTTTATCAAAATTTAAACCACGCCCAGCTTGAGTGATACTTAGTTTTGACTGGACCCTGGTGCATCTGTAGATTTTGAATTCCATCTATAGTATATCCTTTCTGCTATTTTCTAATTTATCCAAAATTTCTATTTTCTGGCTAAAACCCATGGCTTATTTGGAGCCTTTTGCATCCTTTTCTCTTTCAAAATCCACGTATGTAGTTATCTCTCTTATGAACACTTGCCCACAACAGAACATTTTCTGTTTCTAGCAACTCACAGAGGTGCTGAGCAGAGAAACAGCAAAACCTGCATTGAGATGTAGACGCTAAGCCATAAGCTGAGCTCACTTCACCAGCCACGTGGCTCATTCTCGCCCCAAACCCGGCTCTCAGGCTAATTCCACTCTGCGCCTTAGCGGGAGAACAAGTGATCACGTGTCACAGGCTTTGGGGGTTGTTCACAAATAGTCAAACCAGGAACATCCAAGCAGCAAATGCCTGGCAGCCAACATCCTGGCTCAGGTGCTACTATTAATGCTGCCCAAGGAAGGGGAGTTCTTTCTCGAAGCTTCTAAGCCGCTTCGGGGACCGTGTGGCATACAGCGCTGGGCTGTGTGCTCGGAGGGGCGGCTTCTGCCTGGGATGCTGTCCATGAGCGCAGGCGTCCCTGCGAGCCCTCGGGGGCTTCCTGCCCCAGGTGTGGTAAGCTGGGACCTCTTGGCCTGCTGGCTCTCATTTGGGTGGATGGGAGAGGGTCTGGTGGCTGGGATGACTTTGACGGCTACGGAAGGCCCCAGCCGCCCTGCTTGGCCTGCCGCTGTGTGCCAGGAGCTGCAGCTGGGCCCTGCCACGTAAATGCTTGGCCTCCCACTGCCCCGGGCCCACTTAGATCCCCACAGACAACAACCCAGGGCACACCTCCTCCCCTCACCGCCCCCCCATTCCCATGCTCCACTCGTCTTTCGTTTTCTAGGCGATCCCTATGTGTCGGAGAAAACATAGGGTTTAGCCCTAAAGGAGACTGACGTTAAAGAACTTGGAGAGCGTTTAAAATATAGTAACGGCCACCCCGAGGAAACTCAATAGCTGCTAAAGTCATCTGTTCACGTCTTTCCCCTCCCTAAATCCTACGCCCCCCCGAGAAGTTCTGACGTCAGTCACCACGTGTGCGTGCTGCCAGCTTTAACCGTCCTCGAAGGCCGGCTCTGACAGGAGCTCCCTTTAAAGATAAATTTAAACAGAAAGCCCATTATGCCATCAGAATCTCATCCAGAATCACATCTATTTTTGAGACGTTTTTTCTTAGCTTTGTTTAGTGATCCTTTAATTATGCCAGACGACTGTCGGAAATCATATTGCAGACAGAGCTTCTCACAAATGGACCAGTCAGTTGCCTTTAAGTTACCCTACTGTTCATCCTCCAGGGCTTTAAGGGGTTTGTTTAGCCGTGAGGATGGAGAGATGCCTCTGCCCCTGTGGTCCAGGGAAGTCAGACCCTGAAGGAGATTAGTGAGCGGGGCCCAGCCTGGCTGTGAGGCCAGGGCTCAGGTTTTCTGAGGCTGGGTCTGCATCAGGCCGTTTCTAATCCTGCCGTGAGCTTGTATCCCGTTCCCTCCCTCGACCTCGATAAATCAATAGCATGAGAATTAGAGCAGACCATCCTCCACCCCGGGAGGACAGCCCTGCCTGGAGGCCTGGATGCACCACCTTCCCTGCAATGCCTCGACCTTGACTTTCAGTTTCTGGCCTCCTGCTGCTCATGGTTTGATGGGACCTTTGGCTGAGTATGGAAAGGGGTTTAGGAGTGGGTAAGGGAAAAATCTAGAAGGTTCACATCTTTCTTCTCTTAACCACCTCTTTTTATCCACCCCCCACTCCCCCACCCCCCATGGCTGCCTGTCACCTGGGCAGATATTTCTCCAAAAAGTGACTCAAGCTATCAGCAAGGAAGTAGGTGGTGTCCACGATGAGCTTGGGACCTTGAAGTACTCGGAGTATTTTTCGTTAAAGTATCGGCACACAAAGGAAGATACAGAACTCCTTTATCCCGTGGCTGGGCTCTCCAGCTTTTCGGGTGATACCCCCTCAACGAAGGATGATAAACACTTAGTTAGATAAGCACCCATCAGGGTGAGAAGGTGAGAGTAACCAGGTATAGAGCGTTGATGTTTGCTAGCGCGACACAGATATTCTTTGGACCATTCTCATAAACTTAATTGGCACAAAACGCATTTTGAATTTATTCTGACACAATCACATTTTTATGAATTGTGAATAGCTTTTATACAGCAGAGTTGATAAGATGTGTGTGAGTGTGTGTGTGTACTTTAAAAGCCTCAAAATACAGAAGAGCCTTGCTGTTCGCTAGACAGCTGACATCTGCTGTTCTCTTCCGTGTGACGAAATCACCTACAGTGACTCTTCACCCCCTTGGATAAATCAAACGGCATCACTGGCTACAAAAATGGCGGTGGCCATCCTGTATCCTAGGAAACAACTGTCCAGTGAACGCTGGATAGTTTTATGTATTTCTGAAGGGACTGCCAAAAAGATCCCCCAACGTTTCTGTCCCTGGACAGCCATTAGCAGCAACTAAACTAATATGGAAGGAGCATCCACATGTCACAGCCCTCATCCCTGATGTTTCACGAAGGTTCCCCAGCCGGATGAGGCAGGAGCAGAGAGGTGCCTACCATTCAAGGTTCTAGGAGACAGATGCTCGTCTCTGAGCCCCGCTCTCTCTCTCAGGTAGCCATGCTGTGACCAACACCTCCGCAGTTCGGTTCCATGGCCAGGTAGAGGTCTACCCTTACCATCAACGGCTTCTCAAAATTTTCCCCAAAGAGCAAAAATACAAGTCTCCATTTTGGTTAATGAGCCGTATTTTTTGTACATCGCCTTCCTTCTTGGGATAGAGATTAATGGTCTGTGCCGTGTCTTTTCTTCCCACATCAAGGCCTGGAAACCAGATGGACTTCATCCAGCCCCTGCTTTGGGGTCACTGTGTTTCTGAACCTTATTATTTTTAAAAGAGAAAGAAACTGAAATGGAATCAGGCCCTTTATCTTGCTATCTCCCAAACTCTTTGATTTAAAACCTGAACACTGAGCTGGCAGACCTCTCCATTTGTTCTAAGTCAACAAATGCACCGGGGATGGGGGTAGGGGTGGAGGCTGCTTTGAGGATTCCTCCAGCATTGGCTGAGACCCATGGACTCAGACCAGCGGTGTGTTCTGGAACTCCTAAGGATGAACATTCTCTCCTGAACTTCCCACAGGGAGAAAGACTGCTGTTTTCTATTCGAATGTTAATGATCTATCTTGGGGAGTTGGAAGCCACATCAACTGCTTCCATCGCCTATTTATAATTTTCACACTCAAACTACTTGGCATTTTTCTACTAGATCCACTCTCTCTACTTTCATTACTTTTAAGCAAAAATTGACTAAAGTCCAGTGAGGTTCCAGGGACCATGCTAGGTCTTTTTGAATAAGGATAGAGAAATAACCTCCTCCCCTTTTTCCCATCCCACACTGGGAACCAGTTAAGTCCGGCAATTGTATTACTGGTAAAATAATGTTGGAGAATGCTCCTCCCTAACTTGACAATCGGATACTACTTGGCCTCCCACCTGGGGTAGAGAGTATGCAGGAGTGGAGAGGCGGGTTGTGGCGACATCACCGGTGGGGAACAGCACCGTCTCCATCATGCAGGTGCCCCTAACTCAGAAGAGCCGGGATTCCCACCCAAGGCTCCAGCCCCCAAGTCTGGGGTTCATCCTCCCATACCTATCCTGCTGACCTGACAGGTAACAAACAGCAGGAGTTCTTTAGCAAGAAATAAAAATCTACCAAAACTAAGAAATGTATTCCATACTTTCAAAACAGAGAGAAATCTATCAGTATGCCTTTTAGAAAACTATTTCTGACTTATCAGGAAGCTCTAGCTTCTTTGTTTATAAGAAGTAGGTGAACATTTTCAAATCATATGCCTCAGATTGCAAAGAGTTCAGATCTACTGGTTGGAAAAAGCTAGGTGGACATCTCCCCATCTCTTGATCTGTGGGAAAGACCAGGGTGACAAAAGTGAGGATGCCTTGTGTCAGTTGGAACAAAGCACTGAATGACTTTTCTTTTCTAATAGTGGGATTGCATTTCCACCCAACCTAGGTAGTAATTAATGATCTGGATTTGTGACGTGGCCCTCAGCACGCAGAATTCACGGTTGAAAGTCCAAAGCTAAGGCAACTGGTGAGGTCCAAACACAGACAGAACGTCTGACACCATCCTGCAGGCAAACAAAAAGAAGTGAGCTCTCCATTGGGTGGTAGAATGCGGCTCATTTCAAATTCGGTGGTAGACTCTATTTTCTGCCCTGTCAGTAAAATGCACAACTGACTTGTCTGCCAAAGGGACAAACCAGTTCTTTGTGGAGAGAAGAAGTTCAATATCCAAGAAGAGGCAGACAATAAGTAAGCTTTGTTTTGAATTGTTTTTCTGGGCAGTTAATCTTTAGTGCACTTTGTACATGTTCATTTTTCCTTGAGAAAAATCCCTTTTTATAAAATTCAATGTACAGTTTTAATTTTGGTGACAGTTTAATGCTTAAAAGATTCTAAATTGCCCATTTTCAAAAGAGTTAGTAGAGATACAGAGTTTTGCAAATTTTGTCTATAAAATCCTATCCAATTTGTCATGTAATTTCAATTTTGAATGTTTTAAATGAGTTCATTTAAATAAATAGACTTTCCAGAAGGAGCACTGGATTGGTGTTAGAATTTGACTAAACAAAATTCTATTTGATGCCACAGATTCTCGCTGTGCCAATGAGAACTTAGAACCTCATGGATTGGACATCACCTTAAGTCCATGGGCACTCTTAGATAGAACAGGTAAACCGAGTCATGGGTGATGCTGGAGATTAGGGCTCTTGGCCTAGCTGCAAAGTGACCGAAGAGCATCTTCAGGGTCAGTGCATCGTTCCTCACTCACACACACACTTTCCAACACACATCTTTGGTTCTTGAAACTAGTTCTCACAACTTTGGCTTGTAACTTGTATTGTCCATGACTTGGAAGCCCTTCCTTCTTCCCATCCTGTAAGGGCATCTCATCCCCTTCAAGTACCCTTTTGCGATTGCACAGCTCTGACTGTCCTCTGTTTTCTCAGATTTTTGCAAAACCTGTGTCCCATATTGCAATCCAGCACATCTTTGCTCTAACTTGACAGTAAATTTATTGAAAGCAAGAACTATGACTGTGATTTACTACAGAAATCTTGAGCTAGAGGGAATCTTATGGTAAAGACTAAAGGACAAAGGTTGAGATACTATTGAAATGTAAAGACCAATACAAGGTCACATAAAAAGAATGGCAAATAAGCACCATTTACAATAGCCAAGACATAGAAACAACCTAAATGTCCATCAACAGATGAATGGATAAAGAAGATGTGGTATCTATGTACAATGGAATATTACTCAGCCATTTAAAAGAAAGAAATAATGCCATTCACAGCAACATGGATGGACCCAGAGATTATCATACTAAGCCAAGTTAAATCAGAAAGAGAAAGACAAATACCATATGATATCAATTATATGTGGAATCTAATACACACAAGTGAATGTATCTATGAAACAAAAATAGACTTACAGACATAGAGAACAGACTTGTGGTTGCCAAGGGTAGGGGGTGGGGGAGGGATGGACTGGGAGTTTGGGATTAGCAGATGCAAACTATCATATATAGGATGGATAAACAATAAGGTCCTACTGTATAGCACAGGGAACTATATTCAATATCCTGTGATAAACCATAATGGAAAAGAATATGAAAAAGAATATAACTTTGCTGTTCAGCAGAAATTAAACACAATATTATAAATTTTCTTTAAAAGGGGTCACAAATAAAGCAGATGGTTCACATAGAACAGGGCCTCAAAATGTGTTCGTGGTGGATCATTTTAGTTCAGCCTTGCTTTTCTCCCCAATTTTACAATTTGAGGGACTCCCTCTTTAACACCAAGTATGTAAGCCATACCAAAAAGACATTACTCCTCTGAAAGAGTAAACACATTAAAAACTGAACTTGAGTTCATAAAGAAACCAAAAGATTAAAAAGAAAAAAATTATGTAACGGGAAGAAAAGACACCAGTGATAGCAGAATACCTGCTAGTATTTTAGAATCAGGATTCTAGTATTCCTCTAGGTCTAATATCAGGATTGTTATTTTATTTTGTGGGAAGGATAGGAGGACAAACTAATCTGAAAACTGTATAAAAGTAGAGAACAGAACAAACATGGATTGGGTAACTGTGATGATTTCCAGAGTGCAAATAATTGCGATTTTTATTAAATTAATTTAACTTACTCTCCCACCACATGAATAATAAACGTTTTCAGATTCTTTAAATCTGCTTTGCTCATTTGCATGTTTTCTTTTTCTTAAGATTTCGATGCCTGTGCTTCTGTTCTGATTCTTGACTGACCTGTATTAGGGCTAATAGACAGTTCAATTCATCCTCATGTAAAATCATGGATTCAGTTATTTAAACGCAGATTTGATGGCTTAGTAAATAGGCATTTAAGCTTTAGCTATTAAATTAAACCTCTTCCAGTTATCTGTATACCCCATATTCTGGACTGTACAAAGGACCCTGCTATATCTATCGAGTACAGCAGGACACCCATAAATATATTTATCTTGAAAACTGCTTGTGGTCATGTAAAATGTTCTCCAAAAATCTTTTATTGAATCATTTAGTAGATCCACATGAATATACATATAAGAAAATCTGATATGAGTGACTATTCATAGAAACAGTCCTTTAGGAAGTAACTTCTTAGCAGTGAAGGGAGGTAGTGGAAAGATGCTGGAGAGGGCGCTTGTTTTCTGGTGCCTGCTCTGACTCTGAACTGCTGTCTGACCTCAGACAAGTCATTTGCTTCATCTGTAATGACTTCTAAGGTTTCTTCAGTTCTAGAAAACTCTGCTATTTTTTACTGGTATTTTTCTTTTCTTTTTTTAATTGAAGTATAGTTGATGCACAATATTATATAAGTTACAAGTGTATAATACAGTGATTTGCAATTTTTAAAGATTATACTCCATTTATAGTTATTGTAAAATATTGGCTATATTCGTGTGTTGTACAATATATCCTTGTAGCTTATTTTATACCTAATAGTTTGTACCTCTTAATCACCTTCCCTATCTCCACTGGTAACCACTAGTTTGTTCTCTGTATCTGTGAAGAAAACTCTACTTTTTAAAATAGGAGATTAGCTCTTCCTCCTTCTTATGGTTAACAAGAAGATAAAGAGATAAAACGTTTCTGCAAATGGGGACAGGAAAATAATGCATATTTGGAAAACCTTAGAAATTTGCACCATTTGGTCTGGAATCAGTGACATCAGTTTGAATTAGGTTTTATATCATTTGATAAGGGAAGCCTTTTTTTTTCCTTCCAGTTTGTGACTTTCAATAACAGTGAGCTGTCATAGTTCTTCCCATGGCAAAATTTTTACAAAAGAATTCATATCTTAAGGTATTAGAATAAGTGGGAGCTTTTCTTAGCACTACCTGAGAACTGACTCTGTTTTTCATCCTACGGGTAGCTGGATTTGACAGCTAATTGGTCTGTTTTGTTCTAAAACTACCATCTGTTCCAAGGCACTTTTAAAGGTTTTCATCATCACCATTATGTGTGAGATGTAAAACATATATTCATAATTATTCATTTCTAAGAAAAAGGTAAAAAATAATTACACTTAGGCTTCAAAGATATAACATTTATACAAATGCAGCTGTTTAAATTGCAGCAAATAAAGAAATTTGATATACCCATAGACCTTCTAGTTATGTACACATTTGATTGATATCTCTAAAAACTAAAGGAACATAGTTTTGCACCAGAATTGCAGTCAATGCTGGAGGTAATAGTACTACATACAACTTCTAAACGGGTGTCTCCTAATTCCAGGAGCTGCTCTGCAGCAGCTGTGTGCTGTCCTCATGGGTGTGTCTCAGTGACACTGACTTCTCTTCTCGTCAGAGCCCTGCTAGGACCATGGTTCTACCTGCTGCCATTTGGATTCCAGGTTCTGATTCAACTCCATGCCTTTACCTACCCAATTTGTTTGTTCAACCCTTTCTTCAATTCCGTGATCCAATTAAAGCTCCCTGTATGACCAAGCTAGTTCTAACTGGGTTTTTGTCATTTTACACCACCCCCACCTAAAAAAAAAAAACACCAAGAAAAAAAGAAAATCCTGACTGATATTTCAAATATCAAACTATAGTGGCCCTTTGTTCTAGTCTTTTCTTCCTTATTCTCTAGCTAATCTGGTTAACTAGTCCATGGTGTGAGTTCACTATGTGCCTATATCTTATCCCTCCCAGGTAACATAGATGCCTCTTAAACTTGACCTCTGGGGGAATTTGCCTTCATCTGGGGCATGACAGATGGTCAGCGGGAAGGAAATTTGGGCCAGAGTAAGGATGTGTCCCGTTCTTCAGTGAATTTACAATACAAACATCACCTGGTATAACTCTACAATAGAGCTGCCCTGGTGAAAAGAGAATCAGCTTTCCTCTTTCTGGAAGCCAAGAGCAAGTCTTGGTAGACTCCCACGTGGGAGAGGAGCTTAATGGAACCAGCAGGACAGCAGGCATCATGGACAAGAAGACGCAGACTGAGCTGTAAGGAGGACAGTTAAATGAAGGCATGGGTGTATCGGGCCTGTGGTACAAGCTGGGGGCTTGCTGTTGGACTTGGGATTGCACGGGGCCCTGGGGGTGATGATGCGGGGGAGCATTCCAGAGAGGCGATGGCCTGTAGAAAGGATGAGAAGGGGAGGGGTCAGAGGTGGGGCCATCCTACAGAATGGGGGTGGAATTGAGATAGTCTGGGACCTGGGACCCTTTGCTGTAATGCTGGCACCTGGACAAACATCTCCTTGAGCAACAAATACAAAGGAACTCTAAGGGACTAAAAATAACTGCATGCATGCACAGTTGGGGCAAATTATGGACAAGAAGACACAAAAAGACCAAAAAGACCAACTGCCATTTCTGAAGAGCCGGGAGCAGAAGCAGGGTGTTGGGAGCAAAAGCAGGGCACTGTGCACACCCCCTGCACACAGCACCACCAAAGGGGTGGGCAAACCACCTAAGCCACCCCTTTGGCCTGACCCCTGGACCCACCCCTACCCTTACCCCATATAAGGAAGCAGCTTGCCCCACTCGGGGAGCGAGCAGGCAAGGGAACCTCTTACTTGATCTTGCTCTCCTCAGCTGTAGCAGGGGCACCAATAAAGCCCTGCCTGAATTTCTTGTCTGGCCTCTGATCAAATTCTGTTGATCAAGGAGGCCAAGAACTCTGGTCGGTAACAGGTTGACAATCCATGAAGCACGTGATTAGGAACTTTAATGTAGAAAGTGTGCAAAGTAGCATTTGAATTTGACAGAGGCTGTACCATAGGTTTGCAAAGAGGGGGGTGGGCTGATCCCAGTGAGCTTTAAGCTTTGTGTAGGAGGTCTGAGGGAGTGGACACTTGCCAAATTGGCAGGAATGTGTTGGAAGGGATAGGTTGAAGGATATGAAGGCAGGACTCACTGAGGACTTCTGCTGGGGGAAGAGAGGAGAGAAGGGAAGGACTAAGCTGACTCGAAGCTGTGAGCCCCAGAACCAAGAGGAGAGTGCCATGAACGTCGCTATTTGAAGGTGGGGAGGAGAGAACAGGGGCAAAGGAAAAACAAGCGAACCTTGAAGAAAGAAGATGCAAGTGAGGCTTCAAAACTGGGTGGTTCTTCCAAGATGAGAATTCCAAAAGGAGAGAAGAAGTTTTGCTTTCACTCAATCACTGTTAAATCAAACTACTGGACAGTAGGAGAATTAATTCCATCTGGACTTACTCTGGGAAACATCTAAACTACTCAACTCAGACAACTCATTAAGGAAACCCTCTTACAGATTTTTTTTCTGCCAAGAGATTTATATGAAAATTCATTTTTATTCCTGTTCTCTCTTTGGGAGGGAGGGGTTGTTTGAAAAATTAAATAAGTGATGAATAATGATAGGAATTAATTGTGCAAGTAAGACTTGAGCTATATATTATTTATAACTTATTCTCATAATCTGCAGAAACTGTTCTGTGAAAACCTAGTGTCTGGTTTCTGTAAGTGCAGACCTAGGTGTGAATGTATTAGACCCACCAACCATGGATGCATTTCAAGATCCCCAACTCCTGAAACTCTCTTGCCCACTGCCTTTCAGTATCTGAATGGGAGCAGCCATGTGGTGTGTCATGTGACCCAGGCCCCCAGACACAGCTGATTGGAGCCTGGTCAAGAAACTGACACAAGGTCAGCCAATCCATGGCCAGAAATCCTAGCAGAGGTTTTGTGGGGAGAGGAAAAAAAAAAAAAAAGCTTTGCTCAGAGATAATGGTGATTAAACGCACTAATCAATTTCTGCCTCTTGGAAATTTTGCTCCTTAAAAACTCAAAAAGCCCATCTAGAGTAGTAATAACTCCATCACTAAGAAGTTCAGTTGTACCCTTCTGCACTCTGCTGCCATAGGCCAGAAGCTCCTATAATCACTACTCTTCTTAACCTACAAACAAACAAAGTCACATCCCTGGAACAGCAACAGTAGTGGAGGTGAGTTTCATTGGCGTTGACTGGAATAGCCTCACCAGTGTCTGACAACTGGAGCCCAGAACCAGATTTGTGGAGCCCTTCCCTCTATCCCCACAACATCAAATAAACTTTCCAGCTTCAAGGGCACACAAAAGAGGATGACTCTGACCATCCATTACCAAGGTGTGTTTAAGAATACTGACTGCGCCGCTTCCCTCCTGAATGCCGCCAGCATCCCTATTCCAGCGCACCATCCTCCTAAGTGTCACCAAGGAGAAATGCCTGGGGCAGCTCCGATACCTCTAATTCTGAAGAGCAATGCATTATTGTCCTGTGGACTTTCCAAGTAGTAGTATAAAAGGGCCTGCTGCCATCAGCCAATCACTAGAGAAGAGATTTCTCTGATTGATTCTTCCAGATCCAGCTCTTTCCGATCATCACAGGTATAATTTATGGATCTTGCTGTTGCATTAGAGTAATCGGCTCTTCCCTCCAAAAGAGCAAGCCTTGCACTGCTCACCATTGTCTAGCCTGTCAGCCATTAGAGCAGCTATTTCAACCATCTTCACAGGCTTGATGGGTGAAGTGCCTGGTTTGCACTAAATGGCAGATCTCTGATGCTGCTACATTAAAAGGAAAAGGGAGGAAAGAAGGAAGGAAGGGAGGGAGGGAGGGAGGGAGAAAGAAAAAGAAAGAGAAAGACCGCCATCTGGCCCAGGAGCACAGAGTGCCTTTCCTGATCCAGTCTGCCTTCCTACAATTGCCATCAGCTCTGTGTGCTATGCAGTTGTGAGGGTTACAAGGTGAAACCCCTCCAGAGCAGCTGTGAGACTTGTCAGGAAATAGGCTTCATACACACCCTGTTTGGTTGACCAGGGTGAGCTACTAGAATTTCAAAGGATAAGCCATACCTGTCCTTAGTGACTAAATTATTAAGAACATGGAATGCAAATCAAAACTACAATGAGATACCACATCACACCCCCGTTAGGATGGTTATTTTTAAAAAAGAAAATAAAAAGTTACATGGGCTTCCCTGGTGGCACAGTGGTCAAGAATCCACCTGTCAATGCAGGGGACACGGGTTCAAGCCCCGGTCTGGGAAAAACCCACACGCCGCAGAGCAACTAAGCCCGTGCGCCAGAGCTACTGAGCTTGCGCTCTAGAGCCCACGAGCCACAACTACTGAGGCTGTGTGCCACAACTACTGAAGCCCGCACACCTAGAGCCCGTGCTCTGCAACAAGAGAGGCCGTGGCAATGAGAAGCCCGCGCACCGCAATGAAGAGTAGTCCCCGCTTGCCTCAACTAAAGAAAGCCCGCGCGCAGCAATGAAGACCCAGCACAGCCATAAATAAATAAATAAATAAAATTTATTTTTAAAAAAGACCAATAATAAAAAAAAATAACAAGTGTTGGCAAGGATGTGTAGAAATTAGAACCATCATCTATTGCTAGTGGGATGTAAAATGGCGCAGCCAGTGTAAAAAATAGTTTGGCAGTTCCTCAAAAAGTTAAACATAGAGTTACTGTCTGATCTTTAATTCCACTCCTAGGTACCTACTCAAAAGAATTGAAAGCAGGGTCTCAAACAGATATTTCTTCACCAATGTTCACAGCAGCATTATTCACAATTGCCAAAAGGTGGAAACATCACAAGCATCCATTGATCAACAGACAAATGGATAAACAAGATGTGACATACACGTACAATGGAATACTATTCACCCATAGAAAGGAAGGACATTGTGACTCATGCTGCAACATGGATGAACCTTGAGGGCATTATGCTAAGTGAAATAAGCCAGACACAAAATGAGAAATAGTATATGATTCCACTTCTATGAGGTACTCAGAATGGGGAAATTTATAGACAGAAAATCGAAGAGAGGTTACCAGGGGCTGAAGGGAGGAGGAGGGAGGACTGACTGTTTAATAGGTAGAATTTCTATTAGCTTTGATGAAAAAGTTCTGGAAATGGATAGTGGTGATGGCTGTACAACATGCTGAATGTATTGATACTTAGTGCCACTGAATTGTATACTTAAAAATGGTAAAAAAAAAAAAAAAAAAAGTATGGAAAAGTACATTTCTTTGTTCAATTCCTTGCCAAGGGTGTAGACACCTCAGTTCCAGGTACCCCCTTCCGCCCACACCTGTGTGTCACCTTGCTGCAGACAACACCGGGAGCTCTCACTCTGAAGGTAGGTGGCGCTGGACCAGTCCAGGTGCCTTGCAGCAGCGTGGTTAATATTCTGCAGTTCCAAATGTCTTCTTCCATTTTCCCAAATTCAATCACATACATGTCCATTTTTCTGCCTGCCATTCTGGGCAAGTGAATTCTGCTGGGGAATGTCCCTTCTCTCCCCGAGAAACCCTTCTCAAATGAATAATACATGGGCCCGAGCAATTCAGCCTTCGCAGCTGGTCTCGCCAGCTTATAGTGCATCTTTTGTTTCCTTCCATCCTCGACAAGCATGATGGCTTTGCTCTCAGGCTGACTTTGATTCCTGGGAAGTTGAGGCTGGCAGGTGCCTGTCGGTCCCATCACACCCGAGTTCAATTTAGACTAATGATTAGCAAGGCCACGCTCCCCAGGGTTACACGTGTGTCCTTCTGTTGTCCTAACCCCCCCGAGATGGCCCTTCACAGTCCCACTGCATAATTAGAGAAGGGATGACCGGGCAGTGCTGGGATGCTGTCCCCTGCTGAAACAGGCAGCCCTGCTTCTCTGTCTGGCGGAGTGAGCTCCACAGTCTTGGAGGACCTGACTTTGAAACTCAGCCCCAGCTGTGGTTTCTGCCATCAAGGACCGCCTGGGCAGTGTAGCTATTCTGATAAAATGCAAACACAGGCGTGCGAACTCTAGAAAGAAATCACTCTGTCAGATTTCGGGGTGGGTACCAAATGCTCAAAAAGTGCCTGCGTGAACCATATTGCTAACTTAGAAGTGAAAACACGTTTGCCCCAGGAAGCATCAGGCTAACTCCAATTGTCATCTCAGTGGAGAAGATTCAGAACAAATGACAGCTCTGGGAAGTGCGTGTTCTCATGAAATGAGGATGCAGGAGTGGCGGGCTGGGCCGACGGAGGCGTGACAGCTCTTTGCTTTTTCCTCTAATTCTTCCAAGGGATGTCTTCCCCCTTAGCAGATACTAGAGAAACAAAGACAAACTGCCCTCATTTCGAGTGCACTTTTCCCTTCCCACTCGCTCTGGCTTTTTCCACTGTGCCGCTCCATAATCTGATGGCATGGTTCTGGCAGGTTGGCATCTGCCAGTGTTTGGTGTTTCTGATGTGACATTGGCTTCACTGGATGCAAGAATTTTTCTCTGGAATAAATGTAAGTTTCTAGAGTGGGTTAAGGGGACAGCTTTGCTTCGAAATCCACCAAAGTCAGAGCCAACCCTGGGCACCTTCCCTCCTTAGTCACTTATTATATAACAATTGCCCAGTGTCACTGCTGCTGACAGGAAGATTAGATCAATGAGGCCATTCCCTGGAGCTGGGATAAAACTGTGTGAAATGTCACCAGGCTAATGGGTTTAATGAGGAGAGGACATTATTCCCAAGGAATCCTCCTAAAAGCAGATTGAAAGCAGCAATGTAACAGTCTGTTTTGTGGGCTTTTTCTTGGTATCGGCGGGAACTATGATTGCACTGGATCCTCCATCCCCAAAGCCCATTTATTTCCTTCAGAGAGGAGGGCCACGCTGACCCGGTCCAGTCTGGATTCCAGGGCCTTTTGCCCCAAGGAAGAAGATGGCTCCTAGAAGTCTATAGAGATGTCCTGCTTGTGAAATCCAGATTTAAATAAAACAAGTAAAGCCTTTAAAAATTAGTTGGATGTGGGAAATGGAAGAAAGGGAGTCAGCCTCCTAAGACTCAGCAGGTATTGAAAGCATGGTGTGTTGGGATGGGATGGATACAGGACAGGGACCGGGGGGGTTGGCAGAGCTAACAGCTGCCCTGTCACCTTCCACCACAACCCTGTTCTGAGGATTGCAAGGATTGTCATGACTTCTGCCCTTTCTGGATTCCTGTCCCCTGTGGGGATCATGGCAGCTGCAGATCTCCGGAAATCGCTGCCGTTGTGTGTCCGAGTGGATGCAGAGCTGTGCCCATCAGCGCTACCCCTGCTATGACACACTCACACGTGAGGTGAGACACGATCCACCTGGGAACGTTTAAAAGCCAGGCCACATAGCCAGGCTGGCTCTTCTGAATGTCCAGGCCAGAGAATCTGGCTCAAGACACACAAAGAGGACTTGAACTTGAAATTGCTGAAAGTTTCAGTGAGTTTTTTCTTTTCCTTGCTTTTGGCCACGCTGAGCGGCTTCTGGGGCCTTAGTTCCCCGACCAGGGATTGAACCCGGGCCCTCGGCAGTGACAGAGTGGAGTCCTAACCACTGGACAGCCAGGGAATTCCCTCAGTGAGTTTATAATATGGTCACATTAGGTTCATCTTGGCCAGTTGCCTGCTTGGTGCCCTCCCACTGAATTTGGAAGAAAAGGGTGAAAGGTCAGTGCAGTAATGTCCTAGCCACAGGTACACCATGTGGTAATATCCAAAAGAAAAGTCATGCAAATTGACCCCCATCAGGGATGCTTCAGAGTACACTTGATTTAGACTCAGATAGCTATTTTGTCCACAGTACTTTTGTCAAGATTTCTAACATGTTTCTCCATTCTGTCGTCATTGGGTTAAAACTACTTTTCTAAATCCTGAAAGCTAGTTCTTTTACTGCCCTCTTCTCTCTCTCTCTATCTCTCTCTCTCTCTCTCTCTCTCTCTCTCTCTCACACACACACACACACACACACACACACACGGAGCCACATGCTCAGATTAAGCTCTGAGCCTTCCTTTACATTTTACAGTAGGTAAGAGTCCTCTCATTAAAGTGTTCTCTTGGGATCTTGTGGTATCTGGGACCCCTGGCAGAATCAAGGTAGCTCTAAGTATCCTGCCTTGCACAGTCTTTTAACTAAATTCATTATGATATTTCAGTAGCTTTAGTTAAAACCTTTGTTTTAACTTAAAAATGCAATGCTCTTTGAGATACCATTCTCTTGTCTGCAGAGCAGGAAGGAAGGAAGGAAATCACAGTCTTGCCTTTCAATTAAGAGGCTAAGTGGAACAGTCCCTACAATCTGCTAATCACCTAATACCTCTGTAACGTTTTTCCTACCACAAGCAAATGAATCCCGGCAGGCCTCAGAGATCTTATGGGTTCAGTTCCAGACCACCTCAGTAAACTGAAGATAGAAACAAAGCAAGTCACACAAATTGTTTTGTTTCCCAACGCATATATAAGTCATGTTTACACGTCTCTTAAGAGTGCAATAGCATTACGTCTAAAAAAAGTACATACGTTAATTAAAGATTTTATTATTAAAAATACTAACCATCATCTGAGCCTCCAGTGAGTTGTAATAACAAAGATCACTGATCACAGATCGCCATCACAAATATAATAATGAAAAATTTAGAAATATTGTGAGAATTATCAAAATGTGACACAGAGACACGAAGTCAGCAAATGCTGTTGGGAAAATGGCACCGATAGACTTGCTCAATGCCGGGTTGCCACAAACCTTCCATTTGTAAAAAACACAATATTTGGGAAACACATTAAAGCGAAATGCACTAAAATGACGGCTGCCTGAAGAGAAAGAAGTTTCTCCCTTGGTTCTCAACAAATGAGGGGCTGTGCTCAGCAGTTACATTTAGGCTCCAGAACTTGAAGACACTGGGAGCTCTTGTTGAGACTGTGTGATGGCCAGGAGTTTCCATCTCTCTCACTCACTCTCACGGGAGCCCCAGGAAAGGCGCAGCCTTCAACATTTATAACAGCTAACATTTATGGAACGTTGACTCTGTTCTGAATGCTTTCATAAAAGGTCTCATTTGATCCTCCTAACCACAGTGTGGTTTGTTATCCTGTAAGGAAACTGAGGCTCAGAGAACAAAGTGATTGTCCTAAAGACACACAGTCAATAACTGGCAGCCTGAAGACCCAACCCAAACCCTCAGGTTATGTCACCGCCTGACAAGCAGGGGAATTGGGACGCATGTCACTGTGGACACACTCGCTCCCCACACTGGGCAGCCGGTGGCTTGGTAGGTAACGAGATCTACAGGGCAAGTGAAGAAGCACTACTAAGAGGACCTGTCAGTAGCAAGTTAATTCCAGGATATGTTGCAAACCGTGGCTCTTAAACTTTGCTGCTCATTTGAACCAAGGAACTTATGTAAAACGCAGGTTTCTGAGCCCCAACTCTGGATTCCTAGCCAATGACAGCTACCCACTTCTTTTTTTTCAAACGGCCCATTACTTTAATAAAATCAGATGGTGACATTTTCAGCCTTAATGGTTTCTGTTGTGAATGGTAGTTGTCATCGGGTATCTTGTCATTTAGAAGCTTACAATCTGGTGTGATGAAGGAGGCCTTTGTGTGTGTAGGTTCTGCAGGAAGCATGCGCTTATTTTGAGATATTAGTAAAAACAGTGTCTCTATTATAGCGTGGAATACAAAGTGTAGCACACAACCTAGAAAATGGGAATGCTCAATAAATATACTTTACTAAGTAGCAGTGGGAGTTAACTGTGCACTAAAGATGTTTCATGACCTTTAATTTAAATGTCATGTAAGTTTTTATGATACTAACCTCTGGTCAGCCAACTCTATTAGAAAGAAGAGAGCATTTTGTTTTCCCAAAGCACTGATGTACTGGCATCTGTGGGGCTCCTTCTTATTTTCTTTATATTAAAGTTTCAAACCTACATCTAAGAAAACCTATCTGTCTTTTAACTTTTAAATATATTCCCTTAAACATAGGTATTAAGACCTTAAAATCTTGAGATGATCATACAAAGTGAAGTTAGCCAGACAAAGGCAAATACCATATGATGACGCCTATATGTGGACTCTTACAAAAAACAAAAGCAACACAAATGAACTTACTTACAAAACAGAAATAGACCCATGGACATAGAAAACAAACTTACAGTTATCAAAGGGTAAAGCAGGGGGATAAATTAGGAGTTTAGGATTAACATATACACACTACTATATATAAAATAGATAAACAACAAGGACCTAGTATATAGCACAGGGAACTATATTCAATATCTTATAATAACCTATAATGGAAAAGAATCTGAAAAAGAATATATATATATATATATACACATATATGTATATGTATTACATAACTGAATCACTGTGCCGTATACCTGAAACTAACACAACATTGTAAATCAACTCTACTTCAATTTAAAAACAGACCTTAAAATTGTACATCAAAGGGCTGAAAGTCAGATTCACCCTCCAGCAGTTGCTTCAACATTAGAATATTTAGTCCTCATATTCCTCATTCTGTTACCATCTCTGTTTCCATGTGCTGGTGCCCCGTTCATGCTACAGTTCATTAGGAAAGCTGGGGAAAGTAAAAGTAAAAGTAAATTAATAATTATAATGGAACAATTTATTGTGAGTTAGCAGCAGAGAATCAGTAACTAGGAAATGTTCTACATTTTAAATTAACCTTTCCACATATAAAATCCATCATAACCTCATATGTAGGTTTGCCCACTGATAAGCAGGTGGGCCCTGACCACAAATCAGGCAGTGTTCTCTGGAAAAGATATTAGTTTTGCTTATGAATAGCATCTGTTCCAAGAATGTATAATATTATGGCTCCAGCGTATGCTGTGTAGAGAGGAAAAAAAATAGGGGTGGATTTAATACTACATCTGTGACTAGTTAGTTATGGTAACCTTCAGGTATTTGGTGGTTTCAGCAAAAGTTCTAATACACATTCCAGGCATCAAGAACTATAGCGAAGACTGTAAAAATATTGAGACAAAGAATTAATGCATTCACTAGTTTGAGAAAACTAGAAAGTACATACAGCTCCCTGTTGACTTGAAAATTTCACTCAATTCATCCTCTCCAAGGGAGGTTTGCTGTGGGTTCCCACGCGGGGACAGAGGCTGTGGCCCAGGCAGATGCTGAGATAGGGGCGACTTATCAGTGGTGACCCTGAGCAATGGACTAAGTTTCCATTTATCCAGGGGACAGTGGGTGACAAAGGAAATATTGCAGGAGTTAAGGTGTTTCCCAGGAGCTCACTAACTATCGTCCCAGCCAAATGAGACACTGGGTTTGGACTCTTATTGTTATTTTTAAACCACTGCTGATGAAAAGCTGACTTTCACTAATGATTTATTTTCTTTTCTCAGACTTATGCTTCATGTCTATTAGATGCTTTCTACAAACCACTAATTATTCTCCTTGACTCTCTTATTTGCATGTTTTACATTATTTGCTTTTAGAAAATTTAATTTTGTGGGATTACACCAAATAGCATGCAATGTGATATATCTATATCTATATCTATTGATATAGTGGATCAATCAATCACCTGGGTACCTAAGAGACTAATAAACAAAGGAACAGTAGGCTGGGTTTAAGACAGAACACGGAAATAGCAGAAGTAAAACTCAAAACAAACTGAAAACCAATAGACCAGAAATTTGAGAAAACCTAGGCACTTTCTGAAACTGTTGGTCATTTTTCCTTCAGTGACGCTCAGCCCTCTGCTCATTGATTTTACCCTGTTCATATGGTGAGGAATTATAACTCAGGATTTGCACAATGTGAGTTTAGGTGGCCATTTTCAGAGATATTCAGAGATATTCAACAATTCAGTTCAACCCTATGGAGCTGGGTGTGGTAAACAGAGGGATTGATTTGGGTCTTAATTTATAAAGGTGAGTGAGTGACAACTCAGAGAGGTCAGTGCCTTTGACAGAAAAGTTTAATGTCCCTCACAGATCACCTAGAAAGGAGAGGCATGCCACGGCATGCAGGGCCATGGGGGGAAGCACCAGTGTCCACCGGGGTCCAGAAAGGAGTGATGGGAAAGCAGAGGCCACAGCTTTTACTGGGGTCTCTGTGGGTAAGGCAAGACAGGGCTGGGAGACAGCTTGGGATTGGCTGGTTTGAATGACTCTGGTGGGCTCTGGGACATCAGGGCTGTCCCTTGTTGTCTGGGTTGATTTAGGGCATGGAAAACATTGGCTTGGCGTGTGAGGGTTAGATAAGGAGGCTGTTTACAGCGTGGACTCCAGATCACGGAAGAGTTATAAACAACGGAGGCCAGTGCTTTGGCCCTGTGATTAATGGATGACAAACAGATAAATATGGGACCTAAGAAAACACAGTTAGGACAGGGTTGAGCCTATCCCTTCCATCAGGAACTCAGAATCCAGTAGCTGAACTAAATATGTAGGCTACACAGCAAATCCAGGTATATCATGATAAATGCTATCCTAGCAGCTTAAGCCAAATGCTGTGGGAGTTTTATGAAGGCAAACAAGCAAAGATGTGGAAAGATTTCTTATATGGGGGATTTATAGTCTCTTCAGCACTCGACTTGAATCACTCCTTCAGAATCATCCAACCCTGGTAATGAATCCACGGAAGAGCTTAAGTCAAGGCCTAGCCAAGTGCCTGGCACACAACGAACACGAAGCGAAAGGAAGGTCTTACCTCTCCCCACTTTGGTGTCCTTTTTGCATGCTAGCCATCACCTACTCAATAAAAGCCTGATATCTTATTCTCTCCCCTGATGGAAGCTTTATTTATTTATTTTTTGCAATTAATGTTGATAACCAACTTGTTTCATAGTTGTTCACGTATCTCCCTTTTTTTTTTTTTTAACTTTATTTTATTATTTTGGCCATGCCACCCGGCTTACGGGATAGTAGTTCCCTGACCAGGGATCAAACCCGTGCCCCCTGTAGTGGAAGCACAGAGTCTTAACCACTGGACCGCCAGGGAAGTCCCTCCCATTTTTTAACTTAAAAGTCACACAGGGTTAAAGAAAATACTTAGTTTTGGTTGCTCCTCAATCAGCTGGTGTGAGATGTTGGCAGAAGAGGCCAGAGTGCCTGTGCCTGTGTCTGGACACTGCGGTGCTGGCCTACGTCACTGTCCTCCTAAAGCCACATCTGTATCTCCCGTGTCCCAGGTGCTCCCAGCCAGCCACTGTCATTCCCCGGAGGACAGGAAAATTGCGTTTTCCTTATGAATCTGGCAAAGACTTGTAGACCGCAGTCAGGGGGATGCTTGGAATGAACTGCATCTCTGCTCCGGGGCAGGTGGCAGGGCTCGGGAGGGAGGCCGAGAGGCTTTCCCACAAGTGCGTGGCCTGATGGAGGAGAAAGTGGACAAAGAGAAAACAATGAAAAATAATTTTTCTCATGCAATAACCATGCAGATTCAATCTCCTTAGAGTGAAGGTTTAGGACTGAAATACATTGGTCATCCTTTTTCTTAATCCCCAGGGTTGTCAAATTTCTGTTGGGGGTGGTGCCCAGTCTTCTAAGTCTGCAGTTAACAGACACCTAATGCACTTTATTCCCCCAGGGCATCCGCCAGCATCATGTAATGATGACGACGGCTGCTGTTCTGTGAATGTTTATTATGTGCCAATCATTCCGTTAGGCCCTCGACACACTAGTGCTGTTTCTTGTGCTCTCTCCCTGCTTCTCAAACCTTCTAGTGTATGCGAATTATCTGGGCATTCACTGAAAGTACAGGTTCCAGGCTTTCAACTGCAGCAACTGGAAATTCTGATTGTGTCCAATGAGGCCCAGGAATCTGGCTTTCAGGCAAACCCCCCAGTTGATCTGGAAGTAAGTGGTCCAGGGAGTACACTTGGGAAAACAGATTTCTAGTTCTTGGTTAAAACTAATAATGCAGTTCTTGGTTAAAACTAATAATGCAGCATAGCATCTGAATTAATAGAAATTATGTCGAGGTCTAAAAACAAGTTTTCTTAGCACCTGTTGCCATAAAACCCTTTCTAGTTTTTGTATAACTATTATTGTCTGACTTTCTAGAACAAGCCAACAAGAGGGACTTCAAGATCTTATCGAGAACATTAATCTTTTTAGAAAACGAGAACTGGTAGTGTTTTTACAGACTGAGAAAAACATCAAAAAATAGTAAGTTAAAAGAAACCTTGTGGTAGGTCATCACCGAGGCCCTAAAGCAAGGACCGGGTGGGGTGGGTTTCTAGGTCCTTATAAAAGCAGCAAGTCAAAGGAACAAGGGTTTTGTCCTCTTTATTATTTTTTTCCTTAAGAAGGCCGTTAAGCATTCTCTCTCTGGTCATCGCACATCTGCCCTGATGACTCAATAATCCAGTTCCTTCCTGAGTCTGTGAAATCTCTTCTCCAGGACTCGGAGAAAGGCGGAGACGCGCGGGCATCCGGGGCTGGATCCTGGCACAGGGTCCCCCTCAGGGTTGCTTTAAACCACATTTTTTGTTTTCTCACAGTTGCATAAGCAGTAGATAGATTTTTTTTTCCCCCTGTGTTTCAATCTCCCAAAATCAAGTAGATGAGAGAGAGAGGGAGTTAAATTACACCAAACTGAGAGTGGGAGATGATGGGGGAAGGGAAAGGGGTTCTCTCTGCGGTCAAAATACAACCTGTGCAGGTGCTTTCTGCGTTACAGAGACCTGCCTTTTTTTCTAAAAACAATAACAAACACACGTATACACGTATACGTGCGTGTGTATATAAAAGGCAGAAGACCACAAATACGCACATGGTTACACAGCTGGTTCGCACATCTGTCCACCACCCCTGGTCTATGTACTGGTGACCAGTGTGGGAAATGGGCGCAATGGAATTTCCTCCCCAGCTTTTACCTTCATCTGGGGAAACACCATGCTCCCGCTCACCTCTGTTTTCTTCCGTTGATAATTCAGACACCCGCCCCTCGTACTCATGTGCCTTTTCTCTCTTGCCCTCCTCCCTCTTCACAGCGGTGTCCCCACACCTGCAGAAAAGTCTCCCACCTTCTTCCTTGCTTCCCACTGCCCCATCCTCCTTTTTTCATTCTGCTTGTTCTTCTGAAACGGCCTGAGTCATGGCCGTGATTAGAGCAGGGCCAGTGACGTGTCTGTGCTGAAGAAAGAGGGAAGGCAAACATTCTGAATGAGGCTGTCATGATAAAGAGGCAGTGTCAGGAGACCACAGGCATCTTGGAAATCGTGACGTCATCCTCTCCGGCATCTCCAATATCGCGGTCTTGGTACCTCCCTCTAATGAAAGCTGCCTTTACCCTACCTTTCTGCTCCAACCGTTTCTTTCTGAAGAAGCTTTATGTGGGTTGGTTGAGTTTGTTTCTCCCATTGCTTCAGTGTTGTCTTCTGCTGCAACTACACAGCATTTCAGCTACATTAGGAAGTTTCCGTGGGGCTGACCCAGAAACCCGACAATATAACGTTGTTCTATGGGGAACCGTGTCCTGATCTCAATGTGCTGGTTGATAAATGATCTTGCGGGAACATTTGGCTTCGTGTGTGTGCATATGTGTACTGCTGGGCACATGTAGATGTTTCCACACCCCAAAAAAGTTATTTCATTGTGTTGACAAATTGAGGACAAATGGGACTGGTGTGTCATTGAAGCCGTCTATCCCTGAGAGATGCTTTTATAACAAGAAGTAATGTCACCGCTGTATATAACTGCGATTTCCCAGAAAAGCCTCTACATTTTATTTTCTTTGCTTTCTTCTCATCTTATTTTCCCAGCCCGGAGATGATCGCCTTCCTCTTTGCCTAAGTGCAACCTAGCAGGCCTTCAGGGTGCTTCCCGCAAAGCCTTCCCACAGAGCACTATTAGGACAGGTGTTAGTGGTAGGAGCTAACATTTCTGCATTCTTACCATGTGCCAGCTGAGTGCTAAAAAGGCATTATCTCACTTAACTCTCATGGCTTCCCTATGAGGTGAGCACTGTCGTTGTCCCTATCTCAACAGACAAGAAATGGAGGCTCACGGAAGTGAAGTGACACATCTAGAACGTGGCAGAAGCACCCAAGATCAGGACCCAAGCCGTCTGCCCCTTGAGCCCCTGGTCATGCAGTGTGCTCCCACCTCCCGGTCCTGGTTTCCTCGGATGCACTATGGATAATGCACGATACAGCCCTTGATCATATTCTCTTTCTTTCCCAGCACTGGTGTGCTTGGCGTTTTTTTTTTTTTTTTTTCTCTCGTAGACTGCACACTCCTTGTGATTAGGGTTCAGAATGAGAGTCTTGGGCCAGAGTCTGAGATTTGCTAACTGTGGTGCCTCCCCGAGACCCACCATCTCAGAGGACGATGGTGAGGATTAAAAGCAAATAATGCATTTGAAGGGCTCAGACTGGGGCCGCCCGTGGTGAGAGTACAAACGACTTTAGATATTATTGGTATGATGGCAACGAGCACAGCCCGAAATCCATAGTGGGGCTGAACGTTTCCCTAAAAATTCGTTCTGCAGGGGTCCCAGGCTGCTCCGCCCACCCATCTTTGCCTCAGTGACATTGACTTAGCCAATATCCTCTCCCTCTCTGTGACTCATCAGCAAAGTTGAACACTTTGTCTTTTCTCTGCCCTCCAAAGTACAAGGACTTTTGCCACCGCAGAACTGGCAGCAGCCTGATCACTGCTTCAAGAGAGGTGGAGGGGGCTGGAAGCAGGTAAATGCTCATCCCGCTGAGCTCCACCTCCTCCTGGCTTCAGTTTCCTCATCTGTCAGACAGGAGACAGGACGGAGCCGCTGACCTGTACGGGCTCTGGCAGCCTCCAGCGAAGACTCTCAGGGGTCTGCTTTTAAAGAAGCAGATCCCAACACTAAGCTGTGGTCAACTGTCTTCTGCTCTTCACGCCTTTCCTGCGTGCCTGGTTTTGTGAAAGTGTGTGTGTATGAGTGTGTTTGTGTGCACTTGTGTGTGGCTGTATGTGTGTGTGTGCATCTGTGTGTGAATATATGTGTGTGCATCTCTGTGTGGCTCTGTGTGTGAGTGGGTACGTATTTGTGTGTGTGTGTGTGTGTGTGTGTGTGTGTGTGTGTGTGGACATTCGCACAGGGTTGAAGCAGCCCAAACCAAAGGGACAGGAAAGAGGGGGGAGGGCGGCCCGCTCACCTGTGCCTTCGGCGCGGCAGGAGGAGGCCTGAGCCCTCGGCTCTGCGTCCACCGCTCGGGTGCCGCCCTCCGGCCGGAGACCAGAGCCCGGAGGCCGCCTGGCGGGCGGGGCGGGGCGGGGCGGGGCGGGGCGGGGCGGGGCGGGGCGGGGCGGGGCGGGGGGCGGGGCGCGGGGTGGGCGGGGGCGATGGGCGGGGCGGCCGGCGGCTCCGGGCATGCTCGGCCGCGGCGGCAGCGAGCGGGGCGGGTCGCGCTGGTCCCCGGCGGGCCGGAGCGGCGGCGGCGGCGGCGGCGCGGGGCAGCATGAGGGAGCCGCTCGGTAAGTCCCGGTGTCCCTCGCCCCTCCTGACTCCCACTGCCCATCCGGTCTGCTCCCACGGCGCCTCGCCCCCAGCTTCCCGCGCTCGCCCCCCAACTTCTCCAGCCCGGACGCGGCTCGGGTCGGCGCCCTCCCCAGCCCGCCGCGCGGCCTCGGGTGGGGGGCGCCGCTCTGCTGGGAGCGCGAGTCCCCGCCCTCAGGTGCCCAGCCCCGGGCGCGCGCTGCCCGGCCGGCGCCGAGGGCCGCGGCTGGCGTCGGCGCGCGTGTCGCCCCTCGGCGCGGGGGGGCCCGGAGGGCGGGGGTCGCTGCCGGGTCCGGCGCCTTCGCGGGCGTGTCCACCCTCTGAGCTGACAGCCGCTGCGCGGGGTCCCCGAGGCCCCGGTTCCCACGGCCCCCCGGCGCCGCGCCTTCTCCGCCCGGCCGCGCGCGCCCGCCGCCGGGGGATCAGGGCCGCCGGTGTTAGGGAGCAGATCGCCGCCAGTGCCCGCGGCGGCTCGGCCCCCGGCTGCCGGCGGTGAAGCGGAGGAGGGAAAGGGAAACTGGGCGGGGGAGAAGGGCAGGGCCCCGCCCGAGAGCGCCGTGCGTCTGGCTGACCAGCTCCCTGTGCGGTCTGCAGCGCGCCCGCCCGCCGGGCCCGGGTCTCCGCGCGCACCCTCCGCGCCCCGCACCCGCGGTCGCCAGCGGCTCGCCCCCGAGGGCCAGGGGTTTCCTGCACGCCCGACCTACGGCTCAGGGCGCCGTTCTCGCCCCCGAAACGGGCCAGAGCAGCCGAGCGCCTGGGATTCTCCTAGGGGTTTGGAAAAGCAGCTGTGATTTCACTACCGAAGGAAAAAATGGAAACGGGAACTTGACGCCCGCGCAACCTGGCCGCGCCCCAGCCCTCGCTCGTACGCGCTCTCCGGGGGCAGAAGGCTTCGGGGATCTAGCTTAGGCGGGTTCCTACCCCCGCCCGTCCCCTGCCGCCCCTGGCCACCCCGTGCTGCGTCTCCCGCCCCGGCTCTAGACGCCTGGCCTGCTGGGGAGAGAGCGGAGCCGTGCGGACCACACAACTCGGAGGTCTTCCTTTCGTCTTTTCAGTTTCGCTAGTGTGTATCCCGGGGATCTGAGATGCGGGTTGGACGATGGGAGGGGATTCTTGGGAGGGGGAGTGGGACAGGGATTCAGGCGGCCAGAAACGCTTGGGCGAAAATCGCAGACGCAGTCGTCTGAGAGGGCAAAACTTCAGGGAAACGTTGCCGTATGTCAGGTAGTTTTAGAATTTAAGATGAATGGATTAAGACCGTCCAGCAGGGCAGGCGAGTGTAAGTTTGTTTGGAAGTTCCACGCAGATTCTATTCGAGGAACTCGTGTTGGTTTTCGTGTGAAGTGGGGAGTTTGGTACATTCGTTCGGTTTTCCGTAATGCTCTGTGGGTTTGGACTTTATATTTACCTTGATAGTACGTGTCTAATTCTTGGCCACCAGCTGAACAAGCTTCCTGAAGGGCTCCAAGTGTTACTCAGGGCAGGCAGCGTGCAGCAAACGGTTTCCCTCCCGCTAGAGGGGTGAGCAAATATTTGTTGAACAGAGGCCTTCATCTGCTGGGCCTCCCTCCCTCCAGACTTCACCCGCTGTTGCAGAGATGGGAAGGTCAGGCCTTTGGCAGGCCCAAGAGATTTAGGGGGATTGGGTGGGTGGAGGAATCCCGTGCCAGAAAGGAAAAAAAAAAAAAAAGAATTTTTGTCTTTCCACCTCCTTGTAACATAACTTAAAATGCCCGAGTGTCCACACGCTCTGGAGGGTTTGACAGGCTAATTAGAGTTATCCAGTAACGCATCTGAGTAAGTCACAGATTCCAGAGACATTGGGCCGTAAAATTTTAGCTATAAAAGGTAACTGACGACTGGAGGTACACAAGGAGAATAAATAAGGACCAATTTTTCAGTTACAAAAAAAACAAAACCTTTGAAAAGATCCTTGGAGTCTAATCTTTAAAATGCAGTTTAAAACTAAATCTTAGAAATGGTATGAGTAAAGAAAGCCCGGCAGTCTGCAGCCCCTTGCTGGAGAGCCCTCGAGTTTGGGAGGACAGCAAACACCGGCCGGGCTGTTCAGAGTCCAGCGTTTCTCTGTTAATGAGCTTGGCGGGTCTTCTCGCTAATGAATCTAAAGAGAGTTTAGAACGCAGAGCGTTGGATTGAAACAATTGTTCTGTTGTGGGTTTTATCTTGAGAAGCAAGGGCTACGTCTCTGAAATCCTCTAGGCCGGTGGCTGAACCCATTACTGCAGTTTATTTGGTTTTTCAGCAGATGTTGTTGTTCACCTTTTGGATGGGAAGTGTTATCTCAGTCGTCGAAACCTTGCTATTGTGCTTTGTTTCGAGGGCGGGCTGACTTAAGGAATGCAGCCCTCACTAAAGGGGCACTCACTTGCTAAAGCCAGCAGCCCAGAGGGGCTAGAACAGTCTCCAATACTTTGATATAGTCTTTAAACCTTACATGTTATTGAAAAATACCGGAACCGTCCGGATGCTAAAACCTCAATTATCTTGTTTTGAATTTGTGATATTTTGTTTAGTTTGGCTTATTACCTTAACTTTCTTTAACTAAATATATTTTCCAGAAACTTTCTAAAGGTAATATATTGATAGCTGGGAACAGCCTGGCCCAACTGACAGAGCCTTATTCTCAGACCACTAAATATCCTTGTAGTTTGCTGCTTTTTGGTTATCTCTCTAGAGCTTTCCCATTCAGCTTGTTTCTTCTGCATGTAAGTCTAAGAATTTAGATACTATTATAAAGACACACCAAGATACATATGTCAAGGAGGGAAAGAAAAGGGAGAGAGAGAAAGCAACTGTGTATAGGAAGACGAATTGGAGAAACAGAAACCAGATGGTTTTATCTCTTGACACAGTGGGGTTTGGGGGAACTTTTACTTCTTACTTAAATGCTGAATTTTTCAGCGTTTATTTCTAGAATAGCATTATATGACTTTAGTAATTAGAAAATAAATAATGTAAGAATTATATGAAATAATTTAAACTTTAACATTTTTAAATGTTAAAATGTTGGCTCTTTTATTCAAAACAAAACGAGTGTGTTATACGTTTAATAGACTACTTTAGGAATCTTTGTCTGTGGAGTTTGATGTCTGTGATGATAGTGGAATTTAATTCTAACGTATTATAAGTTTTAACAGTTGTTTTTGCAAATAGCCAACAATTCCAGAAGATTTAAAAAATCTTATCCAATTTCAGTCCTTTTCTTAATGACTGCTAATCTTTTGGAAATGTTAATGAGGTACTTAGGGTCTCTTACAAATGGGTGAGGTCTCCAAAGCAATAATTGTGTGACAGAATTTAGAGGTGAAAGAGAAGACGTGTGTGTGTGTGTGTGTGTGTGTGTGAATGTGTATGTATGTGTGTTCATACAAGTTGTGGGTGAAGAGACACAGAAGTTAGAAGAGATAATATTTATGAAAAAAATAAAGTCTGTAATATTTGGTACTTTATTTTCTTCTCTTTTTGAATCAGTGCCTTAATACCAACCCAACCCAGCAAGATTAGTGTTCCAGGAACCTTCTGATCTCAGACCCAAGTTTTCCATCTCGTTGTTGTTGTTGTTGTTGTTTTTTGTCACCTTGAAGAAACTTAACTCCGTGATGGTTGCCCTACTAAAAACTGTGACTTCCCAGATTCAATGCGCTTTTTATGTCTAAGGAGGTTTTCACCACTTGAGGGTCCTGGCAGAGCTGGTCATCCCTCTGTGGTGTGGTGACGACAGTGTGTGAGAACTTATTGTCCCAGAACTTAAACTGTTGAGCTCTTTATTTAATTATTAAGACTGGAAAGGGAAATGGCAATCCTCTTGCTCATAATAAAATACATGGCTCTACCATCAAAAAAAAAACACCAAAAAAAAAAAAAAAAGCTGTAGAGAGCAATAAAAATCCATGCATCAGTTAGCAACATGCCTCAATCTGGTTTGTTTTGTGTCTTGGCTATTCATCTCTTGTTTAAAGAAAGTACTTTGTTATATATTAATCATAACATTTGACCAAAAAATTGTCAGTTGAAGAAATATTTACAGTCAACTGCCAACAATTTGAGGGACTAATTGCATCTTAAGGATGGAATGTCAGCAAATGCAACTGAGAAGGTTTTCTAGAAGAGTAACAATGTCTCATCGAGACCTTTAGAATGCTACTTGTAATCTTACATACAATTCTGTCAGCAGAACGTGATTTTGAGCCTACTATAATCAGGCTAAGTATATCTGTAGCAGATAAGATGCAAATACCATATACTAGACCCTTTGAGCCTTACGTAATTTACTATTCATTTTTTTCTTTTCTTCTGTGTCACTTTTATGCTCATTGAGTCTTCCAAATATGCAGTGCGTTTTCAGTGGTACATTTTCCTAATCCTACCTATGTAGCTTTTTGTTTTTAAGGGTGTTTTTTCCCTGATGATGAAATAATAATAAGTTAAAGTATAAGAAAGTGCCAATATTTGACCATTTTTTACCCACAAAACTTCATATGGTTCAATCTAATACATTTCATGACAGAACATCATAAAATACAGTAAAGTATAAATGAGGACATTTTTTTAAAAACTCAGAATCCAGTACCACTGTTGATATTTTGGTATGTTTCCTCTTCCCCACACTGTGTGTGTGTGTGTGTATGTATATAAATGAAATTGTATTATATGCACTGAATCTAGGCTTTTGTAAACTGTCTATTTAACATGGTACCAGGAGCATTTTCTCCTGTGCCATTATATATCTGAAAACATCATTTTATACACCTGTGTGCATATTATAGTCTACCATGTGGATGCACCAGAATTTTAACCATCCCTTAAATGAACATTTAGTTTAGCTTTTTTTCTGTTATCATAATTAAAACTTGGATGAGTATCCTTATATAAAACTTTGTGTGTATCTTGGATGATTTCATTAGGATGGACCCCTAGAAGTGAGGTTATTAGTCTATAGGGTTTCAGATTTTTAAAGATCTTATAACATTAATCACTTTTAAGAAGGGAAATAGCATTTACCTACAGACCCCTGCACACATTCATACACAAATAGGAGAACCCTTACAGCTCACTCACCATGCCCTCACCAACAATAGCTATTGCTTTCTAGAAGCTTCAATACTTTGAGAATTGAATAGTGGCATTTGGGTTTAATTTGCATATCCTTGATCACAGGTGAGGGCGAACATTTGTTTTATATTTTTAATTGGGTATTTGTCTCTTTCTTAGTTTTCAGTGCTAGGCAATTGTTAAAAAGGCAGAAAAGTGCTGGTTGATTTCATGAGTTTATTAATATTTTGTTTCATTTCACTGTCTAGCGGAGCCTGCTAACCGTCAATATGAAAAGACGGAACATTTTTATAAATGGGAAGAGAAGAGGCAGTGGAGCCTGTTTAGGTAAAATTCGTTTGCAAGGCTCGACCTCTAGTGATGAGAATGCCCATGACTGAAGTCACGCCTCCCAGCCTAGGAGATCCTCAGGCGGGGGTGTCGGCGGGGCTTGTGTGTCTTTGTGTTCTCAGAGCGCAGGGCCTGCACACCCAGTGCAAAGCAAGTTGCAGTCAGTGGGCATCGCTGTGCTCGGGCTCTTCTGGGAGGGAGGGTGCTGGATGGTAGACTCCCTGGCCTTATCTGCCTCCTCCTCCTCCTCTCAGCATGTGGCCGCTTAGCTCTGCTCTCTGGGCTGGCCTCTGTATGGGTGCTGCTTACGAGGCCAAGGTCAGAGGGTCTATCTTCCTGTGACCCAGTTAGCTTTGTTCTGTGTCAGAGCCACAAGCTGTATTCTCTTCTCCGGGGCCGGCTGACTTAGACATGCACTCTGCCCATCACAGGGGAGAAGAGGCTAGAGAGAGGGGCGATTTCTAGAGCTAGAAGGACCCCGAAGAACCTCTAGTTCAGTCTTCTTAATTTACTTCTTAGGGAGAAGACTGAAACCCATAGGTTTTCTCCTTTTCTCCTATGCATCGTCTCAGGCTTGGTTCCACACAGCAGATGTGTACTGAGCAACGTGGAGGAATGGAAATCCGTCCCTACAGCGAGGGGGTGGACAACTCAAGTTCATGCTCAAATGCTGATGGGCTGTTAGCAGTGCTTTCCTAACCTCACCGTCCCTTCAGCCTGAATATAAAGGATACAGCTGATATTTACAGAACTTAGAAGCCCACCGCAGAGTAAGGTGGCTTTAAGTGGTCTCACTCGGGTTCTTTGGAAAGGACAAGAACTCTGATGAAAAGCCATTCGAGAATGATTTGGGCACAAAGAAGTTTTGCAGGAATAAGTTGGTTACATTGAAATCGAATGACCTGTCATCTTCTCCAGCCGAGAGTTGTTTCCGATTTCTGTGTTTCTCCTGATGGAAGGACCGTCACCTTAGTTACCAAGACCAAAATCCGTGGTACTCCTTCCCGTCAAAGTCACTCTCATTAATTCCCCTTTTTCCTTATCCCCTCTGCTACCACCCCTGCACGGTACAAAAGGCGGGGCTTGTGACTGCTTGTCCTCACGTCTGTCCTGTTCTGACCATGTTAGTCCTTCACTTTCCTGCCACGGTCAGTGTAAAGCGCCTTTCCTTTATCTGACCAGACCCTTCTGTGGTTTCGCACTGCCTGCTCATTTAAGTCCGGATCCTATTACCGTTGCAGATAAGGGTGGCTGTTTCTTTTCTTTTTTTAAATAAATTTATTTATTTATTTATATTTGGCTGCGTTGGCTGCATTGGGATGCGCGTGGGCTTCCTCTAGTTGTGGTGAGTGGGGGCTACTCCTCATTGCAGTGCGCGGGCTTCTCATTGCGGTGGCTTCTCTTGTTGCAGAGCACGGGCTCTAGGCACGCAGGCTTCAGCAGTTGTGGCACGAGGCCTCAGTAGTTGTGGTTCACAGGCTCTAGAGCTCAGGCCCAGTAGTTGTGGCTCGTGGGCTTAGTAGTTATGGCTCGTGGGCTCTAGAGCACAGGCTCAGCAGTTGTGGCGCACGGGCTTAGTTGCTCCGCGGCATGTGGGATCTTCCCGGAACAGGGCTCGAACGTGTGTCCCCTGCATTGGCAGGTGGATTCTTAACCTCGGCGCCACCAGGGAAGTCCCAAGCGTGGCTATTTCTATGTAGATAATTTTTTTCTCTTAGAATTTAGTTTTTTCGGAAAGTTACAAGCTCCCCTCCCATTTCTCATACGTGCAGTTTGTCTGCTTTTCAGCTTCACATGGCAGCTTTCATGAGAACTCCAGGTCCCCAACCAAGAGCCTGGAACCCAAAATAATTGAAGAGGTCTGCTGAAGGTCAGAGAGCATCGTGCGGTGTATTTGTGAATGAATCGTGTTACTGAGTATTTAGAAGTCAGTGCTAGTATGGCCATCAAGACGTTGCCATCAGCGAGGCATGAGCCCTCGTGTGTGTGCGTGTACATGCGTGTGTGTGTGGTGTGTGTGCTCAGCGTACAAGGGGAGTATCGCCTCGAAGAGCCATCCTAGTCCAAGAGAATAAATAAGAATTTTTTCCTTTTAAATATAGTTTTTCATCTTCATGCCACCATGCCTTCCCTCCTTCCTTGTTTATATTTATGCATTATTTGGTAAATTAGGAAACTTCTGTTGCTTATTAAGGAAGGAAATTTAGAGCCTAAAATAGTAGCACATGCTTTGAAGCTAGACAGACCTTGGTTTGACCCTTGGATCTGTGCTTACAGGCTGTGTCACCTTGGACTCTCAGCCTTGGTTTTCTTGTCTATAAAATGGAGACATTCATATCCACAGCAGGACCTTTACTGGGAGCAGAAAACAAAGTGTGCCAGGCGGCTAGCAGAGTAGCTGGCAGGTTGCAGCTGCTCCGGGCATGGATGACGTTAGTATCTTTCATGTGCTGCTCTTCTGAGCTTGTAGAACAGGCTCTTCCTTCTGCTTTGTGCAGAGAGAGTTAATTGCAGCGGTGGCGGGGGGATAAATTCACCACAGATTGGAAGATGTTCGTGGTGAATTCGTCATGCATCTCCTGGAGGGTATTTGAGCATCTTACCACCTAGCCCAGGCATCCTCGAGGGGAAGAAAAGTAATAGAATATAAACCTAGTGATGTCATGAATCAATCCAAAAACCCGACCCGGGAAACCGAGCTGTTCAGCATTGTTATTCCTCTCCCTCCCAGCCCACCCCTCTAAACCACCTAAATCAGAGCCTGTGTGCCGTAAGCATGTCTCTTTGGGCCTCATCTCATGGATTTAATCTAATCTAAACCAGTCCTGTCGAGGTGAACAAGAGAACTGTGGGCTGAACTCAGTCTTCTCACCCCGCTCAGGGTTCCTTGTTTTTTATTTCCTTCACTGTTTCTTCGATTATTTTAGGAGTCTTGATGCTTATAAGTATGCATTTTAATAACAGAACAGAGGGGGGGAAAAGCAATAGTTTGCATTTAGTGTAACTAGTTTTTGGTGTGTTGTCGCACACTCAGCACAAAAGTTTTCTTCTGTGAAAAGAGACTTGTTGGGCTTCCCTGGTGGCGCAGTGGTTGAGAGTCCGCCTGCCGATGCAGGGGACACGGGTTCGTGCCCCGGTCCGGGAGGATCCCACATGCCGTGGAGCGGCTGGGCCCGTGAGCCATGGCCGCTGAGCCTGCGCGTCTGGAGCCTGTGCTCCGCAACGGGAGAGGCCACAGCAGTGAGAGGCCCGGGTACCGCAAAAAAAAGAAAAAAAAAAAAAAAGAAAAAAAAAAGAGACTTGTTATAAATCCGGTTTTCCTTCTTTGTATATACTGTCCCGCAAAGTTTGCTTTAATCAAATGGCTTGTGTCGCTCAACTCAAGTTGTATAAACAGGTGAGAAGTTCTCTGAGCCGGGTGGCCAGGTTGGGCCCTGATTTCTCTTTGGTGACATTGAGCAATGCCACCAAGTCCAGTAGAAATTGCTCTCCTGACATCCTAATAGCTACTAGAAGCCACACGCTTTTCTTTGGAATAAGTGGCCGATCCATCAGTTTTCCAGATTAGAAAACTGAGGCTTGGAAGTTAAGTCACTTGGTAAAGGCCATCCACCAGGCAGAAGCCAGGATGGAAAGCTAGGCCTTTCTGCCAAGAAAGCTCTCTGATCTGCTCCGTTTTCGCTCTGATCAGGTGGAAGTCTGCAGGCAGCTTCCACGTGAGATGAGGAGAAACAGCTGAACATACGCCACCCAGAGAAGGAGACCCACCAGGATACATGGTCCTTTTACCAGGCCATCAGGTTTTTATTGGGGTGATAGAGTTTTTCAACTGGTTTCTCAATTTTGTCTTTGAAATGATGGACTTAACTCTAGCAATTTATGGGGCAGAGAGTAGTAGGAAAAGATGAAAAGAGCCATGGTGAACTCAAAAGAGATAAAATGCTGCTTCCTGGCTCTCTCAAACCAAAAAGAATAAAAGCGGCAGCATTGCAGGTCCAATTCATGCTGAGGGTTCCTTGGTGGCCCTCTTAGCTCCTGCTACACTGGGTTTTATCTGTCAACCAGTGATGCTGTGTTCCAAGGCCTCAGGTCTCAAGCCCCAGGTAGATCACAGGTAGAGGAAGGAAGCAGGAGACTGTACTTTCCCTTAAGGAGATTTATTTCTTTTCATCTTATGCTCTCAAGAATAGGAAAGTAGCTTCACTTAGTTGCTGTGACTATTCTTGAAAGGAAATTTTTGATAGGATAGAAGAGGTGTATTTGTTGTTGAGAACAGAGCAAGGAACTTGTTAGACTAAGGAATTTCTCATAACTTGATGGGATCATTGAACTTGACAAAATTTCAGGGGTCATCTAGTCCAGCATCCTGACCAGCGCAGGACTGATTTCTACATTAGTGCTTTCCAAACGGTAGGTTGTGACCGCTTAGTGTGGCACTGAATTTAGTGGGTGGTGACCAGCATTTTTCAAAAGTGAAAATAGAATAGAAAATATTATAGCACCCATCAGGATGTGAGGGTAAATATTTTTCCTTTCAAGTTTTGACTAATGTGTGTACACACACCTTCAGTGGATTGCTGTAAAAACAACAGAATTTACAAATCCGTTGCCTTGACCGCCACCGAGGACTCTCCCAGCCACGAACTCCCCACTTTCAGAGGCAGCCAGGCCCTGATGGACTGTCCTGTTAACACGTGTGTCCTTATCTTAAATGTCTTCTCTGCATTAATGGTATTCAGATAGTCATAGAATGAAAAAGATACTGAAAGTGGGCTCCTTTGTCTCTGTTCTTGTGTCCTGGGATTCCTTCCCTGAGAGTGTATCTAGGCACCTGTGCTGACTGGACCGCTCTGTATTAGATGTTCCACTATGACTATTTGATACAAGGTGACAAAGTAGCAAAGAAAAAAATTTCTTACATGGACCGGCTGGAAAATCATACTAACAGGGTGATCTCACAGTGCAGCTCTACCTTGAGGGATTTGTTTGGCTTAGAAGCGATCTTCCAGAGGCCTTCCTGACCCCTTGAGACCCTGGGTGAGGGTCCCGTCTCTCCTCCTGTCCTTGTTCCCGTCACAGCGCTATGACACTATGGGGAGGGGCAAGCTCCCGTCGGTGTACATGCGTGTGCCATGCTTCAACGACCTGTTTTCCCGCTGTCACTACAGCAAGCCAGTGAGCTGCTGCTTCTCGAGAGCAAAGAACGTGTCTCATTCATTATTATAGTTTCAGTGTCCAGTGCATCCTAGGCCCTCAGGAATTGTGTTTCCACGTTTGGGACTCTGTAAAATAACATTTGCTGTTGTCAGTGACTCGGATGGCGATGGAAGTGTCCCTTCCTGGAAGACAGCTCTCTGGGTGATAGAGAGCCGGAGTGACTTTGGAAATCAAGAGTCACATCCCAAGTGATACGAAGGGAATCAGGAACGGTCTAGTGGTCACAATGAATAAAGAAGGTGAAAGCTTTTCATCAGGCAGGTAACCCTTCAGCCACAAAGGAGCCATCACTGCACGATAAATGCAGTCTCACACTTGTGTGCGAGTTACGCTTTTCCCTGTACTTATTTGGCCCTCAGAACGGTCTGGTGAGCCAAGAAGAGAGTGGCCTTGCCATTTTGCAGATCAGAAAACTGAGGTTTGGTGTGGTTCATGACCTGCCTCCGGGATCATGGCTGGGGCTGGGTGTCAGCACCACCATGGGGATGAAAAGGCTCCTGCCCGGGGACTGTGCTGGTGCCCTTGAACAACACAGGTTTGACCTTCACGGGGCCGCAGATACACAGATTCTTTTCAGTAAGCGCCTCCTTACAGGGTGTGAGCCTGCACGCCCAGGCCCGGTTGACTCCGCGGATAGGGAACCGAGGATACAGAGGGACCCTGTGTACCGAGGCCTGACTGTAAAGTTAGCCCCAGATTTTTGATGACCCGGCGTCAGTGCCCCAAGGGTCCACTGTACACACACATCTCTCCAAGTTGTAAACCCTCATGTTATAATAACTTGCATTTACGTCCAGCTTTGCTGTGTGCTTGTCTGAATAGCAGCCCTTTGGGCTGGTGGGCAAGGGTGGCCTCGGGTACCATCCGTTTAGAAGGCCGCTGTCTCAGGGCTGGGCAGAAAGTTTGAAAGGGCGCATCTCCTCCTCAGCACCTTGGCGTCCCCTCCTGGTGGCCGGGGGGATTGATGCGTTAGGGACAGGCCAGTCCTTCTGCAGTAGGTAAGGATGCTACGGGAAGGACACTGAATCCGAGAGGGGTTGGAACCGCCGTGTGGCTATTGAGAACTCTGCCTGAGGGGAGGGGTGATGTTTGGTCTGGGGTGGAAAGGAGGTAGAAGACCAGGCTCTGAGTTGGGGTCGAGAAGTGGTGAGTGTCAGCCAGAGGGAGAGGGGTCCTCTGGGGATTGGGTGGGTGCTGGGCATCCCACCCGGGCAGCAGGGCCTGTGGGTCACCCCCTCCCATGGGGCTCCACGGCCTGCGTGCTGAAGCTGCTGTGCTTCATTCTCCTGCTCCCCCAGGCTGCTGGCCTCTGAGGCCGAGCAGGTTAGGATTCCCCCCAGATCAATACACTTCTGACCTCAAACCTCTAAGGTCAAGTACGGCTTGTTTCAGTTTGTATCTTTTTTGAAAGGTATTCACGGCCTGGCCCGATCTGGCGTGCCACTTAAGGGTTTGCTAACTATACTTACACACAGACAGAGCCAGGATGGACCGGCTCACCTAATCCCGGGAGGACAGTGACCCACGGACATTTTCCTTGAGGGTCATTGCTTCTTACCACCCTCACAGTGGATTCTGTGGTGGACGCTGGCCTGTTCCTCTGCGTACTGGGTGGCCAGTTGGGGTGCAGCGCACTTGGCTTTGCTTTTAAAGAGCCTGACGTAGTAACGGAGAGAGAAACTGAGTGTCCTCGGACCTAAACTCTAACTTTAGCCGTGGTACCGACTGGCTGTGTGACCCTGAGCCAGTGAGTCTGGGGACCCTAGTCTAGGCTACCAGGATTCTGTTGCCGTGTCATTTCTTTACTCCTGGTATGACTGTACCCCAAGTCTATTTTAAATGCCACTTCCCCATCTCATACACATGCATGTGCAGTTTATGGAGTGAACTCCTAATCATTCTTCAAAACCTAGCTCAAATGTCCCTTTCTCCCACTGTGCATTCATTCAACAGTGATTTGTTGAGAGCAGACTATGTGCCAGATGCCAGGGGCCTAGCACTGAACAAAACAGACCTTGCCTCCACATGCCCACGGCCCTGGGTTTGTGATGGGATCCCTTTCCTCTGCAGTCCCAGCCCAGGGCCCGGCTCAGTGGAATCGGAACAAACGCTCGCCTCTCTGGTCCTTCCATCTCTCTGGCCATGTTGTACAAGCCCCTTAGGAGACGCGCAGCAGCAGGGTCAGGAGGGGCAGGGTTGCTGTGGAGACGGTTCCACTAGTCGTACAGCCACGGCAGGGGCTTGTGTATGTTCCATGACGTGTAGGCACCTGACGGAGGATCACAGACTTCCGCAGTCTGGTCCCCCCACCCTCTCCGTGCTGACAGCGGAGACTTTGCTGCTGCCGGGCCTGGAGTGTGATGAGGCTGAGGACACGCACAGTCAGCGGGATCCTGTGATGGGCCCCGGGGAGAGGTCCCGTCAGCAGGAAGCACGTGCGCCCCCCGCGCCCCCCGCGCCCCCCTTTCACCTGCAGGCGGGCGGCAGGCACTTCCTGGCCATTGTTTGCAGGGGCTGCCACGGTGCTCGAGCTATTTCCGTCCACCAGCCAAGCGGGGCTGGAGCTGGCCGGGCTCTTCCAGGCCAGCATCGCAGCCCAAGGAGAGGCAGCGGCAGGTCTCACCAAACCGCCTTCCACCCCATTAGCAACGGGAAGATGCAGGAAAGAAGATTCTCTGGTGTAAAAGTCAACATGGCAGTGCCACGTCTGTGCACGCGTGTGCTTTCACGGAGGGCTCTGTCCATTTTCATTCTTCTTGGCCGGTACCGTTGTCTTAGGACAGTGTGTTTGGGGAAGTTGCCACTGTTAAACTAAGGTGCCCTGGCGGGATTCGGACGTGGGCACCCTGGGCTCAGAGGTGCAAACCGTCTCCCCAAGATATGTTGCGGAGCGATTTGATTCTTACAGGTTTCGTGTGGGAAGAAACTTGGGATCGTGTAGCGCGTTGGGTGTGTAGGCTTGGTCAGCGTTTCTCATTAAGGACTGAAGATCTATTTTCAGCGGCTAGTTACCCACCCAGATTGCGTCTGCTGAAGTGCATCCTGGCCCCGGGTGGATGAAAGATCCCGCTCTGCCCTCTTGGAGCAAAAGGTGTGTCTCCGAGATGAAAGCAGGGAAGTACAGTAAGATTAAGCTGGGAATGTCTCTGTTTAGCAGCATGGAGTAGTAATCGCGGCTTCCGAGTCTCTCTTTGTTTTGTCCTCTCTCCGGTGTGTGTTGTCCTCCGATGTCTGGGGTGTGGACGCTGGGGACACTGTCAATCATTTCATGGCTTAAAACGCTAGTCCGACTCTCCCGCCAGGCCAGGCGCGGCCATCCGAGGGCGGGGTCCCCAGCTTCGGCGCCCCGCCCTGGCTCAGCGGAATCAAAGAACAGACGCCGCCTCTCTGGTCCACGAGGGGCCAACTCGCCCAAGCCCGGGCTTGAACGAGCTGCAGGAGCCCCCCTTCCCTTCCTCTGCTGGCACCGCGCCCAGGGTCCGGACTGGTCGGGGTCGAGGGCGGGCGAGGCGTGGGGCCCCAGCGGGAGTCGGTGACGGCTCACAGATACTCTCCTTCCTTGTCCCGCAGTGTGGGTCCTGCCACCTCGACGGCCCCGGCGGCGGGGCTTGGACGCGGCCCGAGCGCTATGTACAGCGTAGAAGACCTCCTGATCTCCCACGGCTACAAGTTGTCCAGAGAGCTGCCGGCGCCGCGCAAGGATGACGGGGAGGGGCGCCAGCCCGTGAGGCCCCGGGCGCCGGCGGGCCCCGGCCTGCTGAACGGCTGTGACGATGGCCCTGCCGCTTCCGCACGCGGCCAGGCCTCGCTGGGGACCGGCCGCCTGAGCGAGCCCGACAGCCGCGGCCGTGGGCCTCGGGGCCTCGGGGAGTCCCCGAGTGCTGCTGCCGCTGCGCGGATTTCCGAGGCTGGGTAAGCTGCAGCTGAAGCCCCCGTTCCCTGTGCCCCGGGGGTCTGGCAGTGGGTGTGTGAGTCCGTCCCTGGCCGCCTCCGGTGGGGCTGGGGGGCCTGGTCGGGGGGAGCAGAGCGGCGCAAGACGGCGTGCGCGGGGACGCAGGGCTGGTGCAGCGGGCGTGGAGCGCAGAGTGGCCAGTAACGGAGCTCCGCCCGCCGGCGCGCGGCGTCTTAATCCTCAGCCGCCTCTTTGTTCCCGTGTAAGCTCTTCGTATCTCCTCAGCCAGGAATCACTTAAAAACGCTGGAGAAGCCAGTTTATGTCAGGCACACATTCCTAAGACGTTCTGCTTTCTCATCAACGTTTCAGTACCTTGTACATCACAGAGTTGGGAGACGGATGCGCCTCCTCCACCCGTGCCGAAGCAAACCTTTCTTCTCGCGTATCCGTGTAATTCCACTGGCCTCCACCCATCTTTTCACACACGCACACGTGCACACGCACACGCGGACACACGGGCCCTAGTGTGGAGATCGCGTCTGAATACAGCTGCGTCTGTGGGTGTTTTCTTAATAACCAAAAAGAGGGTGGACCGAGGAGGGGGGAGGTAAATTAGAGGGAATTTCGGCGGCTTTGCCCCAGAGCCTGTGCCCGAGAGGCCTCCGCAGCCCTCACCCGGCCGCTTCAACCTAGGGGAACCCTTTGCCATCACTTCCTAAAGCTGTGTTTGCCTTTAATGCTGCCCGGGGACCAGGCTCAGGCCAGGGGAGGGGCCGTGCCTACAAAGAGCGCGAGGCTGGGTACAGCCGCGCAAAACGGGCCACCCAAACAGGTGGGAGCCGAGGCCTCTGCTTAAGGGAAGCAAACAGACATGCGGACACGAAGGGCAGTGAGTCAAGTCCAGAGGGAATGAACTAGCTTCCACGGTCACAGGGAGGATCTTCCTTGTTGGCCGACAGCCGTCAGGGTAGGGATTTTGCTCTTACAGGTCGGAACGTCCAACACCTGGGTCACTGAGTACAAGCAAGGCGGGGGGGCCCTCTTCACACCCAGTGGAGTAGAAGCAGGTTTGTGTTGCCAAGTCAGAGCTGCCTGTCTGTGGAGGGCGCGCGTCGTCACCGATGGGGCGGGTTCGGGAGGGAACCCAGGACGGAGAAGGGCTGGAAGCTGCTTTTATTTAACCTTGCCCTTCAAAACCTGCCCTTACGTCCGCTACTGCCTTTGCAGCCATGTTCCCTGAAAAGCATGCCCACCGTGGGTTTTGGAGGAGGGTGATTGTGGGTATGTTGTCCGAGAGCCAGGCCAGCCTTAGCTGCTGCTGCACAAACGCGTGCTGGGTTTTACCCCCCCGTCCTGTGCTTCCGGTTCTGTGCTGTGTACACCTGCACCTTCCGCCCTGGATTTCAGGGCACCGAGGCTATGCCCTGCGCCCCCTTCTGCATTTCCTGCAGAGCTTGCTATGTGCTGGGCACACAGTGTATCCAGTATAAGCCCAGGGATTCAGTTCATCCATCCAGCCTCGTAACAGTTGTTGAGAAGCAGAAGGTTTAGTTTCTAACGAGGTGAAGACAATGGCCTTGGAATCCCTGCACACGTGCCACGAGCAGGGTCCATCCCAGTCCAAAGGGCTGAATCAGAGGTCAGAGTTGGGTCCCGCTTGGGAAGCAGTAGAATCCGCTTGAGGATTCCAGGTGGGCAGTGAGGCTCCCAGCCCCGTTCACAGCTTGCTCAGGATTCCCTAGCCCTGTGTGATCACAGGGGCCTGGGAACCTCAAGGCCCTCCATCCCAGCCTCCCTCAGACCTGTAGGCGCCTTTCTTTCCGTCATAAGTGAAGGGCTCAGCTGGGTTGAGAGCAGCGCTGGGACGTCTTTGCCTGTCGACAGAGTTCTGAGAGATCTGGCCGTTCCCCCCCAGTCCTGAGGCTGCCCGGTGAACTTGTAAGGTGTCGAGGCCCCTTTGGATTGCAGGTTGCCTTGCAGGGTAGAAAGAGAAAACGCACTCGTGTTTGCAAAGATCCATGCCAGTGCCCCGCGCCTCAGACACCCACTGCCCAGCTTCCTGGCTTGAAGTGAAAAGACGTTTTCTTTCTTTAGTGGCCAGTAGAGAACTGGAAAGAGGAGGCAGGCGGAAAGGTAGGCTGGAGGGGATTACGTTTCCCTTTCGGGAGAAGCGTGCCTTGAGAGGAAATAAATAGGTGCTAATAGTTAAAGCTTAAAAATGTAAAGAAGAAGGAAACTGCCAAATTCTTTGGCTCCTGGGAATTCTGAGTCTGGATGCATCAGTGGTGCTCAGCCAGATCCCAGCCTTTAGTCACGTGGCAATGCAGCCGTGGTCTTGCACCTGGCCTGGTCCCCACCATGACCCTGCCGGACCGGTCTCCGGGTCTGGGGGGCCGCTGGGTCCTAGGATGCGCTGTCCAACTCCAAGCCATCGGGATGACTGGGGAGCATCACAGGGGCCCCTCATCCTGCAGTTCCTTGGTGGGGTGAGGTCTGCCCTAGAGAGGGCCCACACCACAGGCTGGTCCTCAGCACCCCTGGACCTCCTGGGGACGGGGGACTCAGCGCAGTTTGGAAGGCCACAGGGGCCGAAAGGAGACTGGTTTGTTTTATTCTGTTGGAATGGTGGAGAGGTAGGCATGTTAGCAATGTCGTTATTTTATAGCCAAGAGCCTGAAGCTCGGAGAACGTCAGTGACTCTGCAGGGGCCACGCACTCAGTGCTAGCGTGGAGGGAAGCCCGGCTCGGGCCACAGCAGCACCGGGCCTGGCCACACTGTGCCTGGCCTGACCCGTCGCCTGTGCTGGGCCATCCTCACGTCCTCCCCTGCCCTCCCTGCCCGTGGGCGGGGGTATCAGCTCCCACGCGCCGCTGCGCCCCTTTCTGTCTGGGGAGCTGCGTAGGGACGGCATCTGTGCTCCCTGGTCAGAGCCGGGTAATGATGCCGCCCTGCGCACACAGGCCGGGGCCACGTAGGTGGGGAGCAGTGTCGCCCGTCATCTGAGTGTGGCTGGAGCAATAGGATTCCCGGGGGAGAATGAAGCATGATAGGATTGATAACTCACATCACCTTGGAGTTTCTCGTGCATGAGCTGGTTATATGCAGCAGAATGTTAAAAAAGAAAAAGGCGGGGAGGAACACAGAACAGATTTGGAGCCTTGACTAGGTTCCCAAATGCAGGATCCACGCTTCCTAAGTGGGCGGAGAGGCTGTGCTCTGAGCTGTCGCTGTTGTTAGATCGAGTGATACCGAGCTCCCGGGGTGGCAGGAGGGGTGCAGGACCGGCTGAACCTGCTGAGAAGCCCTTTGGCTCAAGTGGGGAGACTGTTCTCCTTTGGCACAGGTTATCCAGAATGACAGTTAGAGTCACTGCTTTCCAAAGCTGCGTCCCACGTGTTGCTGAGACCGACCTTCTCAGGGCTGGCGACTCGACAAGCGTGTAAAGTGCAAACCCTGGCTGTGCAGCCCCCGTCACCTGCGCTGTCGACCCCAGCTCTGAGGTCGTGGTCTTGGTGGCTTCGTTTATGCCAACCTTGGGGGACGAGCGGGGAGGGGCGGGGCGGGGGGGAAGGTGGCAGTCACAGGCTCAGCAGAACTCCCAGGGAGCCGCCTGGTCCCTGGCGGGAAAGCTTCTGTCCTTGTGGATTCTCCGGGTGCAGGGACCCAGAGGCACCTGCGTGAAGGGAGAGGTGTGAGGATACCACGGGGTCTTGGCCCGCAGGACACGAAGACTGGTGGCCTCACCCCGTGTGGGATGAACAAGCTGGGCCCAGGACGGGCCATTAGTCCAAGTCTCTCCAGGCTGTGGCTCGTCCCTGCGGGACCCTCTCCGCCCAAGGTGTCGCCTGTCACTGCATCTCCCTGCACTGCAGCTCCTCCGCTGATGTCACCAGCAGTTCCCACTTCCCTCTAACTTGGGCTCCCCGGGACTTCAGTCCCACATGGAGGCAGAGGTCTGGCTCCAGAGACCCCGCCGACTTGCGCCCTTGGGTCTTAGTTTAAATTTCCGAGAGAAAGTATGTGTAGTTTGGGGCAGCCAGAGATGTTTTGGGCTTGGTGAGCGTGCCGGCCCTGTTCTGATCGGCGGTCAGCGCAGCGAGGGTCTGGCCAGGGGAGGGCAGCCGGACGGTGGTGGGTGTCCGAGCCTCACCTGCTCTGGGCAGAGGGCTTCGGATGAGGGCGCTTTCCAGGCCAGGGTGGGCGCGGGGCTGACCATGCACCCACACATATTTTCTTTTCTCTTCCCAGACCGTTGATTTAGGAACCCTAAAGCCCTGGCACGTCCCCCTTGAGTCATTCACTCCGCAGAGAGTTCACCTGGATGCTAAACCACTCCTAGATGGTCTCAGGGATCGGACTGGGGTGATGAAACTGGCTGTGTGAGAGTCACCCACGTGGTACAGAAGAAAACTCACAGGTCATGTCAAACGTCACTACAGTATTCCCATAGCAGGAAAACCGAGGATGTCTGTAAAACTGTAGACAGCGTTCTAGATGTCAGATGATTTAATGCTAGGTTTTTGTTGTGTCCTAATCTTGGCCGTATAACCAACAACAGATACTAACTGTGTGCATCTTCTCTGTGGCCTCTCTGTCCTCCCCATGGCAACATGAAAAGGATGCTTCTGAAAGCTGGTATTTACATCTGTGCTCAAAGCTCATAATGAGTAGACTTTCAGTTCATCAGTTTGTACCAAGTTTAACTATTTCTGCACATACTGCCTTGTTGCAGGGTGTGCTTGCCAAAACACACACACACACACACACACACAAAGATTAAGGGGCAACAGAGGAAATGCGCAAAGGAGAAAAGCTAGCTATTATCTATATGTGGAGGAAACTGCATGCTTCAATGCAAGTAGCCATCACTGAATAATACTCAGCTACCATTAAACTTGTGAAACACTGTTATCAGGCATTCCCTGTTTCCTTGCTGTGTTTCCTTTGAAATGTTATAATCAGAGGAAGCTGTAAAATAACGTAACATAGCAGAGGTCTGAATCTGAAAGTTGTACCACAATAAGCTCTTTTCTGCTCAGCCCCAGAAATCCTGAGAATAGCTTGTAATTATGTCCTGTCGTCAGTGCAGTCATAGCTAATTAGAGACTCAGCAGTCTGACAGGATCTCTGATGTGGGGTGAGGGGCCTCGTCTGGGGAGCCTTACATCCGATCAGTGGACATCGTTCTAGGTGGTGCTACTGGGTATGGTAAACAGTCCCTTTTCAGAGGCTTTTTAAGCTTCTCTCCAATCATATCCTGCTTAAAATGGTTTTCCAAAAAAGGAATGCCTCGAGTTTAACATCTGTTTCCATGTATCTCTTTCTCTGTACAGAATTATACTTCCACAAACATCATTTGTCTTGTAGCTGCTGCTTCATCTCCTAAGTGTTAGGCCTTGTTAGTTTGACCTCTTCATGGAGCAAAGTATGGATTGTGTGAGCTGGAGTGCTCATCAGCGCACGTGGAGATTCAGACCTCCGATCTCCCCGTTGTCTTGTTGTAAACCCTTCTTCTGAGGCACTTTGTTCCTGTTCATCAGCAGTGTAAGCTTCCAGAAGCCCGGACACTGGTCCTCTCCCTGCACGTGCTCCCATGTTGCTCTGCCGTCACCATGTTTGGACCCTTTGAACATGAGACTTCAGGGAGAACAGTGGTGAGGAGGTGCTTCTAGAATGAGGGGGAAGACATCAGCAACACAGCCAAGAGCTCCATTTGTCTTGGCAGCCACATTAGCACCGAGAGGAGACTTGTTGGTGATGAGTTCCTTCTTCAGCTAGAGAACTGGGTTAGTTAGCAGGTGAGGAAACACCCATATATATCCATAAGGGTATGTCCTTATTATGAGAACACGGGAAAACTCTGGAATAATCTGCCTTACCTAGTGGATTCATGAGAGAGAAAATGGGCCCCAGCTTGCTCTTCCTGCTCTGTTTGAATAGACGAGATATTGGTTGGCTGGACGTCATTGTTATGGGCCCTCCCTTAGAGCCTGGCCGGAGGGTCAGGGTCTTGTTTCGGCAGTCGGTGCATCCTGACTCCCCACCGTTGTGCAGGCCCCTTGATTACAGCTTGGGAGAGGACAGTGAGGGTCTACACCCCACTCGCAGACAGAGACTCACTTGTCTCTTTCCTGCGTGCACCTCACCCCCGCCGTATACCATGTGAGGCGAAGACTTTCGAAATGGATCCACTCTGCTGAGAATTTCTTTTAATGGGCTTCATGATGGTACTAATGGCTAAAAACGGGTTTCGTATGTTAGACACTCTGCCAAACAGTTGAAATGTATTATCTCATTAATCCTCCCCACAAACTTGAAAAGGAAGGCGTTCGGACCATCCACTGGACAGGGACGAGGAGTCAGAGGCCAGGGGAGGTGCTGCATGTTGCCGAGGGTACGTGGTCACGAAGCCCTGCTGCAGGCGTCTGGACCCCCCCGCCGTCCGGTGCCCCAGGAGATGCCCACACGCTCCGGGCAGCATCCCTACCCCGCTCCCTGGTGGTGCCACTGAGGGTCCCCTCAGTCCCAGGCAGCTGCCACGCGCCTCGGCAGCTCCGTCGCCGGGGAGCCGCCCTCCTTGAGGGTCCGCTGCAGGTTCCCCGGCAACCTGACCGCAGGCCCTGTCTTCTCATCCCACTTATTCCCGCTTCAGCCCTTTCTTCCTGAAGCTGGGAAATCCATCAGAAGGGGCCAGGTCACCCAGAGTAAGTACAGGGCAGCTGCCCAGCCATTGGGGGGAGGGTCCACATCTGGGAGGGAGGGAACGGCGTCTGCCCCACGTGTATCCCCGAGAACTGCAGCTCCAGGCGCTGGTTTGTAAAAAGCAAGCAACGACCCTAAACGCCCCTCCCCGGAGCAGGGCCTCTTGGGCGGGGCCTGTGACTTAGGTCACTTGGATAAAAGGTCTTCACCAGACCTCACAGAATGAAAAATCTCTTGAAGTCCTACCCCGAAGATGATGCAGAAAACTGCCGGCCGCCACGAGAGCAAGTTGTGTCCACTGCTGGTCACGCGGTCTGATAGCCGGCCCCACGGTACAGCTTCCCCTGCCCAGCGATGCTGCCCATGCTGAGCTCATCTCTGTGGACCCTGGACCCGGGCTCAGGCGTCCAAACCCCCGGGTGGAGGACCAGACTCAGGGCCTTCCGTCCTCTGCGTCAGCAGATGTGTTTCCCCGGGTGGGTCTGCTTAGTTACCCGTCTGTGTGGATACCTTGAGTGCTTTGCACTGTCTTCCTGCCCCGCCCCTCTCGCATAGGCTAAAGTTAGCATCATTCATCAGTCCTGTCATTTATCATGCTTCCCCTTCCAGACCCATTGTTAAGTGTGTGTATCTAAAAAAAAAAAAAAAAACCAAACAGTAACCTCCTGAAATAGTCTCCCTGGTCCTTTATTTCAGCTGAATCTATAGTATTTATCATTTGCACTCACTTATCGCGACATTGTGAAAAGCAGGCGAAACAGTCCATTAGCCGTCTGACCTGACAGTTGTGTGTTTCTTAGTTACCTCTCTGCCAGTGCAACTTGCAGTTCTTGTTCAGCTTGAGCTTGGCTGAATAGTGATCTTTGTCCATTATGTTCCCAGAGCAGCTTTGTCTTTTCTGACTGATCTTAATTTGTGCTAACCTCTAAACCTTAGTCGTGATCTATTCTTGGCCTTATAGCTCCCCTTTCCAAAATTAGCTTATCTGTTACCCTGAGTCAGAGGGTTAGTCACACAGTGTAGTACAGTGAATATACCACGGCACGCCGGAAAGTAAAATTGCAGGCTTCCAGGCCCAAAGAGGATTGGGAGGAAATTATGTAGCACTAGATAGCTGACCGCATCCCAGAAACATGCCAGACACCCAACACTGGGCTGATGACGCTGAGTCACTCTAAAGAGATGCCCCAGTGCCCCTGCCAACCTAGAGCTGCTAATGGATGTCATACACTGAAGCCAGTAAATATCCAACTTGATAACTTGTCTGAAGGAGAAATTCACCAGAACTGTCACCGCGTGGGTCCACGTGTGCCTGTGAGAGCCAGGCTCAGACTAGGTACAAACTAGATGTTTGTGAAATAATTGCTTTATAGTTTTCTCTATCATGTGTACTCTTTAAAATAGATTATTTAAAGTTCTCTGGGTGGATCTGTGTTTTCTTGAAACTGGGATTTTGGTGTATTGTGCAAATAGAAAAAAGTTTTGCCTAGAATGCCCAGCCGTTTTGATTAGTTACAAATGGCAGCTTTGACAAAGTTAAGGTGATAACGGAACATTTTTGGGTGGGGAAGAAAACTGGCCCCCTTACTTGCGTAGGTAACTGCAGCCTGTTCATATCCTTGTCCTGTTTATGTCATTCTTTGTTTGTCTCTGATTATGCTCGTGGTCTGAATGTGGACAAATCGCACCTCAGGATTTCAGTCCCTCCTGACGTTTGCCGAGAAGCCAAAATATCTATTGAGAAAGTGAGCAAAAGCCATGCAGTGTGGTTTCTTCTGTAAAACCAGGTGCCCCAGATGTTTACAGGTCTGTAAGGAAGCCCGCTCACCGTCAGCTAAAGAACAGAGGTGAGAAAGGAGATTCCAATGCCGGGCGTTGACCACCTGCTTCCTAGTGATTTATTTTACTCTCTCTTAATTGGGTCTGTGACAATTGTGACATCTTATTAAGCTGCACTTTTTGAATCTTGCCCTTGGACTTGGCATAGAGTCTAAGACCCTGAAGCCAGTAGGTGCCGAGGACCTTTGCATGGTTCATCGTCTGCATCAGGCTCCAGAGGGGCAGCCATAGGGTATCCCTAAGGGAAGGGACCTCGGCTTCCGGAGCTCGGCTGGTGGCGGGGGGCACGTCCGGGAGGCCAGCATGGTGGCTTCCACAGGGACCAGTCCTTGTAGAACCTGACCCGAGGAGGGCTATGCCAGCCTTCAAAACCTAAATGCTCGAATGACCATCTGATGGCAACAGAATCAGCAAAGAAACCGACCGTCAGCTCTGCGCAGGGTTAAGGCAGCTTGCAGCGCGTGGGCAAAGTACACGCAGGAGTTAGGTGGCTGTGCAGCAAATGCTTTGCCTCAAATTCATTTCAGATATTTTCTACTTTTTCGGCCCATGACTCGCTTTGCTGAAGTGGCTTCTTAAGTCATTGAGGTGGGGATGCAGGACCTGAAGAGCTACCCTCACTTCTTAAGGCAAAGAAGTAATTCCAGAATAATGATTAATAACAATAATAACAGCAGTAGGTTTTTCCCATTTACTCACCATCTAGGCTGCTGTTGAACCGCCCTTCCTCCTGCCTGTGTGTTGGGAAGGGTGCTCCGGCAGCCCGTCCCCTGCAGCGGCTGGTCCCCAGGCCTTCACCTGCTGTGGCTGCACAGAACGAGTGGCCCGGGGCCCCTCCCCGCTCTCCGTACCATCCTTGCTCTGCTGTCCTGTCAGCTGAAGAGTGGACTATGGTATAGAAATCGTTCCAAACCACAAAATGTGGTCTAGTGAGACCTAAGCACATAAAAAAAAAAAAAAAAAAAAAAAAAGAGAGAACCAGTGGGAGATTACTTTCACTTATCTAGTAAGGAAACACGTGGGCTGTGAGAGCCGGACACGGGAACAGTTCGGCAGGGCTGCCCCACATGCTGCGGGTGGGATGAGCCTAAACGGGCCGGACCGATCTGAGCTCACATTGCACGACAGGGATAGCATGATCCCCTGATCCGCCGATTCCTTTGCTACGGATTGATTCTAAATAACCTGAGACATGCTTAGTGTTGGTGAATAGCGTTTCTCAAAAGTGTTTTAGAACGTAACCTACACGGATGTCTGATAGCAGTATGACGGTTAAATAAAGCACATACACATGATAGACTACTATTCTCCCATTGAAACTGTGCTCGTGAGGAATTTGTCATTACGCTGGAAGAAGTAAAACATGGTGGCTAAGTGGGCTTTATGGTCACATTTGTTGGGTTTGAATTCTTTTCCCACCACTTACAAGCTGTGTGACTTGGGAGAGTTGTCCAACCTCTCTGTGCCTCAGTTTCCTCCCCTGTAAAATGAGACTGACAGCAGTTCCTACCTCGGAGGGGCGCTGCTGAAGCTTAAGTGAGTTAGGAAAGCACTTGGTAAGGACCTAGCACACTGTCACCACTATGTAAGTGTTGGCTGTTGTTTGTGCTGCAGATGTTGGGAAATGTTGATGTAAAACCAGAAAGCAGATCAACACTGAGGCTGTTTGAAAATCCACATCCTCACACACACAGAGACTAAAAGACATACATCAAAATGACTGTCTCTGGGTGTAAAGACTACGAGGGATTTTGGGGGTTTGTACTTTCCTATATTTTTCCACATTCTCAACAATGAGTGCATATTACTTTTATAATTTAAAAAGCAATCGGGACTTTTAGAGTTGGAGCCTTTGCTGCTTAGCCCGTGGTTAATCGAGGTAGTGGAACGCCCCAGGCTTCCTTCCGCCTCATGGGTTTTCTGTGTTACAGTCCTGGTCTCTGCCGGTTTGTAGGCAGTAGCTTAGTATTTCTGCACAGTTCAGCAGCGTTGTTCAGAGCCTTCCTTCAGCTGCAGTAGAGCAGCTCTAAACTCGGGCTGCCAGAGTCATTTGAGGAGGTTTTGAAATATCTGGGCCCGGGCTCCTGGCGGCACTGATTAGATCCCCCGTCTGGGGGGTGGGCCCTGGGCGGTGGTATGGTTTAAAGGCTCACAGGGAAACCCTGATGCACAGCCGGGCGGTGGGCCACAGCCTGGAGCTGGCCGGCCGCAGGTGCCAGCATCCCTCGCCTGGCAGAGGGCTCTTCTCTGGAGCAGGGCCCCTCAGTCTCAGAAGGTGGTTCGAGCGTGTTTCCCGCGTCCCCCGAAGACAAGATGGCCAGAGAGCTTGGTAACAATAGACACCGGACCCTAACCCAGAGCTACTGAATCTGAACTTTTAGGGGCAGGGACATTGATAATGTGTATATTTAATGAGCCCACTGGGTGGTTCTTACCTTCGGGGAGGTGTGGGAACTCTGCTAGAGCCTCCGTCTCATCCAGACGCTGGGAAGAGCTGGGGGCCCCGGAGAGACGTGGTGCCTGGCTGCCCACCTGCCTCGGATACTCTCACGGGGTGGAGCTGGGGTGCTGCCTACGGACGTGGGGAGGCGGGGTCCCCCGACTGCCGTGCGCTCATGGTTGACGCCCCCCGGCAGTGATGGTGCTCGGCGGGGGTGCTGGGACCCACAGCATAGGCAGCACCCAGGGACCTGGCGGGAGTGCCTTTTATGGAGCCCCACCCAGGCCTGCTGAGTCAGCTTCTGGACTGGAACCCAGGGTCCTCACCTGAGCGGCCCCGTCGTGATTCCTGCCCACACTCGAAGCGGGTTCCCAGACCCGCCCCCCAGAGAGCAAGCAGCCGTCCGGCCTGAGCTGGGGATGGAGTCCCGGGCCCAGGGCCACACTCTGGAAGCCCGGTCCCCTCGGGCATTTCAGAGCCCTGAGCTTGGCCTCGCTCACATGCATGCGAAGTCCTGAAGTTCTTGTGCACAGCCTGTCGCTAGGCGCGCAATGGCAGAACAGCTGGCTGCCTTCCAGCCCTTATTTGTGGGCGTGGCTTCTTCCAAGTCGACGAGTGCTGGGGTTAGGAGTGTGTTTTTGTTTTATAGTCCATTGCTTTTTTATTTTTTATTTTTTTTATTTTTGGCTGCGTTGGGTCTTCGCTGCTGCATGCATGCTTTCTCTAGTTGTGGTGAGCAGGGGCTACTCTTCGTTGCGGTGCACGGGCTTCTCACTGCGGTGGCTTCTCTTGTTGCAGAGCACGGGCTCTAGGCGTGCGGGCTTCAGTAGTTGTGGCACACGGGCTCAGTAGTTGTGGCTCGCGGGCTCTAGAGCGTGGGCTCAGTAGTTGTGGTGCACCAGCTCAGTAGTTGTAGCACGCGGGCTCAGTAGTTGTGGCGTGTGGGCTCTAGGGCACAGGCTCGGTAGTTGTGGTGCACGGGCTCAGCAGTTGTAGAACATGGGCTCAGTAGTTGTGGTGTGTGGGCTCTAGGGCACAGGCTCAGTAGTTGTGGTACATGGGCTCAGTAGTTGTGGCACGTGGGCTCAGTAGTTGTGGCTCTTGGGCTCTAGAGCACACACTCAGTAGTTGTGGTGCACGGGCTCAGTAGTTGTGGCTCGTGGGCTCAGTAGTTGTGGCTCGTGGGCTCTAAAGCGCAGGCTCAATAGTTGTGGCGCACAGGCTTAGTTGCTCCGCGGCATGTGGGATCTTCCCGGACCAGGACTCGCACCCGCGTCCCCCGCACTGGCAGGCAGACTCCTCACCCCTGCGCCGCCAGGGAAGGCCCGGGGTGTGGTTTTCAGCAGTCGTGGCCCAGGCAGCCTCCCCGTGCGCGTCCTCCCTGGCGTAACCGCGTGCCTCTCTGTCTCGCAGGCTCCGCCAGCAGCCCCCGGCCGGCCGCAGCCACACCTACCGGAGGAGGGAGCAGGAAGCCCGCGAGGAGCCGGCCCGGGCCCCCAGCCCGCCCACGCACGCCACCCAGGGGCCCTGGGAGGCTGGCGGAAGCAGCGAGGACGTCATGAGGAAGGCACTTTGCGAGGAAGGGCTGGGACTGGCGGGTCCCGCCAGATGGCAGAGCGTCCGCGTCGGAGGCCAGGCCCAGCCACGGAACCTGGGGGGGCAGATGCCGGCTGGTGTCGGGGAGAAGCTGCTCCAAGACCTGCACTCGTGTGTGCTCGGAGGCCACGGCTTGACCTCCCAGAGCACAGGGAAATCCCAGTCGCTGCCGAGAGTTCTTTCCCCCGAGAACCTGAGCTGCGTGGAGATTCCCATCCCGTTGAGCGACGGGCACTTTCCGGGTGTCCCTCAAGTGCCATTTCAGCCTCCAGACGGTGCTCGCGATTCGGAAGCCACCAGGAACCCCGAGAAGGGCGGCTCCTCGGCCCCCTTACCCCGGCCTCGGTTTGGGAGACCCCTCAAGCCTCCATCTTACGGCTCCCACCAACACTGCAGGGCCGGCGCGGAAAACGGCAGCTACGCGGACAGCCGGCAGCCGGACTCGGCTGCTGCCCCCTCGACCAAGGCGAACGACGCCGCCAGGCAGGAGCTGTGCGCGCCCGACGCCGGCCTGGAGCCCCCGGTGTACGTGCCTCCGCCCTCCTACCGGTCGCCGCTCCAGGCGGCCGCACCCGCCTGCCCGGGGGAGGCCCGAGGGTGGAGGCCCGAGGGCGGAGGCCGCCGCGTGCAGAGGCACCCGATGGAGAAGGCTGCCGCCGGCGGCCAGATCCCTTCGGGCCCCTGGGGAGCCGGGGAGGAGCGGAGGCCCGGCCCGTGCTCTCCTGTCGGGGTCCTCCCGCAGCCCCGCCCCGCCACGGCTTGTGACGGCTCCGTCCTGTACATCCCCTTCGACGACCCACGGATACGACACATTAGACTCGCCCGACCCCACGGGCTTTGGGAAGACGTGAAGCTGGACGGCCCTGTCCCTGCCCCGGAGCCGGCGCCTGGAAGTCTGCAGCGGGAGGCTGTCGTTCGGGGCCCTTCGGGGAGTGAGAGCTGGCTGTGGGACCGGCTCCCCGGGGGTGGAGAAGACGGTGTCTTTGCTGAGCACAGAGACGCCAGCGTCGCCACTCGGAGTCAGCAGCCGGACGTGCGCGCAGAAAGCCTCGTCTCCTCCCCTAGCCCCCAGGGCGAGAGTACCTGCGAGACGCAAACCCAGCTCAGAAAGTTCGAAGCTGGGCTGCAGACCAAGAAAAGTTCAAAGAAAAAAATGAGCGAGACGATATTTTGTTTGGTTTCCATCCCAGTTAAGTCAGAATCACATCTGCCAGCTACAGATACGAACAACAATGACTTGAAACAGAGCGCGGGTGAAAGGCCGGGGCCCGAGCGGAGCGCGGCTCTGCAGGAGCAGAGGCTGCTGAGTTTGTCCTCCACCGACCTGGAGCTGCAGGCGCTCACGGGTGGCGTGACCGGGAGGACGGAGCTCCAGAAACCAGACCCGGGGGGCCCCGGAGGAGACCAGCCAACAGACGACCCCAGGTTCCCACACCCTGCGAAACACCGAGCGCTCGCGTGTTCTGGCTCGTGGCCCGGGCAGCAGTACAGAGACCAGCAAACGCAGACCAGCTTCACCCAGGAATCCCAAAGCCCGCGGCCCCGCCCCGGGGAGATGCGGGGAGGGTCCCCCGACACCGCGCTGCCTCCAAGATGTTTGGACGCCTTCGAGGCTCAGATGCTCGTGGCGTTGGCGTCCAGTGACCAGAACCAGAGGCCCGGGTCTCCTTCCCCGAAAGGCCAAGGGGGGCCCCTCAGCCCGTGCGGCGGCGGCGCCTTCTCAGGGTCTTCCTCGCCCAGGAGCCAGGCCCCCGCACCAAGGGCTGGCCCGGGTGAGCCACGCGGGGACGGCCGTGTCCGCGGAGGCAGCCCGGTGCCCAGGGCCGAGGTCGTCAAGGGGGCGACCACAGGCCCCTGCAACAGCAGGCAGCCGTTTGGGCAGTTCCTCCTGAAGCCCGTCAGCCGCCGCCCCTGGGACCTGATCAGCCAGTTGGAAAGTTTCAACAAGGAGCTTCAGGAGGAGGAAGGGGGCCGGGACGACGGCAGCGGCGGCAGCCAGGACAGCGAGACAGAGCCGCCCTGGGCAGGCTGCACCCAGCCCGCGTCCGCGCGCCCAGGCCTCCCGGACGGCCGGGCACCTGGGGACCCGGGGCCCAGGCCGGGGAGCGTCAAGAGCAAGCCCGAGAGCTGGGCCGAGGAGGCGAGGCCTCGGGCCCCCGGGCCCCGGCAGGCAGACGGCAGCGGGCGCGCCGCAGGGCCGTCGCCCCCCTGGAGCCAGATGGCGGAGGAGCGGGACCGGGAGGTCGAGGCCGGGGCGCCCCAGCCGGCCATCAGCCCGAGGCCGGTGAGACGAGCCGCGTCTTCCGGGCCGAGCGATGCCGGAGCAGGGCCCCCGCCCGATGCAGCGGAACCGAGGGCGCCCCCGCCGAGTCGGGAGCTCCGCGGCGGGCTCAGTGCTGCGGAGCTGAGCGCATCCAGCGCACCCAAGGCGGGCGGTGGGGGGCGGGGGACCACGGGGGCCCCCCTCTCTGTGGCTGGCAAACCCCGAGGCCTGTCGGCGCCAGACTTGAGGTCTGTGGGGCTAACGCCGAGGCAGGAGCAGAGTGCCGGCCAGTTAGTGGGGTCTCCGGGGGAAGCCAGTGCAGTAGAAATCCCCCCACACGAGTCCCTCCAAGCCAGGGCTGCCAGGATCCTGGGCATTGAGGTGGCCGTGGAGTCCCTGCTGCCAGGCGCCCGAAGGACAGGGCAGAGCCCAGACCCCGAGCCTGGTGGAGGTGCCCGCAGGCTTGAGGCCCGCAGGCACGAGGCAGCGGCCAGCCCAGCCCAGCCGTGTGACCCCGCCGCGTCCGCCGACGCCTTCTACAGCAGGAGGAGGTGTGGCTGGACCGAAAGCCCTCTGTTTGTGGGAGAAGTGGGCAGCGCCCGGCAGGCTCCCCAGGCCTCCGAGCCCGCCTGCATGGACGGGGCCGTCCCCAGCAAGGCCCCTAAGCCTCAGCCCAGCCCCCAGGAGTGCCAGCCCTTCCATCCCAAGGACGTGGGGACAAAGCCACCCTTCAGGTCCACCTTGTTCCATTTTATAGAAAGGACCCCAAATTTGGCAGCCTCAGAAAAGAGGCTCCGAAGCACGTCCAAAGTGATTGAAAGTTTACAGGAGAAACTGGCGTCCCCCCCGCGGAGGGCAGACCCCGACCGCCTGATGAGGATGAAGGAGGTGAGCTCTGTGTCTCGGTTGAGGCTCCTGACCTCGCGGGGCGCGGATGCTGCGGAGGAGGCGGAGGACCTGAAGGCCGAGAGGGGCCCCGGGGCCCTGGGCGCCAGGCACAAGCTCTCTGACCCCAAGGGTGCCCTCCCGCTGGGAGAAGACGGGCATCCGACAGCACAAAGGGAGGAGAACGGCGGTCAGGACTTCTGGTGCCCAGGTGAGGATCGGGGCAGGCGGGCGGGCGCGTTCAGTGTTCATTTGACGTCCCAAGAGCATCAGAACACAAGGTTGGTGGATGCTGAAACCTGCAGATTCAGAAAAGGTGCAATTGACCCTGTGAATTATGGGCCAAAAGAGTCTTCATTTTACCAAGAATCATCCAGAAGCTTTCCTTAAAAAGCAAGATCTTATAGTGTATTTTAAATGATCCAGTCTTGATAAAACTTATCTGTGTAAGCAACTAGGTAAAATTCCAGACATAAACAACCTTGGGGGCCCCTAACTGTGAAGAGGTCCATCAGTAAAGTATTCCAGCTTTAGTGCGGGAACCTTGATCACTCGTAGGAGACCATGGCATTTGTTGTGCTCTGTATTGTCTTCCCAGATAATAGCCATTCACCCAGATAACCCTCGTTGCTCTATTAACCTAATGGGAAAAGACGTACCAGTCGATTCAATAAACTCCCTGCCCCGTGATTCTTGCAGAATCCTTTGTCCCCGTTTTTATCTGTCTTCACCACCACACCATTCATAAGACTTGAGAGGTCTAGACAGAATTAGCAGTTTGCTTTTCTCAGTACCCACCTACCCCTGGAAGTTCGCCCACCAGCCCTCTTCCTTCCAGCCCCTGAGCTCTGATGGCTGAGACCCAGGGTAGCCGGCTCTGGCCGCAGCATCCTGCAGGCCCATGAGCCTTGCATCCTCTCACCTTCACATGTCTCCTGAGCCTTCTTCAGCATGCAGAACCACGAGGCAGGTTCCCATGACAGTGACAGTGATGCCCCCAAACACCTGTTCATCGTCTCGACTCTGACGTGAGCAGGCGAGAGAGCCCTTGGCATCTCTGTTTCAGGCGCCGGGGATTATCGATTATATACCCTAGACATGATTAGAGGAAATTCAAAGTCCACATCGTAAACGACCGACTAGAAGGGACCCTTCTGCTGGAAGGGTGAAGTGCGCCCCTTCCGGCGCTGTCCCCGGACCCCGACCCCAGCCCAGCCTCGTCAGCCAGACCCTCCCATCTGACTAGCTGCGCCGACCGGGTGGCCCCCAACCCTCGCTGCTCCGCTTCCTGTTTTGAAATCCAAGGGTTTAAAAGGAGACAGAGAAGATCACTGGTGCAGCTGGAAGAGTCCCGAAATTTTGGTTAAACAAAAAAAATCTCCTTGGCACTTTTTCAGTTTTCCCACAAATGCAGAGTGATTCTTATGAGCCAGCATTGCTCCCACCCTCACGCAGCATCCATGATCAAAAGGACTCATTTGTCAGGGCCCTCTTGGGTCATCTGGGTCGACAAAGTTGGTCTTTGCTGCGGAAGAGAATACCAGGAACGCGGAGCCTTTGCCATTACGGTGGAAAGTACTCCATGGCCCATTTTGTGAGCCATTGGGATTTGTCAGGCTGCAGCCTGAGACCCTCTCCCCCCACCAAAAATAGGCCCCTTGGCTTTTCAGTGCTGGTTAAAAGGACATCATCACAGGCTTTTAAAGGGCGTTTCTTTATCTATAAAATCAGGATGATTTTGTCAGTGCTCCTGAGAATTATAAGGGTTTTGAAGTAAGACACATCCTGTTCTAAGGAAAACACTGGTTTGTAAAGATCGCTATGCCTCTGTCCATGGCCACGTATTTCGGGGAATATGTTGTAACAAAAAATTTCTAGTTCAATTCAGTACTCCCTCAGTTCGTAGCCTGACCTTTTGACACATGAATGGGTCCAGGTGGGTGTCTGAAATCACCTAGGTAATGTTGATTTTCATTTTAGCCAGCCATTCAAACTCCACCCCACCCCCATGACTTTATTAATACATTTTTTAACCATAGTTTCCAACAGTTTGAGATTTTGATTACTTTTTTGTCTCTCCATCTGGTGCATTTGTTATTGGTACACAATAAGATGACCAGAAATCTGAAGGCAGAGAACTCCTCGTGGTCATAGGTACCTCGAGCTTCCTGAAGTGGCTGCGTAGCACGACCCACAGGGGTGATTTCACACACGTGCAGTGGCTCAGGTGACCCCGTCAGCCTTTCAGGTGACGGTCACCAGGCCTCAGTATTCAAAGCCAGTCCTTCTGAGAGGCCTTTGATTGACATAGTAAAGGCTTGTTGCTCATAAGCTTTTGGACTCTTTCCTTTTGATATATCTTATCATTTTAGGCACAAGAGTCATCATCTCCGTCCCCGCCCAACCCCTGCCTCTGTCACCCCAGCGCGCCGGACCCCCTTCACTGCCCCTGAACTCACAGGCCACTTAAATTCAGATTTTGTTCTGGAATTTTCCAACAGGATTATACCGTGTATATCTGTAACCCCACACACACACACACGCACACACACATACACACACACACCCTTCTAGAACCTTATTATCTGTGTCGTGTACCCATTGTATCATAAAGACTTTCCTTCAGCTTAAAGAGGGTCATTTCAGTGAACATTTTTTAGTGGCTTTTTGGGCTCTAGCTAAGAAGTCAGCAGCTCAAAACTAATTCAGGTCCTAGACTCCATCTCTGCTGAATGGATTATGTTCCGGGTCAGAAGTGTAATCCTGGCACATCAATGTCCGAACCTCCTGGTCCGTCAGCCTCTGCTGGCTGCTCTCCTAATAGAGGTTCAGGAGAAGAGTGGGAGGAGCCTGTCTGCTTGGACCCGCGGTGGGGAACCTGGGGCAGTTTAATGATGCCAAATAATGCCGTTAGAAGGCGGGGCGTCAGCACGTCCTCAAGGGCAATAGCTTTTGAGGGTGTTCGTACTCGAAATACCCACGAGGGCGGGCCTTAGTGATTTGTCTTCCCCTGAAATGATGCCCATGGGAACCAGGATTCCAAGTACCGAGGGTGATGACTTCTCTGTTCTCTGTTCTCTGGACCTCTGCCGGCCGGTGTGGTAGCCCCTGGTCACACATGGCTCCTGAGCACTTGCAATGTGGCCTGTCTACATTGAAGTGTGCTGTAAGTGTAAAACACACGCCAGAGTTCAAAGACATTCACCCCCAAAATCTAGAACTTCTCAATAATTTTTATATTGATCACCTATTGAGATGATAACCTTTTGGATTTATCTGGTGAAATAAAATACATCATTGAAATTAATTTCACCTATTTCCTTTTGTTTGCTTTAACACGGCTACTGAAAACTTTAAAATAACATGCTGTGGCTCACGTTATATTTTCATTGGACCTCGACCCCCCCCATGATCTGAAGAAGGAGCCCCTTGTTCTACAGAATTCTCTCCGTGGCGCCCTGCCTCTGGGCCCTCAGCTTCCGCAGTGGAGGTCAGAGAGCAGGCACGTTCCATGGAGGCATCTCCGTGCACCTGCCCTCGGGTGGGCGGCTCCGGGCCCCGGGTCTGTATCACTGGAGGCTTAATAGACACACAGCCTCTCCAGGCCTCTCTGCTGCCGGCAGTGAGCCCGCCCGCCTCATTCTCAGCAGCGAAAAGGGCGTCTTTGCTCACAGGGCGTTCCTCCGAATCCACCTAAGGTGAGGCCGATTGAGCACAGAGATGTAGGCTCAGCTGCTACCCCATGCTGCCACGCTGGGTGTGAAGTGTGGACCCTCGGAAGGCGGCTGACTCGCGGGAACTCTGCTTGCTTCCAGCCAGAGAGGCACTTGGTGCGGCAGGTGTTTACGGAGGAGCAGACTCTTTGCCACGAGGAGAGCCTGTCCTGTCTGGCTTGTGACGTGCGGCTCGAGCGCGACAGACGCTGCCTTAGTCATCGCGGTTGCAGTGTCTTGTCGTAAACACATCGTGGGACATCGAGAAGGTGTCCGGAGGAGGCGGCAAACCATTTTGCTGCCAGAGGGGTGGGCCTCCGTGTGGCCTCCAGGATGCACGTGGTCCAGAGGCTTTGGGAAGAGATGGCTCTGCAACAGCTGTAGTAACTGCCGAGTTGTACCACCCTTCCAGGTTTCCTACGTGTTTTCTCTTGAGAACTTAGGAACCGTTTGAGCTGCCGTGGCAGGAAATTCTGACCATGGGAGCCACACGCATAAGCCTCAGGTTTGCCTGGACCCCAGAGATCTGTGGCCCCCGAGGGCCTAGCCACAGCCCTAATGACGGTCTAGGACTGTTGTTCTTTTGTGTGGTGTCCCGTTTCGGAAACCCAGGCCACCTGGGCCCAGTATGTGTGCCTGTAGAACGGATCATCGTGGCAGCCCAGACTCCCAGGGCCTGCTGCCGGCTGTCGGTTCAGAAACAGGAGCCCTGTCATTGCCAGCCCAGCTCTCAGGGTCTCAGGGTCCTCAGGCCCTTCTGGGACATCACTGATCACAAGGACGGGCATTCTGCAGCAAGGTTTCCTTAAGTTGTAATTTACACGCACACACAATATCCTCTTTACCATCAGCTACGAGCGTCACTGCTGCTTTACCAGAGTTGCATTTAAAGTTAATTATGTTCCACTGTGAACAACAGGAAGGGACCATCAAAATACTAAGCAACTCCCATTTTTCCATCTGTGATTAGGTAGTGGTCATACACGTCCCTTTAAAACAGCCTTTAAACTGTTTAGATAGCTTTTTACTCCATAGTGAAAAATACCAATAAGATGGGTGAGATGTCTGAAAATGAATGTTTCTACACGTATGGACTTGGTTCCCTAAACATATTTATTTCTGGTCTGAGGATTAAACAGACGAGACCAACTGAATATACCGCTATTTGTCTTTCGTTTTCTTTTTTGCAGATTCGTATGACCCTAGCAGGGTGGAGAGGGTGTGATGATGTGCCAGTGGAGTACGGGGCTGTGTCATCTGCTAACAGAGTGATCTCCGAGGTGGCCTCAGCCCCGCCGCCTGGGAGGAAGCTGGGACCCTCTCTGTGACATCCTGTCCCCACCGCCACCAGGAAACTCATCAGCCCTAAAGAGTCACTCTGTGGAAGTAAAGCAGTAGTCTGTGGAAACCATCTGTTTTTATAGCATGAAGAGTTAATACCTATATTTAGAAAAGAGTCACAAAGACCCTCCTTAATGATGGGTTTAGCCAAGCTGGTAAAGGGTTTGGTGTTAATCTGGCTGTATGTGAAAACTCAAATGTGGATGATATAATGAATGATTTTAAAAGGACCGTGAATGTCGTAAATCACCCTTCGCTTCCCCGTGGCCTGCGGTCCACGCTCGTGTCACGGAGTTTGGGATGTAGGCCATTGCTAGTGTGTCAGCACTTTGAGCTCTGGGGAAATGTGAACGCATATGTATGATCCATTTCTCATCAGTCTGGCCTTCTGCTGAAGTCACTTTACGTATAAGTAACTTGCCATCAGAGAATAAAGCTATAGCTTTTAAGTTCCCGAAAGATTAAAACTTGTACCATAATGAACTAAGAGTGTTATTTATCTGGCAATGAGATACTTTGATCGTTTGCAAACATGATGTTGTCTGCTTTGCACTCAGTATTATCTATTTTTATTTCCTGTATGGATGTTTAGAAATTCTTTATATGAAAAATAATTGCTGGTTTAAAATAGACCATTTTAACAAAGTAACTATATTTCTTTTTACAAAAATGCTATTTTTCTATGATGTAAACAATTGTTAGGTGGCAGATTTTTAAGGAAGTTTATTGTATTTAAGACTCTGTATCCCTTTGTGTGAGAGGAACCCAAAGAGGGTTCACATTTGCTTTAAAGCATACAGCCCTTACCCGTTCACAACTCTGCTACTTCTAGTTTATCTTAGAAAGAGATGTCAATATAGGCATTTTTCAGGGTTAATAAAATTAACTTTTCACAAAGATTTTTTTACAAATAGAGCTGTACGGTTATATTTGAAAATAACCCTCTTAAAACCAGCCAACATCCTTATGACAAATTTTTGCTGCCATATCCACTAGAATTACCAAAAGACATAGTTTCATCTTTGTACGTCTGTGGGGATCCGCCCTGAGACCATACTTCCCCTCCTCCCGCCCCACCCCTTTAAAGAAATATGTATTTTTACCTAGAATCATCCTTAATTAGTGTCTGCATAGTTTTCAAAAGTGCTAGAGACATTATATGTATGCCATTACAAAAGTATTACGAGGCCTATGTATTCTACTGTTTACTATTGCATTAACCTGCGCAAAGTTTATGCATTTTTTACGCGTTTGTCCCTTCTTTCTAAGTCGGGTGTTCTTGGGAGCTAACATTTCCTGAATGGTTCCTTGTCTCCTCCCTCCCTCCTTTTCCTCTCCTTTTTTTTTTTTTTTTTCTTTCTTCTTTCCTTCTCTCTCTCTCTTTTTCAGAAACCACCTTATCTATTTTTAGGCATTTCAAATTCCTAAAATGTGAACTATTGGGTGGTCTGCAGTTTGGCCCTAAAACGACTCTGGGCTTTCATGGCCTGTTTTTATCTGTACCTTATGATTTTATTTCATCAGAACTTCATGTATTTGGATGGTAATAAACAACACAGAATCCAAGCAGTTCTGAAAAGTCTTTTCAAACACACTTCTCCGCAGCCTTGGTTCTTACCTGTTACTCATAGTTACTCCTTTCCAGGTTTTGGTTCCTGTGAAATTAGAAGATTCTCTGCTTCTCACAACACACGGGGATGACGGGCCAGGCCTCTGCCAGGATTGGCTGAAACTGCTTTTCCCAGGAAAGATGTCGTGGGGAAGAGGCCGCTTTACTCTGCTGTAGTTGGTGAACCGCAGGGGTCATCTGGTAGCACTCAGTGAGGGTGGCTCCTGGGGGTCCTCGTGGGGTGTGCATCCCTGTTAAGTGCAGATGAAGGAGGGCATGTGTGTATATACATATGCATATAGACACATGCATGTATCATCCGTGTACATACATCTTAACGGTTCTGACTTCCCCTTATATATATATATATATATATATATATATATTTTTTTTTTTTTTTTTTTTTTGCGGTACGCAGGCCTCTCACTGTTGCGGCCTCTCCCGTTGCAGAGCACAGGCTCCGGACGCGCAGGCTCAGCGGCCATGGCTCACGGGCCCAGCCGCTCTGCGGCACGTGGGATCTTCCCGGACTGGGGCACGAACCCATGTCCCCTGCATCGGCAGGCAGACTCTCAACCACTGCGCCACCAGGGAAGCCCCCCCTTACATTTTGTTGGTCCCATCTAACACTTCTTTTAACCCAAAGGATCCAATTACAGCTTATTCCTTGAGAGAAAGAGAAGGGCCCTAAAGGGAAGAAATTACTGAACCTTATGTATATCACAAACCAACCAAACTGCGACACTCTTCCTTTCTTCTAAATTGTTGTATCATAGCACTCTGAAAGCGTTCTGAAAATGTAGTGGAAATTATCAGTATTTATACTTCTAACCTTAATTTCTGGATTCCAGCCTGTACATAAGTCTTCCGGGGGTGGGGAGGTGTGGGGATGGTAACTTTGAAGATGTGGATTCTGGGGTAAATAATACAGTCTCTAATCAAAAAGAGCTTTTCCAGGGGTTTTGGAGTTCAGCTGATTATTATTCTATTATTTCTGTTTCTTATACACACACAACCCTCCATTATCATTTGTGGCTGGAAAAGAAGTTTTCATATTTTGTGTTTGTCATTCTTTTTCTCATTCAGATGACTTACTATTAGTGTTTAATAATTGGTGGCTTATAAAATTAAAAATTCTAATTTGGACTATTTGGACTAAAAGAATTATATGAGGAATCACATTTGAAATGTATTTGTATTTCTCGATTTGCAAAAGAAGGGGAAAATGTTGTTAATATAGCTGTAATTACCTTTCTTTGAAGAAAATTTCTGAATGATTGAAAACCAAATATCTTTAGTATCGTCTTGAACCTTCCGTTTCTGCAGACCCCAGGAAACACCTAAGGATGCACAGCCCCTGATTGCATCTTCAGAATCCTTTTCCACGTTGTACGTTAACTATTTGGGTTCCTTTTTTAAAACTCCCTTAAAAATGTATGTGCTCTCTGAGACCCTGGCTTCCTTCTGAGAGTTGTAGGTTGAGGTTTGAGTCATGTGGAAATTCTCAGTAGATCTTTCTTTTTCCACGTGACTGTTGGTGAAGGGCTGTCTGTCGTTAATGGAAGTCCGAGTGTTTGAACTCAAATGACTCTGAAACTAGACACCGACCGCTTTTACAGCAGTGAAATGACCTGCTCTGATAGCACCTTGGTTTAGGCCTTCTGGGGAAAAGAGATGAATCTGATCCTCTGTTGACACGACTCCTTCCCAGCTCTGAGCAAAAAGGGCTGATGGAAGATAAGATTAACCCCCATCTCATCCGTGACCCTCCAAGATTTTGTTTGTGTGTTTTGGCTATTCTTTTGTTTAAAATGACTAAATTATACACAACTCAGTGTCAGGTTAACATCTCCTAGTAACTGACCAGTACAGCAGAATCCCTCTCTGAAGATCTGGGCTTAGAGACTTGAACGCAGTTACTTTACTGCTGCGACTGTGTGTTCTGCCAGGTCCGTGTGCGCGCAGGAGGTGGTGCTCCAGGGATGGAGTGAACGGTGGGAGTGTGTTTCTTAAGCTGAGGCGATTGCAGGCCTGGGGGATTTTTGCATTTTCTTCTTCTTTTGTTTTGAACTGCAGATTCTGTACATCTGTGTGTGGGAGGAGAGTTGCTTCTCAGGACAGGATTTTAAGAGACAGATTCCAAGTGACCTTTTAAGAGTCTGCCTGGTGGGAGGTCCTTTGCCGGAGCGTGGGTTGGTCCACCAGGGGACCCGCCAAGCCGAGACGGGGGAGGTGATAAAATAACATGAAAGAGAGAATGGTCCCCCAGCCTGCATGTTTTGTTTTAAAAAGAAAAAGGGGGTGTGGGGAGTGGTGAAGACTCTAATTCGGCCTCTGGAAAAGGTGGACGGGGCCCAGCTCACAGCTCCCCGGGAGAGTCTCGGGTCCGCGGGCCGCGGGGCGGGGAGAGCAGGGCACCTGCAGAGCCCCGCCCGCGGCCGCTGCGAGCCCCATCGCGGCAGGGTTCACTGCACAGGGCAGGGAGGTCCTTGTTCTGTGGCCTCTGCTCAGCGACTGCACTTGAACCTCCGGCAAGTCCAGGCCGTCGAGCGATTCGGCCCAGGGCCTTGACTGGGGGTGAAGAGGGAGCCCCCCGCTCGATGTGAGACCGCTCCGGGGGGCAGCCAGGCCGCTGGGCATCCCACGCACAGCAGGGCCAGTGTCGGGGGGCCCGAGGGACACAGAAGGCCAGTCCAAGTCCAGGTGCGTTGGGCAGGGAAGCCAGAGCAGCCCGGGGAGAAGCGTCGCCTGCGCGCGATGGAAGTCAGCCCGGCGCCCGGCCTGCGCGAAGCCACGCCGAAGCCCTCAAGACACAAAGCGGGACAGCCAAACGCAGGGGATTTGGTGAAGGCGGCGCCCCGTAATCCCATCATTTCTTTGGGCGCCGGTATGATGTATTAACACAGTAAGGCGGGAAGAGAGGGTCCCAGGAAAAGACGCAGCGGGTCACAGCCGATTCCCAGCCGCGGTCGTGGCCCCCATCAGGCTGCCCCCGAGACCCTGACTGGGGAGAGGTGAAGCGGGGCAGACGAGTGGCCCCAGCAGAGCTCAGCTGACTGCCTTCAAGGGGCTCTTCTTGTGTTTCTCTGCACCATGTAAATACTGGCTGTTTCGGGATGGTTGACCCACTAGGGGACACGTATTCCAAATAAAGACTTGGCTTGAAAGTACCTGCGTCTGTTGTCTTTGGCCTTGGGGGTGAGAGCTGCCCTGTAAGCCTTAAAGGCTGGCCCCTGGAGGGTAGCAGGCTGCAGGGGGGCAGCTCAGATGGGGCCAGTGATGCAGGAACATGGGGCCCAGGGAGTTGGGGCACCTCTGGTCCCCACCGAGCGCCTCCTGGGTGTTCCAGCTCCTCTGCATCTTCCGCAAGGTGGGAAGAGGCCTGGAGTCGATCTGGGGACTGAGTTGGTATTTCGGCTCCACCACTAAACGTGTGGCCTTGCACACGCCCCTTCCCTGACTTCTGTTTCCCCGTCTGCCTCTGTTACCCCTTGAACATAATAATCAGGTGTATGAAAAAGCCCCTGCCTGACCCGTGATGGGTGTTCAGTGCACGGAAATGCATGAAGACCTGGAACTCATGGGAAGCGGGCAGAAGGTTCTCAAGTCCAGGCCTTGGTCCTTCAGGGATTTACTGCCTTGTTTTCAGTATCGCGGGTCTGGAGGTAGATGCAGATTCGGTACCCCATCGGGCTCTCAGTGTGTTTCTAGCAGCCCAGCAAACTGCTAAGCTGTTGTTTCTGAGTGGTAAGAAAATGAGGTTCTTTTTTCCTCTTTCCCATTAGCTTTTCAGACCGTTGTCCTCATTCTTTGCTGGCTCCACGTGTGTGGGCCTCAAAGCTCAAGAGACCCAGTGCCCTCTCGGTAGCCTGAAATTTCAGATCATGTTAAGATGCGGGTTTAAAAATAAGAGCTATTCCCAGCCAGCTGGCAATTCAAGGCACATATTAGAACATAACTGAAAAAGAAGTCCCTTGACCAAGTTAATGCTATGAGATGAAACACGCAAGCCAGGAATCAGGGGCCCCGTCCTGGGCCTGGCTCTGCATAAACCCTCTGTGACTGAGGCCACCTCCTCTACCCACTTGGAAACGCTTCACAAGTGGAGAAAAGGGATTGAACTAAATGAGCTGGTTTCTTCCAACTCTAAGATGATATAACTATTTTTTGGCAAAATTGGAAGTCCATAGGTCCTTTTGCCCTGCCAGAACAGTCCAAGAGTAAAATGATTTGAAAATTATGGCTGTGCATGACAGAGGACCGGGTCATTGCTGGGGTAGGGAGCCCTGCCATGACTTATTCTTTCACCGGGGTGGTCCACTTCCCTATTCCAATAACTTATCATGCTTCTCTCTCCGCTGCCATAGTTACGGACCAGCCAAGAGACTGACAACATTGAATTCTCCCAAACATTTTTCTTAGGTTAGAGCAGGGCACCGGGATGTTTATGAGCCTGGCAGTCAGTCCAAGGCATTAATCTGCAGTGTCTGAGTAGCCTTCTTTTCTCACGGTCTCAATGCACGCAGGTTGGGAGAAGTTGTGTCTCACCAGCTAAGTCGGCCTTTCTGCTTCTGCCCCGAGCATAAATCTCCCCCCAGATGCTCAGCTTGTATTTCACAGGCTGGAAATGCTGTCGGCCACTCCATCGCTCGGCATTTGGGGGACAACAGCTCCGTGGAAAACTGAGCATTATTCCTGCCAGGCCCAGTAGGTGTTTCGTCTGGATTCAGCGGGAGAGCCCAGCTCTTCTCTGACGTAGAGGAGGTTTGTGCCGGATCACATAGAGGCTCTATTTGCTGTTCCTTCTCGTGGTTCCTCCTTCTGTCCTGGGCTTCCTGCTGCATTAACTGTGGTTGTTTTTACCTCGCCTCACCCCACTGGAGATTCAACAGCTATCGCGGCAGGGTCAGCTCGTGTAGAAACAAGCCCAAATGTGCATTTACCTGGAGTTTCTTCTGAGTATTTAAAATTAAATGCTCAACATGGGGATGGAGGAAAACAAGGAAACCAACATCACTGGGTCCCTACTGTGTGCCAGGTAGGTTATAGCATTAATTTAATGTACAATGCTTTACGAAAGACAAACAGGTACAGAAAAGACAAATAGTTGCTTACAGATGCAGCTCGCAGCAGGGGAGGGGTTTAAACCTATTCCTTTACCCCAAAGTGCATGCTGTTCATCTTAGCTTGCTTCATCCCAGGAGGATGAGAGAATGATCCTCCAGTTAGTCAGGAAATTCAAAGGTAACATCTTACCATACTAAATGCATCTGTTAGAATCAGGCTCAGCTGCTTATGTCAGAAAATTGGAAACAACGTAGCTTAAATGAGACAAAAGCTTATGTCTCTCACACTTCCACGGAGTTCAGAGGCAGGCAGTCCAGGGCTAGCGTCTCAGCTCCATGGCAACTGGGGAGCCAGGCTCCTTACGTCTTTCTGTTCCAGCATCCTCACATGGTGGCTTCCATCCTCGAGGTAAACTCATGGTCCAAGACAGCTGCCAGAGTGCCAGCCATCTCGGACACTTTCCAGGTAGCTGACAGGAGGAAGACTTCTCCTCCCAGGTAGGTTAGCCTCCTTTAAAGAGACTTCCAGGAAGTCCTACACCCTTCTGCTTTTATTCCATTTGCTGGAACTTAGTCACATGGTCAAACTAGCTGCAAGGGAGGCTGGGAAATGTAATCCTTTGAATTGGACACCATTATGAATCTGAATATAATCAGAGTTCTGTTACAAGTGAAAGCAAAAGGGGAACTTATGATGGCTATTGGGGAAAGAATAAGAAATGTAAGATGGGTCCTGGGAGGATTCATTTTGAGAGTTTTGTAATTTTACCACAGGGTCAGCCTTTTTTGTATACAAGCTGTCAGGAGAGTTACTTTGCTTTGGGAAGCCCTACATGGATGAACTTGGACAGAACTCTGTGTTTGAGTCACACCAATATTGTGCCGCACAGGTTATACCAATATTTTTAAATGACTCTCTTTATTATAAGTGTCTGTTACTCTCGGAGGGTCCCCTGTCGAAGTTATAATCATGCCCATATCATATCTGGTTCAGGTACAATCCACATACATGAGATTGTACTATGAAAGATAACAAGCTAAAGTTTGCAGAATTTATTTAATTTACAATAGATCATCTTTATTAAGTTTGGGTACCTCCGATGGATGGTGTCTGTGAAGGAGTTCATTTTTTTCTTTATCCAGAGACATTTCAAGTCACAGAATCATTGCCTAGATCCTGCCATCACATGCAATAGAGAAAAAACATCTTCTTATGAAAATAACAGGTGGTTGTCTGGGGCAGGTTTCTTCAATATGCCTTGCTCGTGGCTTATCGAAAAATCTCCGCTGGGCCACCTGCTTCGAGTAAGCTCTGGGATCAGAACCAGGATTTCCACCGAGCGGCCATCTCCACAGGCAACCCCACAATGACAACAGTGAGCGCCTGCCTGGGTGGAGACTCCCAGTCCTAAGAAATTGGGCCACTCCTCAACCTTTGCCAATTTGCTTACACAGTTTTGTCTGTTCTTGAGTGATATTTATGAAAAGTGGCAATTGGTCATTTTTCTGAGGCTGCACATAAATCCTCCGGTTTGAAGCTGGTGGGTCTCAGTACATCATTGACTAGGGAGCCAGCCCAGCATGGGCCTCCACACAGCTCTGTGTGTTCCACCCACCAATTAGTTCAAAGGCACATTGGGGTCCACAGGGTGTGATGTTTGGATTACTCCCATTGCCATGAAAATACACCCCAGAAGCCCCTCGTTCTGGAAAAATGAATGGCATTCTTACCCCAGTCAATCCAAAGACCTGTAGCTTGAAATAGGGTCATCTCAGCTGACCCACGGAAGTGTGAGTGAGAAACCAATGCTTGCTGTGTATGTTCTTGAAATGTTCTTGGTTGCTTGTTAACACAGCATGACAGTGACAAAGCTGCTGACTGGGACACAGGCAAATTCCATTGTTCATTATATGCTGCTGCATTTACAGGGAGAATCGTGTGCTCTCAAGGCATCCACAAATTTTTATAACTTGCAAATGCCTGAGGTCAGGGCCTTCAGGGATATGAAGAATCACCCAGAGAGGGTGCGTGCTCAAGAGATTGGCCCTCTGCCCTTTGACCCTATGCCTGCCTGGCAACCATCAGTGCTAGATTGACCTGGGCTGGTTGCCTTGGGATATCTCACCTCTCACCCACCCAGTTTATACCTGAGGGTCAAGTTGACCTCAGAGCCTTCCTCTGACACTTCTTCAAAGGCTAAAAATCATTAGAGGCACCTCTGCTTTTTGTGCATTCTCCAAAAGCCTCACCCAAGGAGCTGCTGTGTTTCTTAGTGCTCAGATTCATGTCTTTGGAAATATCCTTGGTTTCTAAAGGGATGGTCACTTGGGAGAGACTAGGAAATACAGAACATTTGAGGGTCATGGAATCCGAGTTGGCATTCCAGCCAAATATCAACACTGGCCCTTGGCCATTGGGATAAACGCCTTCAGGGATGACCGATTGTGGCAAAGGGTGTCCCAAAATCCCCACTAGACAAAAAAGCCCTTCTGAAGAGCAGAGCCTGCTGGAGAGTGCTGGCAGCCCCGCTCAGGCCAGGCATGCTTGGGATTTGCAGGCAGCGCCTGGCTGTCTGTGTGGGCAGACGCTGGGAAGTGGCCCACTGCTCAGGGCTCGGAGGTGTGGGCTCTGTTCTGTGGTTCCAGGGATGAGGGGGGCCGCCGTCCAGAGCATCCTTAGATGAGGTGTCCCACCGGTGTTCAGACACTAGAGGGCAGCGTCGGCTCATGCCGAGGAGCGAGCTGGTCCAGAGCATCTGATCCCTCGGGGCTGCGGGGAGGGCTGGCAGCTTTTCCCGCAAACAGAACCCCCAGACCTACTCATCTAAGATCTGGGTTGAGGTACTTTGCTGCAGTGGGCCGGCACGAAAGAAAGGCTCTTAAGGGATTCTGCTGCTGGACCCAAACTTGATTTGTGAAAATATGCAGATAACCACAAACCTTTTGTTAAAAGCATATACGGGCCTTAGAGCCAGCGGGGCCTTGGACGAATCGGCGTCTTGTCACTTACTGTGTGACTCTAGCATGTCGTCGTCATAGAGAGGGTTTCACGAGGATCAGATAAAATAACACGCGCGGAGAGCTTCGCAGAGCCCTATTCAATCAAAGTTCATCAGCAGTCATGCTGCGGCCTGGAGAAGAGGCCAGGCCGAGCACAAGCCCCAGAGGAGACAGGGCAGGAACTGGGGCTCCTGAAGGCACCCCGCTCCCAGCAGGGGCGCAGCCAGAGCCCTTCCCGGGCAAGAGCCCCTTGCCGACACGTGTTGAAGCACGAGGACAGACCTCGGGCCAGACGACTCGGCCTCTCGAGCCTGGCCACCTGCACTGCGTAGCAGTTGCCCCTCGGGCGCGGATCTTTGGGGGACAGAGCGGCACCGGCGCGTAGGCGTGAGTGCGGCTGGCTGACCACCCGTCCCCCGTCCCGCAGCCGGGCTCAGCCCCGTCGCCCGCGCGGCTCCAGGTCCGGGTTGCTTCTGGGTGTCCTGAGCGCCCTCGTAGCCCTCTGCCACCCCTGCAAGCACGATAACGGGGACGCAGCCCAGTTATTCAGCACACCTCTCACCTGTTTTCAAAGGTGCTCAGTCTTGGAAGCTTCCGAAGTTTCTAAGGGCAGTGACTGCTGAGTGCTCCCGGCGCTGTAAAATTTGTAGGTTGTCGTGGGGATGAATGGGGCTCGAGTGACATCAGAGATCATCCTGCCAGGGGCCCCGGAGGCCAGATTTCTCCGGGTTAGACTAGGCGATTCACCAAGTAGCCAGGTGGCCTGGGGCAACTACTTCTCTCCCTGCCTCAACTCCCCATCCGCATAAGCAACACAGTGGAGTCGTCTCGGCCCCGCCCCTCACAGGGGACAATTGTCAGCATCCGTGCAGCAAGAACACCAGATGGACGCCCAGTACTTACACTTCACATGGCGCTTTTCTCGGGGGACAGCTCTCTGTGGGTCCCCTGCCCGTCTGCTGACTGCTCTTGGTCTAGATTTTGCTCTCGACCAGCTTTCCAAGGTTGTTTACAGAATGAGCAGTCTGAATATTTATTTATTTATGTATCTATCTATTTATTTATTTATTACAGTCTCTTCCTCCATTCATCCATCTATGGGCCCTTAGGTTGTTTCCATATCTTGGCTATTGTAAAGAATGTTGCAATGAACATGGGTGCAGATATCTTTTCAAGTTACTGTGTTTGTTTCCCAGGTTATTACAGGATATTGAATACAGTTCCCTGTGCTATCCAGTACATCCTTGTTTGTTTTACATATAGTCGTGTGTATCTGTTAATCCCATAGTCTTAATTTATCCCTCCTCCCTTCCCTTTTGGTAACCCAAAGTTTCTTTTCTATGTCTGTGAGTCTGTTTCTGTTTTGTAAATAAGTTCATTTGTACTATTTTTTAGATTCCACGTATAAGTGATATCATATAATATCTGTCTTTCTCTGTCTGGCTTACATCACTTAGTATGATCACCTCTAGGTCCATCCATGTTGCTGCAGATGGCATTACTTCATTCGTTTTTTATGGTTGAGTCATATTCCGTGGTATATATGTACCACACCTTCTTTATCCATTCCTCTCTCAATGGACATTTAGGTTGCTTCCATGTCTTGGCTACTGTAAATAGTGCTGTTATGAGCACTCGGGTGCAGGTATCTTTTCAAATTAGAGTTTTCATCTTTTCTGGATATACAACCGGGAGTGGGATTGCTGGGTCGCATGGTAGTTCTAGTTTTAGTTTTTTTTGTTTGTTTGTTTGTTTTTTTTGTTACGCGGGCCTCTCACTGTTGTGGCCTCTCCCCTTGCGGAGCACAGGCTCCAGACGCACAGGCTCAGCGGCCATGGCTCACGGGCCCAGCCGCTCCGCGGCATGTGGGATCTTCCCGGACCGGGGCACGAACTTGTGTCCCCTGCATCGGCAGGCGGACTCTCAACCACTGCGCCACCAGGGAAGCCCTAGTTTTAGTTTTTAATGGAACCTCCATCCTGTTCTGCACAGTGGCCACCCTCCCGTCCCCTTGTTGTGTATTTTTTAATAAAAGAGACCTCTGAGGAAACTCGGACTGCAGGTTCCAAACATTTTGTGTGTGTGTCTGTGTGTATTTGTTTGTGTGTGTACCTGTGTGTGTGTGGAGAGGAGGGTAGGGAGCCCACTGGAAAGAGGAAAAAATGGGCTTGGCTGGCATTTGGTACTTTGGTGACAAGTCTTGAATGACACCAGATTCCTACTGTGGGGATTGGGCACAGAGCGGCTTCTCGTCCCTCCTCCCAGGCTCGGGGGCTTTGGGCGAGTGCCCAGCGGGTTCCCACGGCTGGCCGCCAGGCCTGCTCCACACGGAGGAGCCCCTGTGGTGTGCTGTCCTCGCGGGGATGTACACTGTAAAAGCGTAAACTACGCCCCGGCTTTGAAGGCTTCAAAAAACAAATGCAAAATAGCTCGGTATTTGTATATTACACATGGAAATACTACTTTAGTATATTGGGTTAAACAGAACACAGTACTAAATTAGTTTCACCTGCTTCTCCTTTTTGAAAGTCACCAATGAGGCTTGCCTATGTGGCTCACATTACAGTTCTACTGGGTGATGCTGCCCTGTCGGCCACGACGTGTTCCAGGAAAGGGGCAGGGATGACGTGCTCGCCCAGCATCACAAACCTAGCGTCTGCATCTAAGGCAGCAACTCCCCTACCCTTGCTGCCTCAGCCAGGCGGTCACATGCTGGCTCTGGATGAAGCCCACTCTGGAGAGGTTTGGCAGAAAGGTGAGGGGTTCCCGTTTTCTTCATCGCGGGCTCCGCAGCACCCAGCGCAGGGCCTGGCACATACGCACCGGACGCAGGCTGTCCGGTTAGTTAATCCTCCCTCTCCGCTCGTCGCCTCTGACGCGAAGTCCTGGTCCTCCAGCCTTCGCAATGCTGCCCCCTGCTGGCCAGTTGTAGGAAGAGCCCAGCCGGGTCTCGGAAGCCCTGGGGTGTGTGCGGTGCGCCGTGTGCCCGTGTGACGTGAGCGCGTTCCTCGTGCGCGCACTGTGTGTGCGTGTGGGGGCGTGATGGTGTGTGTGCGCAACACGTGCCACTGTTTAACGCTCCGCAGCTGACAGGGGTCCTCAGCGACCCTCTCCGCCCCATTCCCGGAGCAGCAGTTGTTGGGTCCAAACATCCTCAAGGGGTTGAGGAAAGAGTCCCCGTTTACAAATCGGGGTCCCCCTGGTGTTTGCCCAGCACAGAATTATTCCCGAATAGCGGTCCTTTGCGGGGCCACCAGAAGTCTCAAGGAGGAAATTCTAGCTCGAGTCTGTTGTAGTTCAGGTGTTCCCTGCTCTGTGCTAAACCGCTTGCTTCCAGGCTGAGGGGTGAACTTGCGCGGGGAAGGTGGCAGTGAGGGATTGAGAGGGGCTGCGGGAGGGCTGGATTCTCCACGGTGGGGAGAGACAAGAACAGAACGTGGCGTGACCTCTGATGGCTGAGCTTCCCGGAGATCCCAAAACATGTGGTGCAGACATTCATGTGTTGGAAACACCTGTAAACTGGTGACTGCGTGTCCTCACCCCACAGCAGGCGGGCTCATCTGAGCATGGCAGGTGGAGAAAGCAGTAGGGCCCAGGTACTGGGAGGCCTAAAATCCCTCCCTTCTGATTAAATCCCATTTTTTCAGGTCTCTGCTCTGTGCCAGGTGGCAGCCAGCTAAACTGATAAGCTGGTGGATTAATGCTTTGTTCCTTTCTATGTCCCAGCTCTGCAATTCCACGTGGCCTTCTGGATGTACATGGTGATTTACTGTTCGTTCATTCAACAACTACCTTCTGCCAAACACACAGTTAGTCCCCAGGCCAGAGATACTCAATGTCTTCTGAGAAAGGGACAGAGATGGAGAGACAGAGAGAGGGATGGAGAGAATTTCAGTGCAGTGAGCAGATTCTAAGCAGCAGAGTAGAGGCATCTATAAATAAATGGATTTGGAATCAGGGGAGATAACACAATCCAATGCTTGGTGAGGCCCACGGAGACTTCCCAGAGGAGCAGAGAGTTTGGGATGCATTTTGAACAGGGAGCAAGTGATCTCTAGGGGGAGAAGTGAGGAAAGAACTTTCTACAGGAAGGAACAGTGTCCAAGAAAGCACAGAGCGTGGGATGTCTTGACTTATAGCCGGGTGGGAATTTCAAGTCCCCCAAAGTCAAGCAGGACATTTGGCATTCTTCAGCTATGGGCTTTTCTAAAGGAATTCTTCCAACTCTTGCTTCTAGGGACGAGGACACCACATTGGTGATGCGTGCCATTCCCACTGCATTGCATCAGGATCTGCATGGGGTCAGTTTGTGAAGGGTGTAGACTTCCATGAGTTATGTGCTTGAAATTGTCCCAGATGGGGGATAACCCTGAATAGTTTCACCTGCTCAGCCCAGATGTGGTGAGTGAGACACCTGAGAGGTCTACCTCGGTCCAGTTCTTTATTAATAAACATAGGGACACAAAGGAAAAAGACAAGACCTGTTCTTTGGGGGATCCCAGGAGGGATGGAAAGGGATTCATCTCTCTTGGTTCCCTTAGGTTCCTGATTTGAGGTGAATAATATGTTAATCACCCTTTTGCTGCCTCACTAGCTCATAGGAATGAAATATTCCCCCAGCACACAGCTCTTCCTACACAAATGCTGGCCAGGGTTTTCTCTACCCCCTGGAGAGCCATTTGCTTCCTTGCACATGTGGAGCTGAACTTTTCTTCTCCCCTTCCATTCTGCTGAGTAAGCAGACCCTGAATAACGACACCTGCATCCTATTCAGTCTGCAACGGGGGCCAACGGGGAGGGAAGCTGGTGTGTGAGGGACCAAGGGCGGCGAGGGCTGGGTGCAGCAGGGCCTTGTCTCCTGTTTCTTATCAAAAGAGGCAGTGGGGACATTTCAGAGGCAGGATCGCAGGCCGATAGACAGTGATGCTTCTTGTTTATTGATTGACACACACATTCAAGCCATTGCCCACGGATGGTCAGCCTGTTGGTAGCCCCTGTTTCCTGGCTATTCCCTTTTAGTTGAACAGAAATTTAACTCTTTACTAGGACCCTAATAAGGCAGACTTTGGAAAGAAGGAGAAAGCAAAAGTACACTGTTTCCTTCCCCAGTGATTTAGCACTTTGAACATTTCCATCCTAAAAGCGTTTATACACCACTTAGAAAGACGGTAGCTCTTCTGAAATAAACACAGTACTAATTTGAAAATAGAATCATCAACACTGACACTAAATATCACCGTCATCACTATTAGTGGATGCAGGCTCAGTGTATGCATGTAAACCTTTGCCAGATAAGTGCATACCACGGTGCCATTATTTCTGGTATTTCAAAATGCTGTTGCTGGGAGCTTCTTGACAGAAAAGCTGACATCACCATTCACATTACCCTGATCATATCTGTTTTTATACGAATGGACATTTAGGTCACATTTTTTCCATCGCATCTCAAGCCAGCCGTGAGCAGTGACATCTGGGATGAGCTTGCCCGCTGACTCACCGCCTGGGGTAATGACTCCCTTCCAGCTATGCAAAGTGTGTTACAGACGCCTCATTTATTTTCCACCTTTCCACATAGTTAGCATGTAGGAGACTGAAAGTCAAAATACTGTCCATCGGTAGATGCATGCATACACAAAATGTGGTATAGACATACAACAGAATATTTCCCAGCCTTAAGAAGGAAGGAATTCTGACACACACTACAACCTGGATGCACTTGAAGACATTATGCTAACTGAAATAAGCCAGTCACAAAAGATAAATACTGTATGATTCCTCTTATATGAAGTACCTAGACTAGTCAAATTCTTGTCAAATTCATAGAGACAAAATAGAATGGTGGTTGCCAGGGGCTGGGGGAGAGTTAGTATTGAGTGGGTACAGATTTCAGCTGGAGAAGATGAAAAAGTTCTGAAGATGGATGGTGGTGATAGTTGCACAATAATGTGAATGTACTTAATGCCACAGAACTATACGCTTAGAATGGTTAAAATGGTGACATTTAGGGACTTCCCTGGTGGCACAGGGGTTAAGAATCCGCCTGCCAATGCAGGGGACACGGGTTCGAGCCCTGGCCCGGGAAGATCCCACATGGCACGGAGCAACTAAGCCCGTGCGCCACAACTACTGAGCCTGCACTCTAGAGCCCGCAAGTCACAACTACTGAGCCCACGTGCCACAACTACTGAAGCCCGCGCGCCTAGAGCCCATGCTCCGCAACAAGATAAGCCACCGCAATGAGAAGCCCACGCACCATAACGAATAGTAGCCCCTGCTCGCCACAACTAGAGAAAGCCCATGTGCAGCAACGAAGACCCAATGCAGCCAAAAAAGTACACAGACAAGTGTGTTTATGAAAAAAATGGCAAATTTTCTATATATTTTGCAACAATAAAAAAGTAAAAATACTGTCATGTGAGAAATTGAGATTACAAACAGACTATTTGATCAGTTCGAGAATTTCTATCCTAAAATTCCTCTTTCTTCATACTCCACTGTGCCTGTAGATTTAACACTCTGGTTTTAGTGGTGGGGTGGTCTTCTGTGGCCCATCTGTGTAATCTTCTCCCCAGTGTCTCATAAAAAGCAAGCTCCTCGCTTCTATTCACTATTGTACATGTAACTTGCCTCTAAGGTGATAGGGTAACTTTCCTAAGCCTTCCTGGATGTTTCTCTCCTGAGTTTATTACCCTCCCTCCTCAGGAACTGAAGAAAAATATTCCAGCCTGTATGGCCCGGCACCCACCCCCACTGGGCCTGCGCATCTGAAGATGTGGAATCCCGTCAACTCAGGGGCTGCTGAGCCCCTTGAACCAGCCCTGCTGAGGATGTGTGGTGGGTTTTACCATGATGTGGGTGTTTAAAGTATGGTCGTGTGTGGGAGGCACCTCTGGGACATCTTCTCTGATGAGGGCCTCTCCTGAAATAGAACGCCCTAGTCATTGCCAAAAGTTGCTGTTTTAAGCTGTATGCTTTGCATTGGTGATAGCTGTTATTTTTTTAATTGAAGTATAGTTGATTTACAACATTGTGTTAGTTTCAAGTATACAGCAAGGTGATTCAGTTATATATATATATATATATATGTATTTTTTTCAGATTCTTTTCCATTATAAGTTATTACAAGATATTGAATATAGTTCCCTGTGCTGTACAGTAAGTCCTTGTTGTTTATTTTATATATAGGAGATTGTATCTGCTAATCCTAAGCTCCTAATTTACCCCTCCCCCTGCTTTTCCCCTTTGGAAACCATAAGTTTGTTTTCTATGTCTGTGAGTCTGTTTCTGTTTTGTAAATAAGTTCATTAATTTTTGATTCCACATATAACTGATATCATATGATATTTGTCTTAGTATGATGATCCCTAGGTCCATCCATGTTTCTACAAATGGCATTATTTCATTCTTTTTTATGGCTGAGTAATATTCCATTGTAGACATACCACATCTTCTTTATGGTGATAATTTGTTGATGTCCTTAGTATCTATCAGGTGCTTTGATTAGCTTCCTTGATCCCCATAACTTAAAGGGGTGGGCTGTGACATGCAACCTTTCCCACTGTGGGCGCTGAGGGAAATAAGGCCAAAGGGATCAAGAGATGTGCCTAAGGCCATGTTCTCACATGTGAGTATGTTTCAGGACCACTTGGAAGGCTTGTTAAAACAGTTTTCTGGACCCCCTCCTGGAGCTTCTGATTCCATAGGGCAGTGGTGGGGCCTGAGAACTGGCATTTCTCACAAGCTCGCATGATGATGGTGATGCTGGCGGTGCCACCTGTCAGGAGCCACACTTTGAGAAGCACCAGCCTGAAGTCACAGAGTTGGCAGAACCAAGCCCAGTGCCCTTCCACTCCGAGTTCTGTCTCTACCAATCAATGACAGTGTGTGTAGAAGGGGTCATGCCGATTCAAAAAACTGATTCCACAGACCACTCCTCAAACAGTGTCATTATTTCATAATCGATTATCCTATTAGTTATCGATTATCCAATTAGCCCCGGAAGGCAAGAATCACGTCATCCATCCCTTTCACCGAAAGCTCCCAGGAGAGTAAACCACAAGTGGCTGTGATGAACATGTGATGAACAGGTAATTTTCCGAGATGAATAGCCCACCCCAACCGTCTACTGATTTCTAAGGTGCACTTTTCGATCGCTGGGAAGGCAGACAAGCCGAGTCTTCCCTCCCGCCCCCTCACCTGCTGGACCATCCTTCATCATCATGGGGCTCCTCCTGGACGTGATGTATCGAACTTTCTCCCGCCTGCAATAAAGAAGGCCTCGCGCCTGGAAACAAAATCTATAGCAAAGTGCTGGACACCTACCATCACCTTCTGGTGAACTGGGTCCGCAGGCCGGGTTACTCAGAAGCCGGGCCACGCTCAGGCTGTTCCCAATGTCAGCATCCACGTGGGGCTGCTCCCCTGGCATTGGGGCAGCCGCGAGGGGCTCGGCCCTGAACCCCACGTCTGCACCGCAATAGCCACTGGATGACATCATCAGGGTCCTCAGTGCTCTTGGGAGGATTTTCTCTCTCTCTCACACATACACACACACACACACATGCACACACACACATGCACACACAATTTACTTGTTCAGTCTTCTGCATTAATACATATACTCAATGTGACACAAATCATTTCAACTTTTGTTGTTTTAACTCCCTAAAAGGGTGAGTTTCAATTTTCTGGCAAACACAAATAATTAAATAGCCAACATGGATGTGTGTGTGTGTGTGAATGTCTTATGTGTGTGTGTCTGTGTTTGTGTGTATGTGTGTTTGTGTGTCTGTGTGTGTGTGTCTGTCTCTGTGTGAGTGTGTCTGTGTGTGAGAGTGTGTGACTGTGTGTGTATCTGTGTGTGTCTGTGTCTGTGTGTGAATGTGTATGAGTGTGTGTGTGAGAGTGTGTGTGTGTATGAGAATGTGTGTGTCTGTGTGTGTGTGTGTGTGTGTGTGCGTGTGCGTGTGAGTGTGTGTGTGTTACAGACAAGGAAGACTCACAGGATGCCCGGGAACCTGAGAGGAGAAGGCTCTTCTGCTTCAGGCCTCAAGGCTGGGTTCTTTCCCACCCGACTGTGAGGTCTGCACGTTCCCCCCTGCCTGGCCTGTAGGCCTCTGAGGCTGCGTCTCTAGATTGATGGGGTGCCATTTAAATTATTTATATGTTTTTACTTTCCTAGGCCAAGCCAATAACGATTGGAAGTTCTCTGGTTTATGTTCTGGCAAATGTCGACAAAGCAAAACAAAACACAGCAAAACTCCATTTCCGAGGCATCCAAAGAGGGGAAAGGGAAAGAGAGTTTCAGAACATGGAACGCTCAGCCATCGGAGTTCCATCTAATGCTTATGCTTCACAAAGAAGTAAGGACACGTGCCTGCAGCCCAGGACAGGGTCGTGCGTACCCAAGAGCACAACAATGCACTTGGACTTGTGGCTGTGAGTCTGTGCAGCTGCGGCCAAGCCATCTTGGACCCTGAGGCAAAAGGAAAATTCAGCAAAGGTGATTCCATCTTTATTTAAAATTTCGATGGTTTGTTCCTCGTGGATTCTTTTGCATTAATTATTTTTTAACATTTTTATTGGAGTATAATTGCTTTACAGTGTTGTGTTAGTTTCTGCTATATAACAAAGTGAATCAGCTATACGTATACATATATCCCCATATCCCCTCCCACTTGCGTCTCCCTCCCTCCCACCCTATCCCACCCCTCTAGGTGGTCACAAAGCACCAAGCTGCTCTCCCTGTGCTATGCGGCTGCTTCCCACTAGCTATCTATTTTATATTTGGTAGTGTATATAAGTCCATGCCACTGTCTCTCATGTCCTTTAGTTGGAGCATTTAATCCACTTACATTTAAGGTAATTATCGATATGTATGTTCCTATTAACATTTTCTTAATTGTTTTGGGTTTGTTATTGTAAGTCTTTTCCTTCTCTTGTGCTTCCTGCCTAGAGAAGTTCTTCTAGCATTTGTTGTAAAGCTGGTTTGGTGGTGCTGAATTCTCTTAACTTTTGCTTATCTGTAAAAGTTTTAATTTCTCCATCGAATTTGAATGACATTTTGGCTGGGTAGATTAATCTTGGTTGTAGGTTTTCCCCTTTCATCACTTTAAATATGTCCTGCCACTCCCTTCTGGCTTACAGAGTTTCTGCTGAAAAATCAGCTGCTAACTTTATGGGTATTCTCTTGTATGTTATTTGTTGCTTTTCCCTTGCTGCTTTTAATAATTTTTCTTTGTATTTAATTTTTGATAGTTTGATTAATATGTGTCTTGGCATGTTTCTCTTTGGGTTTATCCTTTATGGTACTCTCTGTGCTTCCTGGACTTGACTATTTCCTTTCCCATGTTAGGGAAGTTTTCAACTCTAGTTTCTTCAAATATTTTCTCAGTCCCTTTCTTTTTCTCTTCTTATTCTGGGACCCCTATAAATCAAATGTTGGTGCATTTCATGTTGTCCCAGAGGTCTCTGAGACTGTCCTCAATTCTCTTCATTCTTTTTTGCTTATTCTGCTCCCTGGTAGTTATTTCCACCATTTTATCTTCCACCTCACTTATGTGTTCTTCTGCCTACATTATTCTGCTGTTGATTCCTTCTAGAGTATTTTTAATTTCAGTAATTGTGTTGTTCTTCACTGTTTGTTTGCTCTTTGTTTCTTCTAGATCCTTGTTAAATCCTTGTTTCTTGTATTTTCTCCATTCTGTTTCTGAGATTTTTGATCATCTTTACTATCATTACTCTGAATTCTTTTGAAGGTAGGTTGCCTATTCCATCTTCATTTATTTGATCTTGTAGGTTTTTACCTTGCTCCTTGTCTGTAATGTATTTTTTTGTGGTTTCTTTCTTTCTTTTTTTTTTTTTTTTGATGTGTGGTGATGTATTCCTGTCTTACTGGTTGCTTGGCCTGAGATGTCCAGCACTGAAGTTTGCAGGCAGTTAGATAGAGCTGGGTCTTGGTGTTGAGATGAGGACCTCTAGGAGGCCTTACACTGAATGATATTCCCTGGGGTCTGAGTTTCTCTGTTAGTCCAGTGGTTTGGACTCACAGTTCCCACCACAGGAGCTAAGGCCTGACCTTTGCCCTGGGAACCAAGATCCTGCAAGCTTCATGTTGTGGTTAAAAAAAAAAAAAAAAAGGAAGAAAGAAACAGAGCAGTACAATACCAAAGAATGAAAAACAAAATAAAATTAGAAAGATAAAAAATATATTAGGAAAAATAAAACTATAATTGAAACAACTGCAGTAAGGTAAAATGAAACCACAGCAGAAAAAAGAAAGAAAAAAAGGGTGGGGGGGTCGGGGGGCAACAAGCCAAAAGGCGAGATCACTATCAGAGTACGAAGGATAAAATAAAAGTAGAAAAATAACAGATATATTAGGGGGCTTCCCTGGTGGCGCAGTGGTCGAGGGTCCACCTGCCGATGCAGGGGACACGGGTTCGTGCCCCGGTCCGGGAGGATCCCACGTGCCGCGGAGCGGCTGGGCCCGTGAGCCACGGCCGCTGGGCCTGCGCGTCTGGAGCCTGTGCTCCGCAACGGGGGAGGCCACGGCAGTGAGAGGCCCGCGTACCGCAAAAAAAAAAAAAAGATATATTAGGAAAAATAAAAATATAAAAGAACTAACAACAATGAATCAGCAAGGTAAAACAGAATCCCAATCTAAAAGAGGAAAAAAGAAAAAAAAAAAGCCTTGGCTATGGGGGCGGAGTTTAGGCAGGGTGGAACTTAGGCAGGGGTGGGGTTTAAGGTGGGGTGGGACCTAGGCAGGTGGGGGGTGACGTTTGAGCGTGGGGCGGGGCCTCTGCTGAGGACCTGCCCGACGGGGAGCAGCAGCCCATGGAAAGGAAGGTCTCTGGAGGGTGGAGTTCCGGAGCTTGGAGGCGGGGCCCTGAGTGTGGGGGTGTGGGTGGGGTTCAGGGCCAGCGCGATGGAGGGGGTCTCAGAGGGTGTCTCCGAGTGTAGAGGTAGAGCCCTGGGTGGGGTGTAGGGGCGGGGCTTGGGCTCTGCACACGGCAGGAGGGAGGCTCCGAGGGCAGAGGATTAGGCCCGGGAGCCCAACAGGCTCCCCGGTGCCTAAGTGGACAGGGAAAGTGCTGGCCCTGTTCCCTTCCGTTCCTTCACGCCCCTCCCCCGGGGTCTCCCCCTTCCCCGCTGGACCCCTAACCGTGGGTGGGTCCCGCTGGGTGTAGGAACTCCTCCCCTCCCCCAGCCGCCCTCAGGGGTGCTGGTCCCGCAGGTCCGGCCTTTACTTTTGTTCCCCCTTCCCTCCCTCCCATTCCCTCAGGACCCGCGTGGCTGGAGGGGGCCTCGGTGGGCAGAGGATCAGGCCCGGGATCTCAGCAGGTTCCTGGGGCCCCAAGTGGGGAGGGGAAACCTGGCCACGCTCCCTTTTGATCCTCCGCCCTCCCGATGGTTCCCCAATTTCCCCCTTCGGGCGTGGGATCCCTTCCCCTCCCCCAGCCGCCCCTCAGGGGCGCCGGTCCCTTCCCCCTCCACTTCTCCTCCCCCTCCACTCCCCCCACACCCTACGTCCTACCCGGTCGCTGGGGGTTCTTCCCATCCCCTTAGGTGTCCATGGTCCCCCACCGGTGCCTGGTAGGTGCCCTCATTGTGAGAAGACACGAATTCCACGTCCTCCTAGTATGCCATCTTGACTCCGCCCCCTGCATTAATGTTTATTTTGATGATGTCTCATTAATTGGAGTTTTTTGGGGTCGCCTTAAAGTTTGCACCTGAGATGGTTGCCTCTCCCTCACCCTGGTCCGGCTTTGAGTTGGTGTACGATTCTCAGATGGCAACAAGCCTGGAAGCTTGGGTTACTACCAAGGTCCAGGTGATGACGGGTAATGATGTGGTGGGCTGGGTGATCCTTCACGACTGTACCAGCTTCATTTACACAGCGCTTTGTCCCTGCTGGGCACTGCTGATGCCTCTTCTCCCCCTGGGAGCTCCAGGAGCATGGACATTATCTGATTTATTCACACTGTAGTCGCCAAAACAAGGACAGTCCCTAGTACCTTGTAGGTATTCAATAAATATCTGTTGAAACAACCCTATGAGGTTAGTGCTGTTATTAGCCTCATTTTACAAGTGGGGAAACTAAGGTTTCGGAGGAATTCGCTAATGGCCCCAATTCATGCAGCCAGTGAGTGGTGAAGCCTGCTCTGTCCCCTCTCAATCCTGTGCTGTCCCCAGGCCACCGCTCTAGTTCCTTCCATGGTCACATAAGGCTGAGGAGTCTGCCCTTCAAGGTTTCCCACTGACCATAGGTGTTGATGGTCATTGCTTCTTGGAAAATCAAATAAAATGCCTCTGTGATTGGATGCATTTGTATATATTTTTTTGTTCGTTTAAGCCTCATAGAACGGGGACATTTAAAACTCTCTGGTAGCTATCCATCCTCCCATTTTCTTTTTGAGAAATGTTTTCAGACCTGAGCTATTCAACCTGCCTGTTATTAGGGGCAAAGATGTTAAAACACTTCGTGAGACACAGGTGTGCTACTGCTTCCCACCTGTTGGATAACCAGGAGCTTCTGAGAGCAGCCATGAGGCAGACCCTCTGTTCAAGTGCCTACCAGCAACTTGGACTTTTGTAGGGTCTGGTCAAAATATTCTAAGTATGTTTACCCATAGCATCAACCTAAAATAAAATACCAGGGCCAACGGCCTTCCTACTATGTTTTTACTTATTCTGTAAAACAAGAAGACATGTAATTATAACTCATGTATGCACTTATCTACAGCTCTCCTTTTACCCGGGAAGATTGGCAATTGCCTTCACCTCAAGGGCAGAAGTGAGAGAGGAGCCCATAGCTCTCAGGACTGGCAAAGCCAGAGAGAAAGTATTAAGAAATCCAGCTCTCATCAACAGGAAGCATAAAGGTCTAGAACAGGGACTAGCAAACTTTTCTGTAAAATTGTAAGTAGTTTAAGCTTTGCAGGCCATGTGGTCTCTGTTACAACTGCTCAACTCGCCAGGTGAAAGCAGCCATAAACAATAGGGAAAGAAGTGGGCATGGCTGTGTGCCAATAAAACTTTATTTACAAAAGCAGGCAGTGGGCCAGCTTTGGCCCACAAGATGGGCTGTGGTTTTGCCAACTCTTGATCTGGAATGTTCTTTCCCTTAATGAGGTTATGTTACTTTATGTATTTCCAAACCAAATACGTGGACCAATAACAACCATGATGATGGTTGACATTTGTAAAACATTTATTATTGACCGAGAATATATGCAAAAACCCTCTCTTGAGCCTGTAGAAACTAACATCCCTCCAGTCCCCTCCATCTCGTTTGACACCCCTCATCAAGCCCACCCTCTCTCACTGGACGGCTACAGTGGAGTCCTGCTCAGGCATCCCTTTCCCCTGCCCTGTGCAACTGATTTCTACACAGAAGCCAGGGTGATCGTCTAAAAATGTAGATCAGATGCTATCACCCTCCTACTTAAAACCCTTTGATGACTTGTCGCTGTTTTTAGGCTTAAAACCCAAGTCTGCCCTATGACCCCCAGAACACTGCAGGGCCTGGCCCAGCCCCTCTTCGCTCTCCCACTGCCTCTCCCTCCCTGGCTTCAAGCCACACTAACCTTTGTAAAGGCCCCCTGGCTCCCTGGCTCCCGCCTACCTCAGGCCTTGCCTCTTCCCGGAATGCCCCCCACCCCGCCCCGCTTTCCTCTCGGTTGATTCCACAGCATCCTCCTCAAACACCGTCTCAAGAGAGCCTTTCCTGGCCCCCGGATGAGGTCAGGGCCTCCTGCTATTGGCTCTCTTGCTCCCTGGAGTCTCTTCATCCATAGGGCGCGTTTCCCCTGATAAATTAGTGCTCATTCACGCGTGGGATGCTTGGCTCCATGAGACCAGAAGCTCCATGAAGGCCGTGACAACACTGGCTTATTCACGCCATGGCCCCAGCACCCAGCAAGGAGCCCAGCACAGAGTGGGGACTCCGGAAACACTCCATTAAAGACACATGGAAGCAAATCCAGGCACGGGGTGCCCGATGGAATCAGCTCTGCCCCCCGGGCCCCATCGTTAGGTGAGCTGAACAGAAGAGAAGGAAGTGAGGGTGACTGGGACCTTGAGAGTCATTCAGCCCAGAGAGAGGTGGGCAAAGGGCGACAGCTCTGTGCAGAACGGAAGAGGACAAATAGAAAGCCCAGGCCCAGGGACAAGCAGGACAGCTCTGGGGACAAACAGAGCAGGCAGCCTGCTCGGGACCGGGGAGCAGGCACACATTTTACCGAGGGCCAGTTCAAAGCTTTCTTCTTACCATTTCCTGACCCAGCAAGTTAAGATCAAAAGTCTACTGCTCAACTCCCTGTCACCCCTGGTATGTGATGTACCAAAGGCCACTTAGGGGTTTTTGCCCTTTGCATCAACATCCTTAAATAACCTTGGACAGCCTAACAATCGAATACAAACCTAGGGTTGAGGTTCTGACAAGCTTATGTATATAGAATATTGAAGCTTAAAAACTTGAGTTTTCTTTCTCTATCATATGGAGGCATCATGGTGCAGGGTTGCTGGTATGAGGCCTGAAGGCTGACTGACAGCAAATGGACCCCAACTCCACGGCCTATAGCTGTTGACCTCGGAAAGTTACTTAACCACACGGTCTCCATCTGAAAAATGGGGAAAATCAGAGTGCCTGCCTCAAAGAGTAGTTGTGTGGATTAAATGGTTAATCCAAATGAAGAGTGACATGGGCCTAGCCCATTATAGGCTCTCAGTAAATAGAATCACTATTTTTTTGTTTTTATTTTATATTGGAGTATCAATATTTTATATTGATTAACAATGTTGTGTTAGTTTCAGGTGTACAGCCAAGTGATTCAGTTCTACATATACCTGTATCTATTCTTTTTCAAATTCTTTTCCCATTTAGGTTATTACAGAACATTGAACAGAGTTCCCTCTGCTATACAATAGGTCCTTGTTGGTTATGTGTTTTAAATATAGCCGTGTGTACATGTCAATCCCAAACTCTCAATGTATCCTTCCCACCCCTACCTGCCTCCAGAATCACTATTATGACATCGGATTCAAGCTGTACGGCCCATCCTGGCCCAAGGAGATTGGAGTGAGGTAGAAGCCATATCAGGAGCTGAAATTTCTTCCCTCTTTTGGGTGTGAGGTGGTCCTTGGGACCCTGGTGGGGAATGTATCTCCTGGCCCACCCTGGTTCTAGGACCATAGCCACACAGGGTTAGGGAAGTGGGATTTGGTGAAAAACGGGTACAACCTTTCTTCCTGCCTTTGAACTGTCAGCTTCCGCGGCCAGAAGAAACCACCCCCCAGGGCAGAATCACAAGCTTCCTTTTAGGCTCCAAGGGACACTTTACAAAGCCTCGGGGGTGGAGGGCTGTTTCTTTGATCTCTATCCCACCCATTCTTCTCAAAATCATATACCCAGGACCTCCCGCCAATTTCTGATCTTTTGTTCCGAGTCAATTCATGAACGCTCATAAATTGCTTTGAAGATGAAAGCGCCACATCAGTGCACCGTGATACCATTATTATTTTAACAAGTGGAGTCTGCACATGTCTCCTTGACATATAAGCTGTTCAAATATTGGTCTTGTTTTTCAATTCAGCTGCGTGGGAAAAGAACTTGCATCATCTCTTGTGTATACTCCCACATCTACCGCTACGTGGAGTGAGCAGTGTTCTCATAAAAATATTTGCCTTTTCTCCAACAAAAGAAATTGATGCTTCTCTTGGGGATACCTCTCCGTTAGCCAAAACTCCAGTAATTATTTTCAGAGATGTGTATTTTTTTTAAATGTCTAATTTATTGCAATGCTTACAAATGCCAATAAAATGTACTATAATATTCACAAGGCCAGCAAAGTTCAGTGCACACTGAAAAAAGTTTGGTGCACACTGAGAAAAAAATGCATACACGGACATAATAATGGATTCATAAATAAACACAAGGATGGATTCCGCTTGGAAAGGAGGAAGAGAATAAAGCATTTTATTCTCTAGATCCACTCTAAATGGCTATTCTCTACCCAGGCTCCAAAGAGCCTTTTCAGAGAATTTCTCTGGAAGCATATCTGACTATATCATGGCACATTGCTTTGGCCACCTTCGCTAACTCTGCTGCAAGTCTCACCAACATCTAATGCTTCCATTTGCTCAGGCTCACTGGCAGATCACCTGTCAGGCACTAGAACTGGCCTGTGTGCTGACAGCTGGGACCAGGCAGAGAAGGCTGTTGGAGGGGGTTGAAGAGGGGCCACTGGATGGGGCTTAGAAGCACAGAGTCATTTCACAAACCCCCAACCTTGCAACTGGTACCTGGGAGCATCCCTCACACCTGCCACAGGCTACAGGCTTCATCATCTGGTTTCCACTCCAAGTCTGAGCATGACATTCTGTGGCCTGGTTTCTCCTCTCAGCCGTGATGGAGGGAGTCCACGGTGTGGTCCATCAGCCAAGCTTCAGGGACTTACGCTCCACAGAGGAAACGGGCCCGTCCTGTGAGAGGAAGTCAGCACCTTCCCAGCAGCCAGAGCTTCTCCTATCCTGGGCTGAAATCCTAGGGGTTCTGGCTGGAATCATTTTCCTGATTCCTGCTTCTTTTAAAGGTTTCCTCAGAAGTCAGTCTGGCTTTCCACAGACCTGGCTCTCTGCGGTTAGCCAGGGGGCCTAACCTGTCTCTATCAACTGCCCTTGAACCCCAGAAACCCCACTGACCACTAACCCCACCACAGCCCTCCCCTCTCCTCGAGTCCCCAATCCGCACTGCCTCTGGGATCCCCCTCTCTGGGATCTGCCCACTGCCTTGTGGCATCTTTGATGTTGTTTGGTCGGTATTGTAATTAAACTTTCCACCAGTGCCTTGTTTTCTTGTCTAATTAGTACAGAGCAGGGAAGGAGCAATCTGATTAGATCCACCCCTTGGAATTCCTGTCCCAGGATGTCTGCCCAGGATGGCCACCCACTCCAAGTCATCCAGTGCCCCACTGGGCTCGGTTTCTCTGCCATATGGCAGACCAGACACATCCTGGAAGAGTTTCCCACCCCTAGGAGGCAAGAATATGTTCCAGAACCCTCCCTCCCATACCCTGTCGGGGAGATCGGCTCTATTCATAGCAAAATAAACGAAAGCACTCAGATGTCTTTATCTCCTGCAAGATCAAGGAGTTCCTGGCTGTCACAAGGGTGTCCCCCTCCTGCCTCACCCCTCTCATGTGCAGTGTGGGCAGAAAGGTAGAGCCCTTACTTCAGGACATTTGGGCTGTGGCATCTCCAAGTGCCAGAGAGCATCAGAAACTTCCTTCCCCAGAACCAAAGGAGCGCTGTCTTACTGATGATTTCCAAAAAGTGCCCATCTCACTCTGGTAGTACACCCGAAGTGCAAAATGGGACAGTTCACGCCCTCTTCAGAGGGACATCAAAATGCTGACGATTATATTTGAGTAAAATTTTAGATGATTCTTTCTTCTTTTTCTTTTTCTTTTTTTTTTGTGGGGGAGCGGCACATCTTCATTTTCTCAATTTTTTATAATGAACATAAATTACTTATATGATGAAAAGCTGCTTAAACTATTATTTTATTACTATTTTTTATTTTAATTTGTTTTTTAGTTCAAGACATGATCCCTGCTCCAACGGAGCTTAGTTGGATTATGAAACTAGAGTGAAGCACCCAAGCCCACGTGTGACCAAGTTCTGAGGGTGTGCTGCACAGCCTGTGCTTCCGGGGGCCACAGGGTGGGACACAGGGTGCCGCCACCGAGAGGTCTTCTCAGAGGACTCCCCGCCCCTCTGACTCCTGGGTCAGTATTCTGTACAGGCAGGTGATGGATAGGTCCCCGCCCAATCGGAATTTGAGTTTGACTAGCTGGCGAGGAGGAGGGCAGACTCCAGCAGGCAGAGGCAGGGCGGGAGCAGTGTGGGGGTGGGGGTGGGGGGGAGGGTTGCGGTGGTACCCGCAGCCCCCGGCCCCGCCCTGCTCCTTGCTCCGCCCCTCGCCCCGCCCCCTCTCCCGCAGCGCAACCCTCGCCCCACCCCGCCCCGCATTGTGTCTGGCCGCTTCTTCCCACGTGGGAGGAGGAATCTCAGGGCTGAATTCAGAGTGGCTCAAGTGGTGCAGCCTTCTTTAAGCCGGGCAAACCACCAACCTCGGGATTCAGAGACTTCCCAAGGGGTGTGCCGGCTCCAGATGGAAGGGAATCAGTTTCCAGATTCTCACGTAGGGGAACAAAATTTGCTACTTCAAAATGTCCCTTTGGCATATGGATTACTCTGAGCTGAAAACAATCGAGGCCCAAAAGACTCAGGAAGAACTTCCACCCGCTCCCTTAGCCTCCTAAAGAGTGTAGACAAGGGGCCTGATCCATCAAGGGAGCTTCGCCAGAGGTAACTACAGTAGAAACCAGGTGTGCAGACAGGGGAGGAACCCAGCGAAGTCTGTTTGTTAAATTCCTCTCTGCGCCCCCTTGTCTCTGCTGGCTCAGGAAACATTTACTTACCAAACATTTGCTTTTCTGTCTCCATGTCAATTGTCCCCTCCCCTGTGAAGTCCCAAACCAGTAGCCCGACATCCTGTTTCATCTTTAAGTGAAGATGGTATTTGAGGCGAGGGCTTCAGTCATTTGACGAGTTACTCGGTTTTCCTGGGTCTCTCCTATATATGCATGTTATTAAACTTTTCTTTGATTCTCTCCTGTTGATCTGTCACATGTCCGTTTAATTCTTAGACCAGCAGGAAGAACCTAGAAGGGTAGAGGAACATTTCTTCCTCCCTGACATCAGCCTCCAAATGTATCCCTTTCTAAAATATTTGCAGAACACGCTCCTAGGGGAAACATCAAGCCAGTTCTAATTTTTACCTCCTTTTCACACTCTTTATGAGCGCAGGTCACGTCCTATCCCATCCCAACTCTTACTACAGGGCTAGTCTGGGGTATATTTGTCATTGCTTGTTGCATAAAGTATTGCCCCAGACTTAGTGGCTTAACACATACGTATATGATCTCACGGTGTCTGTGGGTCAGGAGTCCCCGTGTGGCTTAGCTAGGTCCTCTGCTCAGGGCTGCACTCAGGTGTCTTCTGGAGCTGGGGTCTCATCGGAGGCTCAGCTGGGGAAGGATCCACTTCCAAGCTCCTGAGGGTTTTGGCAGGTTCGGTTCCTTGCGGGTTGTTGGATTGGGGGCCTCAGAGCCCGGCTGGCTGTCGCCTGCAGGCTGCCCTGTGTTCCCTGCCACGTGGGCTTCATTAAAGCCAGTGAGGGAGGGAGTCTGCTGGGAAGTTCGAAGTTGCAAGCTTATGTAACAAAACTGACACCCCAAAACTCTTCCCATATTTCACGGATTAGGAGCAAGTCACAGGTCCCACCCACATTCAGGGAGGGGATTACGCAGTGTGTGGACACCAGGAAGTGGGGTAAGTGGAGGCCACCCTAGGGTCTGTCTGCCGTACTGGGTACCACAGGAAGGGACAGTTAGGAACACTGGCATCAGCAAGATGTCTTTTTTTTTTTTTTTTTTTTTTGCGGTACGCAGGCCTCTCACTGTTGTGGCCTCTCCCGTTGCGGAGCACAGGCTCTGGACGCGCAGGCTCAGCGGTCATGGCTCACGGGCCTAGCCGCTCCGTGGCATGTGGGATCTTCCCGGACCGGGGCACAAACCCGTGTCCCCTGCATCGGCAAGTGGACTCCCAACCACTGCGCCACCAGGGAAGCCCTCGCACCTTTTATGTGAACTTCAGTGGTACTATCGAGGCCAAGGCAATTTAATTTAGGTTAACCAGGATTTGTTTCAGTTGGTAAGAGAAACATCTTGCAACAGGTTTATTCAATTCTCTTTTAAAATGGTGTCATTCCTTTACTTTTCGCCTTTTGGAGGCAGCAGTTGCATATATGGAATAGCAGATTAAGTCTAAAAATGTGGGCCCTAGTCAGCTTTATTTTTCTGCATATGATCATGATAAAGGATCACGACACCCTTCACATTTCCCAGGAAAACCCAAGTGAAAGTTTGTCCTTGCCAAACTCCATAAAACAGCCACTTTGGAGTAAACCAGCAGAGCATTGCATCACCCCAATAAAGCTGTAGGTTTCATCCCATGCACCAACAAATCTACATGGCTAGTTTCTGCACTCCTCTTTTCCAGAATTTTACACCTATTGTACCAAACAGCATTTTAAACACGGACATATCAACTCCCTAATAAAGCAAAAACAAAGGCATTTCCCTTATTAGAAACAAGATACCCCATCACTTAAAGTCTTCAAACATTATTGCACTTTCAGAACTTGACAATGCATTCAGTGAAACAATCTGCAGACGGCTAGTTTTAACAGGCAGATTAGAAAACACTTTTAAGCAGACACGGATGTCCTAAACTGTTTGTTAGGTAAGAATTTTATAAGCATTACTTGTGTTAGCGGTAGCGGTGGAGCTGGAGAGTACTGCGCCTTCTCCAGGCTGCGCGGCGAGAACCACCGGTCGTGCGGAGGACCCTGTGGCCTTCGCCGAGGCCGTGGCCTTCCCTGCCTGCAGGCGCCAGCCCTGTGCTTGTGGACTGGTGTGGTGATCCACTCGGTGTCAGGGTTTCTTCTCTTAGCTTTATGGAATGGATCAATGAGGACGACCTCCAAAGATCCGTATGTAGAATCTTCACCAACCCAGTAAGGCTTCAGGACCCTCCGGGCCCCAGAGCAGCGCCCAGCTGGCTCCTCCGCGGCAGAGGGGAGGCTTCGAGCGAACCTGAGCAGGTTGACGCCATGGTGGACAGGCGTGCCGTAGGTGACGCCATGGTGGACATGTGTGCTGTAGGTGGCAGGCACACTTAGGGACCGGGCATTTGCGGCCACCGTGCCGCACGTGAGCCGATACATGACGTAGCCTTGCTTGGCCTCGCAGCCCAGCTGCGCCTTGTCGGGCCGGCGGGGCTTGGGGCGGCGCAGCGCCGAGAGCTGGGGTGCTGCCCGCGGTGCCCCCTGAGCAGAAGTGCATGGTGTCCGACGGCTGCTTCGGCCCCAGCTCCCGGGTGTACGCGCAGGTGCCCATCGCGGCTCACTGGACAGCCGCCGCCGGACGGAAAGGGAGCCCCCAGCTTTCTGATCTCCTTGTGCTGTTTGGGGTGCAGGCCGAGGTGGGCGCTGATAAATTCAACAGCAACTGAATATAAATATATGTATATATTTACATATACACACCATACCCCACTGAATATAACATATGCCTATTTATTAAGATATACATTTCTACATTTATATTTAGAAATTATTTATATTATTTGTATTCTAATTTATTATGATTATAAATATATAATTATTATATGTTTTATTACTATAATTTAATTTATTATAAGTCTATAATTATATATTTTATTATTATGCTTTATTATGATTATGACATATTATTTATTGTTACAATTATAAATTTATAAATATATTAAATTAATTATTATATTAAAGACAAGTGTTTGGCTGTCCCCTCTAGAAATATTTATTATAATCTTGATGACCCTGAAAGGAATCGTGACAGATTTTCTACAGTTACCTGGTTTTTCAGGAATCTGGTGGGCTGCTGACACATATCAGTGTGTGATGTGATGTGAGACCAGGGCTGGATGGCCTGCCCATGCCCTGCTTGTGTTTTAAATAAAGTGGACAAAGGTTTGTAAAAAAAGGAATCTGGAGGCTCTGGTTTCTCCTTGGCCACCACACCTCATTCCCAGGATCCCAGTAAAGCAAAGAGACAAAGAGGCCCAAGGGACAGAGCCCAGGCCCTCGGCTGCCCGCTGCCCCTCCAGCTGCACCCTGTTTGTCACCTGAGAGCGGCCACAGCTGCTGGTCCAGGACTTGTCCACACGCACCAAGGGCAGGGGATGCAGCCTCGGTCTGGATTGGGCTCTGATCTACTCCCAGCACACGGAGTCACAGCCCAATTAATACCCTGTTTACACCAAGGGCTATGGAAGGCAAGTCTTTGCCCCTGCGTGGCAAACTGCAACTTCAGGGATCAGAAAATCCCACCCAGTTCTAAGCCTTCTGAATCTTACATGCTCATCCTTTTACTATACTGAGTGGTTGGCGGTCAAGTTACTTTGTCCTCATCACCTTTCAATATATTCATCTGCTAGTAGTCCTCAGTAAAGGATGGTGTCAGGCCCACGTTTCTAAGAGAAAGAAGGAAAAGTAAAGGAAATCATGTTATATACCAACCAGGACAAATGCTGGCAAAAATTTCAGTGTATGAACCTAAGAGAATAGAGGTCTCTTCTCCAGAAGACAAACCAACAAAATCCACAGAAATTGGTTTACTTATCTCTACAATGGGAAGTTACTCCCTAACCCCTCAGGGATGAAATCTGTAACAATTTCATAGCTCGGGGATGAATTAGACAGAAATTTGGAAGGTGCAGAGAGTTTAGATGGAGTATTAAGATGTAGTGAAATGGTACCATTAAAATCAATCTGGCACAGAGCTTTCAAACATCTTGTGCTATGATGACTCTGTTTCGCCTTAAAAGTGGGTAACAGCTTCTCTCAAATTCTCAAATTCTTCTCCCACTCCCAACTACTCTAATGCCCCTCATCATTGCTCCATATCTGGGAGAATAATTCTGGGAATTTATCCACCAAAAACGTGTTTAAATTCCTTCTTTCCCTCCACTCAGCCTCCCAAGAAAGTATGTGTGTATGATTCACTCCTACCACAGTGAATCTAATTTTTGATTCTTCTGTCAACTAAAAACAAAACAAAACAAAATGCACGACCTAAAAGTTGAGAATTATGTTTTGTTTGGGGACCTTACTGAGAACTATAGCCCAGGAAGGCAGCCTCTCAGATCACTCCGAGGGACTGCTCCAAAGAGGTCAGGGAGGAATCAGGTTATATAGGAGATTTTGCTGGGGGAAAAAATGTAGTTGAACATCAAAACATCACTGCTAATCATAAAAAAGTAGACATCTTAAGTTAAGGATTTTAGTGCTTTTCTGTGTATGGGGAGATGCAAGAGTCTGGGCTCATTGAAATCATTCCTTGGATAAGCATCTTAGCTATCTAGGGCCAGTATCTTGTTTTTCTCCATCCTGAGTTCCCCTCAGGGAGTACCATCAGGGGGCCTTCCATGGCTGATGGCTTGATGGCCTGAACACCCTTTTTTTACTGAAATGGCAGGTGACATTCTTTGTCCACACTTCCTAAAAGGGTCCTGGTCTCTGTAAAAATGGGGGAGAACATTGCTGACTGCCACAACTGGCCAGGATTTCTGCATGTTACATGATGCCTCTCTTCCTGGCCTTTCTTTCATGGGGTTAAGGTGGCCTCCTAGGCACTCTCTCCTTTCCCTGATGAAGTCACAGAGCCCCATGGACCTCCATTGGACAAAGGCATGGACTGTATTTGGACTGAGTAGTTTTCATCTAGGGGGTATTGGCGGGGTTATAAGAGTTTGTCCCATTGTGTTACAGGCAGGTCCCAACCACGGGGAGAGTGGAACACCAAACCCCAAAAGGGATTTTGGTTTGGTTCAGTTGCTCTGCTTAATTGGGAAGGTCTGGTCACCAAAATTTCACAAGAAAAGGAAACCATGTATCATGTTGAATGTATCGTCTTGGGCACATTTATCTTAAACTGAACATAAACCTGATACCTCAGCCAAGTTTTTCTATACAACCACAATGTCTCATGGGAAGAAAACAAAAGTACATTTTTTGAGTGGGGCATAGGCCTAATAGTATGGTTTCTAATAAAGGTCAAAGGTCTGGGGGAGATTTTGGTGAAATCAGCTAAAGTGCTTTGCTTGGCTTGAACCCAGAGCTAACTGAGGTTTCAGGTTTCATGAAGAAATTTGCCCAGCAACAAGGTTTATAACGTGTCATTTAGTAGCTGGTCTTCATAGTCCGAGACCTCTTCACTATGGCTGTGGCTTGAAAATGCTCTAAAAACCGCAGGAAACATTTTCCCAATGAATCATAAACCTTCTGGGAAGTCAGAGAAATCAGTCAAACGTGCCTCCATTTTTCCTTGGGCCACTTGGACAATTCAGATAACAGTGCACAGAGACCACAGCCCACATTTTTTCAGATCTAAAGATGAACTTGTTATTTGAATGCGATTGAGGCAGGGAGTGAACTTCTGTGAAGGTACATGAAAAGGGGGCTGATCGCAGCTAACAGACCTAGGACGCATTTTCTTTCTTTTTTTTTTTTTTTTTCCTATTACCATTTTCTTTTTTTTTTTTTTTATTAGTTTCTGCTTTATAACAAAGTGAATCAATCATACATATACATCTGTTCCCACATCCCTTCCCTCATGCATCTCCCTCCCTCCCACCCTCCCCATCCCACCCCTCCAGGCAGTCACAAAGCACCGAGCTGATCTCCCTGTGCTCTGCGGCTGCTTCCCACTATCTATCTACCTTACGTTTGGTAGTGTATATATGTCCATGCCTCTCTTTCGCTTTGTCACAGCTTACCCTTCCCCCTCCCCATATCCTCAAGTCCATTCTCAAGTAGGTCTGTGTCTTTATTCCCGTTTTACCCCTAGGTTCTTCATGACATTTTTTTTTTTAATTCCATATATATGTGTTAGCATACGGTATTTGTCTTTCTCTTTCTGACTTACTTCACTCTGTATGACAGACTCTAGGTCTATCCACCTCATTACAAATAGCTCAGTTTCGTTTCTTTTTATGGCTGAGTAATATTCCATTGTATATATGTGCCACATCTTCTTTATCCATTCGTCCGATGATGGACACTTAGGTTGTTTCCAGCTCCGGGCTATTGTGAATAGAGCTGCAATGAACATTTTGGTACATGTCTCTTTTTGAATTATGGTTTTCTCAGGGTATATGCCTAGTAGTGGGATTGCTGGGTCATATGGTGGTTCTATTTGTAGTTTTTTAAGGAACCTCCATTACTGTTCTCCATAGTGGCTGTACCAATTCACATTCCCACCAGCAGTGCAAGAGTGTTCCCTTTTCTCCACACCCTCTCCAGCACTAGGACGCATTTTCTAAGTGATTTTTTCTAAATTTGCTGATCCCGTGTCCAAATCCTACTCAGTTAAGAAACATCCAAATTCCTTTGCCCCACGGTGCCTGGATTCGTTCTACAAGTGCCAGAGGAAGAGTTCATTAGCCCAAGAGTACCTCTCAGACTGAGAATCTGAACAGCCAGGGGCCAAGAATTGTAACACTGCGATTGGAAGGCCCATTCTTGAAGCCACATTGTGGCCAGTGGAATTATGTTCCTCACACCTCATCAAAGCCAGACCAACCCTAGCGGCCATCCAGACACAGCCTGGTGTTCCCAGAGCCTAACTGGGCTGGTTTCCTTTGGCCCAACCCAAGAAACCTAAACAGTAGTTCTGTACTTAGAATTTCCCATGCGGGAAAAGCTACTGTCTTCCAACTAGAGAGAAATCAGTGCACGGAAACCACACTAGTGATAGTTCGGGGTAACAGCTGGACTCAATTCACCTTGCTGCTACGACACAACGAATTACCAGGCATGTTCAGAATATGAGCACAATTGGAGGACTAAGTATCCTTACTTTTTAAAAACATTTTTAAATTGTATTTTATTTATTTTTATTGAGGTCTAATTGACATATAACATTATTAGTTTCAGGTGTATCACATAATGTTTTGATATTTGTATGTATTGTGAAATCATCACCACAATAAATCTACTTACCATCTCTCTTCACATATAGTTTACAAATCTTTTTTTGTTCTTGTGATGAGAGCTTTTAAGAACTGCTGCCTTAGCAACTTCCAAATATACGAGACAGCATGATTAACTACAGTCATCGTGCCGTATGTTGCATCCGCAGGACTTGTTTATAACTGGAAGCTTGTACCTTTTGACCTCCTGTCACCCATTTTGCTTCCCAGCACCCCACATTCCTTGTCTCTGGCAAGCACCAATCTGTTCTCTGTATCTGTGAGCTTGTTGTTTGTTTATTATTATCATATATTATTATTATTAGTTTAGAGTCCACATGTAAGTGAGACCATATGGTATTTGTCTTTCTCTGTCTGACTTATTTCACTTAGCAAAATGCCCTAAAGTGCCATCCATGTTGCAAATGGCAGGATTTCCCTCTTTTCCATGGCTGAATAAGATTTCATTGCATATATATATACACAACATTTTCTAGCATTCATTTGTTCATTGATGGACCCTTAAGATCTTTCTTAAGCTCAGGCATTTTATGTTGCTGCTGGTGTTGATGGCAGAGCCGCGTGGCTTGTGGGATCGTAGTTCCCCGACCAGGGACTGGACCTGGGCCCTTGGCAGTGAAAGTGCCGAGTCCTAACCACTGGACCACCAGGGAATTCCCAAGCTTGGCATTTTTGAAAATAGCTCTGTATGTAGCAAGAAACACTAAAAGAAAAGTGATTCTTCTCCATATGCCCAATAAGGTGGAGTGGCTGGGCCGGTGAGCCATGGCCGCTGAGCCTGCGCGTCCGGAGCCTGTGCTCCGCAACAGGAGAGGCCACAACAGTGAGAGGCCTGCGTACCGCAAAAAAAAAAAAAAAAAAAAGAAGGGCCTGGACAGCTAGGAAAGATTTCCTGCGAGAGATTTGAGAGGGACTAACAATGTGCAGGTCTTTCAAATAGACCATCCAAAAAAGGACGTACAATGTACAATAAGTATTAAAATAAGCCAAAGGGAAACTACAGAGAAAAAGGCTGGCAGGAGAAAGATAACACACTAAAGACATCACATGACCCTGCACGTGTTTGTTCCGGAGATGCAGCAACTAACCACGCTCACTGCAAAGCAGAGCCTACAATCCGCTCCATTAAAGAAGCCAGAAGGCGAAGGAGAGCTCAACAGCGCAGGAAAGGCATGAAAGGCCTAATGATTGGAGAAACCCAGGGGGCTGTGAAGGGGAGAGCCATCATCCCCACTTGCCTAGGACTGAGGGGCTTCCCACGATAAGAACTTTGGGCAAATTTGCAAAAAATTCATATGGGTTAGACCCATCCCACCATGGCAGGAAGCACTCTGCCTAACCCGAACCCTAACCCGAACCCTAAGCCTAACCCTACCCCTAGCCCTAACCCTAATCCTACCCTTACCCTAACCCTAACCAGGACCACCTCTGGACCTTACGTTTATTCTCAGACCCACAGCCGCAGGTGAGGGCAGTTCCCACAGGCTCTGACCTTGGCATGCTGGCAAGCTGCTGGCCCGTGTTCGTGAAACACAGTCAAAACCAGAGGGGGCAGGAGCCCGAAGGGATGGCAGAGGGAAAGGAGGATGCTTTCCGGGGAAACCTCAGCAGCGGCTGTGGCCTGACTGCTCAGGCTGAAGCTGCACGAGGAAGCAGTGAGGGCAAACTATCCATCAAGAACCTCGTGACACCCGGGCTCAAGTCACCTCCCTCAAATAGGCCCAGTGAAGCATGCCAATGCCTCCAAGGCGGGGGTGAGGTGACAACAGCTGGTGTGTCCTCTGCGGGGCAGGAGCCAGGCTTCTGTCCAGGGCAGCCTGCCTTGTCTCCATCAGCCTTGGACTTTCCTGGTTCATTCACAGGGAAATTCCTCAGACTCGTGGCATCCATGACAGCTGGGGGTGTGGAACCCCAGACTCAATAAGGCGGCTTCATGGTAGCCTTTTATCTAGTGTTGTAGGTAACAGTGAGCCGTTCCCCATAGAAGACACTCTCCTCTTTCACAACCTGTGCTCCGACATAGCTATCCCTGTGCTGGAACATTCTGTCCTGGGCCAGCAGGCTCCTTCAGCTCAGCATGGTGACTTTTGCTCAACAGAGGGACTTTTGCTGCCCTATTCTAGGAATATGACGTAATTCTACTGACTCCTACAGTGTCATCCTCCTTGGAAGGTTGACAGTCACTAAGGCTTCCCAGGCAAATGAATGTTGCCTCTGCGTTTGCTGCAGCTTTCGTGGTTTTAGCACAGAAAGACGTTTCTATTTCTGACCCTTGGCGGGGGTCCCCAGCCTTCCTTCCCCCATATTGCTAAGGAAGCTGAAAGATCATACTCCACTTTGACTTGTCCATTTTTTCTTGCATCTATCCATCTAAGATAATTTTCTGGGCATCCTTAGAGAAGGTGAAAGACTTCACAACACTGTGTTGCTTCAGCGGTCACGTACCTGAGGCTGTGAGGGAGACTGGGGTGCATCTCTCTTTTTTTTTTTTTTTTTTTTTTGCAGTACGTGGGCCTCTCACTGTTGTGGCCTCTCCCGTTGTGGAGCACAGGCTCTGGACGTGCAGGCCCAGCGGCCATGGCTCATGGACCCAGCTGCTCCGCGGCATGTGGGATCTTCCCAGACCGGGGCACGAACCTGCGTCCCCTGCCTTGGCAGGCGGACTCTCAACCACTGTGCCACCAGGGAAGCCCTGGGGTGCATCTCTTTTAAAAACAGTCTTTGGGCCTTTTTTATATACAAGCTCTTTTTTTTTTTTTTTTTGAAGTATAGTTAGTTTACAATATATAAGCCTTTAAAAACAAAAATGTTGACTTATAGCTGTCTCAAAATAAACCACTTGCCAAATTAAGAAATATATATTTTGGGGTTGTCTTCAAATGTCTGACGGTGTCCCAGTCAACATTTCCATGCATATTTCTGAATAAGTAAGTGCTTTAATCTGAATATTTCCACAATGTGCCCTGGACACAGGAGGTATTCACCATTTATTAGAAGAAGACAGATGGTCACAGTGACTGTGCTCAGTGCTATGAGAGACCCACAGCAGAGCACAGTCCTGGCTGAGGGCAGCTGGGTACAGTCCTGGCTGAGGGCAGACGGGTACAGTGAGGGAGGCTTCTCAGAAAATGCAGGCTGGAAACCATCTCGGAGGACGAGTGAAACTGACTATCTGGACCATTTGAGACCGGTGATTTGTGCTTCAGATGACAGGACGGAAGATTGCAAAGGTAAAGCAAGGCCAGATCTTAGAGGGCCCCGTGTGCCAGGTCAAGGAACTTAGGCTTTATCCTGTGCACTTTCCGATTTGTTGTAAAGGATTTCGAACAGGAAAGTAACATGATGGAATTTGCATCTGGAGTCTCTTAAAGAAAGGGGTGGGGAGAGAAGAGTCTAGAGGCAAAAAACCCAGCTAAGAGCCTTGGCAATGGTCCAGAGGAGCGGTGAGGAGGGCTGGAAGTGAGGGGGAGTCATGGGGAGCGGGTAGAGGGAGCGCAGTCAAATCCCCACTACTTCGGAGGTGAAGCTAACAGGATTTCATGAGGATTGGGTACTGGAGGCAACAAGGCAGGGGCCTCAGGGAGAACATCCTTCTAAGAGAAGGCAGCCTATCCTGAAGCATGCGTCAGACTCTGTCAGGCAGTAACTCCTGGAAGAAGATTTATCCTCTCCTAAGAAATGAGATTTACTTTCTTGCTGTGTGTCTGGAGGATGAGGAGGGCCCTGCTGAGGCAGTGGAGAGGGGCTGACAGGTAGGTGAGGGTGGGGCTGGGAGCACGGGGCTTGCGTGTCCAGACTGGAATACCGCTGGGGTCCTTTGCACGTGGGATGAGGAAGTGGACCTGTGGAGGTTCAGGACATACTCAGGTTCAGGGTTTCCCTGGGGATGCAGTGGTTAAGAATCCGCCTGCCAACGCAGGGGACACGGGTTTGAGCCCTGGTCCGGGAAGATCCCACAGGCCGCGGAGCAACTAAGCTTGTGCACCACAACTAATGAGCCTGCACGCTAGAGCCTGTGAACCACAACTACTGAGCCCAAGAGCCACAACTACTGAAGCCCGTGCTCTAGAGCCCACATGCCATAACTACTGAGCCCACGTGCCACAAATACTGAAGCTGCGTGCCTAGAGCCCGTGCTCCGCAACAAGAGAAGCCACCACAATGAGAAGCCCATGCACCGCAATGAAGAGTAGCCCCCGCTCGCCACAACTAGAGAAAGCCCGTGCACAGCAACAAAGACCCAATGCAGGCAAAAATAAATAAATAGATTTATTAAAAAAAAAAAAAAAAAAAGAACATACTCAGGTTCAAACCAAAACCAAGATAATCCCGGGCTGCCTCTCCACCCAGCTTTGACCAGGAAAGATGCTGGATAAGAAAACTATACTAGCGTCACTCCAGAAAATTCTGTCCCGTCCCAATGGGTTTCCTTCCAAAGAGCAAAGTGAGGAGGTGGGATCTAAGTCCAGGGATGGGAGGGGCACGCGGAAGTATGCTGGTCACAGCCGGGGGTCACCAAGGCTATGTCACCAAGGAGAGTGGTTTTCCTGGGATCATCAACAACCCTGTCTCACTGGAAAACTTGCTTCATGGAAATGGTTTCATAATAGCCTGATGTGCAGCTTGGGCGACTTGGCAGGAAAGGAATCTCCAGCTGTGTGTCGACTGTTTGCCTGCACGCTGGACCAGAAACCCTCCTTCTGCACTCTCCTTTTTCACTACTTCTTTTACGGATCTGCCACTACAGTGGAAGCCCTCTTTACCAGGCTCCCCCTAAAACTGCTAGATATCCCCTAATCTCCCTTTTTCAGGAAAACACACTGACTAAAGCTCTGAGCATGCAGGACGGTTTGCCTGGGGGCTTCTCATGCTAACTCCTGAGAAGTGGCCCAGGTAGGCGGATCCAGGAAGGAGAAGGTGTCCACCTACCAGGGGACCAGAGAGACAGGACAAGCTGGAGCCCCGTGTGTAGGAGCCAAGTAAATACAGCAAACACTGTCGCAAGCCTGGGAGACACATGCCAGTGCCTGGCCAGACTCTGAAGAGTGCAAGGTGTGAGACTGTCCCTGCCTGGTAGAGGCTGAAACCAGTGCTTGCAATCCAGACCCTTCTAGAGGCCTGGTAGGGAATGGGCCAAGCCGAGGGGGGGGCAGATGCGGTGGTGAGTGCTGGGGTCCCCCCACTCTTGTCAAGTGTCCCTAAGTGATAGGGCTGGCTCATGGGCTAGCCACCAGTACAGATGTCCAGGGCCCTGTGCTCAGAAGGGCCTGACATTTGGGGTTTAATGCCCTTTATATAATGAATTTGATTATTAAATTTTAGTTTTGAATGTGTATTTTGTAAATGAAGTCTGATGGGACAACAGAGTAGGCCCCGGGAAGCCTCAGCCCAAGGGGGGGCTGTCTGTCACCAGCTCCCCAGGACAAGTTCTTTGTCCCAGCTCCCCAGCCCGGGAGAAGAAAGCTGATGTTTCCCCCATTACCTGGTGGCATCTTAGGCTCCTAGAAAAGACTCAAGTACAAACTCCAGGGCCCTGTGGAAGCCAGGTGAGCTTGAACTCTGGAAACCCTTGTCGCCAAAGCTCATGGGATTAACCCACATCTTTCCAAATAAACATGGCACCAAGCTGTGAAAATATTTGCTAAATTAAGCTTTATTTAGCCTAGACTGACTGCGTTTGCTCTCTACTCTATTCAAAAACATCAAAAACCAAACCAGTCCAACTAACAAAACTCCCCCTCCTCTCTAAAACAGGGGCTCTGAAGATGATACTGTGAATTGTGAACAGTGATCCTTTTTGCAATCATCAGAACAGCTACTCTTTATTGATTCTCTAAGCCACACCTCACATGTTTCATTGACCTTTTCTTATTAAGCGCTCCAAACAGTCCCAACTGGCAAGATCCCAGTGGGGCTCCTCTAAATCCACTCTAGCTCCTGAAAGGACGTCCAAGTCACATCCCCACAAAGGAATAACAGTTTCCAAGGGCAACAGCAATTATACACGGGAAATTAATGAATTTGGTTTCCTTATTCAAATAAGCACTTGTGGAACAATAAAATTTGGCAGTGGGACTTGAAGCAGAGAGTGGTGGTGACAGGTGGTGTGAGCACAGGATGGAGAGAAGGCAGGTCTGCATCCAGAAGGAAGGGGACCTGTGTCCATGGACCACAGATGCTGTGGGAAACGCCTGGGAACAGAGTCCTGGGTCCCAACCCACCGGGATCCAGATCATCCTGGGAAGACCCAGGGGACCAGACGGCCGGCCTTTGGAGGGCTGTGAGGCTGTCTCTTTGGCCTTACAATAAATCCCCCCTTTATTCTTTTTTTAAAATTTTATTTTATTAAAGTATAGTTGATTTACAATGTCATGGTAATTCCCCTCTTTGTTCTTAAATAATTTTTTAACATATTTATTGGAGTATAATTGCTTTACAATGGTGTGTTAGTTTCTGCTGTATAACAAAGTGAATCAGCTATACGTACACATATATCCCCATATCTCCTCCCTCTTGCGTCTCCCTCCCACCCTCCCTATCCCACCTCTCTAGGTGGTCACAAAGCACCGAGCTGATCTCCCTGTGCTATGTGGCTGCTTCCCACTAGCTATCTATTTTACATTTGGTAGTGTATATATGTCCATGCCACTCTCTCACTTTGTCCCAGCTTACCCTTCCCCCTCCCTGTGTCCTCAGGTCCATTCTCTACATCTGTGTCTTTATTCCTGTCCTGCCCCTAGGTTCTTCAGGACCTTTTTTTTTTTTTTTAAGATTCCATATATATGTGTTAGCATACAGTATTTGCTTTTCTCTTTCTGACTTACTTCACTCTGTATGACAGACTCTAGGTCTATCCACCACACTACAAATAACTCAATTTCATTCCTTTTTATGGCTGAGTTATATTCCAATGTACAATTTCTTGTAGGTTTTTGGTTCCTTAAAATCAACAGACCTTGACAAAAAGCACCTAAAAATACGATAAAATCAGCATGTATATATATCTGGAAAGAACCCTCAAGATAATCCATTCTGATCTCTTCATTTTAAGAGGATGCCTGAGGCCCAGAGATGGTAAGTGGTGTCTCCAGACCACAGAGCTGGGGTTCAGCCTAGACTCCTCCCATGTGACACTCTTTCTAAGACACTACACCACCTCTTACTTGGAAAAATGTTGTTCAACACATAGAAGGACCAATAGCTATAAAACTGTACCCTAGAATAATGTTTCTAGACTAGAGAATAGTACTCTATACCTTTAGAGTCCATTTGGACTTCAATAATTAGAAATTGATGATCATTTCCCTTTGTCCTGAGCTGTATTTTTTAAAATGCCAGCCTGGCTTAGGAAAAACAAATTGGTTTCTACCATTTTGTACCCATTTTTATGTAACTAAATAACGTGCTCATGGCCTGTAATCCTAGTCTGTTTATCCAAATAGACTCTCTAGTGTACAAATTGTGTTAACAAATATATACTGTTAGGAACTGTATGTAAGAAAAAGTAATGAAATTCTAGCGCAAAGATAAGACTTCATGAATGTGTGTGTCGGGTATTTTTCGTTTAATTTTTATTGCTGTTGGTTTTAATTTTTTGTGATTTCAACTTGGTCTTCCCTTCAATACGTGTAAATAGTAGCTCCAACCTGGAAACACCAGAAGAATGGATAAACAAGCTGAAGCATATTCATGGAAGAGAATACAACTCAGTGATCAAAAGAAAGGAAAAACATAGATGGAGCTTACAGTCATTGTGCTGAGAAGCTTTACGTGAACGTATTGTTTCACTTACGTAGATTTCTAGAAGAGAAAACACTGTGGTGTAAAATCAGAAAAGAAGCTCTTCTGGGGGCTGAGTAGGGACTGGGAAGGGGCACAGGGCAACGTCCCCATGGCGGGGGAGGTACAGCTCTCTATCTTGCTAGGGGCTTAGGTTACAAGAGTGTACGCACATCCCCAGAACACAGCCAATGACATGGAAGATGTGCACATTTCATCACATGCAAATTTTACATCCAAAGGCAAAACTACAAACAGACATTGAACCCTCATTAATAACATGCATGCTGAAATATTTAGGGGATGGTGTACTGATGACTGTAATCTACTTGGCACTGCCTTATTTAAAACAAGGAAGCTTGCTGGGTGGATAACGGAGTTGGACAGATAGGGCATGAAGCAAGTACAGGAAAAGGTTAACTGTAGAATCTACGTGGTAGGTGTCCGTTAAAAATCCTTACTACATTGCTGTAGGCTTGAAGATTTTCATACTAAAATGTTGGAGGGAAAAGCCATGTACGAGCAGAGCAGAAGAGAGCAGGCATCTTCATAATTCAGGACCCTTTGGGCATCGGAAAGAAGCAAGGACGCTGGGCTGGCACTGGGGCGTCCTGTGGACCATGTTGTGATATCCAGGAATATTTCTATGGCAACGACAGACAGAAAGACTGCTGGAAACAAAAGACAATTTCCTGTTCCAGCTTTGGGGGAGACAAAACAAACACCTGAGAAAAAGGCAATGAGAAAAGCACAAATGAACCCCTCACCCCACAGGAGATTCACCCACGTTATCAGCAGAGACAAGCCGTGTTAAGGAGAGATAGTGGCCGAGCCAGCACCAGAGGCTAATCTCTCCAGGAATTAAAGCTTCATTAACTTGTTTTCGGCATTTTTCAGGAAGGATCCACAGATTCTGAACTATGACCACTTGCATGTTATTTCTTCTTATCACTAAAATAAATAAATAAATAAATAAAAAGAACACGGTTTGCCCACACGGGCAGTGATTGGTGGATACTGGAGACATAATGCTGACTGGCGTTTGGAACTTGTCACTTACTGGTAAGTTCCTTTCTCACCCGCCTAAAACCTGTCCCTATGGGCGCTTAGGGCAGAAACCCTTTTTTCTACCCCACTCCACCCATGTTGTTCCCTTTTCTCCTCTTTCCTTTACTTGCTTTTTGAAGGGATCAGTGGTGAAGGAAGAGGTTACTAGGAAGTACCCCGCTTTCTCCCCCCCTGTTCTCCTGTCTGGGCTTGTTGCCTTCCAGGAACAGGGAGATCACTGCCACCTGCTGAGGCAGGACGGTTGCGGGCGTCACACTTAAAGGTGGCATCACGGGAAGGGAAGCAGAGGCCAGAGGATTCTCAGGGAGCCTCAGAGCCACTCCCGAAGTGAAAGCAAATTTCCTGGACGATGTGTGATGTTCTGGGGAGGACTGCGGCCAGATAAGGACCACGGAGAAGCAGAAACCATGCTTCGGGCCCTCGGCCCTCCCCCGCCTCTTCCCTCCGGCAAGGTCCCTCTGCCTGGGGTCCTAGCACGGTGGTCTACTTTGTAATTTTGGAAAACCACCCCTTTCCAACATCCCTCCTCAAGCCTTCAGAAATCGTCTGCAGTTCCACAGTGTGCAGAGCGGAAGCAGCACGGAATTCGGAGTTGGGAAAACCTGGGCTCCAGTCTCTGTGTTCCCTTCTGTCTGGGTGTTAAGAGTGCAGGAAGGGATTGTCTCTGGGGGTGCAGTGTCCCCCAGGCCCCAAGGGCAGGATGGCTGTGAGGCTCCAGGGGCCTCGCGGTGTGAGAACTCCTGGCATAGCCTGGTGCCCACCAAACATTTGGGGTCTGGCAAAAGGGGTGATGGTGCCAAATGGAGGAGACTGAAGGTGTTTCCGGTTCAAAAGCAGGTATCCCGGGGCAAAAACACTGCTCAGTTACCCATCACTGGTCGAGGGCCGCTGTGTGACCAAGCAGGCTGAGGGCTGCCGTGAGGGGAGAGAGTTAGACTCATCCTCTGTGCTGGGTAACAACTCACACAGACAGTGGTTAGAACAACACATAGTTTTCATCTGACAGGGTCTGTGGGTCAGGAGTCCGGCCCCGGAAAAGCGGGGGCCTCGGCTCACGGTGTCCCGAGGCTGAAATCAAGGTGTCCACAGGAGCTCCGATCTCATCCAGGTATCAGGGCCCCCTCCGGGGTCACTGGTTGTCAGCAGAATCCAGTTCCTTGCAGGGGTAGGACGAGGTCCCGTTTTCTTTCTATTTATTTATTTGTTGGTTGGTTTTTATTGAAGTATAGTTGATTTACAATGTGTGTTAGTTTCAAATGTACAGCGAAGTGATTCAATTATACACATATATTCCTTTTCAGATTCTTTTCCCTTTGTAGGTTATTACAAGATCTTGAGCAGAGTTCCCTGTGCTATACAGTAGATCCTTGTTGGTTATCTATTTTATATATAGTAGTGTGTGTATGTTAACACGTTTGCCTCCTTGGTAACCATAAGTTCATTTTCTATGTCTGAGTCTGTTTCTGTTTTGTAAATAAATTCATTTGTATCATTTTTTTAGGTTCCACCTATAAGTGATATCATATGATATTTGTCTTTCTCTGTCTGGCTCACTTAGTGTGATCATCTCCAGGTCTATTCATGTTGCTGCAAATGGCACTGTTTTGTTCTTTTTTATGGCTGAGTAGTATTCCATTGTATAATATATATGTACCACATCTTCTTTAACCATTCCTCTGTTGATGAACATTTAGGTTGTTTCCATGTCTTGGCTGTTATAAATAGTGCTGCTATGAACATTGGTGCATATGAACATATGAACATTGGTGCATGTATCTTTTTGAATAATAGTTTTCTCCAGATATATGCCCAGGAGTGGGATTGCTGGATCATATGGTTTTTTAAGGAATGAGGTCCCGTTTTCTTGTTGACTGTCACTGAGGGTCACCTTCAGCTTCTAGAGGCCCACCTTGGGTCCTAGCCTCTGACCACCCCCAACAGGGATGCTCAGAGACAGCAGAATGGCTCTCCCTTCAAATCTCCCTTCAGTCAGCTATGAAGGGCACATAATATGTGATATATAGAACGTGACCAAATCATCCCATCGCTTTGCCAATAGGATGTAACTTTATCCAGGAAGAGGCCAGCCATCCTATTCATCCTGTACTTGGGGGAGGGGGTTATATAGCATGTGATCACTAGGGGACAGGGTCTTGTGGTCCATCTTAGAGAACTTAGAATGTGGCCTGGGAGAAATGGGCTCAGAGCATCAGGCAGGGAGTGGAAAGGGCGGGGCTGCTGATGGTCAACACAAGGCTCTGAGACCTCCCCAGCTTCTAGGAAGTTCCATAGCGTGAGAGGGCTTTGGGTTAAAGCCAGAATAGCCCCAGCCAGGTTCATTTACTGAGTTTCCCTTAGAATCATGGATGTGTTGGTCACTTTTAAAGAAAGACTGTGTATTGGGGGAGAGACGTTGCTTTTGCTGCTGCTTCTCAGAATAATGTGGGTCCAGGTCTGTTTCTGAGACACGTGGCATCATCAGATAGTGAGGAATCAATAACTGGATGCAGACAGGCATCCTGCCAGCCAGCAGAGAAGTTCTCTCTTCTTTGAAGACATCCTTGGAAAGAGACTCCTGCTGCCCTGAGACCCTATTACCCAGGTTGGTATCTCTAGCCGGCAGGACAGACTCTGTTTGACTGAAATCCTCATTTTTTTGTAACCTCCGTGAAGGCATAGAAAATGATTCATAGATTCACAGATAAGAGAAAAAGAGACAGAAAGAGACACAGAGGCAGAGAGAGACAATGAATCATCCATCCCTCAGCCTAAGGCTGAGAAAGCCTCGGGTTTGGGGTCGGATGTCTCCAAAGACCAAGATACAAATCAGGTACAATTCTCCCAGTGCCAGGCTGACACTCCCTCCCCCCACCCTCTGAACACCGGTGCACTCCAGCCCTGGTGGATCTTTGCAATCTTACCTTGGGCTGTTCAAAGTCCTTCCCATCCGGTTTTTGGTAGGGTTGCTTGGAGCAAAACCATCCCCTGGGACCTATTTACTGAGTGCTTACAATGTGCTGGACTCTGTGGGAACTCAGTAAAGAGGCCGGGCACAAACCTGTGAAAAATGAAATGGCAGGACCCAATGCAAAGAAGACAAAGGAAGAGATCACAGGGTGTGCCGTGATTAATTGCCAGATGGTCAAGATAAAAACCTCCCAGGAGCTCAGAAGAAGCAGTGATTGCCTCACACCAGTGCTGAGTCAGAGGCTGACTTGATTAAAAACTTTAGCCTGGATTCAGTCCAAACTATTTTTTTCTCCTTTCACCACCTTCCATTCTCCTCCCCCCAGATCTTCTGGATGTTTGGAAGTGGAGGTGTTTTCCAAGCAAGGTTCTAAGAAGAGTTGTCAGTCTAAACTTGCTTCCAAAGAACAGCAAACAAAGTAGCAATGTCCTAAAGTAATCCTGCTTTTCACTTGATGTCATAACTTAGTTTCAGCACGAGATACAGAAAGTCATAGATTGCACTCTTTAATGACTTTGGTGCAAGTAGAAACAAAATGCTTACACACCCTGTTTGATGCAGCTGAGCTTGGGTTGGCAATGCTGCTGGGTCTGAACTAACCTGAGGCTAGGGAACAGTCCTTCCAATAGTATATAATGAGCCTCTACTTAAAACAAGGCAGGCCTGAACTTATCCTCCTAGAACTTATAGTTTATCTGCAAAGAGAGAAGTAACAGGTAATGACAACACAGTGTGTTTGGATTATCTATTGCTGTGTCAAATATCATCCTAAAACTCAGAGGCTTTAAAAAAAAAAGATGCGTTTTGTTTCTCACTAGTCTCTGGATGGACGGGGCTCAGATGGGTAGCTCTTCTGCTGCACATTATGGAGCAGCTGCCTTCAGCTGGGAGCCTGGGGGTGGGCTGGAGTGCGGGGCTGGAAGGTCCAAGATGGCCCGTCATCCCCCAGGGTCTCGCGTCATTTAGTTGACTAGCCTGGGCTACTTGAGGCTGTGGTGACTGCCTTCCAAGAAGGAGTGTTCCGAGGAAACAAAGCTCCAGGATAGAGGTCCTATCAATTATTTCAATTATTTGCCTGTATCACTCTGACTCCTGTCCCGACAGCCAAAGCAAGTCACACGACCACGCCCACAGTCAGTGTCGGAGGGGCCACGTAAGGTTATGCAAAGCAGGAGGCGTGGTTCTTCTGGGGACTACCAAGTAATCATCCTCCACTTGATGTAAATACTACGAGAGCAGTAAGGAACACGCTGGAGGGACAAGGAACCCAGATTTAAAGGTCAAGGTGACTTCCTGGAGGAACAGACCTTAACCAGACACGAAGGATGGGGAGGCATGTCAGGGACATCTGTTATTTTGCCTCGTTATTTCTCGGAAAGCTACTCGTGAGATTCGTGTTAGGTATACTATATATATAAAGTAATTAATTTTTTTAATTTGTAAGAATTAATCAACTGTTAGGAGATAGAGCCATAAGCACACTTTCCATGTGGTCACAGCTGCCAGCAAGACCGAGCTATTTCCACCACGTCTCCCCTGCTTGCTCTTGTCCTGGTCCCCAGCGACGGGACTCTGACTCTGGATTCTACATGCCAGCGTTTCCTGCTCTCACTTTCCACTTGGTAGTAGTGGATGCTTCCAAACTGGTAACATTCCTATGTTGATGGTTAAGCCTTAATTCTTGTAAGATGATCATTTCCTGATTCCTCCACTGATTTTTCTTGGGATTCTGAAAAACATAAATTTCCCAAGAATGGCAGAGAAGGCATTCTTGCCCAAGGGAACACTTGTACTGTGGCTGAAACAAAGAGGATGAGGGGGCGAGACAGTCCGAACGAGGTGTGGGGGGGGAGAGGGTCTCATGAGCCCTTTTCAGTTAGAGCTTTTTTTTTTTTTTTTTTGCGGTACGCGGGCCTCTCACTGTTGTGGACTCTCCCATTGCGGAGCACAGGCTCCGGACGCGCAGGCTCAGCGGCATGGCTCACGGGCCCAGCCGCTCCACGGCATGTGGGATCTTCCCGGACCGGGGCACGAACCCGTGTCCCCTGCATCGGCAGGCGGACTCTCAACCACTGCGCCACCAGGGAAGCCCTCAGTTAGCGCTTTATCCTTACGGCAAGAGGAGATCACTGAAAAGTTTTAAGACAGGGAATGACAAGATCAGAATTGCATTTTAGAAAGCTCTCCAAGGCAGAGGTGTGGATTGGATGCAGGGAAACCTACCAGAAGGCTGAAGAAATGATGCAGTGGTGGTCTGAGATGGTCTGAATTGAGTAGGGGCCACGGGGATGGGACAGGAGGGAACATGAGACCAGCCTTCGTGATTGATTAGGTGTAGGACTTGTGGCGTCCGGAAGAGTTCCGCAGTCAGCCTCTGGTCTCGTGCCCAATGACCTCCCCAGGAAGATACCCCAGGTTCTGAATGTTTACAGACAGCAGAGATAAACACCATTTCTACTTGTAGCCACTTCCCGCCGCAAACACTCACCCAGTTATTTCCTTTTGTGGACGCTCACCCTCCCTTCTTATACAGTGTCTGTCTTAATCTTGGAGTTTCCTAAACAAAAGTCATCTTTAAAATCATGATTTTCTTTTTTTTTTTTTTTTTTTTTTGCGGTACGCGGGCCTCTCACTGTTGAGGCCTCTCCCATTGCGGAGCACAGGCTCCGGATGCGCAGGCTCAGCGGCCATGGCTCACGGGCCTAGCCACTCCGCGGCATGTGGGATCTTCCCGGACCAGGGCACGAACCCGTATCCCCTGCATCGGCAGGCAGACTCTCAACCACTGCGCCACCAGGGAAGCCCAAAATCATGATTTTCTACCGGAATACTCGAGCATCTCCCGGAGACAACTCTGTGCCATTATGCCTATGTCAGATTTAAACAGTACTTTATCTCATTCTCCAGGCAGGAGCAAGCCAAGACAAATTCCAGAATGGAATTCCAAGATGCTGGAAAGCAATAAAGAAGGTGCTTTTTCATAGGACTGCCGCTAGCCTGTATGACTCTTCAGTGTTACTGAAAATGGCACCAGTTCCGCTGGGCTGATGCAGCCCCAGTGGCTTCACTTCTGTGGCTGACAGCTGAGAGTGGCCCCTGGTTTGACGGGCCAGAGCAGCGACCAGCGTTTCCGTGAGCTCTGCCCTCTGCAGGGAGACGGCACTCCGCGGTCTCTTACATCTCTGTACCCCTGCCAGCAGAGGCAATGTCTTCTCAAGGACGTTTGTGTTGCAGACAGCTCGGAAAATAGAGATAGCACCTCCCTTGAGAGAAAAGGGCGGTTTGTACTATCCCGTATAATAAAGATGACTCTCTCCAAGGCCAAGGTCAGGTGTGCTTGCAGCCCGTGGTAAATGATTGGGATTCCTTAAGTACAGGGTTCCTAAGCTGTGACGCCAGCCCTGCCTGTGCAGCGTCCACCTGAACCTGACGGACGAGGGGAGCTGAGGGACAAGCCTGAAGCTGATGCTGCTGCCTGAGCTGCTGCATCTCTGCCTCTGACCCAGGAGTCTCGTGTCTTCTGCCAGCATCCACTCAGCTGGGGCAGGCTAGCCAGTTAGCTAGTGAGGAGGGTAAAACCTCAGACCTTCAGGTTCTGAACCTCCCATGGAGCTTACATTCTGATGGAGGAAGAACAAAACATGTAACCAAGCAAAGTAATCTGAATTGTCAGAGTGACTAGAAAGAAACAGATCAGAGGCTGAAACAGACAGTGTGTCTCCCGGTGGACGTACCACAGTGAGGATGGCCTCTCAGGAGTGGGACCATTTCAAGCGCCTAAGGGAGGGTTTAGGCAGTAGGCATTAGGCCCCAACCCCCAGGCAGAGGGAACCGCACGCACACCCTGAGGTCTGTTTGGGGAACAGGAAAAAGACCAGCAGGATTCAGGGATGGTAAGTGAGAGAGAGCTGTGTCCTGAGATGAAGGGGGAAGCGGTCACGGCAGGAGCAGCACAGATTCTTACGTGCTGTGGGGTTTGGCTGTTTCCTAAGACTTTCAGACAGGGAGTGAATTGGCCTGTTGATCTCCTAGAAGGTCGCTGTCTGTGTGGAGCTCACAGGGGCCCAGAGGGAGCTGCAGCCAGAGAAACCTGTAGGGAGAAGGTGGAAACAACATGTTCGCAGGGTGAGGTCAATACTGATGCCAGAGATCAGGCCGTCAGACAGTGATGATGGGCCAGAGATGCTGACGCTTTCAGATATGGGCTTGACTCTTTAGAAGAAGCCCAAGGCTCTAGGAAAACATCTGTGGATAGACTTTAGAGAACGAATATTTTCCCACTGACTTATTTTAGAGATGGCTCTCTCTTCATTGTTTGATTTTCTCTTGGCAATGCTTCCAAACCCTTTCCTCTGGCCACCCTGCTCTTCCTTATCAATCACAGTGACCTATAAAGAAAAACTTAACTACAGTGGAGAGGCTGCTATTTAAAGGAACTTCTGATATGAAGCATTCCTTCTCCTTTGTTTTGTAAGCTTTAACAGCAGTGTTCACAGGGCGACCGCATGTGTGTTAACCAGGGCAAGACTCGCTGCCAGCATGACAAATGCAAAGCACAAGTGACACAGGTGGACAGGCCCTCGACTCCATGCAGACACTCAGGGTCTGGTGGATGGAGCTGGGGGTCTGGGAGCTGCACCTTCTGGAGCACGTGCTCCCCAGCAAAGTAGGAGAAAGAGGTGACAAAGCACCCAATTTTAATCGCCTCAGCTCAGAAAGGGCACCCATCACTGCCACTTCTGGTCCATGGGCCTAGGTTAATGATACGGCCTCATCCAAGTGGTGAGAAAGGCTGAGAAATGCATTTGAAGAATCTTTTACTGAGCCCTGTTGCTGCACAGTCTATCTACAAAACATCAAGGAGCAAAAAGGAGAGGAAATCACATGGAATTTGCTAAGTGCCTTCTCAGCGTCAGGCACGGTGACTTTTGCCCCCATATTCATTTTCTGTTGCTGTGTCACAGGTCATCACAGGCTTAGGGGCTTCGTACAACCGCCATTCACAGACTCCCAGCCCTGCAGAGGGCAAGTGTCCCGTGGTCCCCCTGGGCACTCTGCTCAAGGTCTCCAAGCTGAGATCTAGGTGTTGTTCAGGCAGGCTCTTCTTGGGGCCTCTGGAAAGGATCCACCCCAAGTTCCTTCAGGTCGTTGGCTGGATCCAGGTCCTTGCAGCCGGGCACTGAGGGGTCTCTCAGCTCCTTCATCTTCAAAACCAACAGCGTACATGGCCCCCTCTTTGTGTTCTGAAACTCTGTGGCTTCTCCTTCTGCCACCAGCCAGAGGAAACTCTGATTTTATAGAGGACAAGTTATGAGATTATCAGGCCCCGGCAGGTCTCAGAAAGCTGGGTGACATCCTGCCCCCTGCTTCCCAGGCAGAGCCCTTGGGAGCAGAACAGCGGTCCGTGCAGTGGGTCAACCCTGGGCCTTTGTCATGCTCATCTAGCACGAAGCAGAAGGAACAACTTGCCTCTGTGACCTTGAGTGCTGTGGAAGTAACACAGCCCCCAGGACGCCGGGGCACATGAAGGGGAACAAAGGATCTCACCGCCCTACCTGTGTGGACCAAGGGCAAAGGCGAAGACGAGATGCTGAACATTCTAGGGGGTGCTGATGTGAGCAGATGACAGTTTGGCCAGATGCTACGCACCACCTGGCTCCTTGGGGGAATGTCAGCCCCCTGGAACTTGGGTGATAGAAGCCACAACCTCAGGGAAAAGAAAGGGGGAGTTTCCATCGTCCCAGCAGGATGTGATCCGGAAACAGAAACCAAGTTGATATGTAGACAAATGGAAAGCACTGTACTTCTGCATACTTTGATTTTTGCAAGGTCTGCACAAGCTCCATCGCTGGGGAGTCACCGTCCACCCTGGAGGCAAGGAGTTCCCAAGGTCATCCTGAAACAAAGCAGGACCCTGCAGTCCTTCCCCAACGTCCTCTGCCTGGCTTTTGTCTGTGGACAAATTTTGGCCAAAGAATAAGTTTAATCAGAGAAGGGAGAAGATGCAGAAACAAAGGAAAGCACTCAATTAAGACCAAATAATAATAGTTTAGTCATTAAGCAGAGTCAAGGACCTTTAGTTCTTTCTCAAGGAGGAACCATATATTCTGAGCCATGTCCTGTGATCTGTCCTGTAGGTACTGAAACCCCACCAGGTGGGAGAAGTTAACCACATGATGACCAGACTGTAGCCATGACAGAAGCTGCCACAATTCCAAGAGCTGGCCTCCAAGAAATGGGAGCAAAGCAACCCTGGAACTAAAGACGAACTGTACTTAAACGATCAAGATGACGCTGGTCAGACCACCGCGTGACCAATTCAAGATGACCGTCAGAGCTGATCGTGCTGTTTCTGCGTGGAGCCCCCTCTCTCCGTCTATAAAAGCTCTTGCCCCCTGATTGTCAGGGGGGGTGTGGACGGGAGTTGGCCTTTGGACGGGGTCCACCCCGTCCCCTTCCCCTGCCCAGTTACCGGCCTCCAAAATAAAGCAAACCTTCCTTTTCACCAACCTTGCTTCTTTATTGGCTTTTGAGCAGTGAGTGCCTGGACCCACTTTCAGTAACAATCCCAGTCCACAGGGCAGTCCTTCCAACAACTCTGGCCTTCTGCATCCATCACAGAGAGAAACGGGCTTTTAATTTAAAAGGACGCATTCTTATTCAACAACTGTCTATGCATCAGCTAGCCACTATTCTGGGCCCTGGAGATGCTGCGAAGAACCAACCAGACGTGGAGCTTAGAATCTAATGGGGAAAAGGCTCACGATAAATAAGGAAAATGCAGAGATGTTAGGTGCGGGAAGTGCCACAGAGGAGCTGGGGGTGCGGGAGCCTGAGTGAGAGTTCAGACAGGCGGCCGGGGCGCCACTGGGAAGCGGACCTTTGACCACGACCTGAAGGAGTGGAGGGGGAAGCCGTGTGGACATCTGGGGTTGGGGGCTCCCAGGAGAGGACATAGCAAGCGCACAGGCCCTGGGATGATGCACACCTGCCATTCGGGCATGGCAGGGACCCAGGGTCTAGAGTGGGGTGGGCCACGGGGGTCCTTGTGGATGTGCTCAGAGATGCTCCAGGACAGTGCTTTGCGGCCTTTAGGAGGACTTTGGCGTTTACTCAGGAGCTCCGTTAGACTCCATCTTTGGAAATGCAAGAGGTAGACGCTGGGAGAAAACAAGAAGAATTAGGGAACGTAACCCTCTGCAGCATCCTGAGATTCTCAGAGACTTACGGGGGCATTTAAGACGCTGTTCCTAAGACAGCTATTTCAATGTGCTGCAATATTTTACCGTTTTCCCTGCAGGAGAGGATGTGATGACCAGAAACTTCCCTGCCCGTCCTCCCTCAGGCAAACGGGAACCGCCCCCTGCTGGCCGTCAGCGGTAACGCAGGCCAGGCGTTTCTCTTGAGCCCCCAGCCTTGAGGGGTATCCCGCTCGGTAGGGTGGGAGGGGGCAGGACTCTATTTCTTTCCATCTGATTCCTTCCCCGCAAGGGCAGCAGCTCTGCAGGGCGAGGCCAGGAGATTGTCTTTGACCACAGGCTCCAGGCAGCGCCTCTCGCTGGCTTCTCCTCGGGTCCCCGACGGCGGTGGGACGGGGCGGCTGACCTCCAGGCTCCCCTCCCGCCTGAGGAGGGCGGGAGGCAGGCTTCCCCGGGCGCCCCCGGTACCCGCAGAGCTGGTGCCTTCAGGGATGGGGCTGCCCACGTTGACTTGGCGGGGGGCCCAGACCTGAGGCTGGCGGAAGGCGTCCCCTCCCTCAGGGTTTCGGCTGCCCGTTCAGGACAGACGCAGCCCTTGGGAAGAGGCCGGGGAGAGGTCCAGGGTTGGCTCGGCCTGGCTCTGACCCTTCCTGTCCCCGCTCCGTCCGGCCCGGGGACATCTGCTCGCTGGCCCTTCTGCTCCACACCCAACCTCCCGGCCATTCAGGGTTCCAGTTAAAGGGCAAAGGTGCCCTTTCTGGGTCCTGCCCAGTGCTGGCGCCCCTGGACGTCCTACCACGTGTGCCCCCCGCTGGTCACCTCAGCCTGTGTAAGTGAGGGCCCTGTCCCTGGGCCCGTGTTCCTCTGTCGTGGTGTGCTAGGGCCTCCATGGGAGCGTGCCCACAATCACGCAGCGGGCAGGGGGCATCTGTGGGCTGTGCTGTGTCCACGTGTGAGCTCAGGAACACCCCTGCCTGGACTGCATAGTGTTCCCCCCAAATTCCTACGCTGAAGCCCTAATCTCCAGTGTGACTGTGTGTGGACGTAGGACCTTTAAGGCAGTGATGAAGGTTGAATGAGGTCATAAGGGTGGCCTGGTGTTCTCATGAGAAGAGGCATGGACGCCAGGGGGGACACATGCACAGGGAAAAGGCCGTGAGAGACACAGCAAGAAGGCAGCCATCTGCAAGCCCAGGAGGGAGCCTGCTGCAGACACCAACCTGCCGACACTTGACCTTGGATTTCCAGCCTGCGGTAACTGACAAAAGAAATGTCCCCGGTTCAAGCCTCCCAGTCCAGGGTGTTTTGTCCCGGCAGCCTGAACAGACTAACACAATTCCCCTGTGCTTTTCTGATGGGATGTCAAACAATGGGAAGCGAGAGAGACGGTCTGTTCTAGGACATTCTCACCCAGAGTGAGGCAGAGAGGCTGGGATGGGAGGGAAAAGCAGGAAATAGGACAGGAGCAAAAGCTGACTGGCGTCGGCAGGATCCCCCAGGACCTCCATCCTATGGGTTGCATCCTGCTTCCTTTTCCTAATTGTCATCAGGAGCCTGCAGCGGGGCCCAGTGACCCTCCGTGGCCTCCCATTTGCCAAGAGAAGACTCCTCCAGGTCGGAGCTTGCGCAGCTGACTCCCTTGCAGCTGGAGCTCTCCCCGGGCTCAGGCAAGCATTTGTGGGTGAGCATGTACTTTCCCTTTGGAGTTGAAAACGCTGGCATCCCAGGCAGGCCTGTGTTAAGCTGGGACTAGGCACAAATAGCTCCCTGAATTGTTCAGCCACCGCAGAGATCCATGTGCCCTTTAAAAATAGCAGCGCTGTGCTAGAAAATATTCAAGAGAAGACACGTTGGGTGTGTGTGTGTGTGTCTGCCACGCCCTCTTCTATCTTTGTTCTGAGATACAAAATTAGAGCCTTGCAGAAGGGAAAGAGGAAGGAAGATGATTAACACACAGCCTCGCCCACGCTTACCCCATCACCTCCTTTCAGACTGATACCCCACACCCTGGCCAGAGACAGTGCTTTAGCAAGAATGCGCCTTCTCTAAACCACTAGGAGGCATCCATAAAGGAATCTGTCTGAAAATAAATGAGTAGACTTAAAACTCAGCCTTCCTGGTTGAGATCAGTTGAAAAAAAGCTACACTGGGTCTGAGGGAGAAAGAGGGAGAGAGTGGAGATATTTCACTAATGGACAGGAAATGCTTTTCAAGGCAAAATCTCTCTCCTCCAAGCTACCTCGAAGCCCCGAAGCTAACTTCTTAGATGGGAACAGAGCAGGGTGAGGGTGATGCTGGGGCCTGGAGCTGGGTCAACACCCTCACCACAACACACACACACATACACACACACACACACACACACACACACACACACACACACACACACACTGCTCTGCAGGCCTGACTCAGCTCAGCGCCACTGTGTAACCAGCTCAAGGGTGTGGACTCAACGTGAAAGAAGTCCCCAGGCACTTGGACCCTTGTTAGCAAAAATAGTGGTGCTTGGAAGCGACAGCTGGGATGGTTGGAATTGCAACCAGAAATTCCAAGAGGGCTGGACGCTTCTAGGGGAGCCTGTGAGTTGAGATGGGGACAGATGTTCCATCGAGGGAGAGAAAAATGTTTAAAGAATCCTGTCATTCCCAGCCATCAGCTCCAAGTTCTAAACTGAGAAAACTTCTATTTGTCTCAGAGAAAGAAAGAAGTCCAGCCACGAACACGGTATGTAGGAAGCGGCTGGCATCTCCCCTACGAGGGCCTTGAGACCTTTGTACAAATCAAGCGCCCTCATTCCTAACTGCCGCAGGCGGCGCTGCCCCTGCTCTCAGGAGCGGTTTTCCTGATGCCCCCGGTGGCTCCACAACCAAGCCGTTTCTGCTTGCATCCCTCATGTAAACAGACACTATACCTAAGGCTCGATGTTAAGGGTCAGTTCCTGCATTTGTTCTGCTGATATTTTTGCCGTTTCCTCGCTGCCATTCACTGCTTCCTGCCTCTTTCTCCCTTCTGCTCTCTAAGCCAAGAGTCCCTTACCGGGCACTTACTGCAACCGTCGACGAGATCCTAGGTTAGGAAGTGTGCAGAGGCTCTCGTCCGACCTCCACAATCACCCTCCAGAAGGAGAGACTATGAGCTCCAGTTTACAGAGGCGTAAATGTGGGCCCAGAGAGGTGCCTACCTTGACCAAGGCTGCACAGCTCATGCGTGTTCAGGTCAAGATTGGAGCCCTGTACTCCTCTAAGCCTGCTCCCCCAGTCTCTCCAGGCCTGCCCAGGGCCCCAGGATGGAGCGGGAATGGCTCTGGCAGAGTGTCCTGAAGGGGCTCCGTGAGTCCCAGCAGGGCTGCGTTGCCAGATTTCCAGCCCTTGCCTCCTGGATTTCTGAGCCAGGTCCTGCCAACACACCCTGGAGTGTGGGGACCCACGGCAGGCCCAGGACCTCGCTCTCCTGGACAGTTAACACTCAACACTGCCACCTATGGCAAGATTCTGGTGAATCGAGCAGTAACCCTTCCTACAGAAAGATCAGGGGCCCAAACCCAGTCACAAAGGTGAAAGCGGCCCCAGAGAGAAGGGGATGGCAACTTCTAACAAGATCAGACAGAAAGACAACTCTGTATATAAAAAAAAAAAAAAAAAAAAAAAAAAAAAAAAAAACCGCAGCAGAAACTGCCAGCTCCCAGGTGGGAAGAAACGGTCTGGAGCCAGCCTGAGTCTGGGACACACCCGTCACGACCTCGTCAGCCCCTCCATCCACACCCTGGTCCCTGCAGCCACTGGAGGGTCACAGTCCCTGAGTGCAGAGTCCAGCAGCCACCCAGGCCAGTGAGGGCTCGTTAGCCAAGGCGGTGCTCCTGTGATAGCGGTCAGAGCCCAGGGCCTAATAGGAGAAGGAATCCAGGTCGAGGTTGGGCTTTGATCAGAGTTGACGGATTAATCTTTGTAGCAAGTGCTGAGTCTCAAATGCACCCAAATTCTTTAACATTCAGCTCCCAAAGCACACCCTCTCCCCCAAACAAAGGTCGATCTGTAGCCTTCCTTTGCCCTCAGCTTATTCCCCAATCTTGCCTACCATCCTGTAAAAATCGGTGAAAAATAATTTGGGTGACTTCCCTGAGTGGCTCGGAGAGGAGTTAAGTCCAGGAGGGAGTCCAGGGAACCGTGGGATTCGTGTCACAATTAGGTCCCGTGGAGACATGTTGATTTCTGCGATCGGGTTGCAGGTCAGGACTTGATGCAGCCACAGGCTCGGAGAGTTAGGGATTCAAACCACAAGCCATGCATGGACTGGAACAGGCCGCTCAGCTCCGGGGGGGATCAAACTTGGAAGAGATAGTGACAGTTTCAAGACCTGGAGCTGGCACCCTCAAGGTTCTGGAGGAGGAAAGGGAAAAGGGAGAAGTGTGTGTGGGTTGAGAGGGGGAGAGGAGGAGAGAGGCTGGGAGGGGGGCAAGGGGTGGGAAGTGGGGGGAGGAGAGAGGAGGGGAGGGGGAGGGGGAGAGAAGGGAAGGGGGCAGGAGAGGAAGGACAGGCTGACTTGTGCTCTTGAAACCGGGGCTTCCATGTTCCAATAGGAGTGCGTTCCCAGACCAGCAGGAGACCGCTGAAGCTGTGAAGCAGGAGGGGACTGTGTGCAGGACCAGCACCTGGATGCTGCTTGTGCAGGTGACCCGTCGCCTCCCCCAGCCCATGCCCAGGTCATGTGTGCTTATCAGCTGGCTGGAGGATTTGCTCCACGAAAAGGGGCAGCTGGTCCTTCTTGGACTTTGCTTGGGTTTCTGGGGCAGGGAACATAGATGTCAAGTTTAATGAGCATCTTTCTGGCTCACCAGGAATGGAAAACATGCTTGTGGGTAAGGAGGAAGCTGATCATAGCAAATAAACCCATTTCTTGAGGACAAGCGTCAGCCGTGGGACGGGCCTCTCTCCAGGTAAGGAGCAAGCCAGCTTCCTGAACCTGTGCACTGAGCTGTGACCCAGGGGACGTGGCGGGGTCTCGGCGGCTGTGGCTGATTCAGATGCTTTGGATGACCCGGCCCAGCTGATTCGCTGCACTGTGGCGGCCTGGTTCAGGCAGCACTGAGACCGCCTTTTCTGGGGCCTCCAACGGTGGTGCTGACATTTCATACGCGTGTTGGAATATATGCACAGGAATTTAAAATGTTCTCGGTAATAAAAGAAAGCCTCAAGAACACTACTACTGAAAAACAGTGATGTGAACATTGATATCACAATGATATTAAGGAAAAAAATATCAAAAGCTTCATTGCTTCCGTTCCGAGCCTTTACTAAGACCAGAAGTGAAACAGACTCCCTGTGACTTTAGCCTCCAGAGTGTAAACTTGGCCAATCTGTCAAGCAAATAACATGTGGTGACTGTGTGACTTTGGCTGGTGTTACTGGGCAAATATCAGAGAAACACGTCACTTGTTCGCAGGACGCGGGGCCTTCGGTACTTAAACCAGGACAGTCCAGGGCAACCCAGGACTTGGTGTAACATACATCCAGGCCCAGCCCAGGCTGCCTAATGAATTCCTGCCTGCTTGTCAAGGCTGGGATCTCCCCTCTGAGAAGGTCCATGGCACTGTGATCCATTCAAATGCTCTCCTAGTTTGTGGCACTCGTGACATGCTGTTCTCTTGTGCTCAGCTGTTCCAGGTACGTCCACAAACTATAGCACTAGCGTCACCTGGGAGCTTGTCAGAAATGCAGGATCCCAGCCTCAACCCTTAAATCTGCACATTTCACAATGTGCCCAGGAGGTTGGTACAAAATTTGCGATGCCGTCCTAATTCTCCATTTGGTTTGAGAGATGGACTTGTTTCTCCCAACCAGGGGTACAAACAACCCCACAGGATGAGGGTCCCCTCCTGCCATGCTGGGTACAACGTGGGCACTCGGGCACCTTAACTGCTGGGACTGCATGGGGGGCGCCAAAACGTGCTTCGGAGTCACCTCAGCCTCTCCCCTCACATCCAGTTCCCAGTTGCTTCCGAAGGAGTTTCATAGACCAAAGAACACGGACGTATATCGCAGCGAGTGCTGCGTATCTGGTAAGGAGTCGACATTGTCACTCCTTTTGGCGACTTTGCGTCCGAGCCCCTCCCTGTGTGAAGCGAGGTTCCCCGACCCTGAGTCTTGGTGGGAGACAGGCGATGCCAGATTTATGTTTTCCTCCGCGGCCCAAACTGTGAGTAGTGAGACCCCCCGAGAACGGCGCGTCCTCAAGTGCCAACTACGAGTGTGGGCCTGTGACCTTGGCCTCGCCCTACAGACACTCTCCACGCTGGACCAGGCAACCAGTCTCGCTGGAGCGGGGGGCCGTTGAGCAAGATTCCAGGGGCAGAGGAGTGATCACAGTTCCAGCCAGGAGGGCGGAGCAAGTGGAGACCCCAGACCCACAGGAGAGATGGTGGGTCTCACCTGGGCTGGTCCACGATGAGATGTTTCTGGGTGGCAATGGCGGCTCTGAACCTGATTCTCAGATTTTCCAGTTCTTTCAGCTTCCCAGTATACTTTCAGTAAGTCCCATTTCTGCTTATGCAGTCAGTTCCTTTTACGAGCACTGACTTGCAGGGGACATGTGTTCACTTGTGAAGGTCAGGGCCGCCCTTTCTAGAGAGCCTACTGGTAACAAGGAAGCAGGAGAAACCACGGGCTTCACGGAGACTAATTAGCGCTTGAGAGTCGAATCGAAAAGTTCTATCTTCTGCTTTCCTACCACATCCTCCAAGTGTGAACAAATCAGGGATCTGATTACACTGGAAGACGTTCAGGCCAGTCCCAGGGACCTACGGAATATTGTACACACTGTACTCCTTCACACAGGAAAAGAGAGAGCCAGCGTTATTTCTTTTTCACTTTGGAAATGGCTGGATCTGGCACACAGAACTCAGTCAATCCATCACAAATATGTACCGAACACCAATCATATGCAGACTTGGCTAAAACTTGACCCAGTCTGCTTGGCAGAGAACATGTGAACCTAGACTCACATCAGCCCACAACTGGAATCAGTTAGACTGATTTGTGGTCTGCTTTAGAAAATTCTGAAAAATTGAATCTCTTCGAAGTCTTCCATTCACCCTGCAGGGTTTTTTTTTCCCCCTTCTTTTTGTGGGACGTGAGAAAGAGAAGGAAAGAAATAGTGTCCTCTAAAGGGCTTATTCATCGTGACCAGAGCTTCCTTGTTAAAAACAAAACAAAAACCTCAGAGAAAAAACTTATCCCCTACTCTCCAGGAATCAGCCACAATGAGGTTTTCCCATGGAAACCTGCCCCTCATGGGCTAGGGGCGTCGCACTGGTAAAGCCCAGAGCAGCAGGAATCCCCTCCAGGAGTAGTGAATGGTGTTGCTTCTGAGCTTGGCTTCTAGGTAATGATAACGTAATGCCCAGGGTGACAGGTTTCTCACTCGAGGACCTTAAAAAGTGATTAGGGCAACAGAGAACAGAGACACTCGCAGGGGACAAAGGTGGCGTCAGGAGAAATCAGGAAAGGCTACATTTAAAAAAGTATGTTTGAGGGAGGTCCTAAGGGATGGGCAGATTTTGACTGGTGATGGGAAGCATGGGGAAAAATCATATTAAGAGGGTATCCTGGGAGGAGAGGGATGGAGGTGGAGAGAGTCTTGGGGGGCAGAAACTGGTCCAGTTTAACTGAGATACAGAGTGTGTAAAGGGACATCTCGGGGGGGCAAGCTGGAAGGGCAGATCTGCATCAAGGGTCCTTCAATGCTGTGTCAAGGGGTTTCAAAGAGAGTCTCAAAGTACTGGGGATCCTTTGAAGCCTTTGGGAGGGTTGCGTCAGTCAGGATGGACTCAGTGCTGCTGCTGTAATAAACGACCACTAAACCCCGATGGCTTAAGACCGCAAGCTGGACTTGCCATGTATGTTACATTCAGCTGCAGGCTGCACCGCCCACTGTCCTTACACCGTCCTTACCCCAGGACTCAGGCCGGTGGGGGTGCTGCCGTCTGGGGCACACCGGTCACTGTGGGAGAAGGAAAAGAAAAGCTCCGGAGGGTCTCACCCCAGTGCTTGAGTGTTCTGCCCAGAAGTGACACTGCCCCTTCCAACAATACTTCTGAGAAGCATGCCTTGACCCTGTTGCTGAGAAGCAGTGGCTGGAAGTGCTTTATGAGAGGTGCTGATGATCAGGGTGCGGGCGGGTCCCAGCCGGATTCTCAGATGAACATCTTCTGGTAGGGTGGAGGACTGAATGGATTTAAAGGATAATGGGGCACAGCTGCCTTCTGAAAGGCTGTTGCAACCATCCGGGTAGAAAAGAATTACCTGCTTAGGTAGGAATGAGGAGAAGGGGACGAATGGACAATATGTTACAGAAAAGGGTCTTTAGACTGGGCCGACCATCTGGGTGAGGGGTGAGAGGCAGGGAAGGCTTGAAAACGCCCCCCATTTCCAGCCTGGAAGGCTCAGGACGGCAGTGCCAGGAGTTGGAACAGGGAATGGGGAGGGAGGACCCATTCTCTGTGACGAAGTTGAGTTACCAATGGAGGAAAAATTGGTGCTTACCTGTTTTATTGCGCAAAACAAAAGCAAAGCAGAACCCATTCAACTGGCAATCAACCCTTGAGCACCTGGTCCTAGCCTTGCACAGCAGATCCGATGATTCATTGGGAAATGCTGCTGGGAAATAAGCCGTCCACAAGGCTTCTCCACAAGGCTGGGAAATAAGCCTCCTCCGCGAGCAAGTTTCTTTTCTTTCTTTTCAGATGACTCAAACTTTTGCTCATTTTGACTGTTTTGAATGGAAAATGTCCTAGCTGAGTGTAGAGTGCCCGACTTGTTGCCAGCTCCGTTTAAAACAAGTGTCACATTCATCTCTATCATCCCCACATCCGTCATTCCCGATGTTTTGGTTATGGAAGGTACTTGGACTGAATGAAGGAATTCAGGCTTTCCTATCAACTCGGGGACACTCTTAGGACATTGACTGCGTCCTCTTGATGGTTTAAGATGTGGCCCAGCGTGCGCAGTGCGCCCTGTAGACACATGTCTGCGTTGCTGGCCCCGCCCTCCCCTGCCGGCCTCTTGGCAATCGTGTACGGTTCCTGGAGTCTCTCCCTGTGTTGACATCCTTGCCTGAGGACCCAACGCCCAGCAGGCAAGGTGAGCAAAACTCTCATTTGAGTCCAGCCAGTGCACGGAGTGAGAACAGAAGAACTCGTCTTGTGAGAAAAGCCACGAGCTTCCGTACCAGGAGGTAACGTGAGCAGCGGGCATCTTCTCGGAGCAGGTGACACAGGCTGAGCGCTCCCCACTAAGGTCACACACCAGGGGCTTTGAGAGCATTTCTGTCTGGCCCCCCCGGGCCGCGCATGGACTGGCGAGGCTGTGATGCCCATTTTGCAGAGGAGGAGATGGGGCTTAGTGAGTCCCCACAGCTAATAGGTGACAGAATCAGGAGGCCGGCCTAGATTGCTGCACTCCAAAGCCCACACTTTGCGATGCGGTCTTACTGATTTCCTGGAGGCCTTTCCGCTCTCTCATTTTTCTCCCTTCCTCCTCCTCCTCCTCTTTTTCTTTCCTCTCTCTCTCCTTCTCTTTCATTTTCAGTTATTTTGACACTCAAGGTTTTATTCTGGAGATGCAAATCTGCCAGAAACCTGAACTTCAGATAAGTTATTTCTATGTGGTTTTATATTTGCCCTCAGGTGGTCTAAAATTTGGCTGAAGACTTGGGGCATGAGATACACTGTGAGAACTAGAACAGATAATTCCTAACTCAGTGACCAATCACACGTAATGAAATGTTCGTAAGTCTTTAATTCCCAGCACCGTCGGTGCATTCTCATTGCCCATCATATTAGCCTTTGGTGCCAGTATCCTGTCTCGATCGGTTTCCAGATTGGACCCTTTGTACTGTTCCTGGAATGCCCCTCCCTCATGACCCTTCCATCAGAAATTATATTTAGTCTTCAAGACACAATCCAGGTGACAGCTTCTTCAAGATGTCTTTCCAAGCTCAAGCTACAATTAGTAGCCTCCTTCTGGGTCCCTTTTCTACTTGATGGGATCTCTCCACATGGATCTTTTATTTGTTCTTCTTCTAGAAGTTTGTGGTGGTGTGTTTTTCTCCCACGAAATTATGCCTGAGAGTCAAGAGCAAGACCCCAAACTTTTCCTGGTTCTAGAAGGTTGTTAGAACTCCTGTGGCTGTTAGCTGAAGTCTTCCTATGGGAAGAGACTATGTTTTTTAGCAAAATCTTGCATAAAGTCCAACTCAGACAATGCCGCCTTGAAGAATTCTGTTCACTGTTGCTCTCTGATGCCACTGCCAGTAGGAAATTACTCCTCACTACATAAGCCTTGGGATGTGCTAAATGAAGCTGGAATTTCTTTGTCCTATTCATGCTACAGCAGGCCAGCATGGCATGGCATTTTGATTCTTCTCAGTAAGCTTCAAGATGTTTTACAATTCAAATTAATAAGCCTTCAAAATTCATTTCACTGGGACTTTATGAAGCTTGCTTTACTCTAATACAATTGTCAATGCAAGTGACTCTTTAGCTTATTTGCTTGAGAATATGACTTACACCACAAATTACAGGAAGGGTCAGCAAATTAAATGGATAGCTGCACTTAAAGGTGTGTGGGACGCTGCCCACGAAACCTCAGCAGTAATGGCGCCAATATTTTTATGGCTCCCCAATCAGTATGGGAAAGGTCAGCAAGCAGATCTTTTGAAAATAATCTTAATTTTTCTTTTCATAAATGACCGATTCAACAATATGGACTGGAAATATACCTCGATAAAAACTTTCAAGGTTTGATGTGTGTTATTTGCTTAATGAATTCAAATATTTATCGAATGCTTATGACATACCAGACACAGTTCTAGGCACTTGGGACATAGTAGTATATAAACCAGGCAAAAATGCCTGCTTCATGGGGCCTTTTGGACAGATCACCTAAGCACTGGTAGGTCTGTTCGCATTCCTGGAATGTGGATTTTATTGTGCTCATTTTATTGATGATAGACTGAAGCTCCAGCAGAATAGGAAGCTTGATCAAGATCAAAATAGCCAGTCAACAGACAAGTCGGAATACACATCAGTTCTTTTGGTTGCCAGTCTTGCCTCTGCTGGATTTACATTTCCCAAAATTGTGTTCTTGAATGTCCCCCAGGGGGTAGGTGTTTCATAAAAATTAACATTCCATATTCCAATATGTTTGGGAAATTCTTTTTGGTCACAGGTCGGGTTCTAGAAGCAGCTGCTGAGGTGCACTCTTGCACAGAAGAAGATTCGGAGGGCATGCTCTTAGTATCGACACCTGGGGAAGAGAAGGGACGGGCTGGAAGCAAGATCAGACAGGGGAGGGCGAGCAGCAGTGCAGCCTTAGGGGTGGCCTCAGATGGGGCTGCAGGGATTCTGAAGATGAGATGAGCCTGCAAAGCTCTCCTGAGTGTGGGGAAACAGCCAGGCCTTTACATCCCCAGGCCAATCATTGTTTGGCTGTGGCCCATCCCCGGAAGGAAGCATGACCTTGGACAAGGTAGCTCAGTTCAGTAGAGCCAATCACCAAAGATGGCCAACAGCTGAGGGGTGCCCCCAGGGGCACTGCCAGCAGCTGGGCAGTGCGTCCTCCTCCAAGGGGATATCTGGGGGGCACAACACAGCATCCAACAGACTGTGGTATCTGTAAGCATGAGATGAACTGAAACACAACTGTTTCTTCTACTGCTGTCTGCTTCAAGCCTTCAAAGGGAAAGTACATACTGTGCACCTCGAAGCGGGGAATTTACTGTGCAAACTTTTCCAAGTTTATTTAAGCTCAGAGTCCTTTTGGGGATCCATATTTTTTTTTTAACATTCTCTAAAAAATATACTTAGGATGCTTGTGTACCAGAAATCACCGTGCAATTGGACAAGCACAAAAAGAGAGAGAGGCAAGATGCAGTAGGATACAAAACTGACTCAAAATGGATCATAGACCTAAAACTGTAAACCTCTTAGAAGAAAGCATCATAAATGTAACTCTTTGTGATCTTGGTTTAGGCCATGGGTTTTTTTAGATATAACACCATAAGCACAAGTAACAAAAGAAAAATAAATTGGACGTCATCAAAATTTTTTAATTTTGTCCTTCGTAGAACACAATAAGGAAAGTAAAACAGTAACCTACAGAATAGGAGAACTTATTTATTTGCAAATCCTATAGGTAATAGGAGAATTGTATCCAGAATATGTGAGGAACAATTACAACCCAACAATAAAAAGGCAAATAACTCAATTTTAAAATGGGCAAAGAATTAAACATTTTTCAAGAAAAGGTTTACAAGTGGCCAATAAGCACATGAAAATATTCCCTCATGGAAATGTAAATCAAAACCACAGTGAGATACCACTTCATACCCAATAGGATGACAAAGTCAAAAAGACAGATAATAATAAGCGTTGGTGAGGATGTGGAGAAATTTGAACCCTCACACACTGCTGGTGGGATGTAAAATGGTGCAGCCACTTTGGAAAACAGCTTGGCAGTTCTTCAAAAGCTTAAGCATAGAGTTACCACATGACTCAGCAATTTGACTCCCCGACGGATACCCAAGAGAACTGAAACATATGTCCACACAAAAACATCTGCACAAATATTCATAGCAGCATTTTTAATAATAGCCTCAAAGTGGAGACACCCCAAATGTCTATCAACTGATAAATAGATAACCAAAATGGGGAATATTACTTGGCTATAAAAAGGAATGATGTAATGATACATGGGAGGGCCAAAGACTTTGTCCACTGGCACAAAGGAAGCTTGTCAGAGCTCTCTTGCAAGTGAAAAAAAATCTAAGATTTAAGCTTCCCGTTGGACCTGCCTTATCTTCCTTATCTTTTTAAGATCGACCTGGCATGGTGTGCTGTACATAGGGGACAAAGATAAGTGGAACATAAATAAAGGGCAACTCTATTTATAAATAGCCAAAGGGGTACTCAGAAATGCATATATAATCAAAGACAGCTTTTTACTGAGAAAATGCTGTTCATTAGAATGTGTGGTAGAGGAAGGGATACAGAAGTTGGGATCCAGTGAACAGAAAGAAGCACCACCTGATGCCCAAGAGGTAGTTTTATCATTTAAAGGTTTTTGGTGAATTTATTTTAGCCCAGGTGTGACAGCATGGCATTCTGTTAATAATGTATATTTTTATTAAGATATTTTTCTTCGACTATGTTCATAGCACAGATAGTACTGGTATTTAGCTGCTGAGGTCTCTGCGCTGTATAGAAATGATAGGTTTGTGCTTGAATTGTTCAGATCCAATTAAAATTACTTGAATACTCACTATATTTGACATTGTATTAGATACATCCACGCGTGCAGTCTGGGCATGGAACATGGCCCAGTGACTGGGTACACAGTCCTGAAGCTAGATGGCCGGGATCTGACCATGGGTTCCATCACTTAGTAGCTGTGAGACCTTGAGTGAGTAACTTGCCCTCTCTGTGCTTCAGTCTTACAGATAGAGGTCTGTAAGATGGTGAAGAAAAATAGTTTCTGCATCGGAGGTTGTCGTGAGGATTCAGTGATAGAATATGTAAGGCCTTAACTTATTTATGTGTTAAGTCCTTACATAGGTGCCTGGCACATAGTAAGCTCTCAAAAAATATCAGCTATTCTTGTCCTCCTATTTAATTGATCCTCCCAGCATTGCAGTGAGTTTGGTGTGATGACCCCATCTCACCAAAGAGGGAGCTGAGGCTCAAGCGGTGACTTTCCCCTTGGTGACAAGGAGCCAGGAGTCAAGGACAACTGGGTTAAGTTCATTACACCAGGAGACCTCAAGGAGGATGGGGTCAAATACCGTAATACCTGCATCTCTAGCTTTGGTTCCAAATTTGCTTTAGAAAGAAATCTGTTCCCTGCACTGTGCCATTCCCATCTCCTCTAAAAGTTAAAATTATGTTTACGAGAACCTCCAAGTAGAGGTTCCATAACAGTGTTAGATTTTCCTCAATAACAAAAGAATTTATTTTTCAAAAATAGCATTGCTTTGTTAGGAAGTGTGATAATAGTCATCTTTTTGGGTAATGTCCCTGGCTACTATTCAAAGCCAAGCCCACTATCCTTTCATTGTTTTTTATTTTAGATCAGGAAAGACCTGAAATTTGGCTCTGAAAATTTCCTTAATTTGTAAGAAGAAATATTCCCCTGGAAGTCCACTTGTTAAGAGTAAAGAGGAAAAACAAAGCTCTAACAAGAAATGAACAGCCTTGAAACCACGGGGTTTTCAGAATTCAGTTGCTGAATTTTCATGTCACATCCTTTCTGGGCCATTCTCTAACTATATCTGCCAAAAGTAACAAAAATTTTTGCTCCAAGCAAAAATCTTCCTAGGTAGTGACACTGATAATACTTCCCCAAGCAGAGCCTCAGGGAGGCATCTGGGCCGAGCTTAAAGGCAGGGATGAGTTGAATCATCTCCCCAGGGAGGGAGGGTTCTTTAAAGCAGTTTCAGACAGAGGAATAGTCACCTTCTGACCTCTGAACAGAGTTCTCTGGAAATTTCCAGAATGTCTGCTTCCAGAAACATTTCTTCCTTTGTTTCATCCCCATCGAAAAGTACTTACACAACACCCGTTCACCTCTGGGGATGCAGTAAAGATGCAGGGAGAGAAATCATACATATGGTCCCTATAGCCTTGGAACTTACAGTCTAAGATGCAAACATATGGAAAAAAGATACATGGACAGGAAGAGATCGTATGTCAATACACAGCCAGACATAAATTACAGTATTTCTATCATATCTACCTAAACGTTTTCTCTTTCAGCTTCAGCTTCTCTTTATAACTGAGGGAAGGCAGGCCTTCCGCTGCTCTAACATTCTATGAGTTGAGGATGAGTGAGCTTGGAAATTGGTGCAAGCTATGTAAACCCCAGTATAGCCGGCCCTGGCAGATAAAGGAAATCTACAACCTTCATAGATTATGGAAAAGACAAGCCTGCCTAAGCTGTCAGAACGATGGGGAAAGAGACGGCTTCTGAACCTGAAGGAGGAAGCAACCCAAAAGTCCATGGACAGTTGGATGGATAAACAAAGCATGGCCTATCCATACAATGGAATATTATTCAGTCCTAAAGAGGAAGTAAATTCTGACACATGCTTCGGCATGAATAAACCTTGAGGACATTATGCTAAGTGAAATAAGCCAGTCACAAAAGTCCAAATATTGTATGATACCACTTATATGAGGCACCTAGGGTAGTCAAATTCACAAACACAGAAAGTAGGATGGTGAGTGCCAGTGGCTGGGATGGGGGGTGGTAAGAGTTATAGTTTAACGGGTCCAGAACGTCTGTTTGGGATGATGAAAAAGCTCTGCAGATGGATGGTAGTGATGGTTGCACAACACTGTGAATGTACTTGATGCCATGGAGTTGTACACTTAAAATGGTTAGCATGGTTATTTTGTTATGTATATTTTACCACGAAAAAGAAGAGTTCCCCCATACAGACATCAAATGATAAAATATTAAAAACAATTTCAATAATCCTTAAAAAACCCCACACAATTAAATTTCCTTCATCTGTTCATTCAGTTCTCTTAACTAATTCTTGTACCACTGGCTCATGGGTCAGCAAGCTGCTTTTGCAAAGTTATTTGCTTTTGGACTGGAGAGAGCTGAGAAACGTGACTCTTGTCTGATACAAGCTGTCAGAGTTGTGTAAGTGATCCCACCTTAATTAAACTCCCAAATCTGTACGCATGAGTGTATTTTGCCAAGAATCAATAGTTGAGCGCACCTGCTATAAGCCTTTCCACTAATGCTTTGAGACTATCTTTTGTTAAAGATCCAATTGCTAACCTGGATATTATAGAAAATTCCGGCAACTACGAGGGGAAAGCAAATACCACCTGTTGAGAAAAACTCTGAATAGTGACGGTTAATTTATTACAGTTACTAAGTGTAATAACCTCACTGGTCCACAAGGCTCTGGTTCGTGGCTACCTTCAGGGGAGGGTTGTATTATAGGACTGAGAGCACTGGCAGACCTGCGGGAGTTCCTGTCAAATGTAAAATCTCGGAAATATATTTATATTAATAACATACTACCTGTGAAAAATTAACTTGGGCAACCTGAGTTCTCTTTCCATTTGACAGTCTTCCTGTGTAGCTCTTGTTATAGTGTTGACCTATTTACCAAATAGACAACATACAAACAAACCCAATTATTTCTATCATCCCTCTGTATATAATATGAAAGAATGAATCTTTGTAATTGCCCAGGGACCTTCTGGGAAATAACATATATAGTTTAGGTGTAAAATCTATTTTGAAATTAAAAAATATTAAATAGTGTGTGGGGGGGGCAAAATTTAATTTTTCATTTAAGTTTTAAAGTTATTAGAGGGGCTTTTGAAAGGATCATAGTTACCTAGGAAAAATGTGATTTTAGCTTGACTACTTATTAATCAAAATGACAATATGATATTTTGAAATACACTGAGAAGATAACACAGCTGTTAGGGGTCTTAGTTCTTTCAGATGTGAGGAACTTTGAAATTTTAAAAATAATCAAGATCAAAGTCAGCACAAAGCACAAAAAGTTATTCCTAACATATGACTTCTCGCTTGACTAGGAAAATTATGATAAAGGTAAAGAAAGATCTTTTGCTTCTGCTTATTATGATGAGCAGATAAAATATTCTAAGACCGGGCTTCCCTGGTGGCGCAGTGGTTGAGAGTCCGCCTGCCGATGCAGGGGACGCGGGTTCGTGCCCCGGTCCGCGAAGATCCCACATGCTGTGGAGCGGCTGGGCCTGTGAGCCATGGCCGCTGAGCCTGCGCGTCCAGACCCTGTGCTCCACAACGGAAGAGGCCACAACAGTGAGAGGCCCGGGTACTGCAAAAAAAAAAAAAAAAAAAAAAAAAAAAAATTCTAAGACCTATAGTCATTTTAACAGCAAGGAAACCAAATTCTAGTTTTACATGGGTCTATTAGCAGGAAGGGAGTCACAGAACTTTTAATAAAATTACCTTATGGATAAACCCATGAGAACTGAGTACAGTTTGGCAAATTCAGACACACTCCTACACTTTTTTAGATTTGTTATTTCCAGGTATTATAATCCAAGGCAAATCAATCACCTCCACCCACACCTTCCACAGGTGCTGCAGCCACTAGCATTCTACCCTTTACTAAAATCCTCCACATTCTGGAGCCACCTGCCACTTTAATACAAAGCTAGCCTCTTTCTCTCTTGAAAAGCAAAAACACATTTTATTACTTTGCACATACAGTTGTGTTTATTTGCCATTATTATTCCTCATACAGTCTCAGATAAACATATTATATTGATTATATATTCATATAAACTATAACTTGAACCAGAGAGAAAGCTTAGAGGTAAGTAATTGAAAATTCTCTGTCCTACACAAGTATTTCAGCAGATTCGCAAATCTCACAAACACATGTACTAGGATCCCCTACAGCTACCTACATCCTTACACATTTTTATAAAATGGCAGAAAATGAACATGTTTGATAAATAAAACCCAAAGGAACAGTTTATATATATTGTTATATATAACAATAACAAGCAAAGATATGAATACATATATGTGTATGTACACACATACACACATGCACATGCACACAAATACATACAGAACTGATTATATAATTTGCAGAACTCAGTCCAAAATGAAAATACAGGCTCCTCGTTAAAAAAATTTCTATATATATCTATATAGAAATTATGTAGATATATATACATACATATCTTATAAAATAAAAATTTTTAATGGTGACATTCCAGGCATGACCTTGGTTGCACAATTACTTTGCCTAATTTATCCTGGTTAAAAGGAGGCCGTATATTCTAAATTATAGTTGGACCAGTGTTTCAACAGTGTATCTTATTTAAAAAATTGTTCAGGCATCCAAAAACTGTCCATTAATTACCTTGATTTAATATTAATTCAAGGTTTTAGGTTAACTAAGGATTTTGAGAATTATATTTAAGCTGATACACTACAGAATATAGTAAAAGTTCATATAAAAATTGTCAGAACTAGAATTCAAATTAGTTGAACATGTAATTTTATACTTTTCTTAATTTAAACATTACATAGAAGTAATGTTAGTTTACCTGACCAGGAAACCAGTAAAAAAAAAAAAAAAAGAAACCTCAGGAAGTTTACATTATAAGTAGTCTCTTCATGAGAAAACAAATCCAAATCTTCAAGTAAAATGTATCCTTGTATTATAGTCCACGCTTACAAAATCGAGGAAAAGTCATGCAGCTGGTTTTTAAACCAAAATTATTAAACCAGTTTGATTTATTTGACAATTCACCTCGCTTATGTGAACTGAGATTCTTAATTAAAGGGTTTCTGAACTAGCAGTTTCTGTAAGAGGGCCTTTTTTTTCCCCCTTAAAAGACCAGTGCGAGAGCGAGAGCGAGAGCGAGAGCGAGAGCGAGAGCGAGAGCGAGAGCGAGAGCGAGAGCGAGAGCGAGAGCGAGAGCGAGAGCGAGAGCGAGAGCGAGAGCGAGAGCGAGAGCGAGAGCGAGAGCGAGAGCGAGAGCGAGAGCGAGAGCGAGAGCGAGAGCGAGAGCGAGAGCGAGAGCGAGAGCGAGAGCGAGAGCCGGATACACCAGAAATTCATCTACGCGTGGAACAACTCCTACAGGACACCTACTGAACGCTGGCAGAAGACCTCAGACCTCCCAAAAGGCAAGAAACTCCCCCACGTACTTGGGTAGGGCAAAAGAAACAAGAATAAACAGAGACAAAAGAATAGGGCCGGGACCTGCACCAGTGGGAGGGAGCCGTGAAGGAGGAAAGGTTTCCACACACTAGGAAGGCCCTTCGCGGGCGGAGACTGCGGGTGGCAGAGGGGGAAAGCTTCGGAGTAGCGGAGGAGAGCACAGCAACAGGGATGCGGAGGGCAAAGCGGAGAGATTCCCGCACAGAGTATCGGTGCCGACCGGCACTCACCAGCCCGAGAGGCTTGTCTGCTCGGCCGCCGGAGCGGCTGGGGCTGGGAGCTGAGGCTCGGGTTTCGGGTTTCGGTTGGAGAGCAGGGAGAGGACTGGGGGTGGCGGCGTGAACACGGCCTGAAGGGGTTAGTGCGCCACAGCTGGCCGGGAGGGAGTCCGGGAAAAAGTCTGGAGCTGCCGAAGAGGCAAGAGACTTTTTCTTCTCTCTTTGTTTCCTGGTGCGCGAGGAGAGGGGATTAAGAGCGCCGCTTAAAGGAGCTACAGAGACGGCCGCGAGCCGCGGCTAACAGCGCGGACCACAGAGACGGGCGTGGGACGCTGGGGCTGCTGCTGCTGCCGCCAAGAGACCTGTGTGCGAGCACAGGTCACTGTCCACGCCCCCTTTCCGGGGAGGCTGTGCAGCCCGCCACTGCTGGGGTCCCGGGATCCAGGGACGGCTACCCCAGGAGAGCGCATGGCGCGCCTCGGGCTAGTGCAGTGTCACGCTGGCCTCTGCCGCCGCAGGCTCGCCCCGCACTACGTACCCCTCCCTCCCCTCCGGCCTGAGTGAGCCAGAGTCCCCGAATCAGTGGCTCCTTTAACCCCGTCCTGTCTGAACGAAGAACAGACGCCCTCCGGCGATCTACACGCAGAGGCGGGGCCAAACCCACAGCTGAGACCCGGGAGCTATGAGAATAAAGAAGAGAAAGGGAAATCTCTCCCAGCAGCCTCAGGAGCAGCGGATTAAAGCTCCACAATCAACTTGATGTACCCTGCGTCTGTGGAATACCTGAATAGACAACGAACCATCCCAAATTGAGGAGCCGTGTGGATGAAAGGTTCTTGGTGCTGCAGCCAGGAGTCAGTGCTGTGCCTCTGAGGTGGGAGAGCCAACTTCAGGACACTGGTCCACAAGAGACCTCCCAGCTGCACATAATATCAAACGGCAAAAATCTCCCAGAGATCTCCATCTCAACACCAGCACCGAGCTTCACTCAACGACCAGCAAGCTACAGTGCTGGACACCCTATGCCAAACAACTAGCAAGACAGGAACACAACCCCACCCATTAGCAGAGACGCTGCCTAAAATCATAATAAGGCCACAGACACCCCAAAACACACCACCAGACGTGGACCTGCCACCAGAAAGACAAGATCCAGCCTCATCCACCAGAACACAGGCACCAGTCTCCTCCACCAGGAAGCGTATACAACCCACTGAACCAACCTTAGCCACTGGGGACAGACACCAAAAATAATGGGAACTACGAACCTGCAGCCTGAGAAAGAAGACCCCAAACACTGTAAGATAAGCAAAATGAGAAGACAGAAAAACACACAGCAGGTGAAGGAGCAAGATGAAAACCCCCCAGACCTAACAAATGAAGAGGAAATAGGCAGTCTACCTGAAAAAGAATTCAGAATAATGATAGTAAAGGTGATCCAAAATCTTGGAAATAGAATAGACAAAATGCAAGAAAAAGTTAACAAGGACCTAGAAGAACTAAAGATGAATCAAGCAACGATGAGCAACACAATAAATGAAATTAAAAATACTCTAGATGGGATCAATAGCAGAATAACTGAGGCAGAAGAACAGATAAGTGACAGGGAAGATAAAATAGTGGAAATAACTGCTGCAGAACAGAATAAAGAAAAAAGAATGAAAAGAACTGAGGACAGTCTCAGAGACCTCTGGGACAACATTAAACGCACCAACATTTGAATTATAGGGGTTCCAGAAGAAGAAGAGAAAAAGAAAGGGACTGAGAAAATTCTTGAAGAGATTATAGTTGAAAACTTCCCTAATATGGGAAAGGAAATAGTTAATCAAGTCCAGGAGGCACAGAGAGTCCCATACAGAATAAATCCAAGGAGAAATACGCCAAGACACATATTAATCAAACTGTGAAATATTAAACACAAAGAAAACATATTAAAAGCAGAAAGGGAAAAACAACAAATAACACACAAGGGAATCCCCATAAGGTTAACAGCTGATCTTTCAGCAGAAACTCTACAAGCCAGAAGGGACGGGCAGGATATATTTAATGTGATGAAGGAGAAGAACCTGCAACCAAGATTACTCTACCCAGCAAGGATCTCATTCAGATTTAATGGAGAAATTAAAACCTTTACAGACAAGCAAAAGCTGAGAGAGTTCAGCACCACCAAACCAGCTTGACAACAAATGCTAAAGGAACTTCTCTAGGCAAGAAACACAACAGAAGGAAAAAACCTACAATAACGAACACAGAACAATTAAGAAAATGGGAATAGGAACATACATATCTATAATTACCTTAAATGTAAATGCTCCCAACGAAAGACACAGATTGGCTGAATGGATACAAAAACAAGACCCATATATATGCTGTCTACAAGAGATCCACTTCAGACCTAGAGATATATACGGACTGAAAGTAAGGGGATGGAAAAAGATATTCCATGCAAATGGAAATCGAAAGCTGGAGTAGCAATTCTCGTATTAGACGAAATAGACTTTAAAACAAAGACTATTACAAGAGACAAAGAAGGACACTACATGATGATCAAGGGATCGATCTAAGAAGAAGATATAACAATTGTAAATATGTATGCACCCAACATAGGAGCACCTCAATATATAAGGCAAACACTAACAGCCATAACGGGAAATCGACAGTAACACATTCATAGTAGGGGACTTTAACACTCCACTTTCACCAATGGACAGATCATCCAAAATGAAAATAAATAAGGAAACACAAGCTTTAAATGATACATTTAACAAGATGGACTTAATTGATATTTATAGGACATTCCATCCAAAAACAACAGAATACACATTTTTCTCAAGTGCTCATGGAACATTCTCCAGGATAGATCATATCTTGGGTCACAAATCAAGCCTTGGTAAATTTAAGAAAATTGAAATTGTATCAAGTATCTTTTCCCACCACAACGCTATGAGACTAGGTATCAATTACAGGAAAAGATCTGTAAAAAATACAAACACATGGAGGCTAAACAATACACTACTTAATAACGTAGTGACCACTGAAGAAATCAAAGAGGAAATCAAAAAATACCTAGAAACAAATGACAATGGAGACACGACAACCCAAAACCTATGGGATGCAGCAAAAGCAGTTCTAAGATGGAAGTTTATAGCAATACAATCCCACCTTAAGAAACAGGAAACGTCTCAAGTAAACAACCTGACCTTACACCTAAAGCAATTAGAGAAAGAAGAACAAAACACCCCCAAAGTTAGCAGAAGGAAAGAAATCATAAAAATCAGATCAGAAATAAATGAAAAAGAAATGAAGGAAACGATAGCAAAGATCAATAAAACTAAAAGCTGGTTCTTTGAGAAGATAAACAAAATTGATAAACCATTAGCCAGACTCATCAAGAAAAAAAGGGAGAAGACTCAAATCAATAGAATTAGAAATGAAAAAGGAGAAGTAACAACTGACACTGCAGAAATACAAAAGATCATGAGAGATTACTACAAGCAACTCTATGCCAATAAAATGGACAACCTGGGAGAAATGGACAAATTCTTAGAAATGCACAACCTGCCAAGATTGAATCAGGAAGAAATAGAAAATGTGAACAGACCAATCACAAGCACTGAAATTGAAACTGTGATTAAAAATCTTCCATCAAACAAAAGCCCAGGACCAGATGGCTTCACAGGCAAATTCTATCAAACATTTAGAGAAGAGCTAACACCTATCCTTCTCAAACTCTTCCAAAATATAGCAGAGGGAGGAACACTCCCAAACTCATTCTACGAGGCCACCATCACCTTGATACCAAAACCAGACGAGGATGTCACAAAGAAAGAAAACTACAGGCCAATATCACTGATGAACATAGATGCAAAAATCCTCAACAAAATACTAGCAAACAGAATCCAACAGCACATTAAAAAGATCATACAACGGGGCTTCCCTGGTGGCACAGTGGTTAAGAGTCCGCCTGCCGATGCAGGGGACACGGGTTCGTGCCCCGGTCAGGGAAGATCCCACATGCCGCGGAGCGGCTGGTCCCGTGAGCCATGGCCGCTGAGCCTGCGCGTCCGGAGCCTGTGTTCCGCAAGAGGAGAGCCCACAACAGTGAGAGGCCCATGTACCGCAAAAAAAAAAAAAAAAAAAAAAAAAAAAAAAAAGATCATACACCATGATCAAGTGGGGTTTATTCCAGGAATGCAAGGATTCTTCTTCAATATATGCAAATCAATGTGATACACCATATTAACAAATTGAAGGAGAAAAACCATATGATCATCTCAATAGATGCAGAGAAAGCTTTCGACAAAATTCAACACCCATTTATGATAAAAACCCTGCAGAAAGTAGGCATAGAGGGAACTTTCCTCAACATAATAAAGGCCATATATGACAAACCCACAACCAACATCGTCCTCAATGGTGAAAAATTGAAGCCATTTCCACTAAGATCAGGAACAAAACAAGGCTGCCCACTCTCACCACTCTTATTCAACATAGTTTTGGAAGTTTTTGCCACAGCCATCAGAGAAGAAAAGGAAATAAAAGGAATCCAAATCAGAAAAGAAGTAAAGCTGTCACTGTTTGCAGATGACATGATACTATACATAGAAAATCCTAAAGATGCTACCAGAAAACTACTAGAGCTGATCAGTGAATTTGGTAAAGTAGCAGGATACAAAATTAATGCACAGAAATCTCTGGCATTCCTGTACACTAATGAAAAATCTGAAAGTGAAATCAAGAAAACACTCCCATTTACTGTTGCAACAAAAAGAATAAAATATCTAGGAATAAACCTACCTAAGAAGACAAAAGACATGTATGCAGAAAGTTATAAGACACTGAGGAAAGAAATTAAAGATGATACAAAAAGATGGAGTGATATACCATGTTCCTGGATTGGAAGAATCAATATTGTGAAAATGACTGGACTACCCAAAGCAATCTACAGATTCAATGCAATTCCTATCAGACTACCATTGGCATTTTTCACAGAACTAGAACAAAAAATTTCACAATTTGTATGGAAACACAAAAGACCCCGAATAGCCAAAGCAATCTTGAGAATGAAAAACAGAGCTGTAGGCATCAGGCTCCCTGACTTCAGACTATACTACAAAGGTACAGTAATCAAGACAGTATGGTACTGGCACAAAAACAGAGATCAATGGAATAGGATAGAAAGCCCAGAGATAAACCCATGCACATATGGTCACCTTATCTTTGATAAAGGAGGCAGGAATGTACAGTGGAGAAAGGACAACCTCTTCAATAAGTGGTGCTGGGAAAACTGGACAGGGACATGTAAAAGTATGAGATGAGATCACTCCCTAACACCATACAGAAAAATAAGCTCAAAATGGATTAAAGACCTAAATGTAAGGCCAGAAACTATCAAACTCTTAGAGGAAAACATAGGCAGAACACTCTATGACATCAATCACAGCAAGATCCTTTTTGACCCACCTCCTAGAGAAATGGAAATAAAAACAAAAATAAACAAATGGGACCTAATGAAACTTCAAAGCTTTTGCACAGCAAAGGAAACCATAAGACCAAAAGACAACCCTCAGAATGGGAGAAAATATTTGCAAATGAAGCAACTGACAAAGGATTAATCTCCAAAATTTATAAACAGCTCATGCAGCTCAATAGCAAAAAAACAACCCAATCCAAAAATGGGCAGAAGACCTAAATAGACATATCTCCAAAGAAGATATACAGACTGCTAACAAACACATGAAAGAATGCTCAACATCATTAATCATTAGAGAAATGCAAATCAAAACTACAATGAGATATCATCTCACACCAGTCAGAATGGCTATCATCAAAAAATCTAGAAACAATAAATGCTGGAGAGGGTGTGGAAAAAAGGGAACACTCTTGCACTGCTGGTGGGAATGTGAATTGGTACAGCCACTATGGAGAACAGTATGGAGTTTCCTTAAAAAACCAGAAATAGAGCTACCATATGACCCAGCAATCCCACTACTGGGCATATACCCTGAGAAAACCATAATTCAAAAAGAGTCATGCACCAAAATGTTCATTGCAGCTCTATTTACAATAGCCCGGACATGGAAACAACCTAAGTGTCCATCATCGGATGAATGGATAAAGAAGATGTGGCACATATATACAATGGAATATTACTCAGCCATAAAAAGAAACGAAATTGAGCTATTTGTAATGAGGCGGATAGAACTAGAGTCTGTCATACAGAGTGAAGTAAGTCAGAAAGAGAAAGACAAATACCGTATGGTGACACATATATATGGAATTTAAGAAAGAAAAAAAAATGTCATGAACCTAGGGGTAAAACGGGAATAAAGACACAGACCTACTTGAGAATGGACTTGAGGATATGGGGAGGGGGAAGGGTAAGCTGTGACAAAGTGCGAGAGAGGCATGGACATATATACACTACCAAACGTAAGGTAGATAGCTAGTGGGAACCAGCCGCGTAGCACGGGGGGGATCGGCTCGGTGCTTTGTGACTGCCTGGAGGGGTGGGATAGGGAGGGGGGATGGGGGAGACACAGGAGGGAGGGGAAAAAAACACATCTAAAGTACTAGAAGTTCAGTTTTTTTATTTTCTAGAAATTCAGGGAATATTAGATATAGGTAAGTGTTTACAATTCTCTATAAACCAATCTAAATAGAACTTCTTTTAGAAAATACACCATCAAATTTATATCCTCACATTTATTAATATTCTGCAGAATATATTTCACACGGACACAACGAGAAACAGAGGTTGTTCTCAATGACAGATGTACAGACCCACCAAGAACTTGCAGTTGTAGTTCTATACTCTGAGCTGCAGGTCAAAGGTAATCACAGAAATAGTGAAACCTACCCATCCAGTTCTCAAGGAGCCGTTCTCCTTTCCAGTGGGCATAAAATATTTTCTTAATCGATTTGATTCCTAATAAACAAACAACAAAAAATTAACAAACTAGATTCTCCCATCATCCACCCAACCCAACAGACCATAATGGGTCACCAAGAGATAAGCCCATAAAGCCAGATTTCCAATCCCTGCTTTCATCAAGGGGGCTTAACTTAGCAGCCGTGCACAGACCAAATACACAGGGTGCTCTCTCCCCGTGCAGTGGAGACCAGCCTAGTGGTCAGACACCCACCAGTCTTGAAGACAGTGTGGCCCAGACCCAGAGTTTCCTGATGCATGAGGAGAATGTCAAGGCCAACTAGATAAAGATAAAAACCCAAGATAAAAAGTGGTTTCATTGGAACTGGCAGTGGAAAGAGACTGTTACACAGACCAGAAACAAAAGCAGAAACATAGAATCAGAATTTGAAACAGTGAAACCAAAAATCCAAGAAACCTCAGAAAGCCAGAGAGTCACCAGAGATGGCGTCCTCTTGCTCCTGGAGGCTGACTTTGGGACCCAGGAAAGAGCATGCCTGGGACCAAGCAGAACATGGGACTCTTCTGGGGGGCGACACAATTTAATGGGTTTCAACAAGGAATCCCATTGGGGCCTTTCTATGAAACAATCTCTAAAAGTGTCAAATTTCCCAAATGTTAAAAACACAAATGCATAAAAAGAGAATAAACCTGTGTCAAAGATTTATTTAACTCGTTAATGAGGAAACAAACAGACGAGCTGATTTATAGAGTGTTTGAAGTACAGTGTTTACAGCCACTGAAGAAAGCATGTGGAATTAGACACCAGGTTAGAGTTTTCTAAATTGGTTTATGTCCATATAGCCATACCGTTTGGGGTTGTCTTTTCTATCCAACAGAAATAATTTGTATCACTATCTGGCATAAATCTCCAAGTAACTTCAGTGAATTTAGGTCCTGATCTGTAGCAGATGGTTAGCCCAGCAAAGGCTGGGCTTCTATCATCCTTGGAAGGGCCTTTGGATCAGGCTCCAGCATGACACCGCAAGGACACGCATCTCTACTTTGCCTTATTTTCACCTTGTGGATCACTTTGCGTTTCCAGGCAGGCAGGTGGTACAATTAGAAGGGGGTCTGGGGGGCTTCCCTGGTGGCGCAGTGGTTGAGAGTCCGCCTGCCGATGCAGGGGACACGGTTCGTGCCCCGGTCCGGGAAGATCCCACATGCCGCGGAGCGGCTGGGCCCGTGAGCCATGGCCGCTGAGCCTGCGCGTCCGGAGCCTGTGCTCCGCAATGGGCGAGGCCACAACAGTGAGAGGCCCGTGTACCGAAAAAAAAAAAAAAAAAAAGAAGGGGGTCTGGGGCAGTGAGCCTGCTATGGGATGCAAGGGGGCTGAGAAGGTACAGACATGGTAGGGGTGCTCTCCTAAGGGAGTTCCCCCTGGAAGGGGGTCTGCACGGTTTCCTGGAGGAGAAATTGGGCCGTCAGGGCTGACGAGGAGGCTGTGCCCTGACCCGGGAGCTGATGGGCGCAGAGCTCCCCAGGCAGGACACTCGGAATCACCCACAAGAGTTTTCCTTCTCTGGCCTGAGGAGTGGGTGTGGGTCGACATCAAGTGGACTGGGTGTTCTAGAAAATGTATTCATGACACCTTGCCCCATCGCTTGTGGTGACGGGAGGCCAAACTGTTGCCCCCTTGGCCGTGACCCATGAGCCTTCCCTGGCCAGGAGTGCAGCCCGCAAGGCTCTCGCATTGCACGCCGAGCCTGCTTCCTGATTCTGCTCCTCCCTTCTGGCCCCCCGTCCATATGCGGTACCGACCACTGCTGCAGTTCAAGCCCACCGGCACGGTGCCCCGTAGGGGCTCCCCGGGGCTTCCACTCCATCGCCCCCACCATGCCCTCTGCTGCCTACCTCACTCGTTCCGTCTCATCTCAGCCCACAGTCCTCGCCTCGCTAGTCCTCTGCCCATGCTGCTCTCTCTCTCCTGAGCGCACTCAGCTGCCTCCCCACCCCAGGTCTCTCCTCCTGAGCGCACTCAGCTGCCTCCCCACCCCAGGCACTTGTTGGCCCTGGGTCCCTCCCCTCCAGCTGAGCCCCCCTCGGTGCAGTCCCACCCCCGCCGGGCTGCTTCCCATCGTCCCCAAGTGCTCTGCTTTCAGCCACTCTGTGTTCTGAGTCTTCCTCCTGTAAGCCTTGAGGCTTTCCCCTTGCTCTGCTTTGTGACCACATCCCTCAGAGCATCTGAACATGTACAAGGTGGCCTGTGGATCAGCCCTATTGTTCCCTGGGGGTGATTCACGACTTTGGATCATCTCCAGGTGGTCTTTGCAGCTACAGCTTTCCCAGGTTGGCTTCAGGATCCACACATGACCCAAGGCTGGGGTGGGATTACATGTGGACCCCTCCGTTCGCCTGGGTCCACCTGCAGCTCAGGGCCCTGGGGCTGAATACCTGGACTCAGCTGGTCCCCTTAGGGTCTCAGAGCCCCAGAACAACCCTATAAGACAACTTGAAAATGGATCCAGGCTTCTTCACTCTGCCTTTCCAATTCTGGGAGAAGCCTGATATATAATTAGGGCAGATGTTTGTGCCTCTCCTCCAAAGCTAGAAAACCCTACACAGGCCGGAGGCCTGTTCACTGCTTCTCTGGCTTAGCAGGGACCAAAGAGGTAAATGTGGAGGAAAAGAACTGTCTTTCTGGCCTCACACCCTGGCCATCCCCAACTTTTAGGGGAACCTCTATGGGGCACAATCTCCTACCACCTCTGTGCCTTTGGCTCTGGGCAACATGGCAGCTCAAGCGCCAAGGACCCGGGCAGCCTTTCCTCTGATCCTCTCCAGAGGGATCCCGGGGCTCTGGCCCCATCCTGCTTGCCGTCCCTCAAGAAGGGCAGCCAGAGGGCCACAGGACCACTGCCTCCTCCCAAAGAAAGGACCAGAAACTTCGAGCCCAGGGCTTGAGTCCAAGCTCCAGCATCTATTGCTTAAGTGAATGTCAGCAACTTACTCAGCTTATCTCAAGAGTGAATAACGTTAAGGACCATCATTCGTCTCACAGGGTTTTTCTGTGGATCCAAGGAGATTTAAATAACCTTGCAAACAATAAAGCTTCAGGCAAACGTTAGTATCACCACTCATGGTAATAAATATAGTAAATAATCATAGTCATATTTTAGGTGTATCATTAACACCCCTCATCCTAATAACACCCATCCTGGGAACACCTGTCATCCTAATAGATCTTCTTCAGCAGGTTCTCAGTCTCCCCATGGGCTCCCTTTCCTTGACCTCACAGAGTGGGACCCTGTTTCCCCCATATCTCTTGCTCAAGCACGATAGGCGTTACTGACGGAAGGTTGTTTTATGTTTTACCCTCTCTGCCCCACCTTCTGCCAGAGGTTCCCCTACGGACTCCTGCCTCCGACGGCCGGGCAGAGCCCTGACCACCAAGCCTCAGTGAGTGCTCCGCACACCCCATGCCGTCCCTCCATCCAGCCGAAGCCACATGGGGCCACCCTCCCGCGCCGTCAGTCCTGTCTTCAGTCTCAGCTGGCTTTCGATTCAGTTCCAGTGTCGCCCGTGGCATGTCCGTGGTGTGACCTGAACAAGGGTGCCGTGACCAGCACACTTGGGAAATGCTGGCAGAGTGAACGTTGTTTTGTTTTGCTTATTCAGCTGTAAGACGTTTCAGACGTTAATGCACTACGCACACAACAGATATCCCAGCAGGCGATGGCGTCTGCTGCTCCCCAAACCCACTTGACCCTCTTTCCCGGCACAGTGGCTCTTCACGTCGGTGTCCCGTGGAACACTCTTCTTCACCCATCACTTGGGCTCGGCACACAGTGACGCCCTCCCTCATCCAGCCTGTGGACAGAGGTTAGCCCCGCCTGAAGCCTTTGCTGTCGACAACGCCTCCACCCCCATGTCCAGGCTCCCCACCCCCCCACCATCGTAACAATTTCTACCAGATGAAATCTGACCCTGCACGAGGTTTCCTTCCACGCACTGACTTCTGGTTCGAAACCCTGTCAGCTCATAGGCTGGGGCAGAGACCTTCATCTTTCCGTCTCCCACAGTGGAAAGCACTTGGTCCAGGCACCATCTCGAGGAAGGGCAGGAAGGGGCCTCCTGGTCCAAACTCAGCTGGAGAGCCAAGGGTGAGGGGCTGGAAGCTGAGGAACGACAGCTGGATTACGTCTGCAAGCCTCTCCAGCACCACCTTCTCTGGAGAGAAGAATTCCCACGTGCCAGGAAGTCCAGGCCTAAGGGCCCCTTGGTGGCCCTAGACACCACCCAGAAGAACCCCTCTCCTCGACAGGGAGAGGTTTATCATCGCACTGCAGGCAAAGCAGGAACACACTTGTCTCGTAGGCACAGGAAGGGAATTGCCCCTCACCTCCGAGCTCAGTCTGGGAATTTCACTCTCACCTGGGGATCTGGGTTTTTTCCTTCAATTTAATTCTTCACTTCAGCATCCATTCAGCCATGAGCTGGCTCTGTGCCAGCACTCGGCCAGGCCCCGGGAGAGGCAAGGATGCAAGAAACTTGTCCCCTGGGGAGCATGATGTGTTCTTGGAGGACATGGGACACACGCTTCTTGGCTTTATCCTCTGTAACAGAGATTCTAGGAGCTGCCTTAGTTGCTGGGGAGAACCAAAGCCTGTTCAGGCCACCAAGGGCCATTGTCGCCATGTTCTGTGACTCCATGACCAGAGGGTAAGTTTGCGGTGAGTAACCTAACTGCCCTTTGCTGATAACCATGGCAGGGGACAGAGATAATCTGTGAAGTTAGAAGTGTTTAAGCTTCAGAGTGTCTGCCATGTACAAGTCCCTTCCAAGGCCCTGCCCCTGATTTTACACTGATGATGTGGTACTGTTTTCCTTATTTCTGAATTGAATAAGCATTGGTCCCACAAATCCTGGACCTACCCTTAGTGGGTGAAAGGCATATGCCTCTCCATTTATGTCCCATTCCTTGAAAACTTGCTGGACCAGAAGATGCTCCTGAACTTGATAGAAATAAGCTGGTCCTGAACTTGATGTAACGTGATAGGCGTGTTATGTCCAGCTCTCAGGCTTTTGGTGCGTTTGCAGAGAAGACCGTTTCCTGGGCGGATACTGGAGTTCCTGGATCTGAATCTCTGAGACGCCCTAGGACCGCCACGTGCTCTGTAGGACATCTGAAAACCTTGGTGCTGGTGGCCTTAACGATGCCCAGAGCCCACCTGGCCAGTGAGCCAAGCCAGGGGACAGGCCACTCTTTTCCCACCCAACCTCATTTTCAGGAAAACTCTAGTGGATATTACAAACATTACGAGTCCTCCAGCCTTCCGAGCTTGTCACTATCCGGTATATTTCCCCCTCAAACTTTTTTTCTTGATGTCAGTGCAACTCATCATGGGGCCTCCACGTTGAGGCAAATAACAGAGACAAAAGTAATGAGCTGTCTTCCCAGTGCCAGGGCTTCCCAGCCAAGTAGCAGGAGTGTCTGACCAGCCTGGGGCTCCTGTCCTTCTGTCAGGACATTCCCACCAGCGTCAGCTTCCTGGGGTTCAGCCCCGCTTAGTGACCGAAAACTTCAAAGAGAAATGCTTCCTCGTCTCAGGAATGTCAGAACTCTCTAGATTCCCTTTAAATTTCTCTAGAACCTCATTCCCCTCTTTACTGCTTCTTAGATGAAACACTGTCTCCCATCCATGTGAGGCATGCTGGAGAAGAAAATCCGACTGAAGGCTTCGTGGCTGTAATTCATTTGTGCTTTGTCACATCCCCTTGGGAATAAAAAGGGGCATCTGTTATTGCTCAACAGAACAGCCTCACCAAGGGCAGGGGATGTGCCTTGTGGGTGGAAGAACGGGCCAGGGTGGAGTCGCTGCCCTAAAAAATAGGAGGGAGCCCCAGTAATAAGGCAGCCTTTGAAAAAGGACCCCCGGGGCTGGGCCATTCAGTGGGAAACAGATGTGCCTGTGGCCTGAGGAAGGGATCTGTGTCTCTCCCCGGCCCCTGCACAGTCCAGCTGCACAGTTCCAGGCTGGCCACGGCCATGGCCAGCCCATCATGGAGCCAGAGTCTCGGGCTTGCTGGGAATAGAGTTGCTTTTTCAGCTTTCATGTACAGTGGGCCATCAGAAATTCCCCGTGCTTGCAGCGCTAAGTGTTCCCAATTAAAACATCAAGTCTAAGCAGGGAGCACAAAAGGGACCTTGGATCTAGTCCCTGAGGGAACAGTTAGGAGAAACTCTTTAAAAGGTGTCATCCTCTGCCTGAGGAAAGGGAAGTGATTATTTCCACTTTTTACCATTAGAGTCCTCGCTCCACAGAAAAGTGAAAAGGTCTCACGCAGGACTTCTCCCCTCACCCATCTGCCTCCCAGCCCCTCCTTAGCTGGACGGATGGTTACACAGGGCCCTCGTCCACCCTCAGGCCGCTAAGAGGTGCTGGCTTCCTCCCAAGCCTGAGCCCCAGGGTCACCACACAGGCCGGCCAATGCTCATCCCTCCTGGCAGCTGGGTCCACATCGGAAAGGCTTCATTCTGGTTTGTGTTGTCTTTACAATAGATTGTTTTGATAAGAATGTTGACGTTCTTCTGATTTTGAGATGGATCCACGGTCGTGATCCTGTCCCAAATCCCTTAGACAATCTTTGTGCTGACTCAGTTCAAGCCTGACCTGGTGTGTGGGTCTGGTTGATGGAGGCCAACTAGCTGGTTTAAGGCTCACAGCCGACCTCTATCGGAGGAGGAGGCGCTCTGAGCCTGGAGAGGGGCCAACATCTAAGCCAAGTCTCTCCCACTCTAGAGGCAAAGCTCTAACCACTGCCCAGTACTGCCACCTGCTCAGCTATCCCCATCTCCCATACCGGCAGAGGGAATAGCGTTACTGGGAGACAACCGTAAAGCGTTGGTGCTGGCAGTGACCTCTGTGCTCCCAGACCAATGCCATCCTCATTATACAACTGGAAAGAGTGAGCACCAAATGGGCTTGTTCAAGGTCAGCCAACTTATTGACAGAAGACAGAAAGACAATGTGGAAATCAGACAATTTTGTCCTTTTTGTGATGGCTCTGGGCAAAGATTTTATGAGGAAGATGCTGGAAACCAGGACTAAAACTTGGGACTGAGATTTGTACGTGGATTGAATTTCTCCATGCTTCTCCCTTCGCCCACGTGGTGGGAATACTGAGAGCTGTGTCTGAGCTTCCCCTAAAAATACAGGATTCCTGCACAGAAGGTGACTAAGGTGGGATGCTTCTGTCATTTAGGCTGGTGGCTCTTCATATATTGTCGCCTGTAATCCTCCTTTACCTGTCCCACCTGTGACAGCTCAGGTGAAGTAGACCCATCTTAACTCGAGGCTCAGATGGTAATTCATGATATCTGGCCTCATCACTGATATCTGGGTTACCCCAGAGCATGGGGTAAGTGTGGCCAGAAATCAAAACCATGTGGTGTGACCAGGAGAAGCCTGGACCTTCCCCTGTCCCCTTTCTGCTGTCCTCTGATGAGGCCCTCGGGCCTGTCTTCTGCAAAGCTGACACCTCACAGCGGGGCTGCCTGGAGGGAAAGATGCTCTTTCTCTGCTCAGAGGAGAAACGCACTGCATCTACAAGCAGGTTGAGTCACCCTCCTAACCTTGGATACAGCGTCTGGGGAAGAATCCAGCCTCCTCTTCTCTCTCTGCTCATCTCGGGCTGTTCATTCCTGAAGGCCAAGCCCAAGTCCATCCTCTCCTTGCTCCTGGGCCCTCCGCTGGTAAAACATCTACGGTGTGTGTCCCCTTCCATCTCCTGCAACTCTCTCTGTACTGCTCTGGCATTCATCCTGAGCTAGCCAGAAACTTTATTTTGTTTATTTTATTTGTTGTTGTTATTTTATTTTCTCTTTGGCAGCTCCCATCACCCCTCCTAATATGGAGCTCCTTGAAGACCAGAACCCGGCACATCTCATACCTGTCATGTCTCATCCCTGGCACAGTCCAGAGAAGTCCTTGGGGGCCATCCATCAATGACAGCAAAGCCATCTGTGCCATGGTTCCTGTGTCGAAAGAGGAAGCCGGCTACACAGGTTTATAATGAGTCTGTCTGTCACTAGAACGTTGGCACTTTCGGGGCAAAGAATGCTTTTTATAGATGCAGCTGTACTGCCTGGGGGCTGACAAATGAGGAGCTGGCCAAGTGTGGAACAGGAAATGCTTTTTCTCTGCCTCAACTGCGTGTCTTGAAATTCTTCTTGTCACTCCTGCCTGTGGGGAGGGGAAGGGCCTCTACTGCCTGGTCAGAAGCTTCTCCCAATGGCTTCGGACTAGAACATGCAGGCCGAGTGGGCCTGGAGCAGCAGGTCTGTCGGGCAGGGCTCTGGTTCCTTTGATGAACAGTGTGGTGAATCTCAAATCTGCCGGCATTTCTCGAGAAGACATTTCATAAAAAGCCCCAGTTGGGAAGGAATGCTGGCTGGAATAAAGCCACTTCTAAAAACACAGGCAGCTGCACAAAATCCCTGAGCATTCCTGTCCTGAGACCCAAGAGGATGTCAGGCTAGGGCAGGAGGTGCTGCATGAAGGGGGGTGGGCGGGGCATGAGGTGGCCTCGGGCAGAGAAGGAGTGAAGGAATCGGACATGCTCCCCCTTCAGTGGACGAAGTCACTGAGGCTTGTTGGTCTGCAATGAGCTCAGCACAATGTTAGGTGACACTTGGAACCAGTAATCTACTGATGGCTGCAGAATGAGCATTTAAGAGGCAGGGCTCCTTCGAGAATTCATATGGGGAGAGACAGTTATGACCAAGCATGGTCAAGAAGGCTGAGGGAATTTGTGTGAAGTCTACAAAGATACAAAACTAAGTACAGGTGTGTGTGTGGGGGAGGGGTGCATCCTAGGACCAGGGCACGGCATGAAATGCACAAGAGAAAATAAACACCCTGTGTTTGGGGGTATCGGTGCTGTAAGAAGGTTTCACCAGCTGCTGACAGAGGTGCGACTAGTAGCAGAGAGGACCCAGAGAACAGAATGTCTTCTTCCATTGTGGAGCCTTGAATGCCAAACAAGGGAGTTTGCTTTTTCTCCAACAACCAAGGGAGAACCACGGGGGGCTTTGGCACATGGATGTAACGACAAGATGGGAGTTCTGTTGAGCTGACCTGGATGGAGGGGCCAGAGTCCGAGGGCAGAGGGTTAGGGGGCGGCTGCCATGCTTCACGCAGGATGCTGGGACCACACCACACTGCTGGCCAAGAGAACGCCCAGCAGGGGACAGAGAGCGGGTGTTTTCGAGGGAGAATCAGTCTCACAGTGGCCCTTCCTGCCTGGGCAATGTGTTTGTTCCCCTGCCCAGCTAGCTACACCACCACCACTGAATGAATTGTGAGAAGAAGAGTTTTGACAAAGCGTCGCTTTGGTCCTGCTACTCTTCCATCCAAATCTCATCAGCTTCCCCAGTGCTGAACGTAGAAAGCTCAAACTTCTCAGCTTGCCTTCAAGGCCCACACCAGTGATTTTCTCACTTTTTAATATAAAGCAGCAAGACTCTTCCTTCAAAGGTGATCTTAGAAAGCCAAAAGGTAAAACAAAAGCAGAGCAGCTTGGCTCAACTCTGCACAAGTCTAGCACATTCTCCCACTCTAGTCAGCCCACAACTGTATGTTTTAGTGCCTAATCCTTCAGCCACCCTACCCTGTCCCTGTCCCCACCCAGAGAGTCTCTGAGACCCTCCAAGAAAACCCCAGGGCCTTGAGGAGCACGGCTGGAGCCCACTTCCCTACTGAGTCTGTTTGGTTCTGCCTTTTCTCCCGCTGCTTTTCATGACTGTCAGAGTTCTCGATCTTCTGCCCTGAACGTACCTTGGACCTTGGCAAACTGCTACAGTTGCTTGCCCACACCCTAACATGATGTCCTTCCTCACAGCATTTCACTTGCTTCCAAACCTCACCAGGCCCAGCTTATGCCTCTCCCCTGCCACCATCATCACCACCATCATCACCACCTTCATCATCACTGTCATCCTCATCATCACCATCATCATCATCACCATCATCACCATCACCACCATCACCAACACCACCATCATCACCACCATTATCACCACCTTCATCGTCACTGTCATCCTCATCATCACCATCATCATGATCATCACCATGATCATCGCCATCATCATCACCACCTTCATCATCACCATCATCATCACCACTATCACCATCATCACCACCTTCATCATCACTATCATCCTTGTCATCACCATCATCATCACCATCACCATCATCACCATCATCATCACCATCATCACCATCACCAACACCACCAGCATCACCACCATTATCACCACCTTCATCATCACTGTCATCCTCATCATCACCATCATCATGATCATCACCATGATCATCACCATCATCAACATCACCACCTTCATCATCACCATCACCATTGTCACTATCACTGTCATCATCATCACCACCATCAACATCACCAGCATCACATCACCATCATCATCATCATCATAATCACCAACATCACCATCATCCAGAAAGCTTATTCAACACTTACTATATCCATTTAATAAACATTCTCTCACTGAATCCTCACATCAACACACACAGGTAGGTATTATTATTTCCCTCCCTTTATGACCAGAACTAAACTATAACAGACGTAGAAAACAAACTTATGGTTACCAAAGGGGAAAGGAGGGAGGAAGGATAAATTAGGGATTTGAGATTAACAGATATGCACTACTATGTATAAAATAGATAAACAACAAGGACCTACTGTATAGCCCTGGGAACTATATTAACACATGGAACTAATAAGCTATAATGGAAGAGAATCTGGAAAAGAATATATATATATATATATATATATAGTATAATATATATATATAATGTATAATATATATATATAAAACTGAATCACTTTGCTATACACTTGAAACATTGTAAATCAACTATATTTCAATTAAAAAATGGGACCATTGCCCCCCAAAACCCCACTAAAGTATAGAGAGTTTAAGTAACATGCTCAAGATCACCCAGCTAGGAAGCAGCTGAGGCAAGGTTCAAACCTGGCAGTCCAACACAAGAGCACCCACTCTCAACAGGTACCCTACACAGCCTCCCAAAACTACACATACTCAGATTCGTTGATGAGTTAATTTGGTTGATGACTGAGGGAATACAAATAATGAAAGAGAAAATTCATTCAATCATTCAGCAAATATGTATTGAGTTCCTACTATGTACCAAGCACTGTGCCAGGCTCCAGGGAGGTGGTGGTGAAAACGGTGGGAATAACCTCTGCTCCCCTTGGAGCTTAAAGTCTGGGGAAAGGAGTCTACAAGGACCACTGATTCAGAGATGAAATGATGGTGCTGCTGGGAGAGAATTCAGGAAGAGTGAACTTAGAGGGAAGATGATTTGGGCAGGTAATCTGCTGAGTTTCGGGTGCCAGAGTAAAGCAAATTAACAAATGAAATTGTTCAGAAGCTGATGGAGATGCCGATTGGCAGCTCAGAGACGCGGGGTGGGAGACGTGGACCTGGGAACGACATAAATAATTTTGACAGCTGAAGATAGGCGCGTAAGCCAAGATTAACACAGAGAAAATGAAGTCTAGAGATGGGTGCCAAGCCTTGGAGGATGCTCCAGGGAGGATGAATGCTTCCCCAGAGAAGGAATGATCACATGGTATCAAAGAGGCCGAGGACTGAGGAGCCTTGAAGGAGAAGGGGTAACAGGGCTGACGGGCTCAGGTAGACCAACAGAAAAGAGCTTGAGATCTTTCCATTTGACCTAAAGGAAGTTTTTGCTGATTTCTAAGAGCACAGTTTCAATAGAGGGGTGAGGGTAAATAGCTTATAAGGGACTCGAGGGGAAAATAGGTGATGAGGAAAATGTAATAGCCATTTGCTAAATATACCCACATTGAAGAGTTGGTGTGGAGATCAGGTAGTACGGTCAGTTAAAGGAATAAAATGCTGAACAAAATCAGGTTTATTCATCACGTGATCTGACCCAAATATGAATATGTTTGAAGATGACTGTCATTGGATTTAAAATAGAACTGTTTAAAGACATGCCAACTAAAATGGGACCCCCAGAGTTGACCAACCCAAATGAATGGTGGTCTCTGCTCTCATGACTTAGTTTAGTTCAGCAGATTCTTTCTTCCTTTTATAACTAAAATTTTAAAAACAAAAGAAACAATCTAGTTAATCCCCGCAAATGTATTTCTCCTTGGGGAAACATTTACATTCTTATAACCCCAAATGCTAAGCCAATAAAAGCAGAGGCAGAAACCATTATTCATTGTTATCAGCAAAAAAAAAAAAAGAAGAAAATGAAAGGCTCAAAGAATTGTGGTGTTTTGTGGGGAGAAAAATGACTTTTTGGTCTTTGTATTTTTATCTTCTCTGCCATCATAATTTAGATAGAGAAGAGGCCTGGCAATCAGCCGCATCCATAAGGCCAAATAGCTTGTTTCCCAGAAGCCTTGGAGAAAGACTTAGGGCATCTTCATAAAAGCACCGCAGGCTCAGACCGGGACCGTGGGATACCACGGGAGTGATCTGTCCCTGTTGAAAGAAATTGTTAAATACAACACCAGCTTGTATTGATTTGGGAATCGTAAAGATGCAGACTTCCTAGAATACTCATCATGTACTAACCTTTGTTCCAATTCAGGCTCAGACACCAAAGCAGTGAGCACAGCAGAAACAGCCGAACAGCGACAGCCTCGGGTCACAGCCACTCTGCGGAGAGGCTGAGGCAACTGAGGTCATTTGGCTTGAAAAAGAGGAAATGGAGAAAAGATATGGATCACGTGAGTAACTATTAGCTCTTTCTGTTAAGAACAAGACACGAAGGAGTGGTTTACACTCCCCCAAGACGGCTTCAGTTGGAGATTGGGGAAGAATTTCTGACCACTTGGTTTGTGAACATTGAGTGTGCTGCTAAAGGGTTGTGGAGAGGACCCAAGTTCAAATTCTGCATCCTCCTTTGTGACTCTGAGCAAGTTCCTTACCCTCTCTGTGCCCCAATTTCCTCCAAAGTGGGGACTAAGTAGTACCTAACTGTTGTAAGGATTTCACGAGTTAATCCAGGTAAAGACCCATCATAAATGCTCCATGGATATCAGCTCTCAGGGTCTCCCCCATGACCATTGTCATCATCCTTTTACCTGAGCGACTCTCATCTCAGTCCACAAGGTCAGGTGTGAAGGAAATGTAACATTATTTTTCTAAAAGTGAATTCACCGTCTATTTCGAGCCCCCATTTGGAGGAAAATGCATCTCTGGCGATTCAGCCTCACCTCCTTTCCTTGTTGGAGGAGGGTTGACCTCCACACAGCCAAGGTGCTGGGGACAGGGCTGGTCCGCAACCCCAGAGACCCAGGTGTGGTCTCAGCGCACAGGTAGCTGCCACCTCCTCAGGCCCAGGTCTCTTCCAGCTTTTTCCACAGCCTGTGTGGGCATCCTGGAAGACTCTCATATGGCTCATTCCACTTGGGGATCTTGTCCCTTTTCCAGAGCTGGGTCCAGGAGAGGTGAGACCCAGGACCCCTCTGACTCCCCGAGATCTGTCATTCCCCTTCCATAGGCCTGGGGAGAGCAGAGCGTAGGACCCACTTTGCTTGAGACCCAAACCTTCCTGTACACGCCTTACATCCCCCCTGTGTCACTCTCTGGCTCTCCGCTCTGGATAGATGGGGTCTAAGACTAAGGACTAGTTCACAACATTATCCCACTGCTGCCTGCCTGAAGACATGAGTCTCTCACTTCAGCCCCGGTAGAAGGTTTCTGACGTGGGTTTCTCGATGCTTCTCTTACGTAACTTCCTTCCATCTGCACAGAATCACTGCAAGATGCTCCCCCGAAGACTGATGGCCACTCTCTGAGCCCTTCTCTGAGGGTCGGGACTCAGCCACCTACCATCACCATCCCGAGAGGGTCCCCGTGGCACTGACCACAAGCAGACAAGCTGACACATCACCCTCCATCACAGCACACGGCGCAGGTAAGGTAGGGCCGGAAACGTCAATTAATTTCATTCCATTTCTAGATGTAAATATAAGAAAATAAGACGAATCAGGAAGAACTCACCCCAACTGGTTCCAGGACAGCCACAGAGAGGACCCACGTTCCCAGCAGCTGGGACCCTGAGGTCTCCCCAGTCCTGAAACTGCCCCCAGGGTTCTCAGGAAGGCAACACAGAGTAATGTAGAGAATTAGGTCTCAATGATACTCATACAGTGAATCATATGTGAGCTTCCAAGGGCTCTTCACACACACCCCCGCCCCCAGCTGTGGACCCTGAGCATCTTAACAAAGGGGATCTGCATGAAAATAATTCTACAGGGACCAGAACTGTGTAATACACTCACACACAGACACACACACACACACACACACACACACACACACACCTCTGCTGTTTAAATAAATAATAAACAGGCTAAATAAGCCTAAATAAAGTTTAGTAGGTTTAAGAGAGGTGAACACACTGCATACCACTCAGGCCGTCCGTTCCACACTGTTCCTGTCAAGTATCTGCCAACAGGAATTTCAGGCTAGGGTGACCCTCCATCCCATTTGCCCAGGACAGAGGGCTTTCAGTGTTAAAACCAAGACAGTCCTGGGCAAACTGGGATGGTTGGCCACCCTGGTCCAGAAGGACCCTTCCTACCTTGTACCTGGATTATAGCCATCCTGCCTTGCTGGTTAAGTGCAAATGTTTAAAAGTCAGATGATCTGCGGTGAGGCTGACACCTCCTGAGGAGACCTGAGGGGCTGACAGGAGGTAGAGAGCGGCCAGACCTCACCCCTAAGGGGCTGAGGGAGCGAGAGGTAGGGCTGAGGTTCCCCTCAGAAGCACCCTCTCTCCTGGGAGGCACAGGTCAAGCCCCCACCATATACCCAGCCTGGTTTTGCCTATTGTAGGTGCTCAGTAAATACTGGGACCCAAGCTGAATGGGGGTGACTCGGGGCTATTCCTCAGCCTCTTGCAGCTCCTTTTGCTTCATCTTCCCTTGAACATTTCCTTGGGGTCCATGTCTCCTTTGCTAATCCATCCCTGGTTCTACCCTCCATTCAGGGCTGAGCTGTGTGTCCATCTGGGCCACAGTCCCCTGGAGATAGAGATGCAGAGTTCTCTGCTAGCAGTCCTAACAGTCTTCTCCTGGTCGCCTGGGGCTGACCTCACAGCCTCCCCTTTTCTCAATTTCAGTTCTTTACAAAAGATAGGGAAAATGTTTACGCAGGTGAAGGAACTGGGGTTCATGGTAGCTGTCATTTCCAAGAGAGTAGTTTCTTGGGTCCTGCCCCAAGAAATTTCCTCAGTGGGTTTTCCTTCCTTGAGGACAGACTGTGACCAGTCTCTGGGCTGTTTCCTTACAAACATCCTCATCTATTCCTGTTTCTCAGGCTCTCTGAAGCTCCAGAGTGCTGGGGTTATAACACTGGGGTGTCATATAGGATCAAAACATAATCTTTGTGCATCAGAGTTTTATGGTCTAATTGATCAAAGAAATAGGTAAGTAAGTAAATGAGTCTTCTTGACTTTCTTTTGGCGACTTTGGGAATGATTAGCAATCAAAACAAAAGAAAACAAAATAAAACCAACCACAACAATTAAAATGGGGAAAAATAACCACTTCCAGACCTCAGCTTTCATGACAAAATTAAACCAAAATAATTTAGTCCTTGTCAGATTATCTCAAACTCCCTCCCTCTAATGATGCGTCTTCCTTGGCTCTTCCCCTCCATGTTCTGGAAAAGAGAAGCAAACAAGCAAAGAAGTAGATTTTCTAACTCCTGATTTAGTGATCCTTTACCTACAGGTGAGTCGGTCATCTTTTCAGGGCCTGAGTTGTTTCTTCAATAATAACACAGCAGCAACCATTTGAATAATGGTTATGTGTGAGGCACTGCTGTAAGCACCTTATTTCACTTGCTTAATCTGCACAATAATATTGTGTAGTACGTGCTATCATGCTCTCCACTTTACAGATGAGAAAACTAGGACACAGAGACTTTAAATAACTCCCCCAAGGTCACACCACTGGTAAGTGAGAGGGCTGGGCTTCACCCCAGACTGGCTTCGGAATGCATGCACTTACCATTACCCAGTGCTGAATGAATCAAAGGATGGATGAAAAGTGGATGAATGGATGGTGGATGGACAGATGGTGGATGGATGGATTGATGGATGGAGGGATGGCTGGCTGGCTGGATGGTGGATGGAAGATGGATGGATGGAAGAGTGGATGGTAGGTGGTCAGATGAAGGCATTAGCCCCAGTAACTGATCAGGTACCTCTTTTATGTAAGTATGGCATCAATATGTAAAATTTATGTTCTTCACGTGAATTGTGGGTCTGAACACTCTTCTGTTTCAAAATGAAGTGGAGGAGTATCCATTAGGAGGATAACAGACTCTGAGCTGAATAAGAACTCAGCCTCTAATGTATGACACCTTCCTTGGAAAAGGAACATTCCCCTGCCAGGACTCACTTAAATCTCTGCGAAATGGAAGCAAGTAAGTTATGCTTGTCCAAAATGAATTAATCTCAGAAGAGTTCCTTGAGAATCTTGGATACAAATTGCTCCTTCAGAGCCAATATTAACACATATCTTACATAAAAGTGAAAAGAATATTTCCAGTTACCCCCAAAGAAATAGATTACGGTATCCAGTTGACAAGCGCTTATCTTAAACCTCCAAAGAACTAGACGAGCTCTCCTTAAATTTTACTCTTTAATTAACAGACCACTTTGAGGGTAGCCAGATCTGTGGCTTTGGTGGAGCAATCACCAAACCTCAGTGACAGGCCTGTTTTCTATCTCTGGTGTATTTATCTTTTCTCCACCAAACATTTTCTTTAATTAAAGCAGTTTGTGTGCCTTACTCTTTGCAGACTCCAATAAAGACTGCCCAGATATGGAGAGAAGGAAAATTCTATGTATCTAGAGAATCTAGGATGATCAAGTGCTTACCCTACCTCGTGGCTTACATGCCACGGGAGACCCTTGTCTTTTAAAAACTTAACCTCGTTAAGATTTTCAAAGATGTAGAGACTTGCCTTTTGCTGATTTTGTTTAGGACATAATGATCAAGTTTTATTTTCTTTTTAATTGTGCAATGGATAGGTCTAATGGATGTCACCAGCATTTTCCATTGGTCTGGAATGGAAATGCGCCTCTGTGGATTTAATGCTCACACCTCCGTTTTAGTTTGCTCATGTTCTGGAGAATTCTGCAAGGGAAATAGCACTGGGCAGTAGACTGGGATATTATTTGGGGTCTGTTATTCAGGGGCACATCACTGAACTCTTCTCAGCCTCAGCTTTTCTGACCTGCAAAATGGAGCTACTGCTATTTACCCTCCTATCAGAGGCCTTATCATCATCACCGGAACTATTGGCAACGTGTAGCAACAATTAACACAGTTAAGTAGCGTCATTCTATTAAGCGGAAGAAATTAGAACAAAATGACACTTGCCTAACATCAACATGGCTTTGAACCTACACATTAGGTTGTAACCAAGCTTCGTGTGCTCACCCAAGACAAATCCACCGACAATGTAAGCAAGGCAAACAACAAAATAATTTGCCATCATATAAATAGAAAAAAATGTGTTTCTATTATGGGGACTGGATTGGCCTACATGACCTACCCTTAGCTCCTTTGGTTTTATCACTGAAAAGCAACCTTAAAAAATGAAGCCCTTACTCACTCCTAGAGTCCATAGGTTGGCATCATGGCGTCATCGGGTGGAGTGGGCATTATTATGGTGCCATGGGTGGCCTTTTCTCAATTTCAGTTCTTTACAAAAGATAGGAAAAATGTTTATGCGGGTGAAGGAACTGGGGTTCATGGTAGCTGTCCTTTCCAAGAGAGTTTAGTGCATCCGTAGCTTTAACTCCACCCATCCCCTTCCTCCTGTAAATAAAACTCCCCCCAGAGACAGCTGCATAAACTGCAGGAGCCAGGATGCTCTTAGAAACATTAGATTTGCTTCCCTAGTCCTAGTATATCAGACTCTGCAGCCTGGCCTTCTAAAAACGATTTTGAGTGTCCTAAGCATTATTTAGGGGCTCAAATACCAGCCAGATCAGCCCTGACCTCAGCGACCTCTTCGACTCTAGAGACCCTTTGTCCTTGTTTTCATGGCCAGAGGGGCTGCCCCCCCCCCCCCCCCCCCGCAACACCTCCTTCACTGCCTCTTGTCACTTAAGTGTGTGTTGATTAATAGTTCTTCCCAGTGAGCCTTGGGTTAGTTCAGCCCATTTATTTCCAATTTCTCTCGTTCCGGCTAAGAGACTGAAGGGTTTAGGAATCATAACGCATAAGAGAAGGCTGAAGAAGCAAGCAAGTCTTAGTGGGGATGAGATCTCTGAGTTTAGACACTTAAGGGCACTAAATTCCTACGAGGCAGCAGTTAGATGTATTTGGCATGCCATCAGAGCACAGAGCTGGGACCAGCGAGCACAGGTTATGAGGGGGGAAGATGTCAGCTCAGTAGGATGAAGAACAGCCTTCAGCACCGGAATGGGCTGCCTCATGAGGGAGAGTTCCCCAGTTTCCCCAGAAAGTATGCAAACGGAGGTGCTCTGACCCCTTATCAAGAGGGGATCTTGCTTGGTTTAAGGGCTGGACCCAAGGGCCTCTGGGGTCCTTTCAGACAGAGATACCAGGATCCTAAATTCATCAGTGAGTTTTCTCAGACCTGGAAACTCCCCCCACCTTTCTGGGCCCTACCTCCCCATCAGACTTCGCAGAATGCCTGGAGGAAGAACGTTTCACATTCCCCAGATAACAGTCTCCCCACCCAGGTGAAAAGGTGAGGGTGACGGACACACACCTGTGAGATGAGGCTCTTATTACTGTCGCTTGGGGCAGAAGTAGGAAGGCAGTAAACTTTGAGGTTAGTTCCCTCGTCTTCCTCTGAATTCCACTGCTCTTACAAAACCGCCTTTCTTCTCTTACAACAAAGGGGTTTGTTGAGCTCATTACATCTTTCCCAAGAGTGTATTAAGGCTAACACAGGGCCTGGGACACAGAAGGTGCTCAATACATCTTTGTTAAAAGAACAGATGAATACATTTTAAAAGCAAGAGAAGAACGTGTTCAATGCTTGACCCCAAAGTCAAGTATCTTAGCCGCTTCAGGGCCATCTGTAAAAGAGGGGTAAACATACTAATGACGCCCGGCTGGTAGGTCGTCCTGAGGATTAGAGGATACAGTGAAGGCTCTACGCTCGGCAGAGTGTCTGATACACAATCAATGTTTAGTAAATGCCGGCTCTCTTCATTGCTGTTGTAATTGTTCTTACTGCTGTCATTTTAAACAGTGTGGTGGGGGAAGGGGTGGAGGAGATGAAGTGACATGTTGTATCAGAGCAGAACTTCTTTCTCATTACCCCTCGTGTGATCACGTCACATCATCACACATGTGACCCATCATATCACACGTGCTGATTTTAAGGAAGAAAAACCAGAACTCCAATTAGCAAAAGGATGCCTTTCCTTGCCTGAGAGGGTTGGATTCCGCAGACCACCAGGGTCTAACGCTCATTGCCTTGGTAATTATAGGGCCCTGTAGAGACTGTAGATGTTGGAAATCAGCCTTGGGCTTTGAAGGGGGCCAGGGGTAGTCTAAGAAGACTTTATACAGTGAGTACCTGCTGGAAAATGTCCTAAATGAATGAGCCTGCGATTTACATTTTCAAAAGTACTTATCAGCAGAGGAGAGAATTTATGAACGCTGAAACATGTATTTTTAAAATCTTGTCCACTCCAGCTGTGTGCCCTGCCCGTCCCTCCAGATGGGGCTGGGCCCACTGCTACCGTGTCTCCCTGCTGGGAAGAGCTTGTGTGGACCCTGAATGAGCAAGAGAACGGAAACAACACGGGAAGGGAGAAGTCTTCCCCAGTGAAATCTACACGTGTATTTAGGATCGGAAGTGACATCTCACCTTTGTTCTGACATTCTGGAAGGACCTTTCCTCTTTGTAAGTAGTAAAACTCCCAACGTACTCTGCTAGGTGGGGGTGGTGGTGGGGTGCTGCTGATTAAAGACTTAGTACAGAGTTAAATGATTTATTACCATTTTGTAAAAACAAAACAAAACAAAGAGATTCTATTATTTGTCAGTAGCCATAAGGCTTCAGTAGCTAAGTGGTTTGAGGGGCCTATTATCCAGGGCCCTAATTACCCATGAACCCATATGCCCTGGTGAGTCAACCTCAACAATTATCCAGTGACACAAATGAATATAAGCAGAGATAAAAGCACTTGATAAAAGCGGCAGGACAAGCTGTATGTGACTTATTAACAAGTTTTAAAGCCAGTCCTTTATAAATAGGCAAGTAACATAGGCTTTTCAAGCACCTTTTCACCCTAATTCCACCAGGTCCTGCTGTGGCATCACCAGCATATGAGAACTCACTCCAGCCACCAAATGCAGTCCTTTCCTTATGAATCCAAGATGGCACGTGGACGGCGGTTCTCAGACGAGACTTCCAGAAAGGTGAACTGTTCTTGTCATTCTTCTCATTTCTTCAGAGGAAATTGAAGCATGAGTAGAAGTGATTTACTTCTTTTTAGACTATGTCACATAATTTAAACCAAATTCCAGAGCAAATCCTGTAGAGTCAAGTTTTATTAAGTGTAGGTGGTCACAAAATTCTTGCTCTAGAAAACAGAAGTTGTCTTTTTTTTTTCTAAGTTCTGAATTTCCCAAAGAGTGCTTCTGAAAAGTAACTGCTTCAGTGTTTCCCAACTGATGTGAATGGAGTGTTTAATCTAAATTCTATGACGAAGTAGTTCATTGTAATTTGCAATAAGCCTTTTGCCTTTTGTTCACACAAGATGGCGGCCTTCTGACATCCTTGTTCCCTCCTTCTAAACATAGGCCAGATGCCAACCATTGTTAAAATGGGACATTGTATTTATACGAGCTCAGTGACTGATTGTCATCAGATAGTCATTTAGTCCATTATCATACAAACTGAAAATTCTGGCAACTATACTATTAAAAAATTATCAGTTAAATGGGGTACGATGCAACACTTAAAGTGACCCCAAGATTAAACTCTTATTTGGGGTTTGTTTGGTGACTAACGGCCACTTCCACCAATTTGGAGATATTATGACAAAATTCTGCTGCTGACAATAAAAAGTAACCATAAAGGATGAAAACTTTCTGGCTGGAACCAGAAGAACATCTGGAGGCCCTTAAAACTGGTGAATTTTCCCTCTAAATCCTGATTGCCAAACTTAGAACCAACCACCCAGAAACTGTGGCCCTCACGCTAACTCCATGTTTATGTTTCATTAAAAACGACTTTAAGGATTAACATCTTGTTCTACAGAGGCCCAGTTCCCACGGTTACAGCCTCTCCTCTCACTGGGCACGTCCTGGTGCATGGCCACATTCTCGTCTCTTGGGTTGGGAAGAAGGAGCTTCCTGGAGAGTAATTCCAGGGTCCTTTTTCATGTCTAGAAGTCCATCAGCACCATCCTGAGGTATCCTGAGATAAATGTGGAAAACTAGGATGGAAAACCCACCAATGAACATAATAACATAAAAAAATTATTGTGCTAGGGTTTGCTTCTAAACATCTAATAAATCTGTCATATGTCATAAATGTGACTAATGAAAAGTGACATGATTTCAGCTGTGTATTAGAAGTCCAACACAGTCCCACTGGGCTACAATCAAGGTGTCAGCAGGGCTGTGTTCCTTTCTGGAGGTTCTAGGGAAAAGTCCATTACTTTTTTCCCCCCCAGTTTCTACAGGTGCTCACATTCCTTGGCCTGTGGCCCCTTCCTTCAGCTTCAAAGCCATCAAAGTTGCACCTCTCTGACCCTTCCTCCACAGTCACATCTGCCCCTACCCACTGCAGGTAAAGGTTCTCTGATTTTAAAGACCCACATGATTAATCTGGGCCCATTCACATACTCCAGAGTAATCTCCCCATCTCAAGATCCTTAACTTAACTACACTTGCAAAGTCCCTTTGCCATGGAAGGTAACACGAGTTCCGGGGATTACGATGTGGACATCTTTGGGACCATTTTTCTGCCTGTCACACAAGATGTTTCCAGATCTCAAGTAATAAAGAGGTTTGAAATCATAAGTTCATCAATCACTTCTCTCCTTATCATTCCTTTTAGAATTGAATTTTATCCTAGGAAATAGGACAAGTTTTCAATGCCTAAAACCTTAAACGTAGAACAAGTCCACAAAATTTCACTAGTCCACAGAGAATCTCTTGTCTGGAAAAAATTTTCAAAGAGATGATTTGAATTTTACTGGTAAGCATGAGATCTATCCAGTTTTAATATTGCATATTTATATGAGACACCCAATAAGTGTTCTTTGGATATGCTAAAATGTTCATTGAATGCATAAACTGGAGGCTGCCCTTACTCCCGCCAGCTTACAGAGGGGAAAACTGAGGCACACAGCAGCCGTGTGGATGACAGGCTCTTGGTTCTCCAGCCAGGCATCAGGGCTGTGCCTCTGAGGTGGGAGAGCCAAGTTCAGGACATTGGTCCACAAGAGACCTGCCAGCTCCATGTAATATCAAACGGTGAGAATTTCCCAGAGATCTCCGTCTCAACGCCAAGACCCAGCTCCACTCAATGAACAGCAAGCTACAGTGATGGATACATACATCCACAAAGTCTTTGACACTCCTCCCTGCAAAAGGTGGACTGGATTTAGTGACTCGCTTCTAACTGTATCTGATAGATGTGATGGTGTGTGATTTCAAGACAAGGTTCTAGAAGGCACAGCAGCTTCTATCCTCTCTGTGTCTCTGGCTCTGTCTCTCTGTGTCTCTCAGATCACACACTCTGGGGAAGGCCAACCTTCCTGGGAGTCAGCCACCTTGGAAGATGTCACTCCAGCCCTGGTCGAGCCTTCAGATGACTGTAGCTCTGGGCGACACCTTGTCTGCACCCTCATGAGAGACCCTGGGTCAAGATCTCCTAGATAAGTCACTCCTAAATTCCTGACTCATAGAAACTGTGAGAAATAATAAATATTTATTGGTGTTTAAAGCCACCAAGTTTGGGGGCAAGTTGTTACACATAACAGATAACTAATACATCAGGGGATGCTGAGGCCACTGGTCTGAAGATTACCTCTTGGGACCCACTGGTCCAGCCTACATGCTGTGGAAGGCACAGGCTCATCCCCTGCCTGCACTGATAATGCACAGAGATGCAGGGGAGGGTCACACTCTTGGGTTTATACATCTTCTCTTTTCTGCAGACATCTTTGGTTTCCACCAGTCACTCTTTTGTGGAAGTACTCTTTCTGAGAATAATAACAACAACATGTCAATGGTTAGCTGGACTCCTCCTCAGCCGTAAAAAATCTTCTTCACGTGGCTTTAGGGAGAGGAGGAAGTGACTCAAACACTAGACCATCGCTCTCCCTCACACTCTTTTCAGTATGGAGGTGAACAAGATCAAGAAAAAGAAATAAAAAACAAATCGAAGCTCTTGACAGGAGAGGGAAAGCTGGCCCCGGGTGCCAGGAGAGCGAGGGGCTTCCAGCTGTTTGATAACGAGAGACTGAAAGTCCCCTCACTGTGTCCGAGAGGCCAAATCCTGACCCAACTGTGGAGGAAACGAGGAGTTTATGTTATCTGGGCTGTCGGTGAGAGCTGAGTGCACACACACTTCCTGTCTGCTTCTCCCCAAAGATGAGCAAACGCTTCAGCAAAGATGCTTCTCCAGGGGTTGCACTGGCTGTTTACTTCCCCAGTCAGCAGATGCGGGCCAAGAAAGGAAATACAGCTCCAAGAACGAGGGAGGGGAAGTGGTCGTGAAGACAGAGAGCCACAGGGAAAGGATCCTGAGGCCAGGAACCGAGTAATGCTGGCTCTGAGAGGTGAGTTGTCTCTGGTCCCGGCAGCGCCAGGCAAACTGGCCAAGCAGACTCACATCAGTGGTCCCCACTCCATCTGATGGGATTTCTCTGGCTTTCCCATTTATTTTATAGATACTTAAAACATGATGACACATGATTCCACTTATAAAGAAAAACTCCTAGAAAGGCAAAACTAATATAGAATGACAGGAGGCAGAAGAGCAGTCGCCTCGGGGCCAGTCCTGGGGGAGGGATGACTGCAAAGGGCCATGTGGGGACTTGGAGGGTGATGGAAATGTTGGGCATTTTGACTGGTAGTGGCTACATGAGTGTATACATTTGTCAAAAGTTATTGAATTGGGTGCATTTTATTGTACATCAATTATGTCTCAATAATGTTGATCTTAAAAAAAAAATGTGACCTATGAGGAGTCCTCTGATGGGATTGTCAATGGTTGGTTTGTCAAAAACAAGAGTTATCTGGTAGGAGAGGGATTCGACCATCTAGATTAGGCTCAAAGGATGGGGCTAAAACAAATGCATGCAAATTGTAGGAAGCAGATTTCTACTCTAAGTACTCACGTCAATCTTTTGTTTAACACAGTTTTATTGAAAGCACTGTGTGTAAAGGTTTTTGACCCTCAGATACGTATGAATAACTTAGCTTCTCTATTGTTCAAATTAATTTCTGTACAAAAAGTCAATTTGGGGCTTCCCTGGTGGCGCAGTGGTTGAGAATCTGCCTGCCAATGCAAGGGACACGGGTTCGTGCCCCAGTCCGGGAAGATCCCACATGCCGTGGAGCAACTAGGCCCGTGAGCCACAACTACTGAGCCTGCGTGCCTGGAGCCTGTGCCCCACGATAAGAGAGGCCGCGACAGTGAGAGGCCCGCGCACCGCGATGAAGAGTGACCCCCGATTGCCGCAACTAGAGAATGCCCTCGCACAGAAACGAAGACCCAACACAGCCAAAAATTAATTAATTAATTAATTTTTTTAAAAAGTCTATTTTGCAGAGAGCGGAGTATCAATTAATTAGAGGTTTCCCCATTTTCCCTGGGGTCGTGTCTGAGTTCTAGTAGGTTTTCTTAGTGCCAAGGCATTCAGGGCATATGTAGGCTTGAAGGCGAGCATCTCCTGTAATAGCCATCTTCCCATTCTGACACTTGGTCACGACCCCTCCTAGGTGGCTGCAGAGCTGACCCTCGCTGCAGGGCACGTGACCTCCCTGGGCCCCTGCACCACACCTGAGCCACATTAAGGAGGAGTGTCATGGTCCCTCTGCTACTTCTGTGCCATGGCAGGGACAGGGGAGACACACAGAGCCCTTGGCAAGTCTGTCCCCGGCCCATCTGCCTGGACAAAGCACAAAGGCACAATGTGTGTGTGACAGGGCTAACTCCAGGACTCTGCCTTGCAAAGTAGGCCACAGGTCCCCTCCATTCTTGGGTCCCCAGAAGAGCCTGAAATTAGCAGTTCAGCATTAGCATGGTGGTTGGGAGCAGTAACTCTGGATCTAGACTCCCTGGGTTCAAACACTTGCTCTGCCAGTTGCCAGCTGCATAACCTGGGCAGACGGTCAGAGAAATGAGCAGATTCACTGATGATACAGTTTGTGGCAGTGGTTCAATCACAATTCAGGTCTTCTCATTCCCTAGTCAGGTTCTTTCTCCAAAAAGCACACACTACCCTCTTGGTGAAATTAAAGAACACTAGTTTTTTGCCAATAGATGATGTGATGGTTAATTTTATGTATCAGTGTGGCTGAGTCACAATGCCCAGATGTTATTATATATATGCAATGTCCAAAGAGTCTGCAGGCTGGGCTCCGTTGGCATGCTGAAACAGTCAGACTTCTCTCTCTATGTAGAGTCTCAGGGCGTCACTCCCTCCCTATGACCGCTCCACATGCCCCTCCAGTGGTCTCCATTAAGGTAGTGTGACCTCTTACATAGAAGCTCAGAGCATCCAAAAATGCAAAAGCAGAGGCTGCTGGGCCTTCTTAAGGCTAGAGCCCAGAATCAGCAGAGTGTAAATTCCATCAAGCTTACTGGTTGAGATAAATTACAGGACAAGCCCAGATTTAAGAGGAGGGCACTACCCAGGGGCATGGATACTGGAAGGCATGGTTTATTGAGGACTTTCTTTTATCAACAGCCTGCGTGGGCCATCATGCAAATATTTCCTTCAGCTGTGTCACCAGAAGAGCTGTTGCAACCTACTGGCTTTAAAACAATGAGACATGGGAGGCAACAAAAAACCAGGGTGATGAGATGGATTTCCGCTCTGACCCACAGACTCAGTCTCATTAAATCCTAGAGGCACTTGTGACTGCTCTGTTTTCTCATTAGCCCTCCACATCCATCACCTCTGTCTGTATCATTTTACTCTCCCTGCCCAGATTAATCTAGTGCCACTTACTACATGACTGACTGAAACCAGATCCTCACTGAAAATGGGGAATGGAGGATTAGAGTAATTAATCTGGTCCTTCGGGCAGGCTATTTCCTATATTAGGTATTAATGTGTTCATTGTATCACTCAAATAATCAGGGGAAAGTTGGAGCTTTGGATACGTGACCCCAAGATAGCCGTAACTCTCCGCTGGCTTTTGTGACCGGGTCACCTGCGAGGCGTTGGCAGAGAAACCTCCTTAGTTCTCAACTCCAGATACAAGAAGTGCATCTGAGCTGCCATGTCATCGGCAGTCCTTGAGACGAGCATCTAGGCGGCCCTGAGGGCCAGGAGGGCAGGACAGGTAGGCTAGAAAGCACGCACGTTGGGGGCATGGCCACGGGATGCCAGACTAGCCTGCGGGATCACCGGGGCGCGAAGCCTCCCAGGCAGCCGGGTGGTGGTACAAGCAGTCCGCGCTCAACCACACCCTCCTCCAAGACTCTGAGCTGAACACTGCCCCGACTTGGCTATTTGGTGGTGACTCTGAGAGCCCAAGAAAGGCAAGCCTTGAGGACTATATTTCAGACCCATTCCTGGCAGAATGGCTCCTGGCAAGTCTAAATTTAGATCTCTGAGCGACAGTTTCAGAAACAATGTCCTTACACGACACAAAATAAACGGGACATCAGGAGAGAGGGGCCAGCTCCGCACTCACGTCTGTCTGTACCCACGTGGGATGTCTGTCCCACACGTCTGTGTGCCGGGCACTTGTTGCAGGCTCGGCTCTGCGGAAGAGGAAGGGGGCACCTCAAAGAGGAACGGAGCTGGCCCTGCTTCAAGAAACTCTCAGTCCAACAGAGGTGGGTGCTTCTTACGCTCCCAGGGTCCAATCTGGCTTCACAGTCAGCAGATGCAGCCAAATGTGCTGAAAGGCTGTACTGAGGGAAGGGAGAGTTGGCCAGATCAGACGTGCCTGTGGGGACAAAGATTGGGCAGAATAGAGACTTGATGGGGGGGATGAGTACCCTGCTTACAGTTCTACGGTTCTTCACCTTCTTGTCTCACCTGACAATGCGCCCCTCAGCCATGAGCATTGTTATCTCCATTCTGACAATGAGGACACTGAGACCAGAGAGGTGAAGTGATTGGCTTCAGGTCACACAGCCAGTTCAGGGCAGCACTGGGCTGGGTCTCAGCAGTCAGGACAGCAGAGGGCCTGCCGCAGGGAGACAGTGAGGAGGAGCGTGGTTTTCTCACCCAGAACAGGCGGCCTGCCCGGACCAAGAAGCCAAAGTGCTTGGAGTGGGTGCTGCGCTGAGGCTGAAGGCAGCCCCCTGGCCGTCTGCCCAGGGGAGGTGGGCACAGTGGCCCTGGGGACAGCCCACCACTCCCTTCCCGGACAGCAGCACCTGCCGGCCTGACAGCGACAGAGGACGCATCCACGCCTGACAGCACCACGTCCTGCTGAGGCCCTCCACAGATACAGCGCCCATGGCAACCAAACAGAGGGTTAAGGGCACAATCCCTAAAGCCCTGCGGGGTGGACGCAGGCAGAGAACTGACAGCAGTGGGCCATCCTTCTTACGGATCACTGACTATGCTCCAGGCACCACCCCAACTGCTGCCGGTGGGTCACCTGCTTAATCCACCCACCACATCCCTCACCATCCGCTTTAACAGACGAGGAAATGGCCACGGGCCTTGAACCTGCTTAAAGAGAGAACTAAGCCAGTGGAGAGGCAAAGGGTCTGAAGCCAGGTGTCTGACACCAACCCCCAAGCTCTGACCTCTGTGTCCTAATTCTCACCCCCGCCCCCCAGCAAGTGGCCGTGAATGCGAATGAGCATCAGAATGGAAGCTCCTTGAGGGCAGGAATTTGCATCTGTCTTGCTCACGGATGTAGCCCGTCTTCTCAAACAGTGCCAGGCACATGGTAGGCTTTTAATAAATATTCGTTGAGTGAAGTAAAGAACTGGGAAACCACCCTGAGATGTCAAGGCTGAGTTGGCCCAGAGACTTGTTCCCAAGCATTGGTCTGGCAGCTTGAAATTCAGATTTTTCCTTAACGAGACCGACTAGCAAAGGCCCTCGCGGTTATGGCTTTACATACAAGGTGACTGGCAATCAGCCCACCCTCAGACAGCCCCCCATCACCTCCGGTCACTTCACTTAACCTTCAACAGCACAACCTCTCCTTTCTGGAGACTGAAGGCTCACCACGTGTCACAGATCTTACATCTCCCTGTAAACCGTGAGAAAAGTCAGTTTCGCGTCCACAGGTGGCAAAGGCCCCATGCTCTCTAGAGCTGCCGCCACCTGCCCCAGGGCAGGCTCGGGCCTCCCGCGCTCAAGCACATCCCAGGGACAGTGAGCGCCGAATTGGCTGGGAATCGCAAATGTCCTGAGCATCAGCGAGGTCTTCTCCCACCGTGCTGCTTCACCAGAACCACACAATCTGTCAAGCGACTTTGTTTTGCCCTCCAGATAAATGAGGAACCAAAGGGTGTTTTTCTGACTGTGAATTCTTGGCATTTTTTGAGGCTTCTAAGTAAGCAGCGTGAACACTGCCAGTCTTCTCTGGCACTGCTCAGGACTGTTTAAGGAGTAATAGAATCATGGATCCAGGGGCCTCTGAAGTCACCTGACGCAGGGGTGTTTAAACTTTTCAGGTAACGGAATCCTTCTTGCAAATGCAAGCTTACCCTGAAGTCCAGCATGGTAATATTCTATTCTATTCTATTCTAAACATATTCTAACATACCACGTACTATATTACATGAAAAAAGCTCTCAGGGCTGTGGATGGGGACATGTGGCAGCTGCCTCCCCATCCCCAAGCTCTCCTTCACCTTCCAAGCAGCAGAGTTCCAGAAACACGGGTCTCCTCTAACCCCTCCCCGCAATGATGGCAAACAAAGGGCCTGAGAAGGGAAGGGACTCAGCCAGCGTCCCACAGCAGTGAGTAGTGACTCGCCCGGGCCGCTCCTGGCTCAGGACTCCGCGTCTCTCCACAGCCCACACCTGTTTCCCCACCAGCCACGAAGGACACGCCAGCCTGGGGCAACTCCACGCAGGGAAGGCCGCCGCCTGGTCCCAAAGGCCCCAGGCAGGCTGTGGACTCACGCTTCGTGCTAATGATCCCCACACCCCATGCCTCATTCTATGTGCAGCCGATGTAAAGGTGATGAAATTCACTTTAACATAAAACCTGAGCTCTAGCCTGAGAACCCTGACTGCATCCTCCTTCAGACCTCGGGCATGTACTCTCACCAGCCTGGACCTCCTGTCTCCAACTGTGCCCTTTAATGGCAAAAGAACGTGCAAACACAAACAAAGCCTCTGTTCCAGGCTTTTATTTATGGAGGCAGATCAGAGACCGGCCTCTCAGAAATGACACCCTGGGCCTGGCCTTGGACAGACGGCTCTCCCTGTACGGTGCTCGCCAAGGCCCCAACATGTGACGCGGTGATTGTTATCTAGAAGCTTCCTCCAGCTTCAGCACGCAAGGAGTCTGAAAGAGATAGGACACAACCCACTCTTCCCCTCCCCAGGTGGAGAAGTCCTTTCCCGAATTATCTCCCAAGAGGCAGGGAAAGAAGTGTGACCGGCAGCCCCAGCCCTGCGTCGGGGCTCCTGCGAGAAGAAAGGCTTTAACACATCAATGCTGCAGAAATGCCTCCAAGCCCCAAATGCCATGCTTCAACAGGCCTTTATTCTCTTTACCGTCTCAATTACCTTTGTTCTCAGCTCCAGCTACTTTAGAAAAGCTTGCATGTACAGCTGGAGCCCTGGCATTTTCTCCTGTCTCTTCCCTGTCTGCCTGGTCTCAGCAGAGAGCCTGGTGCCAGAGGCTGAGATGGGAAGCTCCTCTTCCCAACCCTCTGCCTTCCCCTCCCCCCACACCCCTCCCCCTCCCCCTCCCCCTTCCCTCCCTCCCTCCCATACCCTTCCCCCCAGCTCAGGGGAAGGTCACATGGAAAGTCTTTGGCTGGAACACTCAGTGGTGCTCAGAAATCCTAAACACTGTGGCCTCTGCAGCGCCTGCCAGGGAGAACAGGGAGTCCTCTCCGCGGCCCGACTGTCAGCGGGCAAGATGGAAGAGGCCTTATTAGGTCATCCAGCCCAGGAACAGGGTGCGGCCGCTTCTTCTGCTCCTCGGCCTGCAAGAATGGAACTCCTGACCTGGACATCTGCATCCCTCCGCCCCCAGCACCCCCGCCCTCCCCTCGGAGGAATGTGCCCTCCTCCCAAGACCAACAAGCCTTTCTCCGGCTGCATCCCATTCCTTCCCAACCTGGGAAGGAAGCCGGGAACCAACTTCTTCCCCAGACCCAATGGGGTCGGTTCCAGGGCTGCTGCTTCCTCACCCCTTGCTTTTTCTGCACACTTGGCACCTTTTACTATTCCACGCCATGTCCTTATTTGTTATATGATTGTTGCTTGTCGCCGGCCTCCCTGCACTAAAATGTAATTTCCTTGAGGAAGGAATAGGCTCCTGGGTCAGGCATTAGCGCAAATGCAATTTCCATAAATACTCCTTGAATGTGTCTCTTTCGCACAAAGATCCCCCTCAAGCATATATGCCCCGTGTTTCTTTCCCTCAACCATTTCTACAAATAGAGCCACTTTCTCTTCATGTGCAGAGAGGAAGGAAGTCATCCTGTTCCCGTCAATTCCCTAACTGTTCTGTCTGGAAGACCAGAGTCTCCCTCCATCTTCTTGGGGAAAGTGAATCAGTCCTTCACTCAACCTCCTCGGACCACAAGCAGGCAAGTTCCAAGGCGGCAGGGCAGTTCCACAACTCAAGGAGGACGATAAAACACCAGCGACCCAGCAGCCTGCGGGTCTGCCCCCCACACTGCCCCAAGTGCCTTGAACCATCACCTCCAGGAACTGTCCCCAAGGAAGAATCTCACCAACTCTGCCACTCCGAGTCGTAACTGCTGCATAAGTCTTGAAATCTTTCCTCTCCTAGAGCTCCTGTACTTTCCCCAGGCAAGTTTACAGTCAAAGGGTTAGGCTACTGCTGGTCAGTGTTTTACCAGCTGACCTATAAGAGGCCGGCGTCTGGCCAACCAGACAGCCTGAATGTTCAATCCTGGAGGCCCACAAACCTCCAGCAATGGGTCTATTCTTTTAAAATATTAATTTGTATTTCTGATTATAGAAATAATCCATGCTTATTAAAAACTTTGTTATAAAATTATATTTTTTAAAAAGACATTGAAAGCATCTGCCAGCTCACTATTCATAGATAACTGTTCACACATTTTAGAAGTTTTCTTTCTCTCCCTTTAGTCCATTTTTCTAATTTTCTCCTTTAGGAAAAAAAAATTTTTTTTTCAGCCCATCTTTCCCATTTAGGTGGCTCACAGCTAATTCCTAATTTCCCAGAGAAACATGGAAGAGCTTATTTTGGTGGAGTATTATGACGGATGGTGTGGGTTCCTCGATGGCACAGAAGTGGCACGAAATCAGTGCCGTGGACTGAACACACATTGGGACAGTCCCCCTTAAAATGTGGAGTGTGGGCAACTAAGTGAGTGTGATTTCAAGGATGAGAGAAGGTCTCTTCCTCAAATTAGAATTCCTTAATGACCCATTCGCTAATATCTACAATTCCATTGTGAGAACCATATTCTTGAACCCCAAACTCTATCCACAGCTGATAGAACTGAAATCCCAGAAGAATGAAGTGGCTTTAAAGGCTTTGCAAATGTTCAAATGCATATATCCGGGGAAGGGAGATGATACACACCAATCACCATGAGTGTAAATGGGTCTTTCCTAAGCACCAAAGGGTAGCAGGAAAGGGAAGAAATTTGAGGGCACAGAAACCCAAGAGGGTTGGCTGGGAGTGAGGACATAGCCAAAGAAGTAAATACAGAAGAGTGGGAAGACTGGAGACACCAGAACCAACTTTATGTTTTTCCCCTTGTGGGTTATTGATATTTAAAGAGAACATACCAGAGATTCTGTCTCCAGTCTGGGCCCTAGTTAACTGTGTGACCACAATATGTAAGATAAAGGGATTAGACCAGGATCAATGGGGTTTCTTTGGCCTTAATATATGTCAGAATGACCTAGTAGCTTAGATAATACAGATGCCTGGGCCCTATCCCCGGAAAGTCTTACTCAAATGGTTTATAGCACAGGCATTGGTAGTGGTGATGAAGAAAGTCATCTGTCATATTAGTAAACAAAGGATATGGCCATCATATGGCCATCAGCCACTGTAGTCATCCCCCCCAACCCCCCAGCCCCCCTCCACCTCCACCAAGCTGTGTACCCTGAGGGGATTCAGGATGGGAAAGAACAGGATACTGGCCCTACTTAAGATGCCCATCAAAGGAATGATTTCAATAAGCCCAGATTCTTGCATCTTCCCATAAATAGAAAAGTGCTAAGTTCCTTGAGATGTCTGGTTTTGTTTAGTTAACTGTCATCTTTTGAAGTTCTGACCACCTGGTCTTTGTTGCAAAACCCCGTGTGTATCCTGGCTTCTCCCTTACCTCTTCTGATGGTCCCTCAGAACTACCTGACAGGCTGCTTCCTGGGCTTAAGTCCTCAGAAAGTCTACCGAATAATAATAATTATATATTATTATATATATATATAATTATATATTATTATATTATATAATAATTATTATTATAAAATTCTCAACTTCTAGGTTGTGTGTTTTTTTCCGTTGACAGTAGGTATCGTTTTGGTTTTGTTTTCAGAGCTCCCCAGCAGATTCTAACATGCAGCAAGGTTATTTCTAAAGACCCTTTCCTGTTCCAAATTCAGACTCTGTACAGTGTAGGAGCCAAGGACCCTTGTATGTTTACAAGCAGGAGAGCTGCTCCATCCACCTGCACACCCTCTGGCCCCGACACACAGGTGGGTCTGCACCCACAGAGGGTGGAGGCTTCCTCAAGGCCACGTCATGACTTCCAATGACAACATATGCTGTCATTGTCCTCTCTTCTTTCATCCAAGGGTTTAATGAAGAAGGTAGGGCAAGGGCGTCCCTGTAGCCATGGGGTTAATTCTTGATTGGCCTTTTGAAAAGATTGAGTGTATCTCCCAATGAGTACTTACCAAAGCTCATCCATCAGGTAAAACACTCCATATGGCATCTATGAGGTTGTTTCTTTTCTCAGACTGTTAGAAATTCTTAAAACGTTAAAAGGTCGTTCTTAAAGGCCAAAAAAAAAAAAAAAAAAAGAGTGTGTGGGTGAAATTAAATGCAATAATAATATATCATGTTGCCAAGGATCATACACCCATTCGGATGTGCTAATATCAGGTAATGAAGATACGAGACCATCTTCAACTTGGGCTGGGAACAGAGGTAGCAGCGTGAGCGTAATCTACTGATTTGTCTGATAAGCTGTGGGAATTTGCTGGAGCACACGTCTACCAGAGCCATCATGACACACGTACACACACATTAGTGAAAATGAGTCGCATTCTCAGCAAAGTCGGCCTTGGAACGATCGGGGGAATTTTTTAATCCATCCCTGCAAGCTCAGAAACACCCAAGAGCTTTCCTAAGTTTATGTAAATTTATAAAGCTTCCTGTTTCCTCAGAAAGTGTCCTTTTCACCAAATTAGTGTCTTAGCTTGAGGACACACACACATCTATTGTTGTTTTCCCATCCCTTTAAGTACAACTCCATTGGCAAACTCCCACTGATGACCTAAACCCCATCTGACTTTCATCAGATGTGCTCTGCAGGAAAAAGAAAAGCCAAGTTGAACTTCTACAAGGTCAGCCCTGATTATGTCTTTACAGGTGCCACATCGTGTATACAAAAAAATAATAGAGGTACAATTTCTAGAAAATAGCCAGCTTTTATAGCTGCTGTGAGTTTTATAGAGGAATGAGTGTAAGAAGTCAATCAACCCCTGGGCCATCTCAACATCTCATCAGCTATAAATAGGAGACCTCGAACAGTGCAGACATTTGAAACATACAAAGAATCATAATCCAGGAAAAATGAATCAAAACACGGGCTTTTTGCACACCTGACCATATGGAAAGTGAGTTAATTTTACTCCAATTGCATTCCAGTCAAATGAGAGACTGTTGTTGCCAATGTGAAAAGCCAGAACCTCAGTCTGGCCACAACAAAGCTATTGATTTATTACCAACCTTCAAAACGAAGGGGAAAAGTAATCTGATTCTGGGACTGAAGCCATCCTTTGGTTACTGTAGGGGCAGGAGATAGCTGCTTTCATGGCCCAATTTGATGAGCACTGCAGCCTGCCACAGTGCTTGGGATTTCCACCATTAGGGATCCTGCATTTTGGTCAGATATTATACCTCCCTGAATTCCAAAAGTCTTGTCTGTAATATCCCTAGGTGGATATTCCAGAGATGGGAGTTAACTACGATATAAGACATTCATTTTGGAAAAGTCTTCCCTGTGTTGAGTTGAAGCCCTTCCTGTATCCTTCACTCATTCCTTCTAATCTTCCCCCTCTTGAGTATCATAGAATAAATCTATTATCCCTTCCCCATGATGGTCCTCTAAATATTGGAGGACAGCTAACAAGTCTCCTCTAAGCCTTCTTGTTTCAGACTCAAAGCCTTGAGCTTCTTCAAACAATTTTAAATGATGTGATTTCCAGAGTCATCATCACTTGAACCACTTCTCTCTGGACCTGATCATTAAAAGAGGAAGCCCAAACAGCAGGTAGGCACAGTCCTCCAAAGCCATCTGACAAGCACATGAGTGATGTATTTGCTTTCTTTCTCTCAATGCATTCTAAGATCCGGTTAATACTTGGGAATAACCATATTGTGAGTCCATACAGGAATCTCAATAACTGAAAACCTCTCCTGTTTCTTCACATGAATTCCTATTAAGCCAGGTCTCCTCCAAGTTAAGCTTACAGATATAATAGTCATCTCCATTAAACTTCCTTTGTGTGGTGGTCTGCCAAAACCCTTCTGAGTCCTGATTCTTCTATTCAGGCGTCAGGGATCCCCTCTGGCTTCACATTATCTGTTACGTGATAAGAATACCTTTGGTCTCCTGATCCGAGTTGACAATAAAAATGAGGAACCCAAACAGAGGGTTAGACGGGACTGCAGGTGAAGATCAGTCATCCACCTTTGAGCACAGGGGCCTGGAGCCAGGTGTGACTGTACCTGCCATCACCTGGTCTCTGTCTCCGTATCTCACCTCACACGAGGTACCAGGAGGGAGTTTTTCAGATTCCGCCTGAATGCAAGTACGGGATGCAATGGTTTGGCTTCTTTCAGCCTTTCCCTCTCTCTGGCTTTGATTTTCTCAGAGCTTTCTTGCATTTCTCATTGGACAAGTGGACAGATTTTATTCCCTGGCGCTTCTGGAGGAGGGAGAAGATCTGCCGCGCTGCCCCCGGTGCCCGGAGCAGGTGGTCATTTGCGTGCTTCTGGAATGTGGCTAGAAGGGCTGTTCCAACTGGTGACTGTCGTCAGCCTCAGGTCGATCTAGGCCTTCCTGACGTTACCCCTGCCAGGCTCGGCCACTCTGGGCTGCTCTTCTTGGACTGGGAATCTCCTTCCTTACCTTGTTCCCTTTTGAAACGTGGGCTCCTTGGAGAATTCGTGATGCTGCCACCCTGCTTCTTTTGCTGTGTCGCTCCTCCTGGGATTATGTCACCTCCTGGGGAGGGTTTCTGATCAATACCACCCCTGACCTAGGTAGGAGGGGCCCAACTCTGGGTCCCTGTGAGGTGAAGACTTAGCCTTGCCTAGAGTGAGGTCCGGCCTTTGCCCTGGCTACTGGGAGGAGATCTCTGAGCCTCTGGAATGTCCTGCCTAACGAGAGGGTCTTTGTCTTCCTGAAGGTCTTAGCCACTGCGCATCATGACAACATGATCTACGATGGGGACTTAGGACACACTGTATCAGTTCCAACCTCTGGAGATATCAGGCTGAGACTCCAGGAGGGGCTGGAGACTAGCGGTCAGCCACGTGGGCAGTACGAGACGGAGGCTCAGTCAAAGCCGCGCCCTGGAAGGCTTCCCTGGTTGGCAGTGCCCTGTGCCTACTGCCGTGGCCCGGAGGGGGTAATGCGGACCGTGACCACAACACCCTAGGAAGAGGCCGGCAATGGAACAAAGCCCAGGGGCCACCACCACCATATTCCAGTGTCCAATTCCCAAGGGTCGAGAATTCTGAATTTGAACTTGGCCTTCAAGATGGTTATGAAGGTTTTTTTTTTTTTTTGTCACAACAGGGAGATGGAACATATTTTCTTGAATTTAATAGGTTGTTAGCCTGACTTACTGCCTTTAAGAGACAGATGGCGCGCATGTCTCTGTACTCCTGCCCCGGGCTATGAAACGTGAGAAGCCGCTGATTTTTGCTGATGGTCATAATTTTGCTTTTGGAGGCTCCTTCCTCACGAGAGCATCTTTTACTGCAGGCTGCTAAAGGGTAACACGCCGGCCCCGCCAACTCCAGGAAGGAACCAAGAGACCGAGGTCTTCCCGCTGCCCCACCCAACCCCGCCACCCTGGCTCCCTGGGCGGAGCCGTCCAGGAGTTTCCAATTCCGGTTGATTTGCGTCCCTTCGTGCTCCGGCCCCCTGTAGGCAGCAGTGCCGAGAAGAGCCCCTGTGCCCCCAGCCACCCCACGGCGTGGCTCCGCGTGGGGGACCTACACCCCAACAGGACCCAGGCGATGCTGCACAAGTTCACCCGGCCGGGCCCATCCTCCGCATCCGGGTCTTCAGGGCTCCGGGCGCGTTAACTTCCAGCAGCGGACAGGTGGACGGTGAGAGCCGGGCCGGAGGGTGGGCCTGGGGAGGGGCCGGGAGGGCATGTCACCCACCCCACCCTCCCCCTCCGCACCTGCACCCCCCAAGAGCCTTCCCCCAGCCCGCTCCCCTCCCCACCCCTAAACCCCCACCGCCCACTGTTGCCAGCAGCCTCAGGCCCCTCGCACGCCCCTCCCTTGCGACCACTTCTCAAACTTTAGGGTGATGACTCGCCGGGCGCCGGGAGGGTGGGTGAGGCTGGGTTCTCCCCGTGCCCCAGCCAGTAACGGCGGGATTCTGGTGCGTCGAACCCCCTTCTCGGGTAATAGGTAGGGGTGCTCCCACCGTCCGGGGGGCCCTTGCCGGCGCTCCAGGACCGGGGGGAAGTGCATTTTAGTGCCGGAAACATACCACCACGTGTGGAGCCCTGTAACCTCACAGTCTCAAGGCCTGTACCTGCTATTGGCCCCGTGGTGTTGCGGGTTGGGGAGCCACAGGGACTTAGAAAAAAGTTACTACAGTGAAAAAAAAAATAAAAAACAAAGCACCACGTCTAAGTTTTCTCAGAATGTCTTGAAATGTATGTAGCAGGATGTTAAAACGGAATTTGTCCCCTTTTCTGCTGAGGCGCCTAAGGGCTGAGAACAAAAGCGTAAGGGCCGAGGGTCCCCACGTTGCAAAGTGAAGTGTGAGACCTCTGCTCCGGGTGTCCGTGGCGGCATAAACAGGCACCCGAAACTCAGAGGAATAAAACAACTATTTTATTTTCCCCCCAGATTTTGAGTCAGAAACTTGTACAGGGCATCGAGGGGACGGCCGCCCGTACCTCTAATGTCTGGGCCTCAGCCGGCGTCCCCAGAACATCAGGGAAAGGGGCGAGGTGGGCTGAGGCGGCGTGACGGAGCCCTGTGGCTGGGGCCTGGCTTCTCCCGTCAGTCTGGGTCCTCAGAGCTCCTGTGTGGCCGCTCCACACGGCTAGCCTGGGCTTCCTCACAGCATGGTGGGCCCGGTGGTGGGCTGCTTACAGGTCTGCTCACCTTTCCCCAGAAGGAAAGCAGAAAACGCCAGGCTTCCTAAAGTCGAGGCTCAGCAGTAGCATAGCATCACTTACACCGCATGCAGGGCGTCAAGGCACATCGCAGGGCCAGGCCAGCCTGAGAGGGGCAGGGCAGGAAGAGATGCCACTTTCCTGATGAGTTGCAGCAGGATGAACATACAGGGAGGGAAGGAAGTGATGGACATGATATACAGCATCTACCTGTGCAGGATTTGCAAAGGAGAGGACTGAAGACTCTATGCAACCCTTAGCTCTGTACCGGCCAAGGGTTGAAAGTGTTTGAGGTTAGAAATTAGAGAGTTTCTTTGGAAAGAGTTGTTGGAAGGCAGAGGCACTTTTCTTCCCCTTTTTGTCTTTCACCTTGAGCCTAGTGAGAGGGGCTTCAGGGAGACATCATGGTCTGATTCATTTTCCCAGCACTCCCCCCAAAGTACAAGTAGTGCTATTTACCCTCCAGCTGCAGACACCATAGTTAAGAAACACCAGCCTTTGGTACGCACGTACCTCACAGCATTATTCACAATAGCCAAAGGTAGAAGCAATCCAGATATCCACTGATAGCCAAATGGATAAACAAAATGTGATATATACATACAGTGGAGTATTATTCAGCCTTAAAGAGGGAATAAATTCAGATACATGCTACAACATCGTTAAACCCAAAAGACATTATGCTGAGTGAAATACAGCAGATATGAAAGGACATATATATGATTCCACTGATACGAGGTACCCACAATAGTCAAATTCATTGAAACAGAAAAAGAATGTGGTTTCCAAGGGCTGGGGGTGTGGGGTGATGGGGAGTTAATGTTTAATGGGAAGAGACTTTCAGATGAGTGGCTGGTGGTGATGGTTGAACAAGAATGTGAATGTACTTAATGCCACAGAACTGTACACTTAAAAATGGCTAAAGTGGTAAATTTTGTGCTTATATATCTTACCACAATTTAAAGAAACAGCACTGGCTCTCTCCCTATCACTAGGACATCTCTAACCAGGGGAGAAGGATGGCCAAGAGGGTCTTAGCTCTGTGTCAGTTGTGTGGTCTGTATTGTAGAACCATGGGCCTCATCTATCATAAGCTGCGTAACCTAGTATCAAAGGGGCTGGGGTCCTCCGTCAGCCCACCAGGTGGGAGGGAGTTGAGGAGGGGAAACTGAGGAAAGCGCCGACCCGGCTGGTGTCAGTGGCTGGTCATGGGAGAAGAAGTCATCAGCTGAAGTCACAAAATCAGAAAGAACAAAATTGGCGATGAGGCAGGCTCTTGCCCTGCACAGGGTCTGTATCAGTCAGCTTTTGCATCGAACGTGCTGTAAAACAAACAATCCCCAAATTCCGTGCTTACAAGCATTTACTTTTCCTATTTCTGGGTCTGCAGGTTGCCTGGGTTTATGTCAGTTTTTTGTGTATTTTTTTCTGGAACCAGAGTGCAAGAGAGGGAGCCAAGCCCCACACACTCACATCATGTTCCCCCCCCACACACACACATTCTACCAGCCAAACAAGTCAGGTGCCCAAACCCAACATTAATGGGATGAGGATGTCTGCTTGGCCGATTCCAGATATGTACTGTAAATTCTTTCACACAGTGAGGGAATGGAGATGTGGTTATAGATGAGAAGAGACAGTGAAGAATCAGGACAACCCAACCAGCCACAGGGTACAGACCGCAGGACAGGCAAGACCTAAAGACAGGACCGTTCAGGCTAACCCAGTTACAGATGGGAGAGCGCGAGCTTGTGGGGGAAGGGGCTGAGAGGGGCTCACAGCTCGAGTGGACCACATGAGGGTCCAGAGATGCGCTCCGCCAGCCACAAAGCTAAGCCAGGTCCAGGGGCTGTTGAGAATGAAGACTCAGACAATACACTTTGTTCTACTAGCAAGGTAGGAAACAGGCACGCAGCCTGAATGGTGTGTGACGGGGTCTCAGCAGCCTGTGTGGTAGCTCTCCACGTTGGTCAGAGGAGCCGGGAGGAGCTCTGTGCTTGACCCTGGAGATTATTGAGGCTGAGAGCTGGGGAGCTCCCCCCTGGCACTCAAGGCTGTAGTGTGTAACATAAATGTCCCGTTGGGCCTCAGTTCTATACTGTGTTTTTGCTTCTTGGTTCGCAGTGGGGCCTGTAGGAACTGTCGGTGCAAGAGGCTGTGACCTTTCACGAGGGTCCAGCTCATTTTTCTTTTCTTTTTTTGTAAGATAATTTTTTAATGAAAATAACAGTGTCTTCATTAAAGTATTGGTTTTTTACATGAATTTTTAAAAACATATTTATTGGAGTACAATTGCTTTACAATGGTGTATTAGTTTCTGCTTTATAACAAAGTGAATCAGTTATACATATACATATGTTCCCATATCTCTTCCCTCTTGCGTCTCCCTCCCACCCTCCCTATCCCACCCCTCTAGGTGTCACAAAGCACCGAGCTGATCTCCCTGTGCCATGCGGCTGCTTCCCACTAGCTCTCTATTTTACGTTTGGTAGTGTATATATGTCCATGCCACTCTCTCGCTTTGTCCCAGCTTACCCTTCCCCGTCCCCATATCCTCAAATCCATTCTCTAGTAGGTCTGTGTCTTTATTCCCGTCTTACCCCTAGGTTCTTCATGACCCTTTTTTTTTTCCTTAGATGTGGCACATATATACAATGGGATATGACTCAGCCATAAAAAGAAACGAAATTGAGATATTTGTAGTGAGGTGGATGGACCTACTCCAGGTGGGACAAGCCCAGTTCCCAGCCAGCTTCACTTGTTTGTTCCAGGTTTTCTTTCACGAGAGCATTCGTTTCTCGGGTCCTTCCCGGCTTCCATGAAGGCGGCTGGCCCTGGAACATCTCCCCAGTGGGGTTGGAAGGGGGTGGTGGTGACCGTTTCCCCTTTGCCACTGTTGCTTCCTAGAGCTGCCAGGGGATGAGGGGACAGGCAGAGCTTCCTGCTACCGGGAGATGAATCGCTGCCTGATGTCAGTTTTTAAAGGTGTGGGCAGAGGGGGGAAGGGAAACAACAACCCTGGGGAAATTTACAGGACGGCCCCTGGATTCACCTCAGAATTCAAGTCCTTTATGGGACCGAGGGAACAATGCTACTGCTGGTTGTTTCTCCAGTTGGGGGGAGGATATACCCAACATCAGGAGCTGATGGTACCTGTAAGCATTCGGTTTGCAGGCTGAGTTGATTCTCTGTACAACGCACAGCCTCGAGGCGCTCAGGGTGGGTGTGAAGGACCCTGAACGCCATCCACAGGGCTCTCCCTGTTGGGGATGCCACATTTGCCGGCTGCGTGATTGACTCCTCAGGACAGGCTGTAGCATATTTGTCCCTAGAGTTGGGTGTCCACACAGCTATGGAACAGTCCAGGGGCTGGGCTTCAAGTCTTTGATTGCAAGCGATAGATGGAGACGCCAGCTTAGTTAACGCTAAAGGGAATTCATTGGAAGGAATGGGACCTAGAACTGGGGGTCAGTGTAACCTGTTAAAGATGATTAAAGACAGCAACGTAAGTGATACAAACAAACATTACTCAACACCTCATGATATGGGTGGCCCCCGTTCTCAAGGAAGAATCCAGGGACCTGCAAAATGGGGCAGAAGCCTGGACCTTTTTATAAGATAAGGCGTAGTTTCCATTTGCTGTCAGGGCACCCAGGGCAGGAGTGTCTCCATCTAGGGACTAGAAATTTACTTCAGTAAACCCAACTACAGTCGGCTCTCAGTATCTGCCAGTTCTGCATCTGCAAATTCAACCAACTTTGGATTGAAAATATTTTGGGGGAAAATTCCAGAAAGTTCTAGGATGCAAAACTTGAATTTGCCACTCGCGGACAACTGTTTATATAGCATTTACATTGTATTAGGTATTATAAGTCATCTAGAGAAGATTTGAAGTATTACGGGAGGACGTGCATTGGTATATGCCAGTAGTACGCCATTTTATATGAGGGACTTGAGCACCCTTGGAGTTTGGTATCCACGGGGCTCCTGGAACCAACCCCTGGTGGATGCCGAGGGCTGACTGCACTGCCACTCACACAAATGAGCTCCAGTGGCTTCTGTCTTTTCATCTCTGCCCCGTGTTTTTCCCTCCTCTGTGCCAGGGGGGATTGCGATTCAAAATCCTGAGGTGTTCCTGGGTTGTGAAGAGCTTATCTGGTCTAGCTTGTGTCAAATGACTGTGTCTTAACTGCAGGGGGGCACAGTGCCATGAATAACAATTTCTCCCAGATCCATCTCGCGGGGGAGGAGTGTTTCCATCCTCCCTCCACAACATTGGGATGGTGTTACTGAAGTGGATGAATGGATGCTGGCTTTCCTACTCCTGTTAGGCTCTGTACCCCGGGAAGATGTTACTGTGCCCCTCCTTGAGAAACGCTCCCACTGAGGGGGACGAATGCTCAAGACAACAGACAGAGGGGGCTTCTCTTTGGGCCAAGGGTGGTCCAGCTGGAATAAACCTTCAAGCTCAGAGAAGGCCGGAATTGCATGTTTTTATTACTCTCTGGGCTCATCTTTGTAAGGCATTTTTGCCTGAGCCACGGGCTTGATAGCAAAGGCAATAAAAGTGGGGCAAAGGCTGATGTAATGTAACAATATTGGGATGATGATGTCACCTATGTAGTAAACAAGAGTAGCTGTTGAGTCATAAATAATCTTTTCACGGCGATCTTGAATAAGTCTGATACCAGATGTACAGTAAATACGCTCACTTTATGGAAATGCCTTTCCTTTGAAAAGAAGGGAGAATGGTCTGTAATATAAAATTCTATATGTGCTACTCACACCGGCTTTATTTTGTGCCTTTTGTGTGATTTGTTTAACGCTTCTTTAGTCACCTAAATAGAACAGGCCTCGCTAGGCACCACCTCGTTTTGTGTGCGTAAACTGCGTTAGCAAAAACGTGGGCTCGACGCCCAAATCTGAACTGAATCCAAATTGCCTAGTCGCTGAATGAAATATGTCACTTCAGTAAGTCCAGTGTCCTTTCTTAGACCGGTGACTTTGAAGAGAGCTAGAAATTTCTCTCACTGAGCATCTTGGGCTTTTTGTTTTTTGAATTTTGAAGGCAGAATTTAACAGACTTTGGTTCACGCCATTGTCTAAGAGGCTAAGACCTGAACAGCACCCCGAGCCGTGGGTCCCCCCTACCCTGTTCCCTCGATGTCCCCACGCAAGGTAACCGCCATCCCCAAGTCTGTTCACTAGGCCCTTGCTACCCTTTTTACACATTGTTATCTCGTTGATACATATTCTAGGATAATATTTTGTATTTGTTGTCTTTATACAATTAAACTGGTTGAGAGATATGACAACCTTCATTATAGTATTCTTTATTCCTTTTTGAATGTCTTCAATATTTAATACATCTTGATGGAAAACAAAGATTTGCAGATTTTTTTAAATCATTTTTAAAAATTTTCTACCTGCGTCTATGAAAGAGAAGTGTTGGCTTTGAAAGCTGATATCCAGGAATATCTGGGGACAGATTTATTTTCAAGCTGGCGTCACATGGTGAAAATTCGGCTCACTGTAAAATCAGGATTCCTACTGAGATCTTGTAGAAATCTTTATTAACTCTAATGGCCAGTGTAGGAAGAGTTCCCTATAAAAGCAGCAGGTTTGTCTTCCACAACATAAATGATTTGCCATCAGAGGGAGAGAGCCCGCATCATCGTTTTGCTGCCTATGCCTCCCGTTTCTGCTCTTTTCCTCTTCTCCTCGCCTCTCCCCCATCACCATCCCCTCTCCTCCCCTGCTTGGTCTGCTCCTGATGCTGAAGCACTTCTGGGGATTAGGAGACCACGCCCAAGACGTGCACTCAGGCCCTGGTGGTGGGACTCCGCCTGCTTCTCCTCCAAGGAGAATTTGCACTTTGACAAAGGCCTACCCCCACTGGGGATGCTTGTGCATGTGGCCGTGATTTTCAAGGACCTGGAGGCGAAGGCAGGAGAGGAGGACCTCTGAATACCCGGCTTGAGCAGCAGGGAGTTGGGAGGATAGAGGTACGTAGCTTGAAAAAAAGTCACTGTGATACCCCCAATCGTCTCTCCCACATCTCCACCAAGAATTGTGGTGCCAATAAAGAGAACAAATATTCACTGGCACCCACGGTGGAGCAAGGCGGATCTTTCCTCATTTAACGAACAAACTTTTGTAGTGGGCGTTGCTGTTCCCATTTTACAACGAAAGGAGCCGGGACTCAAAAAGGATAACTTAGTTGCCGGCGAGGGGCAGGGTTAAATGCTCCCTGGCCGGTACCTGCCCATCCTCCAGCACACCTGCAGTCACGCTTGCCACGCCGCAGAGGCCACGTGGAACACAACCCGCAAATGCGAATGGAGAGGATGCTTCTTGCTCCTGATGGGAACTGCCTTCTCAGCCCCTGAGGCATTGCGGGGGGCAGGGGCGAGCCGTCTACGCTTTGCTCCCCGAGAACTACTGGACTCAGCTCTTGCCAGTTACCAAGATTCTCCCAGCAGGTGAGTGAGGGAGTTACAAGTAGCAAGCTAAATTTTTAGCAGCTGAAGTCAATAGCTGCCGGGCCCAAGAATCTGTCTTGGCTGGACCTGGAGCCCTGCACTAACTCTGTGTGAAGAAGCAGCTAGAAGAACTTGCTTCAGCACGGTTTCCCGTGTTTCAACAGCAGTGTAGCTCTTTATCAAATTCCAACTTTATCCAACGACCTTGGCTGCGATGAAAGTGGATTATACTTATCTCTGCTATTTCAGACAGACTGGCAGGAGCCCTTCAATAAAATCAGGACGGCAGAGAGGCCGTCTTTCTGGAATCTTGATCCTGACCCAAAGTCAAGTTTCTGCAGCCAAAGACAGAATCATCAGAGGCCAGCTCAGCTCGCTCCTGCCTGCCCCCAGATAAAGGGAGCTAGAAGGACAGGAGGTGGGTCTGGGGTGGCGATGGAGGCGGGGAGGAGGAAGGAGGGGGAGGGGAAGATGAGAGGGGGAGGGGAGGGAGGGGAGGCAGAGGCCGGAGGGGGAGGAGGGCAGGGAGGGGGCAGGAGTGCGGAGAGGGGAGAGCCCAGCTACGTCCTAGCTCTTCAGCTGATGGACCCGGTGAAGCCACCTTCCTCCCCATGGGGAGTGGGTGTGCCCCCCCAGCCCCCCAGTGGACATCAGCCTGGGCCGTGCTCTGGAGGCTGGACCAGCCCTGGCCGAGGGCAGCCTGCATCAGCAGTCTTCTGGAAAGCAGCAAGGGGCTCATAACCAGGACTTGGGCTTGGAATCAGGACTTGTTTTCCACTCCTCCCGGCCAGGGCCCCTCCATCATAATCCTGGACACCCCTGCAGAGTCCACCCCGCCTGTCTGTAAAGAGCTGGATGGAGGAGGCTGATTTCATGGGGCTTTGAGAGTGTGGGCCAGCAGAAAGCAGGGCGACAGCCACAGCCTTCTTTGTCCCTGGCAGCTGAGCTGGGCTCTGAGCTACTTCCCAGACGGAAAACACTCCACCGCCGGGTGGCTTCATAGGACCACTGACCTGGCTTCAGGCGCAGGCCGTGGAGGGTAAATAGCCAGCTTGCTTCACTCACCCAGAGGGGAGGCCTTCTTGCCTTAATCCCGACCATCCCAGGGGAGGCTGGAACCAGGCACGGCTAAAGCGGAAATAGAGGACTAGCCGCATCGTGAGAACACAGTATTTTATCCTTGATTTAAAAGTTGCTCCGTAAACTCTCTCCTAGCCGGCCGAAGTCTGCAGTTACGCAGGGCCACCTCCTCTTAGCCTATCCTCCAGTGAAACCTCGAAAGTCTCATAATTAAGTACCGAAGAGCTAGGGAACATTAAACCCAGAAATTTAAAAAACAGCAGCCAACTACTTTCCCTCTAAAGCAGGCCTCACACACACGCATGCGAATTGCTGGGGATTGTGTCCAAATGCACATCTGTTTCAGCAGGTCTGGGGGTGCCCACGATGCTGCATTTCTAATGAGCCTCCAGGTGAAGCGATGCTGCTGGCCCTCAGGTCACAGCTCGAGGAGCAAGAGTCTCATGTATGACGGCTTTGAACACAGAATATTTCAGGAACCACAAATGGTAAGATACATTGATATTTATTCTTTTGTCCACCCGTTCATTCATTCAACGTTTATTTTTTATCTGAGTCATGTTTTCCCCAGTTTTACTGAGATATAATTGATGTACAGCACTGTGCATGTTTCAGGTGGGCTGCATAATGATTTCACTTCCATATATTAGGAAATGATTATCACAATAAGTTTAGCGAACATGCGTCATCTCATATAGATACAAAAAAAAAAAAAGAAAAAAAATGGTTTTTTTCCCTGTAATGAGAACTCTTGGGATCTAGTCTCTGAATAACTTGCGAGTGACCGTACGGCAGCGTTAACTATAATAATTACCGCAACCAGCATTTATGGAGTACGTGCAATGTGGCTTCTGCGCTAAGCACAGGGCAAATAGCTGAGCCGAACGCAGACCTCAAGACAGCCCGAGTTCTCTGTGAGCCCTTCAACAAACTGACCTGGAGCGTTCGGTGTAGTAAGCTCTCCGCTCACAGTGGGTCCAGCCAGTGTAACCGCCTCACTGCTCCAGCGGGACAGTGGAAAGCAGATGTGTTACCATCATTGAATCCACTGCTCAACGGCAAGTGCTACCTGCACTTGGAGGGGTGCTGGTCACTGTGCCGGGTACAGAATACCTGATGGATAGAGTCCCGCCCTCCACAGGTGATACAGCTGTAATCTGGGCGGGGTGGCACACAGCTACTCCACTGGAATCAGTAGAAAGAGAGAGCGGAAAGAGGAGGGAGGAGGTGGGGGCAGGGGGTGGGGGAGAGGGAGAACGGCAACGATTGACAGAGCCAAAAAAAAGGGACTCCCATCCTGATGCGGTGTCTCAATTACATGACCTCTTATTGCCTTTTTTATGACTCTAAAAATAATATATATTCAGTGGAAGATAACTCAAACAATGAAACATAGAAAATAAAAGTGAAAGCCTCCCCAAAAGCACACCCCAAAAAGAACAGTTCCGTGTGTGCTATTCTGTACCTTGTCTCTACACAAACAAGTAGGCATGAGGCTAAATAGAATCATCGTTTACACGCTGAATACATCTCTTTTATTCACTAAACAATATGCTGTAGACTTTTCACAGGTCAGTTCTTTGGCTTCTACCTCAATATTTGAAAGTTTTTCATTATATTTCATTCTATGGTTTACCATAATTTATGTCACCAGTTCCTGATTGGTGGCCATTTGGATTTTTTTCTATAATAAATAATGTAAACCAAATATTTGAACATGTATCTTTACATGCTTGATTTCTATACAATAAATTCTAAAGAGGAATCACTGGGTAAAAGGAGATGACCTCAAATATTGCCAAATTGGCCATTACAAAGGCTGTACCAATTTAAGCTCTGGCAAAATGTATGACAGTACCAACTTTCACTATGTTTTTAATCTCTGCTAAACTAATAGGCTTTTATTATTGTTGAATTTCCTATATCTTAGGGATGCTGAGGAGAATATTATTAGCCTATTGTATTTCCTTCTTTTGCTGAATTGCCTGTTTGTAGCTCCTTGCTTTATCTTTCTGTTAAGTGGTTCTTTTTCTTATTGATATATAAGAGCTTTTAATATTTAATGAATACTCAATCTTTTTAAATTGTCATATATGTTGTAAATATCCTTTCCAAGTTTGAAGAAGCATTATAACTTAGTTAGCTGCACAGCCCTGAAAGTTCAGATTCTGTGCCTATAATAAAGTATTGTACCGAGATTAAATAAAAATAATGCATATAGGGACTTCTCTGGTGGCACAGTAGTTAAGAATCCGCCTGCCAGTGCAGGGGACATGGGTTCAAGCCCTGGTCCGGGAAGATCCCACATGCCACGTAGCAACTAAGCCCGTGCACCACAACTGCTGAGCCCACGTGCCACAACTACTGAAGCCCGCATGCCTAGAGCCCGTGCTCCGCAACAAGAGAAGCCACCGCAATGAGTGAAACCGCACCACAATGAAGAGTAGCCTCTGCTCGCTGCAACTAGAGAAAGCCCGTGCACAGCAATGAGGACCCAACACAGCCAAAAATAAATAAGTAAATTAATTAAATAATAATGCATATAAAATTCTCACTACAGAGCTTGGACTTAGCAAGTGCTTCAAAGTCAGTTTATAAGTGTTGCTTGCAGATTCCTTTACAGTAACTTTGATACACGTATCATTTCATCAAATAGTTCTCTTATTAATACTTTCTGCCCTTGCGGTTGAGCTAGGAAAGGTCTTGACTATATATATTCTCTTATGTGTAGTTCAGGCCTTTTCTTTTTCTTTCTTTCTTAATAAGAGTCTGTGTCCTACGCTCTGATGATCACTCCACAGACACCCTCTTGTCCCTTGCTTCCCTTACTCTTTCTTTGCCCTCCTGGTCTTCTCTAGTTGAACCTCGCTGCCTGCCCTGTGCTCGCACTCACCTCCTGCTTTTCTCTCTCCCCCTTTTATCAGAACGCCTCCAAAGGGTCACCTCTGTCTCCTTCTCTGTGCCCAGCCCATTCCAATCAAGCTTTGCCCCGTTTCCCGCACTCTGTACCCCGAGTCTCCATCTGACCAGATGCTCCACTCACCACTCATCTTACTTAAGCCTCAGCGTCACCTGACAGAGCCCATCTCTGCCTCTTCAAATCCTCTCTTCATTTGCTGTCTGGGTCATCGCTTCTCAGGTTGTCCCCGTGTCACCAGCAGTTCTTTCTGGGTCATTCTGCTGCGTTCCCCTCCTCTTTCCTGACTGCTGCATCATGGAGTGTCCCAGGCTTACTTCCTAGCTTGCTTCTCTTCCTCCTTCACCCTCACAGCCTAGGGCATCTCAAACAACCCCCTGAATTTAAATTCTGTCTTTTCTTATGCCTCCTAAATTCACATCTCTAGCCCCAATTTCTCCCTGAAATTCAGACCCACATATTCAGCTGTCTACCTATCATCTCTATTTGGATGCCTAACAGGTATCTCAGATGTGATACGGGCCAGACCAGGGTCGCCATGGACCATTGTCCAGCTTGTGTACTGCCTGAGGCAGCCAGCCAAGGGAGCCTGATGGGTGTGCAGCCCATGTCCAGCTTCCTAAGCCCTGAGCTCAGGTGTGGGCTCCAACCGCACAGCAGAGGAGGTACCTTCCATGGGGGTGCCTTTCTAAATCTCTCCAAGTTGCCTTATAGGTTAGCTGAGGCCATGGCCAAAGTATATCTTTCGATTTCTCCCTACCTCTAACCTGCTACTCTCAATATACAGCACCATTCAATTGAGAAAAAGGAGGAGAAGGAAGCTGAAGAGGAAAGGGGAGAAAAGGGAAGGAGAGGAAATTTAGCCTCTTTATCTCTTTGCCTCAGCCAGTCGGATTCCCAAAGGTACCCTGAATCTGACCTCTCGTCCCACCTCTCCTGTTCCACTGAGGGTCTGGGCCCCGATTATCTCTGGGCTCCTGGCCACCACCCCTGGCCCTCTGCACAGACAGAAGCTTCCTAAGACAGAAATATTCTCTTACCACTCACCTGCTTAAATACGGCCAGCGTCTTCCTGACTCAACCAGAATCAAACCCAAACCCTTTCCTGCAGATTACAACTTTCCCACTTACTCATCCACCTCGGTACCTGGGCCTCGCTAAGCTGCGGCCACACTGGCCTCCTTCCCAGCTCAGATACACCAGCTCCCAGCTGCCTCAGGACCTGTGCACTTACCAAACCTTCTCTCAACTCTTCACACAGCCACCTCCTTTTCAGTATTCAAGTCCGAAGTATATGTTACCTTCTCAAAAAAATCCTTCCTTGACCAAATGGGCTAAAAGAGTGCTCCCTTCCCCACCATCACTTTCTGTCTCATTTCTCTATCTTCTTACTGCATCTCTCACCTCTTGAGATTACCGTATCCACCCCTCGGCTTCCCTGTCATCAGTCTATCCCACCATCGCCCACCAGGTCCATTGTAGAGGTCCAGGATCTCTCTGCCTTGTACCTGCGCCATCTCCGGTGCGGAGAACCACCTGGCACGCAGCAGGCTCTTGGTGAGTTGACTGATCAGATGGACTGACTGGGGGGGGATGATGCAGGCCGAAAAGACCACAAGTAGAGGAAAGGAGAAAAGAGGAGAACCGAGAGAGGGGGAGACGGGGGCAGGGAAATGGAAGATGGGGCGCAGACTGGGAGGAGGAACCGCCCCTGTGTAGCAGGACCAGGAGAGAGAAAAGACGGGCAGAGAAAACGGGGTTGTTCTCTGGCACCAGAGTGAAATCCCGCAGAGCTGGCGCCGGCCCCTCTGCGAGGCCACGCCGCCCCAGTGTACAGGGCGAGGGGCTCCCGAGCGCCCCCTGCGGGAGGCGGTCCCACACTACACCCGGGAAGCCGGCGGTTTGCACGGATCTGGGGCCCCGGGCCCTTAGATCTGCCCCCAGGCCAGGGGAGGCCCCCAGACGAGCTCAGTGGAGGGGATCGAAGAGCAAGGCCGCTAAGAGCTGACTTGACGTTGAGCCTCACATGCTTACCCCGCTGACAGTCCCGGGGAGTCTGAAGCAAGCCTGCCTCTGCTTCCTCCCATGTTCCCCTCCGGCCCTCCACCCCGAATTGTACAGAATTCTGCTCTGAGAACAGAGTGCCCTGGCAGGCCTGCTTGAAGACAGAGAAAGGTCCAGAAGTCCAGCCCTGAAATCAGCTTCCCAGCAGTTTTCTCAACGTTAAAAAAAAAAAAGATATTTACTGATTGATTTACGTGGCTGCATCGGGTCTTAGTTGCAGCTCGTGGGCTCCAGAGCACGCGGGCTCAGCAGTTGCGTCGCGGGTTTAGGTGCCCCGCGGCATGTGGGATCTTCCTTCGCCCGCCTGGAATCGAAGTAGTGTCCCCTGCATTGCAAGGTGGATACTGGACCACCTGGGAAGTCCCTTCCCAACTTCTTCCGTGTCTTCTCATCAGTTGAGGAGTGGCGGCTTCTACCAGCTGAACGTGCATCTTAACGCTTTTCAAACTGAAACCTTTTCCCGGTAGTCTTCGAAAGTATTATATCCCTGAAAGGACAAAGAAGGGGATGGGAGCCCCTCCCCAGAGAGACCCCAGGTGAGATCTCGCCACCCCTGCTGTCTCGCTTCAGCTCCAATGCTCAGTATTACGTTCGGTAATATCAGTATAGTAATTGTTGGCATTCGTAATTCAGTATTAACCTATTCAGCGCGGCCGCTGTCAAGGCGGGGGTCGTTTGGGTGGGGAGGGGGACGGAAAGAGAGGGTGACAGATGGAGAGGGTGACAGTACAAGTAGCAGGAACAGATGCTGGACCGGGTGCTCCAGACCCACCCCCACGCCCACCGAGAGCTTTCTGGGTGCGGCTTCTCCTTGGATTTGGGGACCCCAGTGGCACTGAGATCACGAGTCAGCACACCCCGAATGTGCTTACGTCAAAGCCACCTCAGACTTGTTCCTGTGCCCTCAGGAGACAGACTGGCACGACAGGCAGAAAATGACATCGACAGGCTGGTCATTCGGGGAGGCTCTCTCTGCCAGCTTCCTGTCTGTTTAAAATACCGGGGCTTTGCCTGAACACGGGATTTTGCAAGGCCCACCTGGACAAACTCCCGGAGCCCCCCCAGCAGCCTCTTCCATGTGTCAGCCATGGGTTTTATTTCCCCACATTTCTCCTGGGAACACCAGGATGCCGGGTGCCTTTGAATCAGATGTGAAATCCTGCAGGACCTGGTTAGGTGACCCTTGAAACGAAGTGGACAGAAACCCTAACCTTGTATGGTCTCAAGCGAGGGAAATGACTTGCAGAACACTGAGAAGTGACGGCCCATAAAACTTATTCTGATGGCAGGGACTCAAGCAAGCTGTGCAGGAGGCCACACGGTTTACAAAGGAGAGGTCTGCTAATTGCACAACAGGGCTCAGCAGATGGCGTGCGGCCCAGAGTGTAAATTTAGCTAGATTCCCCATGCCCGGTCTCCACGAGTTCCAGACACACAGTGGAAGATTCTTTCTGTCCCGAGCCAAAGTCGAGGAGAAGAGATCAACATTGCATCTCTCTGAAAGATAACACGCTATTCCAAGGGAGGGCCCGGTGGTTAAATCAGATCTTTGTCTCACCCCGCACCTAGAGAATCCACGTCACTTCTCTGAAGGGCTCTCCTCTGGATTCCAAGTTGCCAGTGATGTAAGAACTCAATTGGCCGTTCGTTTACTGATGGTTATAATTTGTACAAAGTTTCCTTGCTCAAGTTCAAGGGAACTTGGCGTGGACAGTCCCTTGTTCATTCATCGGATCTGCTCATTTGTCTTTGCAAAGGGCATCCTCCTCCTCCTCCTGTGTCACTGGTTCCTGGTGGATGTGGACGGGACAGGATCTGTCTCTGGCGCCTGTCTCCCTACCCACCATTGATGGTTTGGTGTATTCAGCCGATCTCAGTCAGAGGTCCCCTTCCTCTTCCTCTGCCCCCTGGGAATCCTTCTGGAAGCTGTGTTCCCTCTTTCCAAGACGGTGATGTTCCCAGGGAAAGGAGGCCAGTCCCTCAGGGCTGGCACATGTGTTCAGGGGAAGACCCGGTGCCACCTCATGTCTTGGTCCCCTCCCCCTCATCTCACTGCTCCCTTGACCTCAGGGCCCCCTTTGCTTGTAACTCCACATTGCTCTCTGACTAGCTTGTGCCTTGGTTTACATCTCACTGCGTCTGTCACTTCTCAGACTCACAGCTGCATCGGGAAAATACTAAGAATGCAATTGTTTACCCATTTGGAATGCAGTGAAGCTTTATGAGGGGACCACAGAATGTCATCTATTCCAGACCTTTGGGAGAAAGCCGACCTGCTGAGTGAGCGGCTCTGGGGGAGGTGGGGGAGGAAGAGATGTTAGCTCTCATGCCCAGGCTGATGAGCGTAGAGAGACATGTATTTTGTGTTCTAGAATGCAATCAGTAGGCCCACCAGGAGGAAGCAGGGCTCTTTGGAGGTACAGCTACTGCCAAGTCTAGGCAGGAAACAGGCGAGAGGAGCTGAGATATGTTGTGATGAAAGAAAGCGGAGACTGACGGGTCACGTGAAAAGGACGTACGAGCCAAAGTGGAAGAGGCCCCTCCCAGCGGCTGAAGAGGGAGAAGTAGCCGAACGGAAAGGATCAGTACATGCAACTGATTGAAATACACTAAATAGGTAAAAACCCATGAGTCCATCACCATCATCCTCCTCATCATTTGAGAGAGAGACTCTCATCCCCCACCAAAAAAAAAGAAAAACAAGCAAACCAACCAACCAAGAAACGCAGCCTTTGGACACCACGGGAATTAACTAGGGCACCAAATCCTTACTCTGAAAATGAGCCTTAAAAGGAAAGGATTAAGCTCCTCTCCAGCCCTTCCTTATGAACTGTATTCGAGGGTAATGAAATAGACCCCGTTTCTAAGTGGATGAGGGGAAACCACCTTATTGAAGGACTCTCACTAAGGAATGGGAAAAGGTAATGAGTTTGTAAAAACAGCCCTTTGCAGCCTCTGATGAAATGACTGATGAAGCCACACCCTCGCCAGGGAACGATCTGCACGTGGAGGGACGACTGCACGTCCGCTTGACAACGGGCGACGCTGAGCATCCCGCTAGGTGGGCAACGGGACCCCGCGCACCTGCGGATGGGACGCGCTGTGGGCCACCCAGCACCTCCTGTGAAAGCTCCTTACCAGAACAGTTGAGTCGAAACCAAATCAGGCCTCCAGAGCTAACTTCTGGAGAAGGACCCAAAAGAAGAAAGCGAATGAAGCCCAAGGAAGGAAGCAGACAAATCCAGAAAGGGGGGCATTCCACAGGACAGTGACCCTGTATCCGCCATCAGCCCATGGCACGCAGTGGGGCGGGAACAGAAATAGGGGCTTCTCTAGTTTAGAAGACACAACAACCTATTTTGTAATAACTTTTAATGGAGTACAACCTGTAAAAACATGGAATCACCATGCTGTACATCTGAAGCTAATATAACATTGCAAATCAACTATACTTCAATTAAAAAAACATATAATACCGTTCCACAAACAAAATGAAAATAACCCACAAATAATAGAACTGCAGCTGACCAGGCAATTTATAGAGAAGTAACTTCAGGTGGTAGACAGTGTGTTACGGCATCATCAGTAATCCAAGAAATGCAAATAAATCAACAAAAGCCTTTTTTTTTTAATAAAAAAGAGACATACCATCCAACAGCTATTTGTAGACCTAATTTGTATCCCACTTAGAACAAATCAACTTCAAATAAAAATTTTAGACAGTTGAGCGAATTTAATCACAGGCTGGGAATAAGAGGGCCCCAGGACCTACTTGGTGTAATAATGGGCTGTGGTCATGTAAAAAAAGGTCTGTATTTTTTAGAGATACATCCAGAAGCAGCAGTGGGGAAATAATACCAAGTCTTCGTATAAGGATTTCATTCCACTATCATCTCTGCTTCTGAGTATGTTTAACATTTTCATAATGTAAAAACTTTAAACGTTGAGAGGATTTCAGGTGAATCTAAACCTTATCGTGAGAGCTAATGATTAGAGTACCTCGCTTTACATTCTGCTTTCAATTTTAAATGAGAGGTGGTTGGTGTCTAGTTCTCAGCCTTTCTTCTATGGATTCCAATGGTGACGACCACCTAGTCATCAAAATTACAGTGAAAACCCGGAATTCTAGAACATCACTACACATTGTGCTTATTGGACAGGCTTCTAGAGCCATTTTTATGAGTTTGCAGGACTCAGTACTGTTAAAAATATTCTTAGGGGGCCACACTGATGCTGGGAAGGCAGGAAACTGGGGGGGTCTGAGAGGATGCCTTGTAGGGATGGAGCCCCCTGTCTCAGGGGGACACGCACGCCTCATTCTCCTGCTGAGCTGGGACATTGCCCGGCGGGGCCCCGGGGGGCTGGGTGAAACCTACTTCCTGTCCAGCTTCTACCTCTGGCCATGGGGGGGCTTCACTTCCCTACTTCCCTGGAGCTCCCCGAGGCCAGGACTCGTTCTGGCTGGTGAACGCAAGCAGAGGTGACATGTGTTACTTCCAGGAGGAAGCAGTTAAGAGGCGGTGCCTGGCTCTCCAGCTCCCCTGGCCTCTGGTGCAGACGCAGCCACCAGAGGTGACACCACCCACCCAGTGACATCACAGACCAGGGAGAAACCCTGCCCCACCCCCATCTCTGTCCCTCTCCCAGGCCACTGAGGTTCGGAGTGTTTCGTTACTGCAGCGTAAACTGTCTGATACTTTCTAATAGGGAGTGAGAAAATGGGGTGGGCATTGTGGGTTTTTTTTTTAAATGTCTCATGTTTGTTTACTTTATATGTCATGTGTTACTACTATAATATTCCTAATTACTGCAGGTTTACTATGGTGAGCTTTACTTTGTTTGTACCCATTACCCTATTCCAGTCTCACCACAAGCTATGTGTAAGCTTTCATTATCATCTCCATTTCGTATCTGAGACAAGCAGAAGCTCAGAGAGGTTAGGTAGCTTGCTCAAGGTCACACAGTGGGTCTAAGGCACAGCCAGGACCCAACCCAGGCAGCTCAATTCTAGAGAACAGCCCTTGACTATAACACTATCTTTTTACTGTATGACGGTCTCATCTCTTACGTTTGCAGGGGTTCTGTTCCTGCTCAAATTGGTTTATTAAATACTGCTTTAAAACAAAAAGACAAAACAGAACTATTTCAGAGAACAGTTCAATAAAACAATAACTTTGAGGCCAAGGCTTTGAGGCTTACAAATTGTTCTCTGCACTGTAGCCTATATAACAACAATACTCTTTTCCAAGAACAAAAACCAAAAACTCCTCACAAATTGCTGTGTTTATTGGAGGACAACTTGCCTCACAGATCACTTCTGGCTGGATAAACAGTCACGTTGAAGCCTCTGAAAATTTCCCAGAAGTTTCTGTTAGAGTCTGGTTCCGTGGGCAGCTCTACCCCAGTGAAGACCGCTCCACGTGGGAGAAACTAGCCTCGGCTTGACCCCCAAGCCCGCAAGGTCCCTCCTGCTTTCCATCTTCTTGGGGCTACGTCTCCGGAGCGTACTGTGTGTTTGCTACTTTTCTAAGTGATTCACGTGTGTTGATTCTGACAGGGACCCTGCTTCCTTCCCAGATGGGGAGATTGAGGCACAGAGCAGTTAAGTACCTTTCCAAGGCCTCACAGCTAGTGCCCAGCAGGACCAGGGGCTGACCAGGCAGCCTGGCCTTGGATCCAGGGCTCCGCATCACAACAGCACCTGCCTCATCCCCGGCCCCTGTTTCCAGGGACCCCCCCACCCCCGCCAGAGGCCGCCTGGAATAAGGCAGGAGGCCACACGCCACCCTTCAGAGCCCCCACCCGCTTCCCTCCCAAGTCATCCTGGATTCCCGTATACTTCACTCTCCCGTGTCAGCAAATTTTACGGCTCTACCTCCAAAGCAGACCCCGGGCCCAGCCACTCCTCACCACCTCCCCAGCTCTCGCCATTGTGGTCACCATCATCTTTCACCTGGAATCTCACCACAGCATCCCACCTGCTCTGATTCCACTCTTCCTTCGCTAGTGTTCCCTCCACAGCAGCCAAAAACATACACCAGATCACGTCTCTCGTCCTATAGTTTATTTATTTATTTTTAAATTTTTTAAATTCTATTTATTTTTGGCTGCATTGGGTCTTTGTTGCTGTGCTTTCTCTAGTTGCGGCGAGCGGGGGCTACTCTTCGTTGTGGTGCGCGGGCTTCTCATTGTGGTGGCTTCTCTTGTTGCGGAGCACAGGCTCTAAGTGCACGGGCTTCAGTAGTTGTGGCTCGCGGGCTCTAGAGCACAGGCTCAGTAGTTGTGGCACACAGGCTCAGTAGTTGTGGCTCACGGGCTCAGTAGTTGTGGCTCCTGGGCTCTAGAGCACAGGCTCAGTAGTTGTGGCACACAGGCTCAGTAGTTGTGGCTCACGGGCTCAGTAGTTGTGGCTCCCGGGCTCTAGAGCGCAGGCTCAGTAGTTGCGGTGCATGGTATTCTCATTGCGGTGGCTTCTCTTGTTGCGGAGCACGGGCTCTAGGCATGCGGGCTTCAGTAGCTGTGGCTCACGGGCTCAGTAGTTGTGGCGCGTGGGCTCAGTAGTTGTGGCTCGCGGGCTCTAGAGCGCAGACTCAGTAGTTGTGGCGCATGGGCTTAGTTGCTCCACGCCATGTGGGATCTTCCTGTACCAGGGCTCGAACCTGTGTCCCCTGCATTGGCAGGCAGATTCTTAACCACTGTGCCACCAGGGAAGCCCCCATCCTGTGGTTTCAAAAGCATCCTAAGGTTTCCACCCCACTCATCCTGAGCTAGACTCTGACCTCCCTGCCTTTCCCACCCTAGCATCCTTAACCCACCAATTAGCAGGCTGGGAACATTTCTCAGTAATCTTCCCAGGCTACCCCTACCTGGAAGTCAGTGAATGTATCACCTCTAATGCTCGGGGAAGGGGGAGGCATATACAGAAGTCATAGTACACACGTAAGGTTTCTTGTATTTTATTGTAAATTTTCAAAAGGATTTTGCATTCAGCGCTGTAATACATTGAACCATTGGGAAAAACGGGTGGCCAGGAAGAAGCCATGCTCCCTGCCTGGCTCTGTGAACCTGGAGCCTGGGAGCATGTGAGGCCACATCACACATTACCTGGGGCCCCTCTCCTGCTTTTCTTCTGACCTCAGGCTGGTTTATCAAGTTCCTACTCTCCCTCCACCTGAAGTTACAGAGATCACCATGGGAGTCAACTCCCTCAGAACCGCTGCTTGGCGTGGGGAAGTCAGATGCTCCCACAACTCTGCAGGAAGATAAAAATTGGTTATGACTCTTAAAAACATGAGGGATGGTCAAAAGTCAATGACAGTTGCTGGTAAGGCAAAGTTTTGCATGTTCTGCAGCAGGATGAAAACAGCAAATCTTTAATCGAGGTAGAGAGTTGTGATCAAAGAGAGGAAGTGCAGCCCACGGAGGAGTGACCTGCTTCTCCTCACCCCCCACGTACGTGTTCCCCAAGCCACCCCAGTGCGCCCCCAGCAGACACCTCAGTCCCCTGGACTCTTCCTGCATCTGGACCCACTGCCAGCACTGTATCCTCCCTCTTATGGGTCTTTCACCCAAAGACCGGTCTGGGGCTCTAATGAGAAGAAGGGAAGGGGCCAACCAGTCTCTTTTTAAATTTTTTTTCACTGAAAACATATGAATAAATACAGTAACGGAAAAAATTCAAATAGTTCAACAGGATATACAATGAAAAGTAAATTTCACAGTGTAATGGTTCAGAGCATAGATTTCAGGCAGACTGCCAGGATTCAAACCCAGCTCCTCCACTGCCAGCCTGGGTGACCTTAGGCAAGTTATGGAAGGTCCCTGATCCTCAGTTTCCCTGTCTGTAAAATGGAGATTAAGTTTGTTAATTCATGTAAAGTTCACAAATGGGTGCCAACACAGGTAAGCTCTGTCTAGAGAGAGATGGTGTTCTTGTTGTCATTGTTGAGATTTCCTTAGACTTTGAGGGAACCAGAGGTAACAGACTTTCATGTGTCCTTCTGGACATTGTTTATGCTTTCATAAGTACATGCCCTTCTTTTTACATGAAAGCTAACATGCCAGCACACTCTTCTGCAGAGAAGCTCGTATGTATCTCTACCTCATTCCTTTCATACAAATGTTCCTTGTGTGACCCGTTCCTGTTGATGGACATTTAGGTCATTCCCCTATTATGTAGTCACAAATACTACCGTAATACAGCCTTTTGCATGACTTGGTGTGTATTTGTGAGTATATCTGTAGAATAAACCCCTTGCAGTTGAATTGCTGGACCCAGGCTATATTCATGTTACACTTTGATAGGTATGGCTGAATTGTCCTCTAGTCCACTTTCCACAGGGTCACCCCTAGGGCAGCTGAGATGAATCCCCCCAGGTGACACCAGGAAGCTCTTTGTGCACAGGAAGCTGTTCCCCTCCCAACGGGCTGGTGCCCTCCGGAGGATTCCTGATGCCATGCTTCCCACATCTGGTGGGCGGGTCTTCTTATCTCTGCCTGGTGTTACCTGGAGCAGGTATCTTACTTTTTCTGCCCATTTGTACATTATCTGTTTCTAACCCTTTCAACCCTTCCATGGTAATGTAAGCTTTAAACTTCCACTATTCAGGTCAAATATGAAAATCCCTTATCTCCCTTGCATCATTTCCTTCTGACTTAATGATGTCTTTATTTAGTCCGTTTTCTATGCTTTCTAAAACTCAGAGAGTACATCATCTTTTTTAATGGGTGGGCCATTTGTCCTTTCGGGGGAGGGAGGAGTATCATTAGAGTCAGGGCTGCGAATTAACTATAAAAGTCATTTTTTCGAAAGTCAGGTGCTCTCCCATTACGGGCCTCACTTCCATGCCCCTTATTCTTCGTTTCCTCCAACTGAACAGCTCACACGCTTGTAAAGTAGGTTCATTATCTGGCATCTTCTGTAACAGAGAATGCTCCCCAGTGTTGGAATTTTCCTAACCAACCATTTCCTTCAGAGTCGTGGTCACCAGGAGGACTTTTTGCAGTTAGTGGGATTGTGATTGGCTCTTTTGGACTGGGCATCGGGAAGCCTGGAATGAGGGCCCCACTCAGCCAGCATCTGAGGTCTCCTCCAGGCCCTTAAGAAGCCTCAGTTTCCCCAACTGAAGAAGTAGGACCAGACCATCAACCCCAGCCAGAACAAAAACTCTGTGGTTTTTATAAACTCTTCCAGATGGCCTCTATCTGCCAATAGTGTTCGTGACTATTCTTCCTCCAAAAATCTCCTTCTTTCCAGAAGTACGTACAGAAACAATTAAGAGAATATTTTAAACACAGATTAGAGTTTCTCATTTATTCCCCTCAAAGACTGTATCTTTTGAAGTAAATGCAACGTAAATCAAAGGGCCAGAGAAGTAGTTTCTACCTAAAAACAATAGCAACAACAAACTCCGACCCAAATTATAAGGCCACCTTTGAGGGTGGAGTGTTTCCAGGGAGTGATGAGATTAAGTTGGGGTCTACAGTAAAATTTTACTCTGGGGCCTCCTTTTAAATGACCTGAAGTGGGAAATTAGAATTACTGGAAAGAAATTTAATCCTTAAAAAAAAAAAGGCAGAAAGGAATCTGTCATTGTTTAAACATTTCTTCTGTGGTTTAGCATAAGTTTCCAAGATTTATATCTGTAGATTGTGAAAACTCCTTTCTCATGGTCAGAAATCTCATCACCTCATACCCTGTAGAAGCATAAAGCTTATTTTCAAGTAATTGGACAAAGAGAAAACAAAGACTTAATAAGGAAAATGAGTTTGTGTTTATGGACTGGTGGAAGCAAATTTTTTCTTGGTATTTAGTGGAAAGAATAGTCAGTGGCACTAATACATCAGAGTAGTTTTGGTTTAATGTAAGCAGTACAACATCAAGAGGAAAATAAAATTTGGAGACAGATTTCCCATGGAACAAAATAGCAATTACTGTTATATTAACAAGGCTCTTTTCGTAATCTAAAAAGCTATGTTCCCTGCTTGACCTTTTACTTGCTCTGTGTTCCTGAAATTATTTCTTTATTTCCCACTGTCCACCATTTTTAGCCCCATTGGTTACTTCTGCGGATAAGATCGAGAAAACTGGGTGTTTCTTCTGATAACTGGATCTAGATCTCCCTTTTACTCATTTCATGTTAAAGCTTTTCCTCAAGGTAGTTGTTCATTTATTTATTTACCTAACAAATACTTGCTTAGCACCAACAATGCCCCCAGCGCCGAGAAATGTGTACGGGGGAAGGAACCGTCCTTGCCTTCCAAGCATTTACGATCTAAATTTTGCCGTGGGAAGACATATGAATCCAAAGTTACCAAGTCATGTAATTGAATCCCGCACATATTTATTGCAAGTCTGCTGTGTGCTAGACACTGGGAATACAAAACTAAATGAGATGCAGTGGAAGTCCCAGTTCAGTGGGGAAACAGACCAGGGCAAGCAGGCAGCTCTGCTCTGATGAGCTCAGGTCTGTAGCACAGAGATGTGCACACTGTGGACACAGTGTAGAGAAACACAGAAGGGAAATGTGCTTCATTCCGCCAGGAGGAGCCAGAAAAGTCTCCTTAGAAGGGGCCACCCTGTTCATGACGTGATGTCTGACCAGGAGTTTGCCAGATGGACATGGTGATGGGCTGGTTACCAAGCAAAAGAAGTAGGGCAGGGAGGGAGCACGGTCCACTTGGAGAAGGCAAATGACCCTCAGTCTGGAGCCTTGGATGCAGGTGGACAGCACAGCAAGGTGAGGCCAGGCAGGGTGGCCAGGGCAGTCATGCAGGGCTGGGCGCTCCTTGCCAAGCGGGTTGACTTTAGCTTATAGTCTAGGTGATTGGAGCCACTGAAGAGTTTAAGCAAAGGTGTTATATGATAAGATCATTAAAAGAGATGCCCCAAAGTGACAGCACGGACGGCCACTGCCTGTCGGAGTTCAAATCGCAGCCCCACAGCCTACTGGCTGTGTGTCCTAACTCAAGCGACCCAGCCTTCTTGTGCCTTGGTTTCCCCATCTGTGAGCAAGGTAGAGAGAAGGTAGAGGAGTAAAGGCAGGAAGGGCTTGGGGAGGGGCCTGGCACGTAGCGAGTGTTCATTAGGTGTCACCTGCTATCGTTAGTAAGAGCATCATCATGGTTTTAGTCGTTATGTCACTAGCCTTTGTCACAAGGCAAGTGTGATGTGAGCTAGAGTCCCCACCGGGGGAGGAGAGCCCATCTTGTCTCTCCGGGCTTTTGGTAAAACAGAGTCACGGCCAGGGCAGGGGTTGAGTCTTGCCCTCCTGCAGCATCGACTGGGTTCCATGGATCCGCTCTGTCTCCATGGTACAGCAGGGAGATGTGGTTCTCAAGCAGGGTTCCAGAAGGAACAGCACCTCCTGTTTGCCATGCTGGGTCTTCACCAAGACCAGAGGCACGTAGGGTGAAACCAGGAAGGACCCTGCACAACTCACCCATTGCCCAGGTGGTGAAACTGCGTCACCGCATCCTCTGTGGCTCCTTCTGTGGTCCCACCAGCGCTTAATCTCAAAACTGCAGCTGGAACTCAGGGGTCCTGCGGCCCAGGTCAGCTTTCTCTGTCACTCCATGCCAGTGGGATCACAGAGGGGTCCTAGCCTTGTTAGTGGTTTATCGTCTCCTGGGAGATCGCCCACCTGGCCCAGAGGATGAACACTCCTCATATGACTCAGAATGAGAAAAAGCCTCTTTTTCCCAGGCCATAGACCTCCTAAGACACCTGTCTCTTTTAAAGAAAGGAAAAACAAGCATCCTTCACCCAGAAACTCTGGATCCAGAGAGTCTCTCTCAAATCGCTCCAGTAACCCACGTGGAGACTTTCCCTACTGCTTCCTGCAACACTGATCTTGGTGACTTTTCTCTCTTTCTTTGTCCCCAACCACTTCTTACCTCCACTGCTCCTGGAGCAGTTTATCCCTGGAGAGTTTCTCCAACCCCATCACAAAAGCCCCACCTTCCACCAGGAAATGCAGCCCCAGGCATCTCCACTCACGTTAGCTGTGTGAAACAGGAGGGGAAGGGTGATTTGTGGCCCGGAACAACCCCTGGTTTTCACACATCTCAGCGGTGACACTGACTTTTTCCTTCTCCTCCGGAAAGACTTTTGACAATAACACTCCCATAGGTTAGCAGCAGACCTGGCCCTGGTTTTATTGTCGAGCTGGGTTCTGTTTGAACTGCGGCGCATTCCATTCTCCATTTAGTTTGGGACAAAGCAGAGAGGGAATGTACCGTGAACATGACAGAACGCCGCTCTCGGGAGGAAAGAGACTGAGTTGCAGACCTCTGGCCAAATTAAATTCATCTTTGCTACCTCCACCTCCAGATTATGCCTCACTCATTAACTGGTTGTTCTCTTCAGCTTAAAAAGGGTAAAAAGGCAAAGTTGGAAGCCAAGCCGGAACTCGAGGCAACTTTGTGGTGATTGTCAAGTCCCCCATGTTTGGCCAGGAGCGATGCAGCCAGGGCTGTGCCCAAGGACACTGCTTTCGATATAGATACTGACCAATAGATATACATCATTATCACAAAACATACAAATAGATGTTTTGCTTGCTGTCTGACATTGCACGCACAGAGAACTTGAACTATGTTGCGTGGCTGATTCTGTCTGAGAGTGTGGATGGCCTTCTTAGGAAAAGGTGGTGCTTTGTTGTGAAGAGCAGTTTCAAAGGAACACAGGCATCTCTCTCTCCCTCTCCCTCTCTCTCTCTCTCTCTCTCTCTCTCTCTCTCTCTCTCTCTCTCTCTCTCCTGGGAGAACTGTGATGAGTGAAAAGGACTTTCTTTAGTGGGTAGATTCTAACAATTCAGTGCGAGAGTAGGGGCGCCACATATTTTGTGGTTCCGGAACCAGGCCCTGGTTTGAAATAACTTATACAATCTAAATGAAGCTTGTTTTCATCAGCCCAGGCTGATAATTCCAACAGTCCTGGATGTTTTCACATTTGTCTGTTCAATTTCAAAGCTGAACTCATCCTTGATGGTGCATCAAGCTTAGAGCAGCATTACCAGCCACCCCTGAGAAAGATACATGAACGAAGAAGACTTTTTTCCAGGCTAGTTGGACCCAGAAAAAACAAAAACACACAAAAAAACTCTTTTCTAGCTCTCTAATATGTAAGGCATACTTTTAAAAACATGTATGTGTATGTATTTTAGATTTCAAAACAATCACTAACTTAAAGGAAGTAACAAGTACAGTACAAATAATTCTTCCCCTTAGACTATTTACGAGTAAGTTTCTAATCCGATGCCCTATCCCCCCCGAAAACAAGCAAGGACATTCTCCTCCATAACCATTATACAACCTTGCAAAACAGGAAATTAACAGTGATGCATTACTACCACCTAATCCTCAGCCCGATTAAAATTTCACCACTTATCCTAATGTTTTCTTGGTAGTGAAAGGAGACAGTTTGGAATCACACATTGCTTTCTGTTGCCTCTTTAGTTTCCTTCCATCTGGAACATTCCTCAGGCTTTCCTTGACTCTCATGACTTGACACCTTTGAAGATGACAGTCCGGGTCGTTTATAGAATGGCTGTCAGTCTGGGTTTGCCTGATGTTCTCTCATGATGAAATTCAGGTTCTGTGTATTTGGCAAGAGTATCACAGAAGTGATGCTGTGTTTTTCTCGCTGCATCTTATCAGTTCATGATTTCAGTTTGTCTTGTTACTGGGGATGTTCACTTTGATCCCTTGATGAGGTGATGTCTGTCAGACCCTTTTTTCCCCTTTGTAATCAGTAAGTATTTTAAGGGGAGTGTTTTGAAACTAAAGATATTACTTTTGTATTTAACAAAGAGTCAGTATTTTAACTCAGCTAAGACTTTGGAGACGTAAGTTCCAGATCTGGTAGAAGAGAGGCAAAACAACTCTCCCAAAGCAGAGACCCATTGCAAAGGACCCTGGAAGAGGGACATGAGTGGTGTTTCCCAAGAAACTCCTAGAAGTGGTGAATTGTCTGAATCCCTGGAGGTAAATAATGCAGAGGTTTTTGTAGGGGGATAGCATCAATGGAAAACCTCTTTGTCACTTTTAGTTTCCACCTGGACTTGTGGTATAAGATGAGGCACTTCACTTTGATAGTGTTGTGTGACTTTTTGCTTAGACTTGTCCTGTTCTTAACTCACAACAGCCTTCCAGGAGTCAGGAATTGGACTTGAAGAACTTTCAGAGGATGTCTGAAATCACAGGGCCAAGAAATTGATGAGTTTTCTGGCCAAGAATGACAGTACAGAGCCCTTTGTGGGACATATTTTTACTAGGAAGCCACTAGACATTGGATAAAGTGGCATGACCTAGACATGGTAGCTAATAAGTTTTTTTTTGTTTGTTTGTTTGTTTGTTTTTTTTTTTTTTGCGGTATGTGGGCCTCGCGCTGTTGTGGCCTCTCCCGTTGCGGAGCACAGGCTCTGGACGCGCAGGCCCAGCGGCCATGGCTCACGGGTCCAGCCGCTCCGTGGCATGTGGGATCCTCCCGGACCGGGGCACGAACCCGCGTCCCCTGCATTGGCAGGCGGGCTCTCAACCACTGCGCCACCAGGGAAGCCCGCTAATAAGTTTTTAATGCCCTGTCCTATACAATATCCTAGATAAAGGTAATGCTAATATCATTGTCAGTTCAAAAAGTGAGGTCAGTGGATGTTGAACGATGAGCCCTTCAGCCTTACAGTCAGTGCCTGAAGACACGTTTCCTGACTCCCAGCTCCTGGGGAAGACCATGTCAGTGGAAGTCAAAGACTGGAGACCCTTCCTCTCAACACGGCCACCACCCCTTGAGGGAGGGTTCTCTTGGCTCCCATGGTCACTCTCTGCAGTTGCTCCCATGCCCATACTTGCTATAATTCCCTGGGAGCATCATTTCCCACCTTGTTATTCATGTGTCATACACAATGGAACCAAGACCAAAACTTATTCATCATTACAAGACTGACCCTTATAGAAATATATTGACTATGACTGATACAATTTATTATTACAATAAATATTATCATAAGCCATCTTACTTAATAAAACACCTTTAGAACCCAGAACCTTATTTGCCAGAATTTATTTTGATTATTTGGTTGGATATTTTTTCTGTATGAAGACATTTTGATAGGCCTAAAATTTCTAAAATTTTCAGAGACTTCTTTACTTGCTGTCTTATAATAAAAGGTACCAGCTTGAAACTTTCCTTGTTTTACCAACCTTGTTAGTCTTTAGGAATACTCAATATCTACCTTTAGGGGTTCTGACTTGGTTTTGATTATTTCCTAAAGATCTTGAATAAATTAGAAGACTTCTGCACATTTTTCAACTTGTATTTCTCCAATCTTCAAAAAACTTTCAGGATTCCACTCCATAATATATCTAAATATATGTAATATATATAAATATATTGATACATTGATGTGGATATAGGTATATGTATAAAATATTCCAGGGGATCTAGGTACCAATATTTTCTAGAAGGCATAATGGCCACACAACCAAAATTTGGAGAGGCAAAAACCACAATTTCAGACATCATGCTTTCCTGTTGACTCAGGTTCAAAATTTCTCCCCAGAAAAATTTAAACATAACATAAGAAGGTTGAAGGAATATGAGATTCCTCTGCTCTATGGAGCTGTAGAGGTAGGAAGAAAACTGGGATGAGTAAGGACCAGTGGAGGGGGGATGAGCATTCATGAGAAAAGGGAAGATGTACAGGCTGATAAGTCAAGACAGATCAGACTAGGGATGCAAGGAGGAACGGGTGGGAAGGAAGGAGCCCACAGAAACAGAGGCCACTCCAGAAATAGACACAAAAATACCATAGCTGGGAAGGCTGCAGCTGCAAGAAGAATGAGCGTGGGCATCCTCTGTGTCCAGCTGGAATAAAGCTCTGGGGGTCAGTGGTTTTCACCCGTTCCCTGCCCTCCCCCACCCCAGGTGATTCTAATGTTGCTGCCATGATTGAGAACCACTGGATTATTAGACAACACCTTTAATTCTACCAGAATGGTTAATCCCTGATGGCTAATGACGTTGAATATCTTTTCACGTGTTTATTTTCCATCTGTATATACTCTTCGGTAAAATGTCTCTTTGTATCCTTTGCCTATTTTCTAATGTGATTTTTTGTTTTATACCATTAAATTTTGAGAATTCTCTCTATATATTCTAGATACTAGACCTTTGTTGGATATGTGGTCTACAAATATTTTCTCTATGTATCTTGTTTTTTCATCCTCTTAACAGGGTGTCTCAAAAAGATTCTAATTTTGATGAAGCCCAATTCATCCATTTCTCTCTTTTATGGATCGTGCTTGGCTGTTAAGTCTGAGAACTCTTTGCCCAGCCCTAAATCCCAAAGATTCTTCCCATGTTTTAAAAAAGGTTTAAAAACTCCCACGTTTTAAAAAATATCACAGTTTTATGTTTTACATTTAAGTCCATTATCTTTCTGGAGTTGATTTTCATATAAAGCTAAAGACTTAGGGTGAGGTTCATCTTTTTGCTTTTGGATACCCAGTAGCTCTAGCACCATTTGTCAAAAAGTTTATCTTTCCCCCATTGACCAGTTTTTGCATCTTTGTAAAAAATCAGTTGGGCACATCTGTATGAGCCTATTTCTGGGCTCTCTATTCTATCCCACTGGTCTATGTGTTTGTCTCTGTGCCAATACCACTGCCTTGATTACTGTCCCTATACAGTGAGTCTTGAAACCACATATACTGATTCCTCTTGCTTTATTCTTCTTTTTCAAAATTATTTTAGCTATTCTATTTTCTTTGCCTGTCCGTATAAATTTTAGAATAATCTTGTCTATATCTACAAAAAATCTTGCTGGGATTTTGATAGGAAAAAAGTAAGGCTGTTTTTTGTGCTCTGAAATGTCCTTTGGTTCCAGGACCTGCTGAGGATGGAATCTTGGCCCCATGACCTCGTTCCCATCTCGCTGTTGGTTTTGCTGTTGTTGTTTTTTAAAAACCTCCTTTCCTCTGTTCTCAAGTTTCCTGCCTCCCAAACACATGTCAACATCAGGAGTGACACAGCCGTGCAGCTGGGAAGCCCGTGAAGCTGATGACTCAGGATGACGGAAATAAACACACTTTGTAGCACCGGCACCCGCAGTCACAGGCTGCTGTCACCCTCTCCACCCCGTCCTGGACCTTCTTCCTTTTTTCCTTCTCCAGGATCCTTTCCCGTTGTCTTGTGCAGCCTGATGTACCCCTCACTCTGTTTTCTGCCTGTATCATTGAACATCCCCTGTCTGGGAGAAACTTTCCAACAGTTGTCTTGTTCAAAAAGAACCAGAGCAGGTATACAAGGAACGGAATATACAGACAGGTCTGGGGACCCTGACCTGGAAACAGGATCCGGTCGCCGAAGCATTACCTGGGAAGTCTCCAGCTTGGCTGTCCTTCCTCTCCAGGGGGAGGTTGGTAATACGTGGATTTCCTGTCACTCTTCTAGACTCTTCTTCTGAGATCCAGAGAACACATGGAGCCCCTCCCGCTCCAACAAGCAGCTTGAGCCCCCTGAGCCCCCGCATGTGGGTGGCTGCAGAGAGGCCAAGCCTCGGGGGTTGTGTGTTCTGTTTACAACACACCCTTTGGGTTGATTCTGGGAAAAGATGTAAACAAATCTCCCAAAGAAAAAAGAGTTGCAGCTGCAATATCTTACCTACTGAGAAACACACCAGCTGGATCTTGCCTCTGAGCCTGTGTGACTGCTCCCCACTTCCATTTCTCTGGCTTGGGAGCTCCAGTGGGGAGTGCGTTGGGCTATAAGGTCAGAGGAGCCCAGGCCTGGTGCGGTGCCCTTCCTGACAGCCACATGACCTTGAGCTAATCACTTTTGTCTTTGTGGATCAAAAATAATGGGGAAGGGATACCTGTTCTGCAATCAATTATTCCCTAAATGATATCAAAGAATTATTTATAATTTTGTTGGGTGTGATCATGACATCGTAAAAATAATAATGTTATCCGGGAATTGCTTCAGAATACTCTAATACAAAAGAAAAAGAGGGGAGGTAGAGACAAATGAAACAGGATTGGCAAGTGTTGATAAGTGTTGAAGGAGCGTTCTGGGTTGGGGGGGCATTATAGTCTACTCTCTACTTTTGTGCTTGAAGTTTTCCATAATCAAAAATTAGAAGAGTCATACCATTTCACATTCTAGTAGCACCAACAAGATGGTGGACAGTAATACCCTTTGGAAACAGTCTTGCTATAGAAGCGCTTGTCTGCACTCGGGTGCTCTAACTGAATAACTGTGTGAGGGTGCCTCTCTCTCACTGGTTGAATTTGGCTGTAAGAACTGTTACATGTCCAGGCAGTAAACCCATAGAGAAACCCATGCTCACCGCACCTGTCACCAGCTCTCCAAGTGAAGGAAAGATCAGGAGCCTCTTGGAGGGCAGAAGGTAGACTTGTGGTCCATCCCAAGCTGGTTTCAGTGGCTTCTCTCTCTTTTTCATGTGTGGTGTGCTCTCCACCCCAAATTCATGGCTGCCTGTCATTTCCTCTTAGATCCTGTGCCTCCTTCCTCTAGGGGAGACTTTGCAGTTTCCTCCTCTCCTGGATTCTCCTTGCTCTGGTCCTCAGGTTCAAGAGAGGCAGAGGAGGGCTTCCCTGGTGGCGCAGTGGTTGAGAGTCCGCCTGCCGATGCAGGGGACACGGGTTCGTGCCCCGGTCTGGGAAGATCCCACATGCCGTGGAGCGGCTGGGCCCGTGAGCCATGGCCGCTGAGCCATGGCCGCTGAGCCTGCGCGTCCGGAGCCTGTGCTCCGCAACGGGAGAGGCCACAACAGTGAGAGGCCCGCGTACTGAAAAAAAAAAAAAAAAAAAAAAAAAAAAGAGAGGCAGAGGAGACGGACAGGGAAGATCCTTGGACACAGAGAGTTGAGTCAGGCCAACGGCAGGGGTCAAGGTCAGATCACCTGCACCTTCTGCCCGGGCAGAGGTCCCCGGGCTGCCATCAGGCAATGAGCAGGCTGGTCAGTGTCACTGGTTCTGAGCTCTGGGACAGGACCATTCTGGGTGTTGTTTCTACAAAAGATGACACAGACGGATCCCTTGTCCCAAGGAACGCATGTCTGGTGGTGGAGAAAGGCAGATAAACAGATGGTTAGAGAATCACATTCCAGGGATAGACATATGTAGAGAGGATGACTAGGGTCTTAGACAAGATGCTCTAATGTAGCCTCTGGGTGTTTAGATGGTGGGCGAGGTGAGAAGCCGTGTAGTGATCAGGGCAACTTCCCAGAAATGCTGATACCTGAACTCAGTGTTGGAAGAGAAGCAGCTGGTGGGTAGAAGGAATTCCACAGCAGATGTGAGGGGCGCCTCAACAGACAGACACATGTCTTCTTCCTACCTTTCTGCGGCCCTCCTCTTGGAAGAATTCTGCAACCAAACCCCAAATCCCCACATCAGACAGCAAGAGCACTAACTCACGTGCTTCATGTACATGAAACTTTTAACAAGGAGGCTGTTAACAAGTGATAGTTGACTGTAGAACCACAAAAGGGTCCGGGTAGGTTTACAGAAAGAAGAACGAATGAAGTTTTTCCATGCTGGTCAGGAAAGAAGTAGATGGCCCTTGGACCGTACCATCCATCCAGGATGAAGGATATTTTCAAACATTGTAGGTTCTTTGTGTTACTCTCTTCCACTAACAGGAAACCCTGTTTGTGTTCTGGGTCCAATTTAATGCCCGTCACTCCCATTTCCTGTGTTTATCTTGGATGATTGAGACTTGTTATAATTATCTTTCTTTTAGTGCAGAGTCTATTATCTTATCCACATTAGTATTGTTGGTTCATTATTGATAAGCTTGATAAAAGACAAATAGAACAGAATCATTAAAAATATTAACTTAGTACCAAAGGATGGCCCTTCTCTAAAGAGCTGTAAGCATTTTGAGCTTGCTTTTGATCAGGCTCTGGGACACAGTGTGCTTGCACGTAGATATCTTTTTTTTTTTTTTTTTTTGTGGTACGCGGGCCTCTCACTGTTGTGGCCTCTCCCGTTGCGGAGCACAGGCTCCGGATGCACAGGCTCAGCAGCCATGGCTCACGGGCCCAGCCGCTCCGCGGCATATGGGATCCTCCCAGACCGGGGCACGAACCCGTATCCCCTGCATCGGCAGGCGGACTCTCAACCACTGCGCCACCAGGGAGGCCCGCACGTAGATATCTTTACTTCCTGTTCCCGAGAGGTCTGTCCTTGAATTCCCTTTCCTTCTATCTATGCCCAACCAGGTGGTCTCACCTACTCTCCCGCCTGCATCTCTGTCAGTGTCTCCCAGTGATAGGTCCTTAGCTTTTCCCCTCTTTCCTGAGTTCCAGACCTATCTGTCCAACCTGTACTGGACATCTCCACTCGAATGTTCCATGGGCGCCCCAGACTTGTATGTGCCACCTCGAACTTGCTCCATCTCTTATGCTGCCCAGTACCAGGCACTCAGCCCCCGTGGGAGACACCTGGGAGCCATGCTGGGCCGCCCCCTGTAGGTTGATCCCCGCTCCACCCCCTTCCAATCCCTCTCCAGGGCTGTCCGCACACTTCAGATGGGGCGACTGCCCCTCGGGCCATTGGCATCTCTTACTTCACTTCCTGCCACTCTTCTCTCGCCTCCTGAACTCATCACTGCCACTGCTTCCAAGCAATTCCATAAAAACCTCTATCACTCCTCTGGTTTAAATAAACCCATTGGCTTTCCAGTGCTTCAGGATAAATCCAAATTCTTTACCCAGATGCAAGGCCTTTCACATGCAGGCCCCAATCCATCTTTCCGTCCTCACCCTGAACTCTCCGTCATCAGACTAGCAGCTCTGGTCTTCCTGACCCTCTGCCATTCACTCCCTTATTGATTCGTCTCCCCGATTCCTCTTAGTCTTCTTCCTTTTTTTGTGTGTTATAAGAAGAAAAAAAAATGACACTAGGCAATTCCCGGGACTCCTGCCTGTTTCATTCTTTCATTTATTCCTTAGTTCAACAAACGTTTACTGAGCATCTACTGTATGGCAGGCATAGTTCTAGGCTGCAGTTACCAGGATAGAAAACCCCTGCCCCGTGGAGCTTACATCCTAGTGGGGGAGAGACAAAAACAAGCAAAAAGAAAAACAAGTGATGTGTTGCATTGTGATGAGCACCGTGTAGACCAACAAAGCAGAGGAGACAGAGGTGGGGTGAAGGAGGTAAGGAGTTTTGATTATTTCTCCCCTTTCCACAGTGTGGGCACAGGTGGGGTTTTCCTGTCTGTATTAGTCTCCTAGGGCTGTCGTAACAAAGTGCCACAAACTTCGTGGCTGAAAAACAACAAAAGTTTATTCTCTCCCAGTTCTGGAGGTTAGAAGTCCAAAATTAAGATGTCAGCAGAACTACCTTCCCGTCGAAGTCTCTAGAGGAGGGTCCTTCCCTGCTCCTTCCAGCTTCTGGTGGCCTCGGCATCCCTTGGCTTGTGGCAGCATCCCTCCAATCCCTGCTTTCCATCTTCACACCACCTTATTCTTATAAGGATACCAGTCATTAGATTTAGAGGCCACCCTGAAGCCAAGATTATTGCCCCTGGGAATTCTTAACTAATTACATCTGCGAAGACCCTGTTCTAACTTAGGTCCCATTCTGAGGTTCCAGATGGACATGCTTTTAGGGGGACACAGTTCAAACCACTGTACTGTCTAAGTAGTGAGTGGAGATGGGCTTGCTCTTACCTCCACAAAGGAAATGTCAAATTTAAAATGAAATAAAGCAGGGGCTTCCCTGGTGGCACAGTGGTTAAGACTCTGTGCTCCCAATGCAGGGGGCCCAGGTTCGATCCCTGGTCCTGGAACTAGATCTCACATGCATGCCACAACTAAGAGTTCGCATGCCACAACTAAGGAGCCAGTGAACTGCAACTATGGAGCCCACATGCCGCAACTAAAGAGCCCACGTGCTGCAACTAAGAAGCCAGCGAGCCACAACTAAGGAGCCCGTGAGCCATAACTAAGGAGACTGCCTGCTGCAACTAAGACCCAACACAACCAAAATAAGTAGATAAATAAATATTTTTTAAAAAAAGAATGGAGGAGAGACATTAAAATATTAAAAAATAAATAAAGAATTCCCTGGTGGTGCAGTGGTTAAGACTCCATGCTCCCAATGCAGGGGACACGGGTTTGAGCCCTGGTCCGGGAAGATCCCACGTGCCATGGAGCAACTAAGCCCATGCGCCACAACTACTGAGCCTGTGCTTTAGAGCCGCAAGCCACAACTACTGAGCCCACGTGCCACAACTACTGAAGCCCACGCACCTAGAGCCTGTGCTCCACAGCAAGAGAAACCACCACAATGAGAAGCCTGTGCACCACAACAAAGAGTAGCCCCTGCTCGACACAACTACAGAAAGCCTACATGCAGCAACAAAGACCCAACATGACAAAAAAAAAAAAAAAAGCATAAATATGATTTTGAATTAAAATTCTTCTCTGCCTATTTAATTGTTTTCTTTTGGGTTCTGGAGTAACTCAACTGGCCTTCACTACAGAGGCTGGGGACTGTCCAAGATGCTTGAGGTGACTGCCATCCACCCAAAATCCCTTCATCATGCCGGGATGTTTTACATATTTCGTCAGCTATGCTTTTGACCATGGAGGTGAAAGGAAGAAGAAAAGCAAGAACAAGAACGGCTAGTGGAGCATCAGCACAGGACTCTGGAGAGGCCCCGCATTCTGCTTCCTTCAGCATCACCTGGACGTCTGTCACATCATCAGCCCTTTGGGGAGGCAGTTAGAGGAGAGGGTTGTGGTGGTCAGAAGCTGAATTTTTAGATCACTTCAATTTTTACTACAAACAGGGGTAAAAATGTCTCACATAACCATAGCTAATTGAGCACAATAATTTATTGAGCACAGTGCTGTGTTGTATATGCATGGTCTTCTTTAATCCTCACAACAAACTTACAAGGGAGGTATTATTATTCCCATTTAATAGATGGAAAAAAAACACTGAGGCTCAGATAAGAGTTCGTGTGATCACTCTCAGCAACGAATGCACAACCATCAAAGAATCACTGTGGCTGTTCATTTACAGACTGCTGACACATGCGTAGTGATGCTTTGGAGGAAGTACTTATGTTTCTAAGCATTTGTTGACTTCACAGTCTTAAAATTAAATCGAGATGTTTCTACAACACCTATTTCCAACTTAATACAGTTCATAGAAGTGTTTATAAGAATCGTGCTTGTTTCTGAATTTGTTTATAAGAATCGTGCTTGTTTACTTCATTGGTGACTTTTCCACATTTTTGGAGTATTCTTTTGCTTAAAGATTTAAAAGCTGGGTTTTTTTTTTTAATGTAAACATGGTTAAACAAGGCATAAGACTCTGAAGAACTGTAGAGGAAACGCTTATGAAATAGGAAAGGAGCCCTAAGACAAAGCCCCAGACCAGCAGAGGATGCTGGAGAATGAGAAGGATACTCAGAAATAGGCAAGAAGGGTGATATGGGGTGGGATTCAACACAGGCAGGTTCCAGGTGAGAACGTCCTGGGAAATGTGTCTGAATTGAATTATGGTGCTAGATAAAGTCATAGACGGGAATGAACCTTGGGTATCACCCATTATCCTGTGTAATTAATAAACGACCTAATACCCTCTAAAAAATCATCAACCAGGAAAATCCCTGGCATGGAGAATGTGGGTTCTAAATGTGAGACCACAGCTTGAAGCCTTAAGAACAGAGATGAACGCGTTGCAGACACTCACTTGAGGTCGTCGTGATGGGAAGGTTTTACCCAAGCCTGGTTTGGGAGCATGCACAAGAGGGTTTTACGTACCAAGCAACAAAAACTACAGCAGTTGGGCTTCCCTGGTGGTTCAGTGGTTGAGAGTCCGCCTGCCGATGCAGGGGACACGGGTTCATGCCCCGGTCCGTGAAGATCCCACATGCTGCGGAGCAGCTGGGCCCGTGAGCCATGGCCGCTGAGCCTGCGCGTCCGGAGCCTGTGCTCTGCAACGGGAGAGGCCACAACAGTGAGAGGCCTGTGTACTGCAAAAAAAAAAAAAAAAAACTACAGCAATCATCATATAGTCAATATTTTATAATAACTATCAGTGGAGTCTAAACTTTAAAAAGTGTGAATCACTATATTGTACACTGGTAACTTATATAATATTGTAGATCAACTATACTTCAATGAAGAAAAAAAAAACTACAGCAGTTATGCTCGAGTCCTCCTAGTGCTGGTCTTCACATCAAGGACATCATTTTGGTGCTTGGATTCTTTCTATGTTTCATCTGAGAAAAAGTGGCTGTTTATTATGCTAGCAATAAAATAAAGGAACAAAAGTTAGGTACATTAATACTTCATCAATACCTGCTTGACCATCCTCTGCTCATGTAGAGTGGCCAAGAATTTTCCATCTGCCTTTGACCAGGATGCCTTGAACGTTGGGGTGGCATCTGCTGGACTGAAGTTGGGAGTCCTCTGCTAGTGTGCCTATTTTCAACGTGTCTGCTGAGCCTGTTTCCCTTCTCAGTTAAATTTAGTCATCCTGGGGACTTCTCTGGTGGTGCTGTGGTTAAGAACCCACCTGCCAATGCAGGGGACATGGGTTCAAGCCTGGCCCAGGAAGATCCCACATGCTGTAGAGCAACTAAGCCCCTGTGCCGCAACTACTGAGCCTGCACTCTAGAGCCCGTGAGCCACAACTACTGAGCCCATGAGCCACAACTACTGAAGCCTGCATGCCACAACTACTGAAGACTGTGCACCGCAACAAAGAGAAGCCACCACAATGAGAACACCACGCACCACAACGAAGAGTAGCCCCTGCTTGCTGCAACTAGAGAAAACCCGCACGCAGCAACGAAGACCCAACGCAGCCAAAAACAAACAAACAAATAAATAAATAAATTTATGTAAAAAATTTTAGTCATCCTGATTGAACAATCTCTCACCTCCACAATTCAGACAACTGGCAAGATTAGTTAGCTTCTAAAAGTATTTAAGTTTTTTGTAGGAATATGCCTCTTACAGGAAAAAGAAAAACACAGATTTTCCAACCTCAAAGTTTTCTGATTTTAGCTACCTACACAGTCATTTTTTTTTAATTTAATTTTGCAAAGAAGAAAGCATTCTAGATGAATGCATTCAAAGTGACTTAAAGCATCTACTTCACAAAGAAAGGGATCTAGTGTTAGCAGTATTAAACACTTTTAAAACTTAGAAAGCACCGTAATATCTGGAGGTGTCTGCTGAGTCACCTCACCCTGAGAGGTGACAAAGTCACCCACAGCCTGTTGTCTGGATGCCCTGCCCCCAGTGCCAAGGCCTGGCCTCCAGTTGTTAATATCTGCATCTCTGCCTGAGAGCGTATCTGGCAGCTGGAGACCATTTTGTCCTCCCACAAAGCAGGCTGGAAGTTCTGGAGACATAAGAACCCTTGGGAGAAGCTCTCAACAGGACACTGCCAGAAGCTAGTGTGTAAATACCCCAGCTCCCTTGCCCCTTGGATGCAATTACTCTGGAGAGTGTCTCACTCTGGGCTCCCAGAGTCCCCAGCAGTGTAATATGCGGTTACCCAGGGTGATGATCTGCCTGAAACCACACGTCTTCCCTCCATCCCTCACTTTCCCTAGTCCACTGTCTCTCCTTCACCTTGTAAATAAGCTGCCTGTATTCACATTCTCATATTTGAGGGCAGCTTCTGGAGGGACCCAATCTAAGACAATGCAAATGCCTCTGATATTTAATATTTAAGCTGGAATCAAACAACTTCTAGTTCTTAGACCTGAGACCTAAGTAATTTTCAGTATGCTCAGTCTTTGGCAAAATGTTTGACTTTAAATGGTCCCTCGTGGCTCCTACTAAAATCTAAGCGCGTCTGTTTAAAAGCGTCCGTGTTTCCTGGCTGACTGGCTCCTTCATTAAGTACTTCTGGGCACTGAAAACCGTCCTCATGCTACCTCAGGTCTTAACTGGCACAGAGAATTCTGCACATCACTAAGTGGCCTCATAGTTACCAGGAGGTGATATTGATTGTACGGGACACAAGCCTCTTGAGATTTGCTCCCTCTTCTCTCTCTCTCCCGCTTCCTCTCTCCCTCCGTCCTCTCTCTCTGTCGGAACCCCAAGTCCCTTTTCTTTCAGACTTGTACCAAATACCAAGTCCCAGGGCCTGGAATCTGGCTTTCGGGTAGCCATTGGCACACAGGCAAGTGTAAGGTGTAAGGTCCCGATGGACGGATGAGATAGTGCTGCTGGGAGAGGGGTGGGAGGGAGCCGGGCACATGCCACCACCCCTGCGTCTCTTCCGGGGATCATTCTGAGATGTGGCTCCCCTGCAGACCCTTCCAGAGAGGCCCCGAGTGCCCCATGAACAAGCTCCCATGCAGCCTGCTGCGTCTAAGGCTTGGGGTACCGTGGACCACATCGCTGCCCTGCCACCCAGTGCTTTGGGCTTGCTCCTCACAGACAAGTGTCCACACCTAAATCCTGCCTCAGCCTCTGCTTTCTAGAGGATCCCAAGGCTGTGACGGTGACCTAATCCTCTCACATGGGTGCTTTTTCCACGTCTGTTTCAGGCACGTTTTGTCTCCAGAATTAACATGTATCACGGCCACTGCTAACTTCTGGACTGTTTCATTTGGATTCTATGTTTATTTGGGTTGAAGTATAGTTGGAAGGTGCTTGAAGCACATTAAAGAAGATTTATAGCGATTCTGATTTTTAAAACTCTGGATTCCTTTAGTCCAGCATCACCCAGAAGGTTCAGATCCAGACCAATTTGCCAGTTGACTGTTGACAAATCTTAGGACGTTTGCTGATTCATCAGGGATTCATTTGGGAGCTTTGGTTTCCGATGTAAAGTGAGACATAGGATGACCAACGTTATGGTGAGAATCTCATATTCCTGTTGTGAGATTTAAATGAATTAAATAGCATTTTAAAAATATAAAATGATTTACATACACACATCATCACATATATGCAGCATAATTGTTTCCTGATGCAGAGTAAACCTTTAACATTTTATTATAAAGTGTCAGCAACATAAGAAGATGTCAGAAATGTAGGGCAAGAAACGTTTTTGACCATAATCATCCCTCCTTTGATCCTTTAGATGCTTTTTTGCTCAGTTCTTTTGGACAGCATTCTAATTAAGGGTGCTAACGCCTAAGCCACCTTCACCCATCTGGTTATTCTTCTCATCTAGGCCCCCCACCCAGGCATCTTCATTCTCCAATCATGTCCTTACTTCTTGTTTGAAAGTAAAGTGCACCTCATTTCATGAAATTATGGTTAAGCAGATGATAGATTTTATTTGTTCCTTTAATAAAAATTAAAAGTTCCATTCTTTTGCATGTAACTGTCCAGTTTTCCCAGCACCACTTATTGAAGAGACTGTCTGTCTTTTCGCCATTGTATATTCTTGCCTCCTTTGTCATAGATTAATTGACCATAGGTGCATGGGTTTATCTCTGGGCTTTCTAGCCTATTCCATTGATCTACATTTCTGTTTTTGTGCCAGTACCATACTGTTTTGATTACTGTAGCTTCGTGGTATAGTCTGAAGTCAGGGAGCCTGATTCCTCCAGCTCCATTTTTCTTTCTCAAGATTGCTTTGGCCAATCCTCCAATGTCTTTGGTTTTGTTTGTTTGTTTGTTTGTTTGTTTTTTAACAAATATTTTACTGGGTGTTAACATCTGGGCATCACAGTTTTGGCTTTGTTCTCCAAACAGTGTCTTGGGTATTGGTTTCCACTGCTGTCAACATGTTTGGCTGTCCATACCCAGTTAAGGTTCATTAGTTTTGTGATAAGCAAGCTTCCTACAGCTGGTTAAAGATTTATCTTCTGGTGAGAGACACAGTGTGAATTCCAGTCACTCAGAATGGTCTGTTGCCTCTCGTCAAGGAGGGGGTCTGCCTTCAAGGTTCAATGATTTGAACCATTCTTCTAAAAGGCCTTCTTACCCCAAAGCTCCTCTACTGCCTGTGCCCCAAAGGCCGGCTATTAGAGAATTCTTTCCTTGGGTTAAATTATGGAGTCCAAGCATAAGATACAAGAGCAACACAATGTTCAATTATTTCTTAAAAATTTGATATTACCTTGTACTCTGAGCAATGGTGCAAAGTTTCCACTCTGTAAGTACATAACATCTGACATCTAACTCTCACACAATCCTGTTTTCTACATGGTGATATAGAAAGGAGGTGATGTAGAAACCTAGCCTTGTCTTCTGCACCAAATGAGGGCAGATGGAGGGTGTGTTCTATAAGGGGAAATAGGCCTGGTACACCCTCCCCCTGTAGGATGGTGGCCTTCAGAGCCCTGGGGCCTGGAGATGCTGCTAACTCCACAGAGGTGTCCTCTTGGTCCGGCATCAGGGGATGAGGCACCCACAGCAAGACAGTTCTCAACTTAAGAACGGACATGGTATCAAAGGCCTCCCCCCTTCCCAAGGGAAGATGTTTGCCAGGCTTAAGCTGAGTCGTCCCACAAAGGCTGCCAAAAATAGCTGCCAGCCCCTAGATCCATAAACTCTCTTTTCCCTCTCTACTTCTCATTTTGTATGTTTTCAAACTTAGAGAAAAGTTAAAAAAAAAATAGGACAACGAACACCTAGATTCAGCCTGGAACAGCCCTCCCAGGACCAACCTCCATCTAGATTCAACAGTTCTCCTATTCGCCATGTTTACTCCCACTCACTCTTGAGTTATTAGAAAGTTATCCACATGCATCATAAAGCTTCACTCCTAATTACTGTGGCAGACATCCGCCAAGAATAAGAACATTCTCCTGGTAACCACAGGCCATTTTCATGCCCAGAAAAATTAGCAATAATTCTATAGTGTCACCTAAGAATCAACCGATCCTTCAGTATCTCCAGTTGTCCCTAAATGTCTTTTATGGTTGTTCTCCTTTACTTTTTTGAACAAGGATCTAATTAAGGTTTGCACCTTGCTTCTGGGTACTGTGTCTCTTTTCACCTAGGCCACTCTCCCATTTTTTCCTATAGTGATGACTTTGAAGATTCCAGGCCAGTTTTCCTGCAGTATGTTTCACCTTCAGGAAAGATCCAGCATGTGCACCTTGGGGCAATTTAACTTCACTGTCCCCTATGTTTCCTGGAAACTGTAAATTAGGTCTGAGGCATCAGCGCTCCTCATCCTTCAACGGTATTGAACCTGTTCTCTCTGCAAAACAGCCCCCCTCAGTCACGTTCCCAGATTGCATAACTCTTTTGAATTTATGATTTGTTATTTAACCAGCACGCGCCTGGTAGTTATCTCTTTGTCACACGCTGCCTCTGGGAGCGGGTTAACTCTGCACCAGGTGGAAGGTATCCCATCAGAAGTGAACTGTCTCATGGCTGAGGGGCACACAAATCGCTGTAAAGCATCCTTGATTTCGACCTCCTCTTCCTCATGGCGTGAATGCCATGAGCAAGAGCGTGGAAGCAAAGGGGCGTGAGATTAGATCTTGGAGAAAGTTCTCTCTGACTCCTAATCTCTTTCAGCCTGATCCTGACCAGTGAGCAGGGTGTTTCCATGCAGCTGTGTTCCCACATCTGCACACTGTCTAAGCCAAGCCCCTCCATGAGTATAGCTGCCCTGAGTCCACGCCACATTTGGTGGGAGGTGTAGGAGAAAACGCAGCTGTGCACAGAGCGCAGAACTCTGTGACACAGCTAAGCTGAGGCCGAAAGCCCCCTCTCATGAGTCCTGCTGCTAAAAGTCTGCGTCTTCGCGTGAAAATGAGGTGTAGCAATAAACCAGATACTAGGTCAAGACAGGCCAAAGAAGAGAAATGATTTCTGATGAATCCTGGACTTACTAGTTCACTGCCACTCCAATCTGAAAATGGAATATAGGTTTTTCATATCAGGAGAGTTGGAGTCTCACAGGCTGGTTGTAATAAACAACAGGCAACATTTTTGGAACTTTAGGCCAAGTACTGGTCCTGTTTGTGATCATCCCATTTGAAGCCCAGGAGTTAGGTATGATGATCTTCTGTGAATCTGAGGCACAGAGAGGTTAAGTAGCTTCCTCTAGGCAACGCAGTAATTAATGAGAGGAGACAAGATTCAAACCGCAGCACCTGGGATTCAAGACCTGAGTGTGAACCACTGTGCCATATGGTGACTTTTCCATGTGGCCCAAGAAAAAGCATCTGGGAAGGAAGAGGCAGCCACTTGGCTGCCCTGGGGCCAGGATCTGTGCAGCACCTAGAACGTGCCTATTCCCTGCTGCCCGAACTGATGGGCCACGTTTAAACCATCCAGATACAGCTGGAGTCATGTAGGTGAACAAGTCGGTCGTGTGGCAATCCGTGTCACAAAGGAAGCAAGCGTGGCCCCCAAAGATGACCAAGGCGGGTGGTGAGCAGCTGGAAATCTGTGCGCAGATGGACAGGTCCCCTGCCCTGGATCTGTTCATTCTGTACCTGCTGTGACACCCGGTAGGGTCACTACAGGGGCAGGGGCAGTGAGACAAAGAAAACCAGCCGAGTTAATCCATGCCTTATTTATGAAGTTCTAAACAGCTGCTCCCCTACCAGCTCCCCAGAAGTGAAAACTAAGGGCTGCTTTAGGAGTGCGTGCCTCCAGCAAGCCTGGCTCTGCTCAGGTGCCGAGGCCAGGTCAGTGCTGGACCGCAGAGCGTTCCAGCTGTCGACAACATCCCTGCGACCCGCAGCCCTGCAGGTGGCTGCAGAGCTGCAGAGTCGGAACTGTGCCTGGACATCGGCATCAGTGTTTCCTCACCAACAGACTCGTTTATAAATAAACCATCTCCGACTGTACCTTTTTTGGATTTTCTCAAAAGCTACCTGCTTCGTGAAAATATCTGGAGAGCGGACATAATTAGGTCAAGGGACGCAAAATATTGCTGGTCACAAATCGCTCTTTCTGCAGTTGCAAACCACTGAGCACAGCATGGTTTGTCTTCTTTTTGCTAAAAATTGAAATGGAGACACTTATGGGAGAAATGCAAATTGAAACAAAGAAGACTTTTTTTTTTCCATATCAGTTGGCAAAGACTTAAAAGTTTTATAAAACCTAGGATAGGCGAGGATTTAGGGAAACTCCCTTCATTGATTGATGGTCAGATATAAAGGCCTCTATGGAGACCATGGTAATATCTGTAAAAAATTTTATGTACAAATCCTTTGACTTGGCTTTTAGGAATTTACCCTATGGATATATTTGTGCGTGTACAAAAATATATGAATAAAGAATATTCACTGCAATATTGTAATATTTTAAAAAATCTGAAGATAACTTAAATGTCCATGAATAGGGGACTGCTTTATAAAGCACATTTACAGAAAGAATACTATGTAGCTATTAAAAATAATAAAGTAAATCTGTATGTGTTGAAATAAAGCATGCCAATATATTATTAAATATATAATAAATAATTATTCAAAAAGGGTGTCATAATATTATATACAAATTTTTAAATGTTTTTTTCAATGTTGTGTATGCATGGAAAACTCTGGAAGGATATATAAGAAATTGTTAATAATGGCTATCTTTAGGTAGAGGAGGCATAAAAGAAAAATTTATTTTCATCTTTTATATCCTTCTCAACTATTTGAAATTTTTTAATGCATGTACTGCATTTATCTTTTTTTTTTTCTTTTTAAATCGTCTGTATTTGTTACAAACTTTTAAAGCAGAATGTGACTTGAGCACCATTTACCATTTTTAAAAACTGGCTTCCGTTTTTCAGAAATAGTGACACTGAAAATTCCTGGAACATATTTAGAATTTCCATGCTCCTCTTTTCTACAGAACATACAAATCACAAATGCCTCCTAAGGCAGAAAAAAGAAAACTGCAACAAAAACAAAAGGGAAAGGAACATAAACCACGTTATCCGAGAGCTTGTTTTCCTACCATCCTCAAAAGTCCTGCTAGATTTTCTATTTCTTGTAAAAGGTTCTATCACCCATTTATTATTTCCATTGGATTTTCACGTGTTGAGTGAATGTGACTCAGTGGTTGTGGAGGTCAGGCTGCGAGGTGTCCCTGTGCCCTTCCTCTGACTGACACGCAGAGAAGAAGCCTCACTAGCTGCCTGAGCCTCCGGGTCCTGGGCGCGCGGGACTGAGGAAAAGCACGTTCACAGCTGACTTGATCTGATACAGCAGAGGCTGGCAGTTCTCTTGGTTTCCCTTTGTGAGTCAGCATTCGCCCTCTGGCATGGCCTGGATCCACAGTACGCAGTGTGACGATGGGGTTCGACATACTGCAGGAGTTTGCGCCAAGACCTCTTCAGAAACAACTCTAGCAAGAGAAAACACCTTTACCTTAATTCTACACTTCAACAGTGTTCTCTACAAACTACTATACATAAAAGAGATAAACAACAAGGTCCTACGGTATAGCACAGGGAACTGGATTCAATATCCTGTAATAAACCACAATGGAAAAGAAGATGAAAAAGAATATATACATATATATGTATGTATAACTGAATCGCACATGAAAAAATGTTCTCTGCTTAACTAGAGTCTACTTCACTAGACTTAGTGTGGTAATCATTATACGATATATCCAAATATAGAACCATTATGTCATATACCTGAAACTAATATCATGTTGTATGTCAATTATACCTTAATAAAAAAGATAAAATGAAACAAAAATGTCCTCTGTTTACCACTGAAATTATTATATTTCTGAGATGGTGGTTAATGTTTGCCTTTTCAGAGGATTTAAAATAATAATAATAAGGGCTTCCCTGGTGGCACAGTGGTTAAGAATCCGCCTGCCATTGCAGGGGACACGGGTTCAAGCCCTGGTCCGGGAAGATCCCACATGCCACGGAGCAACTAAGCCCGTGCACCACAACTACTGAGCCTGCGCTCTAGAGCCCGCGAGCCGCAGCTACTGAGCCCACAAGCCACAATTACTGAAGCCCACGTGCCACAACTACTGAAGCCCGTGTGCCTAGAGCCCGTGCTCCGCAACAAGAGAAGCCACCACAATGAGAAACCCGCGCACCACAGCAAAGAGTAGCCCCCGCTTACCACAACTAGAGAAAGCCTGCACTCAGAAACAAAGACCCAACACAGCCAAAAATAAATAAATAAATAAATAAATGATGATAATAATAATAACACTTTAAGTGATAAGTATTCTACAGTACTTACATAAGTAATATGTTACCTAGGTGATTTTTCCAATTCAAGAGAAGGGCCAGTTGATAAAGCGAGATGGTGATGATCATGCTTCCCAGCCAGGAAAGGGGCATCCGTGCCTTTGGAAAAGCTCCTCTTCTAGTTCTAACAGCCTTCCTGCCTACTTTCCCCGCTGTCCACCTCCATCCCAGCTGCCGACAGTGGAATGAATGGGGGAGGAATCAGAGTTGACTTGGGGCTGCGGGAGGTGAGTCCCCCATCCTGGAATTCCTTCCCCTCCATGAGCCCCCAGCCTCAGGTGGAAACCACTGACAGAACAGCCCACTGTGGGCTTGATGTCCTACCCACTTCTTCCCCCCAGTATTCAGTATCTCAAAGAAGATTTCTTTCCCCAGACACAGAGAGACCAGACTACGTTTCTAAATTCACAGAGCTCTTCATGACTCACCAGCCAACAGGGATGGAATCTTTATCGTCCCCAGCTGGTGGGATGTTGATCTCCAAAATCCCATCTGAAAGTGCACTTTCTTAGACCATTGCTGGTGCCAGTCCTCAGAGGCGGGGTCCCTGGGGAGCTGACTCAGAGATGGACGTCAGCATGTCAGCATGCAGAATGTTTATTAGGGGGTGATCTCAGATTCACACTGTGGGTGGAGGGGATAAAACAGGATTGTGCTTCTAAGGCACCAGTAGTGTCCTACTTTGTAAGCTGAGTGATGGGTACGTGGGTATTCATTTTATTAATATTCGCTAATATGTACATTCATTTTACATACACTATTTTAAATGAATGATATATTTTACAATTTTAAAACTTCGTTAAGTCTTAAGAGTGGAGGATCACAGTGTGATAAAATGCTCTGACACCAGAATTCCTAGCGTTTCTGGAATGTTCCCTTGGGCCGCCATTTAAGCTCTGGACACCTCCATGTCTTCATGTATCAAATGGGGATTGTAATAACGTTTACCTCATACGTTCATGGTCACAGTTAAAGGAGATCAGGCATGTAAAGTGGGTTAAATAGCGCCCCCTTGATTCACATCCACCTGGAACCTCAGAATGTTAACTTCTTTGGAAAGTCAGCCTTGGCAGATGTGATCAGTTAAGATGAGGTCATACTAGGTTAGGGTGGGCCCTAAATCCATCTCCTCCTCCTTATAAGAAAAGGAGAGAACACACAGATATATGCACACATGGGGAAGAAGACCAGAGGCAGATATTGGAGTGAAGCAGCCACAAGCCAAGGAACATCAAGGACTGTCAGCAACCGCCAGAAGCTAGAAGAGGCAAAAAGGCAGGATTCTCCCCTAGAGCTTTCAGAGGGAGCACGGCCCTGCCGACCCCTTGATTTTGGACTTCCAGCCTTCAGAACTGGAAGAGAATAAATTTCTGTGGTTTCCAGCCACCCCGTTTCTGGTGCTTTGTTTGGGCAGCCACAGGAAACTGATCCATCATGTAAACACATAGCTGGTCTGTGGCACAGAGAAACCACTCACTGAAAATTAGCCCTTATAATTAAGTAAATTCAAACATCGGTGCCAACAGTTTGACTTGAAACCTTCTTCCTTGCTGCTTTGTCCTGCCCGACATTTAACGAAGCACTTACCCGGCAGTTTCCCTTGGATTGCATCTGCCTGCATGTTCAGTTGCCTTCTGGCCTGCGATCTCCAGGAGATGCAAACTAAGCCTTAGGCAGTTTTTGTGTCTCTTACAGCACTGAGCACCACGATATAAAGATTCGAGCACTTACTATGGGTTAGAAGCAGTGCTAGGCTTGGGGGTCACAAAAGCTTACCTGCCCTGTTGGATGTTTCTGTGGTGAGAGGCCCAGGCAGATGAGTCCCCACGGGACTCTGTGATGGATGCCGTAACAGAGACAGGTAGAGAGGGGGGCAAGGAGGGACTCACGCTCACTTTTCTGCTGAGGCTTGAAGTGTTACCAAGTGGGATGGGGTGGCGGGTGAGGACAAGCTAGGGCCGGGTTCCCAGGAATCTGCCAAGACCGCATTGTGATGGCCTGGCGGGCAAAGCCAAGGAGTTTGTCCTCTACTCTTAGAAATAAAGAACAGTCAAAACTGTATTCATTTCCAAGTTGTTTTCCATCTAAGTTATTACAATATTGAGCAGAGTCCCCCGCGCTACACAGTACGTCCTTGTTTGTTCTCTATTTTATACGTAGTAGTGTGTACACCTGAAACAGACACAGCATTGTTAATCAACTATACTCCAATATAAAATAAAAACATAAATAAATAAGAGAAAAAAGTGTATTCATCTTTCAACAGGCTATTTCTGGATAAATGGCCAACTGCCATTCCTTGGAGGAAGCTTTCACTGAAGTCTCCGTATGACAGGCGTCGTGTTGGTGGCCACTGGCTCCTTTGGGGCCATCCATCCTTTCCTGAGCCCTTAGGTCCCTCTGAAATCAGAGGGCAACTCCTGAATCTTCTCACAGGCTGTGTCACCGTGATATTGAGACACGAAATCAGGGTGTGGGAACTAAGAACTGAGGAGGGAGAGAGATGCTAGGAGAGTCCAACAGAAATAGGGTGTGATTTGGGGGCTGAGAAAGAAAAAGCAGTGAGGAGAAGAGCAAGAAAGGGCAAATGAAGGCAGAAGGCTCGTGTCGCCTGTCTCTGTGAACTTTGAGAAGACTTGGGCCTCAGGTGGAAAGCTGGGTAGGCAGGCGCGAGCTTCTGCACATGCCGGGAGTCCTGGGAAAGGTGGCTGCAGGTGGAAGCAGGCAGCAGAGCTGACAAGAGCAGGCAAGGGCCTCCAGCAAGGGCTGAAACAGAACTCCCAGCCCCTCCCATGACCCAGCATGTGCAAGGGTCTCAAGGTGGCCATGAACATCAGCCGGCTCCCACGCCAAGCCCGTGGGGCAGCTCTGAGAAGGACCAGCGTCTCCCAGAAAGTGAGTGCGTCTTGCAGACTGGGGTCTCCCAGGAACTCTGACTCTCTGTCTGTATGTAGCCTTCTCTCAACTTGATATTTGTATAGCATAGTCTTTTCTACTCACTAAATGCTTTTTCTTTCAAATCAACTTGATTGAGGTATGATTTTAATTCAATAAAATGCACCGACTTCAAAGTGTACATTGTGATGGGTTCTGACAAGTTTGTACACTCAGATAACCACCAGAACAGTCAAGATAGAGATCACGGGCTGCACCCCAGAAAATTCCTTTGCAGTGCTTCTCTCTCAATCCTTCCACCCCAGCTCCAGGCAACCACTGATCTGCTTTCTGTCACTATAGATTAGATCTGTCTTTTCTGGAATTTCATATAAATGAAATCATACAGGGCACACTCTTTGCTGTGTCAGGCTATTTTTTCTCAGCATAACATTTCTGAGAACAATCCGTGTCACTGTGTACAATGTGTTCTTGTTTTTATGGCTGACTAGCATTTTCTTGTGTCACTAGACCTCCATCTGTTGATCTATTCACCTGTGGATGAAATTAGGGTTGTTTCCACTTTGGGGCTGTTATGAATTAAGCTTCTCTGAACATGTGTCTACACATCTTTCTGTGGACATATGTTTTCATTTCTCTTGGATAAATATTAGGAATAGAATTTCTGGGTGGATCCTTTAAAGTGTATCTCTAGAAGAAACTGCCAATGTGCTTTCCACAGTGGTTGCAGAGTTTTGCTTTCCCACCAGCAGTGTATGAGTTCCATTGCTTTATATCCTTGCCAACACTGGCTATGGACTTGGTGTCTCTTTAATTTTGGACATTCTAATGGGTGCGCAGTGGTTTCTTTTGTGCTTTTCACTTGCATTTCTCTATAACTAATGACATTAAGCGTCTTCTCATGTGCCAACTGGCCATTCTTGTATTAAGTGTCTCTTCAAATTTTTTGATCATTTTTTATTGAGTTGTTTCTTATTATTAAGTTCTAAGAGTTCTTAAATATTCTGAAACAAGGACTTTGTCGTTTGTATTGCCAATACCTATATATGACTATATGACCATTGCCCTGAAAAGACTATCATTTCCCCATTAAATTGCCTTGGCATCTTTGTCAAAAATCAATTGTCTGTGTATGTGTGGGCCTATTTCTGAATTCTATTCTGTTTCTTCCATCTGTATATCTGTTCATACACCAATACCACATTATCTTGATTTCTATAGCTTTATGTTAAGTCTTGAAATTAAGTAGTACCATCAGCCCTCTGTATCCATGGGTTCCACATCCTCTGATTCAACAAACCGCAGATTGAAAATATTCTTTAAAAAAACCCAAAACTCCAGAATGTTCCCAAAAGCAAAACTTGAATTTGCTATGCACAGGCAACTATTTACATAGCAGTTACATTGTGTTAGGTATTATAAGTAATATAGAGAAGTGTTAAAGTGTATGGGAGGATGTGAATGGATTATATGCAAATATTATACCATTTTATAAAAGGGACTTGAGCATCCATGGGTTTTGGTATCCATGGGGTGTCCTGGAACCAGTCCTCCAAGGATACCAAGGGACAACTGTGTAAGTCCTCCAACTTTGCTCTTTTATTTCAAAACTGTTTTAGCTATTACAGATCTTTTGCGCTTCTATATAAATTTTAGAATCAGCTTGTCAATTTATATATTTTTAAAACCTGCTGGAATTTTTATTGCGAGTGCCTTTATTCTATAGGTCAATTTGGAAAGAACTGATATGAAAACAGTATCTTCCAATGTAGGGACATAGTATTTCACTCCATTTATTCAGGTCTCCTTCATTTCTCTCTGAAACATTGTATAGTTTTCACTGTCAGGTGTTGTGTCTGTTTTGCTAAATCTGTCCCTAAGCATTCTGAGGTTTTTATGTTCCCGTAAATGGTACTGTTTATTGTCATTTCAATTGCTAACTTCTCCTTTTGCTAGTTTAATAAATTGTTTTAACATGACTTTCTGCTAAAATGAGTCCTTGTTTTTTTGTTTTTTTTAGTCATCAGCGAAAGCACTGGGCAAAGGGTATGTGCTCTCCGGCAGTGCTCGGGAAACTACCAGAAGAAATTCATGAAAAGCGTGTATGGTTGGAAATGCTACCCAAGAAATGGCTTCCCCTAAGAACAAGGGCTCAGACAGAAGCTAGCCAAGATCACAGGTGACCCTGCAGGGTAATTGAACCAACCTAGAGATACGAATTCCGTTAGTCTGACCCTGGGAAGAGGAATTACGGGTTTTTGAAAGTGGTTCACAAGCTTGGGGGAAGAGGGAAGAAAGAAGTCCTTCCTTCCTCTGAGCAACTCAGAATCCCCTGGGCAGTTTCTCAGAATCACCGGAGATTCTGATATGCGATCCAGACAGGTGTCCTCCCTCCTGCGATCCAGACAGGTGTCCTCCCTCCGAACCCCTCTGCTAACCACTGTGACCTCAGGCCAAGTCATTGATGGGAGGACAGTGTATGTCTCTGTGTGGGGAGGTGGAAGATAGTCCTGAATGACACGGGGTCATTTGGAATATGGGTACTTCCTGTGAGGCCCTGAAGAAAAGCCCTTTGGAACCTGCAATTCCTGCTACAATGCTGTCGTTCCGCAGTTTAAGACTGGTTCCACCGGGAATGCTTCAATCCTCATTAAAATGGAAATGCCCCTGAGTCAGTCATTACCCAACCGTTAACACATGAGCCAACAAGTAATTTTTGAAAGAACCGTTACCTTGGAAATGGTCTGTAGTGCCCTGTAGGTAGGGTTTGGGGACTTTTGACGGGAGGGGCATTGCAGAAGAGGGGAAGGAGGAAAATTCTGGAGCGTGCATGCGCTATGGATGGAGTTCAGAATATGCCCAGTTAGGGAAAAGAGCAAAGAAAGACCAGCTGGGCAACTGCAAACGCACCGCCTTCTTTCCACTTGTCGAGCCCAGGTAGCTGACTAACAGCCACTTCCTGTTAGCTGGACCTGTGGGGCTGGACCCCTACTAGTTAAAGAAACAGGAATATTCATGCAGATTGCCCAAAGATTCCTCTACATCAGTGTAACAAACTCCTGTCCATCCTTCTAAGCTCGTCTCTGTAGCACCTCCTCTAAGAAAGCCGTACTCACTCACCGACATTAGCAGCTACTTCTCTTTCTGCTCACACAGATCTTTATTTATACCCCAATTGTTTTACGCTCTAGAATAAATCATAACTACTTTGTTTAAATGTCTCTCCCCCACGATTCTGGGACAAGTGGCTTCAACGACCAGTTGTTATCTCCACCTCAGACTTTACCCCTGAGTTTCATTCCCCTAACCTCCAAATGCCTGTTCTGGCATCACCATCCGGGTCCATAAGAGGGACCTCAAACTCAGAGTATCCAAGGCTCAACTCACACATCGCTTCTTTTCGCAGTGTGTGCTCTCTCTTGGTGAATAGCTTCTCTGTTTCTCTTCGGGCAAGCCAGACATGGATACTCATCCTGGACTCCCACCACCTGGTCCTTGTCCACGCCCACATCACTCTATGTTTACTTCCTCAATATCTCGAGAGTCTCCTCATGTTCATCCGTTCTCGCTGTCATCACCCTAGACCAAGCCTGCGGCATCCTCTCCCCTGCTGTCTTGCAAGGACCTGTTTCTGACCTCCCCACATGTATTCCAGCCTGCCTTGAACTGAACCCATTTTCCTCACCACAGCCAGTGTGATCGCTGGAAAACGCAAATCTCATCCCTCTCTCCACCACTTACAATCCCTCAATGTCTTCCTTTCCTCTTGGGGTGAAGACTCAAATCTCTGACGTTGCCTACAAAGCCCTGTGCCTGCTCAAGCTGCCACATCACCAGGCTCCTGTCACTTTCTGTGTTTCAGCTGACTCGTTTTTCTTCCTTTAACTCACTGTGTCTTTAACTTTTCATTTCTAAATAATTTCAGACGTACGAAACGTTGCCAAAATAGTACAAAGATTTTTCATATGTCCTTCACTCAGCTTCTCTAAATGTGAACATCTTACATGACCAGAGTATAGTTATCAAAATCCAGAAATTAACATTAATATTATTGACTGAAAACACGCCCAACCTATTTAGAATTAGGTTTTATTCGGCGGACTTACTGAGGAGTTGAGTCTGAGATAGAGCCTCTCAGCAAGCTCTGAGGGACTGTTCCAAAGAGGCAAGGGAGAAGCCAGGATATAGAGGAGGTTTTGCTGCAGAAGCCTGGTATCAAACAGCAAAACATTACTGCTGGGGCTTCCCTGGTGGCGCAGTGGTTGAGAGTCCGCCTGCCGAGGCAGGGGACACGGGTTCGTGCCCCGGTCCAGGAGGATCCTACATGCTGCGGAGCGGCTGGGCCCGTGAGCCATGGCCTCTGAGCCTGCGCGTCCGGAGCCTGTGCTCCGCAACGGGAGAGGCCACAACAGTGAGAAGCCTGCGTGCCGCAAAAAAAAAAAAAAAAAAAAAAAAAGACTGCTAATTAAAGAAAAAACAGACATCTTAAATTAACTGATTTAGCGCTTTTCTAGGTATGGGAAAATGCAAGTCTGAGCTTATTGAAATCATTCCTTTGATGTGCACCTTAACTCTCCAGGGCCAGTGTCCTCTTTTTCTCCATCCTGAGTTCCCCTCGGGGTGCACCGTTGGGGCTGGCTACAGTGGCTGCTGGCTTGATGGCGGCAGCATCTTTTGTTTACTGAAATGGCAGGCAACATTCGTTGTCCAAAACATGCAATATTATTAATTAATCTACACACCTTACCTGAATCTGAACAGTTGGTTCAGGATCCAGTGATCACTCAGTGTGTGTGCGTGCCATATCTTCTTGGTCTCCAGTCTGGAGCTGTTTCCCATTCTTCCTTTGTGGTTTATGACCTTGACAATCTTGAAGAACACAGCCCAGTTATCTAGTAGCATGATTCTCAGTTTGGGTTTGTCTGATGTTCTCTCATGGTTAAATTCAAGGTACAAATAATTTGGCAAGAATATCACAGAAGTGATGTTGTGTCCTTCTCAGTGTATCGTATTAGGAGGTACATGATATCCACATCCCATTACTGGTGTTGTTAACTTTGAGCCCTTGGTCAAGATGGTGTCTGCATCGTAAAGTTACCCTTTATTGGAGGGATGGGGAGAAGAGAGATTTTGACTCTATGTAAGTATAATGTTTCTCATCATAGTTTTACCTGCCAGTTTTATCACCAGTTGATGATTCTTGCATGCAGTAATTATTACTGCGGTGTTTTTCAAATGGTGATTTTCTATGTGCATTATCTTTTTAAGTTTATTAATTGGAATTCTACTGTAAGAATAGCTTATCTTCTTGCTCATTTATTTATTTGATTGTTGATTATCACTGTGGCCTGGTGGATATTTATTTTATTCTATAATATAATCTATTGCTATCATTATATATTTTGTTGCTCCAATGGTCCCAGATTTTGGACTTGACCCTTTTCATTGCCCTAAAAGTAAACAGGATGCATCTGCCACTAGGCCTTTGGACATGCTGTTCTCTCAGCCTGGAATAGTCTTCGAACCTCCTCCTGTCACCCCTGTTCCATCCCCAACTTCTTTGCACAGTAAATCCCTTTAAAGCCTTGAGATTTCAGCTCCAATGTCTCATCTTCAGGGAAGCCTTTCTTGAGCCTCCCAGAAGTGGGTAGGGCTCCTATTATAAGCTTTCACAACACTATTTACTTTGTCTTCAAGGCACTTAACATCAAAGTCAAACCTTCTTGAGTGAACATTTCTAAGGGCAGGGACTATATCTGTTTTAGCCTAACACATTAATAAGCATTCTGGAAATTATTCAGATTGAATTAATAAGTGAAGGAACTTAATACTGGAAAATAAATGGGTTGAGGTCTTGCTGAAATGCCATACTGATGATTCATTTTTATTCTATGAGGTTTTCCCCAACACATCTCATAGACTCAGATAATCTATGATTGAGAGGCAGCTTGACACAATGGAGATTCATTTATAAAAGTTACTCCTTGAAGTCTGACTCAGTGACTTGGATAGGTCTAGAGATTATCTTCGGATGGTCTCAATTCCATGCAGGTTGTCTTATTTTCTCCTTTGTTTTTTGCAAAGGTAAAAATATACTTGCATCCCTATCTCCTGTATGACCTGTCATAACTCTGTGGTGTCTTATAAGGAATTACTTAAACTTTTTTTTTTTTTTTTTTTTTTTTTTTTTGCGGTACGCGGGCCTCTCACTGTTGTGGCCTCTCCCGTTGCGGAGCACAGGCTCCGGACGTGCAGGCTCAGCGGCCATGGCTCACGGGCCCAGCCGCTCCGCGGCATGTGGGATCTTCCCGTACCGGGGCACGAACCTGCGTCCCCTGCATCGGCAGGCGGACTCTCAACCACTGCGCCATCAGGGAAGCCCTACTTAAACTTTTGACACTGAATACTGCGGGGGGAAGTGTGTAGTTGCACGCAAAGAACTCTGCAAAATCCATTGTTCTCTGAGCCCTGGTTGTCTGTAGTAAGTTTTCTTCATTCAGCACATAGCAGGTGACATATTTATAAGTCAGATGTTAAAGCTTATACCAAACCCTTAGAATCAATTCCACGCTCTGTTCAAATCAGATTCTCACTGAGCAGATTTCACTTCCAATTTGGAAACTTGGAGGGCCAAGGTTTTCTGATATTTGAAGACAGAACGCAGGGTCTGCAAGAGCAGACCTTCCATCAGGCAGTTTGAGAATGATGTCCCCGGGTAGCATTCTGGTTTAGTTTCACAAGCCGGTTGCTTAGATCCTCAGGTGGATGTGAGGATTCTAGAGAAAATTCTCTTTTTAATCATCTACCAGTTTTAAGAGAGGAAAATAATGGATATTAATAGGAAGAAGATCAATTTCTCTGGGCAAATTCCTGAGACAAAAAAGGTTTCTCTCTAACTTCTCTCTATATGCTTCATTTGGAATGTTACCTGTCCATCAACAACCACGTGTGTCCGGAATTATGAAGGGTCTGAGATTCACCCTACTGGCAGGCTGAAAAGTTAGCCTGCCCCAGTTCCATAAGTGCTGCCAGGAGACGTGAGATTCCTGGGTCAGAGACAAAGGACAGTCTGTTACCCACGGCAATAGCAGTAACTAGTGTATCAGAATTTTTGCACCAAAGTATCAATTCCCACACGATGATGACAGCTACACACCCAGTGGGCTGCATTGCAGGAGAGGAGCCTTGTGCTTAAGGAGCCTGGCTCATATTATAATGGGCATTAAGCATGCCTGCTTTGCTAGGAAGCAAGACATTGTCTTTATCATACTGGAAAGTAAGTATTCTTGCCTTTGCTTCAGAGGAAGGTACCATCTCTACCTTCCAAGGGGGTAGGCAAACCCGATCTTTGCTCTGGGGGAAGCATTATCGCTAGCCTCCAAACTATTTGCTGTACAAACATCCTTGACAAGGTAGTTGGAACAAAAGGCAGATCAGTGCATTGATCACAAGGTGTGCAGAAACACAAGAGAACCATGGAGAATTTTATTCCAATGGCATATTTCCCCCTTCTCCTCTTATTGGAGTCCCAGCGTTCGTGTATACCTGAATGTTCCTGATCTTTTTCTGATGACTCCTATTCACATGCACCAATACTCACTTGTTCTCTGCTCCAAAATCCTTAGGACATTTATCTGCTGTGTGGTGGAGCAATCCGAACTTAGATACATCCTCAGGCAAGTTCCAATTGGTATAAATGCCTAGGAGTGAGGTCATCTTGGGGGTGTGGGTAGGAGCCTCCACCACTCCTGACTTCTCATATCCATTGAAACTAGTGATAACGTGTTATCACATGCCTGGAACACGGGAAACACTCAATAGATGTAAGCTACTGTATCAGCTGAAATACACTAGGCTTTTGCTGCAGTAACAAGTTATCTCAAAACATCAAAGTGGGGCTTCCCTGGTGGCGCAGTGGTTGAGAGTCCGCCTGCCGATGCAGGGGACACGGGTTCGTGCCCCAGTCCGGGAAGATCCCACATGCCGCAGAGCGGCTAGGCCCGTGAGCCATGGCTTGCTGAGCCTGCGCGTCCGGAGCCTGTGCTCTGCAACGGGAGTGGCCACAGCAGTGAGAGGCCAACGTACCGCAAAAAAACAAAAACAAACAAAAAAAAAACATCAAAGTGTGTTTTTTTTTTCTTTATCTTGCCACTTGTTCATTGCATGTGGCCTGGAGGCCCTGGTCTGCACTGTCCTCACTCCAGGACAAGGCTGATGGGACAGCCATTATCTGGACCATTGCTGGTCCCTGCGGCAGAGGAAAAGAACTGCCTGGAGAAACTAGGGCAGGCAATTAAATGTTCTGGCCCAGAAGACACACGCATCACTTCAGTTCACAGCTCACTGGCCAGATCTGGTGACATAGCCTCACAGGGGGGTCAAGAAGTTCAGTGCTACCGTGTTCCCTGAAGGAGGACGGACACAATATTGGGGGAAAGCGTAATGATTACCAGAGCTTTTACTTATGATTATTAAAAAAGTTAATAAATACGTATCCTGTGGCAGAGGACACCAGAACCACCTAGTCAGTGTCCTTTCCATCCCTTATTTTTTGGTGACAGAACCCTGGTTGTGTTCAGGCCTCTCCCCTTCCCCCCACAGTCACAGGGCCTCGAGGGGAACAGGATGGATGCCCTCAACTCCAGGGGTGGCCCGATCGCTCAAGGGGGCCTCCGCCTCTCTTGCTGGTGACTGATTTAGGAACGAGCACATGTAATTGGAGCCAATGGCCTGCAAACAGAGACTTTAAGTTTCTGGAGGCTTAGGGGAAATTCATTTCTCAGCCTTCTTAAAGAGCTTCCAGGAGTGACTTTTCCTTTCTCTTTGTGGACATTGTCAAGCATAGGCATGAGGCCTGCAAACAGCTGCAGCATCTCCTTGCCCCCAGCCTGAGGATGAAGCTTGCAAAAAGCGCCTGCAGGGAAACAGACTTTAAAGTCACCAGGCCGAGCAAATCCTAAAACCCTCTGCATGACTCCTAATGGAGCCTCGCTCTCTAAGCTACCGGGAGGAGGACTGTCTGTTACTTTGAGCTGCAAGCAGCCTGACCAGTACTATTCACCTGTTAACTGAGGGACAGAGGGGCAGTGAGGAGTGGGGGAGGGGCGGAGCCGGGGTAACTGGCATCTCGGCGGGGGGTGGGGTAAGAACCCAGGAGCGGCAGCAATCACAAGGTGGGCACGATGCCTAAGGTCCACCACCCAGCCTGGCCACCATGCCCCAAACACCCAGCCGCGGGCCCTGGCAACATGGGCAGGTTCCTGGCTGGCTCTGTAGCTGCTGTCTTAATCTCTTAGGAAAGATCTATTACACTGTCTGGAAGAAAGCGCTCTTCTTAAGACCAGTGATTAACCCCAGATTTTGATCTTCAGCACAGATTTCCTGCTGGTTCTCTCTCAGCCCTCTTGAGGGATGTGCCTCTGGGGTTTAGCTGCAATGTCCAGGGTCGGGTCATAAGACAGTCCTGTAACTTGACTGCAAGCCTTCTGGTTGTGCCAGCCCAGCTCTTGTACACAGACCGTGTCCGAGCATGGTAGGCGAGACCCTGTGATTTCTGTCAGGTCGGGTGATACCTCTGGATGGTTCCAATGCCCTTTCTGTCCTGGCTGAGCAAGCCTATTGGCTTTAATTTTCTGGAGTTGGGTTTCTTTAAGCCTCTTCTTACATCATCTTCTCCAAGGCAGATCAGGTTAGAGTCAGAGGCACATCTTAGATTCACACCCGTACCAGGAAAAGGCTCTGTAGGCCTCTGACTGCGTGGCTCGTCTTTTATTTCCTGTGTTGCTCCAGTTCAAGGCGAAGGGGAAAATTACTTACTTTTTATCCTGTCACATGAGATAGAACCCTGGTTTAGAGTTCGGCAAGATTTGATAAGGAGAATAAAAGGGCTGTTTTTATTTTATTTAATTAATTAATTAATTAATTTATTTATTTATTTATATATTTTTTGTGGTTCGCGGGCCTCTCACTGTTGTGGCCTCTCCCGTTGCGGAGCACAGGCTCCGGACGCGCAGGCTCAGCGGCCATGGCTCACGGGCCCAGCCGCTCCGCGGCATGTGGGATCCTCCCGGACCGGGGCACGAACCCGTGTCCTCTGCATCGGCAGGTGGACTCTCAACCACTGTGCCACCAGGGAAGCCCAAAAGGGCTGTTTTTAATAAACAGGGTGAAATGAGAAAAACAACAACAACAACAACAAACATCTCCCCCCTGCAGTAGCTAGGTGATAGAAGAAAAGCACGAAGCTTCCGGCTCCCTCACGGAATATCATCTCTGCGACGATCGATAGGAGGCTGTTTGCTGTCTCGCCAGGAGTAGAACTGGAGGCAAAGGGCTTAGATTAAGGCGTAGGGCTCTGGGTGAGAGAGAGATTGTAAGGGGTTCAAGAAACTTTCCAAAAAGCACAGATGGTGCTGTGTGCTAGTAGGTCCACCCCCATTGGTGCGTGGGGAGTGGCCCAGCCCGGGCTTGCTGCGAAGGGGCCAGAGTAGCTCTCATCTGGCTGGTGGAGGCAGGACCTAGCGCTAGACCCATGAGGCAGAAGGTAGGGATGGTATTTTCAAGGTCACTTAGGTGGTTTTGTGCTGGCAGAAAAATGAAACTGATAATTCGTGTGTAATACCCTTGAAATGCGAATAGACTGTCTCCCTGGGGTTTTCTTTCTTTCTTTCTTCACTGGCTAATTTCTATGCCTCTGTCATGACTTTAGCCCCTGCGGGTCCCCCTTGGTAGCTCTGTTCTGGTGTCTCTGCTTGGGTCCTAGCACAAAGGCACCATTCCTGAGCCCAGCCCCTGGTGTGTCTAGAAGTCGGAGGTTGTGGAGATCAGCTTTGAGGGGCTCCCCGAGGGGCTCAGCGGATGACAGGGGGCAGAGTATTATCTAAACAACTCTGGGGATCCTGGCTTTACTGAGAAAGGAAACCCAGGGCAAAGCGAATTTCCTTCCAGTCAGGACAGTGGGGGTCAGCCTTCAAGGGCTTTACAGTCTATTGGGAAAGGCACCATAGAAATATAACTTGGACATCTTCAGACCTCACTTGTCAGTGACTACAGATAATAACTGTTTCCTTTGTTATCTCAGATACAAAGATGCAGGCCTGTAGCTTTCTACCGAGGGTCCAGCACAGGGCCCGAGGAGCTGAAAAATGTGTTGCAACAAACAAGTGAAATGCTTGTGATGGTGCGTGGAGGGGCCATCCTAGTGTCCAGACTGCTGACAACATTGACAGAGTCCAAAGTGGTTCTTGTGCAAATAAGCAATTAACTGAGAGAACGACGGGTGAAGTTTTCATGTACGATAACTAAGAACAACAGTCACTGGTTACTAACCACTTACCACGTTCGAGGGATTATCCTAAATTTTATTTTTCTCACTGGAATTTCCGGGTCACATAGTATGTGCATTTTTTTAGGTTGAGATATAGTTGATTTACAGTATTGTATTAGTTTCAGGTGTACAGCAAAGTGATTCAGTTATATATATGTATTTTCAGATTATTTTCCATTATAGGTTATTCAAAGCTATTGAATATAGTTCCCTATGCTATATAGTGAACCCTTGTTGCTTATCTACTTCATGTACAGTAGTTCGTATCTTTAACCCCAACCTCCTAATTTATCCCCCCTCCATTCCCTTTGGTAACCGTAAGTTTGCTTTCTATGTTTGTGAGTCTGTTTATGTTTTGTTTATAGATTCATTTGTATTATTTTTTAGATTCTACATATAAGTGATTTCATATCTCTGTCTGACTTACTTCACTTAGTATGATAATCTCTAGGTCCATCCATGTTGCTGCCAATGGCATTATTTCATCCCTTTTTACGGCTGAGTAGTATTCCATTGTGTGTGTGTATACATATATATACACATCTTCTTTATCCATTCATCTGTTAATGGACACTTATGTTGCTTCCATGTCTTGGCTACTGTAAATAGTGCAGCTATGAACATTGGGTGCATGTATCTTTTCAAATTACAGTTTGTCTTTTCTGGATATATACCCAGCAATGGGATTGCAGGATCATATGGTGGCTCTATGTTTAGATTTTTAAGGAACCTCCATACTGTTCTCCAAGTGGCTGCATCAATTTACATTCCCACCAATAGTGTAGGAGGGTTCTCTTTTTCTCCACACCCTCTCCAGCATTTGTTATTTGTAGACATATTGATGATAACCATTCTGACCAGTGTGATGTGATAACTTGTGGGGTTTTTTTAAGCTTTTTAAAAAATTATTTTATTTTATTTTATTTATTTTTGGCTGTGTTGGGTCTTCATTGCTGTGTGCAGGCTTTCTCTAGTTGCAGCAAACGGGGGCTACTCTTCGTTGTGGTGCACAGGTTTCTCATTGCAGTGGCTTCTCTTGTTGTGAAGCACGGGCTCTAGGCAGGCAGGCTTCAGTAGTTGTGGCTCACGGGCTCAGTAGTTGTGGCTCACGGGCTGTGGTGCACAGGCTTAGGTGCTCTGTGGCACGTGGGATCTTCCCAGACCAGGGCTCAAACCTGTGTCCCCTGCATTGGCAGGCAGATTCTTAACCACCTCACCACCAGGGAAGCCCTAACTTGTGGTTTTGACTTGCATTTTTCTAATAATTAGCAATGCTGAGCATTTTTGAGTGTGCCTGTTGGCCATCTGTATGTTTTCTTTGTGGAGATGTCTATTTAGGTCTTCTATCCATTTTTTGATTGGGTTATTTGTTTTTTTGATATTGACTTGTATGAGCTGTTTATATATTTTGGATATTAGCCCCTTGTCAGTCGCATGGTCTAAATTCTTTATAAAAGTCCTCAGGACAGGAGGACTATTACCGCCAGTTTATCGATAAGGAAACTGAGGAACAGAGAGGTTAAATAACTGGCCCAAAGTAACACAGCTTTGAACCCAAGCAGGCTAGCTCTGCAACCCTCAGAGGATGGAGAAGCAGGTAAATAAACTGGAAAATGGACCACAGCCAACAGGGGGCTGAAAGGAGGAAGTGACAGGTGAAGTAGTGAGTGGGCAGAAATCAGCTACACAAAGAATGAACGTTTACTACCAATTTGAATAGCCAAAAAAAGTTGGCAGTTCCAAAAGAGACAGCAGCGTCAAGGAAGTAACTGCATAGCCTCTTTCCGCAGGTCCTTTGAAGGAGATGAGAAATCCTACCTATGTTTTCCATTTTTATCAGTACCTTCATTATATACTCCTGTTGGTACCCAAACTACTGCTAATTTTCAAGATATTAAAGGAGGGTTTATTACTTGTAAAATTACACAAAATTGGGAGTGGAGTGTGAAATACGGTCAAAGAATCTTCTCTGTGTTTAGGGGGGAAAATTCAACTAACACCCATCTAGGTAGTTTAGATGGTTGAGACATGGCTAGTGTTATAAATAATATCAAAGAATATTTCAGTCCCCAGGAATTTTTTGAAACCACATTTTTTTGGCCAACCCATCCTGTTGTGTGTGTGTGTGTTCAAAAGCTGAAAGAAGAATCTGGAACCCATTTTAAAGTTTTATTAAAACTCATGCTTGTGACAGTCTGATTTCCTTCAGATTTTGTCCATCTTTCAAATTTAAAATATAATTCTATAATGTTCATGGCCAAGTGTATTTCTACTTAGAAGCAAGAGAACAGAGAAAGTGTCTTCTAGAATATCTTTTTCATTATAATTTTGGCTATCTCTGGTCCACCCTATTTGTTTTCTCTTTTTAAAAATCTTGTCTAAACACTGTATGATTTCACTCATATGTGGAATATAAAAAACAGACAAAACAAAATAAGTGGACAAACCAAACAAGAACAAACATGTAGATACAGAGAACAGGGGGAGAAGGGGTAAGAGGAAGAGTAAACTAGGTAAAGGGGATCGGCTGTACGGTGACGGATGGAAACTAAAGTTTTGGTGGTGAGCGTGCTGTAAGGTACATTGAACTCGAAATAGAATAGTGGGTTCATGAACCTTATATAATGTTATAAAACCAGTGTTACCACAATAAAAAAAAAAGTCTACAAAATATTTTTAAGTTAACAACCCTCCCAAAATCTTATCTCTATCCCCCTGGTCCAAGATTTTATTCTTCTCATCTGCCCAAATCAGAACGACTTAAGCAATGAAAAAACATGGTAGCAATAATATGTGTTCTTTATTTACATGGCAACCTTGTTTTGCAGATTCTAAACTTTAGGGAGTGAGGACCTTGCCTTCTGAATAGTTGTGGGCTGGGTCTCGGTTCCTCAGTTAAAGGCGTCTAACATGGATGGAAATACTTGGCAGATCTCTCAAGGTTATAGTCTTATAAGGGCCACCTGTTACTTCTCATTTCATAATCCTGTCTCATTTAGGCCCTTGTCTCCACAGGCTTTCCAGACGAGTCAACGATCAGAGACGAGAAAATACAGCTTCTCATCTGAATTCATTGCTTTGAGCACTTACATCTCCCCTCTAACCCAGGGAAAGTGGTATTTTTGTTTCAGCAAAGGTTTGCTTCATAACATTTGATCTTGGAACATTCGTGATGGAAACCGGGTTAGGAAATCCCATGTCACTCCACCTCCTGCTCGTGAAACCTCAGGGCAAGTTCTGGCCACAACCCAGGCCTCCTTCCTCTGCTCCGTGTCACTGATCTCATTTCTTATTCCTCCTTGACAGATGCCAGCCAAGAGAACTTCCCGCACACACCTCCATGCATAGACCAGGCAATCAAAGCACTTATGGGGCACCTACTGTGTGCCAGAGGGAGCCCTGTGTTTTACTCTCCACTTGGCCAATTCCTTGATTAAAAGTCTGGCTCAGAATTTCTTTCCAGAAAATGTGCTCTGCTTAATGACCTCCCTTTCCAGAGTCTCTAAAAATATGTCATCTGGTGAGAGCACAACTCCAGCCCTCTATAAGATAGCGTTGCCCCAGCTTTTAACCATGACCCACAGGAAGGGATAAATTGGACGACACAGCAACCTTGTATACACACACACACACACTCAACATTCAGAATTATAGTTAACAAAAGTTTTATGAAAACAATACTAACTCTTACTAGGCAGGATGCATGTGTTTAATTCTAATTCTGTTTCATTAAAAAAAAATGCTCATCTCTACCCATAAAACTGATTTCGTGACCAGCAGCTTGAAAACCCCCGAGGCACCCTGGGTATTTAGGAAGCATAGAAATTAATTAGAGATTCTAAAGGATGAACCTATAATTCAAACAGGAAGTGACTTAAGGGAGAGTGTTCACAAGTATTGTCAGAAAAAGTGAAGCTTGCTCCAAATAAGGGACTTGCTAACAGATGCCACATTTGACTAAATCCTCTGAATTTCTAAGAATTAATTCATTCCTTAAAGCAAACTTTTTTTTTTTTTTTGAGCATTCAGTGCAGCCTAGACTTCGGCTTACAAAACTGGATAAGGATCTTGTTGTCCAGGACCTCTTGGTTCAACAGAGGACGCAGAAGGGTGACCCAGGAATCATGGCCAATGTTCTAACTGCTACGACCAAGATGCACCTGGGGTGCTGTGGGGACCCCCCCCCAATTCAGGAAGGAGTGGGTGGGCTTCCTAGACCTGGTGGCTCTCTGGAGGACGCTGGAAGAGGAGTGACACCGTCTCCTTAGACCAAGAGAGTCCTAGAGGTTTGTGCTCTGAGGGCAGGAGCCCTCTCGAGTCTGCAGGCATTGTGAGTGGTCTCTATCGCGCCAGCGAAGGACACAGGTGGGAAATGGTCAGAGATGAGCCTCCAGAGGGAGGGGAGCAAAGGCGCTTGAATTTTCTCCCAAAACATAAAGGAAATCCACTGAGAGGTTTTAAGAAGGGCACAGGATAACGAGGTTTCTGGCTTTGAAAGATCCCTAAAGGAGCAGCGTGGATGATGCTGGCCGAGAGGCAGGCTGGGGCAGCGGGTCTATTTAGGGGGCCGGTGTCGAAAACCAGAGGAGAAACTGTACAAAGGGCCTTGGCGGGGCAACGGTGGTGGGAGTGGGTAAGCGGGGAGGCCTCTGTGAGGTGCCAAGGACACAGTAGCGGGTGGCTTGAAGCAGGTCCTGTCTCGGATGTGCGTCTGTGCCGTCCACTCCGATGGAGGGTGCAGGCGGGGACACAAAGTTTGGGGAAGGACTTCCATGACGGACACACCGACTTCGGAGTGCCCAAGCCGGTCCAGTAGCCACTTGGGTTTGGAGGCTGGGGAGCGGTGTAGCCTGGTGGTAGATGAAGCCACAAAGCAAAGCTGGGACCAGCAGAGGATTGGGAATGAGGCTCTGGGAAGGCCCCACATTCAGGGTTATTACTGATTTGCTGAAGATCAGCTGGGTCTGATGAGCCTGGGATCCGTGCAAATCGCCCTTGTCTTTGCTTCCTCCTGCCTTTCCTAGCTTCGATGCTGCCAGAGTTCTCCCAGGGAGCTAGGAGGAGGGAGGCGTCTTTACTGTGTTTATTCAACACAGTCCCTCGTTCAGGAGGCTTCTGGAGATGGCATAGCTCCAACAAAGGCAGGACGAAGGTAAGGGTGACTCTGTACTTAGGCATTAACAGACTGTAATGGGCTGGTTCTGAAATATCTGCTGGGTCAGGGTTCCAGATTGCTGATACATTCTCCAATATCCATTTCACACACTGCAGTGTTGTCCTGATCGTATTTCCGAGGACCCTGAGCTAAGAGGGCCGTTTCGTTACTGGATTTTAAGTCCTTCCAGCTTTGAATCTCAGCCTTTCAGGGTGCGTCAGTCCACACACAGGCCATCCTACGGGGAGGGTACAGGGATGAGTAGGGAGGAGGGAAGGCTGACGCTCAAATTCTGTTCCAGAACCTTCGGGGCAGTGGCGCTCCCTGTTTGTTATGGGCTGAGCTTCGTTCCCCCACCCTGCCCCCCCGACCCCCCAAATTCATCTGTTGAAGCGCTATCTCCTAGTCCCTCAGCATGTGCCTGTATTTGGAGAGAGGGTCTGTAAAGAGGTAACAGTTAAAATGAGGTCTTATGGGTGGGCTGTCCTCCAGTATGACTGGTGTCTTTAAAAGAGAACATTAGACACAGACAGACACATAGAGAGGAGAGACCAGGCCAAGACAGAGAAGGCAGCCACCCGCGGGCCAAGGAGAGAGAGGCCTTGGAAGAAACCAACCCTCTTGACGGACGCCTCCATCTTGGACTTCCAGCCTCCAGATCCGTGAGAAAAGAAGCTTCTGTGGTCTAGGCCGCAGCGTCCGGTAGTTTGTGATGGCGGCCCTAGGAAGCCGACACGCTCACCTTTCTCTCCTCCCGTGGGGTCTGCTATGCTTAAGCTTGCTGCCTCCTCATTAGGAAAGCAAGAGTCTTAACACTCAGAGGAAAAGAAGCAGGGATTGGAGAGAGATTAAATGGGAACACCTGCTAGTGAAACAGACAAGTAGCACGAGTGGATTTCGCAAGTTCAGATTTAGCTACTGCTTTGCAGATTACCAAGTACTTCAGGCACCTCAAGGGTTTAGTCTGCACAGCTGCCTGAGCCTCACCTGGCAGGTGTAAAGAATGAGAAAATGGGGAGGGTCTAGCACTCTGGGTCGTGACTCATCTCAGGTGGGCGGGCGATTCTGATCCATGAAAGTGTGAAGTGTGAGAACCACGGAGAGAGGGGCTGGGCCCCCGTCAAGACGGCCAGGTCGGAGGGTGACGTGACTTCTTCACAGTTGTGAGCCGCGGGGCCAGGACGGTCTCCTTGACAACTGGCCCGGAGCGCCTGTGGCTACAACCTTCGCACACGTCGGAGGGTTTTATCCCTGCATCTGCTGGGCACTCGGGGCGCCCGCTCGGGGTCTCTAAGGTCAGCGGCGCCCCTCGGGGAACACGCGGGACTGGAGCGCGGGCAGCGCGGCGAGCCCCGGGCCCCCGGAGCCGCCGAGGGCGCGCGTGCGCGTCCCCCGGGCCGGCGCGTGCGCGTGCGTGTCCCCGGGCCGGCGCGTGCGCGTGCCGAGGGGGTGGGTCGCGCCGGCCCCTCCAGCCTGGCTCGCGGTCCGAGCCACTCAGAACGCCCGGCGGCCGACACCCGGGGGCCCTACAACTACTACCCGGCGCCCGCCCGCCGCGCCGGGACTCTCGCGCCCGCATTCGGGGACGGAGGCGCCCGCTCGGCCCTGAGCCGCCTCGCAACTTATCTGCTCGGGCAGCTGCGGCGCCAGGACGCCGGACAGACTCTCCCGGGTCCCTCGCCAACAGCCAGCTCGCGCGGGGACCAGCGTGCGCCCCCCGCCACCGTCGTCGCCGCGGGGAGCTGTGCGCCGGCTGCCGGCCGGCAGGTGGGCGAGCCCGCGGGCTAGGTGAGTGCGGGGAGGCGGGGCACGCGCGTGGGCGCGCTCGGCGGGGGACGCGGCCCATCGCGCGTGGGTGTCCTCTCGGCTTCCCCTGGTCCCCTCCACACTTGCACCCAGGACCTGGCGCAGGGCAGAGGCGGGGGTGGGTAGGCTCACCTGCTGGAAGTGTGTTTACCCGAGCGAAAGAGCGAGTCATGGGCCAGCCACACCCCCCGGCTGGGGGGAACGCGCCGGCCGACCTTGGGCTCCACCCGGGCTGCGACTGTCCCTGAAGCTCGCCCCAAGCGTCTTCCAAGTCCTAGGACCCGGGGGTGTGTGACAGGCCTCTGCCCTCCCCTCCGTCCCTTTAATTCGGGCGGAAGAGGGCTACTGGGAACGAGGACCCAAACTTTGCTTTCACACAGTGAAACTGACTTTCCGGGGCTTTTAAACTGACTTTCCGTGCGCACGCGATTGATGGCGGGTTCCTGGGGACGCCTCCAGGGGGCAAGGCTGGACCGGCCGGCCCGCGAGTGGGGTGGTGACTCCGGGCGCGCAGTGGCCCCGGGGTTCAGGGACAGCTCTGGTTCTCTTGGCCCGAGGTCGGGCCCAGCTCGGGCTTGGCGGCCCGGGACGGTCCCGGCGCAATGGCCCCTGCTCCCGAGGGGTGGCCGCGGGGGTCCCCGCGCTCGGCCGGGCTCCATGTTCCCGACCCACTCCGGCCCGGGGAGCTCCGGCCGGGAGGCCCGGCAGAGGGCGCCCGCTCCCGATCGTCGCGCGGCCCGGCGGAGGGGAGGGGACTCGAGCGAGGCTCCAGGTGAGGAGCGGTGAATCCTCCCGGGAGGGGCACCCGGTCCTCGCTCTGTGCAAGGAGTCAGGGAGTGGCCGTGGCGCTGTCGAGAGTCGGGGCTGCCCAGCTGCTGTCGGGCGTGGAGCGGAGATCGTGCCCCCGGAGGCCTGGGGAAAGCTCGGAAAGAAGGTGAGGAGCGTCCCTTCGCGCGGTGGCCGAGGGCGGGCATCGGCCGCGCCGGGCTCCGGCCGGCAGACACTAGGACGCGCCGCGGCGCGCCCTCCTCCGGGGGCCGGAGGAGGGGTCAGTTAGGCTCGGGCTCCGGGCGGTCCTGCCGGGGGCGGCGAGCGGGGAGGGGCGACCGATCCCCGGGCCGCCGCGATGGGGCGCTCCCGGGGGCCCGCGGGGTCCCGGCGCAGCAACAAAGGCGCGGCGCGGCCGCCGCTCCCACCCACTTCCGTCCCCGGCGCGCGCCGTCCGGAGGTACCGGCTGTCTCAGGATTTCCCTCCGCGGAGTTTCGGGAAGTTAGCGGGGCGGCCGGTTAGGCGGGCAGGAGGGGCGGGGGAGGGGCGGCCCGGGGAGCGACACGCGTGTGCGTAGAACCGCGACACTGCCGGCCTGCCCTCGCCACCGCCCGGGCCCCAGGGTCGCGCCGACGCAGGGCCCCCGCGGGCGAACGGTCCCCGCGCCGCGCGCCCAACCGGCCCGCCGGGCCACGCCCCTCTCCGCGGGCTCCCGGAAGGGAGGGGCTTAGTCCCGGGGTGACAGCGGCGGCCCTGGGCGCCCAGAGGGGAGCTCCAGAAGGCGGTGGTTGCATTCCTCTAGCGGCCCGGCGGCTCCAGTCCAGGCCGCAGTCTGGGTCAGGTGCGGGGTTAAGCGCTTCTGGCCTCGGCAGTACAGCTCCGGTGCAGCCTTGGCAGTTTGTTGCCGTTGGAAGTTCCGCAGAAGGGGAGAGGACCGTGGCGAGAAAGGAGAGAGCTCCTGTCCTCCCCCCGCCCCCTCCCCCGAGGTTATGCAACCCCCAGACTTAGGCACGAGTCTGTCATTGGAATGGCAGGGGCACCATCCCCCCTGCGCGACAGACGTTTCCCGGGAGCCGGACCCAGAGGAGGTGCTGCCCAAGAGAAACCTGGGGCGCTCTGGTCTGGTGTGAAACCTGATCCCGCGGTAATCCGTGGATAGAATTCACGTTTTCTTATCTTATCTGTCGCCACTCCCTACTGAAGTAGGGAAAGGCCTTCTGTATGAGAGAATCTTGTATCCACTTGGGAAAGATCTTCACCATTCGCTTTGAAACCTCCCAGCCTCCTCCAGAGCGGTGATTTCTATTTCACAGATGGGGAAACAGGCTTAAAGAGGTTTCTGGGCCCAAGAGTCTGTCCTGCCCCGAAGGGTAGTGTTTGCTCATCCCAGTTTTATGCCAAAGGACGTTCCTGAAAAGTTGTTATGGGTTTTGCTGATTGAAGAGTCAGGGTGCAGGCTGTGACCCCAGGTTCGGTTTGATCACGTTCGTTATTAGGGTTAGATTGACCTTCCACCTGTGGCTGACTTTTCTGTGGCTCAAGGCCTCAACTAAACCAACTCTTAGTTTATTTCTTTTTAGTTATTTATTTATTTTGGCCATGCTGCACAGCTTGTGGCATCTCAGTTGCCCAACCAGGGATTGAACCTGGGCCACGGCAGTGAAAACCCAGAATCCTAGCCACTAGGCCACCAGGGAAGTCCCCCAACTCTTAGTTTAAAGCTTAAGGTATATGAAGACAAGTAAACCGCTTAGAATGATCTGACAGCTCCAAAGAGAATCAGAAACAGCTGTCCTTTGCTTTGTGTGGTGTCTCATTAGGCAGGTGGGCCTGGGGTCAGGAGCTCTATGTAGCTAGGAGCTCTGTGGGCCTTCCCTGCGGGAAGGAGCCGCAGTGCCTACCCTGTCTAAGCTCTGTGACTTTGCCACCACGCTGAATGTGTATTTAAAATGCCTTGGAAATGCAGCTAGCCTTCAGTAACTGTCTGATGGGTTATGACTCTCAAATTCCTTTTAGACATCTGAGATCATCTCCACATCTTTAGACATTATTGAGCTCAAGTTTATAATATGGGGCGGTGGTGTTGTCTTGAATGTACTGAAAGTGTATTGCCTTAAAGAAAGATGTTGTTTGAAACCCTGGAATGACAGTTCTGACTCAGAATGTCCTAGGGCAGGGCCAGTTGTGGAGACAGTGAGGCATGATGATTAAGGGCAGGCTTCGAATGCCGCCTCCACCGTTTATAGGTCTGTAGCGATGGGCAAGTTGCTCAGCTTCTCTGAGCTTCACTTTCCTCTTTTAGGGCAGGAGTAGTCACGGCACCACCTGGTTTCAAGCTGCAAGACTTAAATTTGGTCATTCATATAAGGTACTTAGTAGCGCAGAGCCTAGGAGGTAGTAGCCGCCCAGCGAGTGTTAACTAATAATGATGATGTTTAAGAACAGACTCTTTCTTCCCTTCCCTCGTCTAGAGAGGCAAAATAGTTGATAGTTGAACTTCATCTTCTTGGTTCATACAGCAAGGTGATGCACTTAGCGATTCTTCCTTCTTGTCAGCAAGTGCTGTGTGTGCGTGTGTGTTGGGAGGCAGGGTGGTAGTGATGGAAAACTTTGTCTCGCTGCCCAAGGAATTTACAAGGGGCTCCGGAACCATCGGGCTTTCCTCCTAGTGTTACCACTGTGTAATTTTGCGGCCAGCCCTCCAGCCATTTCTCTTTCCTTAAAATTTGAAGCCAGTATCCTAATAGCCATGATGACAGGACTTAAAAAAGCAAGCTCAAAACCAAACAAGCTGGAGAAAAGGAAGCAGGTCTTCTCTTTGTTCGTTCACTAGCCATTGACAACACTAAAGAGAATATCTGCGTCTGTGAAAATTGTGCTGGCCCGACCTTGGCAAGTGGGACCATTACTTGGAAAACAGAAGATTGCCTGGAGTCTGTTTAAAGATGTGCCACGAAATGGACGGAGGAGGGAGGAGAGTTTGAGATAACATTTCAGAACTGTTTGCTCAAATATGGTGACGTATGTATGATCTGAAAATTGCCAAACTAACATTTGGAAGGTGACGTAGAGAGGTCTGGTTATGTCCAGTTAAGCTGCACAACCAGCGAACAACCAGAATAGCTATTTCATATGTTAAAAGATCTTGGAGGCTTTTCAATTTAGCAACAAGTGGAGAAATAGTTGTTTTTAAATATACTGTGTCAAGTTGTTGATGAAAGACCCCTGAACGTTGCTATTTCCTAGTTCTGGATTTTGCATTTATCTTTTAAATAATCATCCAGGGCGAAAGCACTGGAAACCTTATAATGTTATTAAAGGCCACCCGATCGTGAAAGTTATCACCAAGATGGGCATGGCATGGAGTCCAGGGAGGGATTGCCCTTGAAAGCTAAACATAGATTTTCCATTTGGGTTTGAAATGCAGCTTTCTCCCACATGGCAAAATGATCTGCGTGTGTAAGCAGGGGATGGCACATAAAGGGTTAGCAGCAGGGTTTCTCCCCTTTTGTGCATCTCGCTTCGTTTGTAGCTACTTGTTGAGTTTCCAGGGCGGAAGAAAGAAGCAGCTGTAGGGCATGCGCCAGACCTGCGCTGGGCTGTCGCTACCATTGTAGGGAAGATGAACAGGCAGCGTTATTTTGGATCACATAGCAGCGTGTTCAAAAGCATCTTGCATTCCCCAGCTGTTCCACAACTTCTCCGCATATGGGAGAGAACTTGCCAGCTGCTGGGGCAACTGTGCTTACGTTTTCTGCGTTTGAGCAGTCCCCAAGGAAGGTAAAAATCCACAGATGCCTTTGTTAAACTGTAGCCATCGTAAAGAGTCTTGTTTGTTTCTGTTATGTCAATGTTATTCCAGATAGAGCCTCTCAGGGGAGAAGGTTTAAAAGGAAATGTCAGAATTAACATTTTTTTCCGAATACAGTTTTTTTTCAGGATGACCAATGTGTATATAGTTTTTCCCTACTTAAAACCTAGGCCGCTTTTCTATTTCATTGACTAACAAAGGAACGGGGCTCATATTAAAACTAAATGTGTTTTTTTTTTAATTGCCATATCCATCGAGGTTAATCATATACATTTTTCTGTTGCCTGAAATGTATAAAAGTTACAATGTGTGTCCAGACAGTGCTCTTTTGTTTTCAGAAGATTAGGGTATTTTGCATTTGTTAGAGCCAGGAGGTGCTTTGCCCACACCCCTTATGTTATCCCTGAGAAAACTGGAGTTTCCAAGAAGTTGTTACTGTTACTTATCTGAGATGATTTGGCTCGGTGGTTTACTTCAGCAAATCTTAGGTTGAGTGTTTACATGGCAGCAGGCCTGAAGGTGAATAAGGGCTTGGGCCCAGTCCTGGATGGACTCACAGCTCAGAAACAACAGACATAAACAAGTACAATATCAGGGCTGTAATACAGGCAGCATCTTTTTTGTGTGAAAGTGCCTCTTCAGGCAGTGTAATCCCACTGGTGTTGTCAACATGTCTGCTCAGATAAAGCCGAGGAGGAGGGTCTGGGTACAGGGAGATAGGAGAAGCATTATAAGGTTGATCAAATGTTGAGTACGTGTACTAACAAGAGAAGGCCTTGCCTGTGCGTGTAGACACACCTGTCTCTACCTGCGCCCCGCTGGCCCCTGACTCCTGCCCAGCCCTCGAAAGCATCTTGCCTCCTAATTTCTGTGAATGGAGGTGAATGAATGGCCTCTAGCAGCTACAAGCCTAAATCCAGTCCCTTACAGGGACTGAGTCAGCTTCAATTCCTTTGTTCTAGAAGAGGTTATAAAGTAAACCCCGATCACTTGGACACGTGTAAAAGCCTCAGACACCGATGCTCATCTCACTCTTAGGGGCTCTTGTGCTGGAAACGGCTGTGGCTTCAGCTCACCCAGCGACCCAGAGTTGCTGAGTTAGACCCACAATTCTAAGCCCTTTAATCCCCTTCTGGGCGCCATGGACACATTCGCATATCTTTTACTTCATCCCTTTTGCTTAGGAATCTTAGATTTTTGACAGCGTTTCGGCCTTCAGTTGGTTTAGCTGCCGTTTTCTTTTGAGACTCTCAGGAACTCTGGTTCTCAGGGCTGATGACCCGGGGGCGGGAGTGGGTGGGGTGTATTGTACAGAAGGGGAAACAGGCTCTGCCTGCCGTTGAGAACCCTGCCTGGGCTAGGACTAGAATCACAAGGTCCTGCCTCAGAACTCAGCGCCCTCACTGGCCAAGTCTTGGAAGGGTCAGCTTGCTCACAACTAGAGGATGAGTCCTCTCCTTCTGGAGACTTTGTTGTACTTGGCTGACTGCAGTGGTCCTTGCTGGGTTCTTGCCCTGGGATAACTCTCTTCCTTATTACACCTCTCTGCATGTTACAATTGTTTATTCATCATGTTCTGTTTTCAAGTCTTGGCTCTCAAGCACAGCTGCCAGCTTTCTTTTTTTTTTCCCCCTTTATTTTTTTAATTGAACTGTAGTTGATTTACAATGTTGTGTTAGTTTCAGGAGTACAGCAAAGTGATTTAGTTTTATATATATCTATATATAGATACAGATATAGATAGATATAAATCTATTGTTTTCAGCTTATTTTCCATTATAGGTTATTATAAGATGTTGCATAGAGTTCCCTGTGCTCTACAGTAGGACCTTGCTGTCTCTCTGTTTTATCTATAGTCGTGTGTATCTGTTCACCCCACATTCCTAATTTATCCCTCCCCACCTTTCCCTTTGGTAACCATAAGTTTGTTTTCTATGTCTGTGAGTCTATTTCTGTTTTGTAAATAAGTACATTGATATCATGTTTTTCGATTCCACACTTAAGTGATATCATATGATATTTGTCTGTGTCTGACTTACTTCACTCAGTCTGATGGATGATCTCTGGGTCCATCCAGCTTTCTGGCACATTCATCTCTCCTTCCCATCACACACGTGCACACCTGCGTACACACACCTGCAGACACGCAGAGGACCAGCATGGTAACTGGACCTGTTATCCTTCTCCAGCCGGCTCAGCTCCTTTCAGAAGGAGACTTCACGTTAACTGCATTGAAGTATTTCTCCCCGTTTGATGCTCTGGACGCTACACAATTCTTGCTGGATGTCAGATGTTCACGGATCGTCAGAGTTATCCCATCCTCCTTTTCACAGGGGGGCCGTTGGGAAGTGAGCCGGCTCCCTTGGTCGTGGGGACCAGGTAGTGCCTTCAGCATCGTGCTGCTTAGAGGCTGGAGGCAGCAGCCACTTCCCTGCAGGAAGAAGAAGCTGATGCGCTTTGGGGGTGCAGCCATGAGGCCCCTCCTGGGCCCAGGGCTCCCCCGGGTGCCCGTGCAGCCACGGTTTTGCCCCCAACAGCACCCCCCGAACTTAGGCAGCTTTCCGCTCCTCCTGGGACCCTGTGTGTCCTCTTTGACGTCTGCCCCTCGTCTGCTGCTGGTCTGTTGCCCGCAGTCTCGGTGTCAGGTGTCTTAGGGACGCTTTGCCTCGGGTGCCCTTATCTCCATCTGTCATTGGTGTTTAATTGCTTCCCCCCACTAGCCAGCCTGCCCTTTGACATGGGGTGACTTTCCCCCTTGCTGTCCTTGCTGCCGACTGCTGTCGGCTTTCCTCCGGCTGATCCTGTTGCCCTGTTTCGGCCCCTGCTCTCGGCTCCCGGCTGCCCCTTTGTGTGTGCGCTTCCCCAGGCCTCCCGTGTGTACGTGGCTTTGTTCCCGTCCTGCTCTTTCTCTCTCTCTCTCTCTCCCTCCCCTCCCCGACCCCACCCCTTTTTAACCCTCTTAATTCTTTTTACCGAGATGTAATTGACATACTAGCTTCAGTCCTACAACCTAATGATTCAGTACTTGTATGTATCACGAAATAATCACACTAAGTCTAGGTAACATATGTCACCACACAGGGACACTTTTTTTTCTTGTGCTGAGCACTGTTAAGATTCACTTTCTCCGTCCCTTTCCCATAGACAGTCCTTTCTCCCCTTCTTTGACGGTGCCTCCTGAGAAGTAGATTCTTTCTCCTTTATTTTTCCAAACCCACAGTTTGCAGGCCCTTCTGTCTTTGTCCCAAGCCAATCCTGTTTGGCTGTCACCTGCATCGGGTATAATCGTGACATACATTATATACGCTATCACAGTTTTTATTTAGATGTTTGTAAAAAAGAAAAAAAAAAAAAAAGTGGTTCTTGGAATTGAAACTTGGAAACGCCAGTCTTGAAACTGGTCAAGTCAGGGCATTTCAAAGGGTTGAACTTTGGGGGAAATGGTTTTGAGATTTATTTTGGCTCTCCTTTCACATGGCAGTGCCGTGAAGGTCACTGAAACATGAGCTTGTTTTTGGATAACCTCTTCCTTGCAAATGGAAATTGTACATACACGGAGCAGAATGAACATTTGCTTTCCCCCGCCCCCCGCTTCAATTATATTTCTGAAAGATCTTGAAAGGAAGTTGGGTTTGTACTGTGTGGCCACTTGGCTTGTGTGTAAGTTCTGAATGATTGGTCACCTCGAGTCTGTGCTGTTCCGGAGGCTCATGGTGGGTATTTCCTAGCGGTGATCCCTCGTCCATGAAAATATGCTGGAGAGGAGGTCTGCGGAGATCCTTCACGGATTCACCCTGATTTGGGACTCTTTATTTTTCTCTCCAAAGCTACGAACACGGAGGGGTATCCTCAGGGTCACTTGGGGAGCAGTGGGGAAGGAGGCCTTGAGCCAGGGCTGCAGGGAGAGTGTCTGGGGTGCAGCCCCTGCTAGGCGGTCTTCCCCGTGAGCCCTGGAACCCTTGCACCTTGCTCTCCTTTTTTTTTTTTTTTTTTTTTTTTAATTCTGAAAAGCAAAGGGAAAGGGTGCTTCCCTGTGCCGAAATGGAGTGTGCTCCTAGACCTTCCCAATTAAAAGGGAGCCCATTTTTCTGCACTGGTAGATAGGGGAGTCTGCTTAGAGCATCGGAATAGGAGCTTATTATGTTCCTATGGACTCACTCAGACCAAGGGATCTTTGTTTCAGCAAATGTTCTGTAATCGGTGTCCAGCAGAATCTTGACGTGGGCATCAGGTTCAGTTCACGTAATCTAGTAACCTGTCTATAACAACACCTGGGGAAAGGGTTTTTAAATTGGGATTATATAGAAAACAAGACATGAAAGTGATCAATCAGACTGTTGATTCATTCATTGGTTTGGTCAGCAAACGTCTGTTAACCACGTGTGTGTGCACATGTGTACGGGCTTGGCATTGAGAATACAGAGCGAATCCTGCCCTCATGGGGCTTGCAGTCAGAGATGGCTTTGCCACCACGGGAACGTGTTGTAGGTGAGATGGAAGTACATTCCAGGTGTAACGGGGCACACAGGATGCAGTGGTGGGTGTGGTGATGCTGCTGATTATGGCAGCCTCGAGGAGGATCGGCTGGGACCGTGCCTCGGGCTCTACGCATCGGGCTTGACGTGCTGGGCGTCTTTTAATCAGCACCATCTCTGAGCTGAAGCCTTGATAGGTTAGGTACCTCAAATGAGAGAAGACAGTAAGTAGTCAGGTCTGGGTTTGAATTCAAATCCCAAGTCATAAACTTTATGCAGTCAAGGAGACACCAGGTCAGTGTCTTGTAGGTTTACTTTTCCTTCTGTGTCCATCTGCACCGCTGCATGTAACGAAGGAAGAAGAAAGCCTGGAGAGCCATGCGGTTACAGGATGTCCAGTGGGGGTCTAGACTTCCTCCACTGTCCCATAAAGGATGTACTGGTCGAGACAGTGACTCTGAGTCTGCAATTATGCATTTTCTCAGAGTGTCCTTTATACTCAGTGTTTTGCCAACTGTATTTCTAAAGAGGCTTTCTTTTCCCTCTGCCAAGCTTTGCAGAAGCTGGCTGCCAGGCTTATTGTCACCCGGGAGGGACTGTACTCCACAGCACTCTGCTTCTTTTTCTGGTGCTGTGTGTCGCAGCCAGCAGCCTCTGGTGTCCGCCTTGCTGTTCTCAACCGTGTCTGGGGGAGGAAAGTGCTTCTACTTCAGGCCTGTTGAGGGGAAGAGGGACTTCCCCACCATCAGAAGCATATCTGTGTGTGAGCCCTCAAGTCTCATCTTCACACCCAGCGTGGTGTAGACGACACTGCTCTTATCTTCAATGCCTTTCAAGGATCAAACGTCTGTATTTCTGATAAAACCCAGTTGTGATTTTAAGAATACTGGCCAGGCAGGTTGGTGAAACCTATGATTCTTGGAGAAAAAGAGAGGCTTGAAAGGGAAGCTGGACCAGCTTTCTCTCAGAGGGAGTTTGTGGGGACCCAGGCTGGCCTTTCAGGATGGATCACTCTGGGGCTCAAGAAGAAACTTGGACGAGGATGGTCTGCTTCAGGGTTGTGTCTATATGTCCGGTTTCAGATGTGGCTCTTAATAGGAGTGTAAGTGGAAAGACAGTCTTCTGTTCCCGAACTCTGTGCCATGAGGGGAAAATTCCATGCTTGAAAATTTGGAGGTAAACATGCTTTCTTTTTTGAAGAGCTGCGACTTTTGATCTGTTGGATTTTAAGTCCAAAAGCTCTAAGAATAAGGCTAAGAACCTACATTCCTAGAAAAATTGATAGACCGTGACCTCAAGTATAAAGAACTTATTTCAAGCAATGTTAAACTGTTTCCTTCCCATACCTAAAAATGAATCTGACGTAAGACTTCTAAGTAAGATATATGTGATATGTAGATATGTGTGTGTGTGTGTGTGTGTGTGTGTATATATATATATATATATGTATGTTTATATTCTTATTCTGACCCCAGAATTATCCAGTTATCTGTTGAAAAACAGTCATCGTCATACAGTTCTGACATGGAATTTCCAGGAAAAAGAAAAGCATATTAAATGCTCGACAAGAAAATTATATAGTAGAAAAATGTTTCAGTTGATTATTTATGTAAACCCAACATCTGTGTGGTTTTTTTTTAAAAAGAAAACTTCATCACTTCTTAAGAAAACTAAAAGCTTTCATCATGTGGCGTTTTTTTTTTTTCTATACTTGGTTCTCCCAGTGTTGGAAGGAAACAGCAGGCAGTGAAAGCACTTTATTTTTTTCCGTGAACAAATTAGTTCCATCGCTAATGTCTAGGCTTCTTGGGAAAAAAAACAAACCAAAAAAACCTTAGAGGAAACTGCAAATTTATTGTGGAAAACTTCCCACTTTCATTTTGAGCACAGACACTGGTTCTAGGTTCAAGTAGTAGTATCCTTTATCTGATGGTAGAGCCACTAACATTTATAAACCCACTTATATGTTTTTTGTCCCATAAGCACAGTTTGCAACACAGTCTGTCCTTGGTATTCTCGGGATTCCCGCATATGCAGATCCGCGAATGGTTGAATCCGCAGATGGGGAACCCGGATGTAGAGGGCCGACTGTACACATTTTCTACTCCATGACTTCCCATTTCAGCTAAAAGTCTCCTTCATGAAGATAAGTGCTGTGTTTGCAGAATCATCACCCAAACCTTTTTCTCTTTGGTTGCCAGATCCACACGGATTGCTAATAGTTACCCCAGAATGGCTTTTCTATTTCATCTTGGTGTCCCATTTCCCAAATGCTTTCCCCATTGTTTTCGAATCTAGAGAGAGCTGGGGAGAGTTAATGAGCTCCGAAGGAGTTGCCCCCGTTGTGTTTAGGCTCACCGAATTAGTTATCCTCACTCAGTGTAGGTAAATACGAGGATGCCTGTGGATTTAATATTTTTTTTTTTAAATTTCTGTATAGATAGGAGAGTGGAGACAATTTAAAAGATGAAAAGACTCTTCAGATAATTTTTCTCAAGATGGATTCCTCTTATTATTACTATTATTCCCTAAAGTATCATTCATAGTCTGGTAGGACAAACAGCTCTTTCTAAGAGTAATGCCTTCTTGTTAGTGAATACTGGAATTTTCAGTTAAAGTGCTATGAACGTGACTCGTCATGAATACTCATCGTTTGAATTCAGGAGATACTTATTTAAGCTTATACATATAGGAGCGCTTTTACGTGCAGGGCACTTACACATTGCTAATGTCACTGAATCATAACCACCGCTTGAAGTAGGTAGTGTTATTCCCAATTCACAGAAGAGCAGTATTGAGGCTCACAGAGGTGAAGGACTGGTCAGAATCATTTATCTAGCGGGTGACAGGATAGAGATTTAAGCCTAGGTCTTCTGACTCCAAGGTACATTGAGCTTCCAGTGTGCTAAGCCAGTAAATAAATGGCAGTGATATTGTACTGAATGGCACATGAGTCATGGGAGATTCCAGAAAGGCAGCACAATGCTAATGTAAAATTTTAAGAATAAAGCTATCAAAGTAGGATTGGAGTTTTTAGTGCTCTTAAGTCCACACTGGGTTTAGAGAATAGGATTCAAGTATTTGCCTGCTTTTTGCTGAAGATGTTGATTGTCCCAGATCTGTGTCTAACATAGTGAAAGCACTGTTTTTTTTGTTTTGCTGTTGTTTTAATGTGTGCATTCTCCAACTGCTATTGCCACTGTTTTCTTTCTTTCTCTCTTGTTTCTTTCTTTCTCTCTTTCCTTCTTCCTTCCTCCCTCCCTCCCTCCCTCCCCCCACTTCTTTCTTTCTTTCCTTTCTTTCTTTCTATAGCTTTATTGAGGTATGATGTTGCCACTGTTTCTTAACTTTCTAACAGGGTTTTGGGTGAAAGTTTGGCCCTGTGTTCAGCCAAAATTTCTTGGGCTTTATGTAATATAGTCTTAGAAAAATTACTCAAACTTTTTTTCTTGTTACTGCACTTCCTGTTACTTGCAGAGAAACCTCTTCAGTAGTAATTTGGGAAACTTTTGAGCTTTATAAAAACTTATGCTTGCTGACACAATATTGAGTACATAAATCTAAAAAGGAGAAGAATAGTGGCTTGATATTTGACAGTTTTTACCCCCCAGTTACCTCTTGATTTTCCATATTAATAGGAGGAACCAATGACCAGGATCATTGAAAATAATAATACCTTGAACTTAAGTATTTTTTTAATAGTTTCACATGCATCTCATTTAAATTCTTTCTGCACTCTATATGATGAACTGGGCTTGTCTGTCTTTCTTTTCTAGATGAGGAAATTAAGGGTCACAAAGAAAAATGTTTTAGTCAAGATCATAAAGGAAGCAGGTACTAGGGTCTGGCCTGGATTCCATGTCGTCACTTAGCCCTGTTTTTTCACTCTTGATTTGATTAGGTCAGTAACAAGTGATATTTTCCAATGGGATTTTTAAAGATACTTAAAATATCAATATTTTAATATATTTCCCACAATTTAAAACTTTGTTATAAAGCTGTTCAATTTCTTCCTTTCACTCTTAATCCATTATGAGTTGGAAGGCAACAGCTGTTAGAAGAATGTCAGTGACCACTATAAATAAAGTAAACCTCTTCATTGAGGGTTAGAAGGAAAAGTATTGGCTGAGTTCAGTGGTGTGTCAGGATATTCAGTGATCAGAATAGAGATACTGGCATGCTTTGATGTTGAAGATCTTGACCTTCCCCATCCTTACTGAGATTATTCAAGCAGATGTGCTGGAAAGCTAATCTCTGTACCAGGAGTGTTTACTGACTAGTCCGTGCTGGTGGGAAAGGAATTAATGTTTACTGATCATGCATTCTGGGGTAGGCTGTGTGCTAGGCATTGTCTATACATTACTTTACGGTAGCTCTTAACATAGTCCCACAGATGAGTTCCTTAAGTCTCAAGAGATTTAAATCTAAGTGGTGGAGCTGGTGTTATTTCTAGGTCTATAAGGTGAGTAAATCCAGATTCTTTCAACCCTACTATCTCTAAGCTCTGTGATTTATTTTTTTTATTTATTTTTTTTTTTGCGGTACGCGGGCTTCTCACTGTTGTGGCCTCTCCCGTTGCGGAGCACAGGCTCCGGACGCGCAGGCTCAGCGGCCATGGCTCACGGGCCCAGCCGCTCTGCGGCATGTGGGATCTTCCCAGACCGGGGTATGAACCCGTGTCCCCTGCATCGGCAGGCGGACTCTCAACCACTGCGCCACCAGGGAAGCCCTGTGATTTATTTTTTAAGATTAGCTTTCCTAAAGTTACCTTCTCCTCTAACTCCTGGTTAGCCTGGAAGCCAGACAGAAGTATACAGGCATTCCTCGGAGATATTGCAGGTTTGGTTCCAGACCTGTGCTGTAAAGCAAGTACCACAATAAAGCAAGTTACATGAATTTTTTGTTTTCCCAGTGCGTATAAAAGTTTTGTTTACAATATACTGTAGTCTGTTAGGTGTGCAATAGCAATATGTCTAAAAAAACAATGTACATGGTTTAATTAAAAAACACTTTCTTGCTAAAAAATGCTAACCATCATCTGAGCCTTCAGCAAGTTGTGGTAGTAACATCAAAAGATCACTGATCACAGATCACCAAACAAATATAATAATGAAAAAGTTTGAAATATTGCAGGAATTACCGAAATGTGACACAGAGACATGAAGTAAGCAAATGCTGTTGGAAAAATGGCACCAATAGACTTGATTGATGTAAGGTTGGCACTTGCATCGATATCAGTTTGTAAAGAACACAGCATCTGTCAAGTGCAATAAAGCAACATGCAGTAAAATGAGGTATGCCTGTACCAGTTATGATGATACCAGTAAGAAGCCAAAAGAAAAATTTGCTAGAAGTTGACTGAATATGGACTGTCTATCCATTATGATTAGGTAGAGCAGTGCCTCTTAGACCTTAATGTGCTATACAGATCACCTGGGGATCTTGTTCAAATCTTTTCTACAATTACTGATTTTCTGTCTACTTGTCCTAATAAATATTGAGAGAACAGTATTGACATATGTGACTATTCTTTTGAATTGGCCTTTCTTCTTGAAGTTCTATCAGTTTTTGCTTCATGTGTTTGGAAGCATGCTTGTTAAGTTGAATAGATATTTAGGATTGTTAAGTCCTATTGATGAACTGGACATTTTTCATTATGAAGTGACTTTTTTTATACCAGATGACAATCTTTGCTCTGAAATATCCTTTGTCTGTTAGCATGGTATATCTTTTTCCATCCTTTTACTTTAAACCTATTTGTGTCTTTATATTAAAGTTCATTTCTTGTAGGTAGTATGGGTTTTGGATCTTGCTTTTATTTTTCCAATTTGACAATATCTATCTTTTAATTGGTGTTTTAGACCATTTACATTTAATGTAATTACTGATATCATTAGTTTGCAGTCTGTAACCTTGCCTTTTTTTTTTTTAATTTATCCTGTCCTTTATTCTCTTTTCCTGTTTTTCTGCTTTCTTTTGGATTATTTGAGAATTTTTTACGATTCCATTTTCACTCCTTTGATGGATTATTAGCTCTATCTCTTTGCTTAGTTATTTTAGTAGTTGCTTTAGGGTGTACAGTATACATCTTTAATCATCTACCCTTAAAGGATGTTATACTGCTTTTCCTATATTATAAGAACCTTTCAATAGTGTATGTCCATCTTGGCCCTTGTATTATTGTTGTCATACACTTTACTTTTATATGTGTAATTAACTCCACATAAATTATTATTTTTGTTTTAGAAGTCACTTCTCTTTTAAAAAGATTTAAATAATAAGAGAAAAAGTCATATATTTACTTAGGTAATTACCATTTCTAGTGTTCTTCATTCCTTTGTGTATATCCATATTTCTACCTGGTATCATTTTCCTTCTGCTTAAAAGGCCTTCCTTTAACATTTTTTGTTATGCAGGACTGCTACTAATGAGTTCTTTCTACTTTTATATATCTGATAATGTCCTTATTTGCCTTCATTTTTGGAAGATATTTTTGCAGGGTGTAGAATTCTAGGTTGACAGTTTTTTCCTTTCAGTTCTTTAAAGATGTTGCTTCACTGTCTTGTCACTTACATTGTTTTTGACATAAAATCTGCTGTCATCGTTATCTTTCTTCCTCTATGATGTGTTCTTTTTCACCTGATTGCTTTTAAGATTTTTTTTTTATCACTGGTTTTGAGCAGTTTATGATGTGCCTTGGTATTTATTTCTTATACTTGGGGTTAGTTGAGCTCCTTGTTTTGGGGGCTTATATTTGTCTTAGATTTGGAATATTTTCAATCATTATTTCTTCAAATGTTTTCTCTACCCCTCCTCTGCCATGAGGGCTCGAATTTCATGTATATCAGAATGCCTGAGCTCTCTCTACAGCTCATGCATGCGCTGTTCATTTTTTTAAAAACTCTCTCTTTTTCTTTTCTCATTTCAGATGTTTCTATTGCTGTCTTCAAGTTCACTAATCTTTCCTTCTGCAATGTCCTTTCTACCATTAGTCTTATCCAGTGTGTTTTTCATCTCACATGTTGTAGATTTCATCTCTATAAATTTCACTTGTGTTTTATACATTCATGTCACTATTTAAAATCTTGAATCTCTGTCCTTGCCTGATAATTCTAATATCTGTCTTAATTCTGGGTCAGTTTTAATTGTTTGATATTTCCCCTCATGGGTTGGATTTTCTTGCTTCTTTGCATGCCTAGCATTTTTTTTTTTTTTTGGATGCCAGACATTGTTATTTTTATATTCTTGGGTTCTGGATATTTTTGTATCACTATAAATATTCTGGAGCTTCTTTTTGGACCATAGCTAAATTAGTTGGGGACAAGCAATTCTTTTGTATCTTGCTTCTGAGGCTTGTTAGGTGGGACTGGAGCAGTGCTCAATCTAGGGCTAATATTTCACACTAAAGAGGCAAGATCTTCCTGAGTACTTAATGCTGGTGATTTACGAGGTTTTCCAATCTGTCTGGTGGAAATAGGTCCTATTCTTGGCCCCATGTGAGCACCAGACAGTGATACGTCTAATCCATCCATATTTTTTTCCCAGCCACAGATAGTTTGCCCACACACATGCAGTGATCAGTATTCTGCTGAATACTCAAGAGTGACCTTTGCAGATATCTGGAGTTTTCTCTCTGTGCAGCTTTCTGCTCTTTCCTACAGACTCTAGCTGCCTTGGTCTTCCTAGACTCTCAGCTCTGTATCCTCAACTCAGGGAATCTCCTGGGCTCTTCTTGGATTCTCTTTCTCTGTGTCTTGGCCAGGAAATCTCTTAAGGCAGTAAGCTGGGATACTCATAGGCTCGCCTCATTTGCTTCCTGATGTCTTGTCTCCTGAAAACCATTATTTCATATATTTTGTCTGGTTTCTTTTCCTTTCCCCCCACCCTCTGTCTTTTTGTAGGGGCGGGGATGTGTTTATTTGTTTTTGCTTGTCTCAGGCAAAGGCTTAAATCTGTTTCCTATTATTTCACATTGGCCAAACCAGGGATTTTCAATAAAATTCAGATTCTGTTCAGTAGGTTTCAGCTGGGACCTAAAAGTCTGCATTTCTAAGAAACTTTCAGATGATATTGATGCTTCTGGGAAAAGACTACTTTGAGTAGCCAGCATCTCCAGCTCTACAATAGAATATAATGTGAGCCACATATATAATTTAAAATTTTTCTGATAATCACATTGAAAAAATTAAAAAGAAACAGATGAAATTAATTTTAATAATGTATTTTCTTTAACTCAATCTTCCCAAAATGTTACCATTGCTACATGTAAACAGTATAAAAATGTTAATGAGACTTCTTTATTTTATTGTACCAAGTCTTGAAATTTGGTGTATATGTTAGGATTATAGCATAGCTAAATTCAGGCACTACATCTGAAATACTTGGGTCTGTGTTTAGATTTCATAAAATTTGTAGTTGAAAAAGTAGATTTGTGTAACCAAGTTTCAAACATACTTAAGTTTTCCAGTAACTGAATCAAGTGTCAAAAGTACTTTTCCTTTAATATTTGCCATTCAGTTAACAAAACTGGTTCATCTTTTCAGAAGAATTGATTTGATTTTTTGAAAGTAAAGCTTGTCAGTTTTAAAGTCTGTTCAAGTTATGTGAATTTGGTAACTCTCATGCCAACTCAGAATTACTAACATCAAATTCAAAGGGGTATTATAAAAATTGAAAACCAGCTCTAAATTTATCAATCTCAATAAAGTGTTCTTCAATTTTTTCTTGTAGATTGTAGGCAATTCATACAAAGCTTTTTATTTCAATCAAATCTTCTGCATATTGATCCAAGTTATGAAAATGCATAAAACCATTATTTTTCATTTATGAAAAGTATCAATTTTGATATAAATTCTCACACTTTCTAGCTAGGTCATAAATAAGCTTTTCCTTTCCTTGGAGCTTTAAATTTAGCTTGTTTGTATGCAGTGTAATGTCTGTGAGAAAACATAAACCACACAGCAATTTTTAAATCTGTATTATTTGTTTACAGAAAATCTTGAATTGCTTAAGTATACAATGAATCTTTGTAAAACTGTTTCATGACTCAACCAAAGATCACTAGCAAAGAACACATAATCATTAAATTCATTGTCATGTATTTCTTTCAGCAGTTCTTTAAACTGGTGGTAATTCGTAGCATTATGTGTCTATACTGAACAATTTGAACAACAATATCCATGATGGTTTTCGTAGGCTGTGCTTTAGAAAGCCAACTGAAAATTAGTATCATACAGTAGAATGAAGCACTAGGAGAAATGCCAGTCTCTTGTTAGAAAAGTCTAGTAAGTCTCGATTTTTGACCCAACATAGCAGCAGTACTGTGTGTCATGATAGAAACCTTTTGTTTTCATATCTAGTCGAAATCCTTCTTTGGCACGTATACAAGGTTCAAAAGTACCTTCACCATGAGTTCAGTTTTCTTAGTCTACGAACTGACCACATTTCTTCATAAATTTGGAAGTCTTTTGAGACAAAACATACTAATTGGGCAGTGTCTCTGTACTAATTGGGCAGTGTCTCTGATATTGCATAATTCATCTAAAGCTAAAGAAAATTCTTGTGATTTTTCAAATTTTGAATTTATTTATCTTTGATATTGCTAGAAATGGTGTGTTTTCTATGGGCAGTTGTTTGGTTGCTAATTGAAAATCCTTCACTCTTTCAACAGTATCTTTTCTATCTTCTCCTCATAATATTCGAACAACATTGCCATAACTACATAATAATGTATTTTACCATCTCTCCATCTAAAAATGCTCCTTTGTTTTTGTTTTTATTCAAGAATCTAAGATGTCTTATAGCTGGCCATAGTTACAAGCTCAAATTTTGCTAAAAATCATTTAAAATTTTTTCTTGGTCATTTAATTATGATTTTGGCTGTTTCCTTCGTGACTATTGGAAGGAGGCCGAGCATCAAATTCACTGTCCTTGCTGAAACTGTCTCTTAATATTGTCTGCTTTATTATCTTTGTTTTTCTAAATGTAGTGAAAAGCTTTTTCAATTTGCTCTGCCACAGCAAATTGCAATTGTCTTCATTTTTATTTTTTAATTGAAATATAGTTGATGTACAGTGTTGTGTTAGTTTCAGGTGTACAGCCCAGTGATTCAGTTACACGTATATATCTGTTCTTTTTCAGGTTCTTTTCCATTATCGGTTATTACCAGATATTGACTGCGGTCCCCTGTGCTGTGCAGTAGGACCCTGTTGCTTATCTGTTTTCTATGTAGTCGTGTGCGTCTGTTACCCCCGAACCCCTAACTTATCCCTCCCCCCTGTTCCCCTGGGGTAGCCATAAATTTGTTCTCTATGTCTGTGATTCTGTTTCTTTTCATGTGTGTCATATTTGAGATTCCACATGTAAGTGATATCATATGGTGTTTGTCTTTCTCTTCTGACTTACTTCACGTAGAATGATAATCTCTAGGGCCATCCATGTTGCTGCAAATGGCATTATTTCGTCCTCTTTATGGCTGAGTAGTGTTCCTTGTGTATATACGCCACATCTTCTTTATCCATTCGTCTGTTGATGGGCACTTAGGTTGCTTCCATGTCTTGGCTTCTATGAATAGTGCTGCTATGAACATAGAGGTGCATGTATCTTTTTGAATTATAGTTTTCTCCAGATATATGCCCAGGAGTGGAATTGCAGGATCATTTGGTAACTCTATTTTGAGTTTTTTAAGGAACCTCCATTCCGTTCTCCATAGTGGCTGCACCAGTTTACATTCCCACCAACAGTGCAGGAGAGTTCTCACAATTGTCTTTGATAATCACATTTTTTACTTACTTTGTTTAGTTCCTTTTATCCTTTACTGTGTGATCATAGTACTAGCTTTTATATCTCCGCTTGATTTTTGTGTCAGTACAAAGACTTTGTTTTAAATTTGAAAGTTTGACCATATTTATTTTATAAATTAGAAGAATAATTAAATTAAATATTTTAATTAAAACAAGTATTTTGATTTAGCTACCAATTAGGATTTACCTAATTATTACTGTCACCTGTGCTATTGGCATAAAATACTCCAACAAACACATTACAGGGGACAGCAGTGTGTAGAAATGAAATCATTTAAATGGAATCATCTTGTTCACATGAAGTAGATCAGTGATGTATTTATGTGTAGATTCAGGCGCTGCAATACATCAACACCATCTTAAGCAATATAGCATTTAAAGAGAAATGGAGTCCTACCAAAGTAATATATTTGTGTTTCATGGAAAAATATTTTACACTGTTTCAGTTTTTAAAAATAGATAAAACCAATTAAAATTAATTAAAATGTATCATTTGGTTCCTCTGTTGTACCCACCACATTTCAAGTAGCCTTGTGTGGCCATGGTTCTTGCATTGGGCAGGGCTGGTCAGGGGCATGTTTGCATTGGAATCTGGGGACCTCACACCAACACCCCGGTGGGGCCTCACTTTTCTTGTCCTGCAGCTGCTTCCTCCTTGTCCGGTCCCACCTCACCCAGAGATTTAGGAGTTTAACAGAGGAAGTCTTACAGTATATGTGGTCTCTGAAGGATCTGGTGGCCATGCCTCAGGGGGATCTAGTGACCATGACTCAGGGGTTGGCCAGCTTCCAACTGGGAGGCCATTAGGACAAGTCTCGGGGGGAAGATCCAACCTCAGGGACAGTTTGTGGGTTGTGACCTTGGGACAAGGTCAAGCAAGGTTTGTAGGTCAACTGCTACTGCTCTTCCTCTCCCCTGGGCTACTGACCATTGACCTCTGGCTCCATCTCACCCAGACTTGGTTGGATGGACATTCTGTCAGCAGAGGCAGCGTTTCCATGGTTCTGGAAGGAGCAGGCTTCATTTCCACACCATTAATGAGGGTGTTAGGCGAGAGCTGCCCTGTAGCTCAGGTGGCTAAGAATGTTTTCAGAACTCCATCTCCATTTACAATGAAAGGACACCTGAAAGACATGAATAAAATGGAATGGTTGGGCTTTGAATGAAAAGAAAAGAATGATCTTGTAAAACACTCTAAAATTCAGAAACCACCTTAGGAACCAGGATGATATTTTCACAGTGGGTATACCCAATTCTGTTTAATCCCACCTTGCCTAGACCACTTGTTTTTGTTTTTCAGTTTGTATCCTGAACATTTCCATGTTGGGGACCGTGTTGCTTTGTTTCATATTTTAATACTATCTTCACAAAAAATGCGTGATTATATCTTAGGTTTCCCAAGCCCTTTTCATTTGTCTCTGATCCTCAACTTTCTTTTATCTCCTGAGCAACGTTCTGTGCTTTGGCTGTTGCTGTAGGTTCATATAGAGCTTAATCAACAGCTATTTGTGACTTACGTCGTAAGATACGAAGTACACTTAGTACCACTGAATAGTATGACCTCGAATCATTAAAAAGTTGAGAAAAAAAGATTATTTTATTCTTCTTCCTTGTTTTCTCTTTTTCCTACTCCTCTTCCCACCCCCATATTATAGATGAGGAAACAGACTCACAGTGGTTGAGCCTGATCACTTCAGCTCACCTCATGATGCTTCTAAAGAAAATAATACAATCTAAGCCCATAGTTTTCAATTTCTTGAAGTGTGTGTATTACTGTGGCATCAGCGTAGTGACACTCTTTTGAAGTGTGTCCCCTAGAGTTGCTCAGGATAGAGATGTCCTTAGCTCTGCGCTGGTTGGTCCCATGGGCATCTGAGCAGACGCCCTGTGGGACGGCGGCAGGTGCCCTGTGCTGGCTCCCAGTCCCACTTCTGACACCACCGAGCCAGTAGCCTTGAGCAAGTAACGTGCCACTCTGAGTCTTATTTACTCATCTTTATAGGGTAGGAATTCGGTTATGACACTGTTTCCCAAACCGTTTTACAGAACACTGTGGCCTTTGATGTTTTTCCAGTGTCTTCAGAAAAACTGGAGACCTGGTGTGTACTTCAGACTGTGTGCTTCCGGGTTGGGTATTCAGGCTCATAGGCACATTAGAGGCTCAAGTCCTGGGGTAAAGATGACTGCTTAGCATCGTTTAACCCACCATTTTCTAAGCTCTGTGAACATGGAGCCTCTCCCTGCCCTCTCTGTGGAGGAAGATCCTTAAATATATTGGAGCATCCTATAGTACATAGTCTGGGAAACACTGGACTAGATCAGAGGTCTGCAAACTACAACCTGCAGCCCATATTGGTCTTGCCACATGTTTGTATAAATAAAGTTTTATTGGAACACAGTCACAGTCACTCATTTACAGATGTCTATTGGCACCACAGTGGCAGAGTTGTGTAGTTTCTGGAGAACCGTACGGCTCTCAATGCCTAAAATATTTACCATCTGGTTATTTACAGAAAGTGTTTGCCAACTCTTGCTCTAACCTCAAAGTGATTCATGAACATGATTACAAAAAAGTCAGATGGTTGTGAAGCACTAATAATGAAAAAACAGGAGTCTTATTCTCCAGAGGCAACACATTTTTTAAGGCTCCTGTAGTGGTTATTACTTCTATAACTAACAACATATTTACTCAGCTCTCTTTGATGTATCTGCTTTGAGTTTCATCTGTTGACACCGCCGGCTGTGATGGATGGAGCCCACACACGCACACACAGACATGCACAACTTCTTAGTTTTATCGCTACATGAATTTCTCTGTTGGTTACCTTTGCAATTTAAAATTTAATATTCATAAAGACGCAGACATACAGAATGGACTTGAGGACACGGGGTAGGGGAAGGGTAAGCTGGGACGAAGTGAGAGAGTGGCATGGACATATATACAACTACCAAACGTAAAATAGATAGCTAGTGGGAAGCAGCCGCATAGCACAGGGAGATCAGCTCGGTGCTTTGTGACCACCTAGAGGGGTGGGATAGGGAGGGTGGGAGGGAGACACAAGAGGGAGGAGATGTGGGGATATAGGGATATGTATAGCTGATTCACTTTGTTATAAAGCAGAAACTAACACACCATTGCAAAGCAATTATACTCCAATAAAGATGTTAAAAAAATGTAATATTCATACATCTATGTACCTTGTTCCATCTACCTTCCACCTCTTATTTCAAGCGCCAAGTTTCATGAGGTGAGGATCCCAAGTACCACCACCCTTTCCCCTGCCTCTCTTTTCCCCTTGTCCATCGTTCGACTTTTCTCCGCATGGTCTTTACTTTTGCATTGTTGAGGTTGGTAATGTTTGCCTTTTCTAATTGGCAGTATTTCCTTTGCTTTGTCCATAGGTTGTTTGAAGGTTACAAGACAGTGAGTGTGTTAATGTAAATACTCCCTGCGGCAGGGCCCAGTAATACGCTATGAATACACTTCCCTCCCTGTAGTTCTTGTATTGCAACTACAGCATTGCTCAAAGGAGAAAATTTCTAGTGTCCCTTACAAGTGGGTTCATTCTGTTAAATTCCACCCGTCACTCAAAACCATGGCACATTTGTACTGTGTCTTTCTTGCATTTTGTCTTTGGCATTTATTTTCCCTTGAGTTTTTATTGGCCTTTTTATTTATTGAGGGAAGACTCATGTCTCCTTCACCATATCCCTCAGACCCTCTAGCTTCTACCTCATTTATTTGTTGCGAGGAATAAATGCCTTTTTCTTTCTGCGTCCTTGTGTAGCCCACTCACTGAAGTCCTCGTTGCTTTCTGGGCCTGAGCCTGCTAGTTTTCTCTGAATTCCAGGCTTTGATCTACCATTTTTGTGTGCTGCATTTCCCCTTTCTTGTTTTTCACTCTCACTTTGGTGGAATATAATCTCACATGACTTCCTAGGATTGAAGGAAACTTCCTGAATCTTGCACGTTTGAAAATGTTCTTCATGACGATTGGTGTGCATTTATAGATTCAAAATAAATTCTTCTCTCAGTGTCAAAATCTTGCCTCATTGCTGCTGATTTGAAAAGCCATATGTGGGTCTGATTTTTTATTTAATCTTTTTAACTGACTCTTTTTTCCTTGTCGGTGGCTCCTAGAGTTTCTCTCTTTCTTTCTTTTCCTCAGTATTCTGCAGTTGCACAGTGATTTCATGGTGACATGTCTGGGTGAGAGTCTTTTCTCGTTTATTGTGTTTGGTAGTCAGTGGGTGTATCGGTCAGGTTCTGTTCAGGAGACAAAAATCACACGGAAATTTGGACAGGGAAAGTTTAAAGAATTACTGACTAGTAGCAGGAGATTAGCTACAGAGGGGAAAAGAGAACCGGAAGGGATATAGGGATGGTGGATGCAGGAGCAGCCACTTCCTCTAGGGCTGAGGCAGGATCCAGTGTGGAAGCAGCTGCCCCTCGTCCACCTGAGAGCCAAGAGTCGGATCCCCTTGAAGAGGGCATGGCTCTCTGGCCCACTGTGTGGGAGCAGCAGGGTGAGGCTCTGCATGCAGCTCTGGGTGGGCTACTGCCTCCCGGGGTGGTGATGAAAGCTTTAGGAAGCCCCCGCTGGTGCCTCCAGGACCCGCTGGGCACCTGCAAGTTCTCACTGAGCAACACTCATAGGCTTGCTGCTGCTGCACCTCACTGGGTGCCCACTGGAGTGGCTGGGAGCCACCTGCAAGGACGCTGCTACTACCTGCTGAGGGGATGCCCCGGGATCTTCCGCCTGCTGCTGGCCTGTGGGCACTCAGCAGTAAGCAGGTAAGACCACACCCGGCAGGGAAGCCCTTCCTTGTGTGCCACCCCTTGAGCCCCCTAGCAAAGCTTGGCCGGATGGCAGCTGGCAAAGGAGAGACATTTTCCGCACGCAGCTCCAGGATCAGGAAGGAGGGAACGGAGGGTGGATTGGCAGCTAAGAGGCAGTGCAGTGCTCACCAGCACAGTCTTCAAGTCGGAAGACTTCTGTCTCTCTCTAGCTCTGGGAAGTCTTCTTATATTATTTCTTTGATAATTTCTTCTTCCTTTTACCCCCACTTTTCTGTGGTTTTTAGGACTGCTATTAGTCATACATTAGACTTCCTGGATTTAGTGCTCCATCTTTTTATCTTTTCCTTCATTTCTCATCTCTTTACTCCGTGTTCTGGGAGATTCCCATAACTTTATCCTCAAACTCATCTGTTGAAATTTTTATTTGGTATTCCTTACTTTAAAATTTCATTAGGTCTTTTTATTTTCAGATTGTAATTTTTTTCTAAGCATTCTGCATTCTGTTCTTCATTTATAGTTGCATGTTCTTATGGTTGTGTTCATTGTCTCAAAACTGTGTCAAAATCTTTCATTTCCTGATAACTAATTCCTTTTTTCACTAATGTAAGTTTACACATTTTGAAAAGAAAGATGTTTTTACCATCATTTAGTGGGTCAGACTACCCGAGTTTAAATCACAGCCTAGCTATGTGTGTATGTATGTACATGTGTATAGACATATTAGCTATACTTTATATTACTTTACTGAGTCTTAATTTCCTCATCTATAAAATGGGGATGATAATAGTACCTATCTTAGATGTTTTAATATGAGAGTAAATGAGCTAATACATGAAAAGTACTTAGCACAGTGGCTTTGATTATTATTATTTGTAAATATGCCACGTTATTTTAAATTGGTTAGAATCCATTTAATTATTACGTAAAGAGCACTTCTTATCTGTAAAGTACTGTTTCTTTGGTTCTTTACTACAACTGCTATAGCTGACATTGTTATTAGCACTACTTCCCTGAATATCTTCAAACAAGCAAGCATAGTAATTAGTAGAAATTAGTTTAGGGCAAAATTCATGGCATGTGGTTTGAAGACATTTAAAGTTTCCTTTCCTTGGAATTTTTCTTCCAACTTTTTAAATTTTGAAAATGTTTAAGCCTCCAGAAAAGTGTGAAGAGCAGTTTAATGAACCTTGCGTACTTTTCACCTGGATTTATCAATGATTTTCCACATACATTTTTTTCCTTGCTGAATCATTTGAATCTAAATTGCAAGCATCATGAAATTTATCCCTAAATAAATACTTCAGGAATTTCCTAAGAATAAGGACAGTCTCCTTATAACCATAATACCATTATCTCACTGAAGAAAATTACCATTAACTCCATAATGTTATCTAATGCACAGTTCCTTTAAAATTTTTTTCCAGTTTTCCAAAAAAAGTTTTTATGCCCTCTGCCCCAGACCACCCACATCCAATTAATGTTCATGCATTTTGGGGGGGTTTGCTTCTCTAGTCTCTTCTAATCTAGAATAGTGATATTGCCATTCTTTATTTTTCATGAAACTATCTTTTTTTTTTTTTCAAATTCTGGACTTACAGTCATGACAAATGTCCCACCTTCTGGGTTTGTCTCATTGTTTCCTAATAATGAGATTCAGTTTGGACACTTTTGTCCAAAAGTGATGTTGTGTATTAATTTAATGACAACGGGGGCAGGTATAATTAGGTTATCCCACTTCAGGTAACCAAAAGCTTGATCGCTTACGGGAAAATCAAATGGCTCCGTTTTTAAAGGGACAATATAAGTTCTGGATTCACTGTGTACTGTCATTGCTGCAGATTTGGAATCAGGCATTTCTCTATGGAGCCTGGTTCCTTTTGGGGAGTGTACTTAGAAGTCAAGATGTGGGTGCCACGTGTGCTTTTTGCTGAGGTGGTGTCCCAGTGTCTAGGCTTCTTCATTGGACAGAGTTAGGAAGTAAATATAAGAAAAAAGTTACTTCATACTGATACACTCCCATTCAAATCCATCTTCACATGGTCCTTCCTCACTTTTCTCTAATTCCATATTTGTATCTCCCTTTTCCCACACTGAAAGCCTGGATTTCCAGCAGGAAGTGTGTATTTATTCATTTGCTTTATGCTACCTGCACTACACATAGAAGAGTATCTGAATTCCAATTCCGACGGCACTGCCAACAGGAAACTACAAGTAAGGGCCATGACTTCCTGCAGTTCTTTGTCATCTCACTAGAAGATTCCTATTCAGAGTATACAATCAAAGCACTGTGGCTCAGTTACTTGAATTTACTTCCTCTGTTCTTTGTTAGAATTTTAAACTGTTACATATTATTCTTCTTCAGCAACTGTGGAGCTATGCTCTTTCATTTCCTTATTATTTTGTTTATAAATGCTTCAGATGTTTCCAGGTTGAGTTATAGTGTAAGGTTTTGGTAGATTATGTCAGCTAACACATTTACCCATTTTCTTAAGTGAGGGATGCCATGCTCTTTATTAGTCAGACATTGGTTAGTTACAGTGCAGTAGTCCTTTTACAGCTGTAATGGTTTCCAGAAGTAGAGGGAAAGCAATGGGTATAAAATTATTAAGTTGTTTTGAGTTCTCATTCAAACTTCTGTGTATATTATTTAGCCAACAAATACAGCCTGAGACACAACCAGAGCAGACTGCAGATAAGCTGTAATTTTTTAAGTTTGGTATGGTGAATTTCTGTAAAATCGTGTCTCCTTTATTCCTATTTTAATCCTAATATGACATAAGAACTATATCTGAGAACTAAATTAACACTATAAGGTTCCAGAAAGCATACCTTTGTAATAGACAAAATAAAACACAGATTTCCATTTGTACCCTGCATTTGATAATGCTGGAGGAGCCTTCGTCTGAAACAGAGCAGGGCTGTAGCGTTTGCAAAGGGAAAGGCGCCCAGAATTTATGAGGTCAGACTTAGAAGTTTATGTGTTTGGGGGTGAGAATTTATAATTATTCTTTTAAAATTAGATTTTTCATCTAGTAACAAACAGTCACACCGTATCTGTTTCCTGTTGCCGCTGTAAAAAATTACCACAGGCTTAATGGCTTAAACGATGCAGATTTATTCCTTTACAGTCCCAGAGGTCGGAAGTGCAAAATGAGACTTACAGGGATAAAATCAAGTATTAGCAGGGCCAGTTCCTTCTGGAGCCCCCCAAGGGGATCCTGTTTCTCTGTCTTTTTCAACATCTAGTGTCCGCCCGCGTGCCTTGGCTTTTCCCTGCACTCCCTCCTCCGTTTTTAAAGCGTCTCTCTCCAGTCTGCCCCCATCCTCGTATCCTTTTCTTCTGTAGTTAATGTCCCTCTGCCTCTTGCTGTGAGGACACTGGTGATTGTGTTGGGCCCACCCAGATAATGCAGGGTCACTTCCCCATCTCAAGATCCTTAACTTTATTACATCTGCAGAGTCTTTGCCATGTTAGGTAACCTTCACAGCTTCCAGGGATTAGGATATGAATGTCTTTTACTGGGGGGGGAGGAGCAATTATTCAGTTTACCATACACACCTTTTTCCTTCTGACCATGAATATTTATGCTGCTTACATTACCTTTGACTGCACTGCAGATCTCTTTGGGAAAGTTGCAAATTAAAGGAAAAATGACCCCCCCACCATGTTTTCCTTTAATTACCAATATTCAGAGATAAAGAACTTGTAACACTTCATGGTTTCTGTTCCATGCATTCGAAGAATAATTGTAAAGCTCTCATTTCTGCTCTCCTGACGTTTCAGAAGGTATTAATATGTCTAAAATTGGTACCACATGGACATGGTTTAAACAGATCCACTGCAAGCATCTCAACTTAAATATAACACCAGTGTATAAGTGAAGGGTAATTTTTAAAAAATTGCTTCCTTAAATGTATTAAAAGTTAAAGTAGCACCCCCTGAGGACTCCTGAGAGGTATCTGCACATGTCTTTTGGTTTAGGAGGCCAGGTCTTGAGTCACTCTGGGTTATCTTTGCTGATGGAGGAAGCAATGAAATTGAGCAGTTGCCCGAACAACCAGGGAGGGGTTCAGTCCTAATTCAGTGTGAGCTCGAGCTTACGTTCTGATCACATAACCCTCCTCGCTCCATTCTGCCTACGTCTCCGCCACCTGGCTCCCACCCTCGCCAGGGACGTGGGTGCCAAGGAGGATTTTGTGCTTTGTTTGTATGTGTTTTTTTCCAAATCACCTGGCTCCGGAGAAGAGAGGAAGAAGTGGCGGTAATTGCTCGAGTCCTGGGTACCGGGCACTGTGCCAGGGGAGCTGACACAACCCCATTGGCGGTGGCTGTACCCATTTTACGTGAGTAGAAGGAGGGAGCAGGATTTCCCCCGAGGCCTGCCCATCTCCGCTGCTCCTGGGGGTGATGATTTGCTTCCCATGAACTTCCTCTGTGATTTAGGACGGCTTTTCCAACTTCCTCCACCTTTGACCTTGGCGGCGGGATTGGCCATCCTGGCACATGTATCCTCACAGTGTCCACTGGTCACACACACACCTTCTCTGAGCAGGGATGCAAAGAACAAGCTGTCCCTACCCTCCTGGAGTTTCAGACTGGAAGGGGAGACAGACATGAGCAGTGGACCAAGAAATCCAGGCTTACAAATGTGCTAGGTGCTCAGAAGGGTGCTGTGCGGAAAATGGGTTAGGGGGTGGGGGGAGAAACCTACTTTACACTGGTGGTCAGGGAGGGCTTCTTGGAGGAGGCGCCATCTGAACCAAAATCTGAAATCTAAGGAGCAGTCGTACCATGAAGAGCATTGCTGGTGGCACTGGCTGTGTGTGCAAGAGCCCTGTGTGTATATGTTCACTGCACGTGTGGAACTTCAGTGTACTTTTGTTCATACATCTTCTTCCCTCCCTTCCCTTCCCAAGACAGAGGCAGTGCATGTGTCACTGTCCCTCCAAAGCTGAGTGTTTTGTGGATGAATGATTGAGTCTCCAGGGTAATATTATTCAGTTGTTGTATCTTCTATCCTGGCTTTGTTATTGGAAGAGTTTGTGTCCCAGGATTATTCCCTCAAATAAAAGTGAACAATAGTTCATTTTTCTGTTTCACCAGTAAATGGTTTTCTTGGTTGTGGGTGAAATGAACAACAGGGGGGAAATGACCAACAACCAAAGAAATTAAATTCTAGATGGAATTTGGGGAACAAATAATTGAGAACCTACTCTACATGAGGGCCTGTGTTAGGTGCTTTGGAGATAAAAAAAAAAAAAAAAAAAAAAAAGAGTGAGAAAATACTCCCTGCTAGTGAGGCAGACATGGTGTAAACATTTCCAAAGTATTGTAAAACAACCTATTTTCTGTCACCTATTAGTGCATGCTCAGTTCCTAAGTGAACACACACACACACTTGTGAGATGCTATGGATTTGCAGAGCGGCGTGAGCTCTGTGGACTGGAAAACCTAACAGGAAATCACAGATTTGGTTGAGAGAAGAGTGGTTGCAGTTTGGGGGTAAAAGGTAGGCATGCCCAGCCCACAGAAGTAAGAAATAGCAGTGAACTTCCATGTTGATAAATGTCTTAGACTGTTTGGGCTGCTATAACAGAACACCATAGACTGGGTGCCTTAATGACAGATGTGTTTCTTGCAGTCCTGGAGGCTGGAAGCTCAGGGTCAAGGTGCTGGCGTATCTGGTGTCTAGTGAAGACCCGCTTCCAGGCTCATAGATGGCTAGCTGTCTTTTCCCCGTGTTCTCACATGGTGGAAGGGGCCAGAAAGCTCTCTGGTGTCTCTTATCAGGGCACTGATCCCATTCATGAGGGCTCCACCCTCATGACCTACTCAACTCCCAAACCCCACCTCCTAATACTTTCACACTGGGGGTTAGGTTTCAACATATGAATTTGTGGGGGACAAAACATTCAGTCTAAAGCAATAAACTCCCAGGTCAAGGACACATCTGACAGTTACCTCCCCGTAGAGACTTGGCCTTTTCCACTGAATGGATTGTTTTTCAGGGCTGCTGAGGCATTCCAGATGGGATGGGCAACATCCCATGTTTTAGGACTCTGTTATTTGCAGGCGGATCCAGGGATTGCCCACTGATGCTTCCCTCTACCCTTTGAGGCCACCAACGTCTGGACCCTTCCCCTAGCAGAGGTTGCCTGCCCAGGGCCACATGTCCGCCCCGCTGGCCCCTCGCTGGGGTCTTTGTTCTGAGCCCAGAGCCCCAGTAGGTGCTGGAGCACCCTGAGGACTGGCTGACCGAGGGGCCTTTGTTCTGTCCTCCTGCCCTTCCTCTGCTTCACTTGTCATGAATGGAGGGCACACGAGTGGAGAACAGGAATGCATTTGGGGTGGAAGAAGCGATTTTCAAGAGGGGGTTTCTGACAACAGGTGGTGTTGATGGCTGAGGGCTGACAGTTCCCTATCAGCAGAGACAGCCTGTGCAGGGGGCGTGCTCAGTCTCTGGTATTTGACCCTGGATTGACCTGAGTTACTTTCAAATCCAGTGTTAGGACCTTCAATAACTGAACGCAGAGAAATTTTAAAAGACTGATAAAAAAACATGCAAGCAGGGGAAGAATCCTGGGTCTGTTTTAAAGTTAGAAATTTTTTCTTTGTTTTTTTGTTTTTTTTTTAAACTATGCTCTTTCCTGTATTAAAAATAAACACCTAGATTATTTCACATTACCCCTAAGTCTGCATTGGGCCACCTCATATTTTGGGAGTATCTTTTTTTTTTTTTTTTTTTTTTGCTGTACGCGGGCCTCTCACTGTTGTGGCTTCTCCCGTTGCGGAGCACAGGCTCTGGACACGCAGGCTCAGTGGCCATGGCTCACGGGCCGAGCCGCTCCACGGCACGTGGGATCTTCCCAGACCGGGGCACGAACCCGTGTCCCCTGCATCGGCAGGCGGACTCTCAACCACTGCGCAACCAGGGAAGCCCGGGAGTATCTTGACTGAGATCCTAAGATCCAAGTCTGGAATTTCTTTTGGTTTTGGTTTTGCTTTTTTTATTTTTTCTTTTTAAACAGCAAAGTGAAAGGAAATAAGGTTTATCCATTTAATGAACATTTATTTGTTAGGCAGCCTGTCAAATTCCTCAGAATCTGTGCCACGAAGCAAGATCAGGAAGACTCCATCCCTGCTTCTCTAGAGTTTGGGCCCTTCCAGAAGGGCAGATATGCAGAAAACAAGGTGTCAGCGTCAGGCTGCGAGTTGAAGGTTTGCACCAGGGACGGGAGCCACTCAGAGCCTGGGATGGGTCTGGTGGTCAGATTGTCCACAGACAATACATTGGAACGTCATGAAAGATCAAAGGTCTGTGAGCTTTGTCGGTTTAGGGATTTCTTATCACTGTCACCATAATATATCTTGGACCGATGCCCATGAGGGTGGCCTTATTTATGAAGTGGAATAACTTCATTGATTACTCCTACCCCATCTGATAAACCTCATCAACTTGTGATCGGAACTAACATCCCGATTCTGGCTGCAGCTTCCCTCGGGGTCCAGGGAGTGAGTGATGGGATAAGTGCAGAAGCTTGAGCCTGCAGGGGGTGGCTGCTCCGTGGACCATCCCATCCAGGAGTTCACCTCCTGCAGAATCAAGCGGGGAGATCACTGTCTCTGCCCCTGGTCTCCAAGGGATGGTTTTGGCTCAGGTTCCTCCGGGATGTCGAGTGCCACAGGGAGACAGAAGACGTCTGCTTGTGCTGTTGGGTGTGCAGTTTTTTTCTTTCAGGAGCTTTTCCGATTTTGATGGGACATTTATTCCAGAAGTAGCACTTGCTCTATCCTTTATAGATGTCGTTATGAGGCTTTAGCCTGGGACAGTTCCCTGGGAAACCCCATGGCTCATTGTTTTTTCAAGATGCCACCACATCCTGTCTGACAGAATTATTTAAAAACTGTTTTACACAATCCTTCAAATTTATTAGAATGTCACAATATATGAAAAGATAACTTGGAGCCTTATAATTAAACCATTTAATTTTAAGGTTTCAAGCATCAAGTTAGAACAGTTTTCTGCCTAAAATAAGTGACTGTTTTATGAATGTATTTGTGAACAATTATTTTCTGTTGAAATGTGGAGAATCTTTTTGGGTGGGAAATGGTAACTGGTTATATTATTAGATACAAGATTTTTCTCTTTCCTATTAAAAAAAAGCAACAGTTATGTTTCTCGAGGAACGTTGGGGGTTACACATCTCCCTGCCCCCCAACTCAAACTAGCTTAAGCAAAACATGGAGTTTGTTGACTTATAAACTAGGGAAATCCAAGGGTGAACCTGGCTTCAGATGAGGCTCATGTGTCCTCTGGGAGATGGACCTGAAAGATGGCTGCTGGCAGTTCTTACAGCTTTGACCCAAAAAGAAAGAGAAAGACCCTCTTTCTTCCAGTGCTGCTTAATCAAGTCCTGTGAAAGCAGTCTCTTTGGCCTGGGTCATGCGCCCATGGCTGTACCCAGAGGAGTGGGCTGCCATGCAGGGTCCATCCTTGCAGTGTGGGGTTGGGGGGGCGTGATGGTGGGAGACAGGAGGAAGATGGGCCTGCTGTTGTTAGGGCACCTGGTGTTTGAGGGATGGAGTATGGAGAAGAGGAAAATGGCAGGCCCAGTGGTACCTGCTGCTTGTTGGAGCCTTGGGATTACATGGGCCCAGTTACAGTGCTGCTCCAACTTGCGTTTATGTAAGTATCCGAATAGCCAAGAAGGATGCACTTACGATTGGGGGTGAGGGCAGTAGGGTAGCAGCCAAATGCTGTCTTCCAGAAATCATGGAAATAGTACGCATTTCTTTGCTGCTTTATAGGCTATGGCAGGGGATTCACGGAGCAGGTGCCCAGAGCTCTTCCTGTGGCATTTCTAGGCTCCTGTTGGCAGAAAGATTATGCAGGTATGTCTCCTTGGTGAAAAGGTGTCTCTGGGATCATGTGGTGGTTAGAGTGTTTGGGGAAAATACTCATCCAAGGGCTTTCTCAGTGAAAAACGTGACCGAGGATGATCTTCATTTTACCGTGAATTTCCAGCCCACACAAACGAAGGTAGAGCTCCGACGTCCCCTCAAGAACCGCGTTCATCCAGCTCTCCTTTTGACTGCTTTTGATTTCAGCAGTTTTGTCTTATGCGGTGAGCACTCAGTCTTGGTCAATTATCTGCTAAAGAAGCCAACATGTCGAGCCCCTCTTTATTTTAGGCGAATTAATTTCCTTTATCTGCGTTTATATTCTTTATCGTGTCCTCTTTTTCTTTTTTTTTCCTTTTTGAAGAAAAACAGCTGTTCTCCCCTGAGTTTGGAAACCTCCCTTCATCTTTGCCTGGTCAGTCAGACGCCATCAGTGTCAACTTTGAAAATCACTCTCCGGTTTCTTATTTGTCTAAAGGGAGGGTTTCGAGCCCAAACCACTGTTCATTTGGTTTGGTGTCTTCTCTTCACAGACTAGCATTTTCACCCGCCCACGTACCCAGAGGAAACAGCGCAGCAGGTGCCCCTGACCCCAGGTACACCGAGGCCTGGACTTGAACCGTCTCCCCGTTTTCCTGCCTGGAGATTTGGCCCTGCCTGGCTTCCCATCCAGTGTTTCCACCTCCACCAATACCACTCGCTAAAAAGTCTAGCAAATCGGGCTGAAAAAAACCCTCAGTCAGTTTGGCCTCAGCCTGTCCGGCCCTATCATTAAAACCAGAGCCGAGCCGTTGTTCAGTTATTAAAATCCGTTCCTGTATTCAGCTCTCAGACACAATCCAGCCTGTCCACCAGTTGTTCAGATCTGTCTTGAGCGCTTCCAAATCCGTGGTCTTACGGTGTCATTTGATGACAGTGCTTTTCCAGCCGGGCTGGCTCCCGTTGGCTTAAATGGTGCAGCCAAACGGGCACCGGACGCCTCCCCACCGTCTCACCTGTTAACGGCACTTTTTCTGTCCACCTTGATTCTGAAACGGAGCTTGAGGGAAACTTCAGGCAACTTTTCATTTGCTCACGTGGATGTGATTCCACCGTCTATCCCTTGCCACCTGAACAGCTTTTTAAATACAAGCGATGGGATTTATTTCCCTTCAAAGTTTGCCTCTTTTGGGGGGAAGTGAGATGATTCAGGCAGCGGGGTTTTCTCGTGGGAGACATCAAGCTTATTCACCCTCTGAAATGACAAATTAGCATTTTAAATGAGTTAATTTAAATTTTTTTTTTTTTTTTTTTGCGGTACGCGGGCCTCTCACTGCTGTGGCCTCTCCCGTTGCGGAGCACAGGCTCCGGACGCGCAGTCTCAGCGGCCATGGCTCACGGGCCCAGCTGCTCCGCGGCATGTGGGATCCTCCCGGACCGGGGCACGAACCCGTGTCCCCTGCATCGGCAGGCGGACTCTCAACCACTGCGCCACCACGGAAGCCCGTAAATGAGTTAATTTAATTTTAAATTAACATTCTAAAGCGCTTGGCTGCAGGGGCCCCCCTGGTGTTTGCTGCATCTTCATTCCTAATTTCTCTTCACTTTGTGGAATCCAGGGGCCCACCCTCGAGCGGCAAGTGTGCTCTGAGCCCCCGCCTCTGATGCGGTAGTTTCCTCATTCCTGGCCTCAGAAATGCCATGAGCAGTGCGGTTATCTGCAGGAGAGAGAGGCACCTGGCTCTGCAGTGGTTCCTTGGTCCTCTCTCTCCCTTTTGCCGTCTTTTCTTCTGAATCCACAGTTACTTCCGAAAGCTCAGTTTCCTTACGTTTCTGTCCCTAACGTTGTGCAGTTCATGTCAACCTCTCACCTCGAGGTTTCCCACACGTTGCAAATTCTTTAGTTTCCCTTTTCCCCTTTGGTTATATAAAGACAGCATTAAATTGTGTTTTGCAAAGCACTTAACAAAGCAACTTAATAACTATTAATTTTTGTTATTCCCATCCTTGTTTACGTAGGTGTACCTCTTCTTACTGGGGTGCACTGTTCACCCCTCTTCATTCCCAGGGGTGTCTCTATGCGATGCGGGGAGATGATTGCCTTTCAAAAACCTCACTGGACTCCTTAGTCCATCATAGCGTCTAGAAGCTGGAATTTATCAGTCAGTCTGCGGTGGCTCGGGGCAAAACGCTCCATCTCTTAAGCGTGCCTCTAAAATGGGGATCATGTTTAATGATGAATGGAGATTTGATTAATGTTGGTAATGACCTTGCACAGGCCGCGTGCATATGTACCCATACTTTTTTCAGTAGCAGCTCCTGCTCTTCTGGCTTTTCTCACATTTGAAGGCATCATATTTAAGAAGAATGCTTTGGGGACGGTTTCTAGCTCTGGGAGAACGGGCTGGAATTCACAGGTGTCCTGTGTGTGTGCAATTGCGATGAACACAGCCACTTGGTGCTAGATTTCAGTAAGGTCTAGAACCATCCCTTCTCACCCTCCTACCTTGAGAGCCCTGCAGGGGTCCTCTCTCTATGCTGCTACCTGACACCATTCTGCTTGGTAACCAGCCCCCTCTTTCCTCCGGTTTCTGCAAGAATCTCTAGGAAAATACTTAAATAAGAAATCAAGCATTTTTATTTGAAGAACTAGCCAGTGGGAAGGTATTTGATGTCTTCACAATTAAAATCTTCTTTGCTATGTATGTGTGTTGGAGGGGGGAGAATATTCTAGACTGTTTTGCTTTTGTTCCTTCTTCCCTCCCTACACTTCCTCCCCAATTCCCCCCAAATAAATACACAGCACAGAGGTCCTGTGTGGCTCTGGCATGTGGACAAGTTGCTCCTCAGTTTCCTGATCTGTAAAATGGGGATATTATGGATTTTAAATGAGTCAACGTATGAAAAACGGTGCCTGATGCTGTGCCAGTGTTAGTGATCATTAAACCAAAATCGTAAGGGTCCTTTCTCTTCTGGAGTAACTGTTAGGGAAAAGGATTTTAGAATGCTGCATTCTGAAGTATTACTTTTTCTGTATTTTCACAGTAATAAAAAACATTCCCAGTCACAGTTTTGGGTGGAAAGGATCAGCTCTAAGTAGAGAAAATATTCAATATCTAAGGCGGCTTCTCCCAAAAGAATGTAGAAAGGTACTCTATTTTGTATGTAGCAGGAAAAGGAAGAATAATGAACCACCTGAATATTGTGTGTCCAAAGCACTGTGCTACACACTTGACACTTGAAAGCGAGTAAGAATCGTACGACTTTGTTCCTGTAGCCATTTTACAGACGAGTAAAGAGGTTTGGCAAGGTGAGGAAACGTGCCTCAGTTAGGAAGCGTTTTAAGGCAATCTGTGGGATTCCTGAGCCCACCTGGTCCCCCTGCTTAGACAGTGTGGGGATGCTCCCTCCCTCGTGGCTAGAAGATGCTGAGCAGACAGGGGAGGGTTAGTCACGTTTATAATCGTCTTCGTGACGTCATCTCTTAGAGCTGATAGGAAGTTTAGCGGTGCATTTCCTTTTAAAGGCAGTTTTAATGTTGACAAACACCTGCTTCTAAGTCAGTTGGCCAAAAATAAGGAGCTCAATCCATGATTTCTTGTTTCCTATGGTTTGGTCAAGCTTCCCTGCACAAACACTTCCCGTTTAGAGCAGTAAAACAACCAAACGTCTCCCCTGAGGTTGGCAGTAACTTACCTGAGTCAGTAGAGCAGGGATTCCCTTGGTCCTTGAATTTCCACTTGTTCACGGATTCCACTCCAGGAAGGGGGACCCGAGCAGAGGGCTCATCGGATTCACTTAGCACAAGTCTCAAGTATTTGGGAAGGTGATTTTGAGCAGTTTCTTCTTACTGTTCTTAGACCGCAGTGGTGAAATAATTCAAGCATCTGCCTGGTATTCCCCACCTTTGTTCTTCAGCCTCTGATGGCTATGGGAACTGGGAGCTTTGTGGTCCTTCCTGGAAGGAAGCTTTAGTCACATCTTAGTCCTGAGTCATACATTCATACTCATTTGCAAAGTAAATTTGACAGCAAGACTGAGTCAATAATTTTGGCCTTGACCTTTGAGACAGGATTAGTAAACAAACTGAACCGTAAATTGTTTATTATTTCTGTCACAGCAGCTAGAAACTTTCCAAGAAGTGAATCGTTCAAATTTATTATCCCACATACTTTAAGGTGTGTTTGCCATTGATTATTTTATTTATTTATTTATTTATTTATTTATTTATTTTTGCGCTACACGGGCCTCTCACGGTCGTGGCCTCTCCCGTTGTGGAGCGCAGGCTCAGCGGCCATGGCTCACGGGCCCAGCCGCTCCGCGGCATGTGGGATCTTCCCGGACCGGGGCACGAACCCGTGTCCCCTTCATCGGCAGGTGGACTCTCAATCACTGCGCCACCAGGGAAGCCCTGTCATTGATTATTTAGACGCTTAGTATTGTTACGGATTTGGAAAATAAAAGAAAAAAAATCTTTCTACTATAGAACATTGCAATTTTATTTAATGGAAAAAATATTCTCTTTCTTTTTTTATTCTTCTAGAAGAAAATGTTCCACTGAATAATTGATGCTTCTAAAATGAAACCTTGTGTTTTCATGATACTAGAAGGCCTTTTATTATCTGAGTGAATGTTAAACAGCCCTGAATAGCAACCATTTTCGTGTAATAAACATTTTGAGCACAGGAAAACTCAGCCAACTTGATTGTTCTCAGGTGAAGTTCAGACCAGGAATTATACAGAACCACAGATAACTGCAAATGATAGAACCAATCACAGTATGCAAATTAACCACTATTAAGAACCTTATGTAGCTTTTTTCATGGTTATGTTCAAATAAAATAGGGTGTAAAATTTAATTATATAATTCAGAATGGTAAATACATTATTACACTTTCGCACTTTTTAAAGAAATTGAGACAAATATAGTCATTTGTAATTCTGTAACCTTTTTATTTTGTATAAAATAAAATATAAAATGCATTATTTTTTATGGCAGAGGGACAAACTAAAAACACACTGTCCCCTGATATTTCATGTTCTGGATCTAAAGTTCCTGCTCCTAAAATGTATGCTTGGCTTGAAATGAGATAAATACCCTGCATAGTACTGATTTATACTTTAAAAAATTATTTCTGAAGATTCCACAGCAGGTCCTTGTTATCTGAGGATAATTAGAACCAGAAAAAGGCCATTTAAATTGAATCCACTTAAATGGGGACCAGAATTTCATAATACAATTTTAAAAAGCTTTGGGACTTTATCTTGCCCAAAACGCTGAATATCATGAAAATAATTCTTTTAGTTTATATTTAACACAATTTAGAAGATCATTTTGACCATGGTTACCTCTTAGAATGAGCAATGCAAAAATCAAGTATTGTTTGTTTGGAGAGGAATACATTTTTAGACAAAATTGTATGATTGTATATCGTGGTACTTTTTAAATCCCATTTGACATTGACATCACATCTTCAAGATGGTCAGTTTTACAGGAATATTTGAGGTCCTAGTCATTTTCCTTTGGGCCCTTTAGATTCTTTACTATTAAACTCTTTCTGTATTGAAATCCCTATCTCACCACCAACGTAAAATGTTTTTCTTAAAGATTGTTGCCTCATCCACCTGCTCAGTCCCCACTTGCCCTTGTTTCACCTGTTATTGGGGAAGTTCTCTAATGCCGTTTTGATTAACCTTGTGAAATTCTGTATTTGGAGGGCAAGATTTGCAATCAGGAAAGATGCTGACGGTGAACAAGGATGGAATTTTGAGTGGGAATTCAAGTCATTTAAATGACTTGATATTAGGAAATATCGTAGACTTTTGAAGGTGTGCTTCCCTAAAAAAAAGCTCCTAACCACGTGGGTTTTTGGACAATGACCACTCAGATAACCAGGACCCCCCTGATTTATTTGCGTGAGTCCATTGCAGTGTGTTCTGAAGAGAAGGCAGATTCATGAGTGGGGACCTCCCCATGCTGGTCTCAGTTCTGCCAGGAAGTAGGTTTATGACCATGGATAAGTCACTTAACTTCTTTTGGTATAATTTACTAATCTGTGAAATGAAAAGGTTGAGCTAAAGTCCCTTCTGGTGACAAGATTCTGTGTTTCTGAAGTGTTGCATACTTTTTAAAATTTTTATGTATATTTGGCTGCGTTGGGTCTTCATGTGCGGGCTTTCTCTAGGTGCAGAGAGCAGGGACTGCTCTTTGTTGCGATGCACGGGCTTCTCATTGCGGTGGCTTCTCTTGTTGTGGAGCACGGGCTCTAGGCGCGCAGGCTTCAGTAGTTGCAGCACGCAGGCTCAGTAGTTGTGGCTCTTGGGCTCTAGAGCACAGGCTCAGTACTTGTGGCGCACGGGCTTAGTTGCTCCGTGGCATGTGGGATCTTCCCGGACCAGGGCTCGAACCCGTGTCCTCTGCATTGGCAGCCAGATTCTTAACCACTGCGCCACCAGGAAGCCCCAGTGTTGCATATTTTAAGCCTGGGAAGAGCTTTATCACTCTGTTTTCATAGAATCCTAGAATTTAATAATCATCAACCAACTCTTTCTTGTAGTTTATTTGTGCTATATATAGATTTGTAGATATCTATATATAATTATAAGATGTATAAATATATATCTCTATATGTCTTATAATTTCCATAGCTACATCCATATGCGGTCATACTTTTGGTATAGTTGTAATCAGCACTCTGGAACAATTTTAAATTCTGCTCTTTTCAATTGTGTATCTCTTATAAGTGTTTGCCTATCTATTGTAATCTTAATATCTTTCTCTTTTTCACATTGATCTGTTCTAGTAACTGCCGTTAATAACAGTAATAATAATCCATTGAGTACACGTGTTTTGATATACTTCAATATATCCTGCCCAATATATCCTGGCAACGGAGCATCTCTATACTTTAGAGTTTGGAGAGAGTTTTGGCTTCATGTAACCGGGGACATCTCTGTAGGTTGACAGTTATGTAAAAAGAGCTTCTCATCCCCGTAGCACAGTTCTGTGTGCGCTGCGGTACTTAAATGCCTTTAGTTGCTACTGTAAACAGGAAGAAACATCCTAAGGCGAGGGTCTGGCTAAGAGAAGCGGGGGGGAGGGGCAAGGAAAGCTGGAAGGACGTTCCTTTTGCTGCTGCCAGAGGCGCAAATCGAGATCCCAGGGAACCTGGGATAAAGAAAGAAAGCTGGGAAGGACACAGAGCCGGGTTCTGGATGCATTTTCAGAGGCAAGGTTGTCCCTGCCACACTGCACCTCGTATTCAGTCACCCGGGAGTGCTGGTGACCTTTGGCTTCTGAAGTTGCACTGAGCCAGGTCCAGAGAACAAAGCCACCAGACATCACCAGGGAGAAGCAGATGCGCTCACTCACCGCCGTGAGGCAGCCACAGACTGAATTAGCGAATGTTACGTGGTTAAAGACGGCAGCGCTTTTTATTTTAATTCTAGATCTGGGAGATTTTCAGTGCATCCTTGGGGGATAGGAGTTTGTTCATCCGTTAAAATTCGATTTGCTACCTCTTATCAAGATGAAGAAAGCATAGCTGACTCTCTTCCCTCCCCTCTGGTCATGTCCGCTCTGGTCTCTGGATATTGTTGGGTTGCCTGCTTATGTGGGTGAACAGCTTGTGATGCTTTTTGACGTAACTTGTCACAGTGGTAACGTGGTTAGTGAGAAAGAAAGGGAACTCCTTGTTGCTGAAATTGGGGGTAACTTGGTTGTTTACAGTAGCTGAAGGCAAATGTTTCGAGTTAAGTCAGGTTAATCAAGGCAACTTTAGTCGTGGTCAAAATGACCAAGTAGAAAAAAAGTGTTATAGAAATTGTCAGTTTCACTTCCCATTGTGCGAGGCCTTATGCGAGTGAGGGATATTGATAAAGTCGGGTGAAGTCCAGTATTTTCAGAGGTTAACTTAAGGCAAATGAATTTATTCCATCTTATGTATGTATTCCTCAGCTTTAGAAGTTACAGCCTATAATTTAAAGCATATATATATATTTTTCAGATTCTAGCTACATTGGAGACTGGTCGTTTCTGAAACTAAAGGAGAAGCCCAGGAAGGGATGATGAATTCTTTCTGAGTTTCGAGTCACAGACTAAAAAGTAAGTATTGATCATTTCACAATGTGTTTGCAATACTGTTGTGTCCACCAGCTGAAAAAGCAGCACACAAATAACCAAGAGTTTTAGATATTTGCTATCACCGAAAAAACAACTCGTACTATTCTTGCATATTCTTTTAAAATAGGCTTTCCAGGTAGGTATACCGGAGCATTAAGGTGGGACTCAGCTGAGTAATTTACTTTTTTTTCTTAGACTGCATCCCTGGGCACGTCTCCCAGGCTTGGTCTGTGTGACATCCCCACATTTAGAGAGAGAATGTGAGAATTTCCAAGATAGAAGTTAGAGAAAGACAGCCAAAGTGTAGGGACTCATTTTAATCACACATAGATTTGATAAAACGTAATCACTGGCAGCTGCCTTACCCTTTCCCCAGCCCCACCCTGTCTTTGGCTGGACCCCAGGAGCAGCACCCTCCCCCAGCCCCCTCATCCTAAAGCCGGGGAGCCTCTCGCGGCTAGAAGTCCTCGCTGGATACCCTCGTTCCCATTCCCCAGAACTCACAGCAAAAACTCAGGACCACCATCAGCTCACTTACTGTTTCCCCAAAGATAGTCCTTCCAAACTCTCTCGGCAGTATTTTGTCCTTATGGACAATGACAGTTCCTGCTCTCAGCGTATCCATTTATTTTCCCCCTCTTCTTCAAATCGCCCTGCTTAATGATTGGATTTATAGCTAAAAAGAAATCATATTTAAATTAATATTGATCTACATTTTTTTAAGCCAAATCAATTTTAGGGCCCATGGGCTGAGGGTGTAAAGGAATGTCAGGAGAATTTTTGAATCTCTGACTGTCTAGTGAACAGGCTGCCCTGCCTGGAGGAGGATCTCTGTTGATGGAGGTATTTCTATAGAAACTGCACATCTGTCTGACAAGGATGTTCCAGAAAAGGAGCCTGGCTGGATTTGGGACAAGGTTTTCTAGGTTCCAAGCAAAAGAAATTCTGCAGTTTCTCAATTGATGGCCCAAAGGAAGCAAAGTGGTCTGTGTGTATGTGTTTTTTTAAAATTCACATAGTTTAAAGATTAAGCAAATATAGGGACTTCCCTGGTGGTCGAGTGGTTAAGACTCCACGCTTCCAATGCAGGGGGCACAGGTTCCACCCCGGGTCAGGGAACTAGGACCCTGCACGCCACGTGGCGCAGCCAAGAAATAAAAAAAAAATTAAAAAAAAAAAAAAGAATAGGGGCTTCCCCGGTGGCACAGTGGTTAAGAATCCGCCTGCCAATGCAGGGCACACGGGTTCGAGCCCTGGTCCGGGAAGATCCCACATGCCACGGAGCCACTAAGCCTGTGCGCCACAAATACTGAGCCTATGTTCTAGAGCCCGTGAGCCACAACTACTGAGCCCACGTGCTGCAACTGCTGAAGCCTGCACGCCCAGAGCCCATGCTCTGCAACAAGAGAAGTCACGGCAATGAGAAGCCCACGCACCGCAACGAAGACTAGCCCCTGCTCTCTGCAACTAGAGAAAGCCCGCACAGCAACGAAGACCCAGTGCAGCCAAAAATAAAAAATAAATTAAAAAAAGAATAATTTAAAAAAATTAAGCAGGGCTTCCCTAGTGGCACAGTGGTTGAGAATCTGCCTGCCAATGCAGGGGACACGGGATCGTGCCCTGATCTGGGAAGATCCCACATGCCGTGGAGCAACTAGGCCCGTGAGCCACAACCACTGAGCCTGCGCGTCTGGAGCTTGTGCTCCGCAGCAAGAGAGGCCGCAACAGTGAGAGGCCCGCGCACCGCGATGAAGAGTGGCCCCCGCTCGCCGCAACTAGAGAAAGCTCTCGCACAGAAACGAAGACCCAACACAGCCATAAATAAATAAATAAATAAATTAATAAATTTATTTTTTTTCAAAAAAGTAAAATAAAATAATTTTTAAAAAATTTAAAAAAAGTAAGCAAAGATATTCAACTAGATTATTGCACATCTACTGAAAGGTAATTTTCTTTAACCTCGGATTCGAGCATATTTCCTGAAAGGCTGCCCAGGGAGAGCATGACTCTATGGGCGTCCTTCTGTGTGACGTGGGCCTCAGAGGGTGCAGCTGGGGAGCCCGGAGTGCCCTGGGGAGCGGGCTGGGCCCAGGCAAAGCACAGCCTGGGTCGGGGCGCATGATAATTCGGGTCCACCGAGGGGGGCAGTGACACAAGGTGATAGATAAGAAGCCGTCAGAAGCGGGTGTGTAGGTTTGGCTGGGCTGGGAGGGAGATTATGTGAGTCAATTATAAACCTGACTGTTACGAGGACCTTACGTGACCTTTGACCCCCAGCTGTTCTGCCGCCCTTGAACCGCTAGTGTCTGCTGGGGAACGGCGGGGCAGTGGCCCTTACAGACACGGGAAAGCACAGTGGGGTCGTCTGTTTTTGAGGATGCCTGTATGTTTGAGCCTCTGAAGGCATATTTGTGGGGTTTTTTTGTTTTTTTTTTTTGTTTTTTTTTGCGGTACGCGGGCCTCTCACTGCTGTGGCCTCTCCCGTTGCGGAGCACAGGCTCTGGACGTGCAGTCTCAGCGGCCATGGCTCACGGGCCCAGCCGCTCCGCGGCATGTGGGATCCTCCCGGACCGGGGCACGAACCCGCGTCCCCTGTATCGGCAGGCGGACTCTCAACCGCTGCGCCACCGGGGAAGCCCCATATTTGTGTTTTAACAAGGTTTTTCTGCCCCTGCTTCCTCCTCAAGCCTCCCTTATTCCAGCAAAAAGTATTTTCTCCTCTTTCTTTCTGTATGAGCATCACTCGGCCCTCGCCTGGTGTCATTGCTTTGGTTCCTTTCACTAGGTATGTGGGAAGAGGTGATTCCTCTCTTACCACTAGAATATTAATTAACTCAGTGAGGAAAAGGATTTCTTTCTGTTTTGTCCGCTACTTGACGCCAGGCACCTGGAACAGTGCCTGGTACGAGGAAGGTGCTTGACGAACATTTACTGAATGACAGAACGATTTGCGTCCTCCTGACCCAGAGGCCTTCGGGGCAGGACCGTCCCTTCATCCATGCACTTCCTGCTGGGCTGCCACCGCGGCGGCTCCCCTCCCCGACCGCTGGTCTGCGGGGTGGGATCACTGCTGCTTGGTCCCCTCGGAGGGGCCGGGGAGGCGTGTGCTGTGTTGCCACTGCCTTGGCGACCACGGGTTAAGCTGTCGGCTCCTGAAGGCGTTTCCAGGATGCTGACAGGCGTGATGTGGCCGGGAAGCGAGGGCTGAGCGGCCGCGCGTGTCTGGCGGGCCCCGTGCGTGCTGTGTTTGCCGGCCCCTCCCAGGAAGCCTCTCTGATGGATGGGCTGTGGCTGGGGGCAGAGGCGAGGCCGGAAGGGCGTGTGCTGGTTCTCACACGGAGCCTTGCCCTCGGGTCTGAGAGGAAGCCTGTGGTTGAGTCACATGGCGGCAGAGGCCGAGTGTCTGTCCCTGATGGGGGTTCAGGCGGCCGCGGCCCCGCCCCGCCCCTGTTGAAGTAAGGAAAGGAGTGCGACGGCGTGGAGTGTGGCTTGCAGGAGGTAAGGAGTCTGGCGGATGGCAAGTCAAAGCGAGTAATATCTTTGAGGAGCTGCCCTGAGGGCCCGTTCTGGTTGTTGGCGCGCCCTCCCAGGAGATCACAAGGAGGAGGGCAGGAGGCAGACTCTTCTAGAACCTCTGTGCCACGTGAGTTTACCTGGAAAGGACACTGTAGGTCTAAGGCTTTAACCACAGGCACAGTAGGAGTTGCCTGCTGCTCAGCCGGGGGGAACCTTTGAGACGGTCGTGAGATACTAATTAAATAGAACCCAGGCCTTACGCTCCTCCCCCCTCCTCTGCTTCTGCTGCTTCTCCATCTCTCTCTGTCTCTCTCCATCTCTCTCTCTCCCTCTCTCTCCCTCTCTGTGTCGCTGTCTCTCTCTCTCCCTGTCTCTCCCTCCCTCTCTCTGTCTCTCCCTCTGTCTCTGTCTCCATCTCTCTCTGTCTCTGTCTCTCTGTGTCCATCTCTCTGACTCTTGTCTCTCTGTCTCTGTCTCCATCTCTCTCTCTGTCTCTGTCTCTCTCCCTCTGTCTCTGTCTCCGTCTCTCTCTGTCTCTGTCTGTGTCCATCTCTCTGTCTCTGTCTCTCTCTCTCTGTCTCTGTCTCTCTCCCTCTGTCTCTGTCTCTCTCTCTCACACACACACACACACACACACACACATCCCTGGGCTGACACTTTAGAAACGGTCAAGCCCGCCCCTGTCAGGCTCTGTGCTCAGGTAGCCGCAGTCCATCTCATCATCACCGACTGTGAAGTCCTCACTCTGGGTCCCATACCTGCTGCCAGCTTCTCCTCCCTCCTCTGCTGCGTGTGCCCTGAGCCTCACTCTCCAGCCCCTCCACACTCTTCTGCTCTGTTCTCCCCGTGTCATCCCTTCCCAATTTCACCTGCCCACTCCCTGCCCCGCCCCCGCCTCCAGGAAGCCCACCAGGTTTGCAGCTCTGCAGAGCCTGGTGCTGCCCCGGGAAGGTTCTAGAGGGGCGACCCTGGCAGGTGATGACCGGCGGGCTGGGGAGTCAGGAGCCTCAGCCGCGACCACCTTGTCTCTCCCTCCCCTTGTCCGCTTGCACTGGACTCTGTCACCCTCCCGAGATGCTCAAGGCCCTTGTTAGCGCCTGAGTCTCTGGCTGCAGTCTCAGGGCTGACATCTAGTCTCAGCCGGCATAGAGAGCCCTCTGATGGAGGCTTCCGTCCCCACCCGGTTGTCCCATGTCCTAGTCACGCCTTCTGAAAATGCCAGGCGCGGCCTCAACCTCACGACCTCGCACACGCTGTTTCTACAGCCTGCAGTGCCCTTCCCCTTCCTCCTCAATGGGCTGAACCTGACAGGTCACTGAAGCTGTCACCAGGGCCCTCCCCCAAGAAGCAAGGGAGGTCAGGTGCACCTGTTGGGAGAGAGACTTCTGGGGCCCCTGGACAAAACTCATCTCAGAGTATTCATGCCAGGTGGTGTGTTTTCGACACCAATCTCCGCTGAACAGACTTTGATAAAGGCAGGACTGGATCCCTGGCCTGTGACATCATCCCTCACACACACGGGTGTTTATAAAGTGTCTGCTTTCTGACTGTTGATTCTTAAGACTTCCACCCTACACTCAGTGCTTTTTCTTTTAGGTTACTGTTTTTCTAACAAAGTATTTAATAAAGAAGGCCCGGCTGATGCAGAGGGAGACAGGGCACGTAGGTCGGGGTTGCACTTCTTTCTTCAAGCAGCTTCGATGGCTTTATCAGCAGCCTTTCTCCCAAGGCGGTGCTGTGTGGGTTGATCACTGCATTTGAGACTTTAGTAGAAGTTTAGTGGAGCGATAGAATCCCTGCGTTCCCACAAACACCTGTGGGGCCAGGTGTTTTTCATTTTACACGTGGGCGGCTGTGAAAAGCACTGCCAGGAGGTGGCCACGCCTCCCACAGCTCCCATCAGCTCCCATCAGCCCCCATCAGCCCCCATCAGCTCCTGGTCCCCTCTTCCTGAGTAGGAGGGGAGAACCATGGCGGAGCAGAGGGCAAGGAGGGCGCTGTAATTCTCACCCAGCTCTGGAGGCTTCTGCCGTGTATAGTCGTCCCTGTTTGGACAAAAGCTTGTTCTCCGCACTCAGAGTTGGTTGGCTGCATCCTGTGGACATAACTCCTCCAGGGAACCGTGTCTTAGCTTACCTCTGACATACAGCTGCCAGTCACAAATGCAGGCTCAGGTGAGATTCTAGACCTGTCGTCTTACAGATAAGCAGACTCTGGCTTCACTGCTGGGATCACAAGCATTTCTTCACTAATAGACCGAAGGGGCTGGAAAGGCTGCTCTCTGGGGTGCCTTCTTGCTTGCATGTTTTGGACGTCTCTGGGTTGAAGGTGGAGCATTAAGATATGATGGATGGGGCTTCCCTGGTAGTGCCGTGGTTGAGAGTCCGCCTGCCGATGCAGGGGACACGGGTTTGTGCCCCGGTCCGGGAAGATCCCACGTGCCGCGGAGCAGCTAGGCCCGTGAGCCATGGCCGCTGCGCCTGCGCGTCCGGAGCCTGTGCTCCGCAACGGGAGAGCCCCGCGTACCGCAAAAAAATTTTAAAAAGAGATGATGGATGTAGCCTGGGAGCATCCAATATGGATGCCGTTGACTATAAGTGACAAATCTTTGTGTGACACTCGGGCAAGGGGGTTTGATCCCTCACAGGGACAGAGGGTGGAGGAAGGGGCATGGCTTTCCCTTCGCCTGGAGGGGGCACAGGTGGGAGAAAAGTCAGTGTTATTCTCAGAGGTGTTGAGGAGATGGATGGAACGTGGCTTGATGAAGAGGAAATGGCAACTCTGGAGGGACTGGTGGGGGAACAGAGGTGGTGTGCTCCTGGCAGCTGCCGGGGAACCGCAAGGGTAGGAGAAACGTTCTAGTAAGCGGTCGTGGTGTTCAGCTTCCACACTGCGTCCTGCGTAGGACATGGGCTTATTGAACTGATTGCCACAAAGATGCGTGTGGTAGGAAGAATCGTGACTCCCCAAAGAATCATGGTTCATGTCCTAATCCACAGAAGCTATGCATATATTAGGTTACATGGCAAATAGGAAGGTCTCAGCTGACCTTGAGATGAGGAGATTATCCCAGATGATCCAGGTGGGTGCAATGTAATCACAGGGGTCGTCTGACGTGACGGAGGGACACAGGAGAGTGAGTGTCAGAATGATGCCATGTGATAAAGTCTCTGTGCTTTGCTGCTTTGAAGATGAAGGAGGGGCCATGAGTCAAGGAATGCAGGTGGCCTCTAGAAACTGAAAAGGCAAGGAAACGGATTCTCCCCTGGAGCCTCCAGAAGAGATGCAGCCCTGCCGACACCTTGAGTTTTAGGCCAGTGAGACCCATTTCAGACTTCTAACCTCTAGCACCGTAAGATAATAAAGTTGTTTTAAGCCACCAAGTGAATAGTAATTTGTTACAGCAGCAATGGGAAACAATCCAATACGCAAACCTGTGTCTACTTTGGAAATGTGAGACCCTCTTAGTTATTTATGAAATATAATGGAAAATCTATGGAAGATAAATAACTCAGAGAAGAATCTTGTCAAAATGAATTCTAAGCTCTAAGTTAATTTATTTTAGTAAAGTGAGGGCAAGAACTTTATTTCTTCACTATTATACCCTCACTGCCTAGTTCATTTTTAAAATTCATTTTTAAACAAATGAGTCTCTTCATTTAAATCCATGAAAAACCAAAACAACTATCTTTTCAAAGGAATTATTGGATGCTAAAGTGTATCGCTATGATTAGAAATCTTAAATTCAGGCTCTTGTTATAGACAAAGAATATCATACTTTATTTACATTGTCATTCAAAGATGAGAGGTTTGGTTAGAGAATTTTTTTGTAAGTTGTTACGTGTAAACAGGAATCACTTTTGCTTTCTTGGGTTCTAGGAACTTCCTTGTACCCATACAAGGAAGGAGTGTTAACTTGCCCTTTGCCTTGTCAGTAAAGCAGCTGTCATATGTAACAAGCTGTAGCCTTAAATCCATGACACCCCAGCCACACACCCCCCCACCAAAGTGCCCGTTTTTTTGTGACACTTAGTTTGGGAAGCCTGGTACTATATACTAATCTATTATAAATGATCTTTGCCTGGCATCTTTGCCTGGCATCAAGAATTACAAATACTTCTAGTGTTCATTTGCTCTTTCTTGACTCACTTATTCTCTGAAAAAAAAAATCTTTGCTAGGATTTTGCTATGTGCCAGGCCTTGGGGAAACAAAGGTAACTCAGATATGGCACTTCCCAGAGAAAGCCACCTTCTAGATGGGAAGAAAGACAAGTGTGTAGATAATGAGAGGATGGAACAGCCAACATTGAAATAATTTGTGATGCCAAGAGGAGGAAAATTCCAGCTCTGCAGGGAGAACAGAGCAGAGAGGAAGAGACTGAAGGTCCAGAAGGGCCTTGGCACCTAGAAGGGACAAGTACTAACTGCCTACTGAGTCCCAGCACTTTTACATGTAACCTTATCATTTCATTTTTACCCTGAGAAAAATGATATTCTAATGAAGTATCTTTGCAAACTCACAGAGTGGGATTCACAATCATTGTCTTCTAAGCCGTTGGTTTTAAAGCAGAGGTGGGCAGACTTTCTGTGAAGGGCTACATGGTACATATTTCAGGCTTTGGGGGCCGTACTGTCTCTGTCACAACTATTCAGCTCAACTCTTGTGGCAGGAAACCAGCCATATAGAATATGGAAAGAAATGAGCATGGCTGTGTGCCAATAAAACTTTATTGACAAAAATGGACAGTGGGCTAGATATGGCTCAGGGATTGCAGTTTGCTGATCCCTGTTCTAGAACAGCCATTATAGCTACTGTTTTGCTTTAGAATATTTCGGGAGAGGGAGGTTATAGGTTTCATTAGCTTTACAGGTGGGTCAGTGACAGTTTCAAAATGGGTTATAGAATCTCACCAAGAAACAGTAGCAGACTGGATTAATAATGGAGCTTCAGACAGACCCAATTGTCTAACATTTCACATCGTCGTGGTTAATATTGAACAGACCTCTGGGAATCCAGATATAATCCATCTTTAGGTCATTATAGACGAGTCCAAAGAGAAAACCACACGATTTGGCAGTGTGTGGGCATGTGTGTGTTTTAACTCTGAGATTAAAAAAAAAAAATGGAAATAAAGAAGATTTGTCTGGAACCATTGGGAAGAAATAAGGTAAATATCTGAATGGATGACCTGGGAGAAGCCTAGAGTGTGAAGTCTCAATGCAGCTGTCTTGTGGAAAAAGGCAGAAGCATCTGGTTACTGTAACAATGAGGGGTGATGTGAAAGGAAATCCCATGTCCAGATTAGAAAAGCAGAATACATCTTGACACCTTAAAGCAACAAGCCAGAAAAACATCTGTCCTTAATAGCTAACAGTGAGACTTCCCTGGTGGCGCAGGGGTTAAGAATCCACCTGCCAGTGCAGGGGACACGGGTTCAATCCCTGGTCCGGAAAGATCCACATGCCGTGGAGCAACTAAGCCCATGCGCTGCAACTACTGAAGCCCGTGCGCCTAGAGCCCACGAGCCACAACTACTGAGCCCACACGCCTAGAGCCCGTGCTCCGCAACAGGAGAGGCCACCTCAGTGAGAAGCCCACGCACCGCAACGAAGAGTAGTCCCCGCTCGCCGCAACTAGAGAAAGCCCATGCACAGCAATAAAGACCCAACACAGCCAAAAATAAATAAAATAAAATATATAAATTCATTTAAAAAAATAGCTAATAGTGTGGGAAACGTCACTAAATTCAGAGATTTTGAGTTTCTTAATTTGATTTCTTAATCCTTTAGAGCAAAACTGAATTTTTTGGAGAAGAGATCTTTCCAAGAGTATATCCTGAGAGATACAGGGTGGTAGGAAAACACCTGGAAAACCATTAAAGAACTTCAGAAATGTGACACCGGGAGGCCATTTAGGTCACCTGTCCCAGCCCTACATGACTAAAAGGAAATTTTTCTCTTGGCTGATGAGAGAGAGCTTGGACGAGTATGGTTACATTGGGAAGCTTATTTCTTTTGAGTAAAACTTAAGAAATCAAAAACAGACCAAGTTTATAAGATGGTTACAAGTGTGGGTGGTTCCAGCTGGATGGAAACATTTTCTCACCAACAGGAATCCATTGAAAGGGTGTCGATTGTCTCCAGAGGTCCCCATGCTTGGCGCCCCCGCGTGTGTTTTGATCTGGTTCCCCATCCGGCTCTGTGCTATTGCTCTTCAGGTTGACTTGGGCGAAAGAGGGAGGAAAAGATGGAAAATATGGGAGTTGATATCTTCCCGGAAGACGCTGTGGAGGTCAGCAGGCTAAGTTATTCCAACCAAAACAAGTTAAGCTTTTCCTTGTGGTTTGAATCCTGGGCACGAATCTTGTCTTGGATGAAACAGATGGGATTCTGGGGACGTGCGCGGCGTCCTGAGCTTTGGTGACTTTCCTGCCCCTCACTCTTCCTTACAGGAATCAAACATGCTCCAGCTGTGCATTTGTGTGCTGTTTCTGGCCTCTTTCTAAGTTCCATGCAACTTCATAAAACTCAGAAACTTAGGACTACCTGAAGAAAATAATCTGTAAAACAGATAAATGTTTTGATGTGGATTACATCTAACAAACAGTGTTTATTCCAAAGGCTTTAACATGTAAACCAATTAAAGGGTCTTATAATTTGACTTCTCTTTCCCGTCAAGACAAAGCTTTTTTGCAATGTGAATATGGTAAGGAATATCCATACTCTACAATCTTGCTGACATTCTTTTCTTTTAGCAAGGGTTAAATAAGGGGGATCTTCAAAGCCTTGGTGATACATTACAGAAAGCTTTGAAGTTTTTATTAGCTTCCCTGGAAATCTTTGTTTCCTGGAAAGTTCGCTAAGGGTATATCTAGTTTCTTACACAAATCCATTTCTCAGCTGTCTGTAGTGAATTACCTAGTCAGTGGGAATGCTACTGCAAGATAAAATTAATATCTAAACCGGTCCTGAGTCAGTTATTTCCACTGCAAAGCTTATGTAGTCATAAGGTACGATGTTATTTAGGTCAAAGTAACCTTTCTTTATCTTAATTCACCTCTTGAACTCCCTGAAAGCAACATAATTTACATTTCCTAGCAACTCAGGCGGCTGCTCTTGTGTTTGGAACTAACCTCCTGCGTCAGCATCGTCATCTTCTGTCTCAGTTGGTGGCGCCGTCCTGCACCCAGGGTCCCGTCTGCGCCTTCTCTCTGCGTCTCCTCCTCCGCGGACACCCCGTTCAGGGCTGACTGTCTCCGCCTGCCTGGCTGTGGCAGCCTCCTGTCAAGTTCCCTGCTTCTTCTTTCCCTCTTCCCCATCCACCTACCCCCCAAAGTCTGTGTTCCTCAAAGCAGCTAGACTGAGTGTTTAAAACCAAATGAAGATCGTTCTCTCCCTCGCCCACACCCTACGGTGCCTTCCGGTAACGCCGAATCAAACCCCAAGTCCTTCTCTGGCGCAGGGCCTCTATGATCTGTGCTCACCTGTGTCTGCCGGACGTTGCCTGCTGGCTTGCCCGGCGCCCTTCCTGTCCGTCCCTCGGCTCTGGCCACGCCGGCCACCTTGCTAGTCGCGTGCACCCACCAGTCTCACCCCCGTCTCAAAGCTTGAAACTTCGCACTTGCTCCTTCTTTCCCCCCCCACCCCCGAGCCCTCTCCCTCCACATACCCACCAGCTTTCTGGCCAGTTCTTCCATGTCTTTGCTCCGAGGTGACCGCCGCAGAGACCTGGCCATTTTATCTAAATGAGAAGCCCCCCCAGCCTCTTAGCCTGCTTTTCCTTCCTTCCTGCTCTAATTGGTGGACGTTCGATCTCACTGATTCGTCACTTGGTTTATTTGTCCATTCACTTATTTATAGTTCATCTGTTCCTCCCAAGAGAATGTAAACTCCATAAGGACAGGGACTTACAGTGATAAACATGTATCTTTCATGCCTCACACACATAGGCAATCAAGACATACCTGCTGGGTATTGTATGAAGGAAAGAGCCGGAGTCATTCACGTTGCTTTTGGTCTGCACGTGTAGACCAAGTCTTTGAGCAGTCACGCTGTTCAGTGGGACAGTGATGGTTTTGATTTTCCTGCCCTAATAAGGTTTCCAGTTCAATAATCAGGGTCTATCTTAGATTTAGCTCTTGCCTAAGATCTTAGCAGTGACCTTGGTTGACCTTCAGTGTAGTTCAACATATGGAACGTAGGTACCATGTGGACATAAGGAGCTGGACTTCCTGGTGATGTAATGGTTTTAGAGCGGCAGTGTGTCCACGGACAGAGCCGCTGCAGTCCTGCTTGCCTTTGTAGCGATGAGCAGGCACATATACAGCACAAGGAAAAAGAGCCAATACTCATGTCTATTTTTATACAGTAGAGTTGCCGTAATTATCTAAACACTAAGAGGTTACTTTAAGAAATGTTTTCAGACTAACGGAGCTTTTTCTCCTGCCAGGGAGCAGCTAATCATCCTCCTGTAAATATTATATGAGAAGAAATTGGGGGAGGGGGTACATACAGGAAGGTGGATAAATGGTCTGTAGACCCTTGTAGACGATACTAAGAGCCCCATTCCATGAGATAATTTTGTCAGCATAATTACCCTGAGCTGCTTCTAAACAGTCAGATGTATCGATTCATAATTTACGTTCAGTAAAATTCACTCTTTTTAAAAGCGTACAGCTATGAGTTTCAGTATTGCGTACAGTTGTGCAACCACCATAATCAAAATATAAGTTTTCATCCCCCTGAAATGTTCCTCATGCCCCACTGTAATCACTGAGCCCCGACCCCTGGCAACCACTGATCTGTTTTCTATCCTCACAGTTTTGCCTTTTCCGTAATGCCCTATAAATGGAATCATGCAGTCTGTCGCTGTTGAGATGCACCAGTGCTGTTGTGTGTTATCTGTAGTTTGTTCCTTATTATTACTGAGAAGTGTTCCATTGTGGATGTAGAGTTTGCTGATGCATTCACCGGATCATTTGCATGGTTTAAAATTTGGGGTGATTATGACTAAAACTCCAATAACAGTCATGTATAGGTTTTTATGGGAACACACATTTTCATTTTTTCCTGAATAAAAACCTAGGAGTGGGGTTTCTGGGTCATAAGGTAAGTATGTGTTTAGCTTTATAAAAACCTGCCAAACTGATGTCCAGAGTGGCTGTTTTCTCTGCCCACTAGGAAGATATGGGAGTTTCCTGAGCTGCTCTCTGATCCTCAGGGTCGATGCCCAGAGGATTTTGCCTTCTTGAAGACAAACCTCGGGATTTATCTCTCCCCTCTTCTCCCCTCAATTCTGTGTTTCCGTCTCTTCTACTTGGACCTTTAAGTTACTTTTTATTTAAAAGTCTTTCCGCTCTTCCTTGTTACCTGAGTTTCCTTTTTCCTTATCGCACCAGTGCAGTGCCTTGTACCCAGCAGATACTAAGTACGCACCTATTTCACTTGGTTGTAATAAACTAGATTAAACTGATCTCCAGGGCAGAGATGGCGCGTAGTGGGACTTCGGTGCATGTTTTAGCAGGCTTATGGGGCATCTGCACAAGGTGGGTGAGCCCTACCCCAAGACCTAGGGAGAGATTCCTATTATTTCTCGCCTGGCAATAAGGCATCAACCACAAAACGTGGGATATAAAACTGGGTTTGGACTGCCGCAGTGGTGAAGGGTGGAGAAGTCAGAACCAAATCTGTGGTTATTATAAGGTATATAGATTTAGCTTGGAGACACCAGCCATGAAATGTGCAGAATCTTGTGAGAAGGCTTTCCTTTCTCTTAAAGATTTTACATTATTGTTTAATCACTGTTGAAACGTAGCGTAGTGGTTAAGAGTGAGAGCTCTGCAGACAGGCTCTGCTACTAACCACCTGTGTGACCTTGGGAACCTTTCAATG